>NW_028133402.1:0-1200000 GCF_964374135.1 Grampus griseus | reverse complement strand
CATACTCTAGGTTCCACATGCATGTTTTAGCTGAAGGAAGAATCCCTTAAACCTGGAGATTTGAGACCCATGGAATGGGTACCATGCAATATGACTTCAAAGGGTCTGCATTTGCTCACCGAACCTCACCAATCCTATCACTGCTGCATTTATGCCGCTGTACACACGCTTGATTCTCTTTCGGAGACATATAAATCCATAGGTTTTAAGATTCTTACTAGTCAGGTATATTCTTAGGTGTTTAATATGGGGTGTTGAGTCCACTTCGTTGAGCAAGGAGTAGCTCTTGTCTATTACATATTTGGCTTATGGAACGGTATCTGTGCTAATTTCAATCTCTGGTTTTATGCAGCACCCCAACTCACCATTCCCCTTAAGCAAGCATAAGTTGGTTTTCTACATTTGAGACCCTGTTCTGTTTTGTAATTCAGTTCCTGTGTAGCCAAGTTTACATTCCGTGTATTAGTGATACCTTATGATGTTTACTTTTCTGTGTGACTTATTTCACTTAGAATCATCGTACCTGAATCCACTCATTATGCTGCTACTGGCCTGATGACATAGATTTCATTGCTGAGTGATATTGCATTGTACGTAAGTACCACAACTTCTTTATCCATTTTTCGCTTTCTGCGATATTGAACTTGTACCGTATACGAGGTTCTTGTAAACAGAGCCGTCCCAAACTTTGGGGTGGCTGTGTCTTTTTGATTTTAATTTCCCTAAGCTATAGGACCATAAGTGGAAGTGCCCTAGGCTCTGTTGCTTTGTTTTTTAGATGTTTCAGGAAACACCATACACTTCTCCAGAGTGGCTGTTGGCAATTTACATCCCGCCCATCAGCATAAGAAGGCTCCCAGTTCTCCATGGCCTGTCCTCTCTTTCTGGATTTTACACTTTTTTCAGATGGCCCTTTTGACCGGGGGGCAGTGAGACTTCATTGTAGTGCAGATTTCCTTTGCAAGCTTGCTTGGTTGGCCAAAAAGGGCGTATGCGTTTTTTCCTGAATATATTCAGGAAAAAACGCATACGCACTTTTGGCCAAGTGCATCATTGTGGACGTTCTGCCTCTTTTCCTATGCTTTACATGCAATTCCAGTCTACCTCCTGAAATCGGTTTCCTGCAATTCTGCCTCGCTTTCAAGTCCTCTTGGCAGGCTTACTTCAATATATTTTTGGACGATAGCTGTCATTTATAACTCTGCAGGTTTGTGAATTACAGGGCCCCGGAGCTCCTTTCTTCAACTCGCTTTCTTGTGAGCTGGCCGCAACACCGCAGGATTACTTCAGGCCCTAGTGTGGTTCCGGCATGGCACGCTGAGCCTTTGGTTAATTCCTCTTCCTGGTGGGAAATGAGAGTTAAATTTGCCCGTCCAGACACCTCCAGCTAGTCTCTCATTGGTTCTCCCTATTCCTGTTCATTTTCCGCAGAAATTGCAAACTGGGCCAAACAGGAGTTTAAAGGCACTGACTCTCCAAGTGGGGAGAGTGTTAGTAAAGCGTCTGGAATGTTGCACCCGAGTACCAGGGGACGAAAACTGAGACACATTTGAACACGTTTCCCGATCACACGGTGGATCATACTCTAGGTTCCACATGCATGTTTTAGCTGAAGGAAGAATCCCTTAAACCTGGAGATTTGAGACCCATGGAATGGGTACCATGCAATATGAATTCAAAGGGTCTGCATTTGCTCACCGAACCTCACCAATCCTATCACTGCTGCATTTATGCCGCTGTACACACGCTTGATTCTCTTTCGGAGACATATAAATCCATAGGTTTTAAGATTCTTACTAGTCAGGTATATTCTTAGGTGTTTAATATGGGGTGTTGAGTCCACTTCGTTGAGCAAGGAGTAGCTCTTGTCTATTACATATTTGGCTTATGGAACGGTATCTGTGCTAATTTCAATCTCTGGTTTTATGCAGCACCCCAACTCACCATTCCCCTTAAGCAAGCATAAGTTGGTTTTCTACATTTGAGACCCTGTTCTGTTTTGTAATTCAGTTCCTGTGTAGCCAAGTTTACATTCCGTGTATTAGTGATACCTTATGATGTTTACTTTTCTGTGTGACTTATTTCACTTAGAATCATCGTACCTGAATCCACTCATTATGCTGCTACTGGCCTGATGACATAGATTTCATTGCTGAGTGATATTGCATTGTACGTAAGTACCACAACTTCTTTATCCATTTTTTGCTTTCTGCGATATTGAACTTGTACCGTATACGAGGTTCTTGTAAACAGAGCCGTCCCAAACTTTGGGGTGGCTGTGTCTTTTTGATTTTAATTTCCCTAAGCTATAGGACCATAAGTGGAAGTGCCCTAGGCTCTGTTGCTTTGTTTTTTAGATGTTTCAGGAAACACCATACACTTCTCCAGAGTGGCTGTTGGCAATTTACATCCCGCCCATCAGCATAAGAAGGCTCCCAGTTCTCCATGGCCTGTCCTCCCTTTCTGGATTTTACACTTTTTTCAGATGGCCCTTTTGACCGGGGGGCAGTGAGACTTCATTGTAGTGCAGATTTCCTTTGCAAGCTTGCTTGGTTGGCCAAAAAGGGCGTATGCGTTTTTTCCTGAATATATTCAGGAAAAAACGCATACGCCCTTTTTGGCCAAGTGCATCATTGTGGACGTTCTGCCTCTTTTCCTATGCTTTACATGCAATTCCAGTCTACCTCCTGAAATCGGTTTCCTGCAATTCTGCCTCGCTTTCAAGTCCTCTTGGCAGGCTTACTTCAATATATTTTTGGACGATAGCTGTCATTTATAACTCTGCAGGTTTGTGAATTACAGGGCCCCGGAGCTCCTTTCTTCAACTCGCTTTCTTGTGAGCTGGCCGCAACACCGCAGGATTACTTCAGGCCCTAGTGTGGTTCTGGCATGGCACGCTGAGCCTTTGGTTAATTTCTCTTCCTGGTGGGAAATGAGAGTTAAATTTGCCTGTCCAGACCCCTCCAGCTAGTCTCTCATTGGTTCTCCCTATTCCTGTTCATTTTCCGCAGAAATTGCAAACTGGGCCAAACAGGAGGTTAAAGGCACTGACTCTCCAAGTGGGGAGAGTGTTAGTAAAGCGTCTGGAATGTTGCACCCGAGTACCAGGGGACGAAAACTGAGACACATTTGAACACATTTCCCGATCACACGGTGGATCATACTCTGGGTTCCACATGCATGTTTTAGCTGAAGGAAGAATCCCTTAAACCTGGAGAGTTGAGACCCATGGAATGGGTACCATGCAATATGACTTCAAAGGGTCTGCATTTGCTCACCGAACCTCACCAATCCTATCACTGCTGCATTTATGCCGCTGTACACATGCTTGATTCTCTTTCGGAGACATATAAATCCATAGGTTTTAAGATTCTTACTAGTCAGGTATATTCTTAGGTGTTTAATATGGGGTGTTGAGTCCACTTCGTTGTGCAAGGAGTAGCTCTTTTCTATTACATATTTGGCTTATGGAACGGTATCTGTGCTAATTTCAATATCTGGTTTTATGCAGCACCCCAACTCACCATTCCCCTTAAGCAAGCATAAGTTGGTTTTCTACATTTGAGTCCCTGTTCTGTTTTGTAATTCAGTTCCTGTGTAGCCAAGTTTACATTCCGTGTATTAGTGATACCTTATGATGTTTCATTTTCTGTGTGACTTATTTCACTTAGAATCATCGTACCTGAATCCACTCATTATGCTGCTACTGGCCTGATGACATAGATTTCATTGCTGAGTGATATTGCATTGTACGTAAGTACCACAACTTCTTTATCCATTTTTCGCTTTCTGCGATATTGAACTTGTACCGTATACGAGGTTCTTGTAAACAGAGCCGTCCCAAATTTTGGGGTGGCTGTGTCTTTTTGATTTTAATTTCCCTAAACTATAGGACCATAAGTGGAAGTGCCCTAGGCTGTGTTGCTTTGTTTTTTAGATGTTTCAGGAAACACCATACACTTCTCCAGAGTGGCTGTTGGCAATTTACATCCCGCCCATCAGCATAAGAAGGCTCCCAGTTCTCCATGGCCTGTCCTCCCTTTCTGGATTTTACACTTTTTTCAGATGGCCCTTTTGACCGGGGGGCAGTGAGACTTCATTGTAGTGCAGATTTCCTTTGCAAGCTTGCTTGGTTGGCCAAAAAGTGCGTATGCGTTTTTTCCTGAATATATTCAGGAAAAAACGCATACGCCCTTTTTGGCCAAGTGCATCATTGTGGACGTTCTGCCTCTTTTCCTATGCTTTACATGCAATTCCAGTCTACCTCCTGAAATCGGTTTCCTGCAATTCTGCCTCGCTTTCAAGTCCTCTTGGCAGGATTACTTCAATATATTTTTGGATGATAGCTGTCATTTATAACTCTGCAGGTTTGCGAATTACAGGGCCCCGGAGCTCCTTTCTTCAACTCGCTTTCTTGTGAGCTGGCCGCAACACCGCAGGATTGCTTCAGGCCCTAGTGTGGTTCCGGCATGGCACGCTGAGCCTTTGGTTAATTCCTCTTCCTGGTGGGAAATGAGAGTTAAATTTGCCCGTCCAGACACCTCCAGCTAGTCTCTCATTGGTTCTCCCTATTCCTGTTCATTTTCCGCAGAAATTGCAAACTGGGCCAAACAGGAGTTTAAAGGCACTGACTCTCCAAGTGGGGAGAGTGTTAGTAAAGCGTCTGGAATGTTGCACCCGAGTACCAGGGGACGAAAACTGAGACACATTTGAACACGTTTCCCGATCACACGGTGGATCATACTCTGGGTTCCACATGCATGTTTTAGCTGAAGGAAGAATCCCTTAAACCTGGAGAGTTGAGACCCATGGAATGGGTACCATGAAATATGACTTCAAAGGGTCTGCATTTGCTCACCGAACCTCACCAATCCTATCACTGCTGCATTTATGCCGCTGTACACATGCTTGATTCTCTTTCGGAGACATATAAATCCATAGGTTTTAAGATTCTTACTAGTCAGGTATATTCTTAGGCGTTTAATATGGGGTGTTGAGTCCACTTCGTTGAGCAAGGAGTAGCTCTTGTCTATTACATATTTGGCTTATGGAACGGTATCTGTGCTAATTTCAATCTCTGGTTTTATGCAGCACCCCAACTCACCATTCCCCTTAAGCAAGCATAAGTTGGTTTTCTACATTTGAGACCCTGTTCTGTTTTGTAATTCAGTTCCTGTGTAGCCAAGTTTACATTCCGTGTATTAGTGGTACCTTATGATGTTTCTTTTTCTGTGTGACTTATTTCACTTAGAATCATCGTACCTGAATCCACTCATTATGCTGCTACTGGCCTGATGACATAGATTTCATTGCTGAGTGATATTGCATTGTACGTAAGTACCACAACTTCTTTATCCATTTTTCGCTTTCTGCGATATTGAACTTGTACCGTATACGAGGTTCTTGTAAACAGAGCCGTCCCAAACTTTGGGGTGGCTGTGTCTTTTTTATTTTAATTTCCCTAAGCTATAGGACCATAAGTGGAAGTGCCCTAGGCTCTGTTGCTTTGTTTTTTAGATGTTTCAGGAAACACCATACACTTCTCCAGAGTGGCTGTTGGCAATTTACATCCCGCCCATCAGCATAAGAAGGCTCCCAGTTTTCCATGGCCTGTCCTCCCTTTCTGGATTTTACACTTTTTTCAGATGGCCCTTTTGACCGGGGGGCAGTGAGACTTCATTGTAGTGCAGATTTCCTTTGCAAGCTTGCTTTGTTGGCCAAAAAGTGTGTATGCGTTTTTTCCTGAATATATTCAGGAAAAAACGCCTACGCCCTTTTTGGCCAAGTGCATCATTGTGGACGTTCTGCCTCTTTTCCTATGCTTTACATGCAATTCCAGTCTACCTCCTGAAATCGGTTTCCTGCAATTCTGCCTCGCTTTCAAGTCCTCTTGGCAGGCTTACTTCAATATATTTTTGGACGATAGCTGTCATTTATAACTCTGCAGGTTTGTGAATTACAGGGCCCCGGAGCTCCTTTCTTCAACTCGCTTTCTTGTGAGCTGGCCGCAACACCGCAGGATTGCTTCAGGCCCTAGTGTGGTTCCGGCATGGCACGCTGAGCCTTTGGTTAATTCCTCTTCCTGGTGGGAAATGAGAGTTAAATTTGCCCGTCCAGACACCTCCAGCTAGTCTCTCATTGGTTCTCCCTATTCCTGTTCATTTTCCACAGAAATTGCAAACTGGGCCAAACAGGAGGTTAAAGGCACTGACTCTCCAAGTGGGGAGAGTGTTAGTAAAGCATCTGGAATGTGGCACCCGAGTACCAGGGGACGAAAACTGAGACCCATTTGAACACGTTTCCCGATCACACGGTGGATCATACTCTGTTTTCCACATGCATGATTTAGCTGAAGGAAGAATCCCTTAAACCTGGAGAGTTGAGACCCATGGAATGGGTACCATGCAATATGACTTCAAAGGGTCTGCATTTGCTCACCGAACCTCACCAATCCTATCACTGCTGCATTTATGCCGCTGTACACACGCTTGATTCTCTTTCGGAGACATATAAATCCATAGGTTTTAAGATTCTTACTAGTCAGGTATATTCTTAGGCGTTTAAGATGGGGTGTTGAGTCCACTTCGTTGAGCAAGGAGTAGCTCTTGTCTATTACATATTTGGCTTATGGAAAGGTATCTGTGCTGATTTCAATCTCTGGTTTTATGCAGCACCCCAACTCACCTTTCCCCTTAAGCAAGCATAAGTTGGTTTTCTACATTTGAGACCCTATTCTGTTTTGTAATTCAGTTCCTGTGTAGCCAAGTTTACATACCGTGTATTAGTGATACCTTATGATGTTTCTTTTTCTGTGTGACTTATTTCACTTAGAATCATCGTACCTGAATCCACTCATTATGCTGCTACTGGCCTGATGACATAGATTTCATTGCTGAGTGATATTGCATTGTACGTAAGTACCACAACTTCTTTATCCATTTTTCGCTTTCTGCGATATTGAACTTGTACCGAATACGAGGTTCTTGTAAACAGAGCCGTCCCAAACTTTGGGGTGGCTGTGTCTTTTTGATTTTAATTTCCCTAAGCTATAGGACCATAAGTGGAAGTGCCCTAGGCTCTGTTGCTTTGTTTTTTAGATGTTTCAGGAAACACCATACACTTCTCCAGAGTGGCTGTTGGCAATTTACATCCCGCCCATCAGCATAAGAAGGCTCCCAGTTCTCCATGGCCTGTCCTCCCTTTCTGGATTTTACACTTTTTTCAGATGACCCTTTTGACCGGGGGGCAGTGAGACTTCATTGTAGTGCAGATTTCCTTTGCAAGCTTGCTTGGTTGGCCAAAAAGTGCGTATGCGTTTTTTCCTGAATATATTCAGGAAAAAACGCATACGCCCTTTTTGGCCAAGTGCATCATTGTGGACGTTCTGCCTCTTTTCCTATGCTTTACATGCAATTCCAGTCTACCTCCTGAAATCGGTTTCCTGCAATTCTGCCTCGCTTTCAAGTCCTCTTGGCAGCCTTACTTCAATATATTTTTGGACGATAGCTGTCATTTATAACTCTGCAGGTTTGTGAATTACAGGGCCCCGGAGATCCTTTCTTCAGCTCGCTTTCTTGTGAGCTGGCCGCAACACCGCAGGATTGCTTCAGGCCCTAGTGTGGTTCCGGCATGACACGCTGAGCCTTTGGTTAATTCCTCTTCCTGGTGGGAAATGAGAGTTAAATTTGCCCGTCCAGACACCTCCAGCTAGTCTCTCATTGGTTCTCCCTATTCCTGTTCATTTTCCGCAGAAATTGCAAACTGGGCCAAACAGGAGTTTAAAGGCACTGACTCTCCAAGTGGGGAGAGTGTTAGTAAAGCGTCTGGAATGTTGCACCCGAGTACCAGGGGACGAAAACTGAGACACATTTGAACACGTTTCCCGATCACACGGTGGATCATACTCTAGGTTCCACATGCATGTTTTAGCTGAAGGAAGAATCCCTTAAACCTGGAGATTTGAGACCCATGGAATGGGTACCATGCAATATGACTTCAAAGGGTCTGCATTTGCTCACCGAACCTCACCAATCCTATCACTGCTGCATTTATGCCACTGTACACACGCTTGATTCTCTTTCGGAGACATATAAATCCATAGGTTTTAAGATTCTTACTAGTCAGGTATATTCTTAGGCGTTTAATATGGGGTGTTGAGTCCACTTCGTTGAGCAAGGAGTAGCTCTTGTCTATTACATATTTGGCTTATGGAACGGTATCTGTGCTAATTTCAATCTCTGGTTTTATGCAGCACCCCAACTCACCATTCCCCTTAAGCAAGCATAAGTTGGTTTTCTACATTTGAGACCCTGTTCTGTTTTGTAATTCAGTTCCTGTGTAGCCAAGTTTACATTCCGTGTATTAGTGATACCTTATGATGTTTCCTTTTCTGTGTGACTTATTTCACTTAGAATCATCGTACCTGAATCCACTCATTATGCTGCTACTGGCCTGATGACATAGATTTCATTGCTGAGTGATATTGCATTGTACGTAAGTACCACAACTTCTTTATCCATTTTTCGCTTTCTGCGATATTGAACTTGTACTGTATACGAGGTTCTTGTAAACAGAGCCGTCCCAAACTTTGGGGTGGCTGTGTCTTTTTGATTTTAATTTCCCTAAGCTATAGGACCATAAGTGGAAGTGCCCTAGGCTCTGTTGCTTTGTTTTTTAGATGTTTCAGGAAACACCATACACTTCTCCAGAGTGGCTGTTGGCAATTTACATCCCGCCCATCAGCATAAGAAGGCTCCCAGTTCTCCATGGCCTGTCCTCCCTTTCTGGATTTTACACTTTTTTCAGATGGCCCTTTTGACCGGGGGGCAGTGAGACTTCATTGTAGTACAGATTTCTTTGCAATCTTGCTTGGTTGGCCAAAAAGGGCGTATGCGTTTTTTCCTGAATATATTCAGGAAAATACGCATACGCCCTTTTTGGCCAAGTGCATCATTGTGGACGTTCTGCCTCTTTTCCTATGCTTTACATGCAATTCCATTCTACCTCCTGAAATCGGTTTCCTGCAATTCTGCCTCGCTTTCAAGTCCTCTTGGCAGGATTACTTCAATATATTTTTGGATGATAGCTGTCATTTATAACTATGCAGGTTTGCGAATTACAGGGCCCCGGAGCTCCTTTCTTCAACTCGCTTTCTTGTGAGCTGGCCGCAACACCGGAGGATTGCTTCAGGCCCTAGTGTGGTTCCGGCATGGCACGCTGAGCCTTTGGTTAATTCCTCTTCCTGGTGGGAAATGAGAGTTAAATTGGCCCGTCCAGACACCTCCAGCTAGTCTCTCATTGGTTCTCCCTATTCCTGTTCATTTTCCGCAGAAATTGCAAACTGGGCCAAACAGGAGGTTAAAGGCACTGACTCTCCAAGTGGGGAGAGTGTTAGTAAAGCGTCTGGAATGTTGCACCCGAGTACCAGGGGACGAAAACTGAGACACATTTGAACACGTTTCCCGATCACACGGTGGATCATACTCTGGGTTCCACATGCATGTTTTACCTGAAGGAAGAATCCCTTAAACCTGGAGAGTTGAGACCCATTGAATGGGTACCATACAATATGACTTCAAAGGGTCTGCATTTGCTCACCGAACCTCACCAATCCTATCACTGCTGCATTTATGCCGCTGTACACACGCTTGATTCTCTTTCGGAGACATATAAATCCATAGGTTTTAAGATTCTTACTAGTCAGGTATATTCTTAGGCGTTTAATATGGGGTGTTGAGTCCACTTCGTTGAGCAAGGAGTAGCTCTTGTCTATTACATATTTGGCTTATGGAACGGTATCTGTGCTAATTTCAATCTCTGGTTTTATGCAGCACCCCAACTCACCATTCCCCTTAAGCAAGCATAACTTGGTTTTCTACATTTGAGACCCTGTTCTGTTTGTAATTCAGTTCCTGTGTAGCCAAGTTTACATTCCGTGTATTAGTGGTACCTTATGATGTTTCCTTTTCTGTGTGACTTATTTCACTTAGAATCATCGTACCTGAATCCACTCATTATGCTGCTACTGGCCTGATGACATAGATTTCATTGCTGAGTGATATTGCATTGTACGTAAGTACCACAACTTCTTTATCCATTTTTCGCTTTCTGCGATATTGAACTTGTACCGAATACGAGGTTCTTGTAAACAGAGCCGTCCCAAACTTTGGGGTGGCTCTGTCTTTTTGATTTTAATTTCCCTAAGCTATAGGACCATAAGTGGAAGTGCCCTAGGCTCTGTTGCTTTGTTTTTTAGATGTTTCAGGAAACACCATACACTTCTCCAGAGTGGCTGTTGGCAATTTACATCCCGCCCATCAGCATAAGAAGGCTCCCAGTTCTCCATGGCCTGTCCTCCCTTTCTGGATTTTACACTTTTTTCAGATGGCCCTTTTGACTGGGGGGCAGTGAGACTTCATTGTAGTGCAGATTTCCTTTGCAAGCTTGCTTGGTTGGCCAAAAAGTGCGTATGCGTTTTTTCCTGAATATATTCAGGAAAAAACGCATACGCCCTTTTTGGCCAAGTGCATCATTGTGGACGTTCTGCCTCTTTTCCTATGCTTTACATGCAATTCCTGTCTACCTCCTGAAATCGGTTTCCTGCAATTCTGCCTCGCTTTCAAGTCCTCTTGGCAGCCTTACTTCAATATATTTTTGGACGATAGCTGTCATTTATAACTCTGCAGGTTTGTGAATTACAGGGCCCTGGAGATCCTTTCTTCAACTCGCTTTCTTGTGAGCTGGCCGCAACACCGCAGGATTGCTTCAGGCCCTAGTGTGGTTCCGGCATGGCACGCTGAGCCTTTGGTTAATTCCTCTTCCTGGTGGGAAATGAGAGTTAAATTTGCCCGTCCAGACACCTCCAGCTAGTCTCTCATTGGTTCTCCCTATTCCTGTTCATTTTCCGCAGAAATTGCAAACTGGGCCAAACAGGAGTTTAAAGGCACTGACTCTCCAAGTGGGGAGAGTGTTAGTAAAGCGTCTGGAATGTTGCACCCGAGTACCAGGGGACGAAAACTGAGACACATTTGAACACGTTTCCCGATCACACGGTGGATCATACTCTAGGTTCCACATGCATGTTTTAGCTGAAGGAAGAATCCCTTAAACCTGGAGATTTGAGACCCATGGAATGGGTACCATGCAATATGACTTCAAAGGGTCTGCATTTGCTCACCGAACCTCACCAATCCTATCACTGCTGCATTTATGCCGCTGTACACACGCTTGATTCTCTTTCGGAGACATATAAATCCATAGGTTTTAAGATTCTTACTAGTCAGGTATATTCTTAGGCGTTTAATATGGGGTGTTGAGTCCACTTCGTTGAGCAAGGAGTAGCTCTTGTCTATTACATATTTGGCTTATGGAACGGTATCTGTGCTAATTTCAATCTCTGGTTTTATGCAGCACCCCAACTCACCATTCCCCTTAAGCAAGCATAAGTTGGTTTTCTACATTTGAGACCCTGTTCTGTTTTGTAATTCAGTTCCTGTGTAGCCAAGTTTGCATTCCGTGTATTAGTGATACCTTATGATGTTTCCTTTTCTGTGTGACTTATTTCACTTAGAATCATCGTACCTGAATCCACTCATTATGCTGCTACTGGCCTGATGACATAGATTTCATTGCTGAGTGATATTGCATTGTACGTAAGTACCACAACTTCTTTATCCATTTTTCGCTTTCTGCGATATTGAACTTGTACCGAATACGAGGTTCTTGTAAACAGAGCCGTCCCAAACTTTGGGGTGGCTCTGTCTTTTTGATTTTAATTTCCCTAAGCTATAGGACCATAAGTGGAAGTGCCCTAGGCTCTGTTGCTTTGTTTTTTAGATGTTTCAGGAAACACCATACACTTCTCCAGAGTGGCTGTTGGCAATTTACATCCCGCCCATCAGCATAAGAAGGCTCCCAGTTCTCCATGGCCTGTCCTCCCTTTCTGGATTTTACACTTTTTTCAGATGGCCCTTTTGACTGGGGGGCAGTGAGACTTCATTGTAGTGCAGATTTCCTTTGCAAGCTTGCTTGGTTGGCCAAAAAGTGCGTATGCGTTTTTTCCTGAATATATTCAGGAAAAAACGCATACGCCCTTTTTGGCCAAGTGCATCATTGTGGACGTTCTGCCTCTTTTCCTATGCTTTACATGCAATTCCTGTCTACCTCCTGAAATCGGTTTCCTGCAATTCTGCCTCGCTTTCAAGTCCTCTTGGCAGCCTTACTTCAATATATTTTTGGACGATAGCTGTCATTTATAACTCTGCTGGTTTGTGAATTACAGGGCCCTGGAGATCCTTTCTTCAACTCGCTTTCTTGTGAGCTGGCCGCAACACCGCAGGATTGCTTCAGGCCCTAGTGTGGTTCCGGCATGGCACGCTGAGCCTTTGGTTAATTCCTCTTCCTGGTGGGAAATGAGAGTTAAATTTGCCCGTCCAGACACCTCCAGCTAGTCTCTCATTGGTTCTCCCTATTCCTGTTCATTTTCCGCAGAAATTGCAAACTGGGCCAAACAGGAGTTTAAAGGCACTGACTCTCCAAGTGGGGAGAGTGTTAGTAAAGCGTCTGGAATGTTGCACCCGAGTACCAGGGGACGAAAACTGAGACACATTTGAACACGTTTCCCGATCACACGGTGGATCATACTCTAGGTTCCACATGCATGTTTTAGCTGAAGGAAGAATCCCTTAAACCTGGAGATTTGAGACCCATGGAATGGGTACCATGCAATATGACTTCAAAGGGTCTGCATTTGCTCACCGAACCTCACCAATCCTATCACTGCTGCATTTATGCCGCTGTACACACGCTTGATTCTCTTTCGGAGACATATAAATCCATAGGTTTTAAGATTCTTACTAGTCAGGTATATTCTTAGGCGTTTAATATGGGGTGTTGAGTCCACTTCGTTGAGCAAGGAGTAGCTCTTGTCTATTACATATTTGGCTTATGGAACGGTATCTGTGCTAATTTCAATCTCTGGTTTTATGCAGCACCCCAACTCACCATTCCCCTTAAGCAAGCATAAGTTGGTTTTCTACATTTGAGACCCTGTTCTGTTTTGTAATTCAGTTCCTGTGTAGCCAAGTTTGCATTCCGTGTATTAGTGATACCTTATGATGTTTCCTTTTCTGTGTGACTTATTTCACTTAGAATCATCGTACCTGAATCCACTCATTATGCTGCTACTGGCCTGATGACATAGATTTCATTGCTGAGTGATATTGCATTGTACGTAAGTACCACAACTTCTTTATCCATTTTTTGCTTTCTGCGATATTGAACTTGTACCGTATACGAGGTTCTTGTAAACAGAGCCGTCCCAAATTTTGGGGTGGCTGTGTCTTTTTGATTTTAATTTCCCTAAGCTATAGGACCATAAGTGGAAGTGCCCTAGGCTCTGTTGCTTTGTTTTTTAGATGTTTCAGGAAACACCATACACTTCTCCAGAGTGGCTGTTGGCAATTTACATCCCGCCCATCATCATAAGAAGGCTCCCAGTTCTCCATGGCCTGTCCTCCCTTTCTGGATTTTACACTTTTTTCAGATGGCCCTTTTGACCGGGGGGCAGTGAGACTTCATTGTAGTACAGATTTCTTTGCAATCTTGCTTGGTTGGCCAAAAAGGGCGTATGCGTTTTTTCCTGAATATATTCAGGAAAATACGCATACGCCCTTTTTGGCCAAGTGCATCATTGTGGACGTTCTGCCTCTTTTCCTATGCTTTACATGCAATTCCAGTCTACCTCCTGAAATCGGTTTCCTGCAATTCTGCCTCGCTTTCAAGTCCTCTTGGCAGGATTACTTCAATATATTTTTGGATGATAGCTGTCATTTATAACTCTGCAGGTTTGCGAATTACAGGGCCCCGGAGCTCCTTTCTTCAACTCGCTTTCTTGTGAGCTGGCCGCAACACCGGAGGATTGCTTCAGGCCCTAGTGTGGTTCCGGCATGGCACGCTGAGCCTTTGGTTAATTCCTCTTCCTGGTGGCAAATGAGAGTTAAATTTGCCCGTCCAGACACCTCCAGCTAGTCTCTCATTGGTTCTCCCTATTCCTGTTCATTTTCCACAGAAATTGCAAACTGGGCCAAACAGGAGGTTAAAGGCACTGACTCTCCAAGTGGGGAGAGTGTTAGTAAAGCGTCTGGAATGTTGCACCCGAGTACCAGGGGACGAAAACTGAGACACATTTGAACACGTTTCCCGATCACACGGTGGATCATACTCTGGGTTCCACATGCATGTTTTAGCTGAAGGAAGAATCCCTTAAACCTGGAGATTTGAGACCCATGGAATGGGTACCATACAATATGACTTCAAAGGGTCTGCATTTGCTCACCGAACCTCACCAATCCTATCACTGCTGCATTTATGCCGCTGTACACACGCTTGATTCTCTTTCGGAGACATATAAATCCATAGGTTTTAAGATTCTTACTAGTCAGGTATATTCTTAGGCGTTTAATATGGGGTGTTGAGTCCACTTCGTTGAGCAAGGAGTAGCTCTTGTCTATTACATATTTGGCTTATGGAACGGTATCTGTGCTAATTTCAATCTCTGGTTTTATGCAGCACCCCAACTCACCATTCCCCTTAAGCAAGCATAACTTGGTTTTCTACATTTGAGACCCTGTTCTGTTTGTAATTCAGTTCCTGTGTAGCCAAGTTTACATTCCGTGTATTAGTGGTACCTTATGATGTTTCCTTTTCTGTGTGACTTATTTCACTTAGAATCATCGTACCTGAATCCACTCATTATGCTGCTACTGGCCTGATGACATAGATTTCATTGCTGAGTGATATTGCATTGTACGTAAGTACCACAACTTCTTTATCCATTTTTCGCTTTCTGCGATATTGAACTTGTACCGAATACGAGGTTCTTGTAAACAGAGCCGTCCCAAACTTTGGGGTGGCTGTGTCTTTTTGATTTTAATTTCCCTAAGCTATAGGACCATAAGTGGAAGTGCCCTAGGCTCTGTTGCTTTGTTTTTTAGATGTTTCAGGAAACACCATACACTTCTCCAGAGTGGCTGTTGGCAATTTACATCCCGCCCATCAGCATAAGAAGGCTCCCAGTTCTCCATGGCCTGTCCTCCCTTTCTGGATTTTACACTTTTTTCAGATGGCCCTTTTGACTGGGGGGCAGTGAGACTTCATTGTAGTGCAGATTTCCTTTGCAAGCTTGCTTGGTTGGCCAAAAAGTGCGTATGCGTTTTTTCCTGAATATATTCAGGAAAAAACGCATACGCCCTTTTTGGCCAAGTGCATCATTGTGGACGTTCTGCCTCTTTTCCTATGCTTTACATGCAATTCCAGTCTACCTCCTGAAATCGGTTTCCTGCAATTCTGCCTCGCTTTCAAGTCCTCTTGGCAGCCTTACTTCAATATATTTTTGGACGATAGCTGTCATTTATAACTCTGCAGGTTTGCGAATTACAGGGCCCCGGAGATCCTTTCTTCAACTCGCTTTCTTGTGAGCTGGCCGCAACACCGCAGGATTGCTTCAGGCCCTAGTGTGGTTCCGGCATGGCACGCTGAGCCTTTGGTTAATTCCTCTTCCTGGTGGGAAATGAGAGTTAAATTTGCCCGTCCAGACACCTCCAGCTAGTCTCTCATTGGTTCTCCCTATTCCTGTTCATTTTCCGCAGAAATTGCAAACTGGGCCAAACAGGAGTTTAAAGGCACTGACTCTCCAAGTGGGGAGAGTGTTAGTAAAGCGTCTGGAATGTTGCACCCGAGTACCAGGGGACGAAAACTGAGACACATTTGAACACGTTTCCCGATCACACGGTGGATCATACTCTAGGTTCCACATGCATGTTTTAGCTGAAGGAAGAATCCCTTAAACCTGGAGATTTGAGACCCATGGAATAGGTACCATGCAATATGACTTCAAAGGGTCTGCATTTGCTCACCGAACCTCACCAATCCTATCACTGCTGCATTTATGCCGCTGTACACACGCTTGATTCTCTTTCGGAGACATATAAATCCATAGGTTTTAAGATTCTTACTAGTCAGGTATATTCTTAGGCGTTTAATATGGGGTGTTGAGTCCACTTCGTTGAGCAAGGAGTAGCTCTTGTCTATTACATATTTGGCTTATGGAACGGTATCTGTGCTAATTTCAATCTCTGGTTTTATGCAGCACCCCAACTCACCATTCCCCTTAAGCAAGCATAAGTTGGTTTTCTACATTTGAGACCCTGTTCTGTTTTGTAATTCAGTTCCTGTGTAGCCAAGTTTACATTCCGTGTATTAGTGATACCTTATGATGTTTCCTTTTATGTGTGACTTATTTCACTTAGAATCATCGTACCTGAATCCACTCATTATGCTGCTACTGGCCTGATGACATAGATTTCATTGCTGAGTGATATTGCATTGTACGTAAGTACCACAACTTCTTTATCCATTTTTCGCTTTCTGCGATATTGAACTTGTACCGTATACGAGGTTCTTGTAAACAGAGCCGTCCCAAACTTTGGGGTGGCTGTGTCTTTTTGATTTTACTTTCCCTATGCTATAGGACCATAAGTGGAAGTGCCCTAGGCTCTGTTGCTTTGTTTTTTAGATGTTTCAGGAAACACCATACACTTCTCCAGAGTGGCTGTTGGCAATTTACATCCCGCCCATCAGCATAAGAAGGCTCCCAGTTCTCCATGGCCTGTCCTCCCTTTCTGGATTTTACACTTTTTTCAGATGGCCCTTTTGACCGGGGGGCAGTGAGACTTCATTGTAGTGCAGATTTCTTTGCAAGCTTGCTTGGTTGGCCAAAAAGGGCGTATGCGTTTTTTCCTGAATATATTCAGGAAAAAACGCATACGCCCTTTTTGGCCAAGTGCATCATTGTGGACGTTCTGCCTCTTTTCCTATGCTTTACATGCAATTCCAGTCTACCTCCTGAAATCGGTTTCCTGCAATTCTGCCTCGCTTTCAAGTCCTCTTGGCAGGCTTACTTCAATATATTTTTGGATGATAGCTGTCATTTATAACTCTGCAGGTTTGCAAATTACAGGGCCCCGGAGCACCTTTCTTCAACTCGCTTTCTTGTGAGCTGGCCGCAACACCGCAGGATTGCTTCAGGCCCTAGTGTGGTTCCGGCATGGGACGCTGAGCCTTTGGTTAATTCCTCTTCCTGGTGGGAAATGAGAGTTAAATTGGCCCGTCCAGACACCTCCAGCTAGTCTCTCATTGGTTCTCCCTATTCCTGTTCATTTTCCGCAGAAATTGCAAACTGGGCCAAACAGGAGGTTAAAGGCACTGACTCTCCAAGTGGGGAGAGTGTTAGTAAAGCGTCTGGAATGTTGCACCCGAGTACCAGGGGACGAAAACTGAGACACATTTGAACACGTTTCCCGATCACACGGTGGATCATACTCTGGGTTCCACATGCATGTTTTAGCTGAAGGAAGAATCCCTTAAACCTGGAGAGTTGAGACCCATGGAATGGGTACCATGCAATATGACTTCAAAGGGTCTGCATTTGCTCACCGAACCTCACCAATCCTATCACTGCTGCATTTATGCCGCTGTACACATGCTTGATTCTCTTTCGGAGACATATAAATCCATAGGTTTTAAGATTCTTACTAGTCAGGTATATTCTTAGGTGTTTAATATGGGGTGTTGAGTCCACTTCGTTGAGCAAGGAGTAGCTCTTTTCTATTACATATTTGGCTTATGGAACGATATCTGTGCTAATTTCAATATCTGGTTTTATGCAGCACCCCAACTCACCATTCCCCTTAAGCAAGCATAAGTTGGTTTTCTACATTTGAGTCCCTGTTCTGTTTTGTAATTCAGTTCCTGTGTAGCCAAGTTTACATTCCGTGTATTAGTGATACCTTATGATGTTTCTTTTTCTGTGTGACTTATTTCACTTAGAATCATCGTACCTGAATCCACTCATTATGCTGCTACTGGCCTGATGACATAGATTTCTTTGCTGAGTGATATTGCATTGTACGTAAGTACCACAACTTCTTTATCCATTTTTCGCTTTCTGCGATATTGAACTTGTACCGTATACGAGGTTCTTGTAAACAGAGCCGTCCCAAACTTTGGGGTGGCTGTGTCTTTTTGATTTTAATTTCCCTAAACTATAGGACCATAAGTGGAAGTGCCCTAGGCTCTGTTGCTTTGTTTTTTAGATGTTTCAGGAAACACCATACACTTCTCCAGAGTGGCTGTTGGCAATTTACATCCCGCCCATCAGCATAAGAAGGCTCCCAGTTTTCCATGGCCTGTCCTCCCTTTCTGGATTTTACACTTTTTTCAGATGGCCCTTTTGACCGGGGGGCAGTGAGACTTCATTGTAGTGCAGATTTCCTTTGCAAGCTTGCTTTGTTGGCCAAAAAGTGTGTATGCGTTTTTTCCTGAATATATTCAGGAAAAAACGCCTACGCCCTTTTTGGCCAAGTGCATCATTGTGGACTTTCTGCCTCTTTTCCTATGCTTTACATGCAATTCCAGTCTACCTCCTGAAATCGGTTTCCTGCAATTCTGCCTCGCTTTCAAGTCCTCTTGGCAGGCTTACTTCAATATATTTTTGGACGATAGCTGTCATTTATAACTCTGCAGGTTTGTGAATTACAGGGCCCCGGAGCTCCTTTCTTCAACTCGCTTTCTTGTGAGCTGGCCGCAACACCGCAGGATTGCTTCAGGCCCTAGTGTGGTTCCGGCATGGCACGCTGAGCCTTTGGTTATTTCCTCTTCCTGGTGGGAAATGAGAGTTAAATTTGCCCGTCCAGACACCTCCAGCTAGTCTCTCATTGGTTCTCCCTATTCCTGTTCATTTTCCACAGAAATTGCAAACTGGGACAAACAGGAGGTTAAAGGCACTGACTCTCCAAGTGGGGAGAGTGTTAGTAAAGCGTCTGGAATGTGGCACCCGAGTACCAGGGGACGAAAACTGAGACCCATTTGAACACGTTTCCCGATCACACGGTGGATCATACTCTGTTTTCCACATGCATGTTTTAGCTGAAGGAAGAATCCCTTAAACCTGGAGAGTTGAGACCCATGGAATGGGTACCATGCAATATGACTTCAAAGGGTCTGCATTTGCTCACCGAACCTCACCAATCCTATCACTGCTGCATTTATGCCGCTGTACACACGCTTGATTCTCTTTCAATGACATATAAATCCATAGGTTTTAAGATTCTTACTAGTCAGGTATATTCTTAGGCGTTTAAGATGGGGTGTTGAGTCCACTTCGTTGAGCAAGGAGTAGCTCTTGTCTATTACATATTTGGCTTATGGAAAGGTATCTGTGCTGATTTCAATCTCTGGTTTTATGCAGCACCCCAACTCACCTTTCCCCTTAAGCAAGCATAAGTTGGTTTTCTACATTTGAGACCCTATTCTGTTTTGTAATTCAGTTCCTGTGTAGCCAAGTTTACATTCCGTGTATTAGTGATACCTTATGATGTTTCTTTTTCTGTGTGACTTATTTCACTTAGAATCATCGTACCTGAATCCACTCATTATGCTGCTACTGGCCTGATGACATGGATTTCATTGCTGAGTGATATTGCATTGTACGTAAGTACCACAACTTCTTTATCCATTTTTCGCTTTCTGCGATATTGAACATGTACCGAATACGAGGTTCTTGTAAACAGAGCCGTCCCAAACTTTGGGGTGGCTGTGTCTTTTTGATTTTAATTTCCCTAAGCTATAGGACCATAAGTGGAAGTGCCCTAGGCTCTGTTGCTTTGTTTTTTAGATGTTTCAGGAAACACCATACACTTCTCCAGAGTGGCTGTTGGCAATTTACATCCCGCCCATCAGCATAAGAAGGCTCCCAGTTCTCCATGGCCTGTCCTCCCTTTCTGGATTTTACACTTTTTTCAGATGGCCCTTTTGACCGGGGGGCAGTGAGACTTCATTGTAGTGGAGATTTCCTTTGCAAGCTTGCTTGGTTGGCCAAAAAGTGCGTATGCGTTTTTTCCTGAATATATTCAGGAAAAAACGCATACGCCCTTTTTGGCCAAGTGCATCATTGTGGACGTTCTGCCTCTTTTCCTATGCTTTACATGCAATTCCAGTCTACCTCCTGAAATCGGTTTCCTGCAATTCTGCCTCGCTTTCAAGTCCTCTTGGCAGCCTTACTTCAATATATTTTTGGACGATAGCTGTCATTTATAACTCTGCAGGTTTGTGAATTACAGGGCCCCGGAGATCCTTTCTTCAACTCGCTTTCTTGTGAGCTGGCCGCAACACCGCAGGATTGCTTCAGGCCCTAGTGTGGTTCCGGCATGGCACGCTGAGCCTTTGGTTAATTCCTCTTCCTGGTGGGAAATGAGAGTTAAATTTGCCCGTCCAGACACCTCCAGCTAGTCTCTCATTGGTTCTCCCTATTCCTGTTCATTTTCCGCAGAAATTGCAAACTGGGCCAAACAGGAGTTTAAAGGCACTGACTCTCCAAGTGGGGAGAGTGTTAGTAAAGCGTCTGGAATGTTGCACCCGAGTACCAGGGGACGAAAACTGAGACACATTTGAACACGTTTCCCGATCACACGGTAGATCATACTCTGGGTTCCACATGCATGTTTTAGCTGAAGGAAGAATCCCTTAAACCTGGAGAGTTGAGACCCATGGAATGGGTACCATGCAATATGACTTCAAAGGGTCTGCATTTGCTCACCGAACCTCACCAATCCTATCACTGCTGCATTTATGCCGCTGTACACACGCTTGATTCTCTTTCGGAGACATATAAATCCATAGGTTTTAAGATTCTTACTAGTCAGGTATATTCTTAGGCGTTTAATATGGGGTGTTGAGTCCACTTCGTTGAGCTAGGAGTAGCTCTTGTCTATTACATATTTGGCTTATGGAACGGTATCTGTGCTAATTTCAATCTCTGGTTTTATGCAGCACCCCAACTCACCATTCCCCTTAAGCAAGCATAAGTTGGTTTTCTACATTTGAGATCCTGTTCTGTTTTGTAATTCAGTTCCTCTGTAGCCAAGTTTACATTCCGTGTATTAGTGGTACCTTATGTTGTTTCCTTTTCTGTGTGACTTATTTCACTTAGAATCATCGTACCTGAATCCACTCATTATGCTGCTACTGGCCTGATGACATAGATTTCATTGCTGAGTGATATTGCATTGTACGTAAGTACCACAACTTCTTTATCCATTTTTCGCTTTCTGCGATATTGAACATGTACCGTATACGAGGTTCTTGTAAACAGAGCCGTCCCAAACTTTGGGGTGGCTGTGTCTTTTTGATTTTAATTTCCCTAAGCTATAGGACCATAAGTGGAAGTGCCCTAGGCTCTGTTGCTTTGTTTTTTAGATGTTTCAGGAAACACCATACACTTCTCCAGAGTGGCTGTTGGCAATTTACATCCCGCCCATCAGCATAAGAAGGCTCCCAGTTCTCCATGGCCTGTCCTCCCTTTCTGGATTTTACACTTTTTTCAGATGGCCCTTTTGACCGGGGGGCAGTGAGACTTCATTGTAGTGCAGATTTCTTTGCAAGCTTGCTTGGTTGGCCAAAAAGGGCGTATGAGTTTTTTCCTGAATATATTCAGGAAAAAACGCATACGCCCTTTTTGGCCAAGTGCATCATTGTGGACGTTCTGCCTCTTTTCCTATGCTTTACATGCAATTCCAGTCTACCTCCTGAAATCGGTTTCCTGCAATTCTGCCTCGCTTTCAAGTCCTCTTGGCAGGCTTACTTCAATATATTTTTGGATGATAGCTGTCATTTATAACTCTGCAGGTTTGCGAATTACAGGGCCCCGGAGCTCCTTTCTTCAACTTGCTTTCTTGTGAGCTGGCCGCAACACCGCAGGATTGCTTCAGGCCCTAGTGTGGTTCCGGCATGGCACGCTGAGCCTTTGGTTAATTCCTCTTCCTGGTGGGAAATGAGAGTTAAATTTGCCCGTCCAGACACCTCCAGCTAGTCTCTCATTGGTTCTCCCTATTCCTGTTCATTTTCCGCAGAAATTGCAAACTGGGCCAAACAGGAGTTTAAAGGCACTGACTCTCCAAGTGGGGAGAGTGTTAGTAAAGCGTCTGGAATGTTGCACCCGAGTACCAGGGGACGAAAACTGAGACACATTTGAACACGTTTCCCGATCACACGGTGGATCATACTCTGGGTTCCACATGCATGTTTTAGCTGAAGGAAGAATCCCTGAAACCTGGAGAGTTGAGACCCATGGAATGGGTACCATGCAATATGACTTCAAAGGGTCTGCATTTGCTCACCGAACCTCACCAATCCTATCACTGCTGCATTTATGCCGCTGTACACACGCTTGATTCTCTTTCGGAGACATATAAATCCATAGGTTTTAAGATTCTTACTAGTCAGGTATATTCTTAGGCGTTTAATATGGGGTGTTGAGTCCACTTCGTTGAGCAAGGAGTAGCTCTTGTCTATTACATATTTGGCTTATGGAACAGTATCTGTGCTAATTTCAATCTCTGGTTTTATGCAGCACCCCAACTCACCATTCCCCTTAAGCAAGCATAAGTTGGTTTTCTACATTTGAGACCCTGTTCTGTTTTGTAATTCAGTTCCTGTGTAGCCAAGTTTACATTCCGTGTATTAGTGATACCTTATGATGTTTCCTTTTCTGTGTGACTTATTTCACTTAGAATCATCGTACCTGAATCCACTCATTATGCTGCTACTGGCCTGATGACATAGATTTCATTGCTGAGTGATATTGCATTGTACGTAAGTACCACAACTTCTTTATCCATTTTTCGCTTTCTGCGATATTGAACATGTACCGAATACGAGGTTCTTGTAAACAGAGCCGTCCCAAACTTTGGGGTGGCTGTGTCTTTTTGATTTTAATTTCCCTAAGCTATAGGACCATAAGTGGAAGTGCCCTAGGCTCTGTTGCTTTGTTTTTTAGATGTTTCAGGAAACACCATACACTTCTCCAGAGTGGCTGTTGGCAATTTACATCCCGCCCATCAGCATAAGAAGGCTCCCAGTTCTCCATGGCCTGTCCTCCCTTTCTGGATTTTACACTTTTTTCAGATGGCCCTTTTGACCGGGGGGCAGTGAGACTTCATTGTAGTGGAGATTTCCTTTGCAAGCTTGCTTGGTTGGCCAAAAAGTGCGTATGCGTTTTTTCCTGAATATATTCAGGAAAAAACGCATACGCCCTTTTTGGCCAAGTGCATCATTGTGGACGTTCTGCCTCTTTTCCTATGCTTTACATGCAATTCCAGTCTACCTCCTGAAATCGGTTTCCTGCAATTCTGCCTCGCTTTCAAGTCCTCTTGGCAGCCTTACTTCAATATATTTTTGGACGATAGCTGTCATTTATAACTCTGCAGGTTTTTGAATTACAGGGCCCCGGAGATCCTTTCTTCAACTCGCTTTCTTGTGAGCTGGCCGCAACACCGCAGGATTGCTTCAGGCCCTAGTGTGGTTCCGGCATGGCACGCTGAGCCTTTGGTTAATTCCTCTTCCTGGTGGGAAATGAGAGTTAAATTTGCCCGTCCAGACACCTCCAGCTAGTCTCTCATTGGTTCTCCCTATTCCTGTTCATTTTCCGCAGAAATTGCAAACTGGGCCAAACAGGAGTTTAAAGGCACTGACTCTCCAAGTGGGGAGAGTGTTAGTAAAGCGTCTGGAATGTTGCACCCGAGTACCAGGGGACGAAAACTGAGACACATTTGAACACGTTTCCCGATCACACGGTAGATCATACTCCGGGTTCCACATGCATGTTTTAGCTGAAGGAAGAATCCCTTAAACCTGGAGAGTTGAGACCCATGGAATGGGTACCATGCAATATGACTTCAAAGGGTCTGCATTTGCTCACCGAACCTCACCAATCCTATCACTGCTGCATTTATGCCGCTGTACACACGCTTGATTCTCTTTCGGAGACATATAAATCCATAGGTTTTAAGATTCTTACTAGTCAGGTATATTCTTAGGCGTTTAATATGGGGTGTTGAGTCCACTTCGTTGAGCAAGGAGTAGCTCTTGTCTATTACATATTTGGCTTATGGAACGGTATCTGTGCTAATTTCAATCTCTGGTTTTATGCAGCACCCCAACTCACCATTCCCCTTAAGCAAGCATAAGTTGGTTTTCTACATTTGAGATCCTGTTCTGTTTTGTAATTCAGTTCCTCTGTAGCCAAGTTTACATTCCGTGTATTAGTGGTACCTTATGTTGTTTCCTTTTCTGTGTGACTTATTTCACTTAGAATCATCGTACCTGAATCCACTCATTATGCTGCTACTGGCCTGATGACATAGATTTCATTGCTGAGTGATATTGCATTGTACGTAAGTACCACAACTTCTTTATCCATTTTTCGCTTTCTGCGATATTGAACTTGTACCGTATACGAGGTTCTTGTAAACAGAGCCGTCCCAAACTTTGGGGTGGCTGTGTCTTTTTGATTTTAATTTCCCTAAGCTATAGGACCATAAGTGGAAGTGCCCTAGGCTCTGTTGCTTTGTTTTTTAGATGTTTCAGGAAACACCATACACTTCTCCAGAGTGGCTGTTGGCAATTTACATCCCGCCCATCAGCATAAGAAGGCTCCCAGTTCTCCATGGCCTGTCCTCCCTTTCTGGATTTTACACTTTTTTCAGATGGCCCTTTTGACCGGGGGGCAGTGAGACTTCATTGTAGTGCAGATTTCTTTGCAAGCTTGCTTGGTTGGCCAAAAAGTGCGTATGCGTTTTTTCCTGAATATATTCAGGAAAAAACGCATACGCCCTTTTTGGCCAAGTGCATCATTGTGGACGTTCTGCCTCTTTTCCTATGCTTTACATGCAATTCCAGTCTACCTCCTGAAATCGGTTTCCTGCAATTCTGCCTCGCTTTCAAGTCCTCTTGGCAGGCTTACTTCAATATATTTTTGGATGATAGCTGTCATTTATAACTCTGCAGGTTTGCGAATTACAGGGCCCCGGAGCTCCTTTCTTCAACTTGCTTTCTTGTGAGCTGGCCGCAACACCGCAGGATTGCTTCAGGCCCTAGTGTGGTTCCGGCATGGCACGCTGAGCCTTTGGTTAATTCCTCTTCCTGGTGGGAAATGAGAGTTAAATTTGCCCGTCCAGACACCTCCAGCTAGTCTCTCATTGGTTCTCCCTATTCCTGTTCATTTTCCGCAGAAATTGCAAACTGGGCCAAACAGGAGTTTAAAGGCACTGACTCTCCAAGTGGGGAGAGTGTTAGTAAAGCGTCTGGAATGTTGCACCCGAGTACCAGGGGACGAAATCTGAGACACATTTGAACACGTTTCCCGATCACACGGTGGATCATACTCTGGGTTCCACATGCATGTTTTAGCTGAAGGAAGAATCCCTGAAACCTGGAGAGTTGAGACCCATGGAATGGGTACCATGCAGTATGACTTCAAAGGGTCTGCATTTGCTCACCGAACCTCACCAATCCTATCACTGCTGCATTTATGCCGCTGTACACACGCTTGATTCTCTTTCGGAGACATATAAATCCATAGGTTTTAAGATTCTTACTAGTCAGGTATATTCTTAGGCGTTTAAGATGGGGTGTTGAGTCCACTTCGTTGAGCAAGGAGTAGCTCTTGTCTATTACATATTTGGCTTATGGAACGGTATCTGTGCTAATTTCAATCTCTGGTTTTATGCAGCACCCCAACTCACCATTCCCCTTAAGCAAGCATAAGTTGGTTTTCTACATTTGAGACCCTGTTCTGTTTTGTAATTCAGTTCCTGTGTAGCCAAGTTTACATTCCGTGTATTAGTGATACCTTATGATGTTTCCTTTTCTGTGTGACTTATTTCACTTAGAATCATCGTACCTGAATCCACTCATTATGCTGCTACTGGCCTGATGACATAGATTTCATTGCTGAGTGATATTGCATTGTACGTAAGTACCACAACTTCTTTATCCATTTTTCGCTTTCTGCGATATTGAACTTGTACCGTATACGAGGTTCTTGTAAACAGAGCCGTCCCAAACTTTGGGGTGGCTGTGTCTTTTTGATTTTAATTTCCCTAAGCTATAGGACCATAAGTGGAAGTGCCCTAGGCTCTGTTGCTTTGTTTTTTAGATGTTTCAGGAAACACCATACACTTCTCCAGAGTGGCTGTTGGCAATTTACATCCCGCCCATCAGCATAAGAAGGCTCCCAGTTCTCCATGGCCTGTCCTCCCTTTCTGGATTTTACACTTTTTTCAGATGGCCCTTTTGACCGGGGGGCAGTGAGACTTCATTGTAGTGCAGATTTCCTTTGCAAGCTTGCTTGGTTGGCCAAAAAGGGCGTATGTGTTTTTTCCTGAATATATTCAGGAAAAAACGCATACGCCCTTTTTGGCCAAGTGCATCATTGTGGACGTTCTGCCTCTTTTCCTATGCTTTACATGCAATTCCAGTCTACCTCCTGAAATCGGTTTCCTGCAATTCTGCCTCGCTTTCAAGTCCTCTTGGCAGGCTTACTTCAATATATTTTTGGACGATAGCTGTCATTTATAACTCTGCAGGTTTGTGAATTACAGGGCCCCGGAGCTCCTTTCTTCAACTCGCTTTCTTGTGAGCTGGCCGCAACACCGCAGGATTACTTCAGGCCCTAGTGTGGTTCTGGCATGGCACGCTGAGCCTTTGGTTAATTTCTCTTCCTGGTGGGAAATGAGAGTTAAATTTGCCTGTCCAGACCCCTCCAGCTAGTCTCTCATTGGTTCTCCCTATTCCTGTTCATTTTCCACAGAAATTGCAAACTGGGACAAACAGGAGGTTAAAGGCACTGACTCTCCAAGTGGGGAGAGTGTTAGTAAAGCGTCTGGAATGTGGCACCCGAGTACCAGGGGACGAAAACTGAGACCCATTTGAACACGTTTCCCGATCACACGGTGGATCATACTCTGTTTTCCACATGCATGTTTTAGCTGAAGGAAGAATCCCTTAAACCTGGAGAGTTGAGACCCATGGAATGGGTACCATGCAATATGACTTCAAAGGGTCTGCATTTGCTCACCGAACCTCACCAATCCTATCACTGCTGCATTTATGCCGCTGTACACATGCTTGATTCTCTTTCGGAGACATATAAATCCATAGGTTTTAAGATTCTTACTAGTCAGGTATATTCTTAGGCGTTTAAGATGGGGTGTTGAGTCCACTTCGTTGAGCAAGGAGTAGCTCTTTTCTATTACATATTTGGCTTATGGAACGGTATCTGTGCTAATTTCAATATCTGGTTTTATGCAGCACCCCAACTCACCATTCCCCTTAAGCAAGCATAAGTTGGTTTTCTACATTTGAGACCCTGTTCTGTTTTGTAATTCAGTTCCTGTGTAGCCAAGTTTACATTCCGTGTATTAGTGATACCTTATGATGTTTCTTTTTCTGTGTGACTTATTTCACTTAGAATCATCGTACCTGAATCCACTCATTATGCTGCTACTGGCCTGATGACATAGATTTCATTGCTGAGTGATATTGCATTGTACGTAAGTACCACAACTTCTTTATCCATTTTTCGCTTTCTGCGATATTGAACTTGTACCGTATACGAGGTTCTTGTAAACAGAGCCGTCCCAAACTTTGGGGTGGCTGTGTCTTTTTTATTTTAATTTCCCTAAGCTATAGGACCATAAGTGGAAGTGCCCTAGGCTCTGTTGCTTTGTTTTTTAGATGTTTCAGGAAACACCATACACTTCTCCAGAGTGGCTGTTGGCAATTTACATCCCGCCCATCAGCATAAGAAGGCTCCCAGTTTTCCATGGCCTGTCCTCCCTTTCTGGATTTTACACTTTTTTCAGATGGCCCTTTTGACCGGGGGGCAGTGAGACTTCATTGTAGTGCAGATTTCCTTTGCAAGCTTGCTTTGTTGGCCAAAAAGTGTGTATGCGTTTTTTCCTGAATATATTCAGGAAAAAACGCCTACGCCCTTTTTGGCCAAGTGCATCATTGTGGACGTTCTGCCTCTTTTCCTATGCTTTACATGCAATTCCAGTCTACCTCCTGAAATCGGTTTCCTGCAATTCTGCCTCGCTTTCAAGTCCTCTTGGCAGGCTTACTTCAATATATTTTTGGACGATAGCTGTCATTTATAACTCTGCAGGTTTGTGAATTACAGGGCCCCGGAGCTCCTTTCTTCAACTCGCTTTCTTGTGAGCTGGCCGCAACACCGCAGGATTGCTTCAGGCCCTAGTGTGGTTCCGGCATGGCACGCTGAGCCTTTGGTTAATTCCTCTTCCTGGTGGGAAATGAGAGTTAAATTTGCCCGTCCAGACACCTCCAGCTAGTCTCTCATTGGTTCTCCCTATTCCTGTTCATTTTCCACAGAAATTGCAAACTGGGACAAACAGGAGGTTAAAGGCACTGACTCTCCAAGTGGGGAGAGTGTTAGTAAAGCGTCTGGAATGTGGCACCCGAGTACCAGGGGACGAAAACTGAGACCCATTTGAACATGTTTCCCGATCACACGGTGGATCATACTCTGTTTTCCACATGCATGTTTTAGCTGAAGGAAGAATCCCTTAAACCTGGAGAGTTGAGACCCATGTAATGGGTACCATGCAATATGACTTCAAAGGGTCTGCATTTGCTCACCGAACCTCACCAATCCTATCACTGCTGCATTTATGCCGCTGTACACACGCTTGATTCTCTTTCGGAGACATATAAATCCATAGGTTTTAAGATTCTTACTAGGCAGGTATATTCATAGGCGTTTAAGATGTGGTGTTGAGTCCACTTTGTTGAGCAAGGAGTAGCTCTTGTCTATTACATATTTGGCTTATGGAAAGGTATCTGTGCTGATTTCAATCTCTGGTTTTATGCAGCACCCCAACTCACCTTTCCCCTTAAGCAAGCATAAGTTGGTTTTCTACATTTGAGACCCTATTCTGTTTTTTAATTCAGTTCCTGTGTAGCCATGTTTACATACCGTGTATTAGTGATACCTTATGATGTTTCTTTTTCTGTGTGACTTATTTCACTTAGAATCATCGTACCTGAATCCACTCATTATGCTGCTACTGGCCTGATGACATAGATTTCATTGCTGAGTGATATTGCATTGTACGTAAGTACCACAACTTCTTTATCCATTTTTCGCTTTCTGCGATATTGAACTTGTACCGAATACGAGGTTCTTGTAAACAGAGCCGTCCCAAACTTTGGGGTGGCTGTGTCTTTTTGATTTTAATTTCCCTAAGCTATAGGACCATAAGTGGAAGTGCCCTAGGCTCTGTTGCTTTGTTTTTTAGATGTTTCAGGAAACACCATACACTTCTCCAGAGTGGCTGTTGGCAATTTACATCCCGCCCATCAGCATAAGAAGGCTCCCAGTTCTCCATGGCCTGTCCTCCCTTTCTGGATTTTACACTTTTTTCAGATGACCCTTTTGACCGGGGGGCAGTGAGACTTCATTGTAGTGCAGATTTCCTTTGCAAGCTTGCTTGGTTGGCCAAAAAGGGCGTATGCGTTTTTTCCTGAATATATTCAGGAAAAAACGCATACGCCCTTTTTGGACAAGTGCATCATTGTGGACGTTCTGCCTCTTTTCCTATGCTTTACATGCAATTCCAGTCTACCTCCTGAAATCGGTTTCCTGCAATTCTGCCTCGCTTTCAAGTCCTCTTGGCAGCCTTACTTCAATATATTTTTGGACGATAGCTGTCATTTATAACTCTGCAGGTTTGTGAATTACAGGGCCCCGGAGCTCCTTTCTTCAACTCGCTTTCTTGTGAGCTGGCCGCAACACCGCAGGATTGCTTCAGGCCCTAGTGTGGTTCCGGCATGGCACGCTGAGCCTTTGGTTAATTCCTCTTCCTGGTGGGAAATGAGAGTTAAATTTGCCCGTCCAGACACCTCCAGCTAGTCTCTCATTGGTTCTCCCTATTCCTGTTCATTTTCCGCAGAAATTGCAAACTGGGCCAAACAGGAGTTTAAAGGCACTGACTCTCCAAGTGGGGAGAGTGTTAGTAAAGCGTCTGGAATGTTGCACCCGAGTACCAGGGGACGAAAACTGAGACACATTTGAACACGTTTCCCGATCACACGGTGGATCATACTCTAGGTTCCACATGCATGTTTTAGCTGAAGGAAGAATCCCTTAAACCTGGAGATTTGAGACCCAAGGAATGGGTACCATGCAATATGACTTCAAAGGGTCTGCATTTGCTCACCGAACCTCACCAATCCTATCACTGCTGCATTTATGCCGCTGTACACACGCTTGATTCTCTTTCGGAGACATATAAATCCATAGGTTTTAAGATTCTTACTAGTCAGGTATATTCTTAGGCGTTTAAGATGGGGTGTTGAGTCCACTTTGTTGAGCAAGGAGTAGCTCTTGTCTATTACATATTTGGCTTATGGAACGGTATCTGTGCTAATTTCAATCTCTGGTTTTATGCAGCACCCCAACTCACCATTCCCCTTAAGCAAGCATAAGTTGGTTTTCTACATTTGAGACCCTGTTCTGTTTTGTAATTCAGTTCCTGTGTAGCCAAGTTTACATTCCGTGTATTAGTGATACCTTATGATGTTTCCTTTTCTGTGTGACTTATTTCACTTAGAATCATCGTACCTGAATCCACTCATTATGCTGCTACTGGCCTGATGACATAGATTTCATTGCTGAGTGATATTGCATTGTACGTAAGTACCACAACTTCTTTATCCATTTTTCGCTTTCTGCGATATTGAACTTGTACCGAATACGAGGTTCTTGTAAACAGAGCCGTCCCAAACTTTGGGGTGGCTGTGTCTTTTTGATTTTAATTTCCCTAAGCTATAGGACCATAAGTGGAAGTGCCCTAGGCTCTGTTGCTTTGTTTTTTAGATGTTTCAGGAAACACCATACACTTCTCCAGAGTGGCTGTTGGCAATTTACATCCCGCCCATCAGCATAAGAAGGCTCCCAGTTCTCCATGGCCTGTCCTCCCTTTCTGGATTTTACACTTTTTTCAGATGACCCTTTTGACCGGGGGGCAGTGAGACTTCATTGTAGTGCAGATTTCCTTTGCAAGCTTGCTTGGTTGGCCAAAAAGTGCGTATGCGTTTTTTCCTGAATATATTCAGGAAAAAACGCATACGCCCTTTTTGGCCAAGTGCATCATTGTGGACGTTCTGCCTCTTTTCCTATGCTTTACATGCAATTCCAGTCTACCTCCTGAAATCGGTTTCCTGCAATTCTGCCTCGCTTTCAAGTCCTCTTGGCAGCCTTACTTCAATATATTTTTGGACGATAGCTGTCATTTATAACTCTGCAGGTTTGTGAATTACAGGGCCCCGGGGATCCTTTCTTCAACTCGCTTTCTTGTGAGCTGGCCGCAACACCGCAGGATTGCTTCAGGCCCTAGTGTGGTTCCGGCATGGCACGCTGAGCCTTTGGTTAATTCCTCTTCCTGGTGGGAAATGAGAGTTAAATTTGCCCGTCCAGACACCTCCAGCTAGTCTCTCATTGGTTCTCCCTATTCCTGTTCATTTTCCGCAGAAATTGCAAACTGGGCCAAACAGGAGTTTAAAGGCACTGACTCTCCAAGTGGGGAGAGTGTTAGTAAAGCGTCTGGAATGTTGCACCCGAGTACCAGGGGACGAAAACTGAGACACATTTGAACACGTTTCCCGATCACACGGTGGATCATACTCTAGGTTCCACATGCATGTTTTAGCTGAAGGAAGAATCCCTTAAACCTGGAGATTTGAGACCCAAGGAATGGGTACCATGCAATATGACTTCAAAGGGTCTGCATTTGCTCACCGAACCTCACCAATCCTATCACTGCTGCATTTATGCCGCTGTACACACGCTTGATTCTCTTTCGGAGACATATAAATCCATAGGTTTTAAGATTCTTACTAGTCAGGTATATTCTTAGGCGTTTAATATGGGGTGTTGAGTCCACTTCGTTGAGCAAGGAGTAGCTCTTGTCTATTACATATTTGGCTTATGGAACGGTATCTGTGCTAATTTCAATCTCTGGTTTTATGCAGCACCCCAACTCACCATTCCCCTTAAGCAAGCATAAGTTGGTTTTCTACATTTGAGACCCTGTTCTGTTTTGTAATTCAGTTCCTGTGTAGCCAAGTTTACATTCCGTGTATTAGTGATACCTTATGATGTTTCCTTTTCTGTGTGACTTATTTCACTTAGAATCATCGTACCTGAATCCACTCATTATGCTGCTACTGGCCTGATGACATAGATTTCATTGCTGAGTGATATTGCATTGTACGTAAGTACCACAACTTCTTTATCCATTTTTTGCTTTCTGCGATATTGAACTTGTACCGTATACGAGGTTCTTGTAAACAGAGCCGTCCCAAACTTTGGGGTGGCTGTGTCTTTTTGATTTTAATTTCCCTAAGCTATAGGACCATAAGTGGAAGTGCCCTAGGCTCTGTTGCTTTGTTTTTGAGATGTTTCAGGAAACACCATACACTTCTCCAGAGTGGCTGTTGGCAATTTACATCCCGCCCATCAGCATAAGAAGGCTCCCAGTTCTCCATGGCCTGTCCTCCCTTTCTGGATTTTACACTTTTTTCAGATGGCCCTTTTGACCGGGGGGCAGTGAGACTTCATTGTAGTACAGATTTCTTTGCAATCTTGCTTGGTTGGCCAAAAAGGGCGTATGCGTTTTTTCCTGAATATATTCAGGAAAATACGCATACGCCCTTTTTGGCCAAGTGCATCATTGTGGACGTTCTGCCTCTTTTCCTATGCTTTACATGCAATTCCAGTCTACCTCCTGAAATCGGTTTCCTGCAATTCTGCCTCGCTTTCAAGTCCTCTTGGCAGGATTACTTCAATATATTTTTGGATGATAGCTGTCATTTATAACTCTGCAGGTTTGCGAATTACAGGGCCCCGGAGCTCCTTTCTTCAACTCGCTTTCTTGTGAGCTGGCCGCAACACCGGAGGATTGCTTCAGGCCCTAGTGTGGTTCCGGCATGGCACGCTGAGCCTTTGGTTAATTCCTCTTCCTGGTGGGAAATGAGAGTTAAATTTGCCCGTCCAGACACCTCCAGCTAGTCTCTCATTGGTTCTCCCTATTCCTGTTCATTTTCCGCAGAAATTGCAAACTGGGCCAAACAGGAGTTTAAAGGCACTGACTCTCCAAGTGGGGAGAGTGTTAGTAAAGCGTCTGGAATGTTGCACCCGAGTACCAGGGGACGAAAACTGAGACACATTTGAACACGTTTCCCGATCACACGGTGGATCATACTCTGGGTTCCACATGCATGTTTTAGCTGAAGGAAGAATCCCTTAAACCTGGAGAGTTGAGACCCATGGAATGGGTACCATGCAATATGACTTCAAAGGGTCTGCATTTGCTCACCGAACCTCACCAATCCTATCACTGCTGCATTTATGCCGCTGTACACATGCTTGATTCTCTTTCGGAGACATATAATTCCATAGGTTTTAAGATTCTTACTAGTCAGGTATATTCTTAGGCGTTTAATATGAGGTGTTGAGTCCACTTCGTTGAGCAAGGAGTAGCTCTTGTCTATTACATATTTGGCTTATGGAACGGTATCTGTGCTAATTTCAATCTCTGGTTTTATGCAGCACCCCAACTCACCATTCCCCTTAAGCAAGCATAAGTTGGTTTTCTACATTTGAGACCCTGTTCTGTTTTGTAATTCAGTTCCTGTGTAGCCAAGTTTACATTCCGTGTATTAGTGGTACCTTATGATGTTTCCTTTTCTGTGTGACTTATTTCACTTAGAATCATCGTACCTGAATCCACTCATTATGCTGCTACTGGCCTGATGACATAGATTTCATTGCTGAGTGATATTGCATTGTACGTAAGTACCCCAACTTCTTTATCCATTTCTCGCCTTCTGCGATATTGAACTTGTACCGTAAATGAGGTTCTTGTAAACAGAGCCGTCCCAAACTTTGGGGTGGCTGTGTCTTTTTGATTTTAATTTCCCTAAGCTATAGCACCATAAGTGGAAGTGCCCTAGGCTCTGTTGCTTTGTTTTTTAGATGTTTCAGGAAACACCATACACTTATCCAGAGTGGCTGTTGGCAATTTACATCCTGCCCATTAGCATAAGAAGGCTCCCAGTTCTCCATGGCCTGTCCTGCCTTTCTGGATTTTACACATTTTTCAGATGGCCCTTTTGACCGGGGTGGCAGTGAGTCTTCATTGTAGTGCAGATTTCCTTTGCAAGCTTGCTTGGTTGGCCAAAAGGGGCGTATGCGTTTTTTCCTGAATATATTCAGGAAAACACGCATACACCCTTTTTGGCCAAGTGCATCATTGTGGACGTTCTGCCTCTTTTCCTATGCTTTACATGCAATTCCAGTCTACCTCCTGAAATCGGTTTCCTACAATTCTGCCCCGCTTTCAAGTCCTCTTGGCAGCCTTACTTCAATATATTTTTGGACGATAGATGTCATTTATAACTCTGCAGGTTTGTGAATTACAGGGCCCCTGAGATCCTTTCTTCAACTCGCTTTCTTGTGAGCTGGCAGCGACACCGCAGGATTGCTTCAGGCCCTAGTGTGGTTCTGGCATGGCACGCTGAGCCTTTGGTTAATTCCTCTTCCTGGTGGGAAATGAGAGTTAAATTTGCCCGTCCAGACACCTCCAGCTAGTGTCTCATTGGTTCTCCCTATTCCTGTTCATTTTCCGCAGAAATTGCAAACTGGGCCAAACAGGAGGTTAAAGGCACTGACTCTCCAAGTGGGGAGAGTGTTAGTAAAGCGTCTGGAATGTTGCACCTGAGTACCAGGGGACGAAAACTGAGACACATTTGAACACGTTTCCCGATCACACGGTGGATCATACTCTGGGTTCCACATGCATGTTTTAGCTGAAGGAAGAATCCCATAAACCTGGAGAGTTGAGACCCATGGAATGGGTACCATGCAATATGAATTCAAAGGGTCTGCATTTGCTCACCGAACCTCACCAATCCTATCACTTCTGCTTTTATGTCGCTGTACACATGCTGGATTCTCTTTCAGAGACATATAAATCCATAGGTTTTAAGATTCTTACTAGTCAGGTATATTCTTAGGCGTTTAATACGGGGTTTTGAGTCCACTTCTTTGAGCAAGGAGTAGCTCTTGTCTATTACATATTTGGCTTATGGAACGGTATCTGTGCTAATTTCAATCTCTGGTTTTATGCAGCACCCCAACTCACCATTCCCCTTAAGCAAGCATAAGTTGGTGTTCTACATTTGAGACCCCATTCTGTTTTGTAATTCAGTTCCTGTGTAGCCAAGTTTACATTCCGTGTATTAGTGATACCTTATGATGTTTCTTTTTCTCTGTGACTTATTTCACTTAGAATCATGATACCTGAATCCACTCATTATGCTTCTACTGGCCTGATGACATAGATTTCGTTGCTGAGTGATATTGCATTGTACGTAAGTACCTCAACTTCTTTATCCATTTTTAGCTTTCTGCGATTTTGAACTTGTACCATAAACGAGGTTCTTGTAAACAGAGCCATTCCAAACTTTGGGGTGGCTGTGTCTTTTTGATTTTAATTTCCCTAAGCTATAGGACCATAAGTGGAAGTGCCCTAGATTCTGTTGCTCTGTTTTTTAGATGTTTCAGGAAACACCATACACTTCTCCAGAGTGGCTGTTTGCAATTTACATCCCGCCCATCAGCATAAGAAAGCTCCCAGTTCTCCATGGCCTGTCCTGCCTTTCTGGACTTTACACATTTTTCAGATGGCCCTTTTGACCGGGGTGGCAGTGAGTCTTCATTGTAGTGCAGATATCCTTTGCAAGCTTGCTTCGTTGGCAAAAAAGGGCGTATGCGTTTTTTCCTGAATATATTCAGGAAAACACTCATACGCCCTTTTTGGCCAAGTGCATCATTGTGGACGTTCTGCCTCTTTTCCTATGCTTTACATGCAATTCCAGTCTACCTCCTGAAATCGGTTTCCTGCAATTCTGCCACGCTTTCAAGTCCTCTTGGCAGCCTTACTTCAATATATTTTTGGACGATAGCTGTCATTTATAACTCTGCAGGTTTGTGAATTACAGGGCCCATGAGCTCCTTTCTTCAACTCGCTTTCTTGTGAGCTGGCCGCAACACCGCAGGATTGCTTCAGGCCCTAGTGTGGTTCCGGCATGGCACGCTGAGCCTTTGGTTAATTCCTCTTCCTGGTGGGAAATGAGTGTTAAATATGCCCGTCCAGACACCTACCTCACTCTCAATCCCTTGGTGATGTGGGTCCTCTGGTTTGTGGCCACCTTTGCTGGGTTCCTCACCTTTGAATGATGTGGCCCCACTAGTGTGAGGACACTCCTGCCTGGTTCTCATCCACGTGGTTATGTGGACCCCCTGGTGAGAGTCTGCTCCTGGCTGTGTTCCTCACCTTTCTGTGAGGGAGACTGTCTGCTGATAGGTCACTCCTGCATGGCTGGCACACATTACCTTGGTGAAGTCTGCCGTGTGGTGGCAGTAGGAGCATGCTGGGAATCTCCTTCCCCCGGTGATGAGGGCCCTCTTGCGTCAAGCCCTAACTGCTGGGCTCACCAACTTTTCTTAGTGAGCCCAGTGATGCTTGGGCACTCCTCTTAAGATCCCATCTCCATGGGGATGTGGGCCTTCTGCTCTGAGGTCCCAACGGCTGGGTTGTTCACATTTTCATGATGTGGGCTCTCTGGTGTTAGTTCACTGTGGCCTGGATCCCATAGCCTCTGTGCTCTTGGCTGCCTGTTGGGAGGTTCCAACTGCTGGATTCCTCACTTTTTTAATTTTTTAGGCCCTCCGTTGTGAGGATCCTCCTGCCTGCCTCACTCCCAGCCCCTTCGTGATGTGTGTCGTCTGGTTTGAGGCCACATGTGCTGGGTTCCTCACCTTTCAATGATGTGGGACCAATGGTCTTAGGAGACTCCTGCCTGGTTCACATCCCCTTGGTGATGTGGGCCCTCTGTTGAGAGTCTGATCCTGGCTGGGTTCCTCACCCATCTGTGAGGTGGGCCGTCTGCTGTGAGGTCACTCCTGCCTGGCTTGCTCACCTCGCCTTGTGGACATGAGCCCTCTGGTGGCACTTGGAGCCTGCTGGGAGCCTCCTCCCCTCGGTGATGAGGGCCCTCTGGCGTCAGGCCCTAACTGCTGGGCTCCCCACATTTTGTGATGTGCACCCAGTGGTGCGAGGACACTCCAGCCAGGTTCACATCCCCATTGGGATGTGGGCCTTCTGCTCTGAGGTCTCAGCGTCTGGGTTGCTCACAGTTTCATGATGTGCGCTCTCTGCTGTTAGTTCACTCCTGCCTGCATCCCATAGCTTCTGTGCTCTCGGCTGCCTGCTGGGAGGTTCCAACTGCTGGATTCCTCACCTTTCTTATTCTTTGGGCCCTCTGTTTTTAGGCTACTCCTGCCTGCCTCACTCCCATTCCCTTTGTGATATGTGTCCTCTGATTTGAGGCCACATGTGCTGGGTTCCGCACCTTTCGATGATGTGGCTCCACTGGAGGGAAGACAGTCCTGACTGGTTCCCATCCCCTTGCTGATGTGGGCCCTCAGGTGAGAGTCTGACCATGGCTGGGTTCCTCACCCTTCTGTGAGGTGGGCCCTCTGCTGTGAGGTCAATCATGCCTGTCTGGCACACGTCACCTTGGCGACGTGGACCCTCTGGTGGCAGTTGGAGTGTGCTGGGATCCTCCACCCCTCGGTGATGAGGGCCCTCTTGCATTAGGCCATAACGGCTGGGCTCCCCACATTTTCTGATGTGCGCCAAGTGAGTGAGGACACTCTTGCCAGGTTCCCATCCCCATGGGGATATGGGCCTTCTGCTCTGAGGTCAAAACGGCTGCCTTGCTCACAGTACCATGATGTGGGCCCTCTGCTGTGAGTTCACTCCGGCAAGGATCCCTTATCATCGGTGCTCTGAGCCGCCTGCTGGGAGTTTCCAACTGCTGGATTCCTCAACTTTTTTATTCTATGTGCCCTCTGTTGTGAGGCTCCTCCTGCCTGCCTCACTGCCAGCCCCTGGTGATGACTGTCCTATGGCTTGAGGCCACATGTGCTGCGTTCCTCAGCTTTCGATGATGTGGCCCCACTCGTGTGAGGACACTCCTGCCTGGTTCCCATCCCCTTGGTGAGGTGGGCTCTCTGGCGAGAGTCTAATCCTGGCTGGGTTCCTCAACGTTCTGTGAGGTAGGCCCTCTGCTGTGAGGTCACTCCTGCCTGGCTGGCACACGTCACCTTGGAGACGTGAGCCCTCTGGTGGCAGTTGGAGCGTGCAGGGTGCCTCCTCCTCTCGGTGATGACGGCCCTCTGGCATCAGGCCCTAAATGGTGGGCTCCCCACATTTTCTGATGTGCGCCCAGTGGTGCGAGGACACTCCAGCCAGGTTCCCATTCCCATGGGGATGTGGGCCTTCTGCGCTGAGGTCCTAACGCCTGGGTTGCTCACAGTTTTATGATGTGTGCCCTCTGCTGTGAGTTCACTGCGGCCTGGATCCCATAGCCTCGGTGTTCTGAGCCGCCTGCTGGAAGTTCTAAATGCTGGAATCCTCACGTTTTTTATATTATGTGCCCTGTGTTGTGAGGCTACTCCTGCCTGTCTCACTCCAAGGCCCTTGGTGATGTGGGTCCTCTGGTTTGAGGACACATGTGCTGGGTTCCTCACCATTCGATGATGAGGCCCCACTGGTGTGAGGATAATCCTGGCTGGTTCCCATCCCCTTTGTGATGTGGGCCCTCTGGTGAGAGTCTGATCCTGGCTGGGTTCCTCACCCATCTGTGAGGTGGGCCCTCTACTATCAGGTAACTCTTGCGTGGCTTGCTCACCTCGCCTTGTTGACATGAGCCCTCTGGTGGCACTTGGACCCTGCTGGGAGCCTCCTCACCTCTGTGATGAGGGCCCTCTGATGTCAGGCCCTAACTGCTGGGCTCCCCAACTTTTCTTAGTGAGCCCAGTGATGCTCGGGCACTCCTCTTAGGTTCCCATCTCCATGGGGATGTGGGCCTTCTGCTCTGAGGTTCCAACGGCTGGGTTGATCACAATTTCATGATGTGGGCTCTCTGGTGTTAGTTCACTGTGGCCTGGATCCCATAGCCTCTGTGCTCTTGGCCGCCTGCTAGGAGGTTCCAACTGCTGGATTCCTCACTTTTTTAATTTTTTAGGCCCTCTGTTGTGAGGATCCTCCTGCCTGCCTCACTCCCAGCCCCTTCGTGATGTGTGTCATCTGGTTTGAGGCCACATGTGCTGGGTTCCTCACCTTTCGATGATGTGAGACCAATGGTCTTAGGAGACTCCTGCCTGGTTCACATCCCCTTGGTGATGTGGGCCCTCTGTTGAGAGTCTGATCCTGGCTGGGTTCCTCACCCTTCTGTGAGGTGGGCCGTCTGCTGTGAGGTCACTCCTGCCTGGCTTGCTCTCAGCTCGCCTTGTGGACATGAGCCCTCTGGTGGCACTTGGAGCCTGCTGGGAGCCTCCTCCCCTCGGTGATGAGGGCCCTCTGGCATCAGGCCCTAACGGCTGGACTCCCCACATTTTGTGATGTGCGCCCAGTGGTTCGAAGACTCTCCAACCAGGTTCACATCCCCATTGAGATGTGGGTCTTCTACTCTGAAGTCCCAACGGCTGGGTTGTTCACAGTTTCATGATGTGGGCTCTCTGCTGTTAGTTCACTCTGGCCTGGATGCCATAGACTCTGTGCTCTGGGCCACCTGCTGGGAGGTTCCAACTGCTCGATTCCTCATCTTTTGTATTCTATGGGTCCTGTGTTGCGATGATCCTCCTGCCTGCCTCACTCACAACCCCTTCGAGATGTGGGTCCTCTGGTTTGAGGCCACATGTGCTGGGTTCCGCAACTTTCAATGATGTGGCTCCACTGGTGTGAGGACACTCCTGCCTGGTTCCCATCCCCTTGGTGATGTGGGCCTTCTGGTGACAGTCTTATCCTGGCTGGGTTCCTCACTCTTCTGTGAGGTAGGCCCTCTGCTGTGAGGTCAATCCTGCCTGACTTGCACACATCACCTTGGCGACGTGGGCCCTCTGTTGACACATGGAACCTGCTGGGAGCCTCCTCCCCTCGGTGATGACGGTCCTCTAGCATCAGGCCCTAACTGCTGGGCTCCCCACGTTTTCTGATGTGAGCCCAGTGATGCCAGGACACTCCTGTCAGGTTCCCATCCCCATGGGGATGTGGGCCTTCTGCTCTGAGGTCCCAACGCCTGGGTTGCTCACAGTTTCATGATGTGGGCTCTCTGCTGTTAGTTCACTCCTGCCTGCATCCCATAGCTTCTGTGCTCTCGGCCGCCTGCTGGGAGGTTCAAAATGCTGGATTCCTCACCTTTTTTATTATTTGGGTCCTCTGTTTTTAGGTTACTCCTACCTGCCTCACTCCCATCCCCTTTGTGATGTATGTCCTCTGATATGAGGCCGCATGTGCTGGGTTCCTCACCTTTCGATGATGTGGCCCCACTGGTGGGAGGACAGCCCTGACTGGTTCCCATCCCCTTGGTGTTTTGGGTCCTATGGCGAGAGTCTCATCCTGCCTCGGTTCCTCTCCCTTCTGTGAAATAGGCCCTCTGCTGTGAGGTCACTACTGCCTGGCTGGCGCATGCCACCTTGTAGACGTGTGCCCTCTGTTGGCAGTTGGAACCTGTTGGGAGTCTCCTCCCCTCAGTTATGAGGGCCCCCTGGCGTCAGGCCCTATCTGCTGGGCTCCTAATATTTTCTGATATGTGCTAAGTGGTGCGAAGCCACTCCTGCCAGGTTCCCATCCCAATGGGGATGTGGGCCTTCTGTTCTGTGGTCCCAACGGCTGGGCTGCTCACAGGTTCATGATGTGGGCCCTCTGCTGTGAGTTCACTGCGGCCTGGATCTCATAGCCTCGGTGCTCTGGGCCGCTTGCTGGGAGGTTCCAACTGCTGGATTCCTCAACTTTTATATTCTATGGACCCTGTGTTGTGAGGCCGGTCCTGCCAGCCTCATTCCGAACCCCTTGGTGATGTGGTTCCTCTGGTTTGAGGCTACATGTGCTGGGATCCTCACCTTTCGATGATGTTGTCCCACTGGTGTGGGGACACTCCTGCCTGGTTCCCATCCCCTTGGTGATGTGGGCCCTCTGGTGAGAGTCTGATCCTGGCTGTGTTCCTCACCCTTCTGTGAGGTGGGCCCTCTGCTGTGAGGTCACTCCTGCCGGGCTGGCACACATCGCCTTGGTGACGTTGGCCCTCTGGTGGCAGCTGGAGCCTGTTGGGAGCCTCGTCCCCTCGGTGATGAGTGCAGTCTAGCATCAGGCCATAACTTCTGAGCACCCCACGTTTTCTGATGTGAGCCCAGTGATGCCAGGACACTCCTGTCATGTTCCCATCACCATGGGGATGTGGGCCTTCTGCTCTGAGGTCCCAATGTCTGGGTTGCTCACAGTTTCATGATGTGGGCTGTCTGGTGTTAGTTCACTCTGGCCTGGATCCCCTAGCCTCTGTGCTCTGGGCCGCCTGCTGGGAGGTTCCAACTGGTGGATTCCTCACCTTTCTTATTTTTGAGCCCTCTGTTGTGAGGCTCCTCCTGCCTGCCTCACTCCCAGCCCCTTGGTGATGGGTGTCCTATGGTTTGAAGCCACATGTTCTGGGTTCCTCACCTTTAGATGATGTGGCCCTACTCATGTGAGGACACTCCTGCCTGGTTCCAATCCATTTGGTGATGTGGGCCCTCTGGTGTGAGTCTGATCCTGACTGGGTTCGTCACACTTCTCTGAAGTGGACCCTCTGCTGTGAGGTCATTCGTGCCTGGTTGGCACACATCGCCTTGGCGACGTCAGCCCTCTGGTGGCAGTTGGAGCCTGCTGGGAGCCTCCTTCCCTTGGTGATGAGGGTCCTCTGGCGTCAGACCCTAACTGCTGGTCTCCCAAAATTTTCTGATACGTTCTCAGTGGTGCGAGGACACTCTTACCAGATTTATATCCCCATGGGGATGTGAGCCTCGTGCTCTGAGGTCCCAATGGCTGGGTTGCTCAGTTTCATGACATGGGCCCTCTTCTGTGAGTTCACTGTGACCTGGATCCCATAGCCTCGGTGTTCTGGGCCGCCTGCTGGGAGGTTCCAACTGCTGGATTCCTCACTTTTTTATTATATGGGCCCAGTGTTGTGAGGCTACTCCTGCCTGCCTCACTCCGAGGCACTTGGTGATGTGGGTCCTCTGGTTTGAGGACACATGTGCTTAGTACCTCACCTTTCAATGATGTGGCCCCACTGGTGTGAAGACACTCCTGCCTGGTTCCCATCCTCTTGGTGATGTGGGCCCTCTGGTGAGAGTCTGATGTTGGCTGGGATTCTCACCCTTATGTGAGGTGGGACCTCTGCTGTGCGGTAACTCCTGCCTGGCTTGCTCACGTTGCCTTGGCAACGTGAGCCCTCAGGTGGCAGTTGGAGCCTGCTGGGAATCTCCTCCCCTCGGTTATGAGAGCTCTGGATAAAACACATATGCTCTTTTTTGCCAAGTGCATTATTTTCCAAGTTCTGTCTCTTTTCCTATGCTTCAAGAGTGACTCCCGTGTACCTTCTGAAATCAGTTTCCAGCAATTCTGCCCAGCATTCAAGTCCTCTTCGCAGCCTTACTTCAGTATAATTTTGGATGATACCTGTCATTTATAACTCTGCAGGTTTGTGAATTACAGTGCCCCTGAGCTCCTTTCTTCAACTTGCATTCTTGTGAGCTGGCCGCAAAACCGCAGGATTGCTTCAGGCCCTAGTGTGGTTCCGGCATGGCACTACGAGCCTTTGGTTATTTCCCCTTCCTGGTGGGAAATGAGAGTTAAATTTGCCCGTCCAGACACCTCCAGCTAGTCTCTCATTGGTTCTCCCTATTCCTGTTCATTTTCCGCCGAAATTGCAAACTGGGCCAAACAGGAGGTTAAAGGCACTGACTCTCCAAGTGGGGAGAGTGTTAGTAAAGCGTCTGGAATGTTGCACCCGAGTACCAGGGGACGAAAACTGAGACACATTTGAACACGTTTCCCGATCACACGGTGGATCATACTCTGGGTTCCACATGCATGTTTTAGCTGAAGGAAGAATCCCTTAAACCTGGAGAGTTGAGACCCATGGAATGGGTACCATGCAATATGACTTCAAAGGGTCTGCATTTGCTCACCGAACCTCACCAATCCTATCAGTGCTGTGTTTATGCCGCTGTACACACGCTTGATTCTCTTTCGAAGACATATAAATCCATAGTTTTTAAGATTCTTTCTAGTCAGGTATATTCTTAGGCGTTAAATATGGGTTGTTGAGTCCACTTCGTTGAGCAAGGAGTAGCTCTTGTCTATTACATATTTGGCTTATGGAACGGTATCTGTGCTAATTTCAATCTCTGGTTTTATGCAGCACCCCAACTCACCTTTTTCCTTAAGCAAGCATACGACGGTTTTCTACATTTCAGACCCTGTTCTGTTTTGTAATTCAGTTCCTGTGTAGCCAAGTTTACATTCCGTGTAGTAGTGATATCTTATGATGTTTCTATTTCTGTGTGACTTATTTCACTTAGAATCATCTTACCTGAATCCACTCATTATGCTGCTACGGGCCTGATGACGTAGATTTCATTGCTGAGTGATATTGCATTGTACGTAAGTACCACAGCTTCTTTATCCATTTTTTGCTTTCTGCGATATTGAACTTGTACCGTAAACTAGGTTTTTGTAAACAGAGCCATCCCAAACTTTGGGGTGGCTGTGTCTTTTTGATTTTAATTTCCCTAAGCTATAGGACCATAAGTGGAAGTGCCCTAGGCTCTGTTGCTTTGTTTTTTAGATGTTTCAGGAAACACCATACACTTCTCCAGAGTGGCTGTTGGCAATTTACATCCCGCCCATCAGCATAAGAAGGCTCCCAGTTCTCCATGGCCTGTCCTGCCTTTCTGGATTTTACACTTTTTTCAGATGGCCCTTTTGACCGGGGGGCAGTGAGACTTCATTGTAGTGGAGATTTCCTTTGCAAGCTTGCTTGGTTGGCCAAAAAGTGCGTATGTGTTTTTTCCTGAATATATTCAGTAAAAAACGCATATGCCCTTTTTGGCCAAGTGCATCATTGTGGACGTTCTGCCTCTTTTCCTATGCTTTACATGCAATTCCAGTCTACCTCCTGAAATCGGTATCCTGGAATTCTGCCCCGCTTTCAAGTCCTCTTGGCAGCCTTACTTCAATATATTTTTGGACGATAGCTGTCATTTATAACTCTCCAAGTTTGTGAATTACAGTGCCGCTGAGCTCCTTTCTTCAACTCGATTTCTTGTGAGTTGGCCGCAACACCGCAGGATTGCTTCAGGCCCTAGTGTGTTTCCAGCCTGGCACGCTGAGCCTTTGGTTAATTCCTCTTCCTGGTGGGAAATGAGAATTAAATTTGCCCATCCAGACACCTCCAGCTAGTCTCCCATTGGTTCTCCCTATTCCTGTTCATTTTCCGCAGAAATTGCAAACTGGGCCAAACAGGAGGTTAAAGGCACTGACTCTCCAAGTGAGGAGAGAGTTAGTAAAGCGTCAGGAATGTTGCACCCGAGTACCAGGGGACGAAAACTGAGATACATTTGAACACATTTCCCTATCAAACGGTGGATCATACTCTGGGTTGCACATGCATGTTTTAGCTGAAGGAAGAATCACTTAAACCTGGAGAGTTGAGACCCATGGAATGGGTACCATGCAATATGACTTCAAAGGGTCTGCATTTGCTCACTGAACCTCACAATCCTGTCACAGCTGTGTTTATGCCGATGTACACACGCTTGATTCTCTTTTGGAGACATATAAATCCATAGGTTTTAAGATTCTTACTAGTCAGGTATATTCTTAGGCGTTTAATATGGGGTGTTGAGTCCACTTCGTTGAGCAAGGAGTAGCTCTTGTCTATTACATATTTGGCTTATGGAACGGTATCTGTGCTAATTTCAATCTCCGGTTTTATGCAGCACCCCAACTCACCTTTCCCCGTAAGCAAGCATAAGTTGGTTTTCTACATATGAGACCCTGTTCTGTTCTGTATTTCAGTTCCTGTGTAGCCGAGTTTACATTCCGTGTATTAGTGATATCGTATGATGTTTCTTTTTCTGTGTGACTTATTTCACTTAGAATCATCGTACCTGAATCCACTCATTATGCTGCTACGGGCCTGAGGACATAGATTTCATTGCTGAGTGATATTACATTGTACGGAACTACCACAAATTTTTATCCATTTTTCGCTTTCTGTGATATTGAACTTGTACCATAAACGAGATTCTTGTAAACAGAGTTGTCCCAAACTTTGGGGTGGCTGTGTCTTTTTGATTTTAATTTCCATAAGCTATAGGACCATAAGTGGAAGTGCCCTAGGCTCTGTTGCTTTGTTTTTCAGATGTTCCAGGAAACACCATACACTTCTCCAGAGTGTCTGTCGGCTATTTACATACCCCCATCAGCATAACAAGGCTCCCAGTTCTCCATGGCCTGTCCTGCCTTTCTGGATTTTACACTTTTTTCAGATGGCCCTTTTGACCGGGGGGCAGTGAGACTTCAGTTTAGTGCAGATTTCCTTTGCAAGCTTGCTTGGTTAGCCAAAAAGGGCGTATCCTTTTTTTCCTGAATATATTCAGGAAAAAACGTATACACCCTTTTTGGCCAAGTGCATCATTGTGGACGTTCTGCCTCTTTTCCTATGCTTTACATGCAATTCCAGTCTACCTCCTGAAATCGGTTTCCTGCAATTCTGCCCCGCTTTCAAGTCCTCTTGGCAGCCTTACTTCAATATATTTTTGGACGATAGCTGTCATTTATAACTCTGCAGGTTTGTGAATTATAGTGCCCTTGAGCTCCTTTCTTCACCTCGCTTTCTTGTGAGCTGGCCGCAACCCCGCAGGATTGCTTCAGGCTCTAGTGTGGTTCTGGCATGGCACGCTGAGCCTTTGGTTAATTCCTCTTCCTGGTGGGAAATGAGAGTTAAATTTGCCTGTCCAGACACCTCCAGCTAGTCTCTCATTGGTTCTCCCTATTCCTGTTCATTTTCCGCAGAAATTGCAAACTGGGCCAAACAGGAGGTTAAAGGCACTGACTCTCCAAGTGGGGAGAGTGTTAGTAAAGCGTCTGGAATGTTGCACCCGAGTACCAGGGGACGAAAACTGCGACACATTTGAACACATTTCCCGATCAAACGGTGGATCATACTCTGGGTTCCACATGCATGTTTTAGCTGAAGGAAGAATCCCTTAAACCTGGAGAGTTGAGACCCATGTAATGGGTACCATGCAATATGACTTCAAAGGGTCTGCATTTGCTCACCGATCCTCACCAATCTGATCGCTGCTGCGTTTATGCCGCTGTACACACGCTTGATTCTCTTTCGGAGACATATAAATGCATAGGTTTTAAGATTCTTACTAGTCAGGTATATTCTTAGGCGTTTAATATGGGGTGTTGAGTCCACTTCGTTGAGCAAGGAGTAGCTCTTGTCTATTACATATTTGGCTTATGGAACGGTATCTGTGCTAATTTCAATCTCCGGTTTTATGCAGCACCCCAACTCACCTTTCCCCGTAAGCAAGCATAAGTTAGTTTTCTACATTTGAGACCATGTTCTGTTTTGTAATTCAGTTCCTGTGTAGCCAAGTTTACATTCCGTGTATTAGTGATATCTTATGCAGTTTCTTTTTCTGTGTGACTTATTTCACTTAGAATCATCGTACCTGAATCCACTCATTATGTTGCTACGGGCCTGAGGACATAGATTTCATTGCTGAGTGATATTGCATTATACGTAAGTACCACAACTTCTTTATCCATTTTTCGCTTTCTGTGATATTGAACTTGTATCGTAAACGAGGTTCTTGTAAACAGAGCCGTCCCAAACTTTGGGGTGGCTGTGTCTTTTTGATTTTAATTTCCCTAAGCTATAGGACTATAAGTGGAAGTGCCCTAGGCTCTGTTGCTTCTTTTTTTAGTTGTTTCAGGAATCACCATACACTTCTCCAGAGTGGCTGTTGGCAATTTACATCCCGCCCATCAGCATAACAAGGCTCCGAGTTCTCCATGGCCTGTCCTGTCTTTCTGGATTACACACTTTTTTCAGATGGCCCTTTTGACCGGGGGGCAGTGAGACTTCATTGTAGTGCAGATTTCCTTTGCAAGCTTGCTTGGTTGGCCAAAAAGGGCGTATGCGTTTTTTCCTGAATATATTCAGGAAAAAACGCATACGCCCTTTTTGGCCAAGTGCATCATTGTGGACGTTCTGCCTCTTTTCCTATGCTTTACATGCAATTCCTGTCTACCTCCTGAAATCGGTTTCCTGCAATTCTGACCCGCTTTCAAGTCCTCTTGGCAGCCTTACTTAAATATATTTTTGGACGATAGCTGTCATTTAGAACTCTGCAGGTTTGTGAATTACAGTGCCGCTGAGCTCCTTTCTTCAACTCGATTTCTTGTGAGCTGGCCGCAACACCGCAGGATTATTTCAGGCCCTAGTGTGGTTCCGGAATGGCACGCTGAGCCTTTGGTTATTTCCACTTCCTGCTGGGAAATGAGAGTTAAATTTGCCCGTCCAGACACCTCCAGCTAGTCTCTCATTGGTTCTCCCTATTCCTGTTCATTTTCCGCAGAAATTGCAAACTGGGCCAAACAGGAGGTTAAAGGCACTGACTCTCCAAGTGGGGAGAGTGTTAGTAAAGCGTCTGGAATGTTGCACCCGAGTACCAGGGGACGAAAACTGAGACACATTTGAACACGTTTCCCGATTACACGGTGGATCATACTCTGGGTTACACATGCATGTTTTAGCTGAAGGAAGAATCCCTTAAACCTGGAGAGCTGAGACCCATGGAATGGGTACCATGCAATATGACTTCAAAGGGTCTGCATTTGCTCACCTAACCTCACCAGTCCTATCACTGCTGCGTTTATGCCGCTGTACACATGCTTGATTCTCTTTCGGAGACATATAAATCCATAGGTTTTAAGATTCTTACTAGTCAGGTATATTCTTAGGCGTTTAATATGGGGTGTTGAGTCCACTTCGTTGAGCAAGCACTAGCTCTTGTCTATTAAATATTAGGCTTATGGAAAGGTATCTGTGCTAATTTCAATCTCTGGTTTTTTGCAGCACCCCAACTCACCTTTCCCCTTAAGCAAGCATAAGTTGGTTTTCTACATTTGAGACCCTATTCTGTTTTGTAATTCAGTTCCTGTGTAGCAAAGTTTACATTCCGTATAGTAGTGATATCTTATGATGTTTCTTTTCCTGTGTGACTTATTTCACTTAGAATCATCGTACCTGAATCCACTCATTATGCTGCTACTGGCCTGATGACATAGATTTCATTGCTGAGTGATATTGCATTGTACGTAAGTACCACAAATTCTTTATCCATTTTTTGCTTTCTGCGATATTGAACCTGTACCGTAAACGAGGTTCTTGTAAACAGAGCCGTCCCAAACTTTGGGGTGGCTGTGTCTTTTTGATTTTAATTTCCCTAATCTATAGGACCATAAGTGGAAGTGCCTTAGGCTCTGTTGCTTTGTTTTTTAGATGTTTCAGGAAACACCATACACTTCTCCAGAGTGGCTGTTGGCAATTTACATCCCGCCCATCAGCATAACAAGGCTCCCAGTTCTCCATGGCCTGTCCTGCCTTTCTGGATTTTACACTGTTTTCAGATGGCCCTTTTGACCGGGCGGCAGTGAGACTTCATTGTAGTGCAGGTTTCCTTTTCAAGCTTGCTTGGTTGGCCAAAGAGTGCGTATGCGTTTTTTCCTGAATATATTCAGGAAAAAACGCATACGCCCTTTTTGGCCAAGTGCATCATTGTGGACGTTCTGCCTCTTTTCCTATGCTTTACATGCAATTCCAGTCTACCTCCTGAAATCGGTTTCCTGCAATTCTGCCCCGCTTTCAAGTCCTCTTGGCAGCCTTACTTCAATATATTTTTGGACGATAGCTGTCATTTATAACTCTGCAGGTTTGTCAATTACAGTGACCCTGAGCTCCTTTCTTCAACTCGCTTTCTTGTGAGCTGGCCGCAACACCGCAGGATTGCTTCAGGCCCTAGTGTGGTTTCGGCATGGCTCGCTGAGCCTTTGGTTAATTCCTCTTCCTGGTGGGAAATGAGAGTTCAATTTGCCCGTCCAGACACCTCCAGCTAGTCTCTCATTGGTTCTCCCTATTCCTGTTCATTTTCCGCAGAAATTGCAAACTGCGCCAAACAGGAGTTTAAAGGCACTGACTCTCCAAGTGGGGAGAGTGTTAGTAAAGCGTCTGGAATGTTGCACCCGAGTACCAGGGGACGAAAACTGAGAAACATTTGAACACGTTTCCCGATCACACGGTGGATCATACTCTGGGTTCCACATGCATGTTTTAGCTGAAGGAAGAATCCCTTAAACCTGGAGAGTTGAGACCCATGGAATGGGTACCATGCAATATGACTTCAAAGGGTCTGCATTTGCTCAGCGAACCTCACCAATCAGATCGCTGCTGCGTTTATGCCGCTGTACACACGCTTGATTCTCTTTCGGAGACATATAACTCCATAGGTTTTAAGATTCTTACTAGTCAGGTATATTCTTAGGCGTTTAATATGCGGTGTTGAGTCCACTTCGTTGAGCAAGCAGTAGCTCTTGTCTATTACATATTTGGCTTATGGAAAGGTATCTGTGCTAATTTCAATCTCTGGTTTTATGCAGCACCCCAACTCACCTTTCCCCTTAAGCAAGCATAAGTTGGTTTTCTACATATGAGACCCTGTTCTGTTTTGTATTTCAATTCCTGTGTAGCCGAGTTTACATTCCATGTATTAGTGATAACTTATGATGTTTCTTTTCCTCTGTGACTTATTTCACTTAGAATCATCGTACCTGAATCCACTCATTATGCTGCTAAGGGCCTGATGACATAGATTTCATTGCTGAGTGATATTGCATTGTACGTAAGTACCTCAACTTCTTTATCCATTTCACGCTTTCTGCGATATTGAACTTGTACCGTAAATGAGGTTCTTGTAAACAGAGCTGTCCCAACCTTTGGGGTTGCTGTGTCTTTTTGATTTTAATTTCCCTAAGCTATAGGACCATAAGTGGATGTGCCCTAGGCTCTGTTGCTTTGTTTTTTAGATGTTTCAGGAAACACCATACACTCCTCCAGAGTGGCTTTTGGCAATTTACATCCCGCCCATCAGCATAACAAGGCTCCCAGTTCTCCATGGCCTGTCCTGCCTTTCTGGATTATACACTTTTTTCAGATGGCCCTTTTGACCAGGGGGCAGTGAGACTTCATTGTAGTGCAGATTTCCTTTGGAAGCTTGCTTGGTTGTCCAAAAAGGGCGTATGCGTTTTTTCCTGAATATATTCAGGAAAAAACGCATACGCACTTTTTGGCCAAGTGCATCATTGTGGACGTTCTGCCTCTTTTCCTATGCTTTACATGCAATTCCAGTCTACCTCCTGAAATCGGTTTCCTGCAATTCTGCCCCACTTTCAAGTCCTCTTGGCAGCCTTACTTCAATATATTTTTGGACGATAGCTGTCATTTATAACTCTGCAGGTTTGTGAATTACAGTGCCCCTGAGCTCCTTTCTTCAACTCGCTTTCTTGTGAGCTGGCCGCAACACCGCAGGATTGCTTCAGGCCCTAGTGTGGTTCCGGCATGGCACGCTGAGCCTTTGGTTAATTCCTCTTCCTGGTGGGAAATGAGAGTTAAATTTGCCCGTCCAGACACCTCCAGCTAGTCTCTCATTGGTTCTCCCTATTCCTGTTCATTTTCCGCAGAAATTGCAAACTGGGCCCAACAGGAAGTTAAAGGCACTGACTCTCCAAGTGGGGAGAGTGTTAGTAAAGCGTCTGGAATGTTGCACCCGAGTACCAGGGGACGAAAACTGAGACACATTTGAACACGTTTCCCGATCACACGGTGGATAATACTCTGGGTTCCACATGCATATTTTAGCTGAAGGAAGAATCCCTTAAACCTGGAGAGTTGAGACCCATGGAATGGGTACCATGCAATATGACTTCAAAGGGTCTGCATTTGCTCACCGAACCTCACCAATCCTATCACTGCTGCATTTATGCCGCTATACACATGCTTGATTCTCTTTCGGAGACATATAAATCCATAGGTTTTAAGATTCTTACTAGTCAGGTATATTCTTAGGCGTTTAATATGGGGTGTTGAGTCCACTTCGTTGAGCAAGGAGTAGCTGTTGTCTATTACATATTTGGCTTATGGAACGGTATCTGTGCTAATTTCAATGTCTGGTTTTATGCAGTACCCCAACTCACCATTCCCCTTAAGCAAGCATAAGTTGGTTTTCTACATTTGAGACCCTATTCTGTTTTGTAATTCAGTTCTTGTGTATCCAAGTTTACATTCCGTGTATTAGTGATACCTTATGATGTTTCTTTTTCTGTGTGACTTATTTCACTTAGAATCATCATACCTGAATCCATTCATTATGCTGCTACTGGCCTGATGACATAGATTTCATTGCTGAGTGATATTGCATTGTACGTAAGTACCACAACTTCTTTATCCATTTTTTGCTTTCTGCGATATTGAACTTGTACCATTAACGAGGTTCTTGTAAACAGAGCCGTCCCAAACTTTGGGGTGGCTGTGTCTTTTTGATTTTAATTTCCCTAATCTATAGGACCATAAGTGGAAGTGCCCTAGCCTCAGTTACTTTGTTTTTTAGATGTTTCAGGAAACACCATACACTTCTCCAGAGTGGCTGTTGGTAATTTACATCCTGCCCATCAGCATAACAAGGCTCCCAGTTCTCCATGGCCTGTCCTGTCTTTCTGGATTTTACACATTTTTCAGATGGCCCTTTTGACGGGGGGGCAGTGAGACTTCATTGTAGTGCATATTTCCTTTGCAAGCTTGCTTGGTTGGCCAAAAAGGGCGTATGCGTTTTTTCCTGAATATATTCAGGAAAAAACGCATACGCCCTTTTTGGCCAAGTGCATCATTGTGGACGTTCTGCCTCTTTTCCTATGCTTTACATGCAATTCCAGTCTACCTCCTGAAATCGGTTTCCTGCAATTCTGCCCCGCTTTCAAGTCCTCTTGGCAGCCTTACTTCAATATATTTTTGGACGATAACTGTCATTTATAACTCTGCAGGTTTGTGAATTACAGGGCCCCTGAGCTCCTTTGTTCAACTCACTTTCTTGTGAGCTGGCCGCAACACCGCAGGATTGCTTCAGGCCCTAGTGTGGTTCCGGCATGGCACGCTGAGCCTTTGGTTAATTCCTCTTCCTGTTGGGAAATGAGAGTTAAATTTGCCCGTCCAGACACCTCCAGCTAGTCTCTCATTGGTTCTCCCTATTCCTGTTCATTTTCCGCAGAAATTGCAAACTGGGCCAAACAGGAGGTTAAAGGCACTGACTCTCCAAGTGGGGAGAGTGTTAGTAAAGCGTCTGGAATGTTGCACCCGAGTACCAGGGGATGAAAACTGAGACACATTTGAACACGTTTCCCGATCACACGGTGGATCATACTCTGGGTTCCACATGCATGTTTTAGCTGAAGGAAGAATCCCTTAAACCTGGAGAGTTGAGACCCATGGAATGGGTACCATACAATATGACTTCAAAGGGTCTGCATTTGCTCACCGAACCTCACCAATCCTATCACTGCTTTGTTTAGGCCGCTGTACACACGCTTGATTCTCTTTCAGAGACATATAAATCCATAGGTTTTAAGATTCTTACTAGTCAGGAATATTCTTAGGCGTTTAATATGGGGTGTTGAGTCCACTTCGTTGAGCAAGCAGTAGCTCTTGTCTATTACATATTTGGCTTATGGAAAGGTATCTGTGCTAATTTCAATCTCTGGTTTTATGAAGCACCCCAACTCACCTTTCCCCTTAAGCAAGCATAAGTTGGTTTTCTACATATGAGACCCTGTTCTGTTTTGTATTTCAGTTCCTGTGTAGCCGAGTTTACATTCCGTGTATTAGTGATATCGTATGATGTTTCTTTTTCTGTGTGACTTATTTCACTTAGAATCATCGTACCTGAATCCACTCATTATGCTGCTACTGGCCTGATGACATAGATTTCATTGCTGAGTGATATTGCATTGTACGTAAGTACCTCAACTTCCTTATCCATTTTTCGCTTTCTGCGATATTGAACTTGTACCGTAAACGAGGTTCTTGTAAACAGAGCCGTCCCAAACATTGGGGTGGCTGTGTCTTTTTGATTTTAATTTCCCTAAGCTATAGGGCCATAAGTGGAAGTGCCCTAGGCTCTGTTGCTTTGTTTTTTAGATGTTTCAGGAAACACCATACACTTCTCCAGAGTAGCTGTTTGCAATTTACATCCCGCCCATCAGCATAACAAGGCTCCCAGTTCTCCATGGCCTGTCCTGCCTTTCTGGATTTTACACATTTTTCAGATGGCCCTTTTGACCGGGGGGCAGTGAGACTTCATTGTAGTGCAGATTTCCTTTGCAAGCTTGCTTAGTTGGCCAAAAAGGGCGTGTGCGTTTTTTCCTGAATATATTCAGGAAAAAACGCACACGCCCTTTTTGGCCAAGTGCATCATTGTGGACGTTCTGCCTCTTTTCCTATGCTTTACATGCAATTCCAGTCTACCTCCTGAAATCGGTTTCCTGCAATTCTGCCCCGCTTTCAAGTCCTCTTGGCAGCCTTACTTCAATATATTTTTGGACGATAACTGTCATTTATAACTCTGCAGGTTTGTGAATTACAGGGCCCCTGAGCTCCTTTGTTCAACTCACTTTCTTGTGAGCTGGCCGCAACACCGGAGGATTGCTTCAGGCCCTAGTGTGGTTCCGGCATGGCACGCTGAGCCTTTGGTTAATTCCTCTTCCTGGTGGGAAATGAGAGTTAAATTTGCCCGTCCAGACACCTCCAGCTAGTCTCTCATTGGTTCTCCCTATTCCTGTTCATTTTCCGCAGAAATTGCAAACTGGGCCAAACAGGAGGTTAAAGGCACTGACTCTCCAAGTGGGGAGAGTGTTAGTAAAGCGTCTGGAATGTTGCACCCGAGTACCAGGGGACGAAAAATGAGACACATATGAACACGTTTCCCGATCACACGTTGGATCATACTCTGGGTTCCACATGCATGTTTTAGCTGAAGGAAGAATCCCTTAAACCTGGAGAGTTGAGACCCTTGTAATGGGTACCATGCCATATGACTTCAAAGGGTCTGCATTTGCTCACCGAACCTCACCAATCCTATCACTGCTGCGTTTATGCCGCTGTACACACGCTGGATTCTCTTTTGGAGACATAAAAATCCATAGGTTTTAAGATTCTTACTAGTCAGGTATATTCTTAGGCGTTTAATATGGGGTGTTGAGTCCACTTCGTTGAGCAAGCAGTAGCTCTTGTCTATTACATATTTGGCTTATGGGAAGTTATCTGTGCTAATTTCAATCTCTGGTTTTATGCAGCACCCCAACTCACCTTTCCCCTTAAGCAAGCATAAGTTGGTTTTCTACATTTGAGAACCTATTCTGTTTTGTAATTCAGTTCCTGTGTATCCAAGTTTACATTCCGTGTATTAGTGATACCTTATGATGTTTCTTTTTCTGTGTGACTTATTTCACTTAGAATCATCATACCTGAATCCACTCATTATGCTGCTACTGGCCTGATGACATAGATTTCATTGCTGAGTGATATTGCATTGTACGTAAGTACCTCAACTTCTTTATCCATTTCACGCTTTCTGCGATATTGAACTTGTACCGTAAATGAGGTTCTTGTAAACAGAGCTGTCCCAACCTTTGGGGTTGCTGTGTCTTTTTGATTTTAATTTCCCTAAACTATAGGACCATAAGTGGATGTGCCCTAGGCTCTGTTGCTTTGTTTTTTAGATGTTTCAGGAAACACCATACACTCCTCCAGAGTGGCTTTTGGCAATTTACATCCCGCCCATCAGCATAACAAGGCTCCCAGTTCTCCATGGCCTGTCCTGCCTTTCTGGATTATACACTTTTTTCAGATGGCCCTTTTGACCAGGGGGCAGTGAGACTTCATTGTAGTGCAGATTTCCTTTGCAAGCTTGCTTGGTTGTCCAAAAAGGGCGTATGCGTTTTTTCCTGAATATATTCAGGAAAAAACGCATACGCCCTTTTTGGCCAAGTGCATCATTGTGGACGTTCTGCCTCTTTTCCTATGCTTTACATGCAATTCCAGTCTACCTCCTGAAATCGGTTTCCTGCAATTCTGCCCCGCTTTCAAGTCCTCTTGGCAGCCTTACTTCAATATATTTTTGGACGATAGCTGTCATTTATAACTCTGCAGGTTTGTGAATTACAGTGCCCCTGAGCTCCTTTCTTCAACTCGCTTTCTTGTGAGCTGGCCGCAACACCGCAGGATTGCTTCAGGCCCTAGTGTGGTTCCGGCATGGCACGCTGAGCCTTTGGTTAATTCCTCTTCCTGGTGGGAAATGAGAGTTAAATTTGCCCGTCCAGACACCTCCTGCTAGTCTCTCATTGGTTCTCCCTATTCCTGTTCATTTTCCGCAGAAACTGCAAACTGGGCCCAACAGGAAGTTAAAGGCACTGACTCTCCAAGTGGGGAGAGTGTTAGTAAAGCGTCTGGAATGTTGCACCCGAGTACCAGGGGACGAAAACTGAGACACATTTGAACACGTTTCCCGATCACACGGTGGATCATACTCTGGGTTCCACATGCATATTTTAGCTGAAGGAAGAATCCCTTAAACCTGGAGAGTTGAGACCCATGGAATGGGTACCATGCAATATGACTTCAAAGGGTCTGCATTTGCTCACCGAACCTCACCAATCCTATCACTGCTGCGTTTATGCCGCTGTACACATGCTTGATTCTCTTTCGGAGACATATAAATCCATATGTTTTAAGATTCTTACTAGTCAGGTATATTCTTAGGCGTTTAATATGGGGTGTTGAGTCCACTTCGTTGAGCAAGGAGTAGCTGTTGTCTATTACATATTTGGCTTATGGAACGGTATCTGTGCTAATTTCAATCTCTGGTTTTATGCAGCACCCCAACTCACCTTTCCCCTTAAGCAAGCATAAGTTGGTTTTCTACATTTGAGACCCTATTCTGTTTTGTAATTCAGTTCCTGTGTATCCAAGTTTACATTCCGTGTATTAGTGATACCTTATGATGTTTCTTTTCCTCTGTGACTTTTTCACTTAGAATCATCGTACCTGAATCCACTCATTATGCTGCTAAGGGCCTGATGACATAGATTTCATTGCTGAGTGATATTGCATTGTACGTAAGTACCACAACTTCTTTATCCATTTTTCGCTTTCTGCGATATTGAACTTGTACCGTAAATGAGGTTCTTGTAAACAGAGCTGTCCCAACCTTTGGGGTTGCTGTGTCTTTTTGATTTTAATTTCCCTAAGCTATAGGACCATAAGTGGATGTGCCCTAGGCTCTGTTGCTTTGTTTTTTAGATGTTTCAGGAAACACCATACACTCCTCCAGAGTGGCTTTTGGCAATTTACATCCCGCCCATCAGCTTAACAAGGCTCCTAGTTCTCCATGGCCTGTCCTGCCTTTCTGGATTATACACTTTTTTCAGATGGCCCTTTTGACCGGGGGGCAGTGAGACTTCATTGTAGTGCAGATTTCCTTTGCAAGCTTGCTTGGTTGGCCAAAAAGGGCGTATGCGTTTTTTCCTGAATATATTCAGGAAAAAACGCATACGCCCTTTTTGGCCAAGTGCATCATTGTGGACGTTCTGCCTCTTTTCCTATGCTTTACATGCAATTCCAGTCTACCTCCTGAAATCGGTTTCCTGCAATTCTGCCCCGCTTTCAAGTCCTCTTGGCAGCCTTACTTCAATATATTTTTGGACGATAGCTGTCATTTATAACTCTGCAGGTTTGTGAATTACAGTGCCCCTGAGCTCCTTTCTTCAACTCGCTTTCTTGTGAGCTGGCCGCAACACCGCAGGATTGCTTCAGGCCCTAGTGTGGTTCCGGCATGGTACGCTGAGCCTTTGGTTAATTCCTCTTCCTGGTGGGAAATGAGAGTTAAATTTGCCCGTCCAGACACCTCCTGCTAGTCTCTCATTGGTTCTCCCTATTCCTGTTCATTTTCCGCAGAAATTGCAAACTGGGCCCAACAGGAAGTTAAAGGCACTGACTCTCCAAGTGGGGAGAGTGTTAGTAAAGCGTCTGGAATGTTGCACCCGAGTACCAGGGGACGATAACTGAGACACATTTGAACACGTTTCCCGATCACACGGTGGATCATACTCTGGGTTCCACATGCATATTTTAGCTGAAGGAAGAATCCCTTAAACCTGGAGAGTTGAGACCCATGGAATGGGTACCATGCAATATGACTTCAAAGGGTCTGCATTTGCTCACCGAACCTCACCAATCCTATCACTGCTGCGTTTATGCCGCTGTACACATGCTTGATTCTCTTTCGGAGACATATAAATCCATAGGTTTTAAGATTCTTACTAGTCAGGTATATTCTTAGGCGTTTAATATGGGGTGTTGAGTCCACTTCGTTGAGCAAGCAGTAGCTCTTGTCTATTACATATTTGGCTTATGGAAAGGTATCTGTGCTAATTTCAATCTCTGGTTTTTTGCAGCACCCCAACTCACCTTTCCCCTTAAGCAAGCATAAGTTGGTTTTCTACATTTGAGACCCTATTCTGTTTTGTAATTCAGTTCCTGTGTAGCAAAGTTTACATTCCGTATAGTAGTGATATCTTATGATGTTTCTTTTCCTGTGTGACTTATTTCACTTAGAATCATCGTACCTGAATCCACTCATTATGCTGCTACTGGCCTGATGACATAGATTTCATTGCTGAGTGATATTGCATTGTACGTAAGTACCACAAATTCTTTATCCATTTTTTGCTTTCTGCGATATTGAACCTGTACCGTAAACGAGGTTCTTGTAAACAGAGCCGTCCCAAACTTTGGGGTGGCTGTGTCTTTTTGATTTTAATTTCCCTAATCTATAGGACCATAAGTGGAAGTGCCTTAGGCTCTGTTGCTTTGTTTTTTAGATGTTTCAGGAAACACCATACACTTCTCCAGAGTGGCTGTTGGCAATTTACATCCCACCCATCAGCATAACAAGGCTCCCAGTTCTCCATGGCCTGTCCTGCCTTTCTGGATTTTACACTTTTTTCAGATGGCCCTTTTGACCGGGGGGCAGTGAGACTTCATTGTAGTGCAGATTTCCTTTGCAAGCATGCTTGGTTGGCCAAAAAGGGCGTATGCGTTTTTTCCTGAATATATTCAGGAAAAAACGCATACACCCTTTTTGGCCCAGTGCATCATTGTGTACGTTCTGCCTCTTGTCCTATGCTTTACATGCAATTCCAGTCTACCTTCTGAAATCGGTTTCCTGCAATTCTGCCCCGCTTTCAAGTCCTCTTGGCAGCCTTACTTCAATATATTTTTGGACGATAGCTGTCATTTATAACTCTGCAGGTTTGTGAATTACAGGTCCCCTGAGCTCCTTTCTTCAACTCGCTTTCTTGTGAGCTGGCCGCAACACCGCAGGATTGCTTCAGGCCCTAGTGTGGTTCTGGCACGGCACGCTGAGCCTTTGGTTAATTCCTCTTCCTGGTGGGAAATGAGAGTTAAATTTGCCCGTCCAGACACCTCCAGCTAGTCTGTCATTGGTTCTCCCTATTCCTGTTCATTTTCCGCAGAAATTGCAAACTGAGCCAAACAGTTGGTTAAAGGCACTTACTCTCCAAGTGGGGAGAGTGTTAGTAAAGCATCTGGAATGTTGCACCCGAGTTCCAGGGGACGAAAACTGAGACACATTTGAACATGTTTCCCGATCACACGGTGGATCATACTCTGGGTTCCACATGCATATTTTAGCTGAAGGAAGAATCCCTTAAACCTGGAGAGTTGAGACCCATGGAATGGGTACCATGCAATATGACTTCAAAGGGTCTGCATTTGCTCACCGAACCTCACCAATCCTATCACTGCTGCGTTTATGCCGCTGTACACATGCTTGATTCTCTTTCGGAGACATATAAATCCATAGGTTTTAAGATTCTTACTAGTCAGGTATATTCTTAGGCTTTTAATATGGGGTGTTGAGTCCACTTCGTTGAGCAAGGAGTAGCTGTTGTCTATTACATATTTGGCTTATGGAACGGTATCTGGGCTAATTTCAATGTCTGGTTTTATGCAGCACCCCAACTCACCATTCCCCTTAAGCAAGCAGAAGTTGGTTTTCTACATTTGAGACCATATTCTGTTTTGTAATTCAGTTCCTGTGTAGCCAAGATTACATTCCATGTATTAGTGATAACTTATGATGTTTCTTTTTCTGTGTGACTTATTTCACTTAGAATCATCATACCTGAATACACTCATTATGCTGCTAAGGGCCTGATGACATAGATTTCATTGCTGAGTGATATTGAATTGTACGTAAGTACCACAACTTCTTTATCCATTTTTCGCTTTCTGCGATATTGAACTTGTACCGTAAACGAGGTTCTTGTAAACAGAGCCATCCCAAACTTTGGTGTGGCTGTGTCTTTTTGATTTTAATTTCCCTAAGCTAAAGGACCATAAGTGGAAGTGCCCTAGGCTCTGTTGCTTTGTTTTTTAGATGTTTCAGGAAACACCATACACTTCTCCAGAGTGGCTGTTTGCAATTTATATCCCGCCCATCAGCATAAGAAGGCTCCCAGTTCTCCATGGACTGGCCTGCCTTTCTGGATTTTACACTTTTTTCAGATGTCCCTTTTGACCGGGGGGCAGTGAGACTTCATTGTAGTGCAGATTTCCTTTGCAATCTTGCTTGGTTGGCCAAAAAGGGCATATGCGTTTTTTCCTGAATATATTCAAGAAAAAACACATACGCCCTTTTTGGCCAAGTGCATCAGTGTGGATCTTCTGCCTCTTTTCCTATGCTTTACATGCAATTCCAGTCTACCTCCTGAAATCGGTTTCCTGCAATTCTGCCCTGCTTTCATGTCCTCTTGGCAGACTTACTTCAATATATTTTTGGACGATAGCTGTCATTTATAACTCTGCAGTTTTGTGAATTACAGGGCCCCTGAGCTCCTTTCTTCAACTCGCTTTCTTGTGAGCTGGCCGCAACACCGCAGGATTGCTTCAGGCCCTAGTGTGGTTTCGGCATGGCTCGCTGAGCCTTTGGTTAATTCCTCTTCCTGGTGGGAAATGAGAGTTAAATTTGTCCGTCCAGACACCTCCAGCTAGTCTCTCATTGGTTTTCCCTATTCCTGTTCATTTTCCGCAGAAATTGCAAACGGGACCAAACAGGAGGTTAAAAGCCCTGACTCTCCAAGTAGGGAGAGTGTTAGTAAAGCATCTGGAATGTTGCACCCGAGTACCAGGGGACAAAAACTGAGACACATTTGAACACGTTTCCCGATCAGACGGTGGATCATACTCTGGGTTCCACATGCATGTTTTAGCTGAAGGAAGAATCCCTTAAACCTGGAGAGTTGAGACCCATGGAATGGGTACCATGCAATATGACTTCAAAGGGTCTGCATTTGCTCACCGAACCTCACCAATCCTATCACTGCTGCGTTTATGCCGCTGTACACACGCTTGATTCTCTTTCGGAGACATATAAATCCATAGGTTTTAAGATTCTTCCTAGTCAGGTATATTGTTAGGCGTTTAATATGGGCTGTTGAGTCCACTTCGTTGAGCAAGCAGTAGTTCTTGTCTATTACATATTTGGCTTATGGAAAGGTATCTGTGTTAATTTCAATCTCTGGTTTTATGCAGCACCCCAACTCACCTTTCCCCTTAAGCAAGCATGTGTTGGTTTTCTACATTTGAGACCCTATTCTGTTTTGTAATTCAGTTCCTGTGTAGCCAAGTTTACATTCTGTGTATTAGTGATATCTTATGATTTTTAATTTTCTCTGTGACTTATTTCACTTAGAATCATCGTACCTGAATCCACTCATTATGCTGCTACGGGCCTGATGACACAGATTTCATTGCTGAGTGATATTGCGTTGTACGTAAGTACGACAAATTCTTCATCCATTTTTCTCTTTCTACGATATTGAACTTGTACCGTAAATGAGGTTCTTGTAAACAGAGCCGTCCCAATCTTTGGGGTGGCTGTGTCTTTTTTATTTTAATTTCCCTAAGCTATACGACCATAAGTGGAAGTGCCATAGGCTCTGTTGCTTTCTTTTTTAGATGTTTCAGGAAACACCATACACTTCTCCAGAGTGGCTGTTGGCAATTTACATCCGGCCCATCAGCATAACAAAGCTCCAAGTTCTCCATGGCCTGTCCTGCCTTTCTGGATTTTACACTTTTTTCAAATGGCCCTTTTGACCGGGGGGCAGTGAGACTTCATTGTAGTGCAGATTTCTTTTGCGAGCTTGCTTGGTTGGCCAAAAAGGGCATATGCGTTTTTTCCTGAATATATTCAGGAAAAAACGCATACGCACTTTTTGGTGAAGTGCATCATTGTGGACGTTCTGCCTCTTTTCCTATGCTTTACATGCAATTCCAGTCTACCTCCTGAAATCGGTTTCCTGCAATTCTGCCCCGCTTTCAAGTCCTCTTGGCAGCCTTACTTCAATATATTTTTGGACGATAGCTGTCATTTATAACTCTGCAGGTTTGTGAATGACAGTGCCCCTGAGCTCCTTTCTTCAACTTGCTTTCTTGTGAGCTGGCCGCAACACTGCAGAATTGCTTCTGGCCCTAGTGTGGTTCCGGCATGGCACGCTGAGCCTTTGGTTAATTCCTCTTCCTGGTGGGAAATGAGAGTTAAATTTGCCCGTCCAGACACCTCCAGCTAGTCTCTCATTGGTTTTCCCTATTCCTGTTCATTTTCCGCAGAAATTGCAAACTGGGCCAAACAGGAGGTTAAAGGCACTGACTCTCCAAGTGGGGAGAGTGTTAGTAAAGCGTCTGGAATGTTGCACCCGAGTACCAGGGGACGAAAACTGAGACACATTTGAACATGTTTCCCGATCACACGGTGGATCATACTCTGGGTTCCACATGCATGTTTTAGCTGAAGGAAGAATCCCTTAAACCTGGAGAGTTGAGACCCATGGAATGGGTACCATGCAATATGACCTCAAAGGGTCTGCATTTAGTCACCGATCCTCACCAATCCGATCACTGCTGCGTTTATGCCGCTGTACACACACTTGATTCTCTTTTGGAGACATATAAATCCATAGGTTTTAAGATTCTTACTAGTCAGGTATATTCTTAGGCGTTTAATATGGGGTGTTGAGTCCACTTCGTTGAGCAAGGACTAGCTCTTGTCTATTACATATTTGGCTTATGGAACGGTATCTGTGCTAATTTCTATCTCTGGTTTTATGCAGCACCCCAACTCACCATTCCCCTTAAGCAAGCATAAGTTGGTTTTCTACATTTGAGACACTGTTGTGTTTTGTAATTCAGTTCCTGTGTAGCCAAATTTACATTCCATATATTAGTGATAACTTATGATGTTTCTTTTTCTCTGTGACTTATTTCACTTAGAATCATCGTACCTGAATCCACTCATTATGCTGCTACTGGCCTGATGACATAGATTTCATTCCTGAGTGATATTGCATTGTACGTAAGTACCACAATTTCTTTATCCATTTTTCGCTTTCTGCGATATTGAACTTGTACCGTAAATGAGGTTCTTGTAAACAGAGCCGTCCCAAACTTTGGGGTGGCTGTGTCTTTTTGATTTTAATTTCTCTAAGCTATAGGACCATAAGTGGAAGTGTCCTAGTCTCTGTTGCTCTGTTTTTTAGATGTTTCAGGAAACACCATACACTTTTCCAGAGTGGCTGTTGGCAATTTACATCCCGCCCATCAGCATAAGAAGGCTCCCAGTTCTCCATGGCCTGTCCTGCCTTTCTAGATTTTACACTTTTTTCAGATGGCCCTTTTGACCGGGGGGCAGTGAGACTTCATTGTAGTGCAGATTTCCTTTTCAAGCTTGCTTGGTTGGCCAAAAAGTGCGTATGCGTTTTTTCCTGAATATGTTCAGGAAAAAACGCATACGCCCTTTTTGGCCAAGTGCATCATTGTGGACCTTCTGCCTCTTTTCCTATGCTTTACATGCAATTCCAGTCTACCTCCTGAAATCGGTTTCCTGCAATTCTGCCCCGCTTTCAAGTCCTCTTGGCAGCCTTACTTCAATATATTTTTGGACGATAGCTGTCATTTATAACTCTGCAGGTTTGTGAATTACAGGGCCCCTGAGCTCCTTTCTTCAACTCGCTTTCTTGTGAGCTGGCCGCGACACCGCAGGATTGCTTCAGGCCCTAGTGTGGTTCCGGCATGGCACGCTGAGCCTTTGGTTAATTCCTCTTCCTGGTGGGAAATGAGAGTTAAATTTGCCCGTCCAGACACCTCCAGCTAGTCTCTCATTGGTTCTCCCTATTCCTGTTCCTTTTCCGCAGAAATTGCAAACTGGGCCAAACAGGATGTTAAAGGAACTGACTCTCCAAGTGGGGAGAGTGTTAGTAAAGCGTCTGGAATGTTGCACCCGAGTACCAGGGGACGAAAACTGAGACACATTTGAACACGTTTCCCGATCACACGGTGGATCATACTCTGGGTTCCACATGCATGTTTTAGCTGAAGGAAGAATCCCTTAAACCGGGAGAGTTGAGACCCATGGAATGGGTACCATGCAATATGACTTCAAAGGGTCTGCATTTGCTCACCGATGCTCACCAATCCGATCACTGCTGCGTTTATGCCGCTGTACACACGCTTGATTCTCTTTTCGAGACATATAAATCCATAGGTTTTAAGATTCTTACTAGTCAGGTATATTCTTAGGCGTTTAATATGGGGTGTTGAGTCCACTTCGTTGAGCAAGCAGTAGCTCTTGTCTATTACATATTTGGCTTATGGAAAGGTATCTGTGTTAATTTCAATCTCTGGTTTTATGCAGCACCCCAACTCACCTTTCCCCTTAAGCAAGCATAAGTTGGTTTTCTACATTTGCGACCCTATTCTGTTTTGTAATTCAGTTCCTGTGTAGCCAAGTTTACATTCCGTGTAGTAGTGATATCTTATGATGTTTCTTTTTCTGTGGGACTTATTTCACTTGGAATCATCGTACCTGAATCCACTCATTATGCTGCTAAGGGCCTGATGACATAGATTTCATTGCTGAGTGATATTGCTTTGTACGTAATACCACAACTTATTTATCCATTTTTCGCTTTCTGCGATATTGAACTTGTACCGTAAATGACGTTCTTGTAAACAGAGCTGTCCCAAACTTTGGGGTGGCTGTGTCTTTTTGATTTTAATTTCCCTAAGCTATAGGACCATAAGTGGAAGTAACCTAGGCTCTGTTGCTTTGTTTTCTAGATGTTTCAGGAAACACCACACACTTCTTCAGAGTGGCTGTTTGCAATTTACATCCCGCCCATCAGCATAAGAAGGCTCCCAGTTCTCCATGGCCTGTCCTGCCTTTCTGGATTTTACACATTTTTCAGATGGCCCTTTTGACCGGGGGGGCAGTGAACCTTCATTGTAGTGCAGATTTCCTTTGCAAGCTTGCTTGGTTGGCCAAAAAGGACGTATGCGTTTTTTCCTGAATATATTCAGGAAAAAACGCATACGCCCTTTTTGGCCAAGTGCATCATTGTGGACGTTCTGCCTCTTTTCCTATGCTTTACATGCAATTCCAGTCTACCTCCTGAAATCGGTTTCCTGCAATTCTGCTTCGCTTTCAAGTCCTCTTGGCAGCCTTACTTCAATATATTTTTGGATGATAGCTGTCATTTATAACTCTGCAGGTTTGTGAATTACAGGGCCCCTGAGCTCCTTTCTTCAACTCGCTTTCTTGTGAGCTGGCCGCAACACCGCAGGATTGCTTCAGGCCCTAGTGTTGTTCCGGCATGGCACGCTGAGCATTTGGATAATTCCTCTTCCTGGTGGGAAATGAGAGTTAAATTTGCCCGTCCAGACACCTCCAGCTAGTCTCTCATTGGTTCTCCCTATTCCTGTTCATTTTCCGCAGAAATTGCAAACTGGGCCAAACAGGAGGTTAAAGGCACTGACTCTCCAAGTGGGGAGAGTGTTAGTAAAGCGTCTGGAATGTTGCACCCAAGTACCAGGGGAAGAAAACTGAGACACATTTGAACACGTTTCCCGATCACATGTTGGATGATACTCTGGGTTCCACATGAATGTTTTAGCTGAAGGAAGAATCCCTTAAACCTGGAGAGTTGAGACCCATGGAATGGTTACCATGCAATATGACTTCAAAGGGTCTGCATTTGCTCACCGATCCTCACCAATCCAATCACTGCTGCGTACATGCCGCTGTACACACGCTTGATTCTCTTTCGGAGACATATAAATCCATAGGTTTTAAGATTCTTACTAGTCAGGTATATTCTTAGGCGTTTAATATGGGGTGTTGAGTCCACTTCATTGAGCAAGGAGTAGCTCTTGTCTATTACATATTTGGCTTATGGAATGGTATCTGTGCTAATTTCAATCTCTGGTTTTATGCAGCACCCCAACTCACCTTTCCCCTTAAGCAAGCATAAGTTGGTTTTCTACATTTGAGACCCTATTCTGTTTTGTAATTCAGTTCCTGTATAGCCAAGTTTACATTCCGTGTATTAGTGATATCTTATGATGTTTCTTTTTCTGTGTGACTTGTTTCACTTAGAATCATCGTACCTGAATCCACTCATTATGCTGCTACTGGCCTGATGACATAGATTTCATTGCTGAGTGATATTGCATTGTACGTAAGTACCACATCTTCTTTATCCATTTCTCACTTTCTGCGATATTGAACTTGTACCGTAAATGAGGTTCTTGTAAACAGAGCCGTCCCAAACTTTGGGGTGGCTGTGTCTTTTTGATTTTAATTTCCCTAAGCTATAGGACCATAAGTGGAAGTGCCCTAGGCTCTGTTGCTTTGTTTTTTAGACGTTTCTGGAAACACCATACCCTTCTCCAGAGTGGTTGTTGGCAATTTGCATCCCGCCCATCAGCATAACAAGGCTCCCGGTTCTCCATGGCCTGTCCTGCCTTTCTGGATTTTACACTTTTTTCAGATGGACCTTTTGACCGGGGAGCAGTGAGGCTTCATTGTAGTGCAGATTTCCTTTGCAAGCTTGCTTGGTTGCCCATAAAGTGCGTATGCGTTTTTTCCTGGATATATTCAGGAAAAAACGCATACTCCCTTTGGGGCTAACTGCATCATTGTCGAAATTCTGCCGCTTTTCATGTGCTTTAAAGACGAGTCCAATCTATCTCTTGAAATCTGTTTCTTGCAATTCTGTCTTGCATTCAGATCCTCTTCTTTGCCTTACCTCAACATATTTTTGGACGTTAGTTTTCATTTATAACTCTGCAGGTTTGTTAATTGCAGTGACCCTGAGCTCCATTTTTTAAGTTGCTCTTTTGTGACCTGGCCTCAAAGCCGCAGAATTGCTTCAGGCCCTATTTTGGCTCTGGCGAGGCGGGCTGAGCCTTTTTTTAATTCTTATTCTTAATGGGAAATTAGAGTGACATGTGCCCGTCCAAACCCCTACAACTATTCTCTCATTGGTTCCCCCTCTTCCCGTTCATCCTCCTCACAATTTGCAAAATGTGTGAAACAGAAGTTTAAATGTGCTGATTCTCTAAGTGGGGTGATTCTAAGTAACGTGGCTGGAATGATGAACAGGAGCACCAGGAGAGGATAAATGAGGTGCATTTTAGACACATCTCCCGAGAACACGGTGTACAGTCCTCTGGGTTTTCCATGCATGTTTTAGCTGTAGGAAGATTCCTTGAACCTGCAGATTTGGAACCCATTGAATGGGTACCAGGTAGTATTACTTTAAAGGGTGTGCATTTCCTCACCCAACCTCACATTTCTCTTAGCGCGAACAGTTTCCAGCCTTATGTCTCATCCTGCTGTGTGTCTAGATGTGTTCAATCCATGTTGCATCACCGTCCCTGAGGAAAAGTTGTAAGAGGTTTTCTCTGTCTCTCTGTCATTTATTTTTTTCAATTTATTACTATATTGGTTACAGCTGATTTTCAAAGCTCTGTTTCTTGCTGCTGTACATCCACTTGATTCACGTACAGAGAGACATCAATAAATTCTTTTTCAGATTCTTACCAGTCATAGATATTCTTTTCCGGTGACTTGAGTGTGCTGAGTGCAGTTCTTTTAGCTACCGTGTAGGCCTTGTTGATTATCAGTTTGGTATTTGGAATGGTATCTTTGCTAATTTCAACCTCCTGGATGATGCCTCACCCCTCCCCACCTTTCCCGTTTAGCAGCCTTACGCGTGTTTTCTACATATTTGACTATGTTTTTGTTTTGTAATTTATTTCATGTGTAGCCATTTTGGGTTCCAACTTTAAGTGATATCTTATGATATGTGTCTTTTTCTTTTTGAATTATGTCACTTAGAATGATCATACGTAACTCCTCCAGAGTTGTTACAACTGGCCATATTTCATTGATTTCCAGGCTGAGTAATAGTCCACTCTACATAAGTACCACATCTCTATCCATTTTTTCCCTTCAGAGACATTTAAGTTATATCCTAGTCGAGGATGTTTTAAACAGAGAGGCAGTAAACATTGGGGTGCCTGTGTCCTCTCGATTTTTGTTTTTCCCAAGATATACGCCCATGAGTGCAAGTGCCCTATGCTCTGTAGCTCATTTTTTAGATGCTTTAGTAAACACAATACACTTCTCCAGAATGGCCGTTGGCAATATACATTTCCACTATAAGCCTCACAGGGCTCCCTCTTCTCCTTGCCCTGTCCTGCATTTCTGGTGTTTACACTTTATGAGGATGGCTCTTCTGACTGATGCGAAGTGATATCTTTTGTAGTATTGATTTCCAGTGCCCACCTGTTTGGTTGGCTAAAAAAGTGTATGCCCTTTTCTTGAATATATACAGAAAAAAACGCATACAGCCTTTTTGGCCAACTGCAATGTTGGCAATGTTCAGCCCCTTTTCTTGTGCTTAATGGCGAGTCCTTTCTACCTCCTCAAATCCCTTTCCTGCCATTCTCCCTTGCTTACCAATGCTTTTCTCTGACTTTCCTCAAGACATTTTTCAGTGATAGATATTTTCAACTCTGCAGTTTCGTGAATTTTACTGCCCCTGAGTTCCATTGTTCAACTTGTGTTTATGGGAACTGGCCACAAAGCAGTGGGATTTCCTCAAGCCCTATACTGTTTCCATGGGCAACCTTAGCCTTTGGTCAATTCGTCTTCCTGATTGGAAATTAGAGTGACATGTGCCTGTCTGAACACCTAGGACTTGTCTCTCATTGTTCCTCATCCTTCCGCTTCATCCTCTGGACAAATTCCAAACTGTACACAACAGGATGTTGACAGTGCTGATATCTCCAAGTGGGGAGACTGTTAGTAAAGACGCTGGAGGGGTGAACCCGAGCACCAGGAGATGAGGAGATGAGATGCCTTTTCCAAACTCTTCCCGATCAGACGGTATACCATCCTCTGGGTGTGACAGACACGTTTTAGCAGTAGAAAGAGTCCCATTCATGTAAGGAGAACACCAGGGCTTTTTCAAAATCAGTGTCTCCCCGAAACCCAAACTGGGGAATTTTTTAAGCTACGGCTACACATATGTTCATTAAGGGCCTTGGGAAGTAGGCAGAGTCCAAACTTTAGATGATTGAAGTCTTCAGGCTCAGAAGCACTCACCACCAGCTTCCCTTAGGTTACACTTTAACTGTCATTGATAGATGATGTCAATAAAAATATCTATTCTTTTTCCGATTATTTTCCCTTATAGGTTATTGCAAAATATTGAGTGTAGTTCCCTGTGCTATACAGTAGTTCCTTGTTGATGATCTATTTTATACATAGCAGTGTGTATGTGTTAATTCCAAACTGTTAATTTATCCCTCCTCCCACCTTTCCCCTTTGGTAATAATAAATTATAAGATTTTATACTTCTCAGAAATGGGGGAGCTGAAAGAGAGGTATCATTTTCAATGGAAAAGCATTTAAAACAAGATTGAAGCTTTAACCAAGATTATTAGATGTACATCCTTGGAAAGAAATCACTTCATTTCTCTAATATTGACCTGACAAATAAGACAAACCTTTTCACTGAACTTGCTTATAATAAAGTGATGGAAATATCAAATGGAAGTGTTAGAAACATCTTATTTTACCCGAGCCTTATAAACTGTTCTATGTTAACTAGAGTTTGGCTCACACATCTGTTCATTGAAGTTACAATAGTCTCAATTTCTGTTACTGATCCTCCAGAGTGGACCCCAACAAGTGTCCCCCTGCCCAGTGTCATTGGGGCCAACAGATCGAGACTGAGTTTGGTTCACAAGCAAAGGAAACTTTATATTTTGATCAGAGAATGGAGAGGTGAGAGCATGCACTACCCCGTGGGCTGTGGGCTGGGCTGCTGTGTAGAGATCCTGTCAGAGTCAGTGGGAGGGAGGGGGCGGAGCTCTTGAGGGCCGGGTTGGCTGCAGCTCAGGCTCTATATCTCGGAGTCTGCACTGGGCCCCAGGAGCTGAGGTGTCGACCCAGCCATTCTGCACTAGGAAATCTGGTCTGAAGTGCCGGGTGTGGAACCTCTGCATGCGGGACCCTAGGAGCACGTGAAATTAGACAAAGCACAAAGGATAAAAAAGGTCAGACTTGACTTTATTGCCCAGATTCTATTTTTATCTCCCAGGGATTTTTCATGGGCTTTGCTGGGGACAAACCCCTCCTCTGCCTTTTGTCCCGTTCCTCATTCTTGGAGTGCTGAGGGTGCAGACCCTTCTTCTGTAACTGCTGAGTGCTGAGTTGGGAGCCCTCATACCAGGGGACGAGGGTCAGAACTTCTCCCCAGCAGCCTCCAGGTGACGTTGATTGGCCCCAGGACCCCTGCCTCCCTGCTCGTCCACCTGAGCACCAGCATTGGAAGTGTTATAGATTCTAATGACCTTTAAGGGTCCAGGAAAGAGATGTGCAGAGACGCTGTGGGGGCCGGTTTCACCCCGCCCCACATTTGTTCGGCCACCTTAGGCTGACCGTTTCTGCCAGCCTAGATGCTCTGACCAGTAGTCTGCTCTTTCTTCAATTAGGCCCCTGAATTAACGTAAAAACAGCACCAGGTGTCAGAGCCCTGCCCGCTCAACTCCCAGACAGTCCAGGGTCAGTGGTGATCAAGGACCATGATGGCCACTGAGTCAACAGCCTTTTGAAGTAAACAGGAGTCCAGCCGGTCTTATTGGCCACCATCATCACGGTGTCTGTAGGCTTTTCTATGGTGACAGTGTGATATACGGTTCCCCCACCAAGATTATTGGCTCCCCTGCGGGTGCAGTAAGTCCTGCAAGCAGTAGTCTACTCCTTCGGGACACACTATTGTTGTTTTATGAGAGAAACTCCAGGTCAAGTGATGTTCACACGAGTCGTCATGGTGCCCTGCTGCCCCCGGTTATCTCTCTGGATGTTGGAGTTGGAGAGCCTCCTCACTCGAGGTCGGTGTGCCCACGGAGCGAACCCTGCAACTTCAGGGCATGGTTGGTGATTAGGATCACCACGTGGGGTCCTTTTCCCTTAGGAGGGAGGTGGCCTTTTGGGCTGCTGATTTCCAGGGTTTTAGATACCGCCAGTATCTTGGCCAGATGTGGCAGTGGGCCAAGCCCCTTGGTGACTGTAGTTTATCCTACCTGGATGGCATTCTTGCGTTGTTCCATTTCAAGTGGTCCCAGTTTTTGCACTAATTCTCCAATGGCGATTCACCTTTCACCGGGAATGGAAAGGTCAAAGGGTTTAGCTCAATTAGGGAGTTCCAGGGCAAGGGTCTGAATTGACTGCTCTTTCCATTCTTGAAAGGCCACTTCTGGATTCTGTTCAAAAGGATCATCATCTTTTCCTTTCAGTGTTTCATATAGAGGCCCAGCTAGTAGACTGTAGTTAGGGATCCAGAAGCAGCAAACCCTGGCCTCCCCAGGAACCCCTAAGCTGTCTTCTCGTTTTAGAAAGAGGTAAGGCTGCAAATGGTTTCTTCTCTTTCCTGGGATGGGCTTCTCCGACCTTGTGTGAGAATGAAGCCCAGGCAGGTCACCGCAGTCTGTGATATTTGAGCTTTTCTTGGACAACTTCTATCCTTTATTGGCTTGGTAGTTCAGAGGCCTCCTTAGTAGGGCTGGCGATCAGAATGTCATCTGCATATTGAAGGAGGGTTTCCTTTTCCAGAGGTAGAACTTTTCGGTCTTTAGCTAAGCTTTCCCCAAAGATGGTGTGGGAATTTTTGAACCCTTGGGGCAAGACGGCCCGGAAGTATTGTTTTAGTTGTATGTTGAGTCCTGCCACTCACAAGCCAAAATTTCTTGTGACTCTGGGACTAATGGAATACAAAAGAAGGCATCATTGAAGACTAATACAGAATACCATGTCCTGGTGGTTGGTAGAATGACCAGCAGGGTGTAGGAATTAGGAGCAACTGGAGGTATATCCTCGGTGGCTTCACTGACTGTCCTGACATCCTTTACCAGGTCCCCAGCAGCCCATGGGGCTCTCGTGGTCAGGCCAATCCCAGGATATGGAGCTCTCCTGGGCAGGTACCCCACCCCCAACCCAGCCCACGGGGCTCTCGTGGTCAGGCCCCTCCCAGGATACAGAGCTACCCTTGCAGGTACCGTGGCAGGGCTGGGCACACAGGAACCGTGCACATAGCCCTCATTGAAGAGCACTCCAAGCTCACCTGTCGCTCAGAGCTGACACAGAGCACCTCAGAGCAGGACTTGAACTAACAAACAGCAGCTCCGACAGGTCTGTGACCCTGGGCATCACTCTGTGTGGCCTCCCTCCACCTGGTCTTCCAGAGACTTCCACTGCACCCGGGGCACCAGGCCTCTGTCTCCAACCACCACCCACCCCTCCTCTCCCTGACTCCTGGGTTCCTCTCATTAGGAGAGGGTTTTCTTGAAGTTGTCTCCCACTCATGGGCCAGATAAAATGATTAGAAAACAAGCCAAAGCTGCAGCCCCTTGTCTATCCTGACTCTCAGGAGCCCACACCTGTTCCTTGGACCTGGCCGGTTCAGCAAGTTCCATTTTCTGCAACTGTGAGCCCCTGAGGGGTGATGATTGGCTGACCTGGGCAGCCTTACCGTGCCGGCCAGCCCTCCCCAGGTGTGCCTGGATTGAGATCAATATAAATACCACTCCAGGCAGCAAGAGCCCCTGCAGCTGTGTCTGACGCCATTTTCTCTGCCCTGTCAGCAGTCTCGGGGCTGGGCTGGTGGGAGGGAGTGAGAGGCCACGGCTTTGTGGGTGGCCCAGTGTGAGTGGGGCTCTGCTGGACTTTCTGCAGCAGTTGCCAGGCTGCCACCTGCTAAAGAAGAGGATGTGTCACCCATACCTGCTGCTGGAATTGCTCCCTGGGCAGAGGTGAGGAAGGAAAAAAGCAGTGGGGGCAGGGACAGGACGGGTATCTCAGGCAGGGAAATGGAAATCTTCCAGAAGAGCACCCAGGGCCAGGACCATCCTGGCTGGCCTGCAGGCACCAAGTCAGCTGGCATGCTGTCACTCGTGTGGCTCCATGGCCCTTCCTCTAGGCTTTCAAGTCCTTGTATATATTCAGGTGTTTTACCTGGGAAGGGTGGGAACAGTTCAGCAGCAACTGGCCTGGGGCTCAGCTCACGTTTACTCACAGATGCCTCGGCACGGTGCCCCAGCTTTGCAATGAGGACGCTTGTTGTGTGGGGGCTGCTGGCTGAACGGGAGACGATTCCCCACCACTGACCAACTTCAGAATTGTTTACAACTGGAGCAAGTGCCCTGATACAGTTTCCTCTGAGTAACTGGTGGGTTCTGTTTTTTTTTTTCTCTTTTTCGTTTTTGGTTCAAGGTAGATTTTATTCCTCTTTTTTGTATTTACAGATATAAGCATGGAAATAATTTATTCATATAAATACATGTATGTGAAGGGAATAATTGTTTTTTTCTGTTTTATTTTTTAAATTTTATTTCTTTTTAATTTTGAATTTTATTTTATATTTTTATACAGCAGGTTCTTATTGGTTATCTATTTTATACATATAAATGTTTACATGCCAATCCCAATCTCTCAACTCCTCCCACCACCCCCCCCAAGAGCTTTCCCCCCTTGTTGTCCATACGATTGTTGTCTACATCTGTTGCTCTAGTTATGCCTTGCAAAACGGTTAATCTGTACAGTTTTTCTAGGTTCCACATATATGCATGAATATACAAGATTTGTTTTTCTCTTTCTGACTTACTTCACTCTGTATGACAGTCTCTAGATCCATCGACGTCTCTACAAATGACCCAATTTCATTCCTTTCATGGCTTAGTAATATTCCATTTTATATATGTACCACATCTTTATGCATTCGTCTGTCTCTGGGCATTCAGGTTGCTTCCATTACCTCGATATTGTAAATAGTGATGCAATGAACATTGCGGTGAATGTCTCTTTTTGATTTATGGTTTTGTCTGGGTATATGTCCAGTACTGGGATTGCTGTATCATATGGTAATTCTATTATTAGTTTCTTAAGAAACTCCATATTGTTCTCCATAGTGACTGTACCAATTTATATTCCCAACAATAGTGGAAGAGGCTTCCGTTTCTCCACACCCTTTCCAGCACTTGTTGTTTGTAGATTTTCAGATGATGCCCATTCTAACAGGTGTGAGGTGATACCTCATTGTTGAGTCCATTACGATGAACAAGGGGTAGGTCTTGTCTATTACATATTTGGCTTATGGAACGGTATCTGTGCTAATTTCAAACTCTGGTTTTATGCAGCACCCCAACTCACCTTTCCCCTTAAGCAAGCATAAGTTGGTTTTCTAAACTTGAGACCCTGTTCTGTTTTGTAATTCAATTCATGTGTAGCCAAGTTTACATTCCGTGCATTAGTGATACCTTATGATGTTTCTTTTTCTGTGTGACTTATTTCACTTAGAATCATCGTGCCTCAATCCACCCATTATGCTGGTACTGGCCTGGTGACACAGATTTCATTGCTGAGTGATATTGCATTGTACATAAGTACCACAACTTCTTTATCCAGTTTTTGCTCTCTGTGATATTGAACTTGTACCGTAAACGAGGTTCTTGTAAACAGAGCCGTCCCAAATTTTGGGGTGGCTGTGTCTTTTTGATTTTAATTTCCCTAAGCTATAGGACCATAAGTGGAAATGCCCTAGACTCTGTTGCTTTGTTTTTCAGATGTATCAGGAAACACCATACACTTCTCCAGAGTGGCTGTTGGCAATTTACATCCCGCCCATCAGCATAACAAGGCTCCTTTTTCCCCATGGCCTGTCTTGCCTTTCTGGATTTTACACTTTTTTCAGATGGCCCTTTAGACCGGGGGGAAGTGACACTTCATAGTAGTTCGGATTTCCATTGCAAGCTTGCTTGGTTTGCCAAAAAGTGTGTATGTGCTTTTTCCTGAATATATTCAGGAACAAACTCATACGCCCTTTTTTGCCAAGTGCATCATTGTCGATGTTCTGCCTCTTTTCCTATGCTTTAAATGCAAATCCAGTCTACCTCCTGAAATCGGTTTCCTGAAATTCTGCCCCGCTTTCAAGTCCTCTTCGCAGCCTTACTTCAAAATATTTTTGGACGTTATCTGTCATTTATAACTCTGCAGGTTTGTGAATTACAGGGCCCCTGAGCTCCTTTCTTCAACTCGCTTTCTTGTGAGCTGGCCGCAAACCTGCAAGACTGCTTCAGGCCCTAATCTGCTTCTGGCAGGGCACGCTGAGCCTTTGGTGAATTCCTCTTCCTGGTGGGAGATACGTGTTAAATATGCCCGTCCAGACACCTACCTCACTCTCAACCCCTTGGTGATGTGGGTCCTCTGGTTTGTGGCCACCTTTGCTGGGTTCCTCACCTTTCGATGATGTGGCCCCACTAGTGTGAGGACACTCCTGCCTGGTTCTCATCCACGTGGTTATGTGGACCCCCTGGTGAGAGTCTGTTCCTGGCTGTGTTCCTCACCTTTCTGTGAGGGAGACCCTCTGCTGATAGGTCACTCCTGCATGGCTGGCACACATTGCCTTGGTGAAGTCAGCCGTGTGGTGGCGGTAGGAACGTGCTGGGAATCTCCTCCCCCCGGTGATGAGGGCCCTCTTGCATCAAGCCCTAACTGCTGGGCTCACCAACTTTTCTTAGTGAGCCCAGTGATGCTTGGGCACTCCTCTTAGGATCCCATCTCCATGGGGATGTGGGCCTTCTGCTCTGAGGTCCCAACGGCTGGGTTGTTCACATTTTCATGATGTGGGCTCTCTGGTGTTAGTTCACTGTGGCCTGGATCCCATAGCCTCTGTGCTCTTGGCCGCCTGCTGGGAGGTTCCAACTGCTGGATTCCTCACTTTTTTAATTTTTTAGGCCGTCTGTTGTGAGGATCCTCCTGCCTGCCTCACTCCCAGCCCCTTCGTGATGTGTGTCGTCTGGTTTGAGGCCACATGTGCTGGGTTCCTCACCTTTCGATGATGTGGGACCAATGGTCTTAGGAGACTCCTGCCTGGTTCACATCCCCTTGGTGATGTGGGCCCTCTGTTGAGAGTCTGATCCTGGCTGGGTTCCTCACCCATCTGTGAGGTGGGCCGTCTGCTGTGAGGTCACTCCTGCCTGGCTTGCTCACCTCGCCTTGTGGACGTGAGCCCTCTGGTGGCACTTGGAGCCTGCTGGGAGCCTCCTCCCCTCGGTGATGAGGGCCCTCTGGCGTCAGGCCCTAACTGCTGGGCTCCCCACATTTTGTGATGTGCGCCCAGTGGTGCGAGGACACTCCAGCCAGGTTCACATCCCCATTGGGATGTGGGCCTTCTGCTCTGAGGTCTCAGCGTCTGGGTTGTTCACAGTTTCATGATGTGCGCTCTCTGCTGTTAGTTCACTCCTGCCTGCATCCCATAGCTTCTGTGCTCTCGGCCGCCTGCTGGGAGGTTCCAACTGCTGGATTCCTCACCTTTCTTATTCTTTGGGCCCTCTGTTTTTAGGCTACTCCTGCCTGCCTCACTCCCATTCCCTTTGTGATATGTGTCCTCTGATTTGAGGCCACATGTGCTGGGTTCCGCACCTTTCAATGATTTGGCCCCACTGGAGGGAAGACAGTCCTGACTGGTTCCCATCCCCTTGCTGATGTGGGCCCTCAGGTGAGAGTCTGATCCTGGCTGGTTTCCTCACCCTTCTGTGAGGTGGGCCCTCTGCTGTGAGGTCAATCATGCCTGTCTGGCACACGTCACCTTGGCGACGTGGGCCCTCTGGTGGCAGTTGGAGTGTGCTGGGATCCTCCTCCCCTCGGTGATGAGGGCCCTCTTGCATTAGGTCATAACGGCTGGGCTCCCCACATTTTCTGATGTGCGCCAAGTGAGTGAGGACACTCTTGCCAGGTTCCCATCCCCATGGGGATATGGGCCTTCTGCTCTGAGGTCAAAACGGCTGGCTTGCTCACAGTACCATGATGTGGGCCCTCTGCTGTGAGTTCACTCCGGCAAGGATCCCTTATCATCGGTGCTCTGAGCCGCCTGCTGGGTGGTTCCAACTGCTGGATTCCTCAACTTTTTTATTCTATGTGCCCTCTGTTGTGAGGCTCCTCCTGCCTGCCTCACTGCCAGCCCCTTGGTGATGACTGTCCTATGGCTTGAGGCCACATGTGCTGCGTTCCTCACCTTTCGATGATGTGACCCCACTCGTGTGAGGACACTCCTGCCTGGTTCCCATACCCTTGGTGAGGTGGGCCCTCTGGCGAGAGTCTAATCCTGGCTGGGTTCCTCAACGTTCTGTGAGGTAGGCCCTCTGCTGTGAGGTCACTCCTGCCTGGCTGGCACACGTCACCTTGGAGACGTGAGCCCTCTGGTGGCAGTTGGAGCGTGCAGGGTGCCTCCTCCTCTCGGTGATGACGGCCCTCTGGCATCAGGCCCTAAATGGTGGGCTCCCCACATTTTCTGATGTGCGCCCAGTGGTGCGAGGACACTCCAGCCAGGTTCCCATTCCCATGGGGATGTGGGCCTTCTGCGCTGAGGTCCCAACGCCTGGGTTGCTCACAGTTTTATGATGTGGGCCCTCTGCTGTGAGTTCACTGCGGCCTGGATCCCATAGCCTCAGTGTTCTGAGCCGCCTGCTGGAAGTTCTAAATGCTGGAATCCTCACGTTTTTTATATTATGTGCCCTGTGTTGTGAGGCTACTCCTGCCTGTCTCACTCCAAGGCCCTTGGTGATGTGGGTCCTCTGGTTTGAGGACACATGTGCTGGGTTCCTCACCATTCGATGATGAGGCCCCACTGGTGTGAGGATAATCCTGGCTGGTTCCCATCCCCTTTGTGATGTGGGCCCTCTGGTGAGAGTCTGATCCTGGCTGGGTTCCTCACCCATCTGTGAGGTGGGCCCTCTACTGTCAGGTAACTCTTGCCTGGCTTGCTCACCTCGCCTTGTTGACATGAGCCCTCTGGTGGCACTTGGACCCTGCTGGGAGCCTCCTCACCTCTGTGATGAGGGCCCTCTGACGTCAGGCCCTAACTGCTGGGCTCCCCAACTTTTCTTAGTGAGCCCAGTGATGCTCGTGCACTCCTCTTAGGTTCCCATCTCCATGGGGATGTGGGCCTTCTGCTCTGAGGTTCCAACGGCTGGGTTGATCACAATTTCATGATGTGGGCTCTCTGGTGTTAGTTCACTGTGGCCTGGATCCCATAGCCTCTGTGCTCTTGGCCGCCTGCTGGGAGGTTCCAACTGCTGGATTCCTCACTTTTTTAATTTTTTAGGCCCTCTGTTGTGAGGATCCTCCTGCCTGCCTCACTCCCAGCCCCTTCGTGATGTGTGTCATCTGGTTTGAGGCCACATGTGCTGGGTTCCTCACCTTTCGATGATGTGGGACCAATGGTCTTAGGAGACTCCTGCCTGGTTCACATCCCCTTGGTGATGTGGGCCCTCTGTTGAGAGTCTGATCCTGGCTGGGTTCCTCACCCTTCTGTGAGGTGGGCCGTCTGCTGTGAGGTCACTCCTGCCTGGCTTGCTCTCAGCTCGCCTTGTGGACATGAGCCCTCTGGTGGCACTTGGAGCCTGCTGGGAGCCTCCTCCCATCGGTGATGAGGGCCCTCTTGCGTCAGGCCCTAACGGCTGGGCTCCCCACATTTTGTGATGTGCGCCCAGTGGTTCGAAGACACTCCAACAAGGTTCACATCCCCATTGAGATGTGGGTCTTCTGCTCTGAAGTCCCAATGGCTGTGTTGTTCACAGTTTCATGATGTGGGCTCTCTGCTGTTAGTTCACTCTGGCCTGGATGCCATAGACTCTGTGCTCTGGGCCGCCTGCTGGGAGGTTCCAACTGCTCGATTCCTCAACTTTTGTATTCTATGGGTCCTGTGTTGCGATGCTCCTCCTGCCTGCCTCACTCACAACCCCTTCGAGATGTGGGTCCTCTGGTTTGAGGCCACATGTGCTGGGTTCCGCAACTTTCAATGATGTGGCTCCACTGGTGTGAGGACACTCCTGCCTGGTTCCCATCCCCTTGGTGATGTGGGCCTTCTGGTGACAGTCTTATCCTGGCTGGGTTCCTCACTCTTCTGTGAGGTAGGCCCTCTGCTGTGAGGTCAATCCTGCCTGACTTGCACACATCACCTTGGCAACGTGGGCCCTCTGTTGGCTCATGGAACCTGCTGGGAGCCTCCTCCCCTCGGTGATGACGGTCCTCTAGCATCAGGCCCTAACTGCTGGGCTCCCCACGTTTTCTGATGTGAGCCCAGTGATGCCAGGACACTCCTGTCAGGTTCCCATCCCCATGGGGATGTGGGCCTTCTGCTCTGAGGTCCCAACGCCTGGGTTGCTCACAGTTTCATGATGTGGGCTCTCTGCTGTTAGTTCACTCCTGCCTGCATCCCATAGCTTCTGTGCTCTCGGCCGCCTGCTGGGAGGTTCAAAATGCTGGATTCCTCACCTTTTTTATTCTTTGGGTCCTCTGTTTTTAGGCTACTCCTACCTGCCTCACTCCCATCCCCTTTGTGATGTATGTCCTCTGATATGACGCCGCATGTGCTGGGTTCCTCACCTTTCGATGATGTGGCCCCACTGGTGGGAGGACAGCCCTGACTGGTTCCCATCCCCTTGGTGTTGTGGGTCCTCTGGCGAGAGTCTCATCCTGCCTCGGTTCCTCACCCTTCTGTGAAATAGGCCCTCTGCTGTGAGGTCACTACTGCCTGGCTGGCGCATGCCACCTTGTAGACGTGGGCCCTCTGTTGGCAGTTGGAACCTGCTGGGAGTCTCCTCCCCTCAGTTATGAGGGCCCCCTGGCGTCAGGCCCTAACTGCTGGGCTCCTAACATTTTCTGATATGTGCTAAGTGGTGCGAGGCCACTCCTGCCAGGTTCCCATCCCAATGGCGATGTGGGCCTTCTGTTCTGTGGTCCCAACGGCTGGACTGCTCACAGGTTCATGATGTGGGCCCTCTGCTGTGAGTTCACTGCGACCTGGATCTCATAGCCTCGGTGCTCTGGGCCGCTTGCTGGGAGGTTCCAACTGCTGGATTCCTCAACTTTTATATTCTATGGACCCTGTGTTGTGAGGCCGGTCCTGCCATCCTCATTCCGAACCCCTTGGTGATGTGGTTCCTCTGGTTTGAGGCTACATGTGCTGGGATCCTCACCTTTCGATGATGTTGTCCCACTGGTGTGGGGACACTCCTGCCTGGTTCCCATCCCCTTGGTGATGTGGGCCCTCTGGTGAGAGTCTGATCCTGGCTGTGTTCCTCACCCTTCTGTGAGGTGGGCCCTCTGCTGTGAGGTCACTCCTGCCGGGCTGGCACACATCGCCTTGGTGACGTTGGCCCTCTGGTGGCAGCTGGAGCCTGCTGGGAGCCTCGTCCCCTCAGTGATGAGTGCAGTCTAGCATCAGGCCCTAACTTCTGAGCACCCCACGTTTTCTGATGTGAGCCCAGTGATGCCAGGACACTCCTGTCATGTTCCCATCACCATGGGGATGTGGGCCTTCTGCTCTGAGGTCCCAATGTCTGGGTTGCTCACAGTTTCATGATGTGGGCTGTCTGGTGTTAGTTCACTCTGGCCTGGATCCCCTAGCCTCTGTGCTCTGGGCCGCCTGCTGGGAGGTTCCAACTGCTGGATTCCTCACCTTTCTTATTTTTGGGCCCTCTGTTGTGAGGCTCCTCCTGCCTGCCTCACTCCCAGCCCCTTGGTGATGGGTGTCCTATGGTTTGAAGCCACATGTTCTGGGTTCCTCACCTTTAGATGATGTGGCTCTACTCATGTGAGGACACTCCTGCCTGGTTCCAATCCATTTGGTGATGTGGGCCCTCTGGTGCGAGTCTGATCCTGACTGGGTTCGTCACACTTCTCTGAGGTGGGCCCTCTGCTGTGAGGTCATTCGTGCCTGGTTGGCACACATCGCCTTGGTGACGTCAGCCCTCTGGTGGCAGTTGGAGCCTGCTGGGAGCCTCCTTCCCTTGGTGATGAGGGTCCTCTGGTGTCAAACCCTAACTGCTGGTCTCCCAAAATTTTCTGATATGTTCTCAGTGGTGCGAGGACACTCCTACCAGATTTATATCCCCATGGGGATGTGAGCCTCGTGCTCTGAGGTCCCAATGGCTGGGTTGCTCAGTTTCATGACATGGGCCCTCTTCTGTGAGTTCACTGTGACCTGGATCCCATAGCCTCGGTGTTCTGGGCCGCCTGCTGGGAGGTTCCAACTGCTGGATTCCTCACTTTTTTATTCTATGGGCCCAGTGTTGTGAGGCTACTCCTGCCTGCCTCACTCCGAGGCACTTGGTGATGTGGGTCCTCTGGTTTGAGAACACATGTGCTGAGTACCTCACCTTTCAATGATGTGGCCCCACTGGTGTGAAGACACTCCTGCCTGGTTCCCATCCCCTTGGTGATGTGGGCCCTCTGGTGAGAGTCTGATGTTGGCTGGGATTCTCACCCTTATGTGAGGTGGGACCTCTGCTGTGAGGTAACTCCTGCCTGGCTTGCTCACGTTGCCTTGGCAAAGTGAGCCCTCAGGTGGCAGTTGGAGCCTGCTGGGAATCTGCTCCCCTCGGTTATGAGAGCTCTGGATAAAACACATATGCCCTTTTTTGCCAAGTGCATTATTTTCCAAGTTCTGTCTCTTTTCCTATGCTTCAAGAGTGACTCCCGTGTACCTTCTGAAATCAGTTTCCAGCAATTCTGCCCCGCATTCAAGTCTTCTTCGCAGCCTTACTTCAGTATAATTTTGGATGATACCTGTCATTTATAACTCTGCAGGTTTGTGAATTACAGTGCCCCTTAGCTCCTTTCTTCAACTTGCTTTCTTGTGAGCTGGCCGCAAAACCGCAGGATTGCTTCAGGCCCTAGTGTGGTTCCGGCATGGCACGCTGAGCCTTTGGTTATTTCCTCTTCCTGGTGGGAAATGAGAGTTAAATTTGCCCGTCCAGACACCTCCAGCTAGTCTCTCATTGGTTCTCCCTATTCCTGTTCATTTTCCGCAGAAATTGTAAACTGGGCCAAACAAGAGGTTAAAGGCACTGACTCTCCAAGTGGGGAGAGTGTTAGTAAAGCGTCTGGAATGTTGCACCCGAGTACCAGGGGACGAAAACTGAGACACATTTGAACACGTTTCCCGATCACACGGTGGATCATACTCTGGGTTCCACATGCATGTTTTAGCTGAAGGAAGAATCCCTTAAACCTGGAGAGTTGAGACCCATGGAATGGGTACCATGCAATATGACTTCAAAGGGTCTGCATTTGCTCACCGAACCTCACCAATCCTATCAGTGCTGTGTTTATGCCGCTGTACACACGCTTGATTCTCTTTCGAAGACATATAAATCCATAGTTTTTAAGATTCTTTCTAGTCAGGTATATTCTTAGGCGTTAAATATGGGGTGTTGAGTCCACTTCGTTGAGCAAGGAGTAGCTGTTGTCTATTACATATTTGGCTTATGGAACGGTATCTGTGCTAATTTCAATCTCTGGTTTTATGCAGCACTCCAACTCACCTTTTTCCTTAAGCAAGCATACGTCGGTTTTCTACATTTCAGACCCTGTTCTGTATTGTAACTCAGTTCCTGTGTAGCCAAGTTTACATTCCGTGTAGTAGTGATATCTTATGATGTTTCTTTTTCTGTGTGACTTATTTCACTTAGAATCATCGTACCTGAATCCACTCATTATGCTGCTACGGGCCTGATGACGTAGATTTCATTGCTGAGTGATATTGCATTGTACGTAAGTACCACAACTTCTTTATCCATTTTTCGCTTTCTGCGATATTGAACTTGTACCGTAAATGAGGTTCTTGTAAACAGAGCCGTCCCAAACTTTGGGGTGGCTGTGTCTTTTTGATTTTAATTTCCCTAAGCTATAGGACCATAAGTGGAAGTGCCCTAGGCTCTGTTGCTTTGTTTTTTAGATGTTTCAGGAAACACCATACACTTCTCCAGAGTGGCTGTTGGCAATTTACATCACACCCATCAGTATAACAAGGCTCTCAGTTCTCCATGGCCTGTCCTGCCTTTCTGGATTTTACACTTTTTTCAGATGGCCCTTTTGACCGGGGGGCAGTGAGACATCATTGTAGTGCAGATTTCCTTTGTAAGCTTGCTTGGTTGGCCGAAAACTGCGTATGCGTTTTTTCCTGAATATATTCAGGAAAAAACCCATACGTCCTTTTTGGCCAAGTGCATCATTGTGGACGTTCTGCCTCTTTTCCTATGCTTTACATGCAATTCCAGTCTACCTCCTGAAATCGGTTTCCTGCAATTCTGCCCCGCTTTCAAGTCCTCTTGGCAGCCTTACTTCAATATATTTTTGGACAATAGCTGTCATTTATAACTCTGCAGGTTTGTGAATTACAGAGCCCCTGAGCTCCTTTCTTCAACTCACTTTCTTGTGAGCTGGACGCAACACCTCAAGATTGCTTCAGGCCCTAGTGTGGTTCCGGCATGGCACGCTGAGCCTTTGGTTAATTCCTCTTCCTGGTGGGAAATGAGAGTTAAATTTGCCCGTCCAGACACCTCCAGCTAGTCTCTCATTGGTTCTCCCTATTCCTGTTCATTTTCCGCAGAAATTGCAAACTGGGCCAAACAGGAGGTTAAAGGCACTGACTCTCCAAGTGGGGAGAGTGTTAGTAAAGCGTCTGGAATGTTGCACCCGAGTACCAGGTGACGAAAACTGAGACACATTTGAACACGTTTCCCGATCACACGGTGGATCATACTCTGGGTTCAACATGCATGTTTTAGCTGAAGGAAGAATCCCTTAAATCTGGAGAGTTGAGACCCATGGAACGGGTACCATGCAATATGACTTCAAAAGGTCTGCATTTGCTCACCGAACCTCACCAATCCTATCACTGCTGCGTTTGTGCCACTGTACACACGTTTGATTCTCTTTCAGAGACATATAAATCCATAGGTTTTAAGATTCTTACTAGTCAGGTATATTCTTACGCATTTAATATGGGGTGTTGAGTACACTTCGCTGAGCAAGGAGTAGCTGTTGTCTATTACATATTTGGCTTATTGAATGTTATCTGTGCTAATTTCAATCTCTGGTTTTATGCAGCACCCCAACTCACCTTTCCCCTTAAGCAAGCATAAGTTGGTTCTACATTTGAGACCCTGTTCTGTTTTGTATTTCAGTTCCTGTGTAGCCAAGTTTACATTCCGTGTAGTAGTGATATCTTATGATGTTTCTTTTTCTGTGTGACTTATTTCACTTAGAATCATCGTACCTGAACCCACTCATTATGCTGCTACGGGCCTGATGACATAGATTTCATTGCTGAGTGATATTGCATTGTATCTAATTACCACAACTTCTTTATCCATTTTTCGCTTTTTGCGATATTGAAATTGTACTGTAAACGAGGTTCTTGTAAACAGAGCCGACCCAAACTTTGGGGTGGCTGTGTCTTTTTGATTTTAATTTCCCTAAGCTATAGGACCATAAGTGGAAGTGCCCTAGGTTCTGTTGCTCTGTTTTTCGGATGTTTCAGGAAACACCATACACTTCTTCAGAGTGGCTGTTGGCAATTTACCTCCCACTCATCAGCATAACAAGGCTCCCAGTTTTCCATGGCCTGTCCTGCCTTTCTGGATTTTACACTTTTTTCAGATGGCCCTTTTGACCGGGGAGCAGTAAGACTTCATTGTAGTGCAGATTTCCTTTGCAAGCTTGCTTGGTTGGCCAAAAATGACTTATGCGTTTTTTCGTGAATATATTCAGGAAAAAACGCATATGCCCTTTTTAGCCGAGTGCATCATTGTCGACGTTCTGAGTCTTTTCATATGTTTTCAAGGCAATTCCTGTCTACCTCCTGAAATCGGTTTCGTGCAATTCTGCCTTGCTGTCAGTGCCTCTTCATAGCCTTACCTCAATATACTTTTGGAAAATAGTTGGCCTTTATAACTCTGCAGGTTTTTGAATTGCAGTGGCCCTTACCTCCATTTTTCAGCTCTTATTTTTGTGATCTTCCTCATATCCACAGGATTTCTTCAGGCCCTATTCTTCTTCTTCGGCGCCTTGCTCTGCCTTTGGTTAATTCTTCTTCCTGATGTGAAATTAGAGTGACATGTGCCCATTGAAACCGCTACAGCTATTTTCTCACTGGTTCGCCCTATTCCCATTCATCCTCCGCACTAACTGCAGACTGTGCGATACCGGAACTTAAAGGCATTGACTCTCCATGTGGAGATGTTGTTAGTAAAGTGGCTGGAATGTTGATCCGGGGCCCCAAGAGGAAAATGAGGTGCGTTTTAGAAACCTTTCCCGATCATGTGGTATACCATCCGCTGGATTTCCCATGCATGGTTTAGCTGTAGGAAGATTCCCTTCAACCTGGAGTGTTGGGACCCTTGGAATGAGTAGCATGAAGTATTGCATTAAATTTTCGGCAGTTGCTCACCAAAGCTCACCAATGCTCTCAGCCCCAAGTGTCCAGCCTTATGTCTTATCCAGCTGTGGGTTTATATGTGGTCATTCCAGGTTGCATCACAGCCCCTGAGCGAATTTTGTAAGAATTTTTCTCTCTTTCATTGTTTCTGCGTTTTGATTTTAAAATTTATTTCTATAATGGGGTTTAGCTCATTTTCACTGCTGTGTTTGTGCCGCTCTGCACACACTTGATTCCCTTATGGAGATATATCAATACATGGGTTTTAAGATTCTTATTACTCAGATATATTTCTCTGTGGTGTATAGGGTGTGTTGAGGCCAGTTCATTGAGCAAGGTGTAGATCTTGTCTAATACCTATTTGGTTTATTGAACGGTATCTGTGCTAATTTCAAACTCTGGTTTTATGCATCACCCCACCTCTCCTTTCCCCTTAAGCTGACATAAGTGTGTTTTCTAAATGTGAGACACTGTTCTGTTTTGTAATTCATTTTTTGTGCAGCCATATTTATCCTCCCTCTATAAGTGATATCTTATGATATGTTTCTTTTTCTGTTTGACTTATTTCAAGTAGTATTATCGGACCTAAATCCACTCTTTATCCTTCTACTAGCCTTATTACATTGATTTCGTGGTGAAGAGATATTCCATTGTACATAAGTACCAGATCTTCTTTATCCATTGTTCTCTTTCCTGGGATATTTAAGGTGTACTGAAGTTGAGGTTCTTGTAAACAGAGTAGCCCTAAACTGTGGTGTGCTTGTGTCTTGTTGATTTTTAGACTTCCCTAGATATACTTCCATGATTGGAAGTGCCCTATGCTCTGTAGCTCTGTTTTTTAGATGATTTAGGAACCACCATACACTTCTCCAGAGTGGCTCTCGGCAGTTCACACACTGTCCATCAGCGTATAAAGGCTCCCTGTTCTCCATGGCCTGTCCTGCATTTCTGGTTTTTACAATTTTTTCGGATGGCCCTTTTGACCGGTGGGAAATGAGACTTCTTTGTTGTGCACATTTGCATTGCTTGCTTGCTTGGTTGCCCATAAAGTGCGTATGCGTTTTTTCCTGGATATATTCAGGAAAAAACGCATACTCCCTTTGGGGCCAACTGCATCATTGTCGAAATTCTGCCGCTTTTCATGTGCTTTAAAGACGAGTCCAATCCATCTCTTGAAATCTGTTTCTTGCAATTCTGTCTTGCATTCAGATCCTCTTCTTTGCCTTACCTCGACATATTTTTGGACGTTAGTTTTCATTTATAACTCTGCAGGTTTGTGAATTGCAGTGACCCTGAGCTCCATTTTTTAAGTTGCTCTTTTGTGAGCTGGCCTCAAAGCCGCAGGATTGCTTCAGGCCCTATTTTGGCTCCGGCGAGGCGGGCTGAGCCTTTTTTTAATTCTTATTCTTAATGGGAAATTAGAGTGACATGTGCCCGTCCAAACCCCTACAACTATTCTCTCATTGGTTCCCCCTCTTCCCGTTCAACCTCCTCACAATTTGCAAAATGTGTGAAACAGAAGTTTAAATGTGCTGATTCTCTAAGTGGGGAGATTCTAAGTAACGTGGCTGGAATGATGAACAGGAGCACCAGGAGAGGATAAATGAGGTGCATTTTAGACACATCTCCCGATCACATGGTGTACAGTCCTCTGGGTTTTCCATGCATGTTTTAGCTGTAGGAAGATTCCTTGAACGTGCAGATTTGGGACCCATTGAATGGGTACCAGGTAGTATTACTTTAAAGGGTGTGCATTTCCTCACCCAACCTCACATTTCTCTTAGCGCGAACAGTTTCCAGCCTTATGTCTCATCCTGCTGTGGGTCTAGATGTGTTCAATCCATGTTGCATCACCGTCCCTGAGGAAAAGTTGTAAGAGGTTTTCTCTGTCTCTCTGTCGTTTATTTTTTTCAATTTATTACTATATTGGTTACAGCTGATTTTCAAAGCTCTGTTTCTTGCTGCTGTACATCCACTTGATTCACGTACAGAGAGACATCAATAAATTCTTTTTCAGATTCTTACCAGTCATAGATATTCTTTTCCGGTGACTTGAGTGTGCTGAGTGCAGTTCTTTTAGCTACCGTGTAGGCCTTGTTGATTATCAGTTTGGTATTTGGAATGGTATCTTTGCTAATTTCAACCTCCTGGATGATGCCTCACCCCTCCCCACCTTTCCCGTTTAGCAGCCTTACGCGTGTTTTCTACATATTTGACTATGTTTTTGTTTTGTAATTTATTTCATGTGTAGCCATTTTGGATTCCACCTTTAAGTGATATCTTATGATATGTGTCTTTTTCTTTTTGAATTATGTCACTTAGAATGATCATACGTAACTCCTCCGGAGTTGTTACAACTGGCCATATTTCATTGATTTCCAGGCTGAGTAATAGTCCACTCTACATAAGTACCACATCTCTATCCATTTTTTCCCTCCAGAGACATTTAAGTTATATCCTAGTCGAGGATGTTTTAAACAGAGAGGCAGTAAACATTGGGGTGCCTGTGTCCTCTCGATTTTTGTTTTTCCCAAGATATACGCCCATGAGTGCAAGTGCCCTATGCTCTGTAGCTCATTTTTTAGATGCTTTAGTAAACACAATACACTTCTCCAGAATGGCCGTTGGCAATATACATTTCCACTATAAGCCTCACAGGGCTCCCTCTTCTCCTTGCCCTGTCCTGCATTTCTGGTGTTTACACTTTATGAGGATGGCTCTTCTGACTGATGTGAAGTGATATCTTTTGTAGTATTGATTTCCAGTGCCCACCTGTTTGGTTGGCTAAAAAAATGTATGCCCTTTTCTTGAATATATACAGAAAAAAACGCATACAGCCTTTTTGGCCAACTGCAATGTTGGCAATGTTCAGCCCCTTTTCTTGTGCTTAATGGCGAGTCCTTTCTACCTCCTCAAATCCCTTTCCTGCCATTCTCCCTTGCTTACCAATCCTTTTCTCTGACTTTCCTCAAGACATTTTTCAGTGATAGATATTTTCAACTCTGCAGTTTCGTGAATTTTACTGCCCCTGAGTTCCATTGTTCAACTTGTGTTTATGGAAACTGGCCACAAAGCAGTGGGATTTCCTCAAGCCCTATACTGTTTCCATGGGCAACCCTAGCCTTTGGTCAATTCGTCTTCCTGATTGGAAATTAGAGTGACATGTGCCTGTCTGAACACCTAGGACTTGTCTCTCATTGTTCCTCATCCTTCCGCTTCATCCTCTGGACAAATTCCAAACTGTACACAACAGGATGTTGACAGTGCTGACATCTCCAAGTGGGGAGACTGTTAGTAAAGACGCTGGAGGGGTGAACCCGAGCACCAGGAGATGAGGAGATGAGATGCCTTTTCCAAACTCTTCCCGATCAGATGGTATACCATCCTCTGGGTGTGACAGACATGTTTTAGCAGTAGGAAGAGTCCCATTCATGTAAGGAGAACACCAGGGCTTTTTCAAAATCAGTGTCTCCCCGAAACCCAAACTGGGGAATTTTTTAAGCTACGGCTACACATATGTTCATTAAGGGCCTTGGGAAGTAGGCAGAGTCCAAACTTTAGATGATTGAAGTCTTCAGGGTCAGAAGCACTCACCACCGGCTTCCCTTAGGTTACACTTTAACTGTCATTGATAGATGATGTCAATAAAAATATCTATTCTTTTTCCGATTATTTCCCCTTATAGCTTATTGCAAAATATTGAGTGTAGTACCCTGTGCTATACAGTAGTTCCTTGTTGATGATCTATTTTATACATAGCAGTGTGTATGTGTTAATTCCAAACTGTTAATTTATCCCTCCTCCCACCTTTCCCCTTTGGTAATAATAAATTATAAGATTTTATACTTCTCAGAAATGGGGGAGCTGAAAGAGAGGTATCATTTTCAATGGAAAAGCATTTAAAACAAGATTGAAGCTTTAACCAAGATTATTAGATGTACATCCTTGGAAAGAAATCACTTCATTTCTCTAATATTGACCTGACAAATAAGACAACCCTTTTCACTGAACTTGCTTATAATAAAGTGATGGAAATATCAAATGGAAGTGTTAGAAACATCTTATTTTACCCGAGCCTTATAAACTGTTCTATGTTAACTAGAGTTTGGCTCACACATCTGTTCATTGAAGTTACAATAGTCTCAATTTCTGTTACTGATCCTCCAGAGTGGACCCCAACAAGTGTCCCCCTGCCCAGTGTCATTGGGGCCAACAGATCGAGACTGAGTTTGGTTCACAAGCAAAGGAAACTTTATATTTTGATCAGAGAATGGAGAGGTGAGAGCATGCACTACCCCGTGGGCTGTGGGCTGGGCTGCTGTGTAGAGATCCTGTCAGAGTCAGTGGGAGGGAGGGGGCGGAGCTCTCGAGGGCAGGGTTGGCTGCAGCTCAGGCTCTATATCTCGGAGTCTGCACTGGGCCCCAGGAGCTGAGGTGTCGACCCAGCCATTCTGCACTAGGAAATCTGGTCTGAAGTGCCGGGTGTGGAACCTCTGCATGCGGGACCCTAGGAGCACGTAAAATTAGACAAAGCACAAAGGATAAAAAAGGTCAGACTTGACTTTATTGCCCAGATTCTATTTTTATCTCCCAGGGATTTTTCATAGGCTTTGCTGGGGACAAACCCCTCCTCTGCCTTTTGTCCCATTCCTCATTCTTGGAGTGCTGAGGGTGCAGACCCTTCTTCTGTAACTGCTGAGTGCTGAGTTGGGAGCCCTCATACCAGGGGACGAGGGTCAGAACTTCTCCCCAGCAGCCTCCAGGTGACGTTGATTGGCCCCAGGACCCCTGCCTCCCTGCTCGTCCGCCTGAGCACCAGCATTGGAAGTGTTATAGATTCTAATGACCTTTAAGGGTCCAGGAAAGAGATGTGCAGAGACGCTGTGGGGGCCGGTTTCACCCCGCCCCACATTTGTTCGACCACCTTAGGCTGACCGTTTCTGCCAGCCTAGATGCTCTGACCAGTAGTCTGCTCTTTCTTCAGTTAGGCCCCTGAATTAACGTAAAAACAGCACCAGGTGTCAGAGCCCTGCCCGCTCAACTCCCAGACAGTCCAGGGTCAGTGGTGATCAAGGACCATGATGGCCACTGAGTCAACAGCCTTTTGAAGTAAACAGGAGTCCAGCTGGTCTTATTGGCCACCATCATCACGGTGTCTGTAGGCTTTTCTATGGTGACAGTGTGATATACGGTTCCCCCGCCAAGATTATTAGCTCCCCTCTGGGTGCAGTAAGTCCTGCAAGCAGTAGTCTACTCCTTCGGGACACACTATTGTTGTTTTATGAGAGAAACTCCAGGTCAAGTGATGTTCACACGAGTCGTCATGGTGCCCTGCTGCCCCCGGTTATCTCTCTGGATGTTGGAGTTGGAGGGCCTCCTCACTCGAGGTCGGTGTGCCCACGGAGCGAACCCTGCAACTTCAGGGCATGGTTGGTGATTAGGATCACCACGTGGGGTCCTTTTCCCTTAGGAGGGAGGTGGCCTTTTGGGCTGCTGATTTCCAGGGTTTTAGATACCGCCAGTATCTTGGCCAGATGTGGCAGTGGGCCAAGCCCCTTGGTGACTGTAGTTTATCCTACGTGGATGGCATTCTTGCGTTGTTCCATTTCAAGTGGTCCCAGTTTTTGCATTAATTCTCCAATGGCGATTCACCTTTCACCGGGAATGGAAAGGTCAAAGGGTTTAGCTCAATTAGGGAGTTCCAGGGCAAGGGTCTGAATTGACTGCTCTTTCCATTCTTGAAAGGCCACTTCTGGATTCTGTTCAAAAGGATCATCATCTTTTCCTTTCAGTGTTTCATATAGAGGCCCAGCTAGTAGACTGTAGTTAGGGATCCAGAAGCAGCAAACCCTGGCCTCCCCAGGAACCCCTAAGCTGTCTTCTCATTTTAGAAAGGGGTAAGGCTGCAAATGGTTTCTTCCCTTTCCTGGGATGGGCTTCTCCGACCTTGTGTGAGAATGAAGCCCAGGCAGGTCACCGCAGTCTGTGATATTTGAGCTTTTTCTTGGACAACTTCTATCCTTTATTGGCTTGGTAGTTCAGAGGCCTCCTTAGTAGGGCTGGCGATCAGAATGTCGTCTGCATATTGAAGGAGGGTTTCCTTTTCCAGAGGTAGAACTTTTCGGTCTTTAGCTAAGCTTTCCCCAAAGATGGGGTGGGAAATTTTGAACCCTTGGGGCAAGACGGCCCAGAAGTATTGTTTTAGTTGTATGTTGAGTCCTGCCACTCACAAGCCAAAATTTCTTGTGACTCTGGGACTAATGGAATACAAAAGAAGGCATCATTGAAGACTAATACAGAATACCATGTCCTGGTGGTTGGTAGAATGACCAGCAGGGTGTAGGAATTAGGAGCAACTGGAGGTATATCCTCGGTGGCTTCACTGACTGTCCTGACATCCTTTACCAGGTCCCCAGCAGCCCATGGGGCTCTCGTGGTCAGGCCAATCCCAGGATATGGAGCTCTCCTGGGCAGGTACCCCACCCCCAACCCAGCCCACGGGGCTCTCGTGGTCAGACCCCTCCCAGGATACAGAGCTACCCTTGCAGGTACCGTGGCAGGGCTGGGCACACAGGAACCGTGCACATAGCCCTCATTGAAGAACACCCCCAGCTCACCTGTCGCTCAGAGCTGACACAGAGCACCTCAGAGCAGGACTTGAACTAACAAACAGCAGCTCCGACAGGTCTGTGACCCTGGGCATCACTCTGTGTGGCCTCCCTCCACCTGGTCTTCCAGAGACTTCCACTGCACCCGGGGCACCAGGCCTCTGTCTCCAACCACCACCCACCCCTCCTCTCCCTGACTCCTGGGTTCCTCTCATTAGGAGAGGGTTTTCTTGAAGTTGTCTCCCACTCATGGGCCAGATAAAATGATTAGAAAACAAGCCAAAGCTGCAGCCCCTTGTCTATCCTGACTCTCAGGAGCCCACACCTGTTCCTTGGACCTGGCCGGTTCAGCAAGTTCCATTTTCTGCAACTGTGAGCCCCTGAGGGGTGATGATTGGCTGACCTGGGCAGCCTTACCGTGCCGGCCAGCCCTCCCCAGGTGTGCCTGGGTTGAGATCAATATAAATACCACTCCAGGCAGCAAGAGTCCCTGCAGCTGTGTCTGACGCCATTTTCTCTGCCCTGTCAGCAGTCTCGGGGCTGGGCTGGTGGGAGGGAGTGAGAGGCCACGGCTTTGTGGGTGGCCCAGTGTGAGTGGGGCTCTGCTGGACTTTCTGCAGCAGTTGCCAGGCTGCCACCTGCTAAAGAAGAGGATGTGTCACCCATACCTGCTGCTGGAGTTTCTCCCTGGGCAGAGGTGAGGAAGGAAAAAAGCAGTGGGGGCAGGGACAGGACGGGTATCTCAGGCAGGGAAATGGAAATCTTCCAGAAGAGCACCCAGGGCCAGGACCATCCTGGCTGGCCTGCAGGCACCAAGTCAGCTGGCATGCTGTCACTCGTGTGGCTCCATGGCCCTTCCTCTAGGCTTTCAAGTCCTTGTATATATTCAGGTGTTTTACCTGGGAAGGGTGGGAACAGTTCAGCAGCAACTGGCCTGGGGCTCAGCTCACGTTTACTCACAGATGCCTCGGCACGGTGCCCCAGCTTTGCAATGAGGACGCTTGTTGTGTGGGGGCTGCTGGCTGAATGGGAGACGATTCCCCACCACTGACCAACTTCAGAATTGTTTACAACTGGAGCAAGTGCCCTGATACGGTTTTCCTCTGAGTAACTGGTGGGTTCTGTTTTTTTTTTCTCTTTTTCGTTTTTGGTTCAAGGTAGATTTTATTCCTCTTTTTTGTATTTACAGATATAAGCATGGAAATAATTTATTCATATAAATACATGTATGTGAAGGGAATAATTGTTTTTTCTGTTTTATTTTTTAAATTTTATTTCTTTTTAATTTTGAATTTTATTTTATATTTTTATACAGCAGGTTCTTATTGGTTATCTATTTTATACATATAAATGTTTACATGCCAATCCCAATGTCTCAACTCCTCCCACCACCACCCCCCCAAGAGCTTTCCCCCCTTGTTGTCCATACGATTGTTGTCTACATCTGTTGCTCTAGTTATGCCTTGCAAAACGGTTAATCTGTACAGTTTTTCTAGGTTCCACATATATGCATGAATATACAAGATTTGTTTTTCTCTTTCTGACTTACTTCACTCTGTATGACAGTCTCTAGATCCATCGACGTCTCTACAAATGACCCAATTTCATTCCTTTCATGGCTTAGTAATATTCCATTTTATATATGTACCACATCTTTATGCATTCGTCTGTCTGTGGGCATTTAGGTTGCTTCCATTACCTCGATATTGTAAATAGTGATGCAATGAACATTGGGGTGAATGTCTCTTTTTGATTTATGGTTTTGTCTGGGTATATGTCCAGTACTGGGATTGCTGTATCATATGGTAATTCTATTATTAGTTTCTTAAGAAACTCCATATTGTTCTCCATAGTGACTGTAACAATTTATATTCCCAACAATAGTGGAAGAGGCTTCCTTTTCTCCACACCCTTTCCAGCATTTGTTGTTGGTAGATTTTCAGATGATGCCCATTCTAACAGGTGTGAGGTGATACCTCATTGTTGAGTCCATTTCGATGAACAAGGGGTAGGTCTTGTCTATTACATATTTGGCTTATGGAACGGTATCTGTGCTAATTTCAAACTCTGGTTTTATGCAGCACCCCAACTCACCTTTCCCCTTCAGCAAGCATAAGTTGGTTTTCTAAACTTGAGACCCTGTTCTGTTTTGTAATTCAGTTCATGTGTAGCCAAGTTTACATTCCGTGCATTAGTGATACCTTATGATGTTTCTTTTCCTGTGTGACTTATTTCACTTAGAATCATCGTGCCTCAATCCACTCATTATGCTGGTACCGGCCTGGTGACACAGATTTCATTGCTGAGTGATATTGCATTGTACATAAGTACCACAACTTCTTTATCCAGGTTTTGCTCTCTGTGATATTGAACTTGTACCGTAAACGAGGTTCTTGTAAACAGAGCCGTCCCAAATTTTGGGGTGGCTGTGTCTTTTTGATTTTAATTTCCCTAAGCTATAGGACCATAAGTGGAAATGCCCTAGACTCTGTTGCTTTGTTTTTCAGATGTATCAGGAAACACCATACACTTCTCCAGAGTGGCTGTTGGCAATTTACATCCCGCCCATCAGCATAACAAGGCTCCTTTTTCCCCGTGGCCTGTCTTGCCTTTCTGGATTTTACACTTTTTTCAGATGGCCCTTTAGACCGGGGGGAAGTGACACTTCATAGTAGTTCGGATTTCCATTGCAAGCTTGCTTGGTTTGCCAAAAAGGCGTATGTGTTTTTTCCTGAATATATTCAGGAACAAACTCATACGCCCTTTTTTGCCAAGTGCATCATTGTCGATGTTCTGCCTCTTTTCCTATGCTTTAAATGCATATCCTGTGTACCTCCTGAAATCGGTTTCCTGAAATTCTGCCCCGCTTTCAAGTCCTCTTCGCAGCTTTACTTCAATATATTTTTGGACGTTATCTGTCATTTATAACTCTGCAGGTTTGTGAATTACAGGGCCCCTGAGCTCCTTTCTTCAACTCGCTTTCTTCTGAGCTGGCCGCAAACCCACAAGACTGCTTCCGGCCCTAATCTGCTTCTGGCAGGGCACGCTGAGCCTTTGGTTAATTCCTCTTCCTGGTGGGAAATGAGTGTTAAATATGCCCGTCCAGACACCTACCTCACTCTCAACCCCTTGGTGACCTGGGTCCTCTGGTTTGTGGCCACCTTTGCTGGGTTCCTCACCTTTCGATGATGTGGCCCCACTAGTGTGAGGACACTCCTGCCTGGTTCTCAACTACGTGGTTATGTGGACCCTGTGGTGAGAGTCTGTTCCTGGCTGTGTTCCTCACCCTTCTGTGAGGGAGACCCTCTGCTGATAGGTCACTCCTGCATGGCTGGCACACATTGCCTTCGTGAAGTCAGCCATGTGGTGGCTGTAGGAGTGTGCTGGGAATCTCCTCCCCCCGGTGATGAGGGCCCTTTGCATTAGGCCCAAACTGCTGGGCTCACCAACTTTTCTTAGTGAGCCCAATGATGCTTGGGCACTCCTCTTAGGATCCCATCTCCATGGGGATGTGGGCCTTCTGCTCTGAGGTCCCAACGGCTGGGTTGTTCACAATTTCATGATGTGGGCTCTCTGGTGTTAGTTCACAGAAGCCTGGATCCCATAGCCTCTGTGCTCTTGGCCGCCTGTTGGGAGGTTCCAACTGCTGGATTCCTCACTTTTTTAATTTTTTGGGCCCTCTGTTGTGAGGATCCTCCTGCCTGCCTCACTCCCAGCCCCTTCGTGATGTGTGTCGTCTGGTCTGAGGCCACATGTGCTGGGTTCCTCACGTTTCGATGGTGTGGGACCAATGGTCTTAGGAGACTCCTGCCTGGTTCACATCCCCTTGGTGATGTGGGCCCTCTGTTGAGAGTCTGATCCTGGCTGGGTTCCTCACCCATCTGTGAGGTGGGCCGTCTGCTGTGAGGTCACTCCTGCCTGGCTTGCTCACCTCGCCTTGTGGACATGAGCCCTCTGGTGGCACTTGGAGCCTGCTGGGAGCCTCCTCCCCTCGGTGATGAGGGCCCTCTGGCGTCAGGCCCTAACTGCTGGGCTCCCCACATTTTGTGATGTGCACCCAGTGGTGCGAGGACACTCCAGCCAGGTTCACATCCCCATTGGGATGTGGACCTTCTGCTCTGAGGTCCCAACGCCTGGGTTGCTCACAGTTTCATGATGTGGGCTCTCTGCTGTTAGTTCACTCCTGCCTGCATCCCATAGCTTCTGTGCTCTCGGCCGCCTGCTGGGAGGTTCCAACTGCTGGATTCCTCACCTTTCTTATTCTTTGGGCCCTCTGTTTTTAGGCTACTCCTGCCTGCCTCACTCCCATTCCCTTTGTGATATGTGTCCTCTGATTTGAGGCCACATGTGCTGGGTTCCGCACCTTTCGATGATGTGGCCCCACTGGAGGGAAGACAGTCCTGACTGGTTCCCATCTCCTTGCTGATGTGGGCCCTCAGGTGAGAGTCTGATCCTGGCTGGGTTCCTCACCCTTCTGTGAATTGGGCCCTCTGCTGTGAGGTCAGTCATGCCTGTCTGACACACGTCACCTTGGCGACGTGGGCCCTCTGGTGGCAGTTGGAGTGTGCTGGGATCCTCCTCCCCTCGGTGATGAGGGTCCTCTTGCCTTAGGCCACAACTGCTGGGCTCCCCACATTTTCTGATGTGTGCCAAGTGAGTGAGGACACTCTTGCCAGGTTCCCATCGCCATGGGGATATGGGCCTTCTGCTCTGAAGTCAAAACGGCTGGCTTTCTCACAGTACCATGATGTGGGCCCTCTGCTGTGAGTTCACTCCGGCAAGGATCCTTTATCATCGGTGCTCTGAGCTGCCTGCTGGGAGGTTCCAACTGCTGGATTCCTCACTTTTTTAATTTTTTAGGCCCTCTGTTGTGAGGATCCTCCTGCCTGCCTCACTCTCAGCCCATTCGTGATGTGTGTCCTCTGGTTTGAGGCCACATGTGCTGGGTTCCTCACCTTTCGATGATGTGGGACCAATGGTCTTAGGAGACTCCTGCCTGGTTCACATCCCCTTGGTGATGTGGGCCCTCTGTTGAGAGTCTGATCCTGGCTGGGTTCCTCACCTATCTGTGAGGTGGGCCGTCTGCTGTGAGGTCACTCCTGCCTGGCTTGCTCACATCGCCTTGTGGACATGAGCCCTCTGGTGGCACTTGGAGCCTGCTGGGAGCCTCCTCCCCTCGGTGATGAGGGCCCTCTGGCGTCAGGCCCTAACGGCTGGGCTCCCCACATTTTGTGATGTGCGCCCAGTGGTTCGAAGACACTCCAACCAGGTTCCCATCCCCATTTAGATGTGGGTCTTCTGCTCTGAAGTCCCAACGGCTGGGTTGTTCACAGTTTCATGATGTGGGCTCTCTGCTGTTAGTTCACTCTGGCCTGGATGCCATAGACTCTGTGCTCTGGGCCGCCTGCTGGGAGGTTCCAACTGCTCGATTCCTCAACTTTTGTATTCTATGGGTCCTGTGTTGCGATGCTCCTCCTGCCGGCCTCACTCACAACCCCTTCGAGATGTGGGTCCTCTGGTTTGAGGCCACATGTGCTGGGTTCCGCAACTTTCAATGATGTGGCTCCACTGGTGTGAGGACACTCCTGCCTGGTTCCCATCCCCTTGGTGATGTGGGCCTTCTGGTGACAGTCTTATCCTGGCTGGGTTCCTCACTCTTCTGTGAGGTAGGCCCTCTGCTGTGAGGTCAATCCTGCCTGACTTGCACACATCACCTTGGCGATGTGGGCCCTCTGTTGGCACATGGAACCTGCTGGGAGCCTCCTCCCCTAGGTGATGACGGTCCTCTAGCATCAGGCCCTAACTGCTGGGCTCACCACGTTTTCTGATGTGAGCCCAGTGATGCCAGGACACTCCTGTCAGGTTCCCATCCCCATGGGGATGTGGGCCTTCTGCTCTGAGGTCCCAACGCCTGGGTTGCTCACAGTTTCATGATGTGGGCTCTCTGCTGTTAGTTCACTCCTGCCTGCATCCCATAGCTTCTGTGCTCTCGGCCGCCTGCTGGGAGGTACAAAATGCTGGATTCCTCACTTTTTTTATTCTTTGGGTCCTCTGTTTTTAGGCTACTCCTACCTGCCTCACTCCCATCCCCTTTGTGATGTATGTCCTCTGATATGAGGCCGCATGTGCTGGGTTCCTCACCTTTCGATGATGTGGCCCCACTGGTGGGAGGACAGTCCTGACTGGTTCCCATCCCCTTGGTGTTGTGGGTCCTCTGGCGAGAGTCTCATCCTGCCTCGGTTCCTCACCCTTCTGTGAAATAGGCCCTCTGCTGTGAGGTCACTACTGCCTGGCTGGCGCATGCCACCTTGTAGACGTGGGCCCTCTGTTGGCAGTTGGAACCTGTTGGGAGTCTCCTCCCCTCAGTTATGAGGGCCCCCTGGCGTCAGGCCCTAACTGCTGGGCTCCTAACATTTTCTGATATGTGCTAAGTGGTGCGAAGCCACTCCTGCCAGGTTCCCATCCCAATGGGGATGTGGGCCTTCTGTTCTGTGGTCCCAACGGCTGGGCTTCTCACAGGTTCATGATGTGGGCCCTCTGCTGTGAGTTCACTGCGGCCTGGATCTCATAGCCTCGGTGCTCTGGGCCGCTTGCTGGGAGGTTCCAACTGCTGGATTCCTCAACTTTTATATTCTATGGACCCTGTGTTGTGAGGCCGGTCCTGCCAGCCTCATTCCGAACCCCTTGGTGATGTGGTTCCTCTGGTTTGAGGCTACATGTGCTGGGATCCTCACCTTTCGATGATGTTGTCCCACTGGTGTGGGGACACTCCTGCCTGGTTCCCATCCCCTTGGTGATGTGGGCCCTCTGGTGAGAGTCTGATCCTGGCTGTGTTCCTCATCCTTCTGTGAGGTGGGCCCTCTGCTGTGAGGTCACTCCTGCCGGGCTGGCACACATCGCCTTGGTGACGTTGGCCCTCTGGTGGCAGCTGGAGCCTGCTGGGAGCCTCGTCCCCTCGGTGATGAGTGCAGTCTAGCGTCAGGCCCTAACTTCTGAGCACCCCACGTTTTCTGATGTGAGCCCAGTGATGCCAGGACACTCCTGTCATGTTCCCATCACCATGGGGATGTGGGCCTTCTGCTCTGAGGTCCCAATGTCTGGGTTGCTCACAGTTTCATGATGTGGGCTGTCTGGTGTTAGTTCACTCTGGCCTGGATCCCCTAGCCTCTGTGCTCTGGGCCGCCTGCTGGGAGGTTCCAACTGCTGGATTCCTCACCTTTCTTATTTTTGGACCCTCTGTTGTGAGGCTCCTCCTGCCTGCCTCACTCCCAGCCCCTTGGTGATGGGTGTCCTATGGTTTGAAGCCACATGTTCTGGGTTCCTCACCTTTAGATGATGTGGCCCTACTCATGTGAGGACACTCCTGCCTGGTTCCAATCCATTTGGTGATGTGGGCCCTCTGGTGCGAGTCTGATCCTGACTGGGTTCGTCACACTTCTCTGAGGTGGGCCCTCTGCTGTGAGGTCATTCGTGCCTGGTTGGCACACATCGCCTTGGCGACGTCAGGCTTCTGGTGGCAGTTGGAGCCTGCTGGGAGCCTCCTTCCCTTGGTGATGAGGGTCCTCTGGTGTCAGACCCTAACTGCTGGTCTCCCAAAATTTTCTGATACGTTCTCAGTGGTGCGAGGACACTCCTACCAGATTTATATCCCCATGGGGATGTGAGCCTCGTGCTCTGAGGTCCCAATGGCTGGGTTGCTCAGTTTCATGACATGGGCCCTCTTCTGTGAGTTCACTGTGACCTGGATCCCATAGCCTCGGTGTTCTGGGCCACCTGCTGGGAGGTTCCAACTGCTGGATTCCTCACATTTTTATTCTATGGGCCCAGTGTTGTGAGGCTACTCCTGCCTGCCTCACTCCGAGGCACATGGTGATGTGGGTCCTCTGGTTTGAGGACACATGTGCTGAGTACCTCACCTTTCAATGATGTGGCCCCACTGGTGTGAAGACACTCCTGCCTGGTTCCCATCCCCTTGGTGATGTGGGCCCTCTGGTGAGAGTCTGATGTTGGCTGGGATTCTCACCCTTATGTGAGGTGGGACCTCTGCTGTGAGGTAACTCCTGCCTGGCTTGCTCACGTTGCCTTGGCAACGTGAGCCCTCAGGTGGCAGTTGGAGCCTGCTGGGAATCTCCTCCCCTCGGTTATGAGAGCTTTGGATAAAACACATATGCCCTTTTTTGCCAAGTGCATTATTTTCCAAGTTCTGTCTCTTTTCCTATGCTTCAAGAGTGACTCCCGTGTACCTTCTGAAATCAGTTTCCAGCAATTCTGCCCCGCATTCAAGTTTTCTTCGCAGACTTACTTCAGTATAATTTTGGATGATACCTGTCATTTATAACTCTGCAGGTTTGTGAATTACAGTGCCCCTGAGCTCCTTTCTTCAACTTGCTTTCTTGTGAGCTGGCCGCAAAACCGCAGGATTGCTTCAGGCCCTAGTGTGGTTCCGGCATGGCACGCTGAGCCTTTGGTTATTTCCTCTTCCTGGTGGGAAATGAGAGTTAAATTTGCCCGTCCAGACACCTCCAGCTAGTCTCTCATTGGTTCTCCCTATTCCTGTTCATTTTCCGCAGAAATTGCAAACTGGGCCAAACAGGAGGTTAAAGGCACTGACTCTCCAAGTGGGGAGAGTGTTAGTAAAGCGTCTGGAATGTTGCACCCGAGTACCAGGGGACGAAAACTGAGACACATTTGAACACGTTTCCCGATCACACGGTGGATCATACTCTGGGTTCCACATGCATGTTTTAGCTGAAGGAAGAATCCCTTAAACCTGGAGAGTTGAGACCCATGGAATGGGTACCATGCAATATGACTTCAAAGGGTCTGCATTTGCTCACCGAACCTCACCAATCCTATCAGTGCTGTGTTTATGCTGCTGTACACACGCTTGATTCTCTTTCGAAGGCATATAAATCCATAGTTTTTAAGATTCTTTCTAGTCAGGTATATTCTTAGGCGTTTAATAAGGGGTGTTGGGTGCACTTCGTTGAGCAAGGAGTAGCTCTTGTCTATTATATATTTGGCTTATGGAACGGTATCTGTGCTAATTTCAATCTCTGGTTTTATGCAGCACCCCAACTCACCATTCCCCTTAAGCAAGCATAAGTTGTTTCTACATTTGAGACCCTGATCTGTTTTGTATTTCAGTTCCTGTGTAGCCAAGTTTACATTCCGTGTATTAGTGATATCTTATGATGTTTAATTTTCTGTGTGACTTATTTCACTTAGAATCATCGTACCTGCATCCACTCATTATGTTGCAACGGGCCTGATGACACAGATTTCATTGCTGAGTGATATTGCATTGTACGTAAGTACCACAACTTCTTTATCCATTTTTCACTTTCTGTGATATTGAACTTGTACTGTAAATGAGGTTCTTGTAAACAGAGCCGTCCCAAACTTTGGGGTGGCTGTGTATTTTTGATTTTAATTTCCCTAAGCTATAGGACCATAAGTGGAAGTGCCCTAGGCTCTGTTGCTTTGTTTTTTAGATGTTTCAGGAAACACCATACACTTCTCCAGAGTGGCTGTTGGCAATTTACATCCCGCCCATCAGCGTAACAAGGCTCCCAGTTCTCCATGGCCTGTCCTGCCTTTCTGGATTTTACACTTTTTTCAGATGGCCCTTTTGACCGGGGGGCAGTGAGACTTCATTGTAGTGCAGATTTCCTTTGCAAGCTTGCTTGGTTGGCCAAAAACGTGCGTATGCGTTTTTTCCTGAATATATTCAGGAAAAAAAGCATACGCCCTTTTTGGCCAAGTGCATCATTGTGGACGTTCTGCCTCTTTTCCTATGCTTTACATGCAATTCCAGTCTACCTCCTGAAATCGGTTTCCTGCAATTCTGCCCCGCTTTCAAGTCCTCTTGGCAGCCTTACTTCAATATATTTTTGGACGATAGCTGTCATTTATAACTCTGCAGGTTTGTGAATTACAGGGCCCCTGAGCTCCTTTCTTCAACTCGCTTTCTTGTGACCTGGCCGCAACACCACAGGATTGCTTCAGGCCCTAGTGTGGTTCCGGCATGGCACGCTGAGCATTTGGTTAATTCCTCTTCCTGGTGGGAAATGAGAGTTAAATTTGCCTGTCCAGACACCTCCAGCTAGTCTCTCATTGGTTCTCCCTATTCCTGTCCATTTTTCGCAGAAATTGCAAACTGGGCCAAACAGGATGTTAAAGGCACTGACTCTCCAAGTGGGGAGAGTGTTATTAAAGCGTCTGGAATATTGCACCCGAGTACCAGGGGACGAAAACTGTGACACATTTGAACACGTTTCCCGATCACACGGTGGATCATACTCTGGGTTCCACATGCATGTTTTAGCTGAAGGAAGAATCCCTTAAACCTGGAGAGTTGAGACCCATGGAATGGGTACCATGCCATATGACTTCAAAGGGTCTGCACTTGCTCACCGAACCTCACCAATTCTATCACTGCTGCTTTTATGTCGCTGTACACACGCTGGATTCTCTTTTGTAGACATATAAATCCATAGGTTTTAAAATTCTTACTAGTCAGGTATATTCTTAGGCGTTTAATATGGCGTCTTGAGTCCACTTCGTTGAGCAAGCAGTAGCTCTTGTCTATTACATATTTGGCTTATGGCACTGTATCTGTGCTAATTTCAATCTCTGGTTTTATGCAGCACCCGAACACGCCTTTCCCCCTAAGCAAGCATAAGTTTGTTTTCTACATTTGAGACCCTGTTCTCTTTTGTAACTCAGTTCCTGTGTAGCCAAGTTTACATTCCATGTAGTAGTGATACCTTATGATGCTTCTTTTTCTGTGTGACTTATTTCACTTAGAATCATCGTACCTGAATCCACTCATTATGCTGCTACTGGCCTGATGACATAGATTTCATTTCTGAGTGATACTGCATTGTGCGTAAGTACCACAACTTCTTTATCCATTGTTCGCTTTCTGCGATATTGAACTTGTACCGTAAACGAGGTTCTTGTAAACAGAGCTGTCCCAAACTTTGGGGTGGCTGTGTCTTTTTGATTTTAATTTCCCTAAGCTATAGGACCATAAGTGGAAGTGCCCTAGGCTCTGTTGCTTTGTTTTTTAGATGTTTCAGGAAACACCATACACTTCTCCAGAGTGGCTGTTGGCAATTTACATCCTGCCCATCAGCATAACAAGGCTCCCAGTTCTCCATGGCCTGTCTTGCCTTTCTGGATTTTACACATTTTTCAGATGGCCCTTTTGACCGGGGGGCAGTGAGACTTCATTGTAGTGCAGATTTCCTTTGCAAGCTTGCTTGGTTGGCCAAAAAGTGCGTATGCGTTTTTTCCTGAATATATTCAGGAAAAAACGCATACGCACTTTTTGGCCAAGTGCATCATTGTGGACGTTCTGCCTCTTTTCCTATGCTTTACATGCAATTCCAGTCTACCTCCTGAAATTGGTTTCCTGCAATTCTGCCCCGCTTTCTAGTCCTCTTGGCAGCCTTACTTCAATATATTTTTGGACGATAGCTGTCATTTATAACTCTGCAGGTTTGTGAATTACAGGGCCCCTGAGCTCCTTTCTTCAACTCGCTTTCTTGTGAGCTGGCCGCAACACCGCAGGATTGCTTCAGGCCCTAGTGTGGTTCCGGCATGGCACGCTGAGCATTTGGTTAATTCCTCTTCCTGCTGGGAAATGAGAGTTAAATTTGCCCGTCCAGACACCTCCAGCTACTCTCTCATTGGTTCTCCCTATTCCTGTTCATTTTCCGCAGAAATTGCAAACTGGGCCAAACAGGAGGTTAAAGGCACTGACTCTCCAAGTGGGGAGAGTGTTAGTAAAGCGTCTGGAATATTGCACCCGAGTACCAGGGGACAAAAACTGAGACACATTTGAACACGTTTCCCGATCACACGGTGGATCATACTCTGGGTTCCACATGCATGTTTTAGCTGAAGGAAGAATCCCTTAAACCTGGAGAGTTGAGACCCATGGAATGGGTACCATGCCATATGACTTCAAAGGGTCTGCACTTGCTCACCGAACCTCACTAATCCTATCACTGCTGCGTTTATGTCGCGGTACACACGCTTGATTCTCTTTCGGAGACATATAAATCCATAGGTTTTAAGATTCTTACTAGTCAGGTATATTCTTAGGCGTTTAATATGGGGTGTTGAGTCCACTTCGTTGAGCAAGCAGTAGCTCTTGTCTATTACATATTTGGCTTATGGAACGGTATCTGTGCCAGTTTCAATCTCTGGTTTCATGCAGCACCCCAACTCACCTTTCCCCTTAAGCTAGCATAAGTTGGTTTTCTACATTTGAGTCCCTGTTCTGTTTTGTAATTCAGTTCCTGTGTAGTCAAGTTTACATTCCGTGTATTAGTGATATCTTATGATGCTTCTTTTTCTGTTGACTTACTTCACTTAGAATCATCGTACCTGAATCCACTCATTATGCTGCTACTGGCCTGATGACATAGATTTCATTGCTGAGTGATATTGCATGGTACGTAAGTACCACAACTTCTTTATCCATTGTTCGCTTTCTGCGATATTGAACTTGTACTGTAAACGAGGTTCTTGTAAACAGAACTGTCCCAAACTTTGGGGTGGCTGTGTCTTTTTGATTTTAATTTCCCTAAGCTATAGGACCATAAGTGGAAGTGCCCTAGGCTCTGTTGCTTTGTTTTTTAGATGTTTCAGGAAACACCATACACTTCTCCAGAGTGGCTGTTGGCAATTTACATCCCGCCCATCAGCATAACAAGGCTCCCAGTTCTCCATGGCCTGTCCTGCCTTTCTGGATTTTACACATTTTTCAGATGGCCCTTTTGACCGGGGGGCAGTGAGACTTCATTGTAGTGCAGATTTCCTTTGCAAGCTTGCTTGGTTGGCCAAAAAGGGCGTATGCGTTTTTTCCTGAATATATTCAGGAAAAAACGCATACGCACTTTTTGGCCAAGTGCATCATTGTGGACGTTCTGCCTCTTTTCCTATGCTTTACATGCAATTCCAGTCTACTTCCTGAAATCGGTTTCCTGCAATTCTGCCCCGCTTTCAACTCCTCTTGGCAGCCTTACTTCAATATATTTTTGGACGATAGCTGTCATTTATAACTCTGCAGGTTTGTGAATTACAGGGCCCCTGAGCTCCTTTCTTCAACTCGCTTTCTTGTGACCTGGCCGCAACACCACAGGATTGCTTCAGGCCCTAGTGTGGTTCCGGCATGGCACGCTGAGCATTTGGTTAATTCCTCTTCCTGGTGGGAAATGAGAGTTAAATTTGCCCGTCCAGACACCTCCAGCTAGTCTCTCATTGGTTCTCCCTATTCCTGTCCATTTTTCGCAGAAATTGCAAACTGGGCCAAACAGGAGGTTAAAGGCACTGACTCTCCAAGTGGGGAGAGTGTTAGTAAAGCGTCTGGAATATTGCACCCGAGTACCAGGGGACGAAAACTGAGACACATTTGAACACGTTTCCCGATCACACGGTGGATCATACTCTGGGTTCCACATGCATGTTTTAGCTGAAGGAAGAATCCCTTAAACCTGGAGAGTTGAGACCCATGGAATGGGTACCATGCCATATGACTTCAAAGGGTCTGCCCTTGCTCACCGAACCTCACCAATCCTATCACTGCTGCTTTTATGTCACTGTACACACGCTGGATTCTCTTTTGTAGACATATAAATCCATAGGTTTTAAAATTCTTACTAGTCAGGTATATTCTTAGGCGTTTAATATGGCGTCTTGAGTCCACTTCGTTGAGCAAGCAGTAGCTCTTGTCTATTACATATTTGGCTTATGGAACGGTATCTGTGCTAATTTCAATCTCGGATTTTATGCAGCACTCCAACACGCCTTTCCCCCTAAGCAAGCATAAGTTTGTTTTCTACATTTGAGACCCTGTTCTGTTTTGTAACTCAGTTCCTGTGTAGCCAAGTTTACATTCCATGTAGTAGTGATACCTTATGATGCTTCTTTTTCTGTGTGACTTATTTCACTTAGAATCATCGTACCTGAATCCACTCATTATGCTGCTACTGGCCTGATGACATAGATTTCATTGCTGAGTGATACTGCATTGTACGTAAGTACCAGAACTTCTTTATCCATTGTTCGCTTTCTGCGATATTGAACTTGTACTGTAAACGAGGTTCTTGTAAACAGAGCTGTCCCAAACTTTGGGGTGGCTGTGTCTTTTTGATTTTAATTTCCCTAAGCTATAGGACCATAAGTGGAAGTGCCCTAGGCTCTGTTGCTTTGTTTTTTAGATGTTTCAGGAAACACCATACACTTCTCCAGAGTGGCTGTTGGCAATTTACATCCCGCCCATCAGCATAACAAGGCTCCCAGTTCTCCATGGCCTGTCCTGCCTTTCTGGATTTTACACATTTTTCAGAGGGCCCTTTTGACCGGGGGGCAGTGAGACTTCATTGTAGTGCAGATTTCCTTTGCAAGCTTGCTTGGTTGGCCAAAAAGGGCGTATGCGTTTTTTCCTGAATATATTCAGGAAAAAACGCATATGCCCTTTTTGGCCAAGTGCATCATTGTGGACGTTCTGCCTCTTTTCCTATGCTTTACATGCAATTCCAGTCTACCTCCTGAAATCGGTTTCCTGCAATTCTGCCCCGCTTTCTAGTCCTCTTGGCAGCCTTACTTCAATATATTTTTGGACGATAGCTGTCATTTATAACTCTGCAGGTTTGTGAATTACAGGGCCCCTGAGCTCCTTTCTTCAACTCGCTTTCTTGTGAGCTGGCCGCAACACCGCAGGATTGTTTCAGGCCCTAGTGTGGTTCCGGCATGGCACGCTGAGCATTTGGTTAATTCCTCTTCCTGGTGGGAAATGAGAGTTAAATTTGCCCGTCCAGACACCTCCAGCTACTCTCTCATTGGTTCTCCCTATTCCTGTTCATTTTCCGCAGAAATTGCCAACTGGGCCAAACAGGAGGTTAAAGGCACTGACTCTCCAAGTGGGGAGAGTGTTAGTAAAGCGTCTGGAATGTTGCACCCGAATACCAGGGGACGAAAACTGAGACACATTTGAACAGATTTCCCGATCACACGTTGGATCATACTCTGGGTTCCACATGCATGTTTTAGCTGAAGGAAGAATCCCTTAAACCTGGGGAGTTGAGACCCATGGAATGGGTAAGATGCAATATGACTTCATAGGGTCTGCATTTGCTCACCGAAACTCACCAATCCTATCACTGCTTCGTTTATGCCGCTGTACACAGGCTTGATTCTCTTTCGGAGACATATAAATCCATAGGTTTTAAGATTCTTACTAGTCAGGTATATTCTTAGGCGTTTAATATGGCGTCTTGAGTCCACTTCGTTGAGCAAGGAGTAGCTCTTGTCTATTACATATTTGGCTTATGGAAAGGTATATGTGTTAATTTCAATCTCTTGTTTTATGCAGCACCCCAAATCACCTTTCCCCTTAAGCAAGCATAAGTTGGTGTTCTACATTTGAGACCCTATTCTGTTTTGTAATTCAGTTCCTGTGTAGCCAAGTTTACATTCCGTGTATTAGTGATAACTTATGATGTTTCTTTTTCTGTGTGACTTACTTCACTTAGAATCATCGTACCTGAATCCACTCATTATGCTGCTACTGGCCTGATGACATAGATTTCACTGCTGAGTGATATTGCATTGTAGGTAAGTACCTCAACTTCTTTATCCATTTCTCACTTTCTGCGATATTGAACTTGTACCGTAAACGAGGTTCTTGTAAACAGAGCCGTCCCAAACTTTGGGTGGCTGTGTCTTTTTGATTTTAATTTCCCTAAGCTATAGGACCATAAGTGGAAGTGCCCTAGGCTCTGTTGCTTTGTTTTTTAGATGTTTCAGGAAACACCATACACTTCTCCAGAGTGGCTGTTTGCAATTTACATCCCACACATCAGCATAACAAGTCTCCCAGTTCTCCATGGCCTGTTCTGCCTTTCTGGATTTTACACTTTTTTCAGATGGCCCTTTTGACCGGGGGGCAGTGAGTTTCATTGTAGAGCAGATTTCCTTTGCAAGCTTGCTTGGTTGACCAAAAAGGGCGTATGCGTTTTTTCCTGAATATATTCAGGAAAAAACGCATACGCCCTTTTTGGCCAAGTGCATCATTGTGGACGTTCTGCCTCTTTTCCTATGCTTTACATGCAATTCCAGTCTACCTCCTGAAATCGGTTTCCTGCAATTCTGCCCAACTTTCAAGTCCTCTTGGCGGCCTTACTTCAATATATTTTTGGACGATACCTGTCATTTATAACTCTGCAGGTTTGTGAATTACAGGGTCCATGAGCTCCTTTCTTCAACTCGCTTTCTTGTGAGCTGGCCGCAACACCGCAGGATTGCTTCAGGCCCTAGTGTGGTTCCGGCATGGCACGCTGAGCCTTTGGTTAATTCCTCTTCCTGGTGGGAAATGAGAGTTAAATTTGCCCGTCCAGACACCTCCAGCTAGTCTCTCATTGGTTCTCCCTATTCCTGTTCATTTTCCGCAGAAATTGCAAACTGGGCCAAACAGGAGGTTAAAGGCACTGACTCTCCAAGTGGGGAGAGTGTTAGTAAAGCGTCTGGAATGTTGCACCCGAGTACCAGGGGACGAAAACTGAGACACATTTGAACACGTTTCCTGATCACACGTTGGATCATACTCTGGGTTCCACATGCATGTTTTAGCTGAAGGAAGAATCTCATAAACCTGGAGAGTTGAGACCCATGGAATGGGTACCATGCCATATGACTTCAAAGGGTCTGCACTTGCTCACCGAACCTCACCAATCCTATCACTGCTGCGTTTATGCCGCTGTACACATGCTTGATTCTCTTTCGGAGACATATAAATCCATAGGTTTTAAGATTCTTACTAGTCAGGTATATTCTTAGGCGTTTAATATGGGGTGTTGAGTCCATTTCGTTGAGCAAGGAGTAGCTCTTGTCTATTACATATTTGGCTTATGGAAAGGTATGTGTGTTAATTTCAATCTCTGGTTTTATGAAGCACCCCAACTCACCTTTCCCCTTAAGCAAGCGTAAGTTGGTTTTCTGCATTTGAGACCCTATTCTGTTTTGTAATTCAGTTCCTCTGTAGCCAAGTTTACATTCCGTGTATTAGTGATATCTTATGATGTTCCTTTTTCTGTGTGACTTATTTCACTTAGAATCATCGTAACTCAATCCACTCATTATGCTGCTATGGGCCTGATGACACAGATTGCATTGCTGAGTGATATTGCATTGTACGTAAGTACCACAACTTCTTTATCCATTTTTCGCTTTCTGTGATATTGAACTTGTACCGTAAATGAGGTTCTTGTAAACAGAGCCATCCCAAACTTTGGGGTGGCTGTGTCTTTTTGATTTTAATTTCCCTAAGCTATAGGACCATAAGGGGAAGTGCCCTAGGCTCCGTTGCTTTGTTTTTTAGATGTTTCAGGAAACACCATACACTTCTCCAGAGTGGCTGTTGGCAATTTACATCCCGCCAATCAGCATAAGAAGGCTCCCAGTTCTCCATGGCGTGTCCTGCCTTTCTGGATTTTACACTTTTTTCAGATTGCCCTTTTGACCACGGGGCTGTGAGACTTCATTGTAGTTCAGATTTCCTTTGAAAGCTTGCTTGGTTGGCCAAAAAGGGCGTATGCGTTTTTTCCTGAGTATATTCAGGAAAGAACGCATACGCCCTTTTTGGCCAAGTGCATCATTGTGGACGTTCTGCCTCTTTTCCTATGCTTTACATGCAATTCCAGTCTACCTCCTGAAATCGTTTTCCTGCAATTCTGCCCCAATTTCAAGTCCTCTTGGCAGCCTTACTTCAATATATTTTTGGACGATAGCTGTCATTTATAACTCTGCAGGTTTGTGAATTACAGTGCCCCAGAGCTCCTTTCTTCAACTCGCTTTCTTGTGAGCCTGCCGCAACACCGAAGGATTGCTTCAGGCCCTAGTGTGGTTCTGGAATTGAACGCTGAGCCTTTGGTTAATTCCACTTCCTGCTAGGAAATGAGAGTTACATTTGCCCGTTCAGACACCTCCAGCTACTCTCTCATTGGTTCTCCCTATTCCTGTTCCTTTTCCGCAGAAATTGCAAACTGGGCCAAACAGGAGGTTAAAGGCACTGACTCTCCAAGTGGGGAGAGTGTTAGTAAAGCGTCTGGAATGTTGCACCCGAGTACCAGGGGACGAACACTGAGATACATTTGAACACGTTTCCCGATCACATGGTGGATCATACTCTGGGTTCCACATGCATGTTTTAGCTGAAGGAAGAATCCCTTAAACCTCTAGAGTTGAGAACCTTGGAATGGGTACCATGCAATATGACTTCAAAGGGTCTGCATTTGCTCACCGAACCTCACCAATTCTATCACTGCTGCTTTTATGTCGCTGTACACACGCTTGATTCTCTTTCAGAGACATATAAATCCATACGTTTTAAGATTCTTACTAGTCAGGTATATTCTTCGGCGTTTAATATGGGGTGTTGAGTCCACTTCGTTTAGCAAGCAGTAGCTCTTGTCTATTACATATTTGTCTTATGGAAAGGTATCTGTGCTAATTTCAATCTCTGGTTTTATGCAGCACCCCAACTCACCTTTCCCCTTAAGCAAGCATAAGTTGGTTTTCTACATTTGAGATCCTGTTCTGTTTTGTAATTCAGTTCCTGTGTAGCCAACTTTACATTCTGTGTATTAGTGATACCTTATGATGTTTCTTTTTCTGTGTGACTTATTTCACTTAGAATCATCGTACCTGAATCCACTCATTATGCTGCTACTGGCCTGATGACATAGATTTCATTGCTGAGTGATATTGCATTGTACGTAATTACCACAACTTCTTTATCCATTTTTCGCTTTCTGCGATATTGAACTTGTACCGTAAATGACGTTCTTGTAAACAGAGCTGTCCCAAACTTTGAGGTGGCTGTGTCTTTTTGATTTTAATTTCCCTAAGCTATAGGACCATAAGTGGAAGTGCCCTAGGCTCTGTTGCTTTGTTTTTTAGATGTTTCAGGAAACACCATACACTTCTCCAGAGTGGCTGTTGGCAATTTACATCCCGCCAATCAGCATAAGAAGGCTCCCAGTTCTCCATGGCCTGTCCTGCCTTTCTGGATTTTACACTTTTTTCAGATTGCCCTTTTGACCACGGGGCAGTGAGACTTCATTGTAGTTCAGATTTCCTTTGAAAGCTTGCTTGGTTGGCCAAAAAGGGCGTATGCGTTTTTTCCTGAATATATTCAGGAAAGAACGCATATGCCCTTTTTGGCCAAGTGCATCATTGTGGACGTTCTGCCTCTTTTCCTATGCTTTACATGCAATTCCAGTCTACCTCCTGAAATCGTTTTCCTGCAATTCTGCCCCACTTTCAAGTCCTCTTGGCAACATTACTTCAATATATTTTTGGACGATAGCTGTCATTTATAACTCTGCAGGTTTGTGAATTACAGGGCCCCTGAGCTCCTTTCTTCAACTCGCTTTCTTGTGAGCTGCCCGCAACACCGCAGGATTGCTTCAGGCCCTAATGTGGTTCTGGCATGGCACTCTGAGCCTTTGGTTAATTCCTCTTCCTGGTGGGAAATGAGAGTTAAATTTGCCCATCCAGACACCTCCAGCTAGTCTCTCATTGGTTCTCCCTATTCCTGTTCATTTTCCGCAGAAATTGCAAACTGGGCCAAACAGGAGGTTAAAGGCACTGACTCTCCAAGTGGGGAGAGTGTTAGTAAAGCGTCTGGAATGTTGCACCCGAGTACCAGGGGACGAAAACTGAGACACATTTGAACACGTTTCCCGATCACATGGTGGATCATACTCTGGGTTCCACATGCATGTTTTAGCTGAAGGAAGAATCCCTTAAACCTCTAGAGTTGAGAACCATGGAATGGGTACCATGCAATATGACTTCAAAGGGTCTGCATTTGCTCACCGAACCTCACCAATCCTATCACTGCTGCTTTTATGTCGCTGTACACACGCTTGATTCTCTTTCAGAGACATATAAATCCATACGTTTTAAGATTCTTACTAGTCAGGTATATTCTTCGGCGTTTAATATGGGGTGTTGAGTCCACTTCGTTTAGCAAGCAGTAGCTCTTGTCTATTACATATTTGTCTTATGGAAAGGTATCTGTGCTAATTTCAATCTCTGGTTTTATGCAGCACCCCAACTCACCTTTCCCCTTAAGCAAGCATAAGTTGGTTTTCTACATTTGAGATCCTGTTCTGTTTTGTAATTCAGTTCCTGTGTAGCCAACTTTACATTCTGTGTATTAGTGATACCTTATGATGTTTCTTTTTCTGTGTGACTTATTTCACTTAGAATCATCGTACCTGAATCCACTCATTATGCTGCTACTGGCCTGATGACATAGATTTCATTGCTGAGTGATATTGCATTGTACGTAATTACCACAACTTCTTTATCCATTTTTCGCTTTCTGCGATATTGAACTTGTACCGTAAATGAGGTTCTTGTAAACAGAGCTGTCCCAAACTTTGAGGTGGCTGTGTCTTTTTGATTTTAATTTCCCTAAGCTATAGGACCATAAGTGGAAGTGCCCTAGGCTCTGTTGCTTTGTTTTTTAGATGTTTCAGGAAACACCATACACTTCTCCAGAGTGGCTGTTGGCAATTTACATCCCGCCAATCAGCATAAGAAGGCTCCCAGTTCTCCATGGCCTGTCCTGCCTTTCTGGATTTTACACTTTTTTCAGATTGCCCTTTTGACCACGGGGCAGTGAGACTTCATTGTAGTTCAGATTTCCTTTGAAAGCTTGCTTGGTTGGCCAAAAAGGGCGTATGCGTTTTTTCCTGAATATATTCAGGAAAGAACGCATATGCCCTTTTTGGCCAAGTGCATCATTGTGGACGTTCTGCCTCTTTTCCTATGCTTTACATGCAATTCCAGTCTACCTCCTGAAATCGTTTTCCTGCAATTCTGCCCCACTTTCAAGTCCTCTTGGCAACATTACTTCAATATATTTTTGGACGATAGCTGTCATTTATAACTCTGCAGGTTTGTGAATTACAGGGCCCCTGAGCTCCTTTCTTCAACTCGCTTTCTTGTGAGCTGCCCGCAACACCGCAGGATTGCTTCAGGCCCTAATGTGGTTCTGGCATGGCACTCTGAGCCTTTGGTTAATTCCTCTTCCTGGTGGGAAATGAGAGTTAAATTTGCCCATCCAGACACCTCCAGCTAGTCTCTCATTGGTTCTCCCTATTCCTGTTCATTTTCCGCAGAAATTGCAAACTGGGCCAAACAGGAAGTTAAAGGCACTGACTCTCCAAGTGGGGAGAGTGTTAGTAAAGCGTCTGGAAAGTTGCACCCGAGTACCAGGGGACGAAAACTGAGACACATTTGAACACGTTTCCCGATCACACGGTGGATCATACTCTGGGTTCCACATGCATGTTTTAGCTGAAGGAAGAATCCCTTAAACCTGGAGAGTTGAGAACCATGGAATGGGTACCATGCAATATGACTTCAAAGGGTCTGCATTTGCTCACCGAACCTCACCAATCCTATCACTGCTGCGTTTATGCCGCTGTACACACGCTTGATTCTCTTTCGGAGACATATAAATCCATAGGTTTTAAGATTCTTACTAGACAGGTATATTCTTAGGCGTTTAATATGGGGTGTTGAGTCCACTTCGTTGAGCAAGGAGTAGCTCTTGTCTATTACATATTTGGCTTATGGAACGGTATCTGTGCCAATTTCAATCTCGGGTTTCATGCAGCACCCCAACTCACCTTTCCCCTTAAGCTAGCATAAGTTGGTTTTCTACATTTGAGTCTCTGTTATGTTTTGAAATTCAGTTCCTGTGTAGTCAAGTTTACATTCCGTGTATTAGTGATATCTTATGATGCTTCTTTTTCTGTGTGACTTATTTCACTTAGAATCATCGTAACTGAATCCACTCATTATGCTGCTACTGGCCTGATGACATAGATTTCATTGCTGAGTGATATTGCATTGTACGTAAGTACCACAACTTCTTTATCCATTGTTCGCTTTCTGCGATATTGAACTTGTACTGTAAACGAGGTTCTTGTAAACAGAGCGGTCCCAAACTTTGGGGTGGCTGTGTCTTTTTGATTTTAATTTCCCTAAGCTATAGGACCATAAGTGGAAGTGCCCTAGGCTCTGTTGCTTTGTTTTTTAGATGTTTCAGGAAACACCATACACTTCTCCAGAGTGGCTGTTGGCAATTTACATCCCACCCATCAGCATAACAAGGCTCCCAGTTCCCCATGGCCTGTCCTGCCTTTCTGGATTTTACACTTTTTTCAGATGGCCCTTTTGACCGGGGGGCAGTGAGACTTCATTGTAGTGCAGATTTCCTTTGCAAGCTTGCTTGGTTGGCCAAAAAGGGCGTATGCGTTTTTTCCTGAATATATTCAGGAAAAAACGGATATGCTCTTTTTGGCCAAGTGCATCATTGTGGACGTTCTGCCTCTTTTCCTAAGCTTTACATGCAATTCCAGTCTACCTCCAGAAATCGGTTTCCTGCAATTCTGCCCCGCTTTCAAGTCCTCTTGGCACCCTTACTTCAATATATTTTTTGACAATAGCTGTCATTTATACCTCTGCATTTTTATGAATTACAGGGCCCCTGAGCTCCTTTCTTCAACTCGCTTTCTTGTGAGCTGGCCGCGACACCGCAGGATTGCTTCAGGCCCTAGTGTGATTCCGGCATGGCACGCTGAGCCTTTGGTTAATTCCTCTTCCTGGTGGGAAATGAGAGTTAAATTTGCCCGTCCAGACACCTCCAGCTAGTCTCTCATTGGTTCTCCCTATTCCTGTTCCTTTTCCGCAGAAATTGAAAACTGGGCCAAACAGGAGATTAAAGGTACTGACTCTCCAAGTGGGGAGAGTGTTAGTAAAGCGTCTGGAATGTTGCACCCGAGTACCAGGGGACGAAAACTGAGACACATTTGAACACGTTTCCCGATCACACGGTGGATCATACTCTGGGTTCCACATGCATGTTTTAGGTGAAGGAAGAATCCCTTAAACCTGGAGAGTTGAGACCCATGGAATGGGTACCATGCAATATGACTTCAATGGGTCTGCATTTGCTCTCCGATCCTCACCAATCCGATCACTGCTGAGTTTATGCCGCTGTACACACGCTTGATTCTCTTTCGGAGACATATAAATCCATAGGTTTTAAGATTCTTACTAGTCAGGTATATTCTTAGGCGTTTAATATGGGGTATTGAGTCCACTTCGTTGAGCAAGCAGTAGCTCTTGTCTATTACATATTTGGCTTATGGAATGGTATCTGTGCTAATTTCAATCTCTGGTTTTATGCAGCACCCCAACTCACCATTCCCCTTAAGCAAGCATAAGTTGGTTTTCTACATTTGAGACCGTATTCTGTTTTGTAATTCAGTTTCTGTATAGCCAAGTTTACATTCTGTGTATCAATGATATCTTATGATGTTTCTTTTTCTGTGTGACTTATTTCACTTAGAATCATCGTACCTGAATCCACTCATTATGCTGTTACTGGCATGATGACATAGATTTCATTGCTGAGTGATATTGCATTGTACGTAAGTACCACAACTTCTTTATCCATTTTTCGCTTTCTGCGATATTGAACTTGTACCGTAAACGAGGTTCTTGTAAACAGAGCCGTCCCAAACTTTGGGGTTGCTGTGTCTTTTTCATTTTAATTTCCCTTAGCTATAGGACCATAAGTGGAAGTGCCCTAGGCTCTGTTGCTTTGTTTTTTAGATGTTTCAGGAAACACCATACACTTCTCCAGAGTGGCTGTTGGCAATTTACATCCCGCCAATCAGCATAAGAAGGCTCCCAGTTCTCCATGGCCTGTCCTGCCTTTCTGGATTTTACACTTTTTTCAGATTGCCCTTTTGACCACGGGGCTGTGAGACTTCATTGTAGTTCAGATTTCCTTTGAAAGCTTGCTTGGTTGGCCAAAAAGGGCGTATGCGTTTTTTCCTGAATATATTCAGGAAAGAACGCATACACCCTTTTTGGCCAAGTGCATCATTGTGGACGTTCTGCCTCTTTTCCTATGCTTTACATGCAATTCCAGTCTACCTCCTGAAATCGTTTTCCTGCAATTCTGCCCCAATTTCAAGTCCTCTTGGCTGCCTTACTTCAATATATTTTTGGACGATAGCTGTCATTTATAACTCTGCAGGTTTGTGAATTACAGTGTCCCAGAGCTCCTTTCTTCAACTCGCTTTCTTGTGAGCTGGCCGCAACACCGAAGGATTGCTTCAGGCCCTAGTGTGGTTCTGGAATGGCACGCTGAGCCTTTGGTTAATTCCACTTCCTGCTAGGAAATGAGAGTTACATTTGCCCGTTCAGACACCTCCAGCTAGTCTCTCATTGGTTCTCCCTATTCCTGTTCCTTTTCCGCAGAAATTGCAAACTGGGCCAAACAGGAGGTTAAAGGCACTGAGTCTCCAAGTGGGGAGAGTGTTAGTAAAGTGTCTGGAATGTTGCACCCGAGTACCAGGGGACGAAAACTGAGACACATTTGAACACGTTTCCCGATCACATGGTGGATCATACTCTGGGTTCCACATGCATGTTTTAGCTGAAGGAAGAATCCCTTAAACCTCTAGAGTTGAGAACCATGGAATGGGTACCATGAAATATGACTTCAAAGGGTCTGCATTTGCTCACCGAACCTCACCAATCCTATCACTGCTGCTTTTATGTCGCTGTACACACGCTGGATTCTCTTTTGGAGACATATAAATCCATAGGTTTTAAGATTCTTACTAGTCAGGTATATTCTTCGGCGTTTAATATGGGGTGTTGAGTCCACTTCGTTTAGCAAGCAGTAGCTCTTGTCTATTACATATTTGTCTTATGGAAAGGTATCTGTGCTAATTTCAATCTCTGGTTTTATGCAGCACCCCAACTCACCTTTCCCCTTAAGCAAGCATAAGTTGGTTTTCTACATTTGAGATCCTGTTCTGTTTTGTAATTCAGTTCCTGTGTAGCCAACTTTACATTCCGTGTATTAGTGATACCTTATGATGTTTCTTTTTCTGTGTGACTTATTTCACTTAGAATCATCGTACCTGAATCCACTCATTATGCAGCTACTGGCCTGATGACATAGATTTCATTGCTGAGTGATATTGCATTGTACGTAAGTACCACAATTTCCTAATCCATTTTTTGCTTTCTGTGATATTGAACTTGTACCGTAAACGAGGTTCTTGTAAACAGAGCCATCCCAAACATTGGGGTGGCTGTGTCTTTTTGATTTTAATTTCCCTAAGCTATAGGACCATAAGTGGAAGTGCCCTAGGCTCTGTTGCTTTGTTTTTTAGATGTTTCAGGAAACACCATACACTTCTCCAGAGTGGCTGTTGGCAATTTACATCCCGCCCATCAGCATAACAAGGCTCCCAGTTCTCCATGGCCTGTCCTGCCTTTCTGGATTTTACACTTTTTTCAGAGGGCCCTTCTGATGGGGGGCAGTGAGACTTCATTATAGTGCAGATTTTCTTTGCAAGCTTGCTTGGTTGGCCAAAAAGGGCGTATGTGTTTTTTCCTGAGTATATTCAGGAAAATACGCATAAGCCCTTTTGGCCAAGTTCATCATTTTGGAAGTTCTGCCTCTTTTCCTATGCTTTACATGCAATTCCAGTCTACCTCCTGAAATCGGTTTCCTGCAATTCTGCCCCGCATTCAAGTGCTCTTGGCAGCCTTACTTCAATATATTTTTGGACGATAGCTGTCATTTATAACTCTGCAGGTTTCTGAATTACAGTGCCCCTGAGCTCCTTTCTTCAACTCGCTTTCTTGTGAGCTGGCCGCAACACCGCAGGATTGCTTCAGGCCCTAGTGTGGTTCCGGCATGGCACGCTGAGCCTTTGGTTAATTCCTCTTCCTGTTGGGAAATGAGAGTTAAATTTGCCCGTCCAGACACCTCCAGCTAGTCTCTCATTGGTTCCCCCTATTCCTGTTCATTTTCTGCAGAAATTGCAAACTGGGCCAAACAGGAGGTTAAAGGCACTGACTCTCCAAGTGGGGAGAGTGTTAGTAAAGCGTCTGGAATGTTGCACCCGAGTACCAGGGGACGAAAACTGAGACACATTTGAACACGTTTCCCGATCACACCGTGGATGATACTCTGGGTTCCACATGCATGTTTTAGCTGAAGGAAAAATCCCTTAAACCTGGAGAGTTGAGAAGCATGGAATGGGTACCATGCAATATGACTTCAAAGGGTCTGCATTTGCTCACCGAACCTCACCAATCCTATCACTGCTGCGTTTATGCAGCCGTACACACGCTTGATTCTCTTTCGGAGATATATAAATCTATAGGTTTTAAGATTCTTACTAGTCAGGTATATTCTTAGGCGTTTAATATGGGGTGTTGAGTCCACTTCGTTGAGCAAGGAGTAGCTCTTGTCTATTATATATTTGGCTTATGGAACGGTATCTGTGCTCATTTCAATCTCTCGTTTTATGCAGCACCCCAACTCACCTTTCCCCTTAAGCAAGCATAAGTCGGTTCTACATTTGAGACTCTGTTCTGTTTTGTATTTCAGTTCCTGTGTAGCCAAGTTTACATTCCGTGTAGTAGTGATATCTTATGATGTTTTTTTTTCTGTGTGACTTATTTCAGTTAGAATCATCGTACCTGAATCCACTCATTATGCTGCTACGGGCCTGAGGACATAGATTTCATTGCTGAGTGATATTGCATTGTACGTAAGTACCAAAACTTCTTAATCCATTTTTTGCTTTCTGTGATATTGAACTTGTACCGTAAACGAGGTTCTTGTAAACAGTGCCGTCCCAAATTTTGGGGTGGCTGTGTCTTTTTGATTTTCATTTCCCTAAGCAATAGGACCATAAGTGGAAGTACCCCAGGCTCTGTTGCATTGTTTTTTGGATGTTTCAGGAAACACCATATACTTCTCCAGAGTGGCTGTTGGCAATTTACATCCCGCCCATCAGCATATCAAGGCTCCCAGTTCTCCATGGCCTGTCCTGCCTTTCTGGATTTTACAATTTTTTCAGATGGCCCTTTTGACCGGGGGCAGTGAGACTTCATTGTAGTGCAGATTTCCTTTGCAAGCTTGCTTGGTTGGCCAAAAAGTGCATATAAGTTATTTCCTGCAGGAAAAAACGCATACGCCCTTTTTGGCCAAGTGCATCATTGTGGACGTTCTGCCTCTTTTCCTATGCTTTACATGCAATTCCAGTCTACCTCCTGAAATCGGTTTCCTGCAATTCTGCCCCGCTTTCAAGTCCTCTTGGCAGCCTTACTTCAATATATTTTTGGACGATAGCTGTCATTTATAACTCTGCAGGTTTGTGAATTACAGTGCCCCTGAGCTCCTTTCTTCAACTCGCTTTCTTGAGAGCTGGCCGCAACACCGCAGGATTGCTCCAGGCCCCAGTGTGGTTCCGGCATGGCACGCTGAGCCTTTGGTTAATTCCTCTTCCTGGTGGGAAATGAGAGTTAAATTTGCCCGTCCAGACACCTCCAGCTAATCTCTCATTGGTTCTCCCTATTCCTGTTCATTTTCCGCAGAAATTGCAAACTGGGCCAAAGAGGAGGTTAAAGGCACTGACTCTCCAAGTGGGGAGAGTGTTAGTAAAGCGTCTGGAATGTTGCACCCGAGTACCATTGGAAGAAAACTGAGACACATTTGAACACGTTTCCCAATCACACGGTGGATCATACTCTGGGTTCCACATGCATGCTTTAGCTGAAGGAAGAATCCCTTAAACCTGGAGAGTTGAGACCCATGGAATGGGTACCATGCAATATGACTTCAAAAGGTCTGCATTTGCTCACCGAACCTCACCAATCCTATCACTGCTGCGCTTATGCAGCTGTACAGACGCTTGATTCTCTTTCGGAGACATATAAATCCATAGGTTTTAAGATTCTTACTAGTCAGTTATATTCTTAGGCGTTTAATATGGGGTGTTGAGTCCACTTCGTTGAGCAAGCAGTAGCTCTTGTCTATTACATATTTGGCTTATGGAACGGTATCTGTGCTAATTTCAATCTCTGGTTTTATGCAGCACCCCAACACGCCTTTCCCCCTAAGCAAGCATAAGTTTGTTTTCTACATTTGAGACCCTGTTCTGTTTTGTAACTCAGTTCCTTTGTAGCCAAGTTTACATTCCATGTAGTAGTGATACCTTATGATGCTTCTTTTTCTGTGTGACTTATTTCACTTAGAATCATCATACCTGAATCCACTCATTATGCTGCTACTGGCCTGATGACATAGATTTCATTGCTGAGTGATACTGCATTGTACGTAAGTACCACTACTTCTTTATCCATTTTTCGCTTTCTGTGATATTGAACTTGAACCGTAAATGAAGTTCTTGTAAACAGAGCCGTCCCAAACTTTGGGGTGGCTGTGTCTTTTTGATTTTAATTTCCCTAAGCTATAGGACCATAAGTGGAAGTGCCCTAGGCTCTGTTGCTTTGTTTTTTAGATGTTTCAGGAAACACCATACACTTCTCCAGAGTGGCTGTTGGCAATTTACATCCCGCCCATCAGCATAACAAGGCTCCCACTTCTCCATGGCCTGTCCTGCCTTTCTGGATTTTACACTTTTTTCAGATGGCCCTTTTGACCGGGGAGCAGTGAGACTTCATTGTAGTGCAGATTTCCTTTGCAAGCTTGCTTGGTTGGCCAAAAAGTGCATATGCGTTTTTTCCTGAATATATTCAAGAAAAAACGCATACGCCCTTTTTGGCCAAGTGCATCACTGTGGACGTTCTGCCTATTTTCCTATGCTTTACATGCAATTCCAGTCTACCTCCTGAAATTGGTTTCCTGCAATTCTGCCCCGCTTTCAAGTCCTCTTGGCAGCCTTACTTCAATATATTTTTGGACGATAGCTGTCATTTATAACTCTGCAGGTTTGTGAATTACAGTGCCCCTGAGCTCCTTTCTTCAACTCGCTTTCTTGTGAGCTGGCCGCAACACCGCAGGATTGCTCCAGGCCCCAGTGTGGTTCCGGCATGGCACGCTGAGCCTTTGGTTAATTCCTCTTCCTGGTGGGAAATGAGAGTTAAATTTGCCCGTCCAGACACCTCCAGCTAATCTCTCATTGGTTCTCCCTATTCCTGTTCATTTTCCGCAGAAATTGCAAACTGGGCCAAACAGGAGGTTAAAGGCACTGACTCTCCAAGTGGGGAGAGTGTTAGTAAAGCGTCTGGAATGTTGCACCCGAGTACCAGGGGAGGAAAACTGAGACACATTTGAACACGTTTCCCGATCACACGGAGGATCATACTCTGGGTTCCACATGCATGTTTTAGCTGAAGGAAGAATCCCTTAAACCTGGAGAGATGAGACCCATGGAATGGGTACCATGCAATATTACTTCAAAGGGTCTGCATTTGCTCACCGAACCTCACCAATCCTATCACTGCTGCGTTTATGCCGCTGTACACACGCTTGATTCTCTTTCGGAGACATATAAATCCATAGGTTTTAAGATTCTTACTAGTCAGGTATATTCTTAGGCGTTTAATATGGCGTCTTGAGTCCACTTCGTTGAGCAAGGAGTAGCTCTTGTCTATTACATATTTGGCTTATGGAACGGTATCTGTGCCAATTTCAATCTCTGGTTTCATGCAGCACCCCAACTCACCTTTCCCCTTAAGCAAGCATAAGTTGGTTTTCTACATTTGAGACCCGGTTCTGTTTTGCAATTCAGTTCCTGTGTAGCCAAGTTTACATTCCGTGTATTAGTGTTATCTTATGATGTTTAATTTTCTGTGTGACTTATTTCACTTAGAATCATCGTACCTGCATCCACTCATTATGCTGCTACGGGCCTGATGACACAGATTTCATTGCTGAGTGATACTGCATTGTACGTATGTACCACAAATTCTTTATCCATTTTTTGCTTTCTGTGATATTGAACTTGAACCGTAAATGAGGTTCTTGTAAACAGAGCCGTCCCAAACTTTGGGGTGGCTGTGTCTTTTTGATTTTAATTTCCCTAAGCTATAGGACCATAAGTGGAAGTGCCCTAGGCTCTGTTGCTTTGTTTTTTAGATGTTTCAGGAAACACCATACACTTCTCCAGAGTGGCTGTTGGCAATTTACATCCCGCCCATCAGCATAACAAGGCTCCAAGTTCTCCATGGCCTGTCCTGCCTTTCTGGATTTTACACTTTTTTCAGATGGCCCTTTTGACCAGGGAGCAGTGAGACTTCATTGTAGTGCAGATTTCCTTTGCAAGCTTGCTTGGTTGGCCAAAAAGTGCGTATGCGTTTTCTCCTGAATATATTCAGGAGAAAACGCATACACCCTTTTTGGCCAAGTGCATCATTGTGGACGTTCTGCCTCTTTTCCTATGCTTTACATGCAATTACAGTCTACCTCCTGAAATCGGTTTCCTGCAATTCTGCCCTGCATTCAAGTCGCCTTGGCAGCCTTACTTCAATATATTTTTTTGATGATAGCTGTCATTTATAACTCTGCAGGTTTGTGAATTACTGTGCCCCTGAGCTCCTTTCTTTAACTCGCTTTCTTGTGAGCTCTCCGCAACACCGCAGGATTGCTTCAGGCCCTAGTGTGGTTCCGGCATGGCACGCTGAGCCTTTGGTTATTTCCTCTTCCTGCTGGGAAATGAGAGTTAAATTTGCCCGTCCAGACACCTCCAGCTAATCTCTCATTGGTTATCCCTATTCCTGTTCATTTTCCGCAGAAATTGCAAACTGGGCCAAACAGGAGGTTAAAGGCACTGACTCTCCAAGTGGGGAGAGTGTTAGTAAAGCGTCTGGAATGTTACACCCGAGTACCAGGGGAGGAAAACTGAGACACATTTGAACACGTTTCCCGATCACACGGTGGATCATACTCTGGGTTCCACATGCATGTTTTAGCTGAAGGAAGAATCCCTTAATCCTGGAGAGTTGAGAACCATGGAATGGGTACCATGCAATATGAATTCAAAGGGTCTGCATTTGCTCACCGAACCACACCAATCCTATCACTGCTGCTTTTATGTCGCTCTACACATGCTGGAGTCTCTTTTGGAGACATATAAATCCATAGGTTTTAAGATTCTTACTAGTCAGGTATATTCTTAGGCGTTTAATATGGGGTGTTCAGTCCACTTCGTTGAGCAAGCAGTAGCTCTTGTCTGTTACATATTTGGCTTATGGAAAGGTATCTGTGATAATTTCAATCTCTGGTTTTATGCAGCACCCCAACTCACCTTTCCCCTTAAGCAAGCATAAGTTGGTTTTCTACATTTGTGACCCTATTCTGTTTTGTAATTCAGTTCCTGTGTAGCCAAGTTTACATTCCGTGTATTAGTGATACCTTATGATGTTTCTTTTTCTGTGTGACTTATTTCACTTAGAATCATCGTACCTGAATCCACTCATTATGCTGCTACTGGCCTGATGACATAGATTACATTGCTGATTGATATTGCATTGTACGTAAGTACCACAACTTCTTTATCCATTGTTCGCTTTCTGCGATATTGAACTTGTACTGTAAACGAGGTTCTTGTAAACAGAGCCGTCCCAAACTTTGGGGTGGCTGTGTCTTTTTGATTTTAATTTCCCTAAGCTATAGGACCATAAGTGGAAGTGCCCTAGGCTCTGTTGCTCTGTTTTTTAGATGTTTCAGGAAACACCATACACTTCTCCAGAGTGGCTGTTGGCAATTTACATCCCGCCCATCAGCATAACAAGGCTCCCAGTTCTCCATGGCCTGTCTTGCCTTTCTGGATTTTACACATTTTTCAGATGGCCCTTTTGACTGGGGGGCAGTGAGACTTCATTGTAGTGCAGATTTCCTTTGCAAGCTTGCTTGGTTGGCCAAAAAGGGCGTATGCGTTTTTTCCTGAATATATTCAGGAAAAAACGCATACGCCCTTTTTGGCCAAGTGCATCACTGTGGACCTTCTGCCTATTTTCCTATGCTTTACATGCAATTCCAGTCTACCTCCTGAAATTGGTTTCCTGCAATTCTGCCCCGCTTTCAAGTCCTCTTGGCAGCCTTACTTCAATATATTTTTGGACGATAGCTGTCATTTATAACTCTGCAGGTTTGTGAATTACAGGGCCCTTGAGCTCCTTTCTTCAACTCGCTTTCTTGTGAGCTGGCCGCAACACTGCAGGATTGCTTCAGGCCCTAGTGTGTTTCCGGTATGGCTCGCTGAGCCTTTGGTTAATTCCTCTTCTTGGTGGGAAATGAGAGTTAAATTTGCCCGTCCAGACACCTCCAGCTAGTCTCTCATTGGTTCTCCCTATTCCTGTTCATTTTCCGCAGAAATTGCAAACTGGGCCAAAGAGGAGGTTAAAGGCACTGACTCTCCAAGTGGGGAGAGTGTTAGTAAAGCGTCTGGAATGTTGCACCCGAGTACCAGGGGAGGAAAACTGAGACACATTTGAACACGTTTCCCGATCACACGGTGGATCATACTCTGGGTTCCACATGCATGTTTTAGCTGAAGGAAGAATCCCTTAAACCTGGAGAGTTGAGACCCATGGAATGGGTACCATGCAATATGACTTCAAAGGGTCTGCATTTGCTCACCGAACCTCACCAATCCTATCACTGCTGCGTTTATGCCGCTGTACACACGCATGATTCTCTTTCGGAGACATATAAATCCATAGGTTTTAAGATTCTTACTAGTCATGTATATTCTTAGGTGTTTAATATGGCGTCTTGAGTCCACTTCGTTGAGCAAGGAGTAGCTCTTGTCTATTACATATTTGGCTTATGGAACGGTATCTGTGCCAATTTCAATCTCTGGTTTCATGCAGCACCCCAACTCACCTTTCCCCTTAAGCAAGCATAAGTTGGTTTTCTACATTTGAGTCCCTTTTCTGTTTTGTAATTCAGTTCCTGTGTAGCCAAGTTAACATTCCGTGTATTAGTGATATCTTATGATGTTTAATTTTCTGTGTGACTTATTTCACTTAGAATCATCGTACCTGCATCCACTCATTATGCTGCTACGGGCCTGATGACACAGATTTCATTGCTGAGTGATACTGCATTGTACGTATGTACCACAAATTCTTTATCCATTTTTTGCTTTCTGTGATATTGAACTTGAACCGTAAATGAGGTTCTTGTAAAAAGAGCCGTCCCAAACTTTGGGTTGGCTGTGTCTTTTTGATTTTAATTTCCCTAAGCTATAGGACCATAAGTGGAAGTGCCCTAGGCTCTGTTGCTTTGTTTTTTAGATGTTTCAGGAAACACCATACACTTCTCCAGAGTGGCTGTTGGCAATTTACATCCCGCCCATCAGCATAACAAGGCTCCCAGTTCTCCATGGCCTGTCCTGCCTTTCTGGATTTTACACTTTTTTCAGATGGCCCTTTTGACCAGGGAGCAGTGAGACTTCATTGTAGTGCAGATTTCCTTTGCAAGCTTGCTTGGTTGGCCAAAAAGTGCGTATGCGTTTTCTCCTGAATATATTCAGGATAAAACGCATACACCCTTTTTGGCCAAGTGCATCATTGTGGACGTTCTGCCTCTTTTCCTATGCTTTACATGCAATTACAGTCTACCTCCTGAAATCGGTTTCCTGCAATTCTGCCCTGCATTCAAGTCGCCTTGGCAGCCTTACTTCAATATATTTTTGGATGATAGCTGTCATTTATAACTCTGCAGGTTTGTGAATTACTGTGCCCCTGAGCTCCTTTCTTCAACTCGCTTTCTTGTGAGCTCTCCGCAACACCGCAGGATTGCTCCAGGCCCTAGTGTGGTTCCGGCATGGCACGCTGAGCCTTTGGTTAATTCCTCTTCCTGCTGGGAAATGAGAGTTAAATTTGCCCGTCCAGACACCTCCAGCTAATCTCTCATGGGTTATCCCTATTCCTGTTCATTTTCCGAGAAATTGCAAACTGGGCCAAACAGGAGGTTAAAGGCACTGACTCTCCAAGTGGGGAGAGTGTTAGTAAAGCGTCTGGAATGTTGCACCCGAGTACCAGGGGACGAAAACTGAGACACATTTGAACACGTTTCCCGATCACACGGTGGATCATACTCTGGGTTCCACATGCATGTTTTAGCTGAAGGAAGAATCCCTTAAACCTGGAGAGTTGAGACCCATGGAATGGGTACCATGCAATATGACTTCAAAGGGTCTGCATTTGCTCACCGAGCCTCACCAATCCGATCACTGCTGCGTTTATGCCTCTGTACACACGCTTGATTCTCTTTCAGAGACATATAAATCCATAGGTTTTAAGATTCTTACTAGTCAGGTATATTCTTAGGCATTTAATATGGGGTGTTGAGTCCACTTCGTTGAGCAAGCAGTAGCTCTTGTCTATTACATATTTGGCTTATGGAACGGTATCTGTGTTAATTTCAATCTCTGGTTTTATGCAGCACCCCAACTCACCATTCCCCTTAAGCAAGCATAAGTTGGTTTTCTACATTTGAGACCCTATTCTGTTTTGTAATTCAGTTCCTATATAGCCAAGATTACATTCCGTGTATTAGTGATATCTTATGATGTTTCTTTTTCTGTGTGACTTATTTCACTTAGAATCATCGTACCTGAATCCACTCAGTATGCTGCTACTGGCCTGATGACATAGATTTCATTGCTGAGTGATATTGCATTGTACGTAAGTACCACAACTTCTTTATCCATTTTTCGCTTTCTGCGATATTGAACTTGTACCGTAAACGAGGTTCTTGTAAACAGAGCTGTCCCAAACTTTGGGGTGGCTGTGTCTTTTTGATTTTAATTTCCCTAAGCTATAGGACCATACGTGGAAGTGCCCTAGGCTCTGTTGCTTTGTTTTTTAGATGTTTCAGGAAACACCATACACTTCTCCAGAGTGGCTGTTGGCAATTCACATCCCGCCCATCAGCATAAGAAGGCTCCCAGTTCTCCATGGCCTGTCCTGCCTTTCTGGATTTTACACTTTTTTCAGATGGCCCTTTTGACCGGGGGGCAGTGAGACTTCATTGTAGTGCAGATTTCCTTTGCAAGCTTGCTTGGTTGGCCAAAAAGGGCGTATGCGTTTTTTCCTGAATATATTCAGGAAAAAACGCATACGCCCTTTTTGGCCAAGTGCATCATTGTGGACGTTCTGCCTCTTTTCCTATGCTTTACATGCAATTCCAGTCTACCTCCTGAAATCGGTTTCCTGTAATTCTGCCCCGCTTTCAAGTCCTCTTGGCAGCCTTACTTCAATATATTTTTGGACGATAGCTGTCATTTATAACTCTGCAGGTTTGTGAATTACAGGGCCCCTGAGCTCCTTTCTTCAACTCGTTTTCTTGTGAGCTGGCCGCAACACCGCAGGATTGCTTCAGGCCCTAGTGTGGTTCCAGCATGGCTCGCTGAGCCTTTGGTTAATTCCTCTTCCTGGTGGGAAATGAGAGTTAAATTTGCCCGTCCAGACACCTCCAGCTAGTCTCTCATTGGTTCTCCCTATTCCTGTTCATTTTCCGCAGAAATTGCAAACTGGGCCAAACAGGAGGTTAAAGGCACTGACTCTCCAAGTGGGGAGAGTGTTAGTAAAGCATCTGGAATGTTGCACCCGAGTACCAGGGGACGAAAACTGAGACACATTTGAACACGTTTCCCGATCACACGGTGGATCATACTCTGGGTTCCACATGCATGTTTTAGCTGAAGGAAGAATCCCTTAAACCTGGAGAGTTGAGACCCATGGAATGGGTACCATGCAATATGACTTCAAAGGGTCTGCATTTGCTCACCGAACCTCACCAATCTTATCACTGCTGCGTTTATGCCACTGTACACACGCTTGATTCTCTTTCAGAGACATATAAATCCATAGGTTTTAAGATTCTTACTAGTCAGGTATATTCTTAGGCGTTTAATATGGGGTGTTGAGTCCACTTCGTTGAGCAAGCAGTAGCTCTTGTCTATTACATATTTGGCTTATGGAACGGTATCTGTGTTAATTTCAATCTCTGGTTTTATGCAGCACCCCAACTCACCATTCCCCTTAAGCAAGCATAAGTTGGTTTTCTACATTTGAGACCCTATTCTGTTTTGTAATTCAGTTCCTATATAGCCAAGATTACATTCCGTGTATTAGTGATATCTTATGATGTTTCTTTTTCTGTGTGACTTATTTCACTTAGAATCATCGTACCTGAATCCACTCAGTATGCTGCTACTGGCCTGATGACATAGATTTCATTGCTGAGTGATATTGCATTGTACGTAAGTACCACAACTTCTTTATCCATTTTTCGCTTTCTGCGATATTGAACTTGTACCGTAAACGAGGTTCTTGTAAACAGAGCTGTCCCAAACTTTGGGGTGGCTGTGTCTTTTTGATTTTAATTTCCCTAAGCTATAGGACCATACGTGGAAGTGCCCTAGGCTCTGTTGCTTTGTTTTTTAGATGTTTCAGGAAACACCATACACTTCTCCAGAGTGGCTGTTGGCAATTCACATCCCGCCCATCAGCATAAGAAGGCTCCCAGTTCTCCATGGCCTGTCCTGCCTTTCTGGATTTTACACTTTTTTCAGATGGCCCTTTTGACCGGGGGGCAGTGAGACTTCATTGTAGTGCAGATTTCCTTTGCAAGCTTGCTTGGTTGGCCAAAAAGGGCGTATGCGTTTTTTCCTGAATATATTCAGGAAAAAACGCATACGCCCTTTTTGGCCAAGTGCATCATTGTGGACGTTCTGCCTCTTTTCCTATGCTTTACATGCAATTCCAGTCTACCTCCTGAAATCGGTTTCCTGCAATTCTGCCCCGCTTTCAAGTCCTCTTGGCAGCCTTACTTCAATATATTTTTGGACGATAGCTGTCATTTATAACTCTGCAGGTTTGTGAATTACAGGGCCCCTGAGCTCCTTTCTTCAACTCGTTTTCTTGTGAGCTGGCCGCAACACCGCAGGATTGCTTCAGGCCCTAGTGTGGTTCCAGCATGGCTCGCTGAGCCTTTGGTTAATTCCTCTTCCTGGTGGGAAATGAGAGTTAAATTTGCCCGTCCAGACACCTCCAGCTAGTCTCTCATTGGTTCTCCCTATTCCTGTTCATTTTCCGCAGAAATTGCAAACTGGGCCAAACAGGAGGTTAAAGGCACTGACTCTCCAAGTGGGGAGAGTGTTAGTAAAGCATCTGGAATGTTGCACCCGAGTACCAGGGGACGAAAACTGAGACACATTTGAACACGTTTCCCTATCACACGGTGGATCATACTCTGGGTTCCACATGCATGTTTTAGCTGAAGGAAGAATCCCTTAAACCTGGAGAGTTGAGACCCATGGAATGGGTACCATGCAATATGACTTCAAAGGGTCTGCATTTGCTCACCGAACCTCACCAATCTTATCACTGCTGCGTTTATGCCACTGTACACACGCTTGATTCTCTTTCGGAGACATATAAATCCATAGGTTTTAAGATTCTTACTAGTCAGGTATATTCTTAGGCGTTTAATATGGGGTGTTGAGTCCACTTCGTTGAGCAAGGAGTAGCTCTTGTCTATTACATATTTGGCTTATGGAACGGTATGTGTGCTAATTTCTATCTCTGGTTTTATGCAGCACCCCAACTCACCATTCCGCTTAAGCAAGCATAAGTTGGTTTTCTACATTTGAGACCCTGTTGTGTTTTGTAATTCAGTTCCTGTGTAGACAAGTTTACATTCCATATATTAGTGATAACTTATGATGTTTCTTTTTCTCTGTGACTTATTTCACTTAGAATCATCGTACCTGAATCCACTCATTATGCTGCTACTGGCCTGATGACATAGATTTCATTGCTGAGTGATATTGCATTGTACGTAAGTACCACAATTTCTTTATCCATTTTTCGCTTTCTGCGATATTGAACTTGTACCGTAAACGAGGTTCTTGTAAACAGAGCCGTCCCAAACTTTCGGGTGGCTGTGTCTTTTTGATTTGAATTTCTCTAAGCTATAGGACCATAAGTGGAAGTGTCCTAGGCTCTGTTGCTCTGTTTTTTAGATGTTTCAGGAAACACCATACACTTTTCCAGAGTGGCTGTTGGCAATTTACATCCCGCCCATCAGCATAAGAAGGCTCCCAGTTCTCCATGGCCTGTCCTGCCTTTCTGGATTTTATACTTTTTTCAGATGGCCCTTTTGACTGGGGGGCAGTGAGACTTCATTGTAGTGCAGATTTCCTTTGCAAGCTTGCTTGGTTGGCCAAAAAGGGCGTATGCGTTTTTTCCTGAATATATTCAGGAAAAAACGCATACGCCCTTTTTGGCCAAGTGCATCATTGTGGACGTTCTGCCTCTTTTCCTATGCTTTACATGCAATTCCAGTCTACCTCCTGAAATCGGTTTCCTGGAATTCTGCCCCGCTTTCAAGTCCTCTTGGCAGCCTTACTTCAATATATTTTTGGACGATAGCTGTCATTTATAACTCTGCAGGTTTGTGAATTACAGTGCCGCTGAGCTCCTTTCTTCAACTCGCTTTCTTGTGAGCTGGCCGCAACACCGCAGGATTGCTTCAGGCCCTAGTGTGTTTCCAGCCTGGCACGCTGAGCCTTTGGTTAATTCCTCTTCCTGGTGGGAAATGAGAGTTAAATTTGCCCGTCCAGACACCTCCAGCTAGTCTCTCATTGGTTCTCCCTATTCCTGTTCATTTTCCGCAGAAATTGCAAACTGGGCCAAACAGGAGGTTAAAGGCACTGACTCTCCAAGTGGGGAGAGTGTTGGTAAAGCGTCAGGAATGTTGCAGCCGAGTACTAGGGGACAAAAACTGAGATACATTTGAACACATTTCCCTATCACACGATGGATCATACTCTGGGTTGCACATGCATGGTTTAGCTGAAGGAAGAATCGCTTAAAACTGGAGAGTTGAGACCCATGGAATGGGTACCATGCAATACGACTTCAAAGGGTCTGCATTTGCTCACCGGACCTCACAATCCTGTCACTTCTGCGTTTATGCCGCTGTACACAACGCTTGATTCTCTTTTGGAGACATATAAATCCATAGGTTTTAAGATTCTTACTAGTCAGGTATATTCTTAGGCGTTTAATATGGGGTGTTGAGTCCACTTCGTTGAGCAAGGAGTAGCTCTTGTCTATTACATATTTGGCTTATGGAACGGTATCTGTGCTAATTTCAATCTCTGGTTTTATGCAGCACCCCAACTCACCTTTTTCCTTAAGCAAGCATACGTCGGTTTTCTACATTTCAGACCCTCTTCTGTTTTGTAATTCAGTTCCTGTGTAGCCAAGTTTACATTCCGTGTAGTAGTGATATCTTATGATGTTTCTTTTTCTGTGTGACTTATTTCACTTAGAATCATCGTACCTGAATCCACTCATTATGCTGCTACTGGCCTGATGACATAGATTTCATTGTTGAGTGATATTGCATTGTACGTAAGTACCTCAACTTCTTTATCCATTTCTCGCTTTCTGCGATATTGAACTTGTACCGTAAATGAGGTTCTTGTAAACAGAGCCGTCCCAAACTTTGGGGTTGCTGTGTCTTTTTGATTTTAACTTCCCTAAGCTATAGGACCATAAGTGGAAGTGCCCTAGGATCTGTTGCTTTGTTTTTTAGATGTTTCAGGAAACACCATACACTTCTCCAGAGTGGCTGTTGGCAATTTACATCCCGCCCATCAACATAAGAAGGCTCCCAGTTCTCCATGGCCTGTCCTGCCTTTCTGGATTTTACACTTTTTTCAGATGGCCCTTGTGACCGGGGGGCAGTGAGACTTCATTGTAGTGCAGATTTCCTTTGCAAGCTTGCTTGGTTGGCCAAAAAGGGCGTATGCGTTTTTTCCTGAATATATTCAGGAAAAAACGCATACGCCCTTTTTGGCCAAGTGCATCATTGTGGACGTTCTGCCTCTTTTCCTATGCTTTACATGCAATTCCAGTCTACCTCCTGAAATCGGTTTCCTGCAATTCTGCCCCGCTTTCAAGTCCTCTTGGCAGCCTTACTTCAATATATTTTTGGAAGATAGCTGTCATTTATAACTCTGCATGTTTGTGAATTACAGGGCCCCTGAGCTCCTTTCTTCAACTCGCTTTCTTGTGAGCTGGCTGCAACACCACAGGATTGCTTCAGGCCCTAGTGTGGTTCCAGCATGGCTCGCTGAGCCTTTGGTTAATTCCTCTTCCTGGTGGGAAATGAGAGTTAAATTTGCCCGTCCAGACACCTCCAGCTAGTCTCTCATTGGTTCTCCCTATTCCTGTTCATTTTCCGCAGAAATTGCAAACTGGGCCAAACAGGAGGTTAAAGGCACTGACTCTCCAAGTGGGGAGAGTGTTAGTAAAGCGTCTGGAATGTTGCACCCGAGTACCAGGGGACGAAAACTGAGACCCATTTGAACACGTTTCCCGATCACACGGTGGATCATACTCTGGGTTCCACATGCATGTTTTAGCTGAAGGAAGAATCCCTTAAACCTGGAGAGTTGAGACCCATGGAATGGGTACCATGCATTATGACTTCAAAGGGTCTGCATTTGCTCACCGAACCTCACCAATCCTATCACTGCTGCGTTTATGCCACTGTACACACGCTTGATTCTCTTTCAGAGACATATAAATCCATAGGTTTTAAGATTCTTACTAGTCAGGTATATTCTTAGGCGTTTAATATGGGGTGTTGAGTCCACTTCGTTGAGCAAGCAGTAGCTCTTGTCTATTACATATTTGGCTTATGGAAAGGTATCTGTGCTAACTTCAATCTCTGGTTTTATGCAGCACCCCAACTCACCTTTCCCCTTAAGCAAGCATAAGTTGGTTTTCTACATTTGAGACCCTATTCTGTTTTGTAATTCAGTTCCTGTGTAGCCAAGTTTACATTCCGTGTATTAGTGATATCTTATGATGTTTCTTTTTCTGTGTGACTTATTTCACTTAGAATCATCGTACCTGAATCCACTCATTATGCTGCTACTGGCCTGATGACGTAGGTTTCATTGCTGAGTGATATTGCATTGTACATAAGTACCACAACTTCTTTATCCATTTTTCGCTTTCTGCGATATTGAACTTGTACCGTAAACGAGGTTCTTGTAAACAGAGCCGTCCCAAACTTTGGGGTGGCTGTGTCTTTTTGATTTTAATTTCCCTAAGCTATAGGACCATAAGGGGAAGTGCCCTAGGCTCTGTTGCTTTGTTTTTTAGATGTTTCAGGAAACACCATACACTTCTCCAGAGTGGCTGTTTGCAATTTACATCACACTCATCAGCATAAGTAGGCTCCCAGTTCTCCATGGCCTGTCCTGCCTTTCTGGATTTTACACTTTATTCAGATGGCCCTTTTGACCGGGGTGCAGTGAGACTTCATTGTAGTGCAGATTTCCATTGCAAGCTTGCTTGGTTGGCCAAAAAGGGCGTATGCGTTTTTTCCTGAATATATTCAGGAAAAAACGCATACGCCCTTTTTGGCCAAGTGCATCATTGTGGACGTTCTGCCTCTTTTCCTATGCTTTACATGCAATTCCAGTCTACCTCCTGAAATCGGTTTCCTGCAATTCTGCCCCGCATTCAAGTCCTCTTGGCAGCCTTACTTCAATATATTTTTGGACGATAGCTGTCATTTATAACTCTGAAAGTTTGTGAATTACAGGGGCCCTGAGCTCCTTTGTTCAACTCACTTTCTTGTGAGCTGGCCGCAACACCGCAGGATTGCTTCAGGTCCTAGTGTGGTTCTGGCATGGCACGCTGAGCCTTTGGTTAATTCCTCTTCCTGGTGGGAAATGAGAGTTAAATTTGCCCGTCCAGACACCTCCAGCTAGTCTCTCATTGGTTCTCCCTATTCCTGTTCATTTTCCGCAGAAATTGCAAACTGGGCCAAACAGGAGGTTAAAGGCACTGACTCTCCAAGTGGGGAGAGTGTTAGTAAAGCGTCTGGAATGTTGCACCCGAGTACCAGGGGACGAAAACTGAGACACATTTGAACACGTTTCCCGATCACTTGGTGGATCATACTCTGGGTTCCACATGCATGTTTTAGCTGAAGGAAGAATCCCTTAAACCTGGAGAGTTGAGACCCATGAAATGGGTACCATGCAATATGACTTCAAAGGGTCTGCATTTGCTCACCGAACCTCACCAATCCTATCACTGCTGCGTTTATGCCGCTGTACACACGCTTGATTCTCTTTCGGACACATATAAATCCATAGGTTTTAAGATTGTTACTAGTCAGTTATATTCTTAGGCGTTTAATATGGGGTGTTGAGTCCACTTGGTTGAGCAAGCAGTAGCTCTTGTCTATTACATATTTGGCTTATGGAAAGGTATCTGTGTTAATTTCAATCTCTGGTTTTATGCAGCACCCCAACTCACCTTTCCCCTTAAGCAAGCATAAGTTGGTTTTCTACATTTGAGACCCTGTTCTGTTTTGTAATTCAGTTCCTGTGTAGCCAAGTTTACATTTCGTGTAGTAGTGATATCTTATGATGTTTCTTTTTCTGTGGGACTTATTTCACTTAGAATCATCGTACCTGAATCCACTCATTATGCTGCTAAGGGCCTGATGACATAGATTTCATTGCTGAGTGATATTGCATTGTACGTAAGTACCTCAACTTCTTTATCCATTTCTCGCTTTCTGCGATATTGAACTTGTACCGTAAACGAGGTTCTTGTAAACAGAGCCGTCCCAAACTTTGGGGTCACTGTGTCTTTTTGATTTTAATTTCTCTAAGCTATAGGACCATAAGTGGAAGTGTCCTAGGCTCTGTTGCTCTGTTTTTTAGATGTTTCAGGAAACACCATACACTTTTCCAGAGTGGCTGTTGGCAATTTACATCCCGCCCATCAGCATAAGAAGGCTCCCAGTTCTCCATGGCCTGTCCTGCCTTTCTGGATTTTACACTTTTTTCAGATGGCCCTTTTGATCGGGGGGCAGTGAGACTTCATTGTAGTGCAGATTTCCTTTGCAAGCTTGCTTGGTTGGCCAAAAAGGGCGTATGCGTTTTTTCCTGAATATATTCAGGAAAAAACGCATACGCCCTTTTTGGCCAAGTGCATCATTGTGGACGTTCTGCCTCTTTTCCTATGCTTTACATGCAATTCCAGTCTACCTCCTGAAATCGGTTTCCTGCAATTCTGCCCCGCTTTCACGTCCTCTTCGCAGCTTTACTTCAATATATTTTTGGCCGATAGCTGTCATTTATAACTCTGCAGGTTTGTGAATTACAGGGCCCCTGAGCTCCTTTCTTCAACTCGCTTTCTTGTGAGCTGGCTGCAACACCGCAGGATTGCTTCAGGCCCTAGTGTGGTTCCGGCATGGCACGCTGAGCCTTTGGTTAATTCCTCTTCCTGGTGGGAAATGAGAGTTAAATTTGCCCGTCCAGACACCTCCAGCTAGTCTCTCATTGGTTCTCCCTATTCCTGTTCCTTTTCCGCAGAAATTGCAAACTGGGCCAAACAGGATGTTAAAGGCACTGACTCTCCAAGTGGGGAGAGTGTTAGTAAAGCGTCTGGAATGTTGCACCCGAGTACCAGGGGACGAAAACTGAGACACATTTGAACACGTTTGCCGATCACACGGTGGATCATACTCTGGGTTCCACATGCATGTTTTAGCTGAAGGAAGAATCCCTTAAACCTGGAGAGTTGAGACCCATGGAATGGGTACCATGCAATATGACTTCAAAGGGTCTGCATTTGCTCACCGAACCTCACCAATCCTATCACTGCTGCTTTTATGTCGCTGTACACACGCTGGATTCTCTTTTGGAGACATATAAATCCATAGGTTTTAAGATTCTTACTAGTCAGGTATATTCTTAGGCGTTTAATATGGGGTGTTGAGTCCACTTCGTTGAGCAAGCAGTAGCTCTTGTCTATTACATATTTGGCTTATCGAAAGATATCTGTGCTAATTTCAATCTCTGGTTTTATGCAGCACCCCAACTCACCTTTCCCCTTAAGCAAGCATAAGTTGGTTTTCTACATTTGAGACCCTATTCTGTTTTGTAATTCAGTTCCTGTGTAGCCAAGTTTACATTCCGTTTATTAGTGATACCTTATGATGTTTCTTTTTCTGTGTGACTTATTTCACTTAGAATCATCGTACCTGAATCCACTCAGTATGCTGCTACTGGCCTGATGACATAGATTTCATTGCTGAGTGATATTGCATTGTACGTAAGTACCACAACTTCTTTATCCATTTTTCGCTTTCTGCGATATTGAACTTGTACCGTAAACGAGGTTCTTGTAAACAGAGCTGTCCCAAACTTTGGGGTGGCTGTGTCTTTTTGATTTTAATTTCCCTAAGCTATAGGACCATACGTGGAAGTGCCCTAGGCTCTGTTGCTTTGTTTTTTAGATGTTTCAGGAAACACCATACACTTCTCCAGAGTGGCTGTTGGCAATTCACATCCCGCCCATCAGCATAAGAAGGCTCCCAGTTCTCCATGGCCTGTCCTGCCTTTCTGGATTTTACACTTTTTTCAGATGGCCCTTTTGACCGGGGGGCAGTGAGACTTCATTGTAGTGCAGATTTCCTTTGCAAGCTTGCTTGGTTGGCCAAAAAGGGCGTATGCGTTTTTTCCTGAATATATTCAGGAAAAAACGCATACGCCCTTTTTGGCCAAGTGCATCATTGTGGACGTTCTGCCTCTTTTCCTATGCTTTACATGCAATTCCAGTCTACCTCCTGAAATCGGTTTCCTGTAATTCTGCCCCGCTTTCAAGTCCTCTTGGCAGCCTTACTTCAATATATTTTTGGACGATAGCTGTCATTTATAACTCTGCAGGGTTGTGAATTACAGGGCCCCTGAGCTCCTTTCTTCAACTCGTTTTCTTGTGAGCTGGCCGCAACACCGCAGGATTGCTTCAGGCCCTAGTGTGGTTCCAGCATGGCTCGCTGAGCCTTTGGTTAATTCCTCTTCCTGGTGGGAAATGAGAGTTAAATTTGCCCGTCCAGACACCTCCAGCTAGTCTCTCATTGGTTCTCCCTATTCCTGTTCATTTTCCGCAGAAATTGCAAACTGGGCCAAACAGGAGGTTAAAGGCACTGACTCTCCAAGTGGGGAGAGTGTTAGTAAAGCATCTGGAATGTTGCACCCGAGTACCAGGGGACGAAAACTGAGACACATTTGAACACGTTTCCCGATCACACGGTGGATCATACTCTGGGTTCCACATGCATGTTTTAGCTGAAGGAAGAATCCCTTAAACCTGGAGAGTTGAGACCCATGGAATGGGTACCATGCAATATGACTTCAAAGGGTCTGCATTTGCTCACCGAACCTCACCAATCTTATCACTGCTGCGTTTATGCCACTGTACACACGCTTGATTCTCTTTCAGAGACATATAAATCCATAGGTTTTAAGATTCTTACTAGTCAGGTATATTCTTAGGCGTTTAATATGGGGTGTTGAGTCCACTTCGTTGAGCAAGCAGTAGCTCTTGTCTATTACATATTTGGCTTATGGAACGGTATCTGTGTTAATTTCAATCTCTGGTTTTATGCAGCACCCCAACTCACCATTCCCCTTAAGCAAGCATAAGTTGGTTTTCTACATTTGAGACCCTATTCTGTTTTGTAATTCAGTTCCTATATAGCCAAGATTACATTCCGTGTATTAGTGATATCTTATGATGTTTCTTTTTCTGTGTGACTTATTTCACTTAGAATCATCGTACCTGAATCCACTCAGTATGCTGCTACTGGCCTGATGACATAGATTTCATTGCTGAGTGATATTGCATTGTACGTAAGTACCACAACTTCTTTATCCATTTTTCGCTTTCTGCGATATTGAACTTGTACCGTAAACGAGGTTCTTGTAAACAGAGCTGTCCCAAACTTTGGGGTGGCTGTGTCTTTTTGATTTTAATTTCCCTAAGCTATAGGACCATACGTGGAAGTGCCCTAGGCTCTGTTGCTTTGTTTTTTAGATGTTTCAGGAAACACCATACACTTCTCCAGAGTGGCTGTTGGCAATTCACATCCCGCCCATCAGCATAAGAAGGCTCCCAGTTCTCCATGGCCTGTCCTGCCTTTCTGGATTTTACACTTTTTTCAGATGGCCCTTTTGACCGGGGGGCAGTGAGACTTCATTGTAGTGCAGATTTCCTTTGCAAGCTTGCTTGGTTGGCCAAAAAGGGCGTATGCGTTTTTTCCTGAATATATTCAGGAAAAAACGCATACGCCCTTTTTGGCCAAGTGCATCATTGTGGACGTTCTGCCTCTTTTCCTATGCTTTACATGCAATTCCAGTCTACCTCCTGAAATCGGTTTCCTGCAATTCTGCCCCGCTTTCAAGTCCTCTTGGCAGCCTTACTTCAATATATTTTTGGACGATAGCTGTCATTTATAACTCTGCAGGTTTGTGAATTACAGGGCCCCTGAGCTCCTTTCTTCAACTCGTTTTCTTGTGAGCTGGCCGCAACACCGCAGGATTGCTTCAGGCCCTAGTGTGGTTCCAGCATGGCTCGCTGAGCCTTTGGTTAATTCCTCTTCCTGGTGGGAAATGAGAGTTAAATTTGCCCGTCCAGACACCTCCAGCTAGTCTCTCATTGGTTCTCCCTATTCCTGTTCATTTTCCGCAGAAATTGCAAACTGGGCCAAACAGGAGGTTAAAGGCACTGACTCTCCAAGTGGGGAGAGTGTTAGTAAAGCATCTGGAATGTTGCACCCGAGTACCAGGGGACGAAAACTGAGACACATTTGAACACGTTTCCCGATCACACGGTGGATCATACTCTGGGTTCCACATGCATGTTTTAGCTGAAGGAAGAATCCCTTAAACCTGGAGAGTTGAGACCCATGGAATGGGTACCATGCAATATGACTTCAAAGGGTCTGCATTTGCTCACCGAACCTCACCAATCTTATCACTGCTGCGTTTATGCCACTGTACACACGCTTGATTCTCTTTCGGAGACATATAAATCCATAGGTTTTAAGATTCTTACTAGTCAGGTATATTCTTAGGCGTTTAATATGGGGTGTTGAGTCCACTTCGTTGAGCAAGGAGTAGCTCTTGTCTATTACATATTTGGCTTATGGAACGGTATGTGTGCTAATTTCTATCTCTGGTTTTATGCAGCACCCCAACTCACCATTCCGCTTAAGCAAGCATAAGTTGGTTTTCTACATTTGAGACCCTGTTGTGTTTTGTAATTCAGTTCCTGTGTAGACAAGTTTACATTCCATATATTAGTGATAACTTATGATGTTTCTTTTTCTCTGTGACTTATTTCACTTAGAATCATCGTACCTGAATCCACTCATTATGCTGCTACTGGCCTGATGACATAGATTTCATTGCTGAGTGATATTGCATTGTACGTAAGTACCACAATTTCTTTATCCATTTTTCGCTTTCTGCGATATTGAACTTGTACCGTAAACGAGGTTCTTGTAAACAGAGCCGTCCCAAACTTTCGGGTGGCTGTGTCTTTTTGATTTGAATTTCTCTAAGCTATAGGACCATAAGTGGAAGTGTCCTAGGCTCTGTTGCTCTGTTTTTTAGATGTTTCAGGAAACACCATACACTTTTCCAGAGTGGCTGTTGGCAATTTACATCCCGCCCATCAGCATAAGAAGGCTCCCAGTTCTCCATGGCCTGTCCTGCCTTTCTGGATTTTATACTTTTTTCAGATGGCCCTTTTGACTGGGGGGCAGTGAGACTTCATTGTAGTGCAGATTTCCTTTGCAAGCTTGCTTGGTTGGCCAAAAAGGGCGTATGCGTTTTTTCCTGAATATATTCAGGAAAAAACGCATACGCCCTTTTTGGCCAAGTGCATCATTGTGGACGTTCTGCCTCTTTTCCTATGCTTTACATGCAATTCCAGTCTACCTCCTGAAATCGGTTTCCTGGAATTCTGCCCCGCTTTCAAGTCCTCTTGGCAGCCTTACTTCAATATATTTTTGGACGATAGCTGTCATTTATAACTCTGCAGGTTTGTGAATTACAGTGCCGCTGAGCTCCTTTCTTCAACTCGCTTTCTTGTGAGCTGGCCGCAACACCGCAGGATTGCTTCAGGCCCTAGTGTGTTTCCAGCCTGGCACGCTGAGCCTTTGGTTAATTCCTCTTCCTGGTGGGAAATGAGAGTTAAATTTGCCCGTCCAGACACCTCCAGCTAGTCTCTCATTGGTTCTCCCTATTCCTGTTCATTTTCCGCAGAAATTGCAAACTGGGCCAAACAGGAGGTTAAAGGCACTGACTCTCCAAGTGGGGAGAGTGTTGGTAAAGCGTCAGGAATGTTGCAGCCGAGTACTAGGGGACAAAAACTGAGATACATTTGAACACATTTCCCTATCACACGATGGATCATACTCTGGGTTGCACATGCATGGTTTAGCTGAAGGAAGAATCGCTTAAAACTGGAGAGTTGAGACCCATGGAATGGGTACCATGCAATACGACTTCAAAGGGTCTGCATTTGCTCACCGGACCTCACAATCCTGTCACTTCTGCGTTTATGCCGCTGTACACAACGCTTGATTCTCTTTTGGAGACATATAAATCCATAGGTTTTAAGATTCTTACTAGTCAGGTATATTCTTAGGCGTTTAATATGGGGTGTTGAGTCCACTTCGTTGAGCAAGGAGTAGCTCTTGTCTATTACATATTTGGCTTATGGAACGGTATCTGTGCTAATTTCAATCTCTGGTTTTATGCAGCACCCCAACTCACCTTTTTCCTTAAGCAAGCATACGTCGGTTTTCTACATTTCAGACCCTCTTCTGTTTTGTAATTCAGTTCCTGTGTAGCCAAGTTTACATTCCGTGTAGTAGTGATATCTTATGATGTTTCTTTTTCTGTGTGACTTATTTCACTTAGAATCATCGTACCTGAATCCACTCATTATGCTGCTACTGGCCTGATGACATAGATTTCATTGTTGAGTGATATTGCATTGTACGTAAGTACCTCAACTTCTTTATCCATTTCTCGCTTTCTGCGATATTGAACTTGTACCGTAAATGAGGTTCTTGTAAACAGAGCCGTCCCAAACTTTGGGGTTGCTGTGTCTTTTTGATTTTAACTTCCCTAAGCTATAGGACCATAAGTGGAAGTGCCCTAGGATCTGTTGCTTTGTTTTTTAGATGTTTCAGGAAACACCATACACTTCTCCAGAGTGGCTGTTGGCAATTTACATCCCGCCCATCAACATAAGAAGGCTCCCAGTTCTCCATGGCCTGTCCTGCCTTTCTGGATTTTACACTTTTTTCAGATGGCCCTTGTGACCGGGGGGCAGTGAGACTTCATTGTAGTGCAGATTTCCTTTGCAAGCTTGCTTGGTTGGCCAAAAAGGGCGTATGCGTTTTTTCCTGAATATATTCAGGAAAAAACGCATACGCCCTTTTTGGCCAAGTGCATCATTGTGGACGTTCTGCCTCTTTTCCTATGCTTTACATGCAATTCCAGTCTACCTCCTGAAATCGGTTTCCTGCAATTCTGCCCCGCTTTCAAGTCCTCTTGGCAGCCTTACTTCAATATATTTTTGGAAGATAGCTGTCATTTATAACTCTGCATGTTTGTGAATTACAGGGCCCCTGAGCTCCTTTCTTCAACTCGCTTTCTTGTGAGCTGGCTGCAACACCACAGGATTGCTTCAGGCCCTAGTGTGGTTCCAGCATGGCTCGCTGAGCCTTTGGTTAATTCCTCTTCCTGGTGGGAAATGAGAGTTAAATTTGCCCGTCCAGACACCTCCAGCTAGTCTCTCATTGGTTCTCCCTATTCCTGTTCATTTTCCGCAGAAATTGCAAACTGGGCCAAACAGGAGGTTAAAGGCACTGACTCTCCAAGTGGGGAGAGTGTTAGTAAAGCGTCTGGAATGTTGCACCCGAGTACCAGGGGACGAAAACTGAGACCCATTTGAACACGTTTCCCGATCACACGGTGGATCATACTCTGGGTTCCACATGCATGTTTTAGCTGAAGGAAGAATCCCTTAAACCTGGAGAGTTGAGACCCATGGAATGGGTACCATGCATTATGACTTCAAAGGGTCTGCATTTGCTCACCGAACCTCACCAATCCTATCACTGCTGCGTTTATGCCACTGTACACACGCTTGATTCTCTTTCAGAGACATATAAATCCATAGGTTTTAAGATTCTTACTAGTCAGGTATATTCTTAGGCGTTTAATATGGGGTGTTGAGTCCACTTCGTTGAGCAAGCAGTAGCTCTTGTCTATTACATATTTGGCTTATGGAAAGGTATCTGTGCTAACTTCAATCTCTGGTTTTATGCAGCACCCCAACTCACCTTTCCCCTTAAGCAAGCATAAGTTGGTTTTCTACATTTGAGACCCTATTCTGTTTTGTAATTCAGTTCCTGTGTAGCCAAGTTTACATTCCGTGTATTAGTGATATCTTATGATGTTTCTTTTTCTGTGTGACTTATTTCACTTAGAATCATCGTACCTGAATCCACTCATTATGCTGCTACTGGCCTGATGACGTAGGTTTCATTGCTGAGTGATATTGCATTGTACATAAGTACCACAACTTCTTTATCCATTTTTCGCTTTCTGCGATATTGAACTTGTACCGTAAACGAGGTTCTTGTAAACAGAGCCGTCCCAAACTTTGGGGTGGCTGTGTCTTTTTGATTTTAATTTCCCTAAGCTATAGGACCATAAGGGGAAGTGCCCTAGGCTCTGTTGCTTTGTTTTTTAGATGTTTCAGGAAACACCATACACTTCTCCAGAGTGGCTGTTTGCAATTTACATCACACTCATCAGCATAAGTAGGCTCCCAGTTCTCCATGGCCTGTCCTGCCTTTCTGGATTTTACACTTTATTCAGATGGCCCTTTTGACCGGGGTGCAGTGAGACTTCATTGTAGTGCAGATTTCCATTGCAAGCTTGCTTGGTTGGCCAAAAAGGGCGTATGCGTTTTTTCCTGAATATATTCAGGAAAAAACGCATACGCCCTTTTTGGCCAAGTGCATCATTGTGGACGTTCTGCCTCTTTTCCTATGCTTTACATGCAATTCCAGTCTACCTCCTGAAATCGGTTTCCTGCAATTCTGCCCCGCATTCAAGTCCTCTTGGCAGCCTTACTTCAATATATTTTTGGACGATAGCTGTCATTTATAACTCTGAAAGTTTGTGAATTACAGGGGCCCTGAGCTCCTTTGTTCAACTCACTTTCTTGTGAGCTGGCCGCAACACCGCAGGATTGCTTCAGGTCCTAGTGTGGTTCCGGCATGGCACGCTGAGCCTTTGGTTAATTCCTCTTCCTGGTGGGAAATGAGAGTTAAATTTGCCCGTCCAGACACCTCCAGCTAGTCTCTCATTGGTTCTCCCTATTCCTGTTCATTTTCCGCAGAAATTGCAAACTGGGCCAAACAGGAGGTTAAAGGCACTGACTCTCCAAGTGGGGAGAGTGTTAGTAAAGCGTCTGGAATGTTGCACCCGAGTACCAGGGGACGAAAACTGAGACACATTTGAACACGTTTCCCGATCACTTGGTGGATCATACTCTGGGTTCCACATGCATGTTTTAGCTGAAGGAAGAATCCCTTAAACCTGGAGAGTTGAGACCCATGAAATGGGTACCATGCAATATGACTTCAAAGGGTCTGCATTTGCTCACCGAACCTCACCAATCCTATCACTGCTGCGTTTATGCCGCTGTACACACGCTTGATTCTCTTTCGGACACATATAAATCCATAGGTTTTAAGATTGTTACTAGTCAGTTATATTCTTAGGCGTTTAATATGGGGTGTTGAGTCCACTTGGTTGAGCAAGCAGTAGCTCTTGTCTATTACATATTTGGCTTATGGAAAGGTATCTGTGTTAATTTCAATCTCTGGTTTTATGCAGCACCCCAACTCACCTTTCCCCTTAAGCAAGCATAAGTTGGTTTTCTACATTTGAGACCCTGTTCTGTTTTGTAATTCAGTTCCTGTGTAGCCAAGTTTACATTTCGTGTAGTAGTGATATCTTATGATGTTTCTTTTTCTGTGGGACTTATTTCACTTAGAATCATCGTACCTGAATCCACTCATTATGCTGCTAAGGGCCTGATGACATAGATTTCATTGCTGAGTGATATTGCATTGTACGTAAGTACCTCAACTTCTTTATCCATTTCTCGCTTTCTGCGATATTGAACTTGTACCGTAAACGAGGTTCTTGTAAACAGAGCCGTCCCAAACTTTGGGGTCGCTGTGTCTTTTTGATTTTAATTTCTCTAAGCTATAGGACCATAAGTGGAAGTGTCCTAGGCTCTGTTGCTCTGTTTTTTAGATGTTTCAGGAAACACCATACACTTTTCCAGAGTGGCTGTTGGCAATTTACATCCCGCCCATCAGCATAAGAAGGCTCCCAGTTCTCCATGGCCTGTCCTGCCTTTCTGGATTTTACACTTTTTTCAGATGGCCCTTTTGATCGGGGGGCAGTGAGACTTCATTGTAGTGCAGATTTCCTTTGCAAGCTTGCTTGGTTGGCCAAAAAGGGCGTATGCGTTTTTTCCTGAATATATTCAGGAAAAAACGCATACGCCCTTTTTGGCCAAGTGCATCATTGTGGACGTTCTGCCTCTTTTCCTATGCTTTACATGCAATTCCAGTCTACCTCCTGAAATCGGTTTCCTGCAATTCTGCCCCGCTTTCACGTCCTCTTCGCAGCTTTACTTCAATATATTTTTGGCCGATAGCTGTCATTTATAACTCTGCAGGTTTGTGAATTACAGGGCCCCTGAGCTCCTTTCTTCAACTCGCTTTCTTGTGAGCTGGCTGCAACACCGCAGGATTGCTTCAGGCCCTAGTGTGGTTCCGGCATGGCACGCTGAGCCTTTGGTTAATTCCTCTTCCTGGTGGGAAATGAGAGTTAAATTTGCCCGTCCAGACACCTCCAGCTAGTCTCTCATTGGTTCTCCCTATTCCTGTTCCTTTTCCGCAGAAATTGCAAACTGGGCCAAACAGGATGTTAAAGGCACTGACTCTCCAAGTGGGGAGAGTGTTAGTAAAGCGTCTGGAATGTTGCACCCGAGTACCAGGGGACGAAAACTGAGACACATTTGAACACGTTTGCCGATCACACGGTGGATCATACTCTGGGTTCCACATGCATGTTTTAGCTGAAGGAAGAATCCCTTAAACCTGGAGAGTTGAGACCCATGGAATGGGTACCATGCAATATGACTTCAAAGGGTCTGCATTTGCTCACCGAACCTCACCAATCCTATCACTGCTGCTTTTATGTCGCTGTACACACGCTGGATTCTCTTTTGGAGACATATAAATCCATAGGTTTTAAGATTCTTACTAGTCAGGTATATTCTTAGGCGTTTAATATGGGGTGTTGAGTCCACTTCGTTGAGCAAGCAGTAGCTCTTGTCTATTACATATTTGGCTTATCGAAAGATATCTGTGCTAATTTCAATCTCTGGTTTTATGCAGCACCCCAACTCACCTTTCCCCTTAAGCAAGCATAAGTTGGTTTTCTACATTTGAGACCCTATTCTGTTTTGTAATTCAGTTCCTGTGTAGCCAAGTTTACATTCCGTTTATTAGTGATACCTTATGATGTTTCTTTTTCTGTGTGACTTATTTCACTTAGAATCATCGTACCTGAATCCACTCATTATGCTGCTACAGGCATGATGACATAGATTTCATTGCTGAGTGATATTGCATTGTACGTAAGTACCACAACTTCTTTATCCATTTTTCGCTTTCTGCGATATTGAACTTGTACCGTAAACGAGGTTCTTGTAAACAGAGCCGTCCCAAACATTGGGGTGGCTGTGTCTTTTTGATTTTAATTTCCCTAAGCTATAGGACCATAAGTGGAAGTGCCCTAGGATCTGTTGCTTTGTTTTTTAGATGTTTCAGGAAACACCATACACTTCTCCAGAGTGGCTGTTGGCAATTTACATCCCGCCCATCAACATAAGAAGGCTCCCAGTTCTCCATGGCCTGTCCTGCCTTTCTGGATTTTACACTTTTTTCAGATGGCCCTTGTGACCGGGGTGCAGTGAGACTTCATTGTAGTGCAGATTTCCTTTGCAAGCTTGCTTGGTTGGCCAAAAAGGGCGTATGCGTTTTTTCCTGAATATATTCAGGAAAAAACGCATATGCCCTTTTTGGCCAAGTGCATCATTGTGGACGTTCTGCCTCTTTTCCTATGCTTTACATGCAATTCCAGTCTACCTCCTGAAATCGGTTTCCTGCAATTCTGCCCCGCTTTCAAGTCCTCTTGGCAGCCTTACTTCAATATATTTTTGGAAGATAGCTGTCATTTATAACTCTGCAGGTTTGTGAATTACAGGGCCCCTGAGCTCCTTTCTTCAACTCGCTTTCTTGTGAGCTGGCTGCAACACCGCAGGATTGCTTCAGGCCCTAGTGTGGTTCCGGCATGGCACTCTGAGCCTTTGGTTAATTCCTCTTCCTGGTGGGAAATGAGAGTTAAATTTGCCCGTCCAGACACCTCCAGCTAGTCTCTCATTGGTTCTCCCTATTCCTGTTCATTTTCCGCAGAAATTGCAAACTGGGCCAAACAGCAGGTTAAAGGCACTGACTCTCCAAGTGGGGAGAGTGTTAGTAAAGCGTCTGGAATGTTGCACCCGAGTACCAGGGGACGAAAACTGAGACCCATTTGAACACGTTTCCCGATCACTTGGTGGATCATACTCTGGGTTCCACATGCATGTTTTAGCTGAAGGAAGAATCCCTTAAACCTGGAGAGTTGAGACCCATGGAATGGGTACCATGCAATATGACTTCAAAGGGTCTGCATTTGCTCACCGATCCTCACCAATCCAATCACTGCTGCGTTTATGCCGCTGTACACATGCTTGATTCTCTTTCGGAGACATATAAATCCATAGGTTTTAAGATTCTTACTAGTCAGGTATATTCTTAGGCGTTTAATATGGGGTGTTGAGTCCACTTCGTTGAGCAAGCAGTAGCTCTTGTCTATTACATATTTGGCTTATGGAAAGGTATCTGTGCTAACTTCAATCTCTGGTTTTATGCAGCACCCCAACTCACCTTTCCCCTTAAGCAAGCATAAGTTGGTTTTCTACATTTGAGACCCTATTCTGTTTTGTAATTCAGTTCCTGTGTAGCCAAGTTTACATTCCGTGTATTAGTGATATCTTATGATGTTTCTTTTTCTGTGTGACTTATTTCACTTAGAATCATCGTACCTGAATCCACTCATTATGCTGCTACTGGCCTGATGACGTAGGTTTCATTGCTGAGTGATATTGCATTGTACATAAGTACCACAACTTCTTTATCCATTTTTCGCTTTCTGCGATATTGAACTTGTACCGTAAACGAGGTTCTTGTAAACAGAGCCGTCCCAAACTTTGGGGTGGCTGTGTCTTTTTGATTTTAATTTCCCTAAGCTATAGGACCATAAGGGGAAGTGCCCTAGGCTCTGTTGCTTTGTTTTTTAGATGTTTCAGGAAACACCATACACTTCTCCAGAGTGGCTGTTTGCAATTTACATCACACTCATCAGCATAAGTAGGCTTCCAGTTCTCCATGGCCTGTCCTGCCTTTCTGGATTTTACACTTTATTCAGATGGCCCTTTTGACCGGGGTGCAGTGAGACTTCATTGTAGTGCAGATTTCCTTTGCAAGCTTGCTTGGTTGGCCAAAAAGGGCGTATGCGTTTTTTCCTGAATATATTCAGGAAAAAACGCATACGCCCTTTTTGGCCAAGTGCATCATTGTGGACGTTCTGCCTCTTTTCCTATGCTTTACATGCAATTCCAGTCTACCTCCTGAAATCGGTTTCCTGCAATTCTGCCCCGCATTCAAGTCCTCTTGGCAGCCTTACTTCAATATATTTTTGGACGATAGCTGTCATTTATAACTCTGAAAGTTTGTGAATTACAGGGCCCCTGAGCTCCTTTGTTCAACTCACTTTCTTGTGAGCTGGCCGCAACACCGCAGGATTGCTTCAGGTCCTAGTGTGGTTCCGGCATGGCACGCTGAGCCTTTGGTTAATTCCTCTTCCTGGTGGGAAATGAGAGTTAAATTTGCCCGTCCAGACACCTCCAGCTAGTCTCTCATTGGTTCTCCCTATTCCTGTTCATTTTCCGCAGAAATTGCAAACTGGGCCAAACAGGAGGTTAAAGGCACTGACTCTCCAAGTGGGGAGAGTGTTAGTAAAGCGTCTGGAATGTTGCACCCGAGTACCAGGGGACGAAAACTGAGACACATTTGAACACGTTTCCCGATCACACGGAGGATCATACTCTGGGTTCCACATGCATGTTTTAGCTGAAGGAAGAATCCCTTAAACCTGGAGAGTTGAGACCCATGGAATGGGTACCATGCAATATGACTTCAAAGGGTCTGCATTTGCTCACCGATCCTCACCAATCCGATCACTGCTGCGTTTATGCCGCTGTACACACGCTTGATTCTCTTTCGGAGACATATAAATCCATAGGTTTTAAGATTCTTAGTAGTCACGTATATTCTTATGCGTTTAATATGGGGTGTTGAGTCCACTTCGTTGAGCAAGGACTAGCTCTTGTCTATTACATATTTGGCTTATGGAACGGTATCTGTGCTAATTTCAATCTCTGGTTTTATGCAGCACCCCAACTCACCATTCCCCTTAAGCAAGCATAAGTTGGTTTTCTACATTTGAGACCCTCTCCTGTTTTGTAATTCAGTTCCTGTGTAGCCAAGTTTACATTCCATGTATTAGTGATAACTTATGATGTTTCTTTTTCTCTGTGACTTATTTCACTTAGAATCATCATACCTGAATCCACTCATTATGCTGCTAAGGGCCTGATGACATAGATTACGTCGCAGAATGATATTGCATTGTAAGTAAGTACCTCAACTTCTTTATCCATTTCTGGCTTTCTGCGATATTGAACTTGTACCGTAAACGAGGTTCTTGTAAACAGAGCCGTCCCAAACTTTGGGGTCGCTGTGTCTTTTTGATTTTAATTTCTCTAAGCTATAGGACCATAAGTGGAAGTGTCCTAGGCTCTGTTGCTCTGTTTTTTAGATGTTTCAGGAAACACCATACACTTTTCCAGAGTGGCTGTTGGCAATTTACATCCCGCCCATCAGCATAAGAAGGCTCCCAGTTCTCCATGGCCTGTCCTGCCTTTCTGGATTTTACACTTTTTTCAGATGGCCCTTTTGACCGGGGGGCAGTGAGAGTTCATTGTAGTGCAGATTTCCTTTGCAAGCTTGCTTGGTTGGCCAAAAAGGGCGTATGCGTTTTTTCCTGAATATATTCAGGAAAAAACGCATACGCCCTTTTTGGCCAAGTGCATCATTGTGGACGTTCTGCCTCTTTTCCTATGCTTTACATGCAATTCCAGTCTACCTCCTGAAATCGGTTTCCTGCAATTCTGCCCCGCTTTCAAGTCCTCTTGGCAGCCTTACTTCAATATATTTTTGGAAGATAGCTGTCATTTATAACTCTGCAGGTTTGTGAATTACAGGGCCCCTGAGCTCCTTTCTTCAACTCGCTTTCTTGTGAGCTGGCCGCAACACCACAGGATTGCTTCAGGCCCTAGTGTGGTTCCAGCATGGCTCGCTGAGCCTTTGGTTAATTCCTCTTCCTGGTGGGAAATGAGAGTTAAATTTGCCCGTCCAGACACCTCCAGCTAGTCTCTCATTGGTTCTCCCTATTCCTGTTCATTTTCCGCAGAAATTGCAAACTGGGCCAAACAGGAGGTTAAAGGCACTGACTCTCCAAGTGGGGAGAGTGTTAGTAAAGCGTCTGGAATGTTGCACCCGAGTACCAGGGGACGAAAACTGAGACCCATTTGAACACGTTTCCCGATCACACGGTGGATCATACTCTGGGTTCCACATGCATGTTTTAGCTGAAGGAAGAATCCCTTAAACCTGGAGAGTTGAGACCCATGGAATGGGTACCATGCAATATGACTTCAAAGGGTCTGCATTTGCTCACCGAACCTCACCAATCCTATCACTGCTGCGTTTATGCCACTGTACACACGCTTGATTCTCTTTCGGAGACATATAAATCCATAGGTTTTAAGATTCTTACTAGTCAGGTATATTCTTAGGCGTTTAATATGGGGTGTTGAGTCCACTTCGTTGAGCAAGCAGTAGCTCTTGTCTATTACATATTTGGCTTATGGAAAGGTATCTGTGCTAATTTCAATCTCTGGTTTTATGCAGCACCCCAACTCACCTTTCCCCTTAAGCAAGCATAAGTTGGTTTTCTACATTTGAGACCATATTCTGTTTTGTAATTCAGTTCCTGTGTAGCCAAGTTTACATTCGGTGTATTAGTGATATCTTATGATGTTTCTTTTTCTGTGTGACTTATTTCACTTAGAATCATCGTACCTGAATCCACTCATTATGCTGCTACTGGCCTGATGACATAGATTTCATTGCTGAGTGTTATTGCATTGTACGTAAGTACCACAACTTCTTTATCCATTTTTCGCTTTCTGCGATATTGAACTTGTACCGTAAACGAGGTTCTTGTAAACAGAGCCGTCCCAAACTTTGGGGTGGCTGTGTCTTTTTGATTTTAATTTCCCTAAGCTATAGGACCATAAGTGGAAGTGCCCTAGGCTCTGTTGCTTTGTTTTTTAGATGTTTCAGGAAACACCATACACTTCTCCAGAGTGGCTTTTGGCAATTTACATCCCACCCATCAGCATAACAAGGCTCCCAGTTCTCCATGGCCTGTAATGCCTTTCTGGATTATACACTTTTTTCAGATGGCCCTTTTGACCGGGGGGCAGTGAGACTTCATTGTAGTGCAGATTTCCTTTGCAAGCTTGCTTGGTTGGCCAAAAAGGGCGTATGCGTTTTTTCCTGAATATATTCAGGATAAGATGCATACGCCCTTTTTGGCCAAGTGCATCATTGTGGACCTTCTGCCTCTTTTCCTATGCTTTACATGCAATTCCAGTCTACCTCCTGAAATCGGTTTCCTGCAATTCTGCCCCGCTTTCAAGTTCTCTTGGCAGCCTTACTTCAATATATTTTTGGACGATAGCTGTCATTTATAACTCTGCAGGTTTGTGAATTACAGGGCCCCTGAGCTCCTTTTTTCAACTCGCTTTCTTGTGAGCTGGCCGCAACACCGCAGGATTGCTTCAGGCCCTAGTGTGGTTCCGGCATGGCACACTGAGCCTTTGGTTAATTCCTCTTCCTGCTGGGAAATGAGAATTATATTTGCCCGTCCAGACACCTCCAGCTAGTCTCTCATTGGTTCTCCCTATTCCTGTTCATTTTCCGCAGAAATTGCAAACTGGGCCAAACAGGAGGTTAAAGGCACTGACTCTCCAAGTGGGGAGAGTGTTAGTAAAGCGTCTGGAATGTTGCACCCGAGTACCAGGGGACGAAAACTGAGACACATTTGAACACGTTTCCCGATCACATGGTGGATCATACTCTGGGTTCCACATGCATGTTTTAGCTGAAGGAAGAATCCCTTAAACCTGGAGAGTTGAGACCCATGGAATGGGTACCATGCAATATGACTTCAAAGGGTCTGCATTTGCTCACCGATCCTCACCAATCCGATCACTGCTGCGTTTATGCCGCTGTACACACGCTTGATTCTCTTTCGGAGACATATAAATCCATAGGTTTTAAGATTCTTAGTAGTCACGTATATTCTTATGCGTTTAATATGGGGTGTTGAGTCCACTTCGTTGAGCAAGGACTAGCTCTTGTCTATTACATATTTGGCTTATGGAAAGGTATCTGTGCTAATTTCAATCTCTGGTTTTATGCAGCACCCCAACTCACCATTCCCCTTAAGCAAGCATAAGTTGGTTTTCTACATTTGAGACCCTGTCCTGTTTTGTAATTCAGTTCCTGTGTAGCCAAGTTTACATTCCATGTATTAGTGATAACTTATGATGTTTCTTTTTCTCTGTGACTTATTTCACTTAGAATCATCATACCTTAATCCACTCATTATGCTGCTAAGGGCCTGATGACATAGATTACGTCGCAGAATGATATTGCATTGTAAGTAAGTACCTCAACTTCTTTATCCATTTCTGGCTTTCTGCGATATTGAACTTGTACCGTAAACGAGGTTCTTGTAAACAGAGCCGTCCCAAACTTTGGGGTCGCTGTGTCTTTTTGATTTTAATTTCTCTAAGCTATAGGACCATAAGTGGAAGTGTCCTAGGCTCTGTTGCTCTGTTTTTTAGATGTTTCAGGAAACACCATACACTTTTCCAGAGTGGCTGTTGGCAATTTACATCCCGCCCATCAGCATAAGAAGGCTCCCAGTTCTCCATGGCCTGTCCTGCCTTTCTGGATTTTACACTTTTTTCAGATGGCCCTTTTGACCGGGGGGCAGTGAGACTTCATTGTAGTGCAGATTTCCTTTGCAAGCTTGCTTGGTTGGCCAAAAAGGGCGTATGCGTTTTTTCCTGAATATATTCAGGAAAAAACGCATACGCCCTTTTTGGCCAAGTGCATCATTGTGGACGTTCTGCCTCTTTTCCTATGCTTTACATGCAATTCCAGTCTACCTCCTGAAATCGGTTTCCTGCAATTCTGCCCCGCTTTCAAGTCCTCTTGGCAGCCTTACTTCAATATATTTTTGGAAGATAGCTGTCATTTATAACTCTGCAGGTTTGTGAATTACAGGGCCCCTGAGCTCCTTTCTTCAACTCGCTTTCTTGTGAGCTGGCTGCAACACCGCAGGATTGCTTCAGGCCCTAGTGTGATTCCGGCATGGCACGCTGAGCCTTTGGTTAATTCCTCTTCCTGGTGGGAAATGAGAGTTAAATTTGCCCGTCCAGACACCTCCAGCTAGTCTCTCATTGGTTCTCCCTATTCCTGTTCATTTTCCGCAGAAATTGCAAACTGGGCCAAACAGCAGGTTAAAGGCACTGACTCTCCAAGTGGGGAGAGTGTTAGTAAAGCGTCTGGAATGTTGCACCCGAGTACCAGGGGACGAAAACTGAGACACATTTGAACACGTTTCCCGATCACACGGTGGATCATACTCTGGGTTCCACATGCATGTTTTAGCTGAAGGAAGAATCCCTTAAACCTGGAGAGTTGAGACCCATGGAATGGGTACCATGCAATATGACTTCAAAGGGTCTGCATTTGCTCACCGAACCTCACCAATCCTATCACTGCTGCGTTTATGCCACTGTACACATGCTTGATTCTCTTTCGGAGACATATAAATCCATAGGTTTTAAGATTCTTACTAGTCAGGTATATTCTTAGGCGTTTAATATGGGGTGTTGAGTCCACTTCGTTGAGCAAGCAGTAGCTCTTGTCTATTACATATTTGGCTTATGGAAAGGTATCTGTGCTAATTTCAATCTCTGGTTTTATGCAGCACCCCAACTCACCTTTCCCCTTAAGCAAGCATAAGTTGGTTTTCTACATTTGAGACCATATTCTGTTTTGTAATTCAGTTCCTGTGTAGCCAAGTTTACATTCCGTTTATTAGTGATACCTTATGATGTTTCTTTTTCTGTGTGACTTATTTCACTTATAATCATCGTACCTGAATCCACTCATTATGCTGCTACAGGCCTGATGACATAGATTTCATTGCTGAGTAATATTGCATTGTACGTAAGTACCACAACTTCTTTATCCATTTTTCGCTTTCTGCGATATTGAACTTGTACCATAAACGAGGTTCTTGTAAACAGAGCCATCCCAAACTTTGGGGTGGCTGTGTCTTTTTGATTTTAATTTCCCTAAGCTATAGGACCATAAGTGGAAGTGTCCTAGGCTCTGTTGCTGTGTTTTTTAGATGTTTCAGGAAACACCATACACTTCTCCAGAGTGGCTGTTGGCAATTTACATCCCGCCCATCAACATAAGAAGGCTCCCAGTTCTCCATGGCCTGTCCTGCCTTTCTGGATTTTACACTTTTTTCAGATGGCCCTTGTGACCGGGGGGCAGTGAGACTTCATTGTAGTGCAGATTTCCTTTGCAAGCTTGCTTGGTTGGCCAAAAAGGGCGTATGCGTTTTTTCCTGAATATATTCAGGAAAAAACGCATACGCCCTTTTTGGCCAAGTGCATCATTGTGGACGTTCTGCCTCTTTTCCTATGCTTTACATGCAATTCCAGTCTACCTCCTGAAATCGGTTTCCTGCAATTCTGCCCCGCTTTCAAGTCCTCTTGGCAGCCTTACTTCAATATATTTTTGGAAGATAGCTGTCATTTATAACTCTGCAGGTTTGTGAATTACAGGGCCCCTGAGCTCCTTTCTTCAACTCGCTTTCTTGTGAGCTGGCTGCAACACCGCAGGATTGCTTCAGGCCCTAGTGTGATTCCGGCATGGCACGCTGAGCCTTTGGTTAATTCCTCTTCCTGGTGGGAAATGAGAGTTAAATTTGCCCGTCCAGACACCTCCAGCTAGTCTCTCATTGGTTCTCCCTATTCCTGTTCATTTTCCGCAGAAATTGCAAACTGGGCCAAACAGCAGGTTAAAGGCACTGACTCTCCAAGTGGGGAGAGTGTTAGTAAAGCGTCTGGAATGTTGCACCCGAGTACCAGGGGACGAAAACTGAGACACATTTGAACACGTTTCCCGATCACACGGTGGATCATACTCTGGGTTCCACATGCATGTTTTAGCTGAAGGAAGAATCCCTTAAACCTGGAGAGTTGAGACCCATGGAATGGGTACCATGCAATATGACTTCAAAGGGTCTGCATTTGCTCACCGAACCTCACCAATCCTATCACTGCTGCGTTTATGCCACTGTACACATGCTTGATTCTCTTTCGGAGACATATAAATCCATAGGTTTTAAGATTCTTACTAGTCAGGTATATTCTTAGGCGTTTAATATGGGGTGTTGAGTCCACTTCGTTGAGCAAGGAGTAGCTCTTGTCTATTACATATTTGGCTTATGGAAAGGTATCTGTGCTAATTTCAATCTCTGGTTTTATGCAGCACCCCAACTCACCATTCCCCTTAAGCAAGCATAAGTTGGTTTTCTACATTTGAGATCCTGTTCTGTTTTGTAATTCAGTTCCTGTGTAGCAAAGTTTACATTCCATGTATTAGTGATAACTTATGATGTTTCTTTTTCTCTGTGACTTATTTCACTTAGAATCATCGTACCTGAATCCACTCCTTATGCTGCTAAGGGCCTGATGACATAGATTTCATTGCTGAGTGATATTGTATTGTACGAAATACCACAACTTATTTATCCATTTTTCGCTTTCTGCGATATTGAACTTGTACGGCAAATGAGGTTCTTGTAAACAGAGCCGTCGCAAACTTTGGGGTTGCTGTGTCTTTTTGATTTTAATTTCCCTAAGCATTAGGACCATAAGTGGAAGTGCCCTAGGCTCTGTTGCTTTGTTTTTTAGATGTTTCAGGAAACACCATACACTTCTCCAGACTGGCTGTTTGCAATTTACATCCCGCCCATCAGCATAAGAAGACTCCCAGTTCTCCATGGCCTGTCCTGCCTTTCTGGATTTTACACTTTTTTCAGATGGCCCTTTTGACCGGGGGGCAGTGAGACTTCATTGTAGTGCAGATTTCCTTTGCAAGCTTGCTTGGTTGGCCAAAAAGGGCGTATGCGTTTTTTCCTGAATATATTCAGGATAAGATGCATACGCCCTTTTTGGCCAAGTGCATCATTGTGGACCTTCTGCCTCTTTTCCTATGCTTTACATGCAATTCCAGTCTACCTCCTGAAATCGGTTTCCTGCAATTCTGCCCCGCTTTCAAGTTCTCTTGGCAGCCTTACTTCAATATATTTTTGGACGATAGCTGTCATTTATAACTCTGCAGGTTTGTGAATTACAGGGCCCCTGAGCTCCTTTTTTCAACTCGCTTTCTTGTGAGCTGGCCGCAACACCGCAGGATTGCTTCAGGCCCTAGTGTGGTTCCGGCATGGCACACTGAGCCTTTGGTTAATTCCTCTTCCTGCTGGGAAATGAGAATTATATTTGCCCGTCCAGACACCTCCAGCTAGTCTCTCATTGGTTCTCCCTATTCCTGTTCATTTTCCGCAGAAATTGCAAACTGGGCCAAACAGGAGGTTAAAGGCACTGACTCTCCAAGTGGGGAGAGTGTTAGTAAAGCGTCTGGAATGTTGCACCCGAGTACCAGGGGACGAAAACTGAGACACATTTGAACACGTTTCCCGATCACATGGTGGATCATACTCTGGGTTCCACATGCATGTTTTAGCTGAAGGAAGAATCCCTTAAACCTGGAAAGTTGAGACCCATGGAATGGGTACCATGCAATATGACTTCAAAGGGTCTGCATTTGCTCACCGATCCTCACCAATCCGATCACTGCTGCGTTTATGCCGCTGTACACACGCTTGATTCTCTTTCGGAGACATATAAATCCATAGGTTTTAAGATTCTTAGTAGTCACGTATATTCTTATGCGTTTAATATGGGGTGTTGAGTCCACTTCGTTGAGCAAGGACTAGCTCTTGTCTATTACATATTTGGCTTATGGAAAGGTATCTGTGCTAATTTCAATCTCTGGTTTTATGCAGCACCCCAACTCACCATTCCCCTTAAGCAAGCATAAGTTGGTTTTCTACATTTGAGACCCTGTCCTGTTTTGTAATTCAGTTCCTGTGTAGCCAAGTTTACATTCCATGTATTAGTGATAACTTATGATGTTTCTTTTTCTCTGTGACTTATTTCACTTAGAATCATCATACCTTAATCCACTCATTATGCTGCTAAGGGCCTGATGACATAGATTACGTCGCAGAATGATATTGCATTGTAAGTAAGTACCTCAACTTCTTTATCCATTTCTGGCTTTCTGCGATATTGAACTTGTACCGTAAACGAGGTTCTTGTAAACAGAGCCGTCCCAAACTTTGGGGTCGCTGTGTCTTTTTGATTTTAATTTCTCTAAGCTATAGGACCATAAGTGGAAGTGTCCTAGGCTCTGTTGCTCTGTTTTTTAGATGTTTCAGGAAACACCATACACTTTTCCAGAGTGGCTGTTGGCAATTTACATCCCGCCCATCAGCATAAGAAGGCTCCCAGTTCTCCATGGCCTGTCCTGCCTTTCTGGATTTTACACTTTTTTCAGATGGCCCTTTTGACCGGGGGGCAGTGAGACTTCATTGTAGTGCAGATTTCCTTTGCAAGCTTGCTTGGTTGGCCAAAAAGGGCGTATGCGTTTTTTCCTGAATATATTCAGGAAAAAACGCATACGCCCTTTTTGGCCAAGTGCATCATTGTGGACGTTCTGCCTCTTTTCCTATGCTTTACATGCAATTCCAGTCTACCTCCTGAAATCGGTTTCCTGCAATTCTGCCCCGCTTTCAAGTCCTCTTGGCAGCCTTACTTCAATATATTTTTGGAAGATAGCTGTCATTTATAACTCTGCAGGTTTGTGAATTACAGGGCCCCTGAGCTCCTTTCTTCAACTCGCTTTCTTGTGAGCTGGCTGCAACACCGCAGGATTGCTTCAGGCCCTAGTGTGATTCCGGCATGGCACGCTGAGCCTTTGGTTAATTCCTCTTCCTGGTGGGAAATGAGAGTTAAATTTGCCCGTCCAGACACCTCCAGCTAGTCTCTCATTGGTTCTCCCTATTCCTGTTCATTTTCCGCAGAAATTGCAAACTGGGCCAAACAGCAGGTTAAAGGCACTGACTCTCCAAGTGGGGAGAGTGTTAGTAAAGCGTCTGGAATGTTGCACCCGAGTACCAGGGGACGAAAACTGAGACACATTTGAACACGTTTCCCGATCACACGGTGGATCATACTCTGGGTTCCACATGCATGTTTTAGCTGAAGGAAGAATCCCTTAAACCTGGAGAGTTGAGACCCATGGAATGGGTACCATGCAATATGACTTCAAAGGGTCTGCATTTGCTCACCGAACCTCACCAATCCTATCACTGCTGCGTTTATGCCACTGTACACATGCTTGATTCTCTTTCGGAGACATATAAATCCATAGGTTTTAAGATTCTTACTAGTCAGGTATATTCTTAGGCGTTTAATATGGGGTGTTGAGTCCACTTCGTTGAGCAAGCAGTAGCTCTTGTCTATTACATATTTGGCTTATGGAAAGGTATCTGTGCTAATTTCAATCTCTGGTTTTATGCAGCACCCCAACTCACCTTTCCCCTTAAGCAAGCATAAGTTGGTTTTCTACATTTGAGACCATATTCTGTTTTGTAATTCAGTTCCTGTGTAGCCAAGTTTACATTCCGTTTATTAGTGATACCTTATGATGTTTCTTTTTCTGTGTGACTTATTTCACTTATAATCATCGTACCTGAATCCACTCATTATGCTGCTACAGGCCTGATGACATAGATTTCATTGCTGAGTAATATTGCATTGTACGTAAGTACCACAACTTCTTTATCCATTTTTCGCTTTCTGCGATATTGAACTTGTACCATAAACGAGGTTCTTGTAAACAGAGCCATCCCAAACTTTGGGGTGGCTGTGTCTTTTTGATTTTAATTTCCCTAAGCTATAGGACCATAAGTGGAAGTGTCCTAGGCTCTGTTGCTGTGTTTTTTAGATGTTTCAGGAAACACCATACACTTCTCCAGAGTGGCTGTTGGCAATTTACATCCCGCCCATCAACATAAGAAGGCTCCCAGTTCTCCATGGCCTGTCCTGCCTTTCTGGATTTTACACTTTTTTCAGATGGCCCTTGTGACCGGGGGGCAGTGAGACTTCATTGTAGTGCAGATTTCCTTTGCAAGCTTGCTTGGTTGGCCAAAAAGGGCGTATGCGTTTTTTCCTGAATATATTCAGGAAAAAACGCATACGCCCTTTTTGGCCAAGTGCATCATTGTGGACGTTCTGCCTCTTTTCCTATGCTTTACATGCAATTCCAGTCTACCTCCTGAAATCGGTTTCCTGCAATTCTGCCCCGCTTTCAAGTCCTCTTGGCAGCCTTACTTCAATATATTTTTGGAAGATAGCTGTCATTTATAACTCTGCAGGTTTGTGAATTACAGGGCCCCTGAGCTCCTTTCTTCAACTCGCTTTCTTGTGAGCTGGCTGCAACACCGCAGGATTGCTTCAGGCCCTAGTGTGATTCCGGCATGGCACGCTGAGCCTTTGGTTAATTCCTCTTCCTGGTGGGAAATGAGAGTTAAATTTGCCCGTCCAGACACCTCCAGCTAGTCTCTCATTGGTTCTCCCTATTCCTGTTCATTTTCCGCAGAAATTGCAAACTGGGCCAAACAGCAGGTTAAAGGCACTGACTCTCCAAGTGGGGAGAGTGTTAGTAAAGCGTCTGGAATGTTGCACCCGAGTACCAGGGGACGAAAACTGAGACACATTTGAACACGTTTCCCGATCACTTGGTGGATCATACTCTGGGTTCCACATGCATGTTTTAGCTGAAGGAAGAATCCCTTAAACCTGGAGAGTTGAGACCCATGGAATGGGTACCATGCAATATGACTTCAAAGGGTCTGCATTTGCTCACCGAACCTCACCAATCCTATCACTGCTGCGTTTATGCCGCTGTACACATGCTTGATTCTCTTTCGGAGATATAAATCCATAGGTTTTAAGATTCTTACTAGTCAGGTATATTCTTAGGCGTTTAATATGGGGTGTTGAGTCCACTTCGTTGAGCAAGGAGTAGCTCTTGTCTATTACATATTTGGCTTATGGAAAGGTATCTGTGCTAATTTCAATCTCTGGTTTTATGCAGCACCCCAACTCACCATTCCCCTTAAGCAAGCATAAGTTGGTTTTCTACATTTGAGATCCTGTTCTGTTTTGTAATTCAGTTCCTGTGTAGCAAAGTTTACATTCCATGTATTAGTGATAACTTATGATGTTTCTTTTTCTCTGTGACTTATTTCACTTAGAATCATCGTACCTGAATCCACTCCTTATGCTGCTAAGGGCCTGATGACATAGATTTCATTGCTGAGTGATATTGTATTGTACGAAATACCACAACTTATTTATCCATTTTTCGCTTTCTGCGATATTGAACTTGTACGGCAAATGAGGTTCTTGTAAACAGAGCCGTCGCAAACTTTGGGGTTGCTGTGTCTTTTTGATTTTAATTTCCCTAAGCATTAGGACCATAAGTGGAAGTGCCCTAGGCTCTGTTGCTTTGTTTTTTAGATGTTTCAGGAAACACCATACACTTCTCCAGACTGGCTGTTTGCAATTTACATCCCGCCCATCAGCATAAGAAGGCTCCCAGTTCTCCATGGCCTGTCCTGCCTTTCTGGATTTTACACTTTTTTCAGATGGCCCTTTTGACCGGGGGGCAGTGAGACATCATTGTAGTGCAGATTTCCTTTGCAAGCTTGCTTGGTTGGCCAAAAAGTGCGTATGCGTTTTTTCCTCAATATATTCAGGAAAAAACGCATACGCCCTTTTTGGCCAAGTGCATCATTGTGGACGTTCTGCCTCTTTTCCTATGCTTTACATGCAATTCCAGTCTACCTCCTGAAATCGGTTTCCTGCAATTCTGCCCCGCTTTCAAGTCCTCTTGGCAGCTTTACTTCAATATATTTTTGGACGATAGCTGTCATTTATAACTCTGCAGGTTTGTGAAATACAGGGCCCCTGAGCTCCTTTCTTCAACTCGCTTTCTTGTGAGCTGGCTGCAACACCGCAGGATTGCTTCAGGCCCTAGTGTGGTTCCGGCATGGCACGCTGAGCCTTTGGTTAATTCCTCTTCCTGGTGGGAAATGAGAGTTAAATTTGCCCGTCCAGACACCTCCAGCTAGTCTCTCATTGGTTCTCCCTATTCCTGTTCCTTTTCCGCAGAAATTGCAAACTGGGCCAAACAACAGTTTAAAGGCACTGACTCTCCAAGTGGGGAGAGTGTTAGTAAAGCGTCTGGAATGTTGCACCCGAGTACCAGGGGACGAAAACTGAGACACATTTGAACACGTATCCCGATCACTTGGTGGATCATACTCTGGGTTCCACATGCATGTTTTAGCTGAAGGAAGAATCCCTTAAACCTGGAGAGTTGAGACCCATGGAATGGGTACCATGCAATATGACTTCAAAGGGTCTGCATTTGCTCACCGAACCTCACCAATCCTATCACTGCTGCGTTTATGCCGCTGTACACATGCTTGATTCTCTTTCAGAGACATAAAACAATAGGTTTTAAGATTCTTACTAGTCAGGTATATTCTTACGCGTTTAATATGGGGTGTTGAGTCCACTTCGTTGAGCAAGCAGTAGCTCTTGTCTATTACATATTTGGCTTATGGAACGGTATCTGTGCTAATTTCAATCTCTGGTTTTATGCAGCACCCCAACTCACCATTCCCCTTAAGCAAGCATAAGTTGGTTTTCTACATTTGAGACCTTGTTCTGTTTTGTAATTCAGTTCCTGTGTAGCAAAGTTTACATTCCATGTATTAGTGATAACTTATGATGTTTCTTTTTCTCTGTGACTTATTTCACTTAGAATCATCGTACCTGAATCCACTCATTATGCTGCTAAGGGCCTGATGACATAGATTTCATTGCTGAGTGATATTGTATTGTACGTAATACCACAACTTATTTATCCATTTTTCGCTTTCTGCGATATTGAACTTGTATGGTAAATGAGGTTCTTGTAAACAGAGCCGTCGCAAACTTTGGGTTTGCTGTGTCTTTTTGATTTTAATTTCCCTAAGCTTTAGGACCATAAGTGGAAGTGCCCTAGGCTCTGTTGCTTTGTTTTTTAGATGTTTCAGGAAACACCATACACTTGCCAGAGTGGCTGTTTGCAATTTACATCCCGCCCATCAGCATAAGAAGGCTCCCAGTTCTCCATGGCCTGTCCTGCCTTTCTGGATTTTACACTTTTTTCAGATGGCCCTTTTGACCGGGGGGCAGTGAGACTTCATTGTAGTGCAGATTTCCTTTGCAAGCTTGCTTGGTTGGCCAAAAAGGGCGTATGCGTTTTTTCCTGAATATATTCAGGAAAAAACGCATACGCCCTTTTTGGCCAAGTGCATCATTGTGGACGTTCTGCCTCTTTTCCTATGCTTTACATGCAATTCCAGTCTACCTCCTGAAATCGGTTTCCTGCAATTCTGCCCCGCTTTCAAGTCCTCTTGGCAGCCTTACTTCAATATATTTTTGGAAGATAGCTGTCATTTATAACTCTGCAGGTTTGTGAATTACAGGGCCCCTGAGCTCCTTTCTTCAACTCGCTTTCTTGTGAGCTGGCCGCAACACCACAGGATTGCTTCAGGCCCTAGTGTGGTTCCAGCATGGCTCGCTGAGCCTTTGGTTAATTCCTCTTCCTGGTGGGAAATGAGAGTTAAATTTGCCCGTCCAGACACCTCCAGCTAGTCTCTCATTGGTTCTCCCTATTCCTGTTCCTTTTCCGCAGAAATTGCAAACTGGGCCAAACAGGAGGTTAAAGGCACTGACTCTCCAAGTGGGGAGAGTGTTAGTAAAGCGTCTGGAATGTTGCACCCGAGTACCAGGGGACGAAAACTGAGACACATTTGAACACGTTTCCCGATCACACGGTGGATCATACTCTGGGTTCCACATGCATGTTTTAGCTGAAGGAAGAATCCCTTAAACCTGGAGAGTTGAGACCCATGGAATGGGTACCATGCAATATGACTTCAAAGGGTCTGCATTTGCTCACCGAACCTCACCAATCCTATCACTGCTGCGTTTATGCCACTGTACACACGCTTGATTCTCTTTCGGAGACATATAAATCCATAGGTTTTAAGATTCTTACTAGTCAGGTATATTCTTAGGCGTTTAATATGGGGTGTTGAGTCCACTTCGTTGAGCAAGCAGTAGCTCTTGTCTATTACATATTTGGCTTATGGAAAGGTATCTGTGCTAATTTCAATCTCTGGTTTTATGCAGCACCCCAACTCACCTTTCCCCTTAAGCAAGCATAAGTTGGTTTTCTACATTTGAGACCATATTCTGTTTTGTAATTCAGTTCCTGTGTAGCCAAGTTTACATTCCGTTTATTAGTGATACCTTATGATGTTTCTTTTTCTGTGTGACTTATTTCACTTATAATCATCGTACCTGAATCCACTCATTATGCTGCTACAGGCCTGATGACATAGATTTCATTGCTGAGTAATATTGCATTGTACGTAAGTACCACAACTTCTTTATCCATTTTTCGCTTTCTGCGATATTGAACTTGTACCATAAACGAGGTTCTTGTAAACAGAGCCATCCCAAACTTTGGGGTGGCTGTGTCTTTTTGATTTTAATTTCCCTAAGCTATAGGACCATAAGTGGAAGTGTCCTAGGCTCTGTTGCTGTGTTTTTTAGATGTTTCAGGAAACACCATACACTTCTCCAGAGTGGCTGTTGGCAATTTACATCCCGCCCATCAACATAAGAAGGCTCCCAGTTCTCCATGGCCTGTCCTGCCTTTCTGGATTTTACACTTTTTTCAGATGGCCCTTGTGACCGGGGGGCAGTGAGACTTCATTGTAGTGCAGATTTCCTTTGCAAGCTTGCTTGGTTGGCCAAAAAGGGCGTATGCGTTTTTTCCTGAATATATTCAGGAAAAAACGCATACGCCCTTTTTGGCCAAGTGCATCATTGTGGACGTTCTGCCTCTTTTCCTATGCTTTACATGCAATTCCAGTCTACCTCCTGAAATCGGTTTCCTGCAATTCTGCCCCGCTTTCAAGTCCTCTTGGCAGCCTTACTTCAATATATTTTTGGAAGATAGCTGTCATTTATAACTCTGCAGGTTTGTGAATTACAGGGCCCCTGAGCTCCTTTCTTCAACTCGCTTTCTTGTGAGCTGGCTGCAACACCGCAGGATTGCTTCAGGCCCTAGTGTGATTCCGGCATGGCACGCTGAGCCTTTGGTTAATTCCTCTTCCTGGTGGGAAATGAGAGTTAAATTTGCCCGTCCAGACACCTCCAGCTAGTCTCTCATTGGTTCTCCCTATTCCTGTTCATTTTCCGCAGAAATTGCAAACTGGGCCAAACAGCAGGTTAAAGGCACTGACTCTCCAAGTGGGGAGAGTGTTAGTAAAGCGTCTGGAATGTTGCACCCGAGTACCAGGGGACGAAAACTGAGACACATTTGAACACGTTTCCCGATCACTTGGTGGATCATACTCTGGGTTCCACATGCATGTTTTAGCTGAAGGAAGAATCCCTTAAACCTGGAGAGTTGAGACCCATGGAATGGGTACCATGCAATATGACTTCAAAGGGTCTGCATTTGCTCACCGAACCTCACCAATCCTATCACTGCTGCGTTTATGCCGCTGTACACATGCTTGATTCTCTTTCGGAGATATAAATCCATAGGTTTTAAGATTCTTACTAGTCAGGTATATTCTTAGGCGTTTAATATGGGGTGTTGAGTCCACTTCGTTGAGCAAGGAGTAGCTCTTGTCTATTACATATTTGGCTTATGGAAAGGTATCTGTGCTAATTTCAATCTCTGGTTTTATGCAGCACCCCAACTCACCATTCCCCTTAAGCAAGCATAAGTTGGTTTTCTACATTTGAGATCCTGTTCTGTTTTGTAATTCAGTTCCTGTGTAGCAAAGTTTACATTCCATGTATTAGTGATAACTTATGATGTTTCTTTTTCTCTGTGACTTATTTCACTTAGAATCATCGTACCTGAATCCACTCCTTATGCTGCTAAGGGCCTGATGACATAGATTTCATTGCTGAGTGATATTGTATTGTACGAAATACCACAACTTATTTATCCATTTTTCGCTTTCTGCGATATTGAACTTGTACGGCAAATGAGGTTCTTGTAAACAGAGCCGTCGCAAACTTTGGGGTTGCTGTGTCTTTTTGATTTTAATTTCCCTAAGCATTAGGACCATAAGTGGAAGTGCCCTAGGCTCTGTTGCTTTGTTTTTTAGATGTTTCAGGAAACACCATACACTTCTCCAGACTGGCTGTTGGCAATTTACATCCCGCCCATCAGCATAAGAAGGCTCCCAGTTCTCCATGGCCTGTCCTGCCTTTCTGGATTTTACACTTTTTTCAGATGGCCCTTTTGACCGGGGGGCAGTGAGACTTCATTGTAGTGCAGATTTCCTTTGCAAGCTTGCTTGGTTGGCCAAAAAGGGCGTATGCGTTTTTTCCTGAATATATTCAGGAAAAAACGCATACGCCCTTTTTGGCCAAGTGCATCATTGTGGACGTTCTGCCTCTTTTCCTATGCTTTACATGCAATTCCAGTCTACCTCCTGAAATCGGTTTCCTGCAATTCTGCCCCGCTTTCAAGTCCTCTTGGCAGCCTTACTTCAATATATTTTTGGACGATAGCTGTCATGTATAACTCTGCAGGTTTGTGAATTACAGGGCCCCTGAGCTCCTTTCTTCAACTCGCTTTCTTGTGAGATGGCCGCGACACCGCAGGATTGCTTCAGGCCCTAGTGTGGTTCCGGCATGGCACGCTGAGCCTTTGGTTAATTCCTCTTCCTGGTGGGAAATGAGAGTTAAATTTGCCCGTCCAGACACCTCCAGCTAGTCTCTCATTGGTTCTCCCTATTCCTGTTCCTTTTCCGCAGAAATTGCAAACTGGGCCAAACAGGATGTTAAAGGCACTGACTCTCCAAGTGGGGAGAGTGTTAGTAAAGCGTCTGGAATGTTGCACCCGAGTACCAGGGGACGAAAACTGAGACACATTTGAACACGTTTCCCGATCACACGGTGGATCATACTCTGGGTTCCACATGCATGTTTTAGCTGAAGGAAGAATCCCTTAAACCTGGAGAGTTGAGACCCATGGAATGGGTACCATGCAATATGACTTCAAAGGGTCTGCATTTGCTCACCGAACCTCACCAATCCTATCACTGCTGCTTTTATGTCGCTGTACAAACGCTGGATTCTCTTTTGGAGACATATAAATCCATAGGTTTTAAGATTCTTACTAGTCAGGTATATTCTTAGGCGGTTAATATGGGGTGTTGAGTCCACTTCGTTGAGCAAGCAGTAGCTCTTGTCTATTACATATTTGGCTTATTGAAAGATATCTGTGCTAATTTCAATCTCTGGTTTTATGCAGCACCCCAACTCACCTTTCCCCTTAAGCAAGCATAAGTTGGTTTTCTACATTTGAGACCCTGTTCTGTTTTGTAATTCAGTTCCTGTGTAGCAAAGTTTACATTCCATGTATTAGTGATAACTTATGATGTTTCTTTTTCTCTGTGACTTATTTCACTTAGAATCATCGTACCTGAATCCACTCATTATGCTGCTAAGGGCCTGATGACATAGATTTCATTGCTGAGTGATATTGTATTGTACGTAATACCACAACTTATTTATCCATTTTTCGCTTTCTGCGATATTGAACTTGTATGGTAAATGAGGTTCTTGTAAACAGAGCCGTCGCAAACTTTGGGTTTGCTGTGTCTTTTTGATTTTAATTTCCCTAAGCTTTAGGACCATAAGTGGAAGTGCCCTAGGCTCTGTTGCTTTGTTTTTTAGATGTTTCAGGAAACACCATACACTTGCCAGAGTGGCTGTTTGCAATTTACATCCCGCCCATCAGCATAAGAAGGCTCCCAGTTCTCCATGGCCTGTCCTGCCTTTCTGGATTTTACACTTTTTTCAGATGGCCCTTTTGACCGGGGGGCAGTGAGACTTCATTGTAGTGCAGATTTCCTTTGCAAGCTTGCTTGGTTGGCCAAAAAGGGCGTATGCGTTTTTTCCTGAATATATTCAGGAAAAAACGCATACGCCCTTTTTGGCCAAGTGCATCATTGTGGACGTTCTGCCTCTTTTCCTATGCTTTACATGCAATTCCAGTCTACCTCCTGAAATCGGTTTCCTGCAATTCTGCCCCGCTTTCAAGTCCTCTTGGCAGCCTTACTTCAATATATTTTTGGAAGATAGCTGTCATTTATAACTCTGCAGGTTTGTGAATTACAGGGCCCCTGAGCTCCTTTCTTCAACTCGCTTTCTTGTGAGCTGGCCGCAACACCACAGGATTGCTTCAGGCCCTAGTGTGGTTCCAGCATGGCTCGCTGAGCCTTTGGTTAATTCCTCTTCCTGGTGGGAAATGAGAGTTAAATTTGCCCGTCCAGACACCTCCAGCTAGTCTCTCATTGGTTCTCCCTATTCCTGTTCCTTTTCCGCAGAAATTGCAAACTGGGCCAAACAGGAGGTTAAAGGCACTGACTCTCCAAGTGGGGAGAGTGTTAGTAAAGCGTCTGGAATGTTGCACCCGAGTACCAGGGGACGAAAACTGAGACACATTTGAACACGTTTCCCGATCACACGGTGGATCATACTCTGGGTTCCACATGCATGTTTTAGCTGAAGGAAGAATCCCTTAAACCTGGAGAGTTGAGACCCATGGAATGGGTACCATGCAATATGACTTCAAAGGGTCTGCATTTGCTCACCGAACCTCACCAATCCTATCACTGCTGCGTTTATGCCACTGTACACACGCTTGATTCTCTTTCGGAGACATATAAATCCATAGGTTTTAAGATTCTTACTAGTCAGGTATATTCTTAGGCGTTTAATATGGGGTGTTGAGTCCACTTCGTTGAGCAAGCAGTAGCTCTTGTCTATTACATATTTGGCTTATGGAAAGGTATCTGTGCTAATTTCAATCTCTGGTTTTATGCAGCACCCCAACTCACCTTTCCCCTTAAGCAAGCATAAGTTGGTTTTCTACATTTGAGACCATATTCTGTTTTGTAATTCAGTTCCTGTGTAGCCAAGTTTACATTCCGTTTATTAGTGATACCTTATGATGTTTCTTTTTCTGTGTGACTTATTTCACTTATAATCATCGTACCTGAATCCACTCATTATGCTGCTACAGGCCTGATGACATAGATTTCATTGCTGAGTAATATTGCATTGTACGTAAGTACCACAACTTCTTTATCCATTTTTCGCTTTCTGCGATATTGAACTTGTACCATAAACGAGGTTCTTGTAAACAGAGCCATCCCAAACTTTGGGGTGGCTGTGTCTTTTTGATTTTAATTTCCCTAAGCTATAGGACCATAAGTGGAAGTGTCCTAGGCTCTGTTGCTGTGTTTTTTAGATGTTTCAGGAAACACCATACACTTCTCCAGAGTGGCTGTTGGCAATTTACATCCCGCCCATCAACATAAGAAGGCTCCCAGTTCTCCATGGCCTGTCCTGCCTTTCTGGATTTTACACTTTTTTCAGATGGCCCTTGTGACCGGGGGGCAGTGAGACTTCATTGTAGTGCAGATTTCCTTTGCAAGCTTGCTTGGTTGGCCAAAAAGGGCGTATGCGTTTTTTCCTGAATATATTCAGGAAAAAACGCATACGCCCTTTTTGGCCAAGTGCATCATTGTGGACGTTCTGCCTCTTTTCCTATGCTTTACATGCAATTCCAGTCTACCTCCTGAAATCGGTTTCCTGCAATTCTGCCCCGCTTTCAAGTCCTCTTGGCAGCCTTACTTCAATATATTTTTGGAAGATAGCTGTCATTTATAACTCTGCAGGTTTGTGAATTACAGGGCCCCTGAGCTCCTTTCTTCAACTCGCTTTCTTGTGAGCTGGCTGCAACACCGCAGGATTGCTTCAGGCCCTAGTGTGATTCCGGCATGGCACGCTGAGCCTTTGGTTAATTCCTCTTCCTGGTGGGAAATGAGAGTTAAATTTGCCCGTCCAGACACCTCCAGCTAGTCTCTCATTGGTTCTCCCTATTCCTGTTCATTTTCCGCAGAAATTGCAAACTGGGCCAAACAGCAGGTTAAAGGCACTGACTCTCCAAGTGGGGAGAGTGTTAGTAAAGCGTCTGGAATGTTGCACCCGAGTACCAGGGGACGAAAACTGAGACACATTTGAACACGTTTCCCGATCACTTGGTGGATCATACTCTGGGTTCCACATGCATGTTTTAGCTGAAGGAAGAATCCCTTAAACCTGGAGAGTTGAGACCCATGGAATGGGTACCATGCAATATGACTTCAAAGGGTCTGCATTTGCTCACCGAACCTCACCAATCCTATCACTGCTGCGTTTATGCCGCTGTACACATGCTTGATTCTCTTTCGGAGATATAAATCCATAGGTTTTAAGATTCTTACTAGTCAGGTATATTCTTAGGCGTTTAATATGGGGTGTTGAGTCCACTTCGTTGAGCAAGGAGTAGCTCTTGTCTATTACATATTTGGCTTATGGAAAGGTATCTGTGCTAATTTCAATCTCTGGTTTTATGCAGCACCCCAACTCACCATTCCCCTTAAGCAAGCATAAGTTGGTTTTCTACATTTGAGATCCTGTTCTGTTTTGTAATTCAGTTCCTGTGTAGCAAAGTTTACATTCCATGTATTAGTGATAACTTATGATGTTTCTTTTTCTCTGTGACTTATTTCACTTAGAATCATCGTACCTGAATCCACTCCTTATGCTGCTAAGGGCCTGATGACATAGATTTCATTGCTGAGTGATATTGTATTGTACGAAATACCACAACTTATTTATCCATTTTTCGCTTTCTGCGATATTGAACTTGTACGGCAAATGAGGTTCTTGTAAACAGAGCCGTCGCAAACTTTGGGGTTGCTGTGTCTTTTTGATTTTAATTTCCCTAAGCATTAGGACCATAAGTGGAAGTGCCCTAGGCTCTGTTGCTTTGTTTTTTAGATGTTTCAGGAAACACCATACACTTCTCCAGACTGGCTGTTTGCAATTTACATCCCGCCCATCAGCATAAGAAGGCTCCCAGTTCTCCATGGCCTGTCCTGCCTTTCTGGATTTTACACTTTTTTCAGATGGCCCTTTTGACCGGGGGGCAGTGAGACTTCATTGTAGTGCAGATTTCCTTTGCAAGCTTGCTTGGTTGGCCAAAAAGGGCGTATGCGTTTTTTCCTGAATATATTCAGGAAAAAACGCATACGCCCTTTTTGGCCAAGTGCATCATTGTGGACGTTCTGCCTCTTTTCCTATGCTTTACATGCAATTCCAGTCTACCTCCTGAAATCGGTTTCCTGCAATTCTGCCCCGCTTTCAAGTCCTCTTGGCAGCCTTACTTCAATATATTTTTGGACGATAGCTGTCATGTATAACTCTGCAGGTTTGTGAATTACAGGGCCCCTGAGCTCCTTTCTTCAACTCGCTTTCTTGTGAGATGGCCGCGACACCGCAGGATTGCTTCAGGCCCTAGTGTGGTTCCGGCATGGCACGCTGAGCCTTTGGTTAATTCCTCTTCCTGGTGGGAAATGAGAGTTAAATTTGCCCGTCCAGACACCTCCAGCTAGTCTCTCATTGGTTCTCCCTATTCCTGTTCCTTTTCCGCAGAAATTGCAAACTGGGCCAAACAGGATGTTAAAGGCACTGACTCTCCAAGTGGGGAGAGTGTTAGTAAAGCGTCTGGAATGTTGCACCCGAGTACCAGGGGACGAAAACTGAGACACATTTGAACACGTTTCCCGATCACACGGTGGATCATACTCTGGGTTCCACATGCATGTTTTAGCTGAAGGAAGAATCCCTTAAACCTGGAGAGTTGAGACCCATGGAATGGGTACCATGCAATATGACTTCAAAGGGTCTGCATTTGCTCACCGAACCTCACCAATCCTATCACTGCTGCTTTTATGTCGCTGTACAAACGCTGGATTCTCTTTTGGAGACATATAAATCCATAGGTTTTAAGATTCTTACTAGTCAGGTATATTCTTAGGCGGTTAATATGGGGTGTTGAGTCCACTTCGTTGAGCAAGCAGTAGCTCTTGTCTATTACATATTTGGCTTATTGAAAGATATCTGTGCTAATTTCAATCTCTGGTTTTATGCAGCACCCCAACTCACCTTTCCCCTTAAGCAAGCATAAGTTGGTTTTCTACATTTGAGACCCTATTCTGTTTTGTAATTCAGTTCCTGTGTAGCCAAGTTTACATTCCGTGTAGTAGTGATACCTTATGATGTTTCTTTTTCTGTGTGACTTATTTCACTTAGAATCATCGTACCTGAATCCACTCATTATACTGCTACAGGCCTGATGACATAGATTTCATTGCTGAGTGATATTGCATTGTACGTAAGTACCACAACTTCTTTATCCATTTTTCGCTTTCTGCGATATTGAACTTGTACCGTAAACGAGGTTCTTGTAAACAGAGCCGTCCCAAACTTTGAGGTGGCTGTGTCTTTTTTATTTTAATTTCTCTAAGCTATAGGACCATAAGTGGAAGTGTCCTAGGCTCTGTTGCTCTGTTTTTTAGATGTTTCAGGAAACACCATACACTTCTCCAGAGTGGCTGTTGGCAATTTACATCCCGCCCATCAGCATAAGAAGGCTCCCAGTTCTCCATGGCCTGTCCTGCCTTTCTGGATTTTACACTTTTTTCAGATGGCCCTTTTGACCGGGGGGCAGTGACACTTCATTGTAGTGCAGATTTCCTTTTCAAGCTTGCTTGGTTGGCCAAAAAGGGCGTATGCGTTTTTTCCTGAATATGTTCAGGAAAAAACGCATACGCCCTGTTTGGCCAAGTGCATCATTGTGGACGTTCTGCCTCTTTTCCTATGCTTTACATGCAATTCCAGTCTACCTCCTGAAATCGTTTCCCTGCAATTCTGCCCCGCTTTCAAGTCCTCTTGGCAGCCTTACTTCATTATTTTTTTGGACGATAGCTGTCATTTATAACTCTGCAGGTTTGTGAATTACAGGGCCCCTGAGCTCCTTTCTTCAACTCGCTTTCTTGTGAGCTGGCCGCAACACCGCAGGATTGCTTCAGGCCCTAGTGTGGTTCCACCATGGCTCGCTGAGCCTTTGGTTAATTCCTCTTCCTGGTGGGAAATGAGAGTTAAATTTGCCCGTCCAGACACCTCCAGCTAGTCTCTCATTGGTTCTCCCTATTCCTGTTCATTTTCCGCAGAAATTGCAAATTGGGCCAAACAGGAGTTTAAAGGAATTGACTCTCCAAGTGGGGAGAGTGTTAGTAAAGCGTCTGGAATGTTGCACCTGAGTACCAGGGGACGAAAACTGAGACACATTTGAACACGTTTCCCGATCACACGGTGGATCATACTCTGGGTTCCACATGCATGTTTTAGCTGAAGGAAGAATCCCTTAAACCTGGAGAGTTGAGACCCATGGAATGGGTACCATGCAATATGACTTCAAAGGGTCTGCATTTGCTCACCAATCCTCACCAATCCGATCACTGCTGCGTTTATGCCGCTGTACACATGCTTGAATCTCTTTCGAATACATATAAATCCATAGGTTTTAAGATTCTTAGTAGTCACGTATATTCTTATGCGTTTAATATGGGGTGTTGAGTCCACTTCGTTGAGCAAGTACTAGCTCTTGTCTATTACATATTTGGCTTATGGAAAGGTATCTGTGCTAATTTCAATCTCTGGTTTTATGCAGCACCCCAACTCACCATTCCCCTTAAGCAAGCATAAGTTGGTTTTCTACATTTGAGACCCTGTTTTGTTTTGTAATTCAGTTCCTGTGTAGCCAAGTTTACATTCCATGTATTAGTGATAACTTATGATGTTTCTTTTTCTGTGTGACTTATTTCACTTAGAATCATCATACCTGAATCCACTCATTATGCTGCTAAGGGCCTGATGACATAGATTTCGTCGCTCAGTGATATTGCACTGTAAGTAAGTACCTCAGCTTCTTTATCCATTTCTGGCTTTCTTCGATATTGAACTTGTACCGTAAATGAGGTTCTTGTAAACAGAGCCGTCCCAAACTTTGGGGTTGCTGTGTCTTTTTTATTTTAATTTCCCTAAGCTATAGGACCATAAGTGGAAGTGCCCTAGGCTCTGTTGCTTTGTTTTTTAGATGTTTCAGGAAACACCATACACTTCTCCAGAGTGGCTTTTGGCAATTTACATCCCACCCATCAGCATAACAAGGCTCCCAGTTCTCCATGGCCTGTCCTGCCTTTCTGGATTATACACTTTTTTCAGATGGCCCTTTTGACCGGGGGGCAGTGAGACTTCATTGTAGTGCAGATTTCCTTTGCAAGCTTGCTTGGTTGGCCAAAAAGGGCGTATGCGTTTTTTCCTGAATATATTCAGGAAAAAACGCATACGCCCTTTTTGGCCAAGTGCCTCATTGTGGACCTTCTGCCTCTTTTCCTATGCTTTACATGCAATTCCAGTCTACCTCCTGAAATCGGTTTCCTGCAATTCTGCCCCGCTTTCAAGTCCTCTTGGCAGCTTTACTTCAATATATTTTTGGACGATAGCTGTCATTTATAACTCTGCAGGTTGGTGAATTACAGGGCCCCTGAGCTCCTTTCTTCAACTCGCTTTCTTGTGAGCTGGCCGCAACACCGCAGGATTACTTCAGGCCCTAGTGTGGTTCCGGCATGGCACGCTGAGCCTTTGGTTAATTCCTCTTCCTGGTGGGAAATGAGAGTTAAATTTGCCCGTCCAGACACCTCCAGCTAGTCTCTCATTGGTTCTCCCTATTCCTGTTCCTTTTCCGCAGAAATTGCAAACTGGGCCAAACAGGAGGTTAAAGGCACTGACTCTCCAAGTGGGGAGAGTGTTAGTAAAGCGTCTGGAATGTTGCACCCGAGTACCAGGGGACGAAAACTGAGACACATTTGAACACGTTTCCCGATCACACGGTGGATCATACTCTGGGTTCCACATGCATGTTTTAGCTGAAGGAAGAATCCCTTAAACCTGGAGAGTTGAGACCCATGGAATGGGTACCATGCAATATGACTTCAAAGGGTCTGCATTTGCTCACCGAACCTCACCAATCCTATCACTGCTGCGTTTATGCCGCTGTACACATGCTTGATTCTCTTTCGGAGATATAAATCCATAGGTTTTAAGATTCTTACTAGTCAGGTATATTCTTAGGCGTTTAATATGGGGTGTTGAGTCCACTTCGTTGAGCAAGGAGTAGCTCTTGTCTATTACATATTTGGCTTATGGAAAGGTATCTGTGCTAATTTCAATCTCTGGTTTTATGCAGCACCCCAACTCACCATTCCCCTTAAGCAAGCATAAGTTGGTTTTCTACATTTGAGACCCTGGTCTGTTTTGTAATTCAGTTCCTGTGTAGCAAAGTTTACATTCCATGTATTAGTGATAACTTATGATGTTTCTTTTTCTCTGTGACTTATTTCACTTAGAATCATCGTACCTGAATCCACTCCTTATGCTGCTAAGGGCCTGATGACATAGATTTCATTGCTGAGTGATATTGTATTGTACGAAATACCACAACTTATTTATCCATTTTTCGCTTTCTGCGATATTGAACTTGTACGGCAAATGAGGTTCTTGTAAACAGAGCCGTCGCAAACTTTGGGGTTGCTGTGTCTTTTTGATTTTAATTTCCCTAAGCTTTAGGACCATAAGTGGAAGTGCCCTAGGCTCTGTTGCTTTGTTTTTTAGATGTTTCAGGAAACACCATACACTTCTCCAGAGTGGCTGTTGGCAATTTACATCCCGCCCATCAGCATAAGAAGGCTCCCAGTTCTCCATGGCCTGTCCTGCCTTTCTGGATTTTACACTTTTTTCAGATGGCCCTTTTGACCGGGGGGCAGTGAGACTTCATTGTAGTGCAGATTTCCTTTGCAAACTTGCTTGGTTGGCCAAAAAGGGCGTATGCGTTTTTTCCTGAATATATTCAGGAAAAAACGCATACGCCCTTTTTGGCCAAGTGCATCATTGTGGACGTTCTGCCTCTTTTCCTATGCTTTACATGCAATCCCAGTCTACCTCCTGAAATCGGTTCCCTGCAATTCTGCCGCGCTTTCAAGTCCTCTTGGCAGCTTTACTTCAATATATTTTTGGACGATAGCTGTCATTTATAACTCTGCAGGTTTGTGAATTACAGGTCCCCTGAGCTCCTTTCTTCAACTCGCTTTCTTGTGAGCTGGCCGCGACAACGCAGGATTGCTTCAGGCCCTAGTGTGGTTCCGGCATGGCAGGCTGAGCCTTTGGTTAATTCCTCTTCCTGGTGGGAAATGAGAGTTAAATTTGCCCGTCCAGACACCTCCAGCTAGTCTCTCATTGGTTCTCCCTATTCCTGTTCCTTTTCCGCAGAAATTGCAAACTGGGCCAAACAGGATGTTAAAGGCACTGACTCTCCAAGTGGGGAGAGTGTTAGTAAAGCGTCTGGAATGTTGCACCCGAGTACCAGGGGACGAAAACTGAGACACATTTGAACACGTTTCCCGATCACACGGAGGATCATAATCTGGGTTCCACATGCATGTTTTAGCTGAAGGAAGAATCCCTTAAACCTGGAGAGTTGAGACCCATGGAATGGGTACCATGCAATATGACTTCAAAGGGTCTGCATTTGCTCACCGATCCTCACCAATCCGATCACTGCTGCGTTTATGCTGCTGTACACACGCTTGATTCTCTTTCGGAGACATATAAATCCATAGGTTTTAAGATTCTTAGTAGTCACGTATATTCTTATGCGTTTAATATGGGGTGTTGAGTCCACTTCGTTGAGCAAGGACTAGCCCTTGTCTATTACATATTTGGCTTATGGAACGGTATCTGTGCTAATTTCAATCTCTGGTTTTATGCAGCACCCCAACTCACCTTTCCCCTTAAGCAAGCATAAGTTGGTTTTCTACATTTGAGACCATATTCTGTTTTGTAATTCAGTTCCTGTGTAGCCAAGTTTACATTCCATGTATTAGTGATAACTTATGATGTTTCTTTTTCTCTGTGACTTATTTCACTTAGAATCATCATACCTGAATCCACTCATTATGCTGCTAAGGGCCTGATGACATAGATTACGTAGCAGAATGATATTGCATTGTAAGTAAGTACCTCAACTTCTTTATCCATTTCTGGCTTTCTGCGATATTGAACTTGTACCGTAAACGAGGTTCTTGTAAACAGAGCCGTCCCAAACTTTGGGGTCGCTGTGTCTTTTTGATTTTAATTTCTCTAAGCTATAGGACCATAAGTGGAAGTGTCCTAGGCTCTGTTGCTCTGTTTTTTAGATGTTTCAGGAAACACCATACACTTTTCCAGAGTGGCTGTTGGCAATTTACATCCCGCCCATCAGCATAAGAAGGCTCCCAGTTCTCCATGGCCTGTCCTGCCTTTCTGGATTTTACACTTTTTTCAGATGGCCCTTTTGACCGGGGGGCAGTGAGACTTCATTGTAGTGCAGATTTCCTTTGCAAGCTTGCTTGGTTGGCCAAAAAGGGCGTATGCGTTTTTTCCTGAATATATTCAGGAAAAAACGCATACGCCCTTTTTGGCCAAGTGCATCATTGTGGACGTTCTGCCTCTTTTCCTATGCTTTACATGCAATTCCAGTCTACCTCCTGAAATCGGTTTCCTGCAATTCTGCCCCGCTTTCAAGTCCTCTTGGCAGCCTTACTTCAATATATTTTTGGAAGATAGCTGTCATTTATAACTCTGCAGGTTTGTGAATTACAGGGCCCCTGAGCTCCTTTCTTCAACTCGCTTTCTTGTGAGCTGGCCGCAACACCACAGGATTGCTTCAGGCCCTAGTGTGGTTCCAGCATGGCTCGCTGAGCCTTTGGTTAATTCCTCTTCCTGGTGGGAAATGAGAGTTAAATTTACCCGTCCAGACACCTCCAGCTAGTCTCTCATTAGTTCTCCCTATTCCTGTTCATTTTCCGCAGAAATTGCAAACTGGGCCAAACAGGAGGTTAAAGGCACTGACTCTCCAAGTGGGGAGAGTGTTAGTAAAGCGTCTGGAATGTTGCACCCGAGTACCAGGGGACGAAAACTGAGACACATTTGAACACGTTTCCCGATCACACGGTGGATCATACTCTGGGTTCCACATGCATGTTTTAGCTGAAGGAAGAATCCCTTAAACCTGGAGAGTTGAGACCCATGGAATGGGTACCATGCAATATGACTTCAAAGGGTCTGCATTTGCTCACCGAACCTCACCAATCCTATCACTGCTGCGTTTATGCCGCTGTACACATGCTTGATTCTCTTTCGGAGATATAAATCCATAGGTTTTAAGATTCTTACTAGTCAGGTATATTCTTAGGCGTTTAATATGGGGTGTTGAGTCCACTTCGTTGAGCAAGGAGTAGCTCTTGTCTATTACATATTTGGCTTATGGAAAGGTATCTCTGCTAATTTCAATCTCTGGTTTTATGCAGCACCCCAACTCACCATTCCCCTTAAGCAAGCATAAGTTGGTTTTCTACATTTGAGACCCTGTTCTGTTTTGTAATTCAGTTCCTGTGTAGCAAAGTTTACATTCCATGTATTAGTGATAACTTATGATGTTTCTTTTTCTCTGTGACTTATTTCACTTAGAATCATCGTACCTGAATCCACTCCTTATGCTGCTAAGGGCCTGATGACATAGATTTCATTGCTGAGTGATATTGTATTGTACGAAATACCACAACTTATTTATCCATTTTTCGCTTTCTGCGATATTGAACTTGTACGGCAAATGAGGTTCTTGTAAACAGAGCCGTCGCAAACTTTGGGGTTGCTGTGTCTTTTTGATTTTAATTTCCCTAAGCTTTAGGACCATAAGTGGAAGTGCCCTAGGCTCTGTTGCTTTGTTTTTTAGATGTTTCAGGAAACACCATACACTTCTCCAGACTGGCTGTTTGCAATTTACATCCCGCCCATCAGCATAAGAAGGCTCCCAGTTCTCCATGGCCTGTCCTGCCTTTCTGGATTTTACACTTTTTTCAGATGGCCCTTTTGACCGGGGGGCAGTGAGACTTCATTGTAGTGCAGATTTCCTTTGCAAGCTTGCTTGGTTGGCCAAAAAGGGCGTATGCGTTTTTTCCTGAATATATTCAGGAAAAAACGCATACGCCCTTTTTGGCCAAGTGCATCATTGTGGACGTTCTGCCTCTTTTCCTATGCTTTACATGCAATTCCAGTCTACCTCCTGAAATCGTTTCCCTGCAATTCTGCCGCGCTTTCAAGTCCTCTTGGCAGCTTTACTTCAATATATTTTTGGACGATAGCTGTCATTTATAACTCTGCAGGTTTGTGAATTACAGGGCCCCTGAGCTCCTTTCTTCAACTCGCTTTCTTGTGAGCTGGCTGCAACACCGCAGGATTGCTTCAGGCCCTAGTGTGGTTCCGGCATGGCACGCTGAGCCTTTGGTTAATTCCTCTTCCTGGTGGGAAATGAGAGTTAAATTTGCCCGTCCAGACACCTCCAGCTAGTCTCTCATTGGTTCTCCCTATTCCTGTTCCTTTTCCGCAGAAATTGCAAACTGGGCCAAACAGGATGTTAAAGGCACTGACTCTCCAAGTGGGGAGAGTGTTAGTAAAGCGTCTGGAATGTTGCACCCGAGTACCAGGGGACGAAAACTGAGACACATTTGAACACGTTTCCCGATCACACGGTGGATCATACTCTGGGTTCCACATGCATGTTTTAGCTGAAGGAAGAATCCCTTAAACCTGGAGAGTTGAGACCCATGGAATGGGTACCATGCAATATGACTTCAAAGGGTCTGCATTTGCTCACCGATCCTCACCAATCCAATCACTGCTGCATTTATGCCGCTGTACACATGCTTGATTCTCTTTCGGAGACATATAAATCCATAGGTTTTAAGATTCTTACTAGTCAGGTATATTCTTAGGCGTTTAATATGGGGTGTTGAGTCCACTTCGTTGAGCAAGCAGTAGCTCTTGTCTATTACATATTTGGCTTATGGAAAGGTATCTGTGCTAACTTCAATCTCTGGTTTTATGCAGCACCCCAACTCACCTTTCCCCTTAAGCAAGCATAAGTTGGTTTTCTACATTTGAGACCCTATTCTGTTTTGTAATTCAGTTCCTGTGTAGCCAAGTTTACATTCCGTGTATTAGTGATATCTTATGATGTTTCTTTTTCTGTGTGACTTATTTCACTTAGAATCATCGTACCTGAATCCACTCATTATGCTGCTACTGGCCTGATGACGTAGGTTTCATTGCTGAGTGATATTGCATTGTACATAAGTACCACAACTTCTTTATCCATTTTTCGCTTTCTGCGATATTGAACTTGTACCGTAAACGAGGTTCTTGTAAACAGAGCCGTCCCAAACTTTGGGGTGGCTGTGTCTTTTTGATTTTAATTTCCCTAAGCTATAGGACCATAAGGGGAAGTGCCCTAGGCTCTGTTGCTTTGTTTTTTAGATGTTTCAGGAAACACCATACACTTCTCCAGAGTGGCTGTTTGCAATTTACATCCCGCCCATCAGCATAAGAAGGCTCCCAGTTCTCCATGGCCTGTCCTGCCTTTCTGGATTTTACACTTTTTTCAGATGGCCCTTTTGACCGGGGGGCAGTGAGACTTCATTGTAGTGCAGATTTCCTTTGTAAGCTTGCTTGGTTGGCCAAAAAGTGTGTATGCGTTTTTTCCTGAATATATTCAGGAAAAAACACATACGCCCTTTTTGGCCAAGTGCATCATTGTGGACGTTCTGCCTCTTTTCCTATGCTTTACATGCAATTCCAGTCTACCTCCTGAAATCGGTTTCCTGCAATTCTGCCCCGCTTTCAAGTCCTCTTGGCAGCTTTACTTCAATATATTTTTGGACGATAGCTGTCATTTATAACTCTGCAGGTTGGTGAATTACAGGGCCCCTGAGCTCCTTTCTTCAACTCGCTTTCTTGTGAGCTGGCCGCAACACCGCAGGATTACTTCAGGCCCTAGTGTGGTTCCGGCATGGCACGCTGAGCCTTTGGTTAATTCCTCTTCCTGGTGGGAAATGAGAGTTAAATTTGCCCGTCCAGACACCTCCAGCTAGTCTCTCATTGGTTCTCCCTATTCCTGTTCATTTTCCGCAGAAATTGCAAACTGGGCCAAACAGGAGGTTAAAGGCACTGACTCTCCAAGTGGGGAGAGTGTTAGTAAAGCGTCTGGAATGTTGCACCCGAGTACCAGGGGACGAAAACTGAGACACATTTGAACACGTTTCCCGATCACATGGTGGATCATACTCTGGGTTCCACATGCATGTTTTAGCTGAAGGAAGAATCCCTTAAACCTGGAGAGTTGAGACCCATGGAATGGGTACCATGCAATATGACTTCAAAGGGTCTGCATTTGCTCACCGAACCTCACCAATCCTATCACTGCTGCGTTTATGCCGCTGTACACATGCTTGATTCTCTTTCGGAGATATAAATCCATAGGTTTTAAGATTCTTACTAGTCAGGTATATTCTTAGGCGTTTAATATGGGGTGTTGAGTCCACTTCGTTGAGCAAGGAGTAGCTCTTGTCTATTACATATTTGGCTTATGGAAAGGTATCTGTGCTAATTTCAATCTCTGGTTTTATGCAGCACCCCAACTCACCATTCCCCTTAAGCAAGCATAAGTTGGTTTTCTACATTTGAGACCCTGTTCTGTTTTGTAATTCAGTTCCTGTGTAGCAAAGTTTACATTCCATGTATTAGTGATAACTTATGATGTTTCTTTTTCTCTGTGACTTATTTCACTTAGAATCATCGTACCTGAATCCACTCCTTATGCTGCTAAGGGCCTGATGACATAGATTTCATTGCTGAGTGATATTGTATTGTACGAAATACCACAACTTATTTATCCATTTTTCGCTTTCTGCGATATTGAACTTGTACGGCAAATGAGGTTCTTGTAAACAGAGCCGTCGCAAACTTTGGGGTGGCTGTGTCTTTTTGATTTTAATTTCCCTAAGCTTTAGGACCATAAGTGGAAGTGCCCTAGGCTCTGTTGCTTTGTTTTTTAGATGTTTCAGGAAACACCATACACTTCTCCAGAGTGGCTGTTGGCAATTTACATCCCGCCCATCAGCATAAGAAGGCTCCCAGTTCTCCATGGCCTGTCCTGCCTTTCTGGATTTTACACTTTTTTCAGATGGCCCTTTTGACCGGGGGGCAGTGAGACTTCATTGTAGTGCAGATTTCCTTTGCAAACTTGCTTGGTTGGCCAAAAAGGGCGTATGCGTTTTTTCCTGAATATATTCAGGAAAAAACGCATACGCCCTTTTTGGCCAAGTGCATCATTGTGGACGTTCTGCCTCTTTTCCTATGCTTTACATGCAATCCCAGTCTACCTCCTGAAATCGGTTCCCTGCAATTCTGCCGCGCTTTCAAGTCCTCTTGGCAGCTTTACTTCAATATATTTTTGGACGATAGCTGTCATTTATAACTCTGCAGGTTTGTGAATTACAGGTCCCCTGAGCTCCTTTCTTCAACTCGCTTTCTTGTGAGCTGGCCGCGACAACGCAGGATTGCTTCAGGCCCTAGTGTGGTTCCGGCATGGCAGGCTGAGCCTTTGGTTAATTCCTCTTCCTGGTGGGAAATGAGAGTTAAATTTGCCCGTCCAGACACCTCCAGCTAGTCTCTCATTGGTTCTCCCTATTCCTGTTCCTTTTCCGCAGAAATTGCAAACTGGGCCAAACAGGATGTTAAAGGCACTGACTCTCCAAGTGGGGAGAGTGTTAGTAAAGCGTCTGGAATGTTGCACCCGAGTACCAGGGGACGAAAACTGAGACACATTTGAACACGTTTCCCGATCACACGGAGGATCATAATCTGGGTTCCACATGCATGTTTTAGCTGAAGGAAGAATCCCTTAAACCTGGAGAGTTGAGACCCATGGAATGGGTACCATGCAATATGACTTCAAAGGGTCTGCATTTGCTCACCGATCCTCACCAATCCGATCACTGCTGCGTTTATGCTGCTGTACACACGCTTGATTCTCTTTCGGAGACATATAAATCCATAGGTTTTAAGATTCTTAGTAGTCACGTATATTCTTATGCGTTTAATATGGGGTGTTGAGTCCACTTCGTTGAGCAAGGACTAGCCCTTGTCTATTACATATTTGGCTTATGGAACGGTATCTGTGCTAATTTCAATCTCTGGTTTTATGCAGCACCCCAACTCACCTTTCCCCTTAAGCAAGCATAAGTTGGTTTTCTACATTTGAGACCATATTCTGTTTTGTAATTCAGTTCCTGTGTAGCCAAGTTTACATTCCATGTATTAGTGATAACTTATGATGTTTCTTTTTCTCTGTGACTTATTTCACTTAGAATCATCATACCTGAATCCACTCATTATGCTGCTAAGGGCCTGATGACATAGATTACGTAGCAGAATGATATTGCATTGTAAGTAAGTACCTCAACTTCTTTATCCATTTCTGGCTTTCTGCGATATTGAACTTGTACCGTAAACGAGGTTCTTGTAAACAGAGCCGTCCCAAACTTTGGGGTCGCTGTGTCTTTTTGATTTTAATTTCTCTAAGCTATAGGACCATAAGTGGAAGTGTCCTAGGCTCTGTTGCTCTGTTTTTTAGATGTTTCAGGAAACACCATACACTTTTCCAGAGTGGCTGTTGGCAATTTACATCCCGCCCATCAGCATAAGAAGGCTCCCAGTTCTCCATGGCCTGTCCTGCCTTTCTGGATTTTACACTTTTTTCAGATGGCCCTTTTGACCGGGGGGCAGTGAGACTTCATTGTAGTGCAGATTTCCTTTGCAAGCTTGCTTGGTTGGCCAAAAAGGGCGTATGCGTTTTTTCCTGAATATATTCAGGAAAAAACGCATACGCCCTTTTTGGCCAAGTGCATCATTGTGGACGTTCTGCCTCTTTTCCTATGCTTTACATGCAATTCCAGTCTACCTCCTGAAATCGGTTTCCTGCAATTCTGCCCCGCTTTCAAGTCCTCTTGGCAGCCTTACTTCAATATATTTTTGGAAGATAGCTGTCATTTATAACTCTGCAGGTTTGTGAATTACAGGGCCCCTGAGCTCCTTTCTTCAACTCGCTTTCTTGTGAGCTGGCCGCAACACCACAGGATTGCTTCAGGCCCTAGTGTGGTTCCAGCATGGCTCGCTGAGCCTTTGGTTAATTCCTCTTCCTGGTGGGAAATGAGAGTTAAATTTACCCGTCCAGACACCTCCAGCTAGTCTCTCATTAGTTCTCCCTATTCCTGTTCATTTTCCGCAGAAATTGCAAACTGGGCCAAACAGGAGGTTAAAGGCACTGACTCTCCAAGTGGGGAGAGTGTTAGTAAAGCGTCTGGAATGTTGCACCCGAGTACCAGGGGACGAAAACTGAGACACATTTGAACACGTTTCCCGATCACACGGTGGATCATACTCTGGGTTCCACATGCATGTTTTAGCTGAAGGAAGAATCCCTTAAACCTGGAGAGTTGAGACCCATGGAATGGGTACCATGCAATATGACTTCAAAGGGTCTGCATTTGCTCACCGAACCTCACCAATCCTATCACTGCTGCGTTTATGCCGCTGTACACATGCTTGATTCTCTTTCGGAGATATAAATCCATAGGTTTTAAGATTCTTACTAGTCAGGTATATTCTTAGGCGTTTAATATGGGGTGTTGAGTCCACTTCGTTGAGCAAGGAGTAGCTCTTGTCTATTACATATTTGGCTTATGGAAAGGTATCTCTGCTAATTTCAATCTCTGGTTTTATGCAGCACCCCAACTCACCATTCCCCTTAAGCAAGCATAAGTTGGTTTTCTACATTTGAGACCCTGTTCTGTTTTGTAATTCAGTTCCTGTGTAGCAAAGTTTACATTCCATGTATTAGTGATAACTTATGATGTTTCTTTTTCTCTGTGACTTATTTCACTTAGAATCATCGTACCTGAATCCACTCCTTATGCTGCTAAGGGCCTGATGACATAGATTTCATTGCTGAGTGATATTGTATTGTACGAAATACCACAACTTATTTATCCATTTTTCGCTTTCTGCGATATTGAACTTGTACGGCAAATGAGGTTCTTGTAAACAGAGCCGTCGCAAACTTTGGGGTTGCTGTGTCTTTTTGATTTTAATTTCCCTAAGCTTTAGGACCATAAGTGGAAGTGCCCTAGGCTCTGTTGCTTTGTTTTTTAGATGTTTCAGGAAACACCATACACTTCTCCAGACTGGCTGTTTGCAATTTACATCCCGCCCATCAGCATAAGAAGGCTCCCAGTTCTCCATGGCCTGTCCTGCCTTTCTGGATTTTACACTTTTTTCAGATGGCCCTTTTGACCGGGGGGCAGTGAGACTTCATTGTAGTGCAGATTTCCTTTGCAAGCTTGCTTGGTTGGCCAAAAAGGGCGTATGCGTTTTTTCCTGAATATATTCAGGAAAAAACGCATACGCCCTTTTTGGCCAAGTGCATCATTGTGGACGTTCTGCCTCTTTTCCTATGCTTTACATGCAATTCCAGTCTACCTCCTGAAATCGTTTCCCTGCAATTCTGCCGCGCTTTCAAGTCCTCTTGGCAGCTTTACTTCAATATATTTTTGGACGATAGCTGTCATTTATAACTCTGCAGGTTTGTGAATTACAGGGCCCCTGAGCTCCTTTCTTCAACTCGCTTTCTTGTGAGCTGGCTGCAACACCGCAGGATTGCTTCAGGCCCTAGTGTGGTTCCGGCATGGCACGCTGAGCCTTTGGTTAATTCCTCTTCCTGGTGGGAAATGAGAGTTAAATTTGCCCGTCCAGACACCTCCAGCTAGTCTCTCATTGGTTCTCCCTATTCCTGTTCCTTTTCCGCAGAAATTGCAAACTGGGCCAAACAGGATGTTAAAGGCACTGACTCTCCAAGTGGGGAGAGTGTTAGTAAAGCGTCTGGAATGTTGCACCCGAGTACCAGGGGACGAAAACTGAGACACATTTGAACACGTTTCCCGATCACACGGTGGATCATACTCTGGGTTCCACATGCATGTTTTAGCTGAAGGAAGAATCCCTTAAACCTGGAGAGTTGAGACCCATGGAATGGGTACCATGCAATATGACTTCAAAGGGTCTGCATTTGCTCACCGATCCTCACCAATCCAATCACTGCTGCATTTATGCCGCTGTACACATGCTTGATTCTCTTTCGGAGACATATAAATCCATAGGTTTTAAGATTCTTACTAGTCAGGTATATTCTTAGGCGTTTAATATGGGGTGTTGAGTCCACTTCGTTGAGCAAGCAGTAGCTCTTGTCTATTACATATTTGGCTTATGGAAAGGTATCTGTGCTAACTTCAATCTCTGGTTTTATGCAGCACCCCAACTCACCTTTCCCCTTAAGCAAGCATAAGTTGGTTTTCTACATTTGAGACCCTATTCTGTTTTGTAATTCAGTTCCTGTGTAGCCAAGTTTACATTCCGTGTATTAGTGATATCTTATGATGTTTCTTTTTCTGTGTGACTTATTTCACTTAGAATCATCGTACCTGAATCCACTCATTATGCTGCTACTGGCCTGATGACGTAGGTTTCATTGCTGAGTGATATTGCATTGTACATAAGTACCACAACTTCTTTATCCATTTTTCGCTTTCTGCGATATTGAACTTGTACCGTAAACGAGGTTCTTGTAAACAGAGCCGTCCCAAACTTTGGGGTGGCTGTGTCTTTTTGATTTTAATTTCCCTAAGCTATAGGACCATAAGGGGAAGTGCCCTAGGCTCTGTTGCTTTGTTTTTTAGATGTTTCAGGAAACACCATACACTTCTCCAGAGTGGCTGTTTGCAATTTACATCCCGCCCATCAGCATAAGAAGGCTCCCAGTTCTCCATGGCCTGTCCTGCCTTTCTGGATTTTACACTTTTTTCAGATGGCCCTTTTGACCGGGGGGCAGTGAGACTTCATTGTAGTGCAGATTTCCTTTGTAAGCTTGCTTGGTTGGCCAAAAAGTGTGTATGCGTTTTTTCCTGAATATATTCAGGAAAAAACGCATACGCCCTTTTTGGCCAAGTGCATCATTGTGGACGTTCTGCCTCTTTTCCTATGCTTTACATGCAATTCCAGTCTACCTCCTGAAATCGGTTTCCTGCAATTCTGCCCCGCTTTCAAGTCCTCTTGGCAGCTTTACTTCAATATATTTTTGGACGATAGCTGTCATTTATAACTCTGCAGGTTGGTGAATTACAGGGCCCCTGAGCTCCTTTCTTCAACTCGCTTTCTTGTGAGCTGGCCGCAACACCGCAGGATTACTTCAGGCCCTAGTGTGGTTCCGGCATGGCACGCTGAGCCTTTGGTTAATTCCTCTTCCTGGTGGGAAATGAGAGTTAAATTTGCCCGTCCAGACACCTCCAGCTAGTCTCTCATTGGTTCTCCCTATTCCTGTTCATTTTCCGCAGAAATTGCAAACTGGGCCAAACAGGAGGTTAAAGGCACTGACTCTCCAAGTGGGGAGAGTGTTAGTAAAGCGTCTGGAATGTTGCACCCGAGTACCAGGGGACGAAAACTGAGACACATTTGAACACGTTTCCCGATCACATGGTGGATCATACTCTGGGTTCCACATGCATGTTTTAGCTGAAGGAAGAATCCCTTAAACCTGGAGAGTTGAGACCCATGGAATGGGTACCATGCAATATGACTTCAAAGGGTCTGCATTTGCTCACCGAACCTCACCAATCCTATCACTGCTGCGTTTATGCCGCTGTACACATGCTTGATTCTCTTTCGGAGATATAAATCCATAGGTTTTAAGATTCTTACTAGTCAGGTATATTCTTAGGCGTTTAATATGGGGTGTTGAGTCCACTTCGTTGAGCAAGGAGTAGCTCTTGTCTATTACATATTTGGCTTATGGAAAGGTATCTGTGCTAATTTCAATCTCTGGTTTTATGCAGCACCCCAACTCACCATTCCCCTTAAGCAAGCATAAGTTGGTTTTCTACATTTGAGACCCTGTTCTGTTTTGTAATTCAGTTCCTGTGTAGCAAAGTTTACATTCCATGTATTAGTGATAACTTATGATGTTTCTTTTTCTCTGTGACTTATTTCACTTAGAATCATCGTACCTGAATCCACTCCTTATGCTGCTAAGGGCCTGATGACATAGATTTCATTGCTGAGTGATATTGTATTGTACGAAATACCACAACTTATTTATCCATTTTTCGCTTTCTGCGATATTGAACTTGTACGGCAAATGAGGTTCTTGTAAACAGAGCCGTCGCAAACTTTGGGGTTGCTGTGTCTTTTTGATTTTAATTTCCCTAAGCTTTAGGACCATAAGTGGAAGTGCCCTAGGCTCTGTTGCTTTGTTTTTTAGATGTTTCAGGAAACACCATACACTTCTCCAGAGTGGCTGTTGGCAATTTACATCCCGCCCATCAGCATAAGAAGGCTCCCAGTTCTCCATGGCCTGTCCTGCCTTTCTGGATTTTACACTTTTTTCAGATGGCCCTTTTGACCGGGGGGCAGTGAGACTTCATTGTAGTGCAGATTTCCTTTGCAAACTTGCTTGGTTGGCCAAAAAGGGCGTATGCGTTTTTTCCTGAATATATTCAGGAAAAAACGCATACGCCCTTTTTGGCCAAGTGCATCATTGTGGACGTTCTGCCTCTTTTCCTATGCTTTACATGCAATCCCAGTCTACCTCCTGAAATCGGTTCCCTGCAATTCTGCCGCGCTTTCAAGTCCTCTTGGCAGCTTTACTTCAATATATTTTTGGACGATAGCTGTCATTTATAACTCTGCAGGTTTGTGAATTACAGGGCCCCTGAGCTCCTTTCTTCAACTCGCTTTCTTGTGAGCTGGCTGCAACACCGCAGGATTGCTTCAGGCCCTAGTGTGGTTCCGGCATGGCACGCTGAGCCTTTGGTTAATTCCTCTTCCTGGTGGGAAATGAGAGTTAAATTTGCCCGTCCAGACACCTCCAGCTAGTCTCTCATTGGTTCTCCCTATTCCTGTTCATTTTCCGCAGAAATTGCAAACTGGGCCAAACAGCAGGTTAAAGGCACTGACTCTCCAAGTGGGGAGAGTGTTAGTAAAGCATCTGGAATGTTGCACCCGAGTACCAGGGGACGAAAACTGAGACACATTTGAACACGTATCCCGATCACTTGGTGGATCATACTCTGGGTTCCACATGCATGTTTTAGCTGAAGGAAGAATCCCTTAAACCTGGAGAGTTGAGACCCATGGAATGGGTACCATGCAATATGACTTCAAAGGGTCTGCATTTGCTCACCGAACCTCACCAATCCTATCACTGCTGCGTTTATGCCGCTGTACACATGCTTGATTCTCTTTCGGAGACATAAATCCATAGGTTTTAAGATTCTTACTAGTCAGGTATATTCTTAGGCGTTTAATATGGGGTGTTGAGTCCACTTCGTTGAGCAAGCAGTAGCTCTTGTCTATTACATATTTGGCTTATGGAACGGTATCTGTGCTAATTTCAATCTCTGGTTTTATGCAGCACCCCAACTCACCTTTCCCCTTAAGCAAGCATAAGTTGGTTTTCTACATTTGAGACCCTGTTCTGTTTTGTAATTCAGTTCCTGTGTAGCAAAGTTTACATTCCATGTATTAGTGATAACTTATGATGTTTCTTTTTCTCTGTGACTTATTTCACTTAGAATCATCATACCTGAATCCACTCATTATGCTGCTAAGGTCCTGATGACATAGATTTCATTGCTGAGTGATATTGTATTGTACGTAATACCACAACTTATTTATCCATTTTTCGCTTTCTGCGATATTGAACTTGTACGGTAAATGAGGTTCTTGTAAACAGAGCCGTCGCAAACTTTGGGGTTGCTGTGTCTTTTTGATTTTAATTTCCCTAAGCTTTAGGACCATAAGTGGAAGTGCCCTAGGCTCTGTTGCTTTGTTTTTTAGATGTTTCAGGAAACACCATACACTTGCCAGAGTGGCTGTTTGCAATTTACATCCCGCCCATCAGCATAAGAAGGCTCCCAGTTCTCCATGGCCTGTCCTGCCTTTCTGGATTTTACACTTTTTTCAGATGGCCCTTTTGACCGGGGGGCAGTGAGACTTCATTGTAGTGCAGATTTCCTTTGCAAGCTTGCTTGGTTGGCCAAAAAGGGCGTATGCGTTTTTTCCTGAATATATTCAGGAAAAAACGCATACGCCCTTTTTGGCCAAGTGCATCATTGTGGACGTTCTGCCTCTTTTCCTATGCTTTACATGCAATTCCAGTCTACCTCCTGAAATCGGTTTCCTGCAATTCTGCCCCGCTTTCAAGTCCTCTTGGCAGCCTTACTTCAATATATTTTTGGACGATAGCTGTCATTTATAACTCTGCAGGTTTGTGAATTACAGGTCCCCTGAGCTCCTTTCTTCAACTCGCTTTCTTGTGAGCTGACCGCGACACCGCAGGATTGCTTCAGGCCCTAGTGTGGTTCCGGCATGGCACGCTGAGCCTTTGGTTAATTCCTCTTCCTGGTGGGAAATGAGAGTTAAATTTGCCCGTCCAGACACCTCCAGCTAGTCTCTCATTGGTTCTCCCTATTCCTGTTCCTTTTCCGCAGAAATTGCAAACTGGGCCAAACAGGATGTTAAAGGCACTGACTCTCCAAGTGGGGAGAGTGTTAGTAAAGCGTCTGGAATGTTGCACCCGAGTACCAGGGGACGAAAACTGAGACACATTTGAACACGTTTCCCGATCACACGGAGGATCATACTCTGGGTTCCACATGCATGTTTTAGCTGAAGGAAGAATCCCTTAAACCTGGAGAGTTGAGACCCATGGAATGGGTACCATGCAATATGACTTCAAAGGGTCTGCATTTGCTCACCGATCCTCACCAATCCGATCACTGCTGCGTTTATGCCGCTGTACACACGCTTGATTCTCTTTCGGAGACATATAAATCCATAGGTTTTAAGATTCTTAGTAGTCACGTATATTCTTATGCGTTTAATATGGGGTGTTGAGTCCACTTCGTTGAGCAAGGACTAGCTCTTGTCTATTACATATTTGGCTTATAGAACGGTATCTGTGCTAATTTCAATCTCTGGTTTTATGCAGCACCCCAACTCACCATTCCCCTTAAGCAAGCATAAGTTGGTTTTCTACATTTGAGACCCTGTCCTGTTTTGTAATTCAGTTCCTGTGTAGCCAAGTTTACATTCCATGTATTAGTGATAACTTATGATGTTTCTTTTTCTCTGTGACTTATTTCACTTAGAATCATCATACCTGAATCCACTCATTATGCTGCTAAGGGCCTGATGACATAGATTAGGTAGCAGAATGATATTGCATTGTAAGTAAGTACCTCAACTTCTTTATCCATTTCTGGCTTTCTGCGATATTGAACTTGTACCGTAAACGAGGTTCTTGTAAACAGAGCCGTCCCAAACTTTGGGGTCGCTGTGTCTTTTTGATTTTAATTTCTCTAAGCTATAGGACCATAAGTGGAAGTGTCCTAGGCTCTGTTGCTCTGTTTTTTAGATGTTTCAGGAAACACCATACACTTTTCCAGAGTGGCTGTTGGCAATTTACATCCCGCCCATCAGCATAAGAAGGCTCCCAGTTCTCCATGGCCTGTCCTGCCTTTCTGGATTTTACACTTTTTTCAGATGGCCCTTCTGACCGGGGGGCAGTGAGACTTCATTTTAGTGCAGATTTCCTTTGCAAGCTTGCTTGGTTGGCCAAAAAGGGCGTATGCGTTTTTTCCTGAATATATTCAGGAAAAAACGCATACGCCCTTTTTGGCCAAGTGCATCATTGTGGACGTTCTGCCTCTTTTCCTATGCTTTACATGCAATTCCAGTCTACCTCCTGAAATCGGTTTCCTGCAATTCTGCCCCGCTTTCAAGTCCTCTTGGCAGCCTTACTTCAATATATTTTTGGAAGATAGCTGTCATTTATAACTCTGCAGGTTTGTGAATTACAGGGCCCCTGAGCTCCTTTCTTCAACTCGCTTTCTTGTGAGCTGGCCGCAACACCACAGGATTGCTTCAGGCCCTAGTGTGGTTCCAGCATGGCTCGCTGAGCCTTTGGTTAATTCCTCTTCCTGGTGGGAAATGAGAGTTAAATTTGCCCGTCCAGACACCTCCAGCTAGTCTCTCATTAGTTCTCCCTATTCCTGTTCATTTTCCGCAGAAATTGCAAACTGGGCCAAACAGGAGGTTAAAGGCACTGACTCTCCAAGTGGGGAGAGTGTTAGTAAAGCGTCTGGAATGTTGCACCCGAGTACCAGGGGACGAAAACTGAGACACATTTGAACACGTTTCCCGATCACACGGTGGATCATACTCTGGGTTCCACATGCATGTTTTAGCTGAAGGAAGAATCCCTTAAACCTGGAGAGTTGAGACCCATGGAATGGGTACCATGCAATATGACTTCAAAGGGTCTGCATTTGCTCACCGAACCTCACCAATCCTATCACTGCTGCGTTTATGCCGCTGTACACATGCTTGATTCTCTTTCGGAGATATAAATCCATAGGTTTTAAGATTCTTACTAGTCAGGTATATTCTTAGGCGTTTAATATGGGGTGTTGAGTCCACTTCGTTGAGCAGGGAGTAGCTCTTGTCTATTACATATTTGGCTTATGGAAAGGTATCTGTGCTAATTTCAATCTCTGGTTTTATGCAGCACACCAACTCACCATTCCCCTTAAGCAAGCATAAGTTGGTTTTCTACATTTGAGACCCTGTTCTGTTTTGTAATTCAGTTCCTGTGTAGCAAAGTTTACATTCCATGTATTAGTGATAACTTATGATGTTTCTTTTTCTCTGTGACTTATTTCACTTAGAATCATCGTACCTGAATCCACTCCTTATGCTGCTAAGGGCCTGATGACATAGATTTCATTGCTGAGTGATATTGTATTGTACGAAATACCACAACTTATTTATCCATTTTTCGCTTTCTGCGATATTGAACTTGTACGGCAAATGAGGTTCTTGTAAACAGAGCCGTCGCAAACTTTGGGGTTGCTGTGTCTTTTTGATTTTAATTTCCCTAAGCTTTAGGACCATAAGTGGAAGTGCCCTAGGCTCTGTTGCTTTGTTTTTTAGATGTTTCAGGAAACACCATACACTTCTCCAGACTGGCTGTTTGCAATTTACATCCCGCCCATCAGCATAAGAAGGCTCCCAGTTCTCCATGGCCTGTCCTGCCTTTCTGGATTTTACACTTTTTTCAGATGGCCCTTTTGACCGGGGGGAAGTGAGACTTCATTGTAGTGCAGATTTCCTTTGCAAGCTTGCTTGGTTGGCCAAAAAGGGCGTATGCGTTTTTTCCTGAATATATTCAGGAAAAAACGCATACGCCCTTTTTGGCCAAGTGCATCATTGTGGACGTTCTGCCTCTTTTCCTATGCTTTACATGCAATTCCAGTCTACCTCCTGAAATCGTTTCCCTGCAATTCTGCCGCGCTTTCAAGTCCTCTTGGCAGCTTTACTTCAATATATTTTTGGACGATAGCTGTCATTTATAACTCTGCAGGTTTGTGAATTACAGGGCCCCTGAGCTCCTTTCTTCAACTCGCTTTCTTGTGAGCTGGCTGCAACACCGCAGGATTGCTTCAGGCCCTAGTGTGGTTCCGGCATGGCACGCTGAGCCTTTGGTTAATTCCTCTTCCTGGTGGGAAATGAGAGTTAAATTTGCCCGTCCAGACACCTCCAGCTAGTCTCTCATTGGTTCTCCCTATTCCTGTTCCTTTTCCGCAGAAATTGCAAACTGGGCCAAACAGGATGTTAAAGGCACTGACTCTCCAAGTGGGGAGAGTGTTAGTAAAGCGTCTGGAATGTTGCACCCGAGTACCAGGGGACGAAAACTGAGACACATTTGAACACGTATCCCGATCACTTGGTGGATCATACTCTGGGTTCCACATGCATGTTTTAGCTGAAGGAAGAATCCCTTAAAGCTGGAGAGTTGAGACCCATGGAATGGGTACCATGCAATATGACTTCAAAGGGTCTGCATTTGCTCACCGAACCTCACCAATCCTATCACTGCTGCGTTTATGCCGCTGTACACATGCTTGATTCTCTTTCGGAGACATAAATCCATAGGTTTTAAGATTCTTACTAGTCAGGTATATTCTTAGGCGTTTAATATGGGGTGTTGAGTCCACTTCGTTGAGCAAGCAGTAGCTCTTGTCTATTACATATTTGGCTTATGGAACGGTATCTGTGCTAATTTCAATCTCTGGTTTTATGCAGCACCCCAACTCACCATTCCCCTTAAGCAAGCATAAGTTGGTTTTCTACATTTGAGACCCTGTTCTGTTTTGTAATTCAGTTCCTGTGTAGCAAAGTTTACATTCCGTGTAGTAGTGATACCTTATGATGTTTCTTTTTCTGTGTGACTTATTTCAGTTAGAATCATCGTACCTGAATCCACTCATTATACTGCTACAGGCCTGATGACATAGATTTCATTGCTGAGTGATATAGTATTGTACGTAAGTACCACAACTTCTTTATCCATTTTTCGCTTTCTGCAATATTGAACTTGTACCGTAAACGAGGTTCTTGTAAACAGAGCCGTCCCAAACTTTGGGGTGGCTGTGTCTTTTTTATTTTAATTTCCCTAAGCTATAGGACCATAAGTGGAAGTGCCCTAGGCTCTGTTGCTTTGTTTTTTAGATGTTTCAGGAAACACCATACACTTCTCCAGAGTGGCTTTTGGCAATTTACATCCCACCCATCAGCATAACAAGGCTCCCAGTTCTCCATGGCCTGTCCTGCCTTTCTGGATTATACACTTTTTTCAGATGGCCCTTTTGACCGGGGGGCAGTGAGACTTCATTGTAGTGCAGATTTCCTTTGCAAGCTTGCTTGGTTGGCCAAAAAGGGCGTATGCGTTTTTTCCTGAATATATTCAGGAAAAAACGCATACGCCCTTTTTGGCCAAGTGCATCATTGTGGACCTTCTGCCTCTTTTCCTATGCTTTACATGCAATTCCAGTCTACCTCCTGAAATCGGTTTCCTGCAATTCTGCCCCGCTTTCAAGTTCTCTTGGCAGCCTTACTTCAATATATTTTTGGACGATAGCTGTCATTTATAACTCTGCAGGTTTGTGAATTACAGGGCCCCTGAGCTCCTTTTTTCAACTCGCTTTCTTGTGAGCTGGCCGCAACACCGCAGGATTGCTTCAGGCCCTAGTGTGGTTCCGGCATGGCACACTGAGCCTTTGGTTAATTCCTCTTCCTGCTGGGAAATGAGAATTATATTTGCCCGTCCAGACACCTCCAGCTAGTCTCTCATTGGTTCTCCCTATTCCTGTTCATTTTCCGCAGAAATTGCAAACTGGGCCAAAGAGGAGGTTAAAGGCACTGACTCTCCAAGTGGGGAGAGTGTTAGTAAAGCGTCTGGAATGTTGCACCCGAGTACCAGGGGACGAAAACTGAGACACATTTGAACACGTTTCCCGGTCACATGGTGGATCATACTCTGGGTTCCACATGCATGTTTTAGCTGAAGGAAGAATCCCTTAAACCTGGAGAGTTGAGACCCATGGAATGGGTACCATGCAATATGACTTCAAAGGGTCTGCATTTGCTCACCGATCCTCACCAATCCAATCACTGCTGCGTTTATGCCGCTGTACACATGCTTGATTCTCTTTCGGAGACATATAAATCCATAGGTTTTAAGATTCTTACTAGTCAGGTATATTCTTAGGCGTTTAATATGGGGTGTTGAGTCCACTTCGTTGAGCAAGCAGTAGCTCTTGTCTATTACATATTTGGCTTATGGAAAGGTATCTGTGCTAACTTCAATCTCTGGTTTTATGCAGCACCCCAACTCACCTTTCCCCTTAAGCAAGCATAAGTTGGTTTTCTACATTTGAGACCCTATTCTGTTTTGTAATTCAGTTCCTGTGTAGCCAAGTTTACATTCCGTGTATTAGTGATATCTTATGATGTTTCTTTTTCTGTGTGACTTATTTCACTTAGAATCATCGTACCTGAATCCACTCATTATGCTGCTACTGGCCTGATGACGTAGGTTTCATTGCTGAGTGATATTGCATTGTACATAAGTACCACAACTTCTTTATCCATTTTTCGCTTTCTGCGATATTGAACTTGTACCGTAAACGAGGTTCTTGTAAACAGAGCCGTCCCAAACTTTGGGGTGGCTGTGTCTTTTTGATTTTAATTTCCCTAAGCTATAGGACCATAAGGGGAAGTGCCCTAGGCTCTGTTGCTTTGTTTTTTAGATGTTTCAGGAAACACCATACACTTCTCCAGAGTGGCTGTTTGCAATTTACATCCCGCCCATCAGCATAAGAAGGCTCCCAGTTCTCCATGGCCTGTCCTGCCTTTCTGGATTTTACACTTTTTTCAGATGGCCCTTTTGACCGGGGGGCAGTGAGACTTCATTGTAGTGCAGATTTCCTTTGTAAGCTTGCTTGGTTGGCCAAAAAGTGTGTATGCGTTTTTTCCTGAATATATTCAGGAAAAAACGCATACGCCCTTTTTGGCCAAGTGCATCATTGTGGACGTTCTGCCTCTTTTCCTATGCTTTACATGCAATTCCAGTCTACCTCCTGAAATCGGTTTCCTGCAATTCTGCCCCGCTTTCAAGTCCTCTTGGCAGCTTTACTTCAATATATTTTTGGACGATAGCTGTCATTTATAACTCTGCAGGTTGGTGAATTACAGGGCCCCTGAGCTCCTTTCTTCAACTCGCTTTCTTGTGAGCTGGCTGCAACACCGCAGGATTGCTTCAGGCCCTAGTGTGGTTCCGGTATGGCACGCTGAGCCTTTGGTTAATTCCTCTTCCTGGTGGGAAATGAGAGTTAAATTTGCCCGTCCAGACACCTCCAGCTAGTCTCTCATTGGTTCTCCCTATTCCTGTTCATTTTCCGCAGAAATTGCAAACTGGGCCAAACAGGAGGTTAAAGGCACTGACTCTCCAAGTGGGGAGAGTGTTAGTAAAGCGCCTGGAATGTTGCACCCGAGTACCAGGGGATGAAAACTGAGACACATTTGAACACGTTTCCCGATCACTTGTTGGATCATACTCTGGGTTCCACATGCATGTTTTAGCTGAAGGAAGAATCCCTTAAACCTGGAGAGTTGAGACCCATGGAATGGGTACCATGCAATATGACTTCAAAGGGTCTGCATTTGCTCACCGAACCTCACCAATCCTATCACTGCTGCGTTTATGCCGCTGTACACACGCTTGATTCTCTTTCGGACACATATAAATCCATAGGTTTTAAGATTCTTACTAGTCAGTTATATTCTTAGGCGTTTAATATGGGGTGTTGAGTCCACTTGGTTGAGTAAGCAGTAGCTCTTGTCTATTACATATTTGGCTTATGGAAAGGTATCTGTGTTAATTCCAATCTCTGGTTTTATGCAGCACCCCAACTCACCTTTCCCCTTAAGCAAGCATAAGTTGGTTTTCTACATTTGAGACCCTATTCTGTTTTGTAATTCAGTTCCTGTGTAGCCAAGTTTACATTTCGTGTAGTAGTGATATCTTATGATGTTTCATTTTCTGTGGGACTTATTTCACTTAGAATCATCGTACCTGAATCCACTCATTATGCTGCTAAGGGCCTGATGACATAGATTTCATTGCTGAGTGATATTGCATTGTACGTAAGTACCTCAACTTCTTTATCCATTTCTCCCTTTCTGCGATATTGAACTTGTACCGTAAATGAGGTTCTTGTAAACAGAGCCGTCCCAAACTTTGGGGTGGCTGTGTCTTTTTGATTTTAATTTCCCTAAGCTATAGGACCATAAGTGGAAGTGCCCTAGGCTCTGTTGCTTTGTTTTTTAGATGTTTCAGGAAACACCATACACTTCTCCAGAGTGGCTTTTGGCAATTTACATCCCACCCATCAGCATAACAAGGCTCCCAGTTCTCCATGGCCTGTCCTGCCTTTCTGGATTATACACTTTTTTCAGATGGCCCTTTTGACCGGGGGGCAGTGAGACTTCATTGTAGTGCAGATTTCCTTTGCAAGCTTGCTTGGTTGGCCAAAAAGGGCGTATGCGTTTTTTCCTGAATATATTCAGGAAAAAACGCATACGCCCTTTTTGGCCAAGTGCATCATTGTGGACCTTCTGCCTCTTTTCCTATGCTTTACATGCAATTCCAGTCTACCTCCTGAAATCGGTTTCCTGCAATTCTGCCCCGCTTTCAAGTCCTCTTGGCAGCTTTACTTCAATATATTTTTGGACGATAGCTGTCATTTATAACTCTGCAGGTTGGTGAATTACAGGGCCCCTGAGCTCCTTTCTTCAACTCGCTTTCTTGTGAGCTGGCCGCAACACCGCAGGATTGCTTCAGGTCCTAGTGTGGTTCCGGCATGGCACGCTGAGCCTTTGGTTAATTCCTCTTCCTGGTGGGAAATGAGAGTTAAATTTGCCCGTCCAGACACCTCCAGCTAGTCTCTCATTGGTTCTCCCTATTCCTGTTCATTTTCCGCAGAAATTGCAAACTGGGCCAAACAGGAGGTTAAAGGCACTGACTCTCCAAGTGGGGAGAGTGTTAGTAAAGCGTCTGGAATGTTGCACCCGAGTACCAGGGGACGAAAACTGAGACACATTTGAACACGTTTCCCGATCACACGGAGGATCATACTCTGGGTTCCACATGCATGTTTTAGCTGAAGGAAGAATCCCTTAAACCTGGAGAGTTGAGACCCATGGAATGGGTACCATGCAATATGACTTCAAAGGGTCTGCATTTGCTCACCGATCCTCACCAATCCGATCACTGCTGCGTTTATGCCGCTGTACACATGCTTGATTCTCTATCGGAGACATATAAATCCATAGGTTTTAAGATTCTTAGTAGTCACGTATATTCTTATGCGTTTAATATGGGGTGTTGAGTCCACTTCGTTGAGCAAGGACTAGCTCTTGTCTATTACATATTTGGCTTATGGAACGGTATCTGTGCTAATTTCAATCTCTGGTTTTATGCAGCACCCCAACTCACCATTCCCCTTAAGCAAGCATAAGTTGGTTTTCTACATTTGAGACCCTGTCCTGTTTTGTAATTCAGTTCCTGTGTAGCCAAGTTTACATTCCATGTATTAGTGATAACTTATGATGTTTCTTTTTCTCTGTGACTTATTTCACTTAGAATCATCATACCTGAATCCACTCATTATGCTGCTAAGGGCCTGATGACATAGATTACGTCGCAGAATGATATTGCATTGTAAGTAAGTACCTCAACTTCTTTATCCATTTCTGGCTTTCTGCGATATTGAACTTGTACCGTAAACGAGGTTCTTGTAAACAGAGCCGTCCCAAACTTTGGGGTGGCTGTGTCTTTTTGATTTTAATTTCCCTAAGCTATAGGACCATAAGTGGAAGTGTCCTAGGCTCTGTTGCTCTGTTTTTTAGATGTTTCAGGAAACACCATACACTTTTCCAGAGTGGCTGTTGGCAATTTACATCCCGCCCATCAGCATAAGAAGGCTCCCAGTTCTCCATGGCCTGTCCTGCCTTTCTGGATTTTACACTTTTTTCAGATGGCCCTTTTGACCGGGGGGCAGTGAGACTTCATTGTAGTGCAGATTTCCTTTGCAAGCTTGCTTGGTTGGCCAAAAAGGGCGTATGCGTTTTTTCCTGAATATATTCAGGAAAAAACGCATACGCCCTTTTTGGCCAAGTGCATCATTGTGGACGTTCTGCCTCTTTTCCTATGCTTTACATGCAATTCCAGTCTACCTCCTGAAATCGGTTTCCTGCAATTCTGCCCCGCTTTCAAGTCCTCTTGGCAGCCTTACTTCAATATATTTTTGGAAGATAGCTGTCATTTATAACTCTGCAGGTTTGTGAATTACAGGGCCCCTGAGCTCCTTTCTTCAACTCGCTTTCTTGTGAGCTGGCCGCAACACCACAGGATTGCTTCAGGCCCTAGTGTGGTTCCAGCATGGCTCGCTGAGCCTTTGGTTAATTCCTCTTCCTGGTGGGAAATGAGAGTTAAATTTGCCCGTCCAGACACCTCCAGCTAGTCTCTCATTGGTTCTCCCTATTCCTGTTCATTTTCCGCAGAAATTGCAAACTGGGCCAAACAGGAGGTTAAAGGCACTGACTCTCCAAGTGGGGAGAGTGTTAGTAAAGCGTCTGGAATGTTGCACCCGAGTACCAGGGGACGAAAACTGAGACACATTTGAACACGTTTCCCAATCACACGGTGGATCATACTCTGGGTTCCACATGCATGTTTTAGCTGAAGGAAGAATCCCTTAAACCTGGAGAGTTGAGACCCATGGAATGGGTACCATGCAATATGACTTCAAAGGGTCTGCATTTGCTCACCGAACCTCACCAATCCTATCACTGCTGCGTTTATGCCACTGTACACACGCTTGATTCTCTTTTGGAGACATATAAATCCATAGGTTTTAAGATTCTTACTAGTCAGGTATATTCTTAGGCGTTTAATATGGGGTGTTGAGTCCACTTGGTTGAGCAAGCAGTAGCTCTTGTCTATTACATATTTGGCTTATGGAAAGGTATGTGTGCTAATTTCAATCTCTGGTTTTATGCAGCACCCCAACTCACCTTTCCCCTTAAGCAAGCATAAGTTGGTTTTCTACATTTGAGACCATATTCTGTTTTGTAATTCAGTTCCTGTGTAGCCAAGTTTACATTCGGTGTATTAGTGATATCTTATGATGTTTCTTTTTCTGTGTGACTTATTTCACTTAGAATCATCGTACCTGAATCCACTCATTATGCTGCTACTGGCCTGATGACATAGATTTCATTGCTGAGTGTTATTGCATTGTACGTAAGTACCACAACTTCTTTATCCATTTTTCGCTTTCTGCGATATTGAACTTGTACCGTAAACGAGGTTCTTGTAAACAGAGCCGTCCCAAACTTTGGGGTGGCTGTGTCTTTTTGATTTTAATTTCCCTAAGCTATAGGACCATAAGTGGAAGTGCCCTAGGCTCTGTTGCTTTGTTTTTTAGATGTTTCAGGAAACACCATACACTTCTCCAGAGTGGCTTTTGGCAATTTACATCACACTCATCAGCATAAGTAGGCTCCCAGTTCTCCATGGCCTGTCCTGCCTTTCTGGATTTTACACTTTATTCAGATGGCCCTTTTGACCGGGGTGCAGTGAGACTTCATTGTAGTGCAGATTTCCTTTGCAAGCTTGCTTGGTTGGCCAAAAAGGGCGTATGCGTTTTTTCCTGAATATATTCAGGAAAAAACGCATACGCCCTTTTTGGCCAAGTGCATCATTGTGGACGTTCTGCCTCTTTTCCTATGCTTTACATGCAATTCCAGTCTACCTCCTGAAATCGGTTTCCTGCAATTCTGCCCCGCATTCAAGTCCTCTTGGCAGCCTTACTTCAATATATTTTTGGACGATAGCTGTCATTTATAACTCTGAAAGTTTGTGAATTACAGGGCCCCTGAGCTCCTTTGTTCAACTCACTTTCTTGTGAGCTGGCCGCAACACCGCAGGATTGCTTCAGGTCCTAGTGTGGTTCCGGCATGGCACGCTGAGCCTTTGGTTAATTCCTCTTCCTGGTGGGAAATGAGAGTTAAATTTGCCCGTCCAGACACCTCCAGCTAGTCTCTCATTGGTTCTCCCTATTCCTGTTCATTTTCCGCAGAAATTGCAAACTGGGCCAAACAGGAGGTTAAAGGCACTGACTCTCCAAGTGGGGAGAGTGTTAGTAAAGCGTCTGGAATGTTGCACCCGAGTACCAGGGGACGAAAACTGAGACACATTTGAACACGTTTCCCGATCACACGGAGGATCATACTCTGGGTTCCACATGCATGTTTTAGCTGAAGGAAGAATCCCTTAAACCTGGAGAGTTGAGACCCATGGAATGGGTACCATGCAATATGACTTCAAAGGGTCTGCATTTGCTCACCGAACCTCACCAATCCGATCACTGCTGCGTTTATGCCGCTGTACACACGCTTGATTCTCTTTCGGAGACATATAAATCCATAGGTTTTAAGATTCTTAGTAGTCACGTATATTCTTATGCGTTTAATATGGGGTGTTGAGTCCACTTCGTTGAGCAAGGACTAGCTCTTGTCTATTACATATTTGGCTTATGGAACGGTATCTGTGCTAATTTCAATCTCTGGTTTTATGCAGCACCCCAACTCACCATTCCCCTTAAGCAAGCATAAGTTGGTTTTCTACATTTGAGACCCTGTCCTGTTTTGTAATTCAGTTCCTGTGTAGCCAAGTTTACATTCCATGTATTAGTGATAACTTATGATGTTTCTTTTTCTCTGTGACTTATTTCACTTAGAATCATCATACCTGAATCCACTCATTATGCTGCTAAGGGCCTGATGACATAGATTACGTCGCAGAATGATATTGCATTGTAAGTAAGTACCTCAACTTCTTTATCCATTTCTGGCTTTCTGCGATATTGAACTTGTACCGTAAACGAGGTTCTTGTAAACAGAGCCGTCCCAAACTTTGGGGTCGCTGTGTCTTTTTGATTTTAATTTCTCTAAGCTATAGGACCATAAGTGGAAGTGTCCTAGGCTCTGTTGCTCTGTTTTTTAGATGTTTCAGGAAACACCATACACTTTTCCAGAGTGGCTGTTGGCAATTTACATCCCGCCCATCAGCATAAGAAGGCTCCCAGTTCTCCATGGCCTGTCCTGCCTTTCTGGATTTTACACTTTTTTCAGATGGCCCTTTTGACCGGGGGGCAGTGAGACTTCATTGTAGTGCAGATTTCCTTTGCAAGCTTGCTTGGTTGGCCAAAAAGGGCGTATGCGTTTTTTCCTGAATATATTCAGGAAAAAACGCATACACCCTTTTTGGCCAAGTGCATCATTGTGGACGTTCTGCCTCTTTTCCTATGCTTTACATGCAATTCCAGTCTACCTCCTGAAATCGGTTTCCTGCAATTCTGCCCCGCTTTCAAGTCCTCTTGGCAGCCTTACTTCAATATATTTTTGGAAGATAGCTGTCATTTATAACTCTGCAGGTTTGTGAATTACAGGGCCCCTGAGCTCCTTTCTTCAACTCGCTTTCTTGTGAGCTGGCCGCAACACCACAGGATTGCTTCAGGCCCTAGTGTGGTTCCAGCATGGCTCGCTGAGCCTTTGGTTAATTCCTCTTCCTGGTGGGAAATGAGAGTTAAATTTGCCCGTCCAGACACCTCCAGCTAGTCTCTCATTGGTTCTCCCTATTCCTGTTCATTTTCCGCAGAAATTGCAAACTGGGCCAAAGAGGAGGTTAAAGGCACTGACTCTCCAAGTGGGGAGAGTGTTAGTAAAGCGTCTGGAATGTTGCACCCGAGTACCAGGGGACGAAAACTGAGACACATTTGAACACGTTTCCCGATCACATGGTGGATCATACTCTGGGTTCCACATGCATGTTTTAGCTGAAGGAAGAATCCCTTAAACCTGGAGAGTTGAGACCCATGGAATGGGTACCATGCAATATGACATCAAAGGGTCTGCATTTGCTCACCGATCCTCACCAATCCAATCACTGCTGCGTTTATGCCGCTGTACACATGCTTGATTCTCTTTCGGAGACATATAAATCCATAGGTTTTAAGATTCTTACTAGTCAGATATATTCTTAGGCGTTTAATATGGGGTGTTGAGTCCACTTCGTTGAGCAAGCAGTAGCTCTTGTCTATTACATATTTGGCTTATGGAAAGGTATCTGTGCTAACTTCAATCTCTGGTTTTATGCAGCACCCCAACTCACCTTTCCCCTTAAGCAAGCATAATTTGGTTTTCTACATTTGAGACCCTATTCTGTTTTGTAATTCAGTTCCTGTGTAGCCAAGTTTACATTCCGTGTATTAGTGATATCTTATGATGTTTCTTTTTCTGTGTGACTTATTTCACTTAGAATCATCGTACCTGAATCCACTCATTATGCTGCTACTGGCCTGATGACGTAGGTTTCATTGCTGAGTGATATTGCATTGTACATAAGTACCACAACTTCTTTATCCATTTTTCGCTTTCTGCGATATTGAACTTGTACCGTAAACGAGGTTCTTGTAAACAGAGCCGTCCCAAACTTTGGGGTGGCTGTGTCTTTTTGATTTTAATTTCCCTAAGCTATAGGACCATAAGGGGAAGTGCCCTAGGCTCTGTTGCTTTGTTTTTTAGATGTTTCAGGAAACACCATACACTTCTCCAGAGTGGCTGTTTGCAATTTACATCCCGCCCATCAGCATAAGAAGGCTCCCAGTTCTCCATGGCCTGTCCTGCCTTTCTGGACTTTACACTTTTTTCAGATGGCCCTTTTGACCGGGGGGCAGTGAGACTTCATTGTAGTGCAGATTTCCTTTGTAAGCTTGCTTGGTTGGCCAAAAAGTGTGTATGCGTTTTTTCCTGAATATATTCAGGAAAAAACGCATACGCCCTTTTTGGCCAAGTGCATCATTGTGGACGTTCTGCCTCTTTTCCTATGCTTTACATGCAATTCCAGTCTACCTCCTGAAATCGGTTTCCTGCAATTCTGCCCCGCTTTCAAGTCCTCTTGGCAGCTTTACTTCAATATATTTTTGGACGATAGCTGTCATTTATAACTCTGCAGGTTGGTGAATTACAGGGCCCCTGAGCTCCTTTCTTCAACTCGCTTTCTTGTGAGCTGGCTGCAACACCGCAGGATTGCTTCAGGCCCTAGTGTGGTTCCGGCATGGCACGCTGAGCCTTTGGTTAATTCCTCTTCCTGGTGGGAAATGAGAGTTAAATTTGCCCGTCCAGACACCTCCAGCTAGTCTCTCATTGGTTCTCCCTATTCCTGTTCATTTTCCGCAGAAATTGCAAACTGGGCCAAACAGGAGGTTAAAGGCACTGACTCTCCAAGTGGGGAGAGTGTTAGTAAAGCGTCTGGAATGTTGCACCCGAGTACCAGGGGACGAAAACTGAGACACATTTGAACACGTTTCCCGATCACTTGGTGGATCATACTCTGGGTTCCACATGCATGTTTTAGCTGAAGGAAGAATCCCTTAAACCTGGAGAGTTGAGACCCATGGAATGGGTACCATGCAATATGACTTCAAAGGGTCTGCATTTGCTCACCGAACCTCACCAATCCTATCACTGCTGCGTTTATGCCGCTGTACACACGCTTGATTCTCTTTCGGACACATATAAATCCATAGGTTTTAAGATTCTTACTAGTCAGTTATATTCTTAGGCGTTTAATATGGGGTGTTGAGTCCACTTGGTTGAGCAAGCAGTAGCTCTTGTCTATTACATATTTGGCTTATGGAAAGGTATCTGTGTTAATTTCAATCTCTGGTTTTATGCAGCACCCCAACTCACCTTTCCCCTTAAGCAAGCATAAGTTGGTTTTCTACATTTGAGACCCTATTCTGTTTTGTAATTCAGTTCCTGTGTAGCCAAGTTTACATTTCGTGTAGTAGTGATATCTTATGATGTTTCTTTTTCTGTGGGACTTATTTCACTTAGAATCATCGTACCTGAATCCACTCATTATGCTGCTAAGGGCCTGATGACATAGATTTCATTGCTGAGTGATATTGCATTGTACGTAAGTACCTCAACTTCTTTATCCATTTCTCGCTTTCTGCGATATTGAACTTGTACCGTAAATGAGGTTCTTGTAAACAGAGCCATCCCAAACTTTGGGGTGGCTGTGCCTTTTTGATTTTAATTTCCCTAAGCTATAGGACCATAAGTGGAAGTGCCCTAGGCTCTGTTACTTTGTTTTTTAGATGTTTCAGGAAACACCATACACTTCTCCAGAGTGGCTTTTGGCAATTTACATCACACTCATCAGCATAAGTAGGCTCCCAGTTCTCCATGGCCTGTCCTGCCTTTCTGGATTTTACACTTTATTCAGATGGCCCTTTTGACCGGGGTGCAGTGAGACTTCATTGTAGTGCAGATTTCCTTTGCAAGCTTGCTTGGTTGGCCAAAAAGGGCGTATGCGTTTTTTCCTGAATATATTCAGGAAAAAACGCATACGCCCTTTTTGGCCAAGTGCATCATTGTGGACGTTCTGCCTCTTTTCCTATGCTTTACATGCAATTCCAGTCTACCTCCTGAAATCGGTTTCCTGCAATTCTGCCCCGCATTCAAGTCCTCTTGGCAGCCTTACTTCAATATATTTTTGGACGATAGCTGTCATTTATAACTCTGAAAGTTTGTGAATTACAGGGCCCCTGAGCTCCTTTGTTCAACTCACTTTCTTGTGAGCTGGCCGCAACACCGCAGGATTGCTTCACGTCCTAGTGTGGTTCCGGCATGGCACGCTGAGCCTTTGGTTAATTCCTCTTCCTGGTGGGAAATGAGAGTTAAATTTGCCCGTCCAGACACCTCCAGCTAGTCTCTCATTGGTTCTCCCTATTCCTGTTCATTTTCCGCAGAAATTGCAAACTGGGCCAAACAGGAGGTTAAAGGCACTGACTCTCCAAGTGGGGAGAGTGTTAGTAAAGCGTCTGGAATGTTGCACCCGAGTACCAGGGGACGAAAACTGAGACACATTTGAACACGTTTCCCGATCACACGGAGGATCATACTCTGGGTTCCACATGCATGTTTTAGCTGAAGGAAGAATCCCTTAAACCTGGAGAGTTGAGACCCATGGAATGGGTACCATGCAATATGACTTCAAAGGGTCTGCATTTGCTCACCGAACCTCACCAATCCGATCACTGCTGCGTTTATGCCGCTGTACACACGCTTGATTCTCTTTCGGAGACATATAAATCCATAGGTTTTAAGATTCTTAGTAGTCACGTATATTCTTATGCGTTTAATATGGGGTGTTGAGTCCACTTCGTTGAGCAAGGACTAGCTCTTGTCTATTACATATTTGGCTTATGGAACGGTATCTGTGCTAATTTCAATCTCTGGTTTTATGCAGCACCCCAACTCACCATTCCCCTTAAGCAAGCATAAGTTGGTTTTCTACATTTGAGACCCTGTCCTGTTTTGTAATTCAGTTCCTGTGTAGCCAAGTTTACATTCCATGTATTAGTGATAACTTATGATGTTTCTTTTTCTCTGTGACTTATTTCACTTAGAATCATCATACCTGAATCCACTCATTATGCTGCTAAGGGCCTGATGACATAGATTACGTCGCAGAATGATATTGCATTGTAAGTAAGTACCTCAACTTCTTTATCCATTTCTGGCTTTCTGCGATATTGAACTTGTACCGTAAACGAGGTTCTTGTAAACAGAGCCGTCCCAAACTTTGGGGTCGCTGTGTCTTTTTGATTTTAATTTCTCTAAGCTATAGGACCATAAGTGGAAGTGTCCTAGGCTCTGTTGCTCTGTTTTTTAGATGTTTCAGGAAACACCATACACTTTTCCAGAGTGGCTGTTGGCAATTTACAGCCCGCCCATCAGCATAAGAAGGCTCCCAGTTCTCCATGGCCTGTCCTGCCTTTCTGGATTTTACACTTTTTTCAGATGGCCCTTTTGACCGGGGGGCAGTGAGACTTCATTGTAGTGCAGATTTCCTTTGCAAGCTTGCTTGGTTGGCCAAAAAGGGCGTATGCGTTTTTTCCTGAATATATTCAGGAAAAAACGCATACACCCTTTTTGGCCAAGTGCATCATTGTGGACGTTCTGCCTCTTTTCCTATGCTTTACATGCAATTCCAGTCTACCTCCTGAAATCGGTTTCCTGCAATTCTGCCCCGCTTTCAAGTCCTCTTGGCAGCCTTACTTCAATATATTTTTGGAAGATAGCTGTCATTTATAACTCTGCAGGTTTGTGAATTACAGGGCCCCTGAGCTCCTTTCTTCAACTCGCTTTCTTGTGAGCTGGCCGCAACACCACAGGATTGCTTCAGGCCCTAGTGTGGTTCCAGCATGGCTCGCTGAGCCTTTGGTTAATTCCTCTTCCTGGTGGGAAATGAGAGTTAAATTTGCCCGTCCAGACACCTCCAGCTAGTCTCTCATTGGTTCTCCCTATTCCTGTTCATTTTCCGCAGAAATTGCAAACTGGGCCAAAGAGGAGGTTAAAGGCACTGACTCTCCAAGTGGGGAGAGTGTTAGTAAAGCGTCTGGAATGTTGCACCCGAGTACCAGGGGACGAAAACTGAGACACATTTGAACACGTTTCCCGATCACATGGTGGATCATACTCTGGGTTCCACATGCATGTTTTAGCTGAAGGAAGAATCCCTTAAACCTGGAGAGTTGAGACCCATGGAATGGGTACCATGCAATATGACATCAAAGGGTCTGCATTTGCTCACCGATCCTCACCAATCCAATCACTGCTGCGTTTATGCCGCTGTACACATGCTTGATTCTCTTTCGGAGACATATAAATCCATAGGTTTTAAGATTCTTACTAGTCAGATATATTCTTAGGCGTTTAATATGGGGTGTTGAGTCCACTTCGTTGAGCAAGCAGTAGCTCTTGTCTATTACATATTTGGCTTATGGAAAGGTATCTGTGCTAACTTCAATCTCTGGTTTTATGCAGCACCCCAACTCACCTTTCCCCTTAAGCAAGCATAATTTGGTTTTCTACATTTGAGACCCTATTCTGTTTTGTAATTCAGTTCCTGTGTAGCCAAGTTTACATTCCGTGTATTAGTGATATCTTATGATGTTTCTTTTTCTGTGTGACTTATTTCACTTAGAATCATCGTACCTGAATCCACTCATTATGCTGCTACTGGCCTGATGACGTAGGTTTCATTGCTGAGTGATATTGCATTGTACATAAGTACCACAACTTCTTTATCCATTTTTCGCTTTCTGCGATATTGAACTTGTACCGTAAACGAGGTTCTTGTAAACAGAGCCGTCCCAAACTTTGGGGTGGCTGTGTCTTTTTGATTTTAATTTCCCTAAGCTATAGGACCATAAGGGGAAGTGCCCTAGGCTCTGTTGCTTTGTTTTTTAGATGTTTCAGGAAACACCATACACTTCTCCAGAGTGGCTGTTTGCAATTTACATCCCGCCCATCAGCATAAGAAGGCTCCCAGTTCTCCATGGCCTGTCCTGCCTTTCTGGACTTTACACTTTTTTCAGATGGCCCTTTTGACCGGGGGGCAGTGAGACTTCATTGTAGTGCAGATTTCCTTTGTAAGCTTGCTTGGTTGGCCAAAAAGTGTGTATGCGTTTTTTCCTGAATATATTCAGGAAAAAACGCATACGCCCTTTTTGGCCAAGTGCATCATTGTGGACGTTCTGCCTCTTTTCCTATGCTTTACATGCAATTCCAGTCTACCTCCTGAAATCGGTTTCCTGCAATTCTGCCCCGCTTTCAAGTCCTCTTGGCAGCTTTACTTCAATATATTTTTGGACGATAGCTGTCATTTATAACTCTGCAGGTTGGTGAATTACAGGGCCCCTGAGCTCCTTTCTTCAACTCGCTTTCTTGTGAGCTGGCTGCAACACCGCAGGATTGCTTCAGGCCCTAGTGTGGTTCCGGCATGGCACGCTGAGCCTTTGGTTAATTCCTCTTCCTGGTGGGAAATGAGAGTTAAATTTGCCCGTCCAGACACCTCCAGCTAGTCTCTCATTGGTTCTCCCTATTCCTGTTCATTTTCCGCAGAAATTGCAAACTGGGCCAAACAGGAGGTTAAAGGCACTGACTCTCCAAGTGGGGAGAGTGTTAGTAAAGCGTCTGGAATGTTGCACCCGAGTACCAGGGGACGAAAACTGAGACACATTTGAACACGTTTCCCGATCACTTGGTGGATCATACTCTGGGTTCCACATGCATGTTTTAGCTGAAGGAAGAATCCCTTAAACCTGGAGAGTTGAGACCCATGGAATGGGTACCATGCAATATGACTTCAAAGGGTCTGCATTTGCTCACCGAACCTCACCAATCCTATCACTGCTGCGTTTATGCCGCTGTACACACGCTTGATTCTCTTTCGGACACATATAAATCCATAGGTTTTAAGATTCTTACTAGTCAGTTATATTCTTAGGCGTTTAATATGGGGTGTTGAGTCCACTTGGTTGAGCAAGCAGTAGCTCTTGTCTATTACATATTTGGCTTATGGAAAGGTATCTGTGTTAATTTCAATCTCTGGTTTTATGCAGCACCCCAACTCACCTTTCCCCTTAAGCAAGCATAAGTTGGTTTTCTACATTTGAGACCCTATTCTGTTTTGTAATTCAGTTCCTGTGTAGCCAAGTTTACATTTCGTGTAGTAGTGATATCTTATGATGTTTCTTTTTCTGTGGGACTTATTTCACTTAGAATCATCGTACCTGAATCCACTCATTATGCTGCTAAGGGCCTGATGACATAGATTTCATTGCTGAGTGATATTGCATTGTACGTAAGTACCTCAACTTCTTTATCCATTTCTCGCTTTCTGCGATATTGAACTTGTACCGTAAATGAGGTTCTTGTAAACAGAGCCATCCCAAACTTTGGGGTGGCTGTGCCTTTTTGATTTTAATTTCCCTAAGCTATAGGACCATAAGTGGAAGTGCCCTAGGCTCTGTTACTTTGTTTTTTAGATGTTTCAGGAAACACCATACACTTCTCCAGAGTGGCTTTTGGCAATTTACATCACACTCATCAGCATAAGTAGGCTCCCAGTTCTCCATGGCCTGTCCTGCCTTTCTGGATTTTACACTTTATTCAGATGGCCCTTTTGACCGGGGTGCAGTGAGACTTCATTGTAGTGCAGATTTCCTTTGCAAGCTTGCTTGGTTGGCCAAAAAGGGCGTATGCGTTTTTTCCTGAATATATTCAGGAAAAAACGCATACGCCCTTTTTGGCCAAGTGCATCATTGTGGACGTTCTGCCTCTTTTCCTATGCTTTACATGCAATTCCAGTCTACCTCCTGAAATCGGTTTCCTGCAATTCTGCCCCGCATTCAAGTCCTCTTGGCAGCCTTACTTCAATATATTTTTGGACGATAGCTGTCATTTATAACTCTGAAAGTTTGTGAATTACAGGGCCCCTGAGCTCCTTTGTTCAACTCACTTTCTTGTGAGCTGGCCGCAACACCGCAGGATTGCTTCACGTCCTAGTGTGGTTCCGGCATGGCACGCTGAGCCTTTGGTTAATTCCTCTTCCTGGTGGGAAATGAGAGTTAAATTTGCCCGTCCAGACACCTCCAGCTAGTCTCTCATTGGTTCTCCCTATTCCTGTTCATTTTCCGCAGAAATTGCAAACTGGGCCAAACAGGAGGTTAAAGGCACTGACTCTCCAAGTGGGGAGAGTGTTAGTAAAGCGTCTGGAATGTTGCACCCGAGTACCAGGGGACGAAAACTGAGACACATTTGAACACGTTTCCCGATCACACGGAGGATCATACTCTGGGTTCCACATGCATGTTTTAGCTGAAGGAAGAATCCCTTAAACCTGGAGAGTTGAGACCCATGGAATGGGTACCATGCAATATGACTTCAAAGGGTCTGCATTTGCTCACCGAACCTCACCAATCCGATCACTGCTGCGTTTATGCCGCTGTACACACGCTTGATTCTCTTTCGGAGACATATAAATCCATAGGTTTTAAGATTCTTAGTAGTCACGTATATTCTTATGCGTTTAATATGGGGTGTTGAGTCCACTTCGTTGAGCAAGGACTAGCTCTTGTCTATTACATATTTGGCTTATGGAACGGTATCTGTGCTAATTTCAATCTCTGGTTTTATGCAGCACCCCAACTCACCATTCCCCTTAAGCAAGCATAAGTTGGTTTTCTACATTTGAGACCCTGTCCTGTTTTGTAATTCAGTTCCTGTGTAGCCAAGTTTACATTCCATGTATTAGTGATAACTTATGATGTTTCTTTTTCTCTGTGACTTATTTCACTTAGAATCATCATACCTGAATCCACTCATTATGCTGCTAAGGGCCTGATGACATAGATTACGTCGCAGAATGATATTGCATTGTAAGTAAGTACCTCAACTTCTTTATCCATTTCTGGCTTTCTGCGATATTGAACTTGTACCGTAAACGAGGTTCTTGTAAACAGAGCCGTCCCAAACTTTGGGGTCGCTGTGTCTTTTTGATTTTAATTTCTCTAAGCTATAGGACCATAAGTGGAAGTGTCCTAGGCTCTGTTGCTCTGTTTTTTAGATGTTTCAGGAAACACCATACACTTTTCCAGAGTGGCTGTTGGCAATTTACATCCCGCCCATCAGCATAAGAAGGCTCCCAGTTCTCCATGGCCTGTCCTGCCTTTCTGGATTTTACACTTTTTTCAGATGGCCCTTTTGACCGGGGGGCAGTGAGACTTCATTGTAGTGCAGATTTCCTTTGCAAGCTTGCTTGGTTGGCCAAAAAGGGCGTATGCGTTTTTTCCTGAATATATTCAGGAAAAAACGCATACGCCCTTTTTGGCCAAGTGCATCATTGTGGACGTTCTGCCTCTTTTCCTATGCTTTACATGCAATTCCAGTCTACCTCCTGAAATCGGTTTCCTGCAATTCTGCCCCGCTTTCAAGTCCTCTTGGCAGCCTTACTTCAATATATTTTTGGAAGATAGCTGTCATTTATAACTCTGCAGGTTTGTGAATTACAGGGCCCCTGAGCTCCTTTCTTCAACTCGCTTTCTTGTGAGCTGGCCGCAACACCACAGGATTGCTTCAGGCCCTAGTGTGGTTCCAGCATGGCTCGCTGAGCCTTTGGTTAATTCCTCTTCCTGGTGGGAAATGAGAGTTAAATTTGCCCGTCCAGACACCTCCAGCTAGTCTCTCATTGGTTCTCCCTATTCCTGTTCATTTTCCGCAGAAATTGCAAACTGGGCCAAACAGGAGGTTAAAGGCACTGACTCTCCAATTGGGGAGAGTGTTAGTAAAGCGTCTGGAATGTTGCACCCGAGTACCAGGGGACGAAAACTGAGACACATTTGAACACGTTTCCCGATCACACGGTGGATCATACTCTGGGTTCCACATGCATGTTTTAGCTGAAGGAAGAATCCCTTAAACCTGGAGAGTTGAGACCCATGGAATGGGTACCATGCAATATGACTTCAAAGGGTCTGCATTTGCTCACCGAACCTCACCAATCCTATCACTGCTGCGTTTATGCCACTGTACACACGCTTGATTCTCTTTCGGAGACATATAAATCCATAGGTTTTAAGATTCTTACTAGTCAGGTATATTCTTAGGCGTTTAATATGGGGTGTTGAGTCCACTTCGTTGAGCAAGCAGTAGCTCTTGTCTATTACATATTTGGCTTATGGAAAGGTATCTGTGCTAATTTCAATCTCTGGTTTTATGCAGCATCCCAACTCACCTTTCCCCTTAAGCAAGCATAAGTTGGTTTTCTACATTTGAGATCCTGTTCTGTTTTGTAATTCAGTTCCTGTGTAGCCAAGTTTACATTCGGTGTATTAGTGATATCTTATGATGTTTCTTTTTCTGTGTGACTTATTTCACTTAGAATCATCGTACCTGAATCCACTCATTATGCTGCTACTGGCCTGATGACATAGATTTCATTGCTGAGTGTTATTGCATTGTACGTAAGTACCACAACTTCTTTATCCATTTTTCGCTTTCTGCGATATTGAACTTGTACCGTAAACGAAGTTCTTGTAAACAGAGCCGTCCCAAATTTTGGGGTGGCTGTGTCTTTTTGATTTTAAATTCCCTAAGCTATAGGACCATAAGTGGAAGTGCCCTAGGCTCTGTTGCTTTGTTTTTTAGATGTTTCAGGAAACACCATACACTTCTCCAGAGTGGCTTTTGGCAATTTACATCCCACCCATCAGCATAACAAGGCTCCCAGTTCTCCATGGCCTGTCCTGCCTTTCTGGATTATACACTTTTTTCAGATGGACCTTTTGACCGGGGGGCAGTGAGACTTCATTGTAGTGCAGATTTCCTTTGCAAGCTTGCTTGGTTGGCCAAAAAGGGCGTATGCGTTTTTTCCTGAATATATTCAGGAAAAAACGCATACGCCCTTTTTGGTCAAGTGCATCATTGTGGACGTTCTGCCTCTTTTCCTATGCTTTACATGCAATTCCAGTCTACCTCCTGAAATCGGTTTCCTGCAATTCTGCCCCGCTTTCAAGTCCTCTTGGCAGCTTTACTTCAATATATTTTTGGACGATAGCTGTCATTTATAACTCTGCAGGTTGGTGAATTACAGGGCCCCTGAGCTCCTTTCTTCAACTCGCTTTCTTGTGAGCTGGCTCCAACACCGCAGGATTGCTTCAGGCCCTAGTGTGGTTCCGGCATGGCACGCTGAGCCTTTGGTTAATTCCTCTTCCTGGTGGGAAATGAGAGTTAAATTTGCCCGTCCAGACACCTCCAGCTAGTCTCTCATTGGTTCTCCCTATTCCTGTTCATTTTCCGCAGAAATTGCAAACTGGGCCAAACAGGAGGTTAAAGGCACTGACTCTCCAAGTGGGGAGAGTGTTAGTAAAGCATCTGGAATGTTGCACCCGAGTACCAGGGGATGAAAACTGAGACACATTTGAACACGTTTCCCGATCACACGGTGGATCATACTCTGGGTTCCACATGCATGTTCTAGCTGAAGGAAGAATCCCTTAAACCTGGAGAGTTGAGACCCATGGAATGGGTACCATGCAGTATGACTTCAAAGGGTCTGCATTTGCTCACCGAACCTCACCAATCCTATCACTGCTGCTTTTATGTCGCTGTACAAACGCTGGATTCTCTTTTGGAGACATATAAATCCATAGGTTTTAAGATTCTTACTAGTCAGGTATATTCTTAGGCGGTTAATATGGGGTGTTGAGTCCACTTCGTTGAGCAAGCAGTAGCTCTTGTCTATTACATATTTGGCTTATTGAAAGATATCTGTGCTAATTTCAATCTCTGGTTTTATGCAGCACCCCAACTCACCTTTCCCCTTAAGCAAGCATAAGTTGGTTTTCTACATTTGAGACCCTATTCTGTTTTGTAATTCAGTTCCTGTGTAGCCAAGTTTACATTCCGTGTAGTAGTGATACCTTATGATGTTTCTTTTTCTGTGTGACTTATTTCACTTAGAATCATCGTACCTGAATCCACTCATTATACTGCTACAGGCCTGATGACATAGATTTCATTGCTGAGTGATATTGCATTGTACGTAAGTACCACAACTTCTTTATCCATTTTTCGCTTTCTGCGATATTGAACTTGTACCGTAAACGAGGTTCTTGTAAACAGAGCCGTCCCAAACTTTGGGGTGGCTGTGTCTTTTTTATTTTAATTTCTCTAAGCTATAGGACCATAAGTGGAAGTGTCCTAGGCTCTGTTGCTCTGTTTTTTAGATGTTTCAGGAAACACCATACACTTCTCCAGAGTGGCTGTTGGCAATTTACATCCCGCCCATCAGCATAAGAAGGCTCCCAGTTCTCCATGGCCTGTCCTGCCTTTCTGGATTTTACACTTTTTTCAGATGGCCCTTTTGACCGGGGGGCAGTGACACTTCATTGTAGTGCAGATTTCCTTTTCAAGCTTGCTTGGTTGGCCAAAAAGGGCGTATGCGTTTTTTCCTGAATATGTTCAGGAAAAAACGCATACGCCCTGTTTGGCCAAGTGCATCATTGTGGACGTTCTGCCTCTTTTCCTATGCTTTACATGCAATTCCAGTCTACCTCCTGAAATCGTTTCCCTGCAATTCTGCCCCGCTTTCAAGTCCTCTTGGCAGCCTTACTTCATTATTTTTTTGGACGATAGCTGTCATTTATAACTCTGCAGGTTTGTGAATTACAGGGCCCCTGAGCTCCTTTCTTCAACTCGCTTTCTTGTGAGCTGGCCGCAACACCGCAGGATTGCTTCAGGCCCTAGTGTGGTTCCACCATGGCTCGCTGAGCCTTTGGTTAATTCCTCTTCCTGGTGGGAAATGAGAGTTAAATTTGCCCGTCCAGACACCTCCAGCTAGTCTCTCATTGGTTCTCCCTATTCCTGTTCATTTTCCGCAGAAATTGCAAACTGGGCCAAACAGGAGTTTAAAGGAATTGACTCTCCAAGTGGGGAGAGTGTTAGTAAAGCGTCTGGAATGTTGCACCTGAGTACCAGGGGACGAAAACTGAGACACATTTGAACACGTTTCCCGATCACACGGTGGATCATACTCTGGGTTCCACATGCATGTTTTAGCTGAAGGAAGAATCCCTTAAACCTGGAGAGTTGAGACCCATGGAATGGGTACCATGCAATATGACTTCAAAGGGTCTGCATTTGCTCACCAATCCTCACCAATCCGATCACTGCTGCGTTTATGCCGCTGTACACATGCTTGAATCTCTTTCGAATACATATAAATCCATAGGTTTTAAGATTCTTAGTAGTCACGTATATTCTTATGCGTTTAATATGGGGAGTTGAGTCCACTTCGTTGAGCAAGTACTAGCTCTTGTCTATTACATATTTTGCTGATGGAAAGGTATCTGTGCTAATTTCAATCTCTGGTTTTATGCAGCACCCCAACTCACCATTCCCCTTAAGCAAGCATAAGTTGGTTTTCTACATTTGAGACCCTGTTTTGTTTTGTAATTCAGTTCCTGTGTAGCCAAGTTTACATTCCATGTATTAGTGATAACTTATGATGTTTCTTTTTCTGTGTGACTTATTTCACTTAGAATCATCGTACCTGAATCCACTCATTATGCTGCTAAGGGCCTGATGACATAGATTTCGTCGCTCAGTGATATTGCACTGTAAGTAAGTACCTCAGCTTCTTTATCCATTTCTGGCTTTCTTCGATATTGAACTTGTACCGTAAATGAGGTTCTTGTAAACAGAGCCGTCCCAAACTTTGGGGTTGCTGTGTCTTTTTTATTTTAATTTCCCTAAGCTATAGGACCATAAGTGGAAGTGCCCTAGGCTCTGTTGCTTTGTTTTTTAGATGTTTCAGGAAACACCATACACTTCTCCAGAGTGGCTTTTGGCAATTTACATCCCACCCATCAGCATAACAAGGCTCCCAGTTCTCCATGGCCTGTCCTGCCTTTCTGGATTATACACTTTTTTCAGATGGCCCTTTTGACCGGGGGGCAGTGAGACTTCATTGTAGTGCAGATTTCCTTTGCAAGCTTGCTTGGTTGGCCAAAAAGGGCGTATGCGTTTTTTCCTGAATATATTCAGGAAAAAACGCATACGCCCTTTTTGGCCAAGTGCCTCATTGTGGACCTTCTGCCTCTTTTCCTATGCTTTACATGCAATTCCAGTCTACCTCCTGAAATCGGTTTCCTGCAATTCTGCCCCGCTTTCAAGTTCTCTTGGCAGCCTTACTTCAATATATTTTTGGACGATAGCTGTCATTTATAACTCTGCAGGTTTGTGAATTACAGGGCCCCTGAGCTCCTTTTTTCAACTCGCTTTCTTGTGAGCTGGCCGCAACACCGCAGGATTGCTTCAGGCCCTAGTGTGGTTCCGGCATGGCACACTGAGCCTTTGGTTAATTCCTCTTCCTGCTGGGAAATGAGAATTATATTTGCCCGTCCAGACACCTCCAGCTAGTCTCTCATTGGTTCTCCCTATTCCTGTTCATTTTCCGCAGAAATTGCAAACTGGGCCAAAGAGGAGGTTAAAGGCACTGACTCTCCAAGTGGGGAGAGTGTTAGTAAAGCGTCTGGAATGTTGCACCCGAGTACCAGGGGACGAAAACTGAGACACATTTGAACACGTTTCCCGATCACATGGTGGATCATACTCTGGGTTCCACATGCATGTTTTAGCTGAAGGAAGAATCCCTTAAACCTGGAGAGTTGAGACCCATGGAATGGGTACCATGCAATATGACTTCAAAGGGTCTGCATTTGCTCACCGATCCTCACCAATCCAATCACTGCTGCGTTTATGCCGCTGTACACATGCTTGATTCTCTTTCGGAGACATATAAATCCATAGGTTTTAAGATTCTTACTAGTCAGGTATATTCTTAGGCGTTTAATATGGGGTGTTGAGTCCACTTCGTTGAGCAAGCAGTAGCTCTTGTCTATTACATATTTGGCTTATGGAAAGGTATCTGTGCTAACTTCAATCTCTGGTTTTATGCAGCACCCCAACTCACCTTTCCCCTTAAGCAAGCATAAGTTGGTTTTCTACATTTGAGACCCTATTCTGTTTTGTAATTCAGTTCCTGTGTAGCCAAGTTTACATTCCGTGTATTAGTGATATCTTATGATGTTTCTTTTTCTGTGTGACTTATTTCACTTAGAATCATCGTACCTGAATCCACTCATTATGCTGCTACTGGCCTGATGACGTAGGTTTCATTGCTGAGTGATATTGCATTGTACATAAGTACCACAACTTCTTTATCCATTTTTCGCTTTCTGCGATATTGAACTTGTACCGTAAACGAGGTTCTTGTAAACAGAGCCGTCCCAAACTTTGGGGTGGCTGTGTCTTTTTGATTTTAATTTCCCTAAGCTATAGGACCATAAGGGGAAGTGCCCTAGGCTCTGTTGCTTTGTTTTTTAGATGTTTCAGGAAACACCATACACTTCTCCAGAGTGGCTGTTTGCAATTTACATCCCGCCCATCAGCATAAGAAGGCTCCCAGTTCTCCATGGCCTGTCCTGCCTTTCTGGATTTTACACTTTTTTCAGATGGCCCTTTTGACCGGGGGGCAGTGAGACTTCATTGTAGTGCAGATTTCCTTTGTAAGCTTGCTTGGTTGGCCAAAAAGTGTGTATGCGTTTTTTCCTGAATATATTCAGGAAAAAACGCATACGCCCTTTTTGGCCAAGTGCATCCTTGTGGACGTTCTGCCTCTTTTCCTATGCTTTACATGCAATTCCAGTCTACCTCCTGAAATCGGTTTCCTGCAATTCTGCCCCGCTTTCAAGTCCTCTTGGCAGCTTTACTTCAATATATTTTTGGACGATAGCTGTCATTTATAACTCTGCAGGTTGGTGAATTACAGGGCCCCTGAGCTCCTTTCTTCAACTCGCTTTCTTGTGAGCTGGCCGCAACACCGCAGGATTACTTCAGGCCCTAGTGTGGTTCCGGCATGACACGCTGAGCCTTTGGTTAATTCCTCTTCCTGGTGGGAAATGAGAGTTAAATTTGCCCGTCCAGACACCTCCAGCTAGTCTCTCATTGGTTCTCCCTATTCCTGTTCATTTTCCGCAGAAATTGCAAACTGGGCCAAACAGGAGGTTAAAGGCACTGACTCTCCAAGTGGGGAGAGTGTTAGTAAAGCGTCTGGAATGTTGCACCCGAGTACCAGGGGACGAAAACTGAGACACATTTGAACACGTTTCCCGATCACACGGTGGATCATACTCTGGGTTCCACATGCATGTTTTAGCTGAAGGAAGAATCCCTTAAACCTGGAGAGTTGAGACCCATGGAATGGGTACCATGCAATATGACTTCAAAGGGTCTGCATTTGCTCACCGAACCTCACCAATCCTATCACTGCTGCGTTTATGCCGCTGTACACATGCTTGATTCTCTTTCGGAGATATAAATCCATAGGTTTTAAGATTCTTACTAGTCAGGTATATTCTTAGGCGTTTAATATGGGGTGTTGAGTCCACTTCGTTGAGCAAGGAGTAGCTCTTGTCTATTACATATTTGGCTTATGGAAAGGTATCTGTGCTAATTTCAATCTCTGGTTTTATGCAGCACCCCAACTCACCATTCCCCTTAAGCAAGCATAAGTTGGTTTTCTACATTTGAGACCCTGGTCTGTTTTGTAATTCAGTTCCTGTGTAGCAAAGTTTACATTCCATGTATTAGTGATAACTTATGATGTTTCTTTTTCTCTGTGACTTATTTCACTTAGAATCATCGTACCTGAATCCACTCCTTATGCTGCTAAGGGCCTGATGACATAGATTTCATTGCTGAGTGATATTGTATTGTACGAAATACCACAACTTATTTATCCATTTTTCGCTTTCTGCGATATTGAACTTGTAAGGCAAATGAGGTTCTTGTAAACAGAGCCGTCGCAAACTTTGGGGTTGCTGTGTCTTTTTGATTTTAATTTCCCTAAGCTTTAGGACCATAAGTGGAAGTGCCCTAGGCTCTGTTGCTTTGTTTTTTAGATGTTTCAGGAAACACCATACACTTCTCCAGAGTGGCTGTTGGCAATTTACATCCCGCCCATCAGCATAAGAAGGCTCCCAGTTCTCCATGGCCTGTCCTGCCTTTCTGGATTTTACACTTTTTTCAGATGGCCCTTTTGACCGGGGGGCAGTGAGACTTCATTGTAGTGCAGATTTCCTTTGCAAACTTGCTTGGTTGGCCAAAAAGGGCGTATGCGTTTTTTCCTGAATATATTCAGGAAAAAACGCATACGCCCTTTTTGGCCAAGTGCATCATTGTGGACGTTCTGCCTCTTTTCCTATGCTTTACATGCAATCCCAGTCTACCTCCTGAAATCGGTTCCCTGCAATTCTGCCGCGCTTTCAAGTCCTCTTGGCAGCTTTACTTCAATATATTTTTGGACGATAGCTGTCATTTATAACTCTGCAGGTTTGTGAATTACAGGTCCCCTGAGCTCCTTTCTTCAACTCGCTTTCTTGTGAGCTGGCCGCGACACCGCAGGATTGCTTCAGGCCCTAGTGTGGTTCCGGCATGGCACGCTGAGCCTTTGGTTAATTCCTCTTCCTGGTGGGAAATGAGAGTTAAATTTGCCCGTCCAGACACCTCCAGCTAGTCTCTCATTGGTTCTCCCTATTCCTGTTCCTTTTCCGCAGAAATTGCAAACTGGGCCAAACAGGATGTTAAGGGCACTGACTCTCCAAGTGGGGAGAGTGTTAGTAAAGCGTCTGGAATGTTGCACCCGAGTACCAGGGGACGAAAACTGAGACACATTTGAACACGTTTCCCGATCACACGGAGGATCATACTCTGGGTTCCACATGCATGTTTTAGCTGAAGGAAGAATCCCTTAAACCTGGAGAGTTGAGACCCATGGAATGGGTACCATGCAATATGACTTCAAAGGGTCTGCATTTGCTCACCGATCCTCACCATTCCGATCACAGCTGCGTTTATGCTGCTGTACACACGCTTGATTCTCTTTTGGAGACATATAAATCCATAGGTTTTAAGATTCTTAGTAGTCACGTATATTCTTATGCGTTTAATATGGGGTGTTGAGTCCACTTCGTTGAGCAAGGACTAGCCCTTGTCTATTACATATTTGGCTTATGGAACGGTATCTGTGCTAATTTCAATCTCTGGTTTTATGCAGCACCCCAACTCATCTTTCCCCTTAAGCAAGCATAAGTTGGTTTTCTACATTTGAGACCATATTCTGTTTTGTAATTCAGTTCCTGTGTAGCCAAGTTTACATTCCATGTATTAGTGATAACTTATGATGTTTCTTTTTCTCTGTGACTTATTTCACTTAGAATCATCATACCTGAATCCACTCATTATGCTGCTAAGGGCCTGATGACATAGATTACGTAGCAGAATGATATTGAATTGTAAGTAAGTACCTCAACTTCTTTATCCATTTCTGGCTTTCTGCGATATTGAACTTGTACCGTAAACGAGGTTCTTGTAAACAGAGCCGTCCCAAACTTTGGGGTCGCTGTGTCTTTTTGATTTTAATTTCTCTAAGCTATAGGACCATAAGTGGAAGTGTCCTAGGCTCTGTTGCTCTGTTTTTTAGATGTTTCAGGAAACACCATACACTTTTCCAGAGTGGCTGTTGGCAATTTACATCCCGCCCATCAGCATAAGTAGGCTCCCAGTTCTCCATGGCCTGTCCTGCCTTTCTGGATTTTACACTTTTTTCAGATGGCCCTTTTGACCGGGGGGCAGTGAGACTTCATTGTAGTGCAGATTTCCTTTGCAAGCTTGCTTGGTTGGCCAAAAAGGGCGTATGCGTTTTTTCCTGAATATATTCAGGAAAAAACGCATACGCCCTTTTTGGCCAAGTGCATCATTGTGGACGTTCTGCCTCTTTTCCTATGCTTTACATGCAATTCCAGTCTACCTCCTGAAATCGGTTTCCTGCAATTCTGCCCCGCTTTCAAGTCCTCTTGGCAGCCTTACTTCAATATATTTTTGGAAGATAGCTGTCATTTATAACTCTGCAGGTTTGTGAATTACAGGGCCCCTGAGCTCCTTTCTTCAACTCGCTTTCTTGTGAGCTGGCCGCAACACCACAGGATTGCTTCAGGCCCTAGTGTGGTTCCAGCATGGCTCGCTGAGCCTTTGGTTAATTCCTCTTCCTGGTGGGAAATGAGAGTTAAATTTGCCCGTCCAGACACCTCCAGCTAGTCTCTCATTAGTTCTCCCTATTCCTGTTCATTTTCCGCAGAAATTGCAAACTGGGCCAAACAGGAGGTTAAAGGCACTGACTCTCCAAGTGGGGAGAGTGTTAGTAAAGCGTCTGGAATGTTGCACCCGAGTACCAGGGGACGAAAACTGAGACACATTTGAACACGTTTCCCGATCACACGGTGGATCATACTCTGGGTTCCACATGCATGTTTTAGCTGAAGGAAGAATCCCTTAAACCTGGAGAGTTGAGACCCATGGAATGGGTACCATGCAATATGACTTCAAAGGGTCTGCATTTGCTCACCGAACCTCACCAATCCTATCACTGCTGCGTTTATGCCGCTGTACACATGCTTGATTCTCTTTCGGAGATATAAATCCATAGGTTTTAAGATTCTTACTAGTCAGGTATATTCTTAGGCGTTTAATATGGGGTGTTGAGTCCACTTCGTTGAGCAAGGAGTAGCTCTTGTCTATTACATATTTGGCTTATGGAAAGGTATCTCTGCTAATTTCAATCTCTGGTTTTATGCAGCACCCCAACTCACCATTCCCCTTAAGCAAGCATAAGTTGGTTTTCTACATTTGAGACCCTGTTCTGTTTTGTAATTCAGTTCCTGTGTAGCAAAGTTTACATTCCATGTATTAGTGATAACTTATGATGTTTCTTTTTCTCTGTGACTTATTTCACTTAGAATCATCGTACCTGAATCCACTCCTTATGCTGCTAAGGGCCTGATGACATAGATTTCATTGCTGAGTGATATTGTATTGTACGAAATACCACAACTTATTTATCCATTTTTCGCTTTCTGCGATATTGAACTTGTAAGGCAAATGAGGTTCTTGTAAACAGAGCCGTCGCAAACTTTGGGGTTGCTGTGTCTTTTTGATTTTAATTTCCCTAAGCTTTAGGACCATAAGTGGAAGTGCCCTAGGCTCTGTTGCTTTGTTTTTTAGATGTTTCAGGAAACACCATACACTTCTCCAGACTGGCTGTTTGCAATTTACATCCCGCCCATCAGCATAAGAAGGCTCCCAGTTCTCCATGGCCTGTCCTGCCTTTCTGGATTTTACACTTTTTTCAGATGGCCCTTTTGACCGGGGGGCAGTGAGACTTCATTGTAGTGCAGATTTCCTTTGCAAGCTTGCTTGGTTGGCCAAAAAGGGCGTATGCGTTTTTTCCTGAATATATTCAGGAAAAAACGCATACGCCCTTTTTGGCCAAGTGCATCATTGTGGACCTTCTGCCTCTTTTCCTATGCTTTACATGCAATTCCAGTCTACCTCCTGAAATCGGTTTCCTGCAATTCTGCCCCGCTTTCAAGTTCTCTTGGCAGCCTTACTTCAATATATTTTTGGACGATAGCTGTCATTTATAACTCTGCAGGTTTGTGAATTACAGGGCCCCTGAGCTCCTTTTTTCAACTCGCTTTCTTGTGAGCTGGCCGCAACACCGCAGGATTGCTTCAGGCCCTAGTGTGGTTCCGGCATGGCACACTGAGCCTTTGGTTAATTCCTCTTCCTGCTGGGAAATGAGAATTATATTTGCCCGTCCAGACACCTCCAGCTAGTCTCTCAGTGGTTCTCCCTATTCCTGTTCATTTTCCGCAGAAATTGCAAACTGGGCCAAAGAGGAGGTTAAAGGCACTGACTCTACAAGTGGGGAGAGTGTTAGTAAAGCGTCTGGAATGTTGCACCCGAGTACCAGGGGACGAAAACTGAGACACATTTGAACACGTTTCCCGATCACATGGTGGATCATACTCTGGGTTCCACATGCATGTTTTAGCTGAAGGAAGAATCCCTTAAACCTGGAGAGTTGAGACCCATGGAATGGGTACCATGCAATATGACTTCAAAGGGTCTGCATTTGCTCACCGATCCTCACCAATCCAATCACTGCTGCGTTTATGCCGCTGTACACATGCTTGATTCTCTTTCGGAGACATATAAATCCATAGGTTTTAAGATTCTTACTAGTCAGGTATATTCTTAGGCGTTTAATATGGGGTGTTGAGTCCACTTCGTTGAGCAAGCAGTAGCTCTTGTCTATTACATATTTGGCTTATGGAAAGGTATCTGTGCTAACTTCAATCTCTGGTTTTATGCAGCACCCCAACTCACCTTTCCCCTTAAGCAAGCATAAGTTGGTTTTCTACATTTGAGACCCTATTCTGTTTTGTAATTCAGTTCCTGTGTAGCCAAGTTTACATTCCGTGTATTAGTGATATCTTATGATGTTTCTTTTTCTGTGTGACTTATTTCACTTAGAATCATCGTACCTGAATCCACTCATTATGCTGCTACTGGCCTGATGACGTAGGTTTCATTGCTGAGTGATATTGCATTGTACATAAGTACCACAACTTCTTTATCCATTTTTCGCTTTCTGCGATATTGAACTTGTACCGTAAACGAGGTTCTTGTAAACAGAGCCGTCCCAAACTTTGGGGTGGCTGTGTCTTTTTGATTTTAATTTCCCTAAGCTATAGGACCATAAGGGGAAGTGCCCTAGGCTCTGTTGCTTTGTTTTTTAGATGTTTCAGGAAACACCATACACTTCTCCAGAGTGGCTGTTTGCAATTTACATCCCGCCCATCAGCATAAGAAGGCTCCCAGTTCTCCATGGCCTGTCCTGCCTTTCTGGATTTTACACTTTTTTCAGATGGCCCTTTTGACCGGGGGGCAGTGAGACTTCATTGTAGTGCAGATTTCCTTTGTAAGCTTGCTTGGTTGGCCAAAAAGTGTGTATGCGTTTTTTCCTGAATATATTCAGGAAAAAACGCATACGCCCTTTTTGGCCAAGTGCATCATTGTGGACGTTCTGCCTCTTTTCCTATGCTTTACATGCAATTCCAGTCTACCTCCTGAAATCGGTTTCCTGCAATTCTGCCCCGCTTTCAAGTCCTCTTGGCAGCTTTACTTCAATATATTTTTGGACGATAGCTGTCATTTATAACTCTGCAGGTTGGTGAATTACAGGGCCCCTGAGCTCCTTTCTTCAACTCGCTTTCTTGTGAGCTGGCTGCAACACCGCAGGATTGCTTCAGGCCCTAGTGTGGTTCCGGTATGGCACGCTGAGCCTTTGGTTAATTCCTCTTCCTGGTGGGAAATGAGAGTTAAATTTGCCCGTCCAGACACCTCCAGCTAGTCTCTCATTGGTTCTCCCTATTCCTGTTCATTTTCCGCAGAAATTGCAAACTGGGCCAAACAGGAGGTTAAAGGCACTGACTCTCCAAGTGGGGAGAGTGTTAGTAAAGCGTCTGGAATGTTGCACCCGAGTACCAGGGGACGAAAACTGAGACACATTTGAACACGTTTCCCGGTCACACGGAGGATCATACTCTGGGTTCCACATGCATGTTTTAGCTGAAGGAAGAATCCCTTAAACCTGGAGAGTTGAGACCCATGGAATGGGTACCATGCAATATGACTTCAAAGGGTCTGCATTTGCTCACCGATCCTAACCAATCCGATCACTGCTGCGTTTATGCCGCTGTACGCACGCTTGATTCTCTTTCTGAGACATATAAATCCATAGGTTTTAAGATTCTTAGTAGTCACGTATATTCTTATGCGTTTAATATGGGGTGTTGAGTCCACTTCGTTGAGCAAGGACTAGCTCTTGTCTATTACATATTTGGCTTATGGAACGGTATCTGTGCTAATTTCAATCTCTGGTTTTATGCAGCACCCCAACTCACCATTCCCCTTAAGCAAGCATAAGTTGGTTTTCTACCTTTGAGACCCTGTCCTGTTTTGTAATTCAGTTCCTGTGTAGCCAAGTTTACATTCCATGTATTAGTGATAACTTATGATGTTTCTTTTTCTCTGTGACTTATTTCACTTAGAATCATCATACCTGAATCCACTCATTATGCTGCTAAGGGCCTGATGACATAGATTACGTCGCAGAATGATATTGCATTGTAAGTAAGTACCTCAACTTCTTTATCCATTTCTGGCTTTCTGCGATATTGAACTTGTACCGTAAACGAGGTTCTTGTAAACAGAGCCGTCCCAAACTTTGGGGTGGCTGTGTCTTTTTGATTTTAATTTCCCTAAGCTATAGGACCATAAGTGGAAGTGTCCTAGGCTCTGTTGCTCTGTTTTTTAGATGTTTCAGGAAACACCATACACTTTTCCAGAGTGGCTGTTGGCAATTTACATCCCGCCCATCAGCATAAGAAGGCTCCCAGTTCTCCATGGCCTGTCCTGCCTTTCTGGATTTTACACTTTTTTCAGATGGCCCTTTTGACCGGGGGGCAGTGAGACTTCATTGTAGTGCAGATTTCCTTTGCAAGCTTGCTTGGTTGGCCAAAAAGGGCGTATGCGTTTTTTCCTGAATATATTCAGGAAAAAACGCATACGCCCTTTTTGGCCAAGTGCATCATTGTGGACGTTCTGCCTCTTTTCCTATGCTTTACATGCAATTCCAGTCTACCTCCTGAAATCGGTTTCCTGCAATTCTGCCCCGCTTTCAAGTCCTCTTGGCAGCCTTACTTCAATATATTTTTGGAAGATAGCTGTCATTTATAACTCTGCAGGTTTGTGAATTACAGGGCCCCTGAGCTCCTTTCTTCAACTCGCTTTCTTGTGAGCTGGCCGCAACACCACAGGATTGCTTCAGGCCCTAGTGTGGTTCCAGCATGGCTCGCTGAGCCTTTGGTTAATTCCTCTTCCTGGTGGGAAATGAGAGTTAAATTTGCCCGTCCAGACACCTCCAGCTAGTCTCTCATTGGTTCTCCCTATTCCTGTTCATTTTCCGCAGAAATTGCAAACTGGGCCAAACAGGAGGTTAAAGGCACTGACTCTCCAAGTGGGGAGAGTGTTAGTAAAGCGTCTGGAATGTTGCACCCGAGTACCAGGGGACGAAAACTGAGACACATTTGAACACGTTTCCCAATCACATGGTGGATCATACTCTGGGTTCCACATGCATGTTTTAGCTGAAGGAAGAATCCCTTAAACCTGGAGAGTTGAGACCCATGGAATGGGTACCATGCAATATGACTTCAAAGGGTCTGCATTTGCTCACCGAACCTCACCAATCCTATCACTGCTGCTTTTATGCCACTGTACACACGCTTGATTCTCTTTTGGAGACATATAAATCCATAGGTTTTAAGATTCTTACTAGTCAGGTATATTCTTAGGCGTTTAATATGGGGTGTTGAGTCCACTTGGTTGAGCAAGCAGTAGCTCTTGTCTATTACATATTTGGCTTATGGAAAGGTATCTGTGCTAATTTCAATCTCTGGTTTTATGCAGCACCCCAACTCACCTTTCCCCTTAAGCAAGCATAAGTTGGTTTTCTACATTTGAGACCATATTCTGTTTTGTAATTCAGTTCCTGTGTAGCCAAGTTTACATTCGGTGTATTAGTGATATCTTATGATGTTTCTTTTTCTGTGTGACTTATTTCACTTAGAATCATCGTACCTGAATCCACTCATTATGCTGCTACTGGCCTGATGACATAGATTTCATTGCTGAGTGTTATTGCATTGTACGTAAGTACCACAACTTCTTTATCCATTTTTCGCTTTCTGCGATATTGAACTTGTACCGTAAACGAGGTTCTTGTAAACAGAGCCGTCCCAAACTTTGGGGTGGCTGTGTCTTTTTGATTTTAATTTCCCTAAGCTATAGGACCATAAGTGGAAGTGCCCTAGGCTCTGTTGCTTTGTTTTTTAGATGTTTCAGGAAACACCATACACTTCTCCAGAGTGGCTTTTGGCAATTTACATCACACTCATCAGCATAAGTAGGCTCCCAGTTCTCCATGGCCTGTCCTGCCTTTCTGGATTTTACACTTTATTCAGATGGCCCTTTTGACCGGGGTGCAGTGAGACTTCATTGTAGTGCAGATTTCCTTTGCAAGCTTGCTTGGTTGGCCAAAAAGGGCGTATGCGTTTTTTCCTGAATATATTCAGGAAAAAACGCATACGCCCTTTTTGGCCAAGTGCATCATTGTGGACGTTCTGCCTCTTTTCCTATGCTTTACATGCAATTCCAGTCTACCTCCTGAAATCGGTTTCCTGCAATTCTGCCCCGCATTCAAGTCCTCTTGGCAGCCTTACTTCAATATATTTTTGGACGATAGCTGTCATTTATAACTCTGAAAGTTTGTGAATTACAGGGCCCCTGAGCTCCTTTGTTCAACTCACTTTCTTGTGAGCTGGCCGCAACACCGCAGGATTGCTTCAGGTCCTAGTGTGGTTCCGGCATGGCACGCTGAGCCTTTGGTTAATTCCTCTTCCTGGTGGGAAATGAGAGTTAAATTTGCCCGTCCAGACACCTCCAGCTAGTCTCTCATTGGTTCTCCCTATTCCTGTTCATTTTCCGCAGAAATTGCAAACTGGGCCAAACAGGAGGTTAAAGGCACTGACTCTCCAAGTGGGGAGAGTGTTAGTAAAGCGTCTGGAATGTTGCACCCGAGTACCAGGGGACGAAAACTGAGACACATTTGAACACGTTTCCCGATCACACGGAGGATCATACTCTGGGTTCCACATGCATGTTTTAGCTGAAGGAAGAATCCCTTAAACCTGGAGAGTTGAGACCCATGGAATGGGTACCATGCAATATGACTTCAAAGGGTCTGCATTTGCTCACCGAACCTCACCAATCCGATCACTGCTGCGTTTATGCCGCTGTACACACGCTTGATTCTCTTTCGGAGACATATAAATCCATAGGTTTTAAGATTCTTAGTAGTCACGTATATTCTTATGCGTTTAATATGGGGTGTTGAGTCCACTTCGTTGAGCAAGGACTAGCTCTTGTCTATTACATATTTGGCTTATGGAACGGTATCTGTGCTAATTTCAATCTCTGGTTTTATGCAGCACCCCAACTCACCATTCCCCTTAAGCAAGCATAAGTTGGTTTTCTACATTTGAGACCCTGTCCTGTTTTGTAATTCAGTTCCTGTGTAGCCAAGTTTACATTCCATGTATTAGTGATAACTTATGATGTTTCTTTTTCTCTGTGACTTATTTCACTTAGAATCATCATACCTGAATCCACTCATTATGCTGCTAAGGGCCTGATGACATAGATTACGTCGCAGAATGATATTGCATTGTAAGTAAGTACCTCAACTTCTTTATCCATTTCTGGCTTTCTGCGATATTGAACTTGTACCGTAAACGAGGTTCTTGTAAACAGAGCCGTCCCAAACTTTGGGGTCGCTGTGTCTTTTTGATTTTAATTTCTCTAAGCTATAGGACCATAAGTGGAAGTGTCCTAGGCTCTGTTGCTCTGTTTTTTAGATGTTTCAGGAAACACCATACACTTTTCCAGAGTGGCTGTTGGCAATTTACATCCCGCCCATCAGCATAAGAAGGCTCCCAGTTCTCCATGGCCTGTCCTGCCTTTCTGGATTTTACACTTTTTTCAGATGGCCCTTTTGACCGGGGGGCAGTGAGACTTCATTGTAGTGCAGATTTCCTTTGCAAGCTTGCTTGGTTGGCCAAAAAGGGCGTATGCGTTTTTTCCTGAATATATTCAGGAAAAAACGCATACGCCCTTTTTGGCCAAGTGCATCATTGTGGACGTTCTGCCTCTTTTCCTATGCTTTACATGCAATTCCAGTCTACCTCCTGAAATCGGTTTCCTGCAATTCTGCCCCGCTTTCAAGTCCTCTTGGCAGCCTTACTTCAATATATTTTTGGAAGATAGCTGTCATTTATAACTCTGCAGGTTTGTGAATTACAGGGCCCCTGAGCTCCTTTCTTCAACTCGCTTTCTTGTGAGCTGGCCGCAACACCACAGGATTGCTTCAGGCCCTAGTGTGGTTCCAGCATGGCTCGCTGAGCCTTTGGTTAATTCCTCTTCCTGGTGGGAAATGAGAGTTAAATTTGCCCGTCCAGACACCTCCAGCTAGTCTCTCATTGGTTCTCCCTATTCCTGTTCATTTTCCGCAGAAATTGCAAACTGGGCCAAAGAGGAGGTTAAAGGCACTGACTCTCCAAGTGGGGAGAGTGTTAGTAAAGCGTCTGGAATGTTGCACCCGAGTACCAGGGGACGAAAACTGAGACACATTTGAACACGTTTCCCGATCACATGGTGGATCATACTCTGGGTTCCACATGCATGTTTTAGCTGAAGGAAGAATCCCTTAAACCTGGAGAGTTGAGACCCATGGAATGGGTACCATGCAATATGACATCAAAGGGTCTGCATTTGCTCACCGATCCTCACCAATCCAATCACTGCTGCGTTTATGCCGCTGTACACATGCTTGATTCTCTTTCGGAGACATATAAATCCATAGGTTTTAAGATTCTTACTAGTCAGATATATTCTTAGGCGTTTAATATGGGGTGTTGAGTCCACTTCGTTGAGCAAGCAGTAGCTCTTGTCTATTACATATTTGGCTTATGGAAAGGTGTCTGTGCTAACTTCAATCTCTGGTTTTATGCAGCACCCCAACTCACCTTTCCCCTTAAGCAAGCATAATTTGGTTTTCTACATTTGAGACCCTATTCTGTTTTGTAATTCAGTTCCTGTGTAGCCAAGTTTACATTCCGTGTATTAGTGATATCTTATGATGTTTCTTTTTCTGTGTGACTTATTTCACTTAGAATCATCGTACCTGAATCCACTCATTATGCTGCTACTGGCCTGATGACGTAGGTTTCATTGCTGAGTGATATTGCATTGTACATAAGTACCACAACTTCTTTATCCATTTTTCGCTTTCTGCGATATTGAACTTGTACCGTAAACGAGGTTCTTGTAAACAGAGCCGTCCCAAACTTTGGGGTGGCTGTGTCTTTTTGATTTTAATTTCCCTAAGCTATAGGACCATAAGGGGAAGTGCCCTAGGCTCTGTTGCTTTGTTTTTTAGATGTTTCAGGAAACACCATACACTTCTCCAGAGTGGCTGTTTGCAATTTACATCCCGCCCATCAGCATAAGAAGGCTCCCAGTTCTCCATGGCCTGTCCTGCCTTTCTGGACTTTACACTTTTTTCAGATGGCCCTTTTGACCGGGGGGCAGTGAGACTTCATTGTAGTGCAGATTTCCTTTGTAAGCTTGCTTGGTTGGCCAAAAAGTGTGTATGCGTTTTTTCCTGAATATATTCAGGAAAAAACGCATACGCCCTTTTTGGCCAAGTGCATCATTGTGGACGTTCTGCCTCTTTTCCTATGCTTTACATGCAATTCCAGTCTACCTCCTGAAATCGGTTTCCTGCAATTCTGCCCCGCTTTCATGTCCTCTTGGCAGCTTTACTTCAATATATTTTTGGACGATAGCTGTCATTTATAACTCTGCAGGTTGGTGAATTACAGGGCCCCTGAGCTCCTTTCTTCAACTCGCTTTCTTGTGAGCTGGCTGCAACACCGCAGGATTGCTTCAGGCCCTAGTGTGGTTCCGGCATGGCACGCTGAGCCTTTGGTTAATTCCTCTTCCTGGTGGGAAATGAGAGTTAAATTTGCCCGTCCAGACACCTCCAGCTAGTCTCTCATTGGTTCTCCCTATTCCTGTTCATTTTCCGCAGAAATTGCAAACTGGGCCAAACAGGAGGTTAAAGGCACTGACTCTCCAAGTGGGGAGAGTGTTAGTAAAGCGTCTGGAATGTTGCACCCGAGTACCAGGGGACGAAAACTGAGACACATTTGAACACGTTTCCCGATCACTTGGTGGATCATACTCTGGGTTCCACATGCATGTTTTAGCTGAAGGAAGAATCCCTTAAACCTGGAGAGTTGAGACCCATGGAATGGGTACCATGCAATATGACTTCAAAGGGTCTGCATTTGCTCACCGAACCTCACCAATCCTATCACTGCTGCGTTTATGCCGCTGTACACACGCTTGATTCTCTTTCGGACACATATAAATCCATAGGTTTTAAGATTCTTACTAGTCAGTTATATTCTTAGGCGTTTAATATGGGGTGTTGAGTCCACTTGGTTGAGCAAGCAGTAGCTCTTGTCTATTACATATTTGGCTTATGGAAAGGTATCTGTGTTAATTTCAATCTCTGGTTTTATGCAGCACCCCAACTCACCTTTCCCCTTAAGCAAGCATAAGTTGGTTTTCTACATTTGAGACCCTATTCTGTTTTGTAATTCAGTTCCTGTGTAGCCAAGTTTACATTTCGTGTAGTAGTGATATCTTATGATGTTTCTTTTTCTGTGGGACTTATTTCACTTAGAATCATCGTACCTGAATCCACTCATTATGCTGCTAAGGGCCTGATGACATAGATTTCATTGCTGAGTGATATTGCATTGTACGTAAGTACCTCAACTTCTTTATCCATTTCTCGCTTTCTGCGATATTGAACTTGTACCGTAAATGAGGTTCTTGTAAACAGAGCCGTCCCAAACTTTGGGGTGCCTGTGCCTTTTTGATTTTAATTTCCCTAAGCTATAGGACCATAAGTGGAAGTGCCCTAGGCTCTGTTGCTTTGTTTTTTAGATGTTTCAGGAAACACCATACACTTCTCCAGAGTGGCTTTTGGCAATTTACATCACACTCATCAGCATAAGTAGGCTCCCAGTTCTCCATGGCCTGTCCTGCCTTTCTGGATTTTACACTTTATTCAGATGGCCCTTTTGACCGGGGTGCAGTGAGACTTCATTGTAGTGCAGATTTCCTTTGCAAGCTTGCTTGGTTGGCCAAAAAGGGCGTATGCGTTTTTTCCTGAATATATTCAGGAAAAAACGCATACGCCCTTTTTGGCCAAGTGCATCATTGTGGACGTTCTGCCTCTTTTCCTATGCTTTACATGCAATTCCAGTCTACCTCCTGAAATCGGTTTCCTGCAATTCTGCCCCGCATTCAAGTCCTCTTGGCAGCCTTACTTCAATATATTTTTGGACGATAGCTGTCATTTATAACTCTGAAAGTTTGTGAATTACAGGGCCCCTGAGCTCCTTTGTTCAACTCACTTTCTTGTGAGCTGGCCGCAACACCGCAGGATTGCTTCACGTCCTAGTGTGGTTCCGGCATGGCACGCTGAGCCTTTGGTTAATTCCTCTTCCTGGTGGGAAATGAGAGTTAAATTTGCCCGTCCAGACACCTCCAGCTAGTCTCTCATTGGTTCTCCCTATTCCTGTTCATTTTCCGCAGAAATTGCAAACTGGGCCAAACAGGAGGTTAAAGGCACTGACTCTCCAAGTGGGGAGAGTGTTAGTAAAGCGTCTGGAATGTTGCACCCGAGTACCAGGGGACGAAAACTGAGACACATTTGAACACGTTTCCCGATCACACGGAGGATCATACTCTGGGTTCCACATGCATGTTTTAGCTGAAGGAAGAATCCCTTAAACCTGGAGAGTTGAGACCCATGGAATGGGTACCATGCAATATGACTTCAAAGGGTCTGCATTTGCTCACCGAACCTCACCAATCCGATCACTGCTGCGTTTATGCCGCTGTACACACGCTTGATTCTCTTTCTGAGACATATAAATCCATAGGTTTTAAGATTCTTAGTAGTCACGTATATTCTTATGCGTTTAATATGGGGTGTTGAGTCCACTTCGTTGAGCAAGGACTAGCTCTTGTCTATTACATATTTGGCTTATGGAACGGTATCTGTGCTAATTTCAATCTCTGGTTTTATGCAGCACCCCAACTCACCATTCCCCTTAAGCAAGCATAAGTTGGTTTTCTACATTTGAGACCCTGTCCTGTTTTGTAATTCAGTTCCTGTGTAGCCAAGTTTACATTCCATGTATTAGTGATAACTTATGATGTTTCTTTTTCTCTGTGACTTATTTCACTTAGAATCATCATACCTGAATCCACTCATTATGCTGCTAAGGGCCTGATGACATAGATTACGTCGCAGAATGATATTGCATTGTAAGTAAGTACCTCAACTTCTTTATCCATTTCTGGCTTTCTGCGATATTGAACTTGTACCGTAAACGAGGTTCTTGTAAACAGAGCCGTCCCAAACTTTGGGGTCGCTGTGTCTTTTTGATTTTAATTTCTCTAAGCTATAGGACCATAAGTGGAAGTGTCCTAGGCTCTGTTGCTCTGTTTTTTAGATGTTTCAGGAAACACCATACACTTTTCCAGAGTGGCTGTTGGCAATTTACATCCCGCCCATCAGCATAAGAAGGCTCCCAGTTCTCCATGGCCTGTCCTGCCTTTCTGGATTTTACACTTTTTTCAGATGGCCCTTTTGACCGGGGGGCAGTGACACTTCATTGTAGTGCAGATTTCCTTTGCAAGCTTGCTTGGTTGGCCAAAAAGGGCGTATGCGTTTTTTCCTGAATATATTCAGGAAAAAACGCATACGCCCTTTTTGGCCAAGTGCATCATTGTGGACGTTCTGCCTCTTTTCCTATGCTTTACATGCAATTCCAGTCTACCTCCTGAAATCGGTTTCCTGCAATTCTGCCCCGCTTTCAAGTCCTCTTGGCAGCCTTACTTCAATATATTTTTGGAAGATAGCTGTCATTTATAACTCTGCAGGTTTGTGAATTACAGGGCCCCTGAGCTCCTTTCTTCAACTCGCTTTCTTGTGAGCTGGCCGCAACACCACAGGATTGCTTCAGGCCCTAGTGTGGTTCCAGCATGGCTCGCTGAGCCTTTGGTTAATTCCTCTTCCTGGTGGGAAATGAGAGTTAAATTTGCCCGTCCAGACACCTCCAGCTAGTCTCTCATTGGTTCTCCCTATTCCTGTTCATTTTCCGCAGAAATTGCAAACTGGGCCAAACAGGAGGTTAAAGGCACTGACTCTCCAATTGGGGAGAGTGTTAGTAAAGCGTCTGGAATGTTGCACCCGAGTACCAGGGGACGAAAACTGAGACACATTTGAACACGTTTCCCGATCACACGGTGGATCATACTCTGGGTTCCACATGCATGTTTTAGCTGAAGGAAGAATCCCTTAAACCTGGAGAGTTGAGACCCATGGAATGGGTACCATGCAATATGACTTCAAAGGGTCTGCATTTGCTCACCGAACCTCACCAATCCTATCACTGCTGCGTTTATGCCGCTGTACACACGCTTGATTCTCTTTCGGACACATATAAATCCATAGGTTTTAAGATTCTTACTAGTCAGTTATATTCTTAGGCGTTTAATATGGGGTGTTGAGTCCACTTGGTTGAGCAAGGAGTAGCTCTTGTCTATTACATATTTGGCTTATGGAAAGGTATCTGTGTTAATTTCAATCTCTGGTTTTATGCAGCACCCCAACTCACCTTTCCCCTTAAGCAAGCATAAGTTGGTTTTCTACATTTGAGACCCTATTCTGTTTTGTAATTCAGTTCCTGTGTAGCCAAGTTTACATTTCGTGTAGTAGTGATATCTTATGATGTTTCTTTTTCTGTGGGACTTATTTCACTTAGAATCATCGTACCTGAATCCACTCATTATGCTGCTAAGGGCCTGATGACATAGATTTCATTGCTGAGTGATATTGCATTGTACGTAAGTACCTCAACTTCTTTATCCATTTCTCGCTTTCTGCGATATTGAACTTGTACCGTAAAGGAGGTTCTTGTAAACAGAGCCGTCCCAAACTTTGGGGTGGCTGTGCCTTTTTGATTTTAATTTCCCTAAGCTATAGGACCATAAGTGGAAGTGCCCTAGGCTCTGTTGCTTTGTTTTTTAGATGTTTCAGGAAACACCATACACTTCTCCAGAGTGGCTTTTGGCAATTTACATCACACTCATCAGCATAAGTAGGCTCCCAGTTCTCCATGGCCTGTCCTGCCTTTCTGGATTTTACACTTTATTCAGATGGCCCTTTTGACCGGGGTGCAGTGAGACTTCATTGTAGTGCAGATTTCCTTTGCAAGCTTGCTTGGTTGGCCAAAAAGGGCGTATGCGTTTTTTCCTGAATATATTCAGGAAAAAACGCATACGCCCTTTTTGGCCAAGTGCATCATTGTGGACGTTCTGCCTCTTTTCCTATGCTTTACATGCAATTCCAGTCTACCTCCTGAAATCGGTTTCCTGCAATTCTGCCCCACATTCAAGTCCTCTTGGCAGCCTTACTTCAATATATTTTTGGACGATAGCTGTCATTTATAACTCTGAAAGTTTGTGAATTACAGGGCCCCTGAGCTCCTTTGTTCAACTCACTTTCTTGTGAGCTGGCCGCAACACCGCAGGATTGCTTCACGTCCTAGTGTGGTTCCGGCATGGCACGCTGAGCCTTTGGTTAATTCCTCTTCCTGGTGGGAAATGAGAGTTAAATTTGCCCGTCCAGACACCTCCAGCTAGTCTCTCATTGGTTCTCCCTATTCCTGTTCATTTTCCGCAGAAATTGCAAACTGGGCCAAACAGGAGGTTAAAGGCACTGACTCTCCAAGTGGGGAGAGTGTTAGTAAAGCGTCTGGAATGTTGCACCCGAGTACCAGGGGACGAAAACTGAGACACATTTGAACACGTTTCCCGATCACACGGAGGATCATACTCTGGGTTCCACATGCATGTTTTAGCTGAAGGAAGAATCCCTTAAACCTGGAGAGTTGAGACCCATGGAATGGGTACCATGCAATATGACTTCAAAGGGTCTGCATTTGCTCACCGAACCTCACCAATCCGATCACTGCTGCGTTTATGCCGCTGTACACACGCTTGATTCTCTTTCTGAGACATATAAATCCATAGGTTTTAAGATTCTTAGTAGTCACGTATATTCTTATGCGTTTAATATGGGGTGTTGAGTCCACTTCGTTGAGCAAGGACTAGCTCTTGTCTATTACATATTTGGCTTATGGAACGGTATCTGTGCTAATTTCAATCTCTGGTTTTATGCAGCACCCCAACTCACCATTCCCCTTAAGCAAGCATAAGTTGGTTTTCTACATTTGAGACCCTGTCCTGTTTTGTAATTCAGTTCCTGTGTAGCCAAGTTTACATTCCATGTATTAGTGATAACTTATGATGTTTCTTTTTCTCTGTGACTTATTTCACTTAGAATCATCATACCTGAATCCACTCATTATGCTGCTAAGGGCCTGATGACATAGATTACGTCGCAGAATGATATTGCATTGTAAGTAAGTACCTCAACTTCTTTATCCATTTCTGGCTTTCTGCGATATTGAACTTGTACCGTAAACGAGGTTCTTGTAAACAGAGCCGTCCCAAACTTTGGGGTCGCTGTGTCTTTTTGATTTTAATTTCTCTAAGCTATAGGACCATAAGTGGAAGTGTCCTAGGCTCTGTTGCTCTGTTTTTTAGATGTTTCAGGAAACACCATACACTTTTCCAGAGTGGCTGTTGGCAATTTACATCCCGCCCATCAGCATAAGAAGGCTCCCAGTTCTCCATGGCCTGTCCTGCCTTTCTGGATTTTACACTTTTTTCAGATGGCCCTTTTGACCGGGGGGCAGTGAGACTTCATTGTAGTGCAGATTTCCTTTGCAAGCTTGCTTGGTTGGCCAAAAAGGGCGTATGCGTTTTTTCCTGAATATATTCAGGAAAAAACGCATACGCCCTTTTTGGCCAAGTGCATCATTGTGGACGTTCTGCCTCTTTTCCTATGCTTTACATGCAATTCCAGTCTACCTCCTGAAATCGGTTTCCTGCAATTCTGCCCCGCTTTCAAGTCCTCTTGGCAGCCTTACTTCAATATATTTTTGGAAGATAGCTGTCATTTATAACTCTGCAGGTTTGTGAATTACAGGGCCCCTGAGCTCCTTTCTTCAACTCGCTTTCTTGTGAGCTGGCCGCAACACCACAGGATTGCTTCAGGCCCTAGTGTGGTTCCAGCATGGCTCGCTGAGCCTTTGGTTAATTCCTCTTCCTGGTGGGAAATGAGAGTTAAATTTGCCCGTCCAGACACCTCCAGCTAGTCTCTCATTGGTTCTCCCTATTCCTGTTCATTTTCCGCAGAAATTGCAAACTGGGCCAAACAGGAGGTTAAAGGCACTGACTCTCCAATTGGGGAGAGTGTTAGTAAAGCGTCTGGAATGTTGCACCCGAGTACCAGGGGACGAAAACTGAGACACATTTGAACACGTTTCCCGATCACACGGTGGATCATACTCTGGGTTCCACATGCATGTTTTAGCTGAAGGAAGAATCCCTTAAACCTGGAGAGTTGAGACCCATGGAATGGGTACCATGCAATATGACTTCAAAGGGTCTGCATTTGCTCACCGAACCTCACCAATCCTATCACTGCTGCGTTTATGCCACTGTACACACGCTTGATTCTCTTTCGGAGACATATAAATCCATAGGTTTTAAGATTCTTACTAGTCAGGTATATTCTTAGGCGTTTAATATGGGGTGTTGAGTCCACTTCGTTGAGCAAGCAGTAGCTCTTGTCTATTACATATTTGGCTTATGGAAAGGTATCTGTGCTAATTTCAATCTCTGGTTTTATGCAGCACCCCAACTCACCTTTCCCCTTAAGCAAGCATAAGTTGGTTTTCTACATTTGAGATCCTGTTCTGTTTTGTAATTCAGTTCCTGTGTAGCCAAGTTTACATTCGGTGTATTAGTGATATCTTATGATGTTTCTTTTTCTGTGTGACTTATTTCACTTAGAATCATCGTACCTGAATCCACTCATTATGCTGCTACTGGCCTGATGACATAGATTTCATTGCTGAGTGTTATTGCATTGTACGTAAGTACCACAACTTCTTTATCCATTTTTCGCTTTCTGCGATATTGAACTTGTACCGTAAACGAGGTTCTTGTAAACAGAGCCGTCCCAAATTTTGGGGTGGCTGTGTCTTTTTGATTTTAAATTCCCTAAGCTATAGGACCATAAGTGGAAGTGCCCTAGGCTCTGTTGCTTTGTTTTTTAGATGTTTCAGGAAACACCATACACTTCTCCAGAGTGGCTTTTGGCAATTTACATCCCACCCATCAGCATAACAAGGCTCCCAGTTCTCCATGGCCTGTCCTGCCTTTCTGGATTATACACTTTTTTCAGATGGCCCTTTTGACCGGGGGGCAGTGAGACTTCATTGTAGTGCAGATTTCCTTTGCAAGCTTGCTTGGTTGGCCAAAAAGGGCATATGCGTTTTTTCCTGAATATATTCAGGAAAAAACGCATACGCCCTTTTTGGCCAAGTGCATCATTGTGGACGTTCTGCCTCTTTTCCTATGCTTTACATGCAATTCCAGTCTACCTCCTGAAATCGGTTTCCTGCAATTCTGCCCCGCTTTCAAGTCCTCTTGGCAGCTTTACTTCAATATATTTTTGGACGATAGCTGTCATTTATAACTCTGCAGGTTGGTGAATTACAGGGCCCCTGAGCTCCTTTCTTCAACTCGCTTTCTTGTGAGCTGGCTCCAACACCGCAGGATTGCTTCAGGCCCTAGTGTGGTTCCGGCATGGCACGCTGAGCCTTTGGTTAATTCCTCTTCCTGGTGGGAAATGAGAGTTAAATTTGCCCGTCCAGACACCTCCAGCTAGTCTCTCATTGGTTCTCCCTATTCCTGTTCATTTTCCGCAGAAATTGCAAACTGGGCCAAACAGGAGGTTAAAGGCACTGACTCTCCAAGTGGGGAGAGTGTTAGTAAAGCATCTGGAATGTTGCACCCGAGTACCAGGGGACGAAAACTGAGACACATTTGAACACGTTTCCCGATCACACGGAGGATCATACTCTGGGTTCCACATGCATGTTTTAGCTGAAGGAAGAATCCCTTAAACCTGGAGAGTTGAGACCCATGGAATTGGTACCATGCAATATGACTTCAAAGGGTCTGCATTTGCTCACCGAACCTCACCAATCCGATCACTGCTGCGTTTATGCCGCTGTACACACGCTTGATTCTCTTTCTGAGACATATAAATCCATAGGTTTTAAGATTCTTAGTAGTCACGTATATTCTTATGCGTTTAATATGGGGTGTTGAGTCCACTTCGTTGAGCAAGGACTAGCTCTTGTCTATTACATATTTGGCTTATGGAATGGTATCTGTGCTAATTTCAATCTCTGGTTTTATGCAGCACCCCAACTCACCATTCCCCTTAAGCAAGCATAAGTTGGTTTTCTACATTTGAGACCCTGTCCTGTTTTGTAATTCAGTTCCTGTGTAGCCAAGTTTACATTCCATGTATTAGTGATAACTTATGATGTTTCTTTTTCTCTGTGACTTATTTCACTTAGAATCATCATACCTGAATCCACTCATTATGCTGCTAAGGGCCTGATGACATAGATTACGTCGCAGAATGATATTGCATTGTAAGTAAGTACCTCAACTTCTTTATCCATTTCTGGCTTTCTGCGATATTGAACTTGTACCGTAAACGAGGTTCTTGTAAACAGAGCCGTCCCAAACTTTGGGGTCGCTGTGTCTTTTTGATTTTAATTTCTCTAAGCTATAGGACCATAAGTGGAAGTGTCCTAGGCTCTGTTGCTCTGTTTTTTAGATGTTTCAGGAAACACCATACACTTTTCCAGAGTGGCTGTTGGCAATTTACATCCCGCCCATCAGCATAAGAAGGCTCCCAGTTCTCCATGGCCTGTCCTGCCTTTCTGGATTTTACACTTTTTTCAGATGGCCCTTTTGACCGGGGGGCAGTGAGACTTCATTGTAGTGCAGATTTCCTTTGCAAGCTTGCTTGGTTGGCCAAAAAGGGCGTATGCGTTTTTTCCTGAATATATTCAGGAAAAAACGCATACGCCCTTTTTGGCCAAGTGCATCATTGTGGACGTTCTGCCTCTTTTCCTATGCTTTACATGCAATTCCAGTCTACCTCCTGAAATCGGTTTCCTGCAATTCTGCCCCGCTTTCAAGTCCTCTTGGCAGCCTTACTTCAATATATTTTTGGAAGATAGCTGTCATTTATAACTCTGCAGGTTTGTGAATTACAGGGCCCCTGAGCTCCTTTCTTCAACTCGCTTTCTTGTGAGCTGGCCGCAACACCACAGGATTGCTTCAGGCCCTAGTGTGGTTCCAGCATGGCTCGCTGAGCCTTTGGTTAATTCCTCTTCCTGGTGGGAAATGAGAGTTAAATTTGCCCGTCCAGACACCTCCAGCTAGTCTCTCATTGGTTCTCCCTATTCCTGTTCATTTTCCGCAGAAATTGCAAACTGGGCCAAACAGGAGGTTAAAGGCACTGACTCTCCAATTGGGGAGAGTGTTAGTAAAGCGTCTGGAATGTTGCACCCGAGTACCAGGGGACGAAAACTGAGACACATTTGAACACGTTTCCCGATCACACGGTGGATCATACTCTGGGTTCCACATGCATGTTTTAGCTGAAGGAAGAATCCCTTAAACCTGGAGAGTTGAGACCCATGGAATGGGTACCATGCAATATGACTTCAAAGGGTCTGCATTTGCTCACCGAACCTCACCAATCCTATCACTGCTGCGTTTATGCCGCTGTACACACGCTTGATTCTCTTTCGGACACATATAAATCCATAGGTTTTAAGATTCTTACTAGTCAGTTATATTCTTAGGCGTTTAATATGGGGTGTTGAGTCCACTTGGTTGAGCAAGCAGTAGCTCTTGTCTATTACATATTTGGCTTATGGAAAGGTATCTGTGTTAATTTCAATCTCTGGTTTTATGCAGCACCCCAACTCACCTTTCCCCTTAAGCAAGCATAAGTTGGTTTTCTACATTTGAGACCCTATTCTGTTTTGTAATTCAGTTCCTGTGTAGCCAAGTTTACATTTCGTGTAGTAGTGATATCTTATGATGTTTCTTTTTCTGTGGGACTTATTTCACTTAGAATCATCGTACCTGAATCCACTCATTATGCTGCTAAGGGCCTGATGACATAGATTTCATTGCTGAGTGATATTGCATTGTACGTAAGTACCTCAACTTCTTTATCCATTTCTCGCTTTCTGCGATATTGAACTTGTACCGTAAATGAGGTTCTTGTAAACAGAGCCGTCCCAAACTTTGGGGTGGCTGTGCCTTTTTGATTTTAATTTCCCTAAGCTATAGGACCATAAGTGGAAGTGCCCTAGGCTCTGTTGCTTTGTTTTTTAGATGTTTCAGGAAACACCATACACTTCTCCAGAGTGGCTTTTGGCAATTTACATCACACTCATCAGCATAAGTAGGCTCCCAGTTCTCCATGGCCTGTCCTGCCTTTCTGGATTTTACACTTTATTCAGATGGCCCTTTTGACCGGGGTGCAGTGAGACTTCATTGTAGTGCAGATTTCCTTTGCAAGCTTGCTTGGTTGGCCAAAAAGGGCGTATGCGTTTTTTCCTGAATATATTCAGGAAAAAACGCATACGCACTTTTTGGCCAAGTGCATCATTGTGGACGTTCTGCCTCTTTTCCTATGCTTTACATGCAATTCCAGTCTACCTCCTGAAATCGGTTTCCTGCAATTCTGCCCCGCATTCAAGTCCTCTTGGCAGCCTTACTTCAATATATTTTTGGACGATAGCTGTCATTTATAACTCTGAAAGTTTGTGAATTACAGGGCCCCTGAGCTCCTTTGTTCAACTCACTTTCTTGTGAGCTGGCCGCAACACCGCAGGATTGCTTCACGTCCTAGTGTGGTTCCGGCATGGCACGCTGAGCCTTTGGTTAATTCCTCTTCCTGGTGGGAAATGAGAGTTAAATTTGCCCGTCCAGACACCTCCAGCTAGTCTCTCATTGGTTCTCCCTATTCCTGTTCATTTTCCGCAGAAATTGCAAACTGGGCCAAACAGGAGGTTAAAGGCACTGACTCTCCAAGTGGGGAGAGTGTTAGTAAAGCGTCTGGAATGTTGCACCCGAGTACCAGGGGACGAAAACTGAGACACATTTGAACACGTTTCCCGATCACACGGAGGATCATACTCTGGGTTCCACATGCATGTTTTAGCTGAAGGAAGAATCCCTTAAACCTGGAGAGTTGAGACCCATGGAATGGGTACCATGCAATATGACCTCAAAGGGTCTGCATTTGCTCACCGAACCTCACCAATCCGATCACTGCTGCGTTTATGCCGCTGTACACACGCTTGATTCTCTTTCTGAGACATATAAATCCATAGGTTTTAAGATTCTTAGTAGTCACGTATATTCTTATGCGTTTAATATGGGGTGTTGAGTCCACTTCGTTGAGCAAGGACTAGCTCTTGTCTATTACATATTTGGCTTATGGAACGGTATCTGTGCTAATTTCAATCTCTGGTTTTATGCAGCACCCCAACTCACCATTCCCCTTAAGCAAGCATAAGTTGGTTTTCTACATTTGAGACCCTGTCCTGTTTTGTAATTCAGTTCCTGTGTAGCCAAGTTTACATTCCATGTATTAGTGATAACTTATGATGTTTCTTTTTCTCTGTGACTTATTTCACTTAGAATCATCATACCTGAATCCACTCATTATGCTGCTAAGGGCCTGATGACATAGATTACGTCGCAGAATGATATTGCATTGTAAGTAAGTACCTCAACTTCTTTATCCATTTCTGGCTTTCTGCGATATTGAACTTGTACCGTAAACGAGGTTCTTGTAAACAGAGCCGTCCCAAACTTTGGGGTCGCTGTGTCTTTTTGATTTTAATTTCTCTAAGCTATAGGACCATAAGTGGAAGTGTCCTAGGCTCTGTTGCTCTGTTTTTTAGATGTTTCAGGAAACACCATACACTTTTCCAGAGTGGCTGTTGGCAATTTACATCCCGCCCATCAGCATAAGAAGGCTCCCAGTTCTCCATGGCCTGTCCTGCCTTTCTGGATTTTACACTTTTTTCAGATGGCCCTTTTCACCGGGGGGCAGTGAGACTTCATTGTAGTGCAGATTTCCTTTGCAAGCTTGCTTGGTTGGCCAAAAAGGGCGTATGCGTTTTTTCCTGAATATATTCAGGAAAAAACGCATACGCCCTTTTTGGCCAAGTGCATCATTGTGGACGTTCTGCCTCTTTTCCTATGCTTTACATGCAATTCCAGTCTACCTCCTGAAATCGGTTTCCTGCAATTCTGCCCCGCTTTCAAGTCCTCTTGGCAGCCTTACTTCAATATATTTTTGGAAGATAGCTGTCATTTATAACTCTGCAGGTTTGTGAATTACAGGGCCCCTGAGCTCCTTTCTTCAACTCGCTTTCTTGTGAGCTGGCCGCAACACCACAGGATTGCTTCAGGCCCTAGTGTGGTTCCAGCATGGCTCGCTGAGCCTTTGGTTAATTCCTCTTCCTGGTGGGAAATGAGAGTTAAATTTGCCCGTCCAGACACCTCCAGCTAGTCTCTCATTGGTTCTCCCTATTCCTGTTCATTTTCCGCAGAAATTGCAAACTGGGCCAAACAGGAGGTTAAAGGCACTGACTCTCCAATTGGGGAGAGTGTTAGTAAAGCGTCTGGAATGTTGCACCCGAGTACCAGGGGACGAAAACTGAGACACATTTGAACACGTTTCCCGATCACACGGTGGATCATACTCTGGGTTCCACATGCATGTTTTAGCTGAAGGAAGAATCCCTTAAACCTGGAGAGTTGAGACCCATGGAATGGGTACCATGCAATATGACTTCAAAGGGTCTGCATTTGCTCACCGAACCTCACCAATCCTATCACTGCTGCGTTTATGCCGCTGTACACACGCTTGATTCTCTTTCGGACACATATAAATCCATAGGTTTTAAGATTCTTACTAGTCAGTTATATTCTTAGGCGTTTAATATGGGGTGTTGAGTCCACTTGGTTGAGCAAGCAGTAGCTCTTGTCTATTACATATTTGGCTTATGGAAAGGTATCTGTGTTAATTTCAATCTCTGGTTTTATGCAGCACCCCAACTCACCTTTCCCCTTAAGCAAGCATAAGTTGGTTTTCTACATTTGAGACCCTATTCTGTTTTGTAATTCAGTTCCTGTGTAGCCAAGTTTACATTTCGTGTAGTAGTGATATCTTATGATGTTTCTTTTTCTGTGGGACTTATTTCACTTAGAATCATCGTACCTGAATCCACTCATTATGCTGCTAAGGGCCTGATGACATAGATTTCATTGCTGAGTGATATTGCATTGTACGTAAGTACCTCAACTTCTTTATCCATTTCTCGCTTTCTGCGATATTGAACTTGTACCGTAAATGAGGTTCTTGTAAACAGAGCCGTCCCAAACTTTGGGGTGGCTGTGCCTTTTTGATTTTAATTTCCCTAAGCTATAGGACCATAAGTGGAAGTGCCCTAGGCTCTGTTGCTTTGTTTTTTAGATGTTTCAGGAAACACCATACACTTCTCCAGAGTGGCTTTTGGCAATTTACATCACACTCATCAGCATAAGTAGGCTCCCAGTTCTCCATGGCCTGTCCTGCCTTTCTGGATTTTACACTTTATTCAGATGGCCCTTTTGACCGGGGTGCAGTGAGACTTCATTGTAGTGCAGATTTCCTTTGCAAGCTTGCTTGGTTGGCCAAAAAGGGCGTATGCGTTTTTTCCTGAATATATTCAGGAAAAAACGCATACGCCCTTTTTGGCCAAGTGCATCATTGTGGACGTTCTGCCTCTTTTCCTATGCTTTACATGCAATTCCAGTCTACCTCCTGAAATCGGTTTCCTGCAATTCTGCCCCGCATTCAAGTCCTCTTGGCAGCCTTACTTCAATATATTTTTGGACGATAGCTGTCATTTATAACTCTGAAAGTTTGTGAATTACAGGGCCCCTGAGCTCCTTTGTTCAACTCACTTTCTTGTGAGCTGGCCGCAACACCGCAGGATTGCTTCACGTCCTAGTGTGGTTCCGGCATGGCACGCTGAGCCTTTGGTTAATTCCTCTTCCTGGTGGGAAATGAGAGTTAAATTTGCCCGTCCAGACACCTCCAGCTAGTCTCTCATTGGTTCTCCCTATTCCTGTTCATTTTCCGCAGAAATTGCAAACTGGGCCAAACAGGAGGTTAAAGGCACTGACTCTCCAAGTGGGGAGAGTGTTAGTAAAGCGTCTGGAATGTTGCACCCGAGTACCAGGGGACGAAAACTGAGACACATTTGAACACGTTTCCCGATCACACGGAGGATCATACTCTGGGTTCCACATGCATGTTTTAGCTGAAGGAAGAATCCCTTAAACCTGGAGAGTTGAGACCCATGGAATGGGTACCATGCAATATGACCTCAAAGGGTCTGCATTTGCTCACCGAACCTCACCAATCCGATCACTGCTGCGTTTATGCCGCTGTACACACGCTTGATTCTCTTTCTGAGACATATAAATCCATAGGTTTTAAGATTCTTAGTAGTCACGTATATTCTTATGCGTTTAATATGGGGTGTTGAGTCCACTTCGTTGAGCAAGGAGTAGCTCTTGTCTATTACATATTTGGCTTATGGAACGGTATCTGTGCTAATTTCAATCTCTGGTTTTATGCAGCACCCCAACTCACCATTCCCCTTAAGCAAGCATAAGTTGGTTTTCTACATTTGAGACCCTGTCCTGTTTTGTAATTCAGTTCCTGTGTAGCCAAGTTTACATTCCATGTATTAGTGATAACTTATGATGTTTCTTTTTCTCTGTGACTTATTTCACTTAGAATCATCATACCTGAATCCACTCATTATGCTGCTAAGGGCCTGATGACATAGATTACGTCGCAGAATGATATTGCATTGTAAGTAAGTACCTCAACTTCTTTATCCATTTCTGGCTTTCTGCGATATTGAACTTGTACCGTAAACGAGGTTCTTGTAAACAGAGCCGTCCCAAACTTTGGGGTCGCTGTGTCTTTTTGATTTTAATTTCTCTAAGCTATAGGACCATAAGTGGAAGTGTCCTAGGCTCTGTTGCTCTGTTTTTTAGATGTTTCAGGAAACACCATACACTTTTCCAGAGTGGCTGTTGGCAATTTACATCCTGCCCATCAGCATAAGAAGGCTCCCAGTTCTCCATGGCCTGTCCTGCCTTTCTGGATTTTACACTTTTTTCAGATGGCCCTTTTGACCGGGGGGCAGTGAGACTTCATTGTAGTGCAGATTTCCTTTGCAAGCTTGCTTGGTTGGCCAAAAAGTGTGTATGCGTTTTTTCCTGAATATATTCAGGAAAAAACGCATACGCCCTTTTTGGCCAAGTGCATCATTGTGGACGTTCTGCCTCTTTTCCTATGCTTTACATGCAATTCCAGTCTACCTCCTGAAATCGGTTTCCTGCAATTCTGCCCCGCTTTCAAGTCCTCTTGGCAGCCTTACTTCAATATATTTTTGGAAGATAGCTGTCATTTATAACTCTGCAGGTTTGTGAATTACAGGGCCCCTGAGCTCCTTTCTTCAACTCGCTTTCTTGTGAGCTGGCCGCAACACCACAGGATTGCTTCAGGCCCTAGTGTGGTTCCAGCATGGCTCGCTGAGCCTTTGGTTAATTCCTCTTCCTGGTGGGAAATGAGAGTTAAATTTGCCCGTCCAGACACCTCCAGCTAGTCTCTCATTGGTTCTCCCTATTCCTGTTCATTTTCCGCAGAAATTGCAAACTGGGCCAAACAGGAGGTTAAAGGCACTGACTCTCCAATTGGGGAGAGTGTTAGTAAAGCGTCTGGAATGTTGCACCCGAGTACCAGGGGACGAAAACTGAGACACATTTGAACACGTTTTCCGATCACACGGTGGATCATACTCTGGGTTCCACATGCATGTTTTAGCTGAAGGAAGAATCCCTTAAACCTGGAGAGTTGAGACCCATGGAATGGGTACCATGCAATATGACTTCAAAGGGTCTGCATTTGCTCACCGAACCTCACCAATCCTATCACTGCTGCGTTTATGCCGCTGTACACACGCTTGATTCTCTTTCGGACACATATAAATCCATAGGTTTTAAGATTCTTACTAGTCAGTTATATTCTTAGGCGTTTAATATGGGGTGTTGAGTCCACTTGGTTGAGCAAGCAGTAGCTCTTGTCTATTACATATTTGGCTTATGGAAAGGTATCTGTGTTAATTTCAATCTCTGGTTTTATGCAGCACCCCAACTCACCTTTCCCCTTAAGCAAGCATAAGTTGGTTTTCTACATTTGAGACCCTATTCTGTTTTGTAATTCAGTTCCTGTGTAGCCAAGTTTACATTTCGTGTAGTAGTGATATCTTATGATGTTTCTTTTTCTGTGGGACTTATTTCACTTAGAATCATCGTACCTGAATCCACTCATTATGCTGCTAAGGGCCTGATGACATAGATTTCATTGCTGAGTGATATTGCATTGTACGTAAGTACCTCAACTTCTTTATCCATTTCTCGCTTTCTGCGATATTGAACTTGTACCGTAAAGGAGGTTCTTGTAAACAGAGCCGTCCCAAACTTTGGGGTGGCTGTGCCTTTTTGATTTTAATTTCCCTAAGCTATAGGACCATAAGTGGAAGTGCCCTAGGCTCTGTTGCTTTGTTTTTTAGATGTTTCAGGAAACACCATACACTTCTCCAGAGTGGCTTTTGGCAATTTACATCACACTCATCAGCATAAGTAGGCTCCCAGTTCTCCATGGCCTGTCCTGCCTTTCTGGATTTTACACTTTATTCAGATGGCCCTTTTGACCGGGGTGCAGTGAGACTTCATTGTAGTGCAGATTTCCTTTGCAAGCTTGCTTGGTTGGCCAAAAAGGGCGTATGCGTTTTTTCCTGAATATATTCAGGAAAAAACGCATACGCCCTTTTTGGCCAAGTGCATCATTGTGGACGTTCTGCCTCTTTTCCTATGCTTTACATGCAATTCCAGTCTACCTCCTGAAATCGGTTTCCTGCAATTCTGCCCCGCATTCAAGTCCTCTTGGCAGCCTTACTTCAATATATTTTTGGACGATAGCTGTCATTTATAACTCTGAAAGTTTGTGAATTACAGGGCCCCTGAGCTCCTTTGTTCAACTCACTTTCTTGTGAGCTGGCCGCAACACCGCAGGATTGCTTCACGTCCTAGTGTGGTTCCGGCATGGCACGCTGAGCCTTTGGTTAATTCCTCTTCCTGGTGGGAAATGAGAGTTAAATTTGCCCGTCCAGACACCTCCAGCTAGTCTCTCATTGGTTCTCCCTATTCCTGTTCATTTTCCGCAGAAATTGCAAACTGGGCCAAACAGGAGGTTAAAGGCACTGACTCTCCAAGTGGGGAGAGTGTTAGTAAAGCGTCTGGAATGTTGCACCCGAGTACCAGGGGACGAAAACTGAGACACATTTGAACACGTTTCCCGATCACACGGAGGATCATACTCTGGGTTCCACATGCATGTTTTAGCTGAAGGAAGAATCCCTTAAACCTGGAGAGTTGAGACCCATGGAATGGGTACCATGCAATATGACCTCAAAGGGTCTGCATTTGCTCACCGAACCTCACCAATCCGATCACTGCTGCGTTTATGCCGCTGTACACACGCTTGATTCTCTTTCTGAGACATATAAATCCATAGGTTTTAAGATTCTTAGTAGTCACGTATATTCTTATGCGTTTAATATGGGGTGTTGAGTCCACTTCGTTGAGCAAGGACTAGCTCTTGTCTATTACATATTTGGCTTATGGAACGGTATCTGTGCTAATTTCAATCTCTGGTTTTATGCAGCACCCCAACTCACCATTCCCCTTAAGCAAGCATAAGTTGGTTTTCTACATTTGAGACCCTGTCCTGTTTTGTAATTCAGTTCCTGTGTAGCCAAGTTTACATTCCATGTATTAGTGATAACTTATGATGTTTCTTTTTCTCTGTGACTTATTTCACTTAGAATCATCATACCTGAATCCACTCATTATGCTGCTAAGGGCCTGATGACATAGATTACGTCGCAGAATGATATTGCATTGTAAGTAAGTACCTCAACTTCTTAATCCATTTCTGGCTTTCTGCGATATTGAACTTGTACCGTAAACGAGGTTCTTGTAAACAGAGCCGTCCCAAACTTTGGGGTCGCTGTGTCTTTTTGATTTTAATTTCTCTAAGCTATAGGACCATAAGTGGAAGTGTCCTAGGCTCTGTTGCTCTGTTTTTTAGATGTTTCAGGAAACACCATACACTTTTCCAGAGTGGCTGTTGGCAATTTACATCCCGCCCATCAGCATAAGAAGGCTCCCAGTTCTCCATGGCCTGTCCTGCCTTTCTGGATTTTACACTTTTTTCAGATGGCCCTTTTGACCGGGGGGCAGTGAGACTTCATTGTAGTGCAGATTTCCTTTGCAAGCTTGCTTGGTTGGCCAAAAAGGGCGTATGCGTTTTTTCCTGAATATATTCAGGAAAAAACGCATACGCCCTTTTTGGCCAAGTGCATCATTGTGGACGTTCTGCCTCTTTTCCTATGCTTTACATGCAATTCCAGTCTACCTCCTGAAATCGGTTTCCTGCAATTCTGCCCCGCTTTCAAGTCCTCTTGGCAGCCTTACTTCAATATATTTTTGGAAGATAGCTGTCATTTATAACTCTGCAGGTTTGTGAATTACAGGGCCCCTGAGCTCCTTTCTTCAACTCGCTTTCTTGTGAGCTGGCCGCAACACCACAGGATTGCTTCAGGCCCTAGTGTGGTTCCAGCATGGCTCGCTGAGCCTTTGGTTAATTCCTCTTCCTGGTGGGAAATGAGAGTTAAATTTGCCCGTCCAGACACCTCCAGCTAGTCTCTCATTGGTTCTCCCTATTCCTGTTCATTTTCCGCAGAAATTGCAAACTGGGCCAAACAGGAGGTTAAAGGCACTGACTCTCCAATTGGGGAGAGTGTTAGTAAAGCGTCTGGAATGTTGCACCCGAGTACCAGGGGACGAAAACTGAGACACATTTGAACACGTTTCCCGATCACACGGTGGATCATACTCTGGGTTCCACATGCATGTTTTAGCTGAAGGAAGAATCCCTTAAACCTGGAGAGTTGAGACCCATGGAATGGGTACCATGCAATATGACTTCAAAGGGTCTGCATTTGCTCACCGAACCTCACCAATCCTATCACTGCTGCGTTTATGCCGCTGTACACACGCTTGATTCTCTTTCGGACACATATAAATCCATAGGTTTTAAGATTCTTACTAGTCAGTTATATTCTTAGGCGTTTAATATGGGGTGTTGAGTCCACTTGGTTGAGCAAGCAGTAGCTCTTGTCTATTACATATTTGGCTTATGGAAAGGTATCTGTGTTAATTTCAATCTCTGGTTTTATGCAGCACCCCAACTCACCTTTCCCCTTAAGCAAGCATAAGTTGGTTTTCTACATTTGAGACCCTATTCTGTTTTGTAATTCAGTTCCTGTGTAGCCAAGTTTACATTTCGTGTAGTAGTGATATCTTATGATGTTTCTTTTTCTGTGGGACTTATTTCACTTAGAATCATCGTACCTGAATCCACTCATTATGCTGCTAAGGGCCTGATGACATAGATTTCATTGCTGAGTGATATTGCATTGTACGTAAGTACCTCAACTTCTTTATCCATTTCTCGCTTTCTGCGATATTGAACTTGTACCGTAAATGAGGTTCTTGTAAACAGAGCCGTCCCAAACTTTGGGGTGGCTGTGCCTTTTTGATTTTAATTTCCCTAAGCTATAGGACCATAAGTGGAAGTGCCCTAGGCTCTGTTGCTTTGTTTTTTAGATGTTTCAGGAAACACCATACACTTCTCCAGAGTGGCTTTTGGCAATTTACATCACACTCATCAGCATAAGTAGGCTCCCAGTTCTCCATGGCCTGTCCTGCCTTTCTGGATTTTACACTTTATTCAGATGGCCCTTTTGACCGGGGTGCAGTGAGACTTCATTGTAGTGCAGATTTCCTTTGCAAGCTTGCTTGGTTGGCCAAAAAGGGCGTATGCGTTTTTTCCTGAATATATTCAGGAAAAAACGCATACGCCCTTTTTGGCCAAGTGCATCATTGTGGACGTTCTGCCTCTTTTCCTATGCTTTACATGCAATTCCAGTCTACCTCCTGAAATCGGTTTCCTGCAATTCTGCCCCGCATTCAAGTCCTCTTGGCAGCCTTACTTCAATATATTTTTGGACGATAGCTGTCATTTATAACTCTGAAAGTTTGTGAATTACAGGGCCCCTGAGCTCCTTTGTTCAACTCACTTTCTTGTGAGCTGGCCGCAACACCGCAGGATTGCTTCACGTCCTAGTGTGGTTCCGGCATGGCACGCTGAGCCTTTGGTTAATTCCTCTTCCTGGTGGGAAATGAGAGTTAAATTTGCCCGTCCAGACACCTCCAGCTAGTCTCTCATTGGTTCTCCCTATTCCTGTTCATTTTCCGCAGAAATTGCAAACTGGGCCAAACAGGAGGTTAAAGGCACTGACTCTCCAAGTGGGGAGAGTGTTAGTAAAGCGTCTGGAATGTTGCACCCGAGTACCAGGGGACGAAAACTGAGACACATTTGAACACGTTTCCCGATCACACGGAGGATCATACTCTGGGTTCCACATGCATGTTTTAGCTGAAGGAAGAATCCCTTAAACCTGGAGAGTTGAGACCCATGGAATGGGTACCATGCAATATGACCTCAAAGGGTCTGCATTTGCTCACCGAACCTCACCAATCCGATCACTGCTGCGTTTATGCCGCTGTACACACGCTTGATTCTCTTTCTGAGACATATAAATCCATAGGTTTTAAGATTCTTAGTAGTCACGTATATTCTTATGCGTTTAATATGGGGTGTTGAGTCCACTTCGTTGAGCAAGGACTAGCTCTTGTCTATTACATATTTGGCTTATGGAACGGTATCTGTGCTAATTTCAATCTCTGGTTTTATGCAGCACCCCAACTCACCATTCCCCTTAAGCAAGCATAAGTTGGTTTTCTACATTTGAGACCCTGTCCTGTTTTGTAATTCAGTTCCTGTGTAGCCAAGTTTACATTCCATGTATTAGTGATAACTTATGATGTTTCTTTTTCTCTGTGACTTATTTCACTTAGAATCATCATACCTGAATCCACTCATTATGCTGCTAAGGGCCTGATGACATAGATTACGTCGCAGAATGATATTGCATTGTAAGTAAGTACCTCAACTTCTTTATCCATTTCTGGCTTTCTGCGATATTGAACTTGTACCGTAAACGAGGTTCTTGTAAACAGAGCCGTCCCAAACTTTGGGGTCGCTGTGTCTTTTTGATTTTAATTTCTCTAAGCTATAGGACCATAAGTGGAAGTGTCCTAGGCTCTGTTGCTCTGTTTTTTAGATGTTTCAGGAAACACCATACACTTTTCCAGAGTGGCTGTTGGCAATTTACATCCCGCCCATCAGCATAAGAAGGCTCCCAGTTCTCCATGGCCTGTCCTGCCTTTCTGGATTTTACACTTTTTTCAGATGGCCCTTTTGACCGGGGGGCAGTGAGACTTCATTGTAGTGCAGATTTCCTTTGCAAGCTTGCTTGGTTGGCCAAAAAGGGCGTATGCGTTTTTTCCTGAATATATTCAGGAAAAAACGCATACGCCCTTTTTGGCCAAGTGCATCATTGTGGACGTTCTGCCTCTTTTCCTATGCTTTACATGCAATTCCAGTCTACCTCCTGAAATCGGTTTCCTGCAATTCTGCCCCACTTTCAAGTCCTCTTGGCAGCCTTACTTCAATATATTTTTGGAAGATAGCTGTCATTTATAACTCTGCAGGTTTGTGAATTACAGGGCCCCTGAGCTCCTTTCTTCAACTCGCTTTCTTGTGAGCTGGCCGCAACACCACAGGATTGCTTCAGGCCCTAGTGTGGTTCCAGCATGGCTCGCTGAGCCTTTGGTTAATTCCTCTTCCTGGTGGGAAATGAGAGTTAAATTTGCCCGTCCAGACACCTCCAGCTAGTCTCTCATTGGTTCTCCCTATTCCTGTTCATTTTCCGCAGAAATTGCAAACTGGGCCAAACAGGAGGTTAAAGGCACTGACTCTCCAATTGGGGAGAGTGTTAGTAAAGCGTCTGGAATGTTGCACCCGAGTACCAGGGGACGAAAACTGAGACACATTTGAACACGTTTCCCGATCACACGGTGGATCATACTCTGGGTTCCACATGCATGTTTTAGCTGAAGGAAGAATCCCTTAAACCTGGAGAGTTGAGACCCATGGAATGGGTACCATGCAATATGACTTCAAAGGGTCTGCATTTGCTCACCGAACCTCACCAATCCTATCACTGCTGCGTTTATGCCGCTGTACACACGCTTGATTCTCTTTCGGACACATATAAATCCATAGGTTTTAAGATTCTTACTAGTCAGTTATATTCTTAGGCGTTTAATATGGGGTGTTGAGTCCACTTGGTTGAGCAAGCAGTAGCTCTTGTCTATTACATATTTGGCTTATGGAAAGGTATCTGTGTTAATTTCAATCTCTGGTTTTATGCAGCACCCCAACTCACCTTTCCCCTTAAGCAAGCATAAGTTGGTTTTCTACATTTGAGACCCTATTCTGTTTTGTAATTCAGTTCCTGTGTAGCCAAGTTTACATTTCGTGTAGTAGTGATATCTTATGATGTTTCTTTTTCTGTGGGACTTATTTCACTTAGAATCATCGTACCTGAATCCACTCATTATGCTGCTAAGGGCCTGATGACATAGATTTCATTGCTGAGTGATATTGCATTGTACGTAAGTACCTCAACTTCTTTATCCATTTCTCGCTTTCTGCGATATTGAACTTGTACCGTAAAGGAGGTTCTTGTAAACAGAGCCGTCCCAAACTTTGGGGTGGCTGTGCCTTTTTGATTTTAATTTCCCTAAGCTATAGGACCATAAGTGGAAGTGCCCTAGGCTCTGTTGCTTTGTTTTTTAGATGTTTCAGGAAACACCATACACTTCTCCAGAGTGGCTTTTGGCAATTTACATCACACTCATCAGCATAAGTAGGCTCCCAGTTCTCCATGGCCTGTCCTGCCTTTCTGGATTTTACACTTTATTCAGATGGCCCTTTTGACCGGGGTGCAGTGAGACTTCATTGTAGTGCAGATTTCCTTTGCAAGCTTGCTTGGTTGGCCAAAAAGGGCGTATGCGTTTTTTCCTGAATATATTCAGGAAAAAACGCATACGCCCTTTTTGGCCAAGTGCATCATTGTGGACGTTCTGCCTCTTTTCCTATGCTTTACATGCAATTCCAGTCTACCTCCTGAAATCGGTTTCCTGCAATTCTGCCCCGCATTCAAGTCCTCTTGGCAGCCTTACTTCAATATATTTTTGGACGATAGCTGTCATTTATAACTCTGAAAGTTTGTGAATTACAGGGCCCCTGAGCTCCTTTGTTCAACTCACTTTCTTGTGAGCTGGCCGCAACACCGCAGGATTGCTTCACGTCCTAGTGTGGTTCCGGCATGGCACGCTGAGCCTTTGGTTAATTCCTCTTCCTGGTGGGAAATGAGAGTTAAATTTGCCCGTCCAGACACCTCCAGCTAGTCTCTCATTGGTTCTCCCTATTCCTGTTCATTTTCCGCAGAAATTGCAAACTGGGCCAAACAGGAGGTTAAAGGCACTGACTCTCCAAGTGGGGAGAGTGTTAGTAAAGCGTCTGGAATGTTGCACCCGAGTACCAGGGGACGAAAACTGAGACACATTTGAACACGTTTCCCGATCACACGGAGGATCATACTCTGGGTTCCACATGCATGTTTTAGCTGAAGGAAGAATCCCTTAAACCTGGAGAGTTGAGACCCATGGAATGGGTACCATGCAATATGACCTCAAAGGGTCTGCATTTGCTCACCGAACCTCACCAATCCGATCACTGCTGCGTTTATGCCACTGTACACACGCTTGATTCTCTTTCTGAGACATATAAATCCATAGGTTTTAAGATTCTTAGTAGTCACGTATATTCTTATGCGTTTAATATGGGGTGTTGAGTCCACTTCGTTGAGCAAGGACTAGCTCTTGTCTATTACATATTTGGCTTATGGAACGGTATCTGTGCTAATTTCAATCTCTGGTTTTATGCAGCACCCCAACTCACCATTCCCCTTAAGCAAGCATAAGTTGGTTTTCTACATTTGAGACCCTGTCCTGTTTTGTAATTCAGTTCCTGTGTAGCCAAGTTTACATTCCATGTATTAGTGATAACTTATGATGTTTCTTTTTCTCTGTGACTTATTTCACTTAGAATCATCATACCTGAATCCACTCATTATGCTGCTAAGGGCCTGATGACATAGATTACGTCGCAGAATGATATTGCATTGTAAGTAAGTACCTCAACTTCTTTATCCATTTCTGGCTTTCTGCGATATTGAACTTGTACCGTAAACGAGGTTCTTGTAAACAGAGCCGTCCCAAACTTTGGGGTCGCTGTGTCTTTTTGATTTTAATTTCTCTAAGCTATAGGACCATAAGTGGAAGTGTCCTAGGCTCTGTTGCTCTGTTTTTTAGATGTTTCAGGAAACACCATACACTTTTCCAGAGTGGCTGTTGGCAATTTACATCCCGCCCATCAGCATAAGAAGGCTCCCAGTTCTCCATGGCCTGTCCTGCCTTTCTGGATTTTACACTTTTTTCAGATGGCCCTTTTGACCGGGGGGCAGTGAGACTTCATTGTAGTGCAGATTTCCTTTGCAAGCTTGCTTGGTTGGCCAAAAAGGGCGTATGCGTTTTTTCCTGAATATATTCAGGAAAAAACGCATACGCCCTTTTTGGCCAAGTGCATCATTGTGGACGTTCTGCCTCTTTTCCTATGCTTTACATGCAATTCCAGTCTACCTCCTGAAATCGGTTTCCTGCAATTCTGCCCCGCTTTCAAGTCCTCTTGGCAGCCTTACTTCAATATATTTTTGGAAGATAGCTGTCATTTATAACTCTGCAGGTTTGTGAATTACAGGGCCCCTGAGCTCCTTTCTTCAACTCGCTTTCTTGTGAGCTGGCCGCAACACCACAGGATTGCTTCAGGCCCTAGTGTGGTTCCAGCATGGCTCGCTGAGCCTTTGGTTAATTCCTCTTCCTGGTGGGAAATGAGAGTTAAATTTGCCCGTCCAGACACCTCCAGCTAGTCTCTCATTGGTTCTCCCTATTCCTGTTCATTTTCCGCAGAAATTGCAAACTGGGCCAAACAGGAGGTTAAAGGCACTGACTCTCCAATTGGGGAGAGTGTTAGTAAAGCGTCTGGAATGTTGCACCCGAGTACCAGGGGACGAAAACTGAGACACATTTGAACACGTTTCCCGATCACATGGTGGATCATACTCTAGGTTCCACATGCATGTTTTAGCTGAAGGAAGAATCCCTTAAACCTGGAGAGTTGAGACCCATGGAATGGGTACCATGCAATATGACTTCAAAGGGTCTGCATTTGCTCACCGATCCTCACCAATCCAATCACTGCTGCGTTTATGCCGCTGTACACATGCTTGATTCTCTTTCGGAGACATATAAATCCATAGGTTTTAAGATTCTTACTAGTCAGGTATATTCTTAGGCGTTTAATATGGGGTGTTGAGTCCACTTCGTTGAGCAAGCAGTAGCTCTTGTCTATTACATATTTGGCTTATGGAAAGGTATCTGTGCTAACTTCAATCTCTGGTTTTATGCAGCACCCCAACTCACCTTTCCCCTTAAGCAAGCATAAGTTGGTTTTCTACATTTGAGACCCTATTCTGTTTTGTAATTCAGTTCCTGTGTAGCCAAGTTTACATTCCGTGTATTAGTGATATCTTATGATGTTTCTTTTTCTGTGTGACTTATTTCACTTAGAATCATCGTACCTGAATCCACTCATTATGCTGCTACTGGCCTGATGACGTAGGTTTCATTGCTGAGTGATATTGCATTGTACATAAGTACCACAACTTCTTTATCCATTTTTCGCTTTCTGCGATATTGAACTTGTACCGTAAACGAGGTTCTTGTAAACAGAGCCGTCCCAAACTTTGGGGTGGCTGTGTCTTTTTGATTTTAATTTCCCTAAGCTATAGGACCATAAGGGGAAGTGCCCTAGGCTCTGTTGCTTTGTTTTTTAGATGTTTCAGGAAACACCATACACTTCTCCAGAGTGGCTGTTTGCAATTTACATCCCGCCCATCAGCATAAGAAGGCTCCCAGTTCTCCATGGCCTGTCCTGCCTTTCTGGATTTTACACTTTTTTCAGATGGCCCTTTTGACCGGGGGCCAGTGAGACTTCATTGTAGTGCAGATTTCCTTTGCAAGCTTGCTTGGTTGGCCAAAAAGTGTGTATGCGTTTTTTCCTGAATATATTCAGGAAAAAACGCATACGCCCTTTTTGGCCAAGTGCATCATTGTGGACGTTCTGCCTCTTTTCCTATGCTTTACATGCAATTCCAGTCTACCTCCTGAAATCGGTTTCCTGCAATTCTGCCCCGCTTTCAAGTCCTCTTGGCAGCTTTACTTCAATATATTTTTGGACGATAGCTGTCATTTATAACTCTGCAGGTTGGTGAATTACAGGGCCCCTGAGCTCCTTTCTTCAACTCGCTTTCTTGTGAGCTGGCTGCAACACCGCAGGATTGCTTCAGGCCCTAGTGTGGTTCCGGCATGGCACGCTGAGCCTTTGGTTAATTCCTCTTCCTGGTGGGAAATGAGAGTTAAATTTGCCCGTCCAGACACCTCCAGCTAGTCTCTCATTGGTTCTCCCTATTCCTGTTCATTTTCCGCAGAAATTGCAAACTGGGCCAAACAGGAGGTTAAAGGCACTGACTCTCCAAGTGGGGAGAGTGTTAGTAAAGCGTCTGGAATGTTGCACCCGAGTACCAGGGGACGAAAACTGAGACACATTTGAACACGTTTCCCGATCACTTGGTGGATCATACTCTGGGTTCCACATGCATGTTTTAGCTGAAGGAAGAATCCCTTAAACCTGGAGAGTTGAGACCCATGGAATGGGTACCATGCAATATGACTTCAAAGGGTCTGCATTTGCTCACCGAACCTCACCAATCCTATCACTGCTGCGTTTATGCCGCTGTACACACGCTTGATTCTCTTTCGGACACATATAAATCCATAGGTTTTAAGATTCTTACTAGTCAGTTATATTCTTAGGCGTTTAATATGGGGTGTTGAGTCCACTTGGTTGAGCAAGCAGTAGCTCTTGTCTATTACATATTTGGCTTATGGAAAGGTATCTGTGTTAATTTCAATCTCTGGTTTTATGCAGCACCCCAACTCACCTTTCCCCTTAAGCAAGCATAAGTTGGTTTTCTACATTTGAGACCCTATTCTGTTTTGTAATTCAGTTCCTGTGTAGCCAAGTTTACATTTCGTGTAGTAGTGATATCTTATGATGTTTCTTTTTCTGTGGGACTTATTTCACTTAGAATCATCGTACCTGAATCCACTCATTATGCTGCTAAGGGCCTGATGACATAGATTTCATTGCTGAGTGATATTGCATTGTACGTAAGTACCTCAACTTCTTTATCCATTTCTCGCTTTCTGCGATATTGAACTTGTACCGTAAATGAGGTTCTTGTAAACAGAGCCGTCCCAAACTTTGGGGTGGCTGTGCCTTTTTGATTTTAATTTCCCTAAGCTATAGGACCATAAGTGGAAGTGCCCTAGGCTCTGTTGCTTTGTTTTTTAGATGTTTCAGGAAACACCATACACTTCTCCAGAGTGGCTTTTGGCAATTTACATCACACTCATCAGCATAAGTAGGCTCCCAGTTCTCCATGGCCTGTCCTGCCTTTCTGGATTTTACACTTTATTCAGATGGCCCTTTTGACCGGGGTGCAGTGAGACTTCATTGTAGTGCAGATTTCCTTTGCAAGCTTGCTTGGTTGGCCAAAAAGGGTGTATGCGTTTTTTCCTGAATATATTCAGGAAAAAACGCATACGCCCTTTTTGGCCAAGTGCATCATTGTGGACGTTCTGCCTCTTTTCCTATGCTTTACATGCAATTCCAGTCTACCTCCTGAAATCGGTTTCCTGCAATTCTGCCCCGCATTCAAGTCCTCTTGGCAGCCTTACTTCAATATATTTTTGGACGATAGCTGTCATTTATAACTCTGAAAGTTTGTGAATTACAGGGCCCCTGAGCTCCTTTGTTCAACTCACTTTCTTGTGAGCTCGCCGCAACACCGCAGGATTGCTTCAGGTCCTAGTGTGGTTCCGGCATGGCACGCTGAGCCTTTGGTTAATTCCTCTTCCTGGTGGGAAATGAGAGTTAAATTTGCCCGTCCAGACACCTCCAGCTAGTCTCTCATTGGTTCTCCCTATTCCTGTTCATTTTCCGCAGAAATTGCAAACTGGGCCAAACAGGAGGTTAAAGGCACTGACTCTCCAAGTGGGGAGAGTGTTAGTAAAGCGTCTGGAATGTTGCACCTGAGTACCAGGGGACGAAAACTGAGACACATTTGAACACGTTTCCCGATCACACGGAGGATCATACTCTGGGTTCCACATGCATGTTTTAGCTGAAGGAAGAATCCCTTAAACCTGGAGAGTTGAGACCCATGGAATGGGTACCATGCAATATGACTTCAAAGGGTCTGCATTTGCTCACCGAACCTCACCAATCCGATCACTGCTGCGTTTATGCCGCTGTACACACGCTTGATTCTCTTTCTGAGACATATAAATCCATAGGTTTTAAGATTCTTAGTAGTCACGTATATTCTTATGCGTTTAATATGGGGTGTTGAGTCCACTTCGTTGAGCAAGGACTAGCTCTTGTCTATTACATATTTGGCTTATGGAACGGTATCTGTGCTAATTTCAATCTCTGGTTTTATGCAGCACCCCAACTCACCATTCCCCTTAAGCAAGCATAAGTTGGTTTTCTACATTTGAGACCCTGTCCTGTTTTGTAATTCAGTTCCTGTGTAGCCAAGTTTACATTCCATGTATTAGTGATAACTTATGATGTTTCTTTTTCTCTGTGACTTATTTCACTTAGAATCATCATACCTGAATCCACTCATTATGCTGCTAAGGGCCTGATGACATAGATTACGTCGCAGAATGATATTGCATTGTAAGTAAGTACCTCAACTTCTTTATCCATTTCTGGCTTTCTGCGATATTGAACTTGTACCGTAAACGAGGTTCTTGTAAACAGAGCCGTCCCAAACTTTGGGGTCGCTGTGTCTTTTTGATTTTAATTTCTCTATGCTATAGGACCATAAGTGGAAGTGTCCTAGGCTCTGTTGCTCTGTTTTTTAGATGTTTCAGGAAACACCATACACTTTTCCAGAGTGGCTGTTGGCAATTTACATCCCGCCCATCAGCATAAGAAGGCTCCCAGTTCTCCATGGCCTGTCCTGCCTTTCTGGATTTTACACTTTTTTCAGATGGCCCTTTTGACCGGGGGGCAGTGAGACTTCATTGTAGTGCAGATTTCCTTTGCAAGCTTGCTTGGTTGGCCAAAAAGGGCGTATGCGTTTTTTCCTGAATATATTCAGGAAAAAACGCATACGCCCTTTTTGGCCAAGTGCATCATTGTGGACGATCTGCCTCTTTTCCTATGCTTTACATGCAATTCCAGTCTACCTCCTGAAATCGGTTTCCTGCAATTCTGCCCCGCTTTCAAGTCCTCTTGGCAGCCTTACTTCAATATATTTTTGGAAGATAGCTGTCATTTATAACTCTGCAGGTTTGTGAATTACAGGGCCCCTGAGCTCCTTTCTTCAACTCGCTTTCTTGTGAGCTGGCCGCAACACCACAGGATTGCTTCAGGCCCTAGTGTGGTTCCAGCATGGCTCGCTGAGCCTTTGGTTAATTCCTCTTCCTGGTGGGAAATGAGAGTTAAATTTGCCCGTCCAGACACCTCCAGCTAGTCTCTCATTGGTTCTCCCTATTCCTGTTCATTTTCCGCAGAAATTGCAAACTGGGCCAAACAGGAGGTTAAAGGCACTGACTCTCCAATTGGGGAGAGTGTTAGTAAAGCGTCTGGAATGTTGCACCCGAGTACCAGGGGACGAAAACTGAGACACATTTGAACACGTTTCCCGATCACACGGTGGATCATACTCTGGGTTCCACATGCATGTTTTAGCTGAAGGAAGAATCCCTTAAACCTGGAGAGTTGAGACCCATGGAATGGGTACCATGCAATATGACTTCAAAGGGTCTGCATTTGCTCACCGAACCTCACCAATCCTATCACTGCTGCGTTTATGCCACTGTACACACGCTTGATTCTCTTTCGGAGACATATAAATCCATAGGTTTTAAGATTCTTACTAGTCAGGTATATTCTTAGGCGTTTAATATGGGGTGTTGAGTCCACTTCGTTGAGCAAGCAGTAGCTCTTGTCTATTACATATTTGGCTTATGGAAAGGTATCTGTGCTAATTTCAATCTCTGGTTTTATGCAGCACCCCAACTCACCTTTCCCCTTAAGCAAGCATAAGTTGGTTTTCTACATTTGTGACCATATTCTGTTTTGTAATTCAGTTCCTGTGTACCAAGTTTACATTCGGTGTATTAGTGATATCTTATGATGTTTCTTTTTCTGTGTGACTTATTTCACTTAGAATCATCGTACCTGAATCCACTCATTATGCTGCTACTGGCCTGATGACATAGATTTCATTGCTGAGTGTTATTGCATTGTACGTAAGTACCACAACTTCTTTATCCATTTTTCGCTTTCTGCGATATTGAACTTGTACCGTAAACGAGGTTCTTGTAAACAGAGCCGTCCCAAACTTTGGGGTGGCTGTGTCTTTTTGATTTTAATTTCCCTAAGCTATAGGACCATAAGTGGAAGTGCCCTAGGCTCTGTTGCTTTGTTTTTTAGATGTTTCAGGAAACACCATACACTTCTCCAGAGTGGCTTTTGGCAATTTACATCCCACCCATCAGCATAACAAGGCTCCCAGTTCTCCATGGCCTGTCCTGCCTTTCTGGATTATACACTTTTTTCAGATGGCCCTTTTGACCGGGGGGCAGTGAGACTTCATTGTGGTGCAGATTTCCTTTGCAAGCTTGCTTGGTTGGCCAAAAAGGGCGTATGCGTTTTTTCCTGAATATATTCAGGAAAAAATGCATACGCCCTTTTTGGCCAAGTGCATCATTGTGGACCTTCTGCCTCTTTTCCTATGCTTTACATGCAATTCCAGTCTACCTCCTGAAATCGGTTTCCTGCAATTCTGCCCCGCCTTCAAGTTCTCTTGGCAGCCTTACTTCAATATATTTTTGGACGATAGCTGTCATTTATAACTCTGCAGGTTTGTGAATTACAGGGCCCCTGAGCTCCTTTTTTCAACTCGCTTTCTTGTGAGCTGGCCCCAACACCGCAGGATGGCTTCAGGCCCTAGTGTGGTTCCGGCATGGCACACTGAGCCTTTGGTTAATTCCTCTTCCTGCTGGGAAATGAGAATTATATTTGCCCGTCCAGACACCTCCAGCTAGTCTCTCATTGGTTCTCCCTATTCCTGTTCATTTTCCGCAGAAATTGCAAACTGGGCCAAAGAGGAGGTTAAAGGCACTGACTCTCCAAGTGGGGAGAGTGTTAGTAAAGCGTCTGGAATGTTGCACCCGAGTACCAGGGGACGAAAACTGAGACACATTTGAACACGTTTCCCGATCACATGGTGGATCATACTCTGGGTTCCACATGCATGTTTTAGCTGAAGGAAGAATCCCTTAAACCTGGAGAGTTGAGACCCATGGAATGGGTACCATGCAATATGACTTCAAAGGGTCTGCATTTGCTCACCGATCCTCACCAATCCAATCACTGCTGCGTTTATGCCGCTGTACACATGCTTGATTCTCTTTCGGAGACATATAAATCCATAGGTTTTAAGATTCTTACTAGTCAGGTATATTCTTAGGCGTTTAATATGGGGTGTTGAGTCCACTTGGTTGAGCAAGCAGTAGCTCTTGTCTATTACATATTTGGCTTATGGAAAGGTATCTGTGTTAATTTCAATCTCTGGTTTTATGCAGCACCCCAACTCACCTTTAACCTTAAGCAAGTATAAGTTGGTTTTCTACATTTGAGACCCTATTCTGTTTTGTAATTCAGTTCCTGTGTAGCCAAGTTTACATTTCGTGTAGTAGTGATATCTTATGATGTTTCTTTTTCTGTGGGACTTATTTCACTTAGAATCATCGTACCTGAATCCACTCATTATGCTGCTAAGGGCCTGATGACATAGATTTCATTGCTGAGTGATATTGCATTGTACGTAAGTACCTCAACTTCTTTATCCATTTCTCGCTTTCTGCGATATTGAACTTGTACCGTAAATGAGGTTCTTGTAAACAGAGCCGTCCCAAACTTTGGGGTGGCTGTGTCTTTTTGATTTTAATTTCCCTAAGCTATAGGACCATAAGTGGAAGTGCCCTAGGCTCTGTTGCTTTGTTTTTTAGATGTTTCTGGAAACACCATACACTTCTCCAGAGTGGCTTTTGGCAATTTACATCACACTCATCAGCATAAGTAGGCTCCCAGTTCTCCATGGCCTGTCCTGCCTTTCTGGATTTTACACTTTATTCAGATGGCCCTTTTGACCGGGGTGCAGTGAGACTTCATTGTAGTGCAGATTTCCTTTGCAAGCTTGCTTGGTTGGCCAAAAAGTGCGTATGCGTTTTTTCCTCAATATATTCAGGAAAAAACGCATACGCCCTTTTTGGCCAAGTGCATCATTGTGGACGTTCTGCCTCTTTTCCTATGCTTTACATGCAATTCCAGTCTACCTCCTGAAATCGGTTTCCTGCAATTCTGCCCCGCTTTCAAGTCCTCTTGGCAGCTTTACTTCAATATATTTTTGGACGATAGCTGTCATTTATAACTCTGCAGGTTTGTGAAATACAGGGCCCCTGAGCTCCTTTCTTCAACTCGCTTTCTTGTGAGCTGGCTGCAACACCGCAGGATTGCTTCAGGCCCTAGTGTGGTTCCGGCATGGCACGCTGAGCCTTTGGTTAATTCCTCTTCCTGGTGGGAAATGAGAGTTAAATTTGCCCGTCCAGAAACCTGCAGCTAGTCTCTCATTGGTTCTCCCTATTCCTGTTCATTTTCCGCAGAAATTGCAAACTGGGCCAAACAGGAGGTTAAAGGCACTGACTCTCCAAGTGGGGAGAGTGTTAGTAAAGTGTCTGGAATGTTGCACCCGAGTACCAGGGGACGAAAACTGAGACACATTTGAACACGTTTCCCGATCACACGGTGGATCATACTCTGGGTTCCACATGCATGTTTTAGCTGAAGGAAGAATCCCTTAAACCTGGAGAGTTGAGACCCATGGAATGGGTACCATGTAATATGACTTTAAAGGGTCTGCATTTGCTCACCGATCCTCACCAATCCGATCACTGCTGCGTTTCTTCCGCTATACACACGCTTGATTCTCTTTCGGAGACATATAAATCCATAGGTTTTAAGATTCTTACTAGTCAGGTATATTCTTAGGCGTTTAATATGGGGTGTTGAGTCCACTTCGTTGAGCAAGGAGTAGCTCTTGTCTATTACATATTTGGCTTATGGAACGGTATCTGTGCTAATTTCAATCTCTGGTTTTATGCAGCACCCCAACTCACCATTCCCCTTAAGCAAGCATAAGTTGGTTTTCTACATTTGAGACCCTGTTCTGTTTTGTAATTCAGTTCCTGTGTAGCCAAGTTTACATTCCGTGTATTAGTGGTACCTTATGATGTTTCCTTTTCTGTGTGACTTATTTCACTTAGAATCATCGTACCTGAATCCACTCATTATGCTGCTACTGGCCTGATGACATAGATTTCATTGCTGAGTGATATTGCATTGTACGTAAGTACCACAACTTCTTTATCCATTTTTCGCTTTCTGCGATATTGAACTTGTACCGAATACGAGGTTCTTGTAAACAGAGCCGTCCCAAGCTTTGGGGTGGCTGTGTCTTTTTGATTTTAATTTCCCTAAGCTATAGGACCATAAGTGGAAGTGCCCTAGGCTCTGTTGCTTTGTTTTTTAGATGTTTCAGGAAACACCATACACTTCTCCAGAGTGGCTGTTGGCAATTTACATCCCGCCCATCAGCATAAGAAGGCTCCCAGTTCTCCATGGCCTGTCCTGCCTTTCTGGATTTTACACATTTTTCAGATGGCCCTTTTGACCGGGGGGCAGTGAGACTTCATTGTAGTGCAGATTTCCTTTTCAAGCTTGCTTGGTTGGCCAAAAAGGGCGTATGCGTTTTTTCCTGAATATATTCAGGAAAAAACGCATACGCCCTTTTTGGCCAAGTGCATCATTGTGGACCTTCTGCCTCTTTTCCTATGCTTTACATGCAATTCCAGTCTACCTCCTGAAATCGGTTTCAAGCAATTCTGCCCCGCTTTCAAGTCCTCTTGGCAGCCTTACTTCAATATATTTTTGGACGATAGCTGTCATTTATAACTCTGCAGGTTTGTGAATTACAGGGCCCCTGAGCTCCTTTCTTCAACTCGCTTTCTTGTGAGCTGGCCGCAACACCGCAGGATTGCTTCAGGCCCTAGTGTGGTTCCAGCATGGCTCGCTGAGCCTTTGGTTAATTCCTCTTCCTGGTGGGAAATGAGAGTTAAATTTGCCCGTCCAGACACCTCCAGCTAGTCTCTCATTGGTTCTCCCTATTCCTGTTCATTTTCCGCAGAAATTGCAAACTGGGCCAAAGAGGAGGTTAAAGGCACTGATTCTCCAAGTGGGGAGAGTGTTAGTAAAGCGTCTGGAATGTTGCACCCGAGTACCAGGGGACGAAAACTGAGACACATTTGAACACGTTTCCCGATCACACGGTGGATCATACTCTGGGTTCCACATGCATGTTTTAGCTGAAGGAAGAATCCCTTAAACCTGGAGAGTTGAGACCCATGGAATGGGTACCATGCAATATGACTTCAAAGGGTCTGCATTTGCTCACCGAACCTCACCAATCCTATCACTGCTGCTTTTATGTCGCTGTACACACGCTTGATTCTCTTTCGGAGACATATAAATCCATAGGTTTTAAGATTCTTACTAGTCAGGTATATTCTTAGGCGTTTAATATGGGGTGTTGAGTCCACTTCGTTGAGCAAGCAGTAGCTCTTGTCTATTACATATTTGGCTTATGGAAAGGTATCTGTGCTAATTTCAATCTATGGTTTTATGCAGCACCCCAACTCACCTTTCCCCTTAAGCGAGCATAAGTTGGTTTTCTACATTTGAGACCCTATTCTGTTTTGTAATTCAGTTCCTGTGTAGCCAAGTTTACATTCCGTGTATTAGTGGTATCTTATGATGTTTCTTTTTCTGTGTGACTTATTTCAGTTAGAATCAGCGTACCTGAATCCACTCATTATGCTGCTACTGGCCTGATGACATAGATTTCATTGCTGAGTGTTATTGCATTGTACGTAAGTACCACAACTTCTTTATCCATTTTTCGCTTTCTGCGATATTGAACTTGTACCGTAAACGAGGTTCTTGTAAACAGAGCCGTCCCAAACTTTGGGGTGGCTGTGTCTTTTTGATTTTAATTTCCCTAAGCTATAGGACCATAAGTGGAAGTGCCCTAGGCTCTGTTGCTTTGTTTTTTAGATGTTTCAGGAAACACCATTCACTTCTCCAGAGTGGCTGTTTGCAATTTACATCCCGCCCATCAGCATAAGAAGGCTCCCAGTTCTCCATGGCCTGTCCTGCCTTTCTGGATTTTACACATTTTTCAGATGGCCCTTTTGACCGGGGGGCAGTGAGACTTCATTGTAGTGCAGATTTCCTTTGCAAGCTTGCTTGGTTGGCCAAAAAGGGCGTATGCGTTTTTTCCTGAATATATTCAGGAAAAAACGCATACGCCCTTTTTGGCCAAGTGCATCATTGTGGACGTTCTGCCTCTTTTCCTATGCTTTACATGCAATTCCAGTCTACGTCCTGAAATCGGTTTCCTGCAATTCTGCCCCGCTTTCAAGTCCTCTTGGCAGCTTTACTTCAATATATTTTTGGACGATAGCTGTCATTTATAACTCTGCAGGTTTGTGAATTACAGGGCCCCTGAGCTCCTTTCTTCAACTCGCTTTCTTGTGAGCTGGCCGCAACACCGCAGGATTGCTTCAGGCCCTAGTGTGGTTCCGGCATGGCACGCTGAGCCTTTGGTTAATTCCTCTTCCTGGTGGGAAATGAGAGTTAAATTTGCCCGTCCAGACACCTCCAGCTAGTCTCTCATTGGTTCTCCCTATTCCTGTTCATTTTCCGCAGAAATTGCAAACTGGGCCAAACAGGAGGTTAAAGGCACTGACTCTCCGAGTGGGGAGAGTGTTAGTAAAGCGTCTGGAATGTTGCACCCGAGTACCAGGGGACGAAAACTGAGACTCATTTGAACACGTTTCCCGATCACACGGTGGATCATACTCTGGGTTCCACATGCATGTTTTAGCTGAAGGAAGAATCCCTTAAACCTGGAGAGTTGAGACCCATGGAATGGGTACCATGCAATATGACTTCAAAGGGTCTGCATTTGCTCACCGAACCTCACCATTCCGATCACTGCTGCGTTTATGCCGCTGTACACATGCTTGATTCTCTTTCGAAGACATATAAATCCATAGGTTTTAAGATTCTTAGTAGTCACGTATATTCTTATGCGTTTAATATGGGGTGTTGAGTCCACTTCGTTGAGCAAGGACTAGCTCTTGTCTATTACATATTTGCCTTATGGAATGGTATCTGTGCTAATTTCAATCTCTGGTTTTATGCAGCACCCCAACTCACCTTTCCCCTTAAGCAAGCATAAGTTGGTTTTCTACATTTGAGACCCTATTCTGTTTTGTAATTCAGTTCCTGTGTAGCCAAGTTTACATTCCGTGTATTAGTGATATCTTATGATGTTTCTTTTTCTGTGTGACTTATTTCACTTAGAATCATCGTACCTGAATCCACTCATTATGCTGCTACTGGCCTGATGACATAGATTACATTGCTGAGTGATATTGCATTGTACGTAAGTACCACAACTTCTTTATCCATTGTTCGCTTTCTGCGATATTGAACTTGTACTGTAAACGAGGTTCTTGTAAACAGATCTGTCCCAAACTTTGGGGTGGCTGTGTCTTTTTTATTTTAATTTCCCTAAGCTATAGGACCATAAGTGGAAGTGCCCTAGGCTCTGTTGCTTTGTTTTTTAGATGTTTCAGGAAACACCATACACTTCTCCAGAGTGGCTTTTGGCAATTTACATCCCACCCATCAGCATAAGAAGGCTCCCAGTTCTCCATGGCCTGTCCTGCCTTTCTGGATTTTACACTTTTTTCAGATGGCCCTTTTGACCGAGGGGGCAGTGAGACTTCATTGTAGTGCAGATTTCCTTTGCAAGCTTGCTTGGTTGGCCAAAAAGGGCGTATGCGTTTTTTCCTGAATATGTTCAGGAAAAAACTCATACGCCCTTTTTGGCCAAGTGCATCATTGTGGACCTTCTGCCTCTTTTCCTATGCTTTACATGCAATTCCAGTCTACCTCCTGAAATCGGTTTCCTGCAATTCTGCCCCGCTTTCAAGTCCTCTTGGCAGCCTTACTTCAATATATTTTCGGACGATAGCTGTCATTTATAACTCTGCAGGTTTGTGAATTACAGGGCCCCTGAGCTCCTTTGTTCAACTCACTTTCTTGTGAGCTGGCCGCAACACCGCAGGATTGCTTCAGGCCCTAGTGTGGTTCCGGCATGGCACGCTGAGCCTTTGGTTAATTCCTCTTCCTGGTGGGAAATGAGAGTTAAATTTGCCCGTCCAGACACCTCCAGCTAGTCTCTCATTGGTTCTCCCTATTCCTGTTCATTTTCCGCAGAAATTGCAAACTGGGCCAAACAGGAGGTTAAAGGCACTGACTCTCCAAGTGGGGAGAGTGTTAGTAAAGCGTCTGGAATGTTGCACCCGAGTACCAGGGGACGAAAACTGAGACACATTTGAACACGTTTCCCGATCACACGGTGGATCATACTCTGGGTTCCACATGCATGTTTTAGCTGAAGGAAGAATCCCTTAAACCTGGAGAGTTGAGACCCATGGAATGGGTACCATGCAATATGACTTCAAAGGGTCTGCATTTGCTCACCGATCCTCACCAATCCGATCACTGCTGCGTTTATGCCGCTGTACACACGCTTGATTCTCTTTTGGAGACATATAAATCCATAGGTTTTAAGATTCTTACTAGTCAGGTATATTCTTAGGCGTTTAATATGGGGTGTTGAGTCCACTTCGTTGAGCAAGGAGTAGCTCTTGTCTATTACATATTTGGCTTATGGAACGGTATCTGTGCTAATTTCTATCTCTGGTTTTATGCAGCACCCCAACTCACCATTCCCCTTAAGCAAGCATAAGTTGGTTTTCTACATTTGAGACCCTGTTGTGTTTTGTAATTCAGTTCCTGTGTAGACAAGTTTACATTCCATATATTAGTGATAACTTATGATGTTTCTTTTTCTCTGTGACTTATTTCACTTAGAATCATCCTACCTGAATCCACTCATTATGCTGCTACTGGCCTGATGACATAGATTTCATTGCTGAGTGTTATTGCATTGTACGTAAGTACCACAACTTCTTTATCCATTTTTCGCTTTCTGCGATATTGAACTTGTACCGTTAACGAGGTTCTTGTAAACAGAGCCGTCCCAAACTTTGGGGTGGCTGTGTCTTTTTGATTTTAATTTCCCTAAGCTATAGGACCATAAGTGGAAGTGCCCTAGGCTCTGTTGCTTTGTTTTTTAGATGTTTCAGGAAACACCATACACTTCTCCAGAGTGGCTGTTGGCAATTCACATCCCGTCCATCAGCATAAGAAGGCTCCCAGTTCTCCATGGCCTGTCCTGCCTTTCTGGATTTTACACTTTTTTCAGATGGCCCTTTTGACCGGGGGGCAGTGAGACTTCATTGTAGTGCAGATTTCCTTTGCAAGCTTGCTTGGTTGGCCAAAAAGGGCATATGCGTTTTTTCCTGAATATATTCAGGAAAAAACGCATACGCCCTTTTTGGCCAAGTGCATCATTGTGGACGATCTGCCTCTTTTCCTATGCTTTACATGCAATTCCAGTCTACCTCCTGAAATCGGTTTCCTGCAATTCTGCCCCGCTTTCAAGTCCTCTTGGCAGCTTTACTTCAATATATTTTTGGAAGATAGCTGTCATTTATAACTCTGCAGGTTTGTGAATTACAGGGCCCCTGAGCTCCTTTCTTCAACTCGCTTTCTTGTGAGCTGGCCGCAACACCGCAGGATTGCTTCAGGCCCTAGTGTGGTTCCAGCATGGCTCGCTGAGCCTTTGGTTAATTCCTCTTCCTGGTGGGAAATGAGAGTTAAATTTGCCCGTCCAGACACCTCCAGCTAGTCTCTCATTGGTTCTCCCTATTCCTGTTCATTTTCCGCAGAAATTGCAAACTGGGCCAAAGAGGAGGTTAAAGGCACTGACTCTCCAAGTGGGGAGAGTGTTAGTAAAGCGTCTGGAATGTTGCACCCGAGTACCAGGGGACGAAAACTGAGACACATTTGAACACGTTTCCCGATCACACGGTGAATCATACTCTGGGATCCACATGCATGTTTTAGCTGAAGGAAGAATCCCTTAAACCTGGAGAGTTGAGACCCATGGAATGGGTACCATGCAATATGACTTCAAAGGGTCTGCATTTGCTCACCGAACCTCACCAATCCTATCACTGCTGCTTTTATGTCGCTGTACACACGCTGGATTCTCTTTTGGAGACATATAAATCCATAGGTTTTAAGATTCTTACTAGTCAGGTATATTCTTAGGCGTTTAATATGGGGTGTTGAGTCCAGTTCGTTGAGCAAGCAGTAGCTCTTGTCTATTACATATTTGGCTTATGGAAAGGTATCTGTGCTAATTTCAATCTATGGTTTTATGCAGCACCCCAACTCACCTTTCCCCTTAAGCGAGCATAAGTTGGTTTTCTACATTTGAGACCCTATTCTGTTTTGTAATTCAGTTCCTGTGTAGCCAAGTTTACATTCCGTGTATTAGTGATATCTTATGATGTTTCTTTTTCTGTGTGACTTATTTCAGTTAGAATCAGCGTACCTGAATCCACTCATTATGCTGCTACTGGCCTGATGACATAGATTTCATTGCTGAGTGTTATTGCATTGTACGTAAGTACCACAACTTCTTTATCCATTTTTCGCTTTCTGCGATATTGAACTTGTACCGTAAACGAGGTTCTTGTAAACAGAGCCGTCCCAAACTTTGGGGTGGCTGTGTCTTTTTGATTTTAATTTCCCTAAGCTATAGGACCATAAGTGGAAGTGCCCTAGGCTCTGTTGCTTTGTTTTTTAGATGTTTCAGGAAACACCATTCACTTCTCCAGAGTGGCTGTTTGCAATTTACATCCCGCCCATCAGCATAAGAAGGCTCCCAGTTCTCCATGGCCTGTCCTGCCTTTCTGGATTTTACACTTTTTTCAGATGGCCCTTTTGACCGGGGGGCAGTGAGACTTCATTGTAGTGCAGATTTCCTTTGCAAGCTTGCTTGGTTGGCCAAAAAGGGCGTATGCGTTTTTTCCTGAATATATTCAGGAAAAAACGCATACGCCCTTTTTGGCCAAGTGCATCATTGTGGACGTTCTGCCTCTTTTCCTATGCTTTACATGCAATTCCAGTCTACGTCCTGAAATCGGTTTCCTGCAATTCTGCCCCGCTTTCAAGTCCTCTTGGCAGCTTTACTTCAATATATTTTTGGACGATAGCTGTCATTTATAACTCTGCAGGTTTGTGAATTACAGGGCCCCTGAGCTCCTTTCTTCAACTCGCTTTCTTGTGAGCTGGCTGCGACACCACAGGATTGCTTCAGGCCCTAGTGTGGTTCCGGCATGGCACGCTGAGCCTTTGCTTAATTCCTCTTCCTGGTGGGAAATGAGAGTTAAATTTGCCCGTCCAGACACCTCCAGCTAGTCTCTCAATGGTTCTCCCTATTCCTGTTCCTTTTCCTCAGAAATTGCAAACTGGGCCAAACAGGATGTTAAAGGCACTGAGTCTCCAAGTGGGGAGAGTGTTAGTAAAGCGTCTGGAATGTTGCACCCGAGTACCAGGGGACGAAAACTGAGACACATTTGAACACGTTTCCCGATCACACGGTGGATCATACTCTGGGTTCCACATGCATGTTTTAGCTGAAGGAAGAATCCCTTAAACCTGGAGAGTTGAGACCCATGGAATGGGTACCATGCAATATGACTTCAAAGGGTCTGCATTTGCTCACCGATCCTCACCAATCCGATCACTGCTGCGTTTATGCCACTGTACACACGCTTGATTCTCTTTTGGAGACATATAAATCCATAGGTTTTAAGATTCTTACTACTCAGGTATATTCTTAGGCGTTTAATATGGGGTGTTGAGTCCACTTCGTTGAGCAAGCAGTAGCTCTTGTCTATTACATATTTGGCTTATCGAAAGATATCTGTGCTAATTTCAATCTCTGGTTTTATGCAGCACCCCAACTCACCTTTCCCCTTAAGCAAGCATAAGTTGGTTTTCTACATTTGAGACCCTATTCTGTTTTGTAATTCAGTTCCTGTGTGGCCAAGTTTACATTCCGTTTATTAGTGATACCTTATGATGTTTCTTTTGCTGTGTGACTTATTTCACTTAGAATCATCGTACCTGAATCCACTCATTATGCTGCTACAGGCCTGATGACATAGATTTCATTGCTGAGTAATATTGCATTGTACGTAAGTACCACAACTTCTTTATCCATTTTTCGCTTTCTGCGATATTGAACTTGTACCGTAAACGAGGTTCTTGTAAACAGAGCCATTCCAAACTTTGGGGTGGCTGTGTCTTTTTTATTTTAATTCCTCTAAGCTATAGTACCATAAGTGGAAGTGTCCTAGGCTCTGTTGCTCTGTTTTTTAGATGTTTCAGGAAACACCATACACTTCTCCAGAGTGGCTGTTGGCAATTTACATCCCACCCATCAGCATAAGAAGGCTCCCAGTTCTCCATGGCCTGTCCTGCCTTTCTGGATTTTACACTTTTTTCAGATGGCCCTTTTGACCGGGGGGCAGTGAGACTTCATTGTAGTGCAGATTTCCTTTGCAAGCTTGCTTGGTTGGCCAAAAAGGGCGTATGCGTTTTTTCCTGAATATATTCAGGAAAAAACGCATACGCCCTTTTTGGCCAAGTGCATCATTGTGGACGTTCTGCCTCTTTTCCTATGCTTTACATGCAATTCCAGTCTACCTCCTGAAATCGGTTTCCTGCAATTCTGCCCCGCTTTCAAGTCCTCTTGGCAACCTTACTTCAATATATTTTTGGAAGATAGCTGTCATTTATAACTCTGCAGGTTTGTGAATTACAGGGCCCCTGAGCTCCTTTCTTCAACTCGCTTTCTTGTGAGCTGGCCGCAACACCGCAGGATTGCTTCAGGCCCTAGTGTGGTTCCAGCATGGCTCGCTGAGCCTTTGGTTAATTCCTCTTCCTGGTGGGAAATGAGAGTTAAATTTGCCCGTCCAGACACCTCCAGCTAGTCTCTCATTGGTTCTCCCTATTCCTGTACATTTTCCGCAGAAATTGCAAACTGGGCCAAACAGGAGGTTAAAGGCACTGACTCTCCAAGTGGGGAGAGTGTTAGTAAAGCGTCTGGAATGTTGCACCCGAGTACCAGGGGACGAAAACTGAGACACATTTGAACACGTTTCCCGATCACACGGTGGATCATACTCTGGGTTCCACATGCATGTTTTAGCTGAAGGAAGAATCCCTTAAACCTGGAGAGTTGAGACCCATGGAATGGGTACCATGCAATATGACTTCAAAGGGTCTGCATTTGCTCACCGAACCTCACCAATCCTATCACTGCTGCGTTTATGCCACTGTACACACGCTTGATTCTCTTCCGGAGACATATAAATCCATAGGTTTTAAGATTCTTACTAGTCAGGTATATTCTTAGGCGTTTAATATGGGGTGTTGAGTCCAGTTCGTTGAGCAAGCAGTAGCTCTTGTCTATTACATATTTGGCTTATGGAAAGGTATCTGTGCTAATTTCAATCTATGGTTTTATGCAGCACCCCAACTCACCTTTCCCCTTAAGCGAGCATAAGTTGGTTTTCTACATTTGAGACCCTATTCTGTTTTGTAATTCAGTTCCTGTGTAGCCAAGTTTACATTCCGTGTATTAGTGATATGTTATGATGTTTCTTTTTCTGTGTGACTTATTTCACTTAGAATCATCGTACCTGAATCCACTCATTATGCTGCTACTGGCCTGATGACATAGATTTCATTGCTGAGTGATATTGCATTGTACGTAAGTACCACATCTTCTTTATCCATTTCTCGCTTTCTGCGATATTGAACTTGTACCGTAAATGAGGTTCTTGTAAACAGAGCCGTCCCAAACTTTGGGGTGGCTGTGTCTTTTTGATTTTAATTTCCCTAAGCTATAGGACCATAAGTGGAAGTGCCCTAGGCTCTGTTGCTTTGTTTTTTAGATGTTTCAGGAAACACCATACACTTCTCCAGAGTGGTTGTTGGCAATTTACATCCAGCCCATCAGCATAACAAGGCTCCCAGTTCTCCATGGCCTGTCCAGCCTTTCTGGATTTTACACTTTTTTCAGATGGCCCTTTTGACCGGGGAGCAGTGAGGCTTCATTGTAGTGCAGATTTCCTTTGCCAGCTTGCTTGGTTGCCCATAAAGTGCGTATGCGTTTTTTCCTGGATATATTCAGGAAAAAACGCATACTCCCTTTGGGGCTAACTGCATCATTGTCGAAATTCTGCGACTTTTCATGTGCTTTAAAGACGAGTCCAATCTATCTCTTGAAATCTGTTTCTTGCAATTCTGTCTTGCATTCAGATCCTCTTCTTTGCTTTACCTCAACATATTTTTGGACGTTAGTTTTCATTTATAACTCTGCAGGTTTGTTAATTGCAGTGACCCTGAGCTCCATTTTTTAAGTTGCTCTTTTGTGACCTGGCCTCAAAGCCGCAGAATTGCTTCAGGCCCTATTTAGGCTCTGGCGAGGCGGACTGAGCCTTTTTTTAATTCTTATTCTTAATGGGAAATTAGAGTGACATGTGCCCGTCCAAACCCCTACAACTATCTCTCATTGGTTCCCCCTCTTCCCGTTCATCCTCCTCACAATTTGCAAAATGTGTGAAACAGAAGTTTAAATGTGCTGATTCTCTAAGTGGGGAGATTCTAAGTAACGTGGCTGGAATGATGAACAGGAGCACCAGGAGAGGATAAATGAGGTGCATTTTAGACACATCTCCCGAGAACACGGTGTACAGTCCTCTGGGTTTTCCATGCATGTTTTAGCTGTAGGAAGATTCCTTGAACCTGCAGATTTGGGACCCATTGAATGGGTACCAGGTAGTATTACTTTAAAGGGTGTGCATTTCCTCACCCAACCTCACATTTCTCTTAGCGCGAACAGTTTCCAGCCTTATGTCTCATCCTGCTGTGGGTCTAGATGTGTTCAATCCATGTTGCATCACCGTCCCTGAGGAAAAGTTGTAAGAGGTTTTCTCTGTCTCTCTGTCGTTTATTTTTTTCAATTTATTACTATATTGGTTACAGCTGATTTTCAAAGCTCTGTTTCTTGCTGCTGTACATCCACTTGATTCACGTACAGAGAGACATCAATAAATTCTTTTTCAGATTCTTACCAGTCATAGATATTCTTTTCCGGTGACTTGAGTGTGCTGAGTGCAGTTCTTTTAGCTACCGTGTAGGCCTTGTTGATTATCAGTTTGGTATTTGGAATGGTATCTTTGCTAATTTCAACCTCCTGGATGATGCCTCACCCCTCCCCACCTTTCCCGTTTAGCAGCCTTACGCGTGTTTTCTACATATTTGACTACGTTTTTGTTTTGTAATTTATTTCATGTGTAGCCATTTTGGGTTCCAACTTTAAGTGATATCTTATGATATGTGTCTTTTTCTTTTTGAATTATGTCACTTAGAATGATCATACGTAACTCATCCAGAGTTGTTACAACTGGCCATATTTCATTGATTTCCAGGCTGAGTAATATTCCACTCTACATAAGTACCACATCTCTATCCATTTTTTCCCTTCAGAGACATTTAAGTTATATCCTAGTCGAGGATGTTTTAAACAGAGAGGCAGTAAACATTGGGGTGCCTGTGTCCTCTCGATTTTTGTTTTTCCCAAGATATACGCCCATGAGTGCAAGTGCCCTATGCTCTGTAGCTCATTTTTTAGATGCTTTAGTAAACACAATACACTTCTCCAGAATGGCCGTTGGCAATATACATTTCCACTATAAGCCTCACAGGGCTCCCTCTTCTCCTTGCCCTGTCCTGCATTTCTGGTGTTTACACTTTATGAGGATGGCTCTTCTGACTGATGCGAAGTGATATCTTTTGTAGTATTGATTTCCAGTGCCCACCTGTTTGGTTGGCTAAAAAAGTGTATGCCCTTTTCTTGAATATATACAGAAAAAAACGCATACAGCCTTTTTGGCCAACTGCAATGTTGGCAATGTTCAGCCCCTTTTCTTGTGCTTAATGGCGAGTCCTTTCTACCTCCTCAAATCCCTTTCCTGCCATTCTCCCTTGCTTACCAATCCTTTTCTCTGACTTTCCTCAAGACATTTTTCAGTGATAGATATTTTCAACTCTGCAGTTTCGTGAATTTTACTGCCCCTGAGTTCCATTGTTCAACTTGTGTTTATGGGAACTGGCCACAAAGCAGTGGGATTTCCTCAAGCCCTATACTGTTTCCATGGGCAACCCTAGCCTTTGGTCAATTCGTCTTCCTGATTGGAAATTAGAGTGACATGTGCCTGTCTGAACACCTAGGACTTGTCTCTCATTGTTCCTCATCCTTCCGCTTCATCCTCTGGACAAATTCCAAACTGTACGCAACAGGATGTTGACAGTGCTGATATCTCCAAGTGGGGAGACTGTTAGTAAAGACGCTGGAGGGGTGAACCCGAGCACCAGGAGATGAGGAGATGAGATGCCTTTTCCAAACTCTTCCCGATCAGACGGTATACCATCCTCTGGGTGTGACAGACACGTTTTAGCAGTAGGAAGAGTCCCATTCATGTAAGGAGAACACCAGGGCTTTTTCAAAATCAGTGTCTCCCCGAAACCCAAACTGGGGAATTTTTTAAGCTACGGCTACACATATGTTCATTAAGGGCCTTGGGAAGTAGGCAGAGTCCAAACTTTAGATGATTGAAGTCTTCAGGCTCAGAAGCACTCACCACCAGCTTCCCTTAGGTTACACTTTAACTGTCATTGATAGATGATGTCAATAAAAATATCTATTCTTTTTCCGATTATTTTCCCTTATAGGTTATTGCAAAATATTGAGTGTAGTTCCCTGTGCTATACAGTAGTTCCTTGTTGATGATCTATTTTATACATAGCAGTGTGTATGTGTTAATTCCAAACTGTTAATTTATCCCTCCTCCCACCTTTCCCCTTTGGTAATAATAAATTATAAGATTTTATACTTCTCAGAAATGGGGGAGCTGAAAGAGAGGTATCATTTTCAATGGAAAAGCATTTAAAACAAGATTGAAGCTTTAACCAAGATTATTAGATGTACATCCTTGGAAAGAAATCACTTCATTTCTCTAATATTGACCTGACAAATAAGACAAACCTTTTCACTGAACTTGCTTATAATAAAGTGATGGAAATATCAAATGGAAGTGTTAGAAACATCTTATTTTACCCGAGCCTTATAAACTGTTCTATGTTAACTAGAGTTTGGCTCATACATCTGTTCATTGAAGTTACAATAGTCTCAATTTCTATTACTGATCCTCCAGAGTGGACCCCAACAAGTGTCCCCCTGCCCAGTGTCATTGGGGCCAACAGATCGAGACTGAGTTTTGTTCACAAGCAAAGGAAACTTTATATTTTGATCAGAGAATGGAGAGGTGAGAGCATGCACTACCCCGTGGGCTGTGGGCTGGGCTGCTGTGTAGAGATCCTGTCAGAGTCAGTGGGAGGGAGGGGGCGGAGCTCTTGAGGGCCGGGTTGGCTGCAGCTCAGGCTCTATATCTCGGAGTCTGCACTGGGCCCCAGGAGCTGAGGTGTCGACCCAGCCATTCTGCACTAGGAAATCTGGTCTGAAGTGCCGGGTGTGGAACCTCTGCATGCGGGACCCTAGGAGCACGTAAAATTAGACAAAGCACAAAGGATAAAAAAGGTCAGACTTGACTTTATTGCCCAGATTCTATTTTTATCTCCCAGGGATTTTTCATGGGCTTTGCTGGGGACAAACTCCTCCTCTGCCTTTTGTCCCGTTCCTCATTCTTGGAGTGCTGAGGGTGCAGACCCTTCTTCTGTAACTGCTGAGTGCTGAGTTGGGAGCCCTCATACCAGGGGACGAGGGTCAGAACTTCTCCCCAGCAGCCTCCAGGTGACGTTGATTGGCCCCAGGACCCCTGCCTCCCTGCTCGTCCGCCTGAGCACCAGCATTGGAAGTGTTATAGATTCTAATGACCTTTAAGGGTCCAGGAAAGAGATGTGCAGAGACGCTGTGGGGGCCGGTTTCACCCCGCCCCACATTTGTTCGGCCACCTTAGGCTGACCGTTTCTGCCAGCCTAGATGCTCTGACCAGTAGTCTGCTCTTTCTTCAATTAGGCCCCTGAATTAACGTAAAAACAGCACCAGGTGTCAGAGCCCTGCCCGCTCAACTCCCAGACAGTCCAGGGTCAGTGGTGATCAAGGACCATGATGGCCACTGAGTCAACAGCCTTTTGAAGTAAACAGGAGTCCAGCCGGTCTTATTGGCCACCATCATCACGGTGTCTGTAGGCTTTTCTATGGTGACAGTGTGATATACGGTTCCCCCACCAAGATTATTGGCTCCCCTGCGGGTGCAGTAAGTCCTACAAGCAGTAGTCTACTCCTTCGGGACACACTATTGTTGTTTTATGAGAGAAACTCCAGGTCAAGTGATGTTCACACGAGTCGTCATGGTGCCCTGCTGCCCCCGGTTATCTCTCTGGATGTTGGAGTTGGAGAGCCTCCTCACTCGAGGTCGGTGTGCCCACGGAGCGAACCCTGCATCTTCAGGGCATGGTTGGTGATTAGGATCACCACGTGGGGTCCTTTTCCCTTAGGAGGGAGGTGGCCTTTTGGGCTGCTGATTTCCAGGGTTTTAGATACCGCCAGTATCTTGGCCAGATGTGGCAGTGGGCCAAGCCCCTTGGTGACTGTAGTTTATACTACCTGAATGGCATTCTTGCGTTGTTCCATTTCAAGTGGTCCCAGTTTTTGCACTAATTCTCCAATGGCGATTCACCTTTCACCGGGAATGGAAAGGTCAAAGGGTTTAGCTCAATTAGGGAGTTCCAGGGCAAGAGTCTGAATTGACTGCTCTTTCCATTCTTGAAAGGTCACTTCTGGATTCTGTTCAAAAGGATCGTCATCTTTTCCTTTCAGTGTTTCATATAGAGGCCCAGCTAGTAGACTGTAGTTAGGGATCCAGAAGCAGCAAACCCTGGCCTCCCCAGGAACCCCTAAGCTGTCTTCTCGTTTTAGAAAGGGGTAAGGCTGCAAATGGTTTCTTCTCTTTCCTGGGATGGGCTTCTCCGACCTTGTGTGAGAATGAAGCCCAGGCAGGTCACCGCAGTCTGTGATATTTGAGCTTTTCTTGGACAACTTCTATCCTTTATTGGCTTGGTAGTTCAGAGGCCTCCTTAGTAGGGCTGGCGATCAGAATGTCGTCTGCATATTGAAGGAGGGTTTCCTTTTCCAGAGGTAGAACTTTTCGGTCTTTAGCTAAGCTTTCCCCAAAGATGGGGTGGGAATTTTTGAACCCTTGGGGCAAGACGGCCCGGAAGTATTGTTTTAGTTGTATGTTGAGTCCTGCCACTCACAAGCCAAAATTTCTTGTGACTCTGGGACTAATGGAATACAAAAGAAGGCATCATTGAAGACTAATACAGAATACCATGTCCTGGTGGTTGGTAGAATGACCAGCAGGGTGTAGGAATTAGGAGCAACTGGAGGTATATCCTCGGTGGCTTCACTGACTGTCCTGACATCCTTTACCAGGTCCCCAGCAGCCCATGGGGCTCTCGTGGTCAGGCCAATCCCAGGATATGGAGCTCTCCTGGGCAGGTACCCCACCCCCAACCCAGCCCACGGGGCTCTTGTGGTCAGGCCCCTCCCAGGATACAGAGCTACCCTTGCAGGTACCGTGGCAGGGCTTTGCACACAGGAACCGTGCACATAGCCCTCATTGAAGAGCACTCCAAGCTCACCTGTCGCTCAGAGCTGACACAGAGCACCTCAGAGCAGGACTTGGATTAACAAACAGCAGCTCCGACAGGTCTGTGACCCTGGGCATCACTCTGTGTGGCCTCCCTCCACCTGGTCTTCCAGAGACTTCCACTGCACCCGGGGCACCAGGCCTCTGTCTCCAACCACCACCCACCCCTCCTCTCCCTGACTCCTGGGTTCCTCTCATTAAGAGAGGGTTTTCTTGAAGTTGTCTCCCACTCATGGGCCAGATAAAATGATTAGAAAACAAGCCAAAGCTGCAGCCCCTTGTCTATCCTGACTCTCAGGAGCCCACACCTGTTCCTTGGACCTGGCCGGTTCAGCAAGTTCCATTTTCTGCAACTGTGAGCCCCTGAGGGGTGATGATTGGCTGACCTGGGCAGCCTTACGGTGCCGGCCAGCCCTCCCCAGGTGTGCCTGGGTTGAGATCAATATAAATACCACTCCAGGCAGCAAGAGTCCCTGCAGCTGTGTCTGACGCCATTTTCTCTGCCCTGTCAGCAGTCTCGGGGCTGGGCTGGTGGGAGGGAGTGAGAGGCCACGGCTTTGTGGGTGGCCCAGTGTGAGTGGGGCTCTGCTGGACTTTCTGCAGCAGTTGCCAGGCTGCCACCTGCTAAAGAAGAGGATGTGTCACCCATACCTGCTGCTGGAATTGCTCCCTGGGCAGAGGTGAGGAAGGAAAAAAGCAGTGGGGGCAGGGACAGGACGGGTATCTCAGGCAGGGAAATGGAAATCTTCCAGAAGAGCACCCAGGGCCAGGACCATCCTGGCTGGCCTGCAGGCACCAAGTCAGCTGGCATGCTGTCACTCGTGTGGCTCCATGGCCCTTCCTCTAGGCTTTCAAGTCCTTGTATATATTCAGGTGTTTTACCTGGGAAGGGTGGGAACAGTTCAGCAGCAACTGGCCTGGGGCTCAGCTCACGTTTACTCACAGATGCCTCGGCACGGTGCCCCAGCTTTGCAATGAGGACGCTTGTTGTGTGGGGGCTGCTGGCTGAACGGGAGACGATTCCCCACCACTGACCAACTTCAGAATTGTTTACAACTGGAGCAAGTGCCCTGATACGGTTTCCTCTGAGTAACTGGTGGGTTCTGTTTTTTTTTTTCTCTTTTTCGTTTTTGGTTCAAGGTAGATTTTATTCCTCTTTTTTGTATTTACAGATATAAGCATGGAAATAATTTATTCATATAAATACATGTATGTGAAGGGAATAATTGTTTTTTCTGTTTTATTTTTTAAATTTTATTTCTTTTTAATTTTGAATTTTATTTTATATTTTTATACAGCAGGTTCTTATTGGTTATCTATTTTATACATATAAATGTTTACATGCCAATCCCAATCTCTCAACTCCTCCCACCACCACCACCCCCAAGAGCTTTCCCCCCTTGTTGTCCATACGATTGTTGTCTACATCTGTTGCTCTAGTTATGCCTTGCAAAACGGTTAATCTGTACAGTTTTTCTAGGTTCCACATATATGCATGAATATACAAGATTTGTTTTTCTTTTTCTGACTTACTTCACTCTGTATGACAGTCTCTAGATCCATCGATGTCTCTACAAATGACCCAATTTCATTCCTTTCATGGCTTAGTAATATTCCATTTTATATATGTACCACATCTTTATGCATTCGTCTGTCTGTGGGCATTTAGGTTGCTTCCATTACCTCGATATTGTAAATAGTGATGCAATGAACATTACGGTGAATGTCTCTTTTTTATTTATGGTTTTGTCTGGGTATATGTCCAGTACTGGGATTGCTGTATCATATGGTAATTCTATTATTAGTTTCTTAAGAAACTCCATATTGTTCTCCATAGTGACTGTACCAATTTATATTCCCAACAATAGTGGAAGAGGCTTCCTTTTCTCCACACCCTTTCCAGCACTTGTTGTTTGTAGATTTTCAGATGATGCCCATTCTAACAGGTGTGAGGTGATACCTCATTGTTGAGTCCATTTCGATGAACAAGGGGTAGGTCTTGTCTATTACATATTTGGCTTATGGAAAGGTATCTGTGCTAATTTCAATCTCTGGTTTTATGCAGCACCCCAACTCACCTTTCCCCTTAAGCAAGCATAAGTTGGTTTTCTAAACTTGAGACCCTGTTCTGTTTTGTAATTCAATTCATGTGTAGCCAAGTTTACATTCCGTGCATTAGTGATACCTTATGATGTTTCTTTTTCTGTGTGACTTATTTCACTTAGAATCATCGTGCCTCAATCCACTCATTATGCTGGTACCGGCCTGGTGACACAGATTTCATTGCTGAGTGATATTGCATTGTACATAAGCACCACAACTTCTTTATCCAGTTTTTGCTCTCTGTGATATTGAACTTGTACCGTAAACGAGGTTCTTGTAAACAGAGCCGTCCCAAATTTTGGGGTGGCTGTGTCTTTTTGATTTTAATTTCCCTAAGCTATAGGACCATAAGTGGAAATGCCCTAGACTCTGTTGCTTTGTTTTTCAGATGTATCAGGAAACACCATACACTTCTCCAGAGTGGCTGTTGGCAATTTACATCCCGCCCATCAGCATAACAAGGCTCCTTTTTCCCCATGGCCTGTCTTGCCTTTCTGGATTTTACACTTTTTTCAGATGGCCCTTTAGACCGGGGGGAAGTGACACTTCATAGTAGTTCGGATTTCCATTGCAAGCTTGCTTGGTTTGCCAAAAAGTGTGTATGTGCTTTTTCCTGAATATATTCAGGAACAAACTCATACGCCCTTTTTTGCCAAGTGCATCATTGTCGATGTTCTGCCTCTTTTCCTATGCTTTAAATGCAAATCCAGTCTACCTCCTGAAATCGGTTTCCTGAAATTCTGCCCCACTTTCAAGTCCTCTTCGCAGCCTTACTTCAAAATATTTTTGGACGTTATCTGTCATTTATAACTCTGCAGGTTTGTGAATTACAGGGCCCCTGAGCTCCTTTCTTCAACTCGCTTTCTTGTGAGCTGGCCGCAAACCCGCAAGACTGCTTCAGGCCCTAATCTGCTTCTGGCAGGGCACGCTGAGCCTTTGGTTAATTCCTCTTCCTGGTGGGAAATACGTGTTAAATATGCCCGTCCAGACAACTACCTCACTCTCAACCCCTTGGTGATGTGGGTCCTCTGGTTTGTGGCCACCTTTGCTGGGTTCCTCACCTTTCGATGATGTGGCCCCACTAGTGTGAGGACACTCCTGCCTGGTTCTCATCCACGTGGTTATGTGGACCCCCTGGTGAGAGTCTGTTCCTGGCTGTGTTCCTCACCTTTCTGTGAGGGAGACCCTCTGCTGATAGGTCACTCCTGCATGGCTGGCACACATTGCCTTGGTGAAGTCAGCCGTGTGGTGGCGGTAGGAGCGTGCTGGGAATCTCCTCCCCCCGGTGATGAGGGCCCTCTTGCGTCAAGCCCTAACTGCTGGGCTCACCAACTTTTCTTAGTGAGCCCAGTGATGCTTGGGCACTCCTCTTAGGATCCCATCTCCATGGGGATGTGGGCCTTCTGCTCTGAGGTCCCAACGGCTGGGTTGTTCACATTTTCATGATGTGGGCTCTCTGGTGTTAGTTCACTGTGGCCTGGATCCCATAGCCTCTGTGCTCTTGGCTGCCTGTTGGGAGGTTCCAACTGCTGAATTCCTCACTTTTTTAATTTTTTAGGCCCTCTGTTGTGAGGATCCTCCTGCCTGCCTCACTCCCAGCCCCTTCGTGATGTTTGTCGTCTGGTTTGAGGCCACATGTGCTGGGTTCCTCACCTTTCGATGATGTGGGACCAATGGTCTTAGGAGACTCCTGCCTGGTTCACATCCCCTTGGTGATGTGGGCCCTCTGTTGAGAGTCTGATCCTGGCTGGGTTCCTCACCCATCTGTGAGGTGGGCCGTCTGCTGTGAGGTCACTCCTGCCTGGCTTGCTCACCTCGCCTTGTGGACGTGAGCCCTCTGGTGGCACTTGGAGCCTGCTGGGAGCCTCCTCCCCTCGGTGATGAGGGCCCTCTGGCGTCAGGCCCTAAGTGCTGGGCTCCCCACATTTTGTGATGTGCGCCCAGTGGTGCGAGGACACTCCAGCCAGGTTCACATCCCCATTGGGATGTGGGCCTTCTGCTCTGAGGTCTCAGCGTCTGGGTTGTTCACAGTTTCATGATGTGCGCTCTCTGCTGTTAGTTCACTCCTGTCTGCATCCCATAGCTTCTGTGCTCTCGGCCGCCTGCTGGGAGGTTCCAACTGCTGGATTCCTCACCTTTCTTATTCTTTGGGCCCTCTGTTTTTAGGCTACTCCTGCCTGCCTCACTCCCATTCCCTTTGTGATATGTGTCCTCTGATTTGAGGCCACATGTGCTGGGTTCCGCACCTTTCGATGATGTGGCCCCACTGGAGACAAGACAGTCCTGACTGGTTCCCATCCCCTTGCTGATGTGGGCCCTCAGGTGAGAGTCTGATCCTGGCTGGTTTCCTCACCCTTCTGTGAGGTGGGCCCTCTGCTGTGAGGTCAATCATGCCTGTCTGGCACACGTCACCTTGGCGACGTGGGCCCTCTGGTGGCAGTTGGAGTGTGCTGGGATCCTCCTCCCCTCGGTGATGAGGGCCCTCTTGCATTAGGTCATAACGGCTGGGCTCCCCACATTTTCTGATGTGCGCCAAGTGAGTGAGGACACTCTTGCCAGGTTCCCATCCCCATGGGGATATGGGCCTTCTGCTCTGAGGTCAAAACGGCTGGCTTGCTCACAGTACCATGATGTGGGCCCTCTGCTGTGAGTTCACTCCGGCAAGGATCCCTTATCATCGGTGCTCTGAGCCGCCTGCTGGGTGGTTCCAACTGCTGGATTCCTCAACTTTTTTATTCTATGTGCCCTCTGTTGTGAGGCTCCTCCTGCCTGCCTCACTGCCAGCCCCTTGATGATGACTGTCCTATGGCTTGAGGCCACATGTGCTGTGTTCCTCACCTTTCGATGATGTGACCCCACTCGTGTGAGGACACTCCTGCCTGGTTCCCATACCCTTGGTGAGGTGGGCCCTCTGGCGAGAGTCTAATCCTGGCTGGGTTCCTCAACGTTCTGTGAGGTAGGCCCTCTGCTGTGAGGTCACTCCTGCCTGGCTGGCACACGTCACCTTGGAGACGTGAGCCCTCTGGTGGCAGTTGGAGCGTGCAGGGTGCCTCCTTCTCTCGGTGATGACGGCCCTCTGGCATCAGGCCCTAAATGGTGGGCTCCCCACATTTTCTGATGTGCGCCCAGTGGTGCGAGGACACTCCAGCCAGGTTCCCATTCCCATGGGGATGTGGGCCTTCTGCGCTGAGGTCCCAACGCCTGGGTTGCTCACAGTTTTATGATGTGGGCCCTCTGCTGTGAGTTCACTGCGGCCTGGATCCCATAGCCTCAGTGTTCTGAGCCGCCTGCTGGAAGTTCTAAATGCTGGAATCCTCACGTTTTTTATATTATGTGCCCTGTGTTGTGAGGCTACTCCTGCCTGTCTCACTCCAAGGCCCTTGGTGATGTGGGTCCTCTGGTTTGAGGACACATGTGCTGGGTTCCTCACCTTTCAATGATGAGGCCCCACTGGTGTGAGGATAATCCTGGCTGGTTCCCATCCCCTTTGTGATGTGGGCCCTCTGGTGAGAGTCTGATCCTGGCTGGGTTCCTCACCCATCTGTGAGGTGGGCCCTCTACTATCAGGTAACTCTTGCCTGGCTTGCTCCCCTCGCCTTGTTGACATGAGCCCTCTGGTGGCACTTGGACCCTGCTGGGAGCCTCCTCACCTCTGTGATGAGGGCCCTCTGACGTCAGGCCCTAACTGCTGGGCTCCCCAACTTTTCTTAGTGAGCCCAGTGATGCTCGGGCACTCCTCTTAGGTTCCCATCTCCATGGGGTTGTGGGCCTTCTGCTCTGAGGTTCCAACGGCTGGGTTGATCACAATTTCATGATGTGGGCTCTCTGGTGTTAGTTCACTGTGGCCTGGATCCCATAGCCTCTGTGCTCTTGGCCGCCTGCTGGGAGGTTCCAACTGCTGGATTCCTCACTTTTTAAATTTTTTAGGCCCTCTGTTGTGAGGATCCTCCTGCCTGCCTCACTCCCAGCCCCTTCGTGATGTGTGTCATCTGGTTTGAGGCCACATGTGCTGGGTTCCTCACCTTTCGATGATGTGGGACCAATGGTCTTAGGAGACTCCTGCCTGGTTCACATCCCCTTGGTGATGTGGGCCCTCTGTTGAGAGTCTGATCCTGGCTGGGTTCCTCACCCTTCTGTGAGGTGGGCCGTCTGCTGTGAGGTCACTCCTGCCTGGCTTGCTCTCAGCTCGCCTTGTGGACATGAGCCCCCTGGTGGCACTTGGAGCCTGCTGGGAGCCTCCTCCCATCGGTGATGAGGGCCCTCTGGCGTCAGGCCCTAACGGCTGGGCTACCCACATTTTGTGATGTGCGCCCAGTGGTTCGAAGACACTCCAACCAGGTTCACATCCTCATTGAGATGTGGGTCTTCTGCTCTGAAGTCCCAATGGATGGGTTGTTCACAGTTTCATGATGTGGGCTCTCTGCTGTTAGTTCACTCTGGCCTGGATGCCATAGACTCTGTGCTCTGGGCCGCCTGCTGGGAGGTTCCAACTGCTCGATTCCTCAACTTTTGTATTCTATGGGTCCTGTGTTGCGATGCTCCTCCTGCCTGCCTCACTCACAACCCCTTTGAGATGTGGGTCCTCTGGTTTGAGGCCACATGTGCTGGGTTCCGCAACTTTCAATGATGTGGCTCCACTGGTGTGAGGACACTCCTGCCTGGTTCCCATCCCCTTGGTGATGTGGGCCTTCTGGTGACAGTCTTATCCTGGCTGGTTTCCTCACTCTTCTGTGAGGTAGGCCCTCTGCTGTGAGGTCAATCCTGCCTGACTTGCACACATCACCTTGGCAACGTGGGCCCTCTGTTGGCACATGGAACCTGCTGGGAGCCTCCTGCCCTCGGTGATGACGGTCCTCTAGCATCAGGCCCTAACTGCTGGGCTCCCCACGTTTTCTGATGTGAGCCCAGTGATGCCAGGACACTCCTGTCAGGTTTCCATCCCCATGGGGATGTGGGCCTTCTGCTCTGAGGTCCCAACGCCTGGGTTGCTCACAGTTTCATGATGTGGGCTCTCTGCTGTTAGTTCACTCCTGCCTGCATCCCATAGCTTCTGTGCTCTCGGCCGCCTGCTGGGAGGTTCAAAATGCTGGATTCCTCACCTTTTTTATTCTTTGGGTCCTCTGTTTTTAGGCTACTCCTACCTGCCTCACTCCCATCCCCTTTGTGATGTATGTCCTCTGATATGAGGCCGCATGTGCTGGGTTCCTCACCTTTCGATGATGTGGCCCCACTGGTGGGAGGACAGCCCTGACTGGTTCCCATCCCCTTGGTGTTGTGGGTCCTCTGGCGAGAGTCTCATCCTGCCTCGGTTCCTCACCCTTCTGTGAAATAGGCCCTCTGCTGTGAGGTCACTACTGCCTGGCTGGCGCATACCACCTTGTAGACGTGGGCCCTCTGTTGGCAGTTGGAACCTGCTGGGAGTCTCCTCCCCTCAGTTATGAGGGCCCCCTGGCGTCAGGCCCTAACTGCTGGGCTCCTAACATTTTCTGATATGTGCTAAGTGGTGCGAGGCCACTCCTGCCAGGTTCCCATCCCAATGGGGATATGGGCCTTCTGTTCTGTGGTCCCAACGGCTGGACTGCTCACAGGTTCATGATGTGGGCCCTCTGCTGTGAGTTCACTGCGGCCTGGATCTCATAGCCTCGGTGCTCTGGGCCGCTTGCTGGGAGGTTCCAACTGCTGGATTCCTCAACTTTTATATTCTATGGACCCTGTGTTGTGAGGCCGGTCCTGCCAGCCTCATTCCGAACCCCTTGGTGATGTGGTTCCTCTGGTTTGAGGCTACATGTGCTGGGATCCTCACCTTTCGATGATGTTGTCCCACTGGTGTGGGGACACTCCTGCCTGGTTCCCATCCCCTTGGTGATGTGGGCCCTCTGGTGAGAGTCTGATCCTGGCTGTGTTCCTCACCCTTCTGTGAGGTGGGCCCTCTGCTGTGAGGTCACTCCTGCCGGGCTGGCACACATCGCCTTGGTGACGTTGGCCCTCTGGTGGCAGCTGGAGCCTGCTGGGAGCCTCGTCCCCTTGGTGATGAGTGCAGTCTAGCGTCAGGCCCTAACTTCTGAGCACCCCACGTTTTCTGATGTGAGCCCAGTGATGCCAGGACACTCCTGTCATGTTCCCATCACCATGGGGATGTGAGCCTCCTGCTCTGAGGTCCCAATGTCTGGGTTGCTCACAGTTTCATGATGTGGGCTGTCTGGTGTTAGTTCACTCTGGCCTGGATCCCCTAGCCTCTGTGCTCTGGGCCGCCTGCTGGGAGGTTCCAACTGCTGGATTCCTCACCTTTCTTATTTTTGGGCCCTCTGTTGTGAGGCTCCTCCTGCCTGCCTCACTCCCAGCCCCTTGGTGATGGGTGTCCTATGGTTTGAAGCCACATGTTCTGGGTTCCTCACCTTTAGATGATGTGGCCCTACTCATGTGAGGACACTCCTGCCTGGTTCCAATCCATTTGGTGATGTGGGCCCTCTGGTGCGAGTCTGATCCTGACTGGGTTCGTCACACTTCTCTGAGGTGGGCCCTCTGCTGTGAGGTCATTCGTGCCTGGTTGGCACACATCGCCTTGGCGACGTCAGCCCTCTGGTGGCAGTTGGAGCCTGCTGGGAGCCTCCTTCCCTTGATGATGAGGGTCCTCTGGTGTCAGACCCTAACTGCTGGTCTCCCAAAATTTTCTGATATGTTCTCAGTGGTGCGAGGACACTCCTACCAGATTTATATCCCCATGGGGATGTGAGCCTCGTGCTCTGAGGTCCCAATGGCTGGGTTGCTCAGTTTCATGACATGGGCCCTCTTCTGTGAGTTCACTGTGACCTGGATCCCATAGCCTCAGTGCTCTGGGCCGCCTGCTGGGAGTTTCCAACTGCTGGATTCCTCACTTTTTTATTCTATGGGCCCAGTGTTGTGAGGCTACTCCTGCCTGCCTCACTCCGAGGCACTTGGTGATGTGGGTCCTCTGGTTTGAGGACACATGTGCTGAGTACCTCACCTTTCAATGATGTGGCCCCACTGGTGTGAAGACACTCCTGCCTGGTTCCCATCCCCTTGGTGATGTGGGCCCTCTGGTGAGAGTCTGATGTAGGCTGGGATTCTCACCCTTATGTGAGGTGGGACCTCTGCTGTGAGGTAACTCCTGCCTAGCTTGCTCACGTTGCCTTGGCAACGTGAGCCCTCAGGTGGCAGTTGGAGCCTGCTGGGAATCTCCTCCGCTCGGTTATGAGAGCTCTGGATAAAACACATATGCCCTTTTTTGCCAAGTGCATTATTTTCCAAGTTCTGTCTCTTTTCCTATGCTTCAAGAGTGACTCCCGTGTACCTTCTGAAATCAGTTTCCAGCAATTCTGCCCCGCATTCAAGTCTTCTTCGCAGCCTTACTTCAATATAATTTTGGATGATACCTGTCATTTATAACTCTGCAGGTTTGTGAATTACAGTGCCCCTGAGCTCCTTTCTTCAACTTGCTTTCTTGTGAGCTGGCCGCAAAACCGCAGGATTGCTTCAGGCCCTAGTGTGGTTCCGGCATGGCACGCTGAGCCTTTGGTTATTTTCTCTTCCTGGTGGGAAATGAGAGTTAAATTTGCCCGTCCAGACACCTCCAGCTAGTCTCTCATTGGTTCTCCCTATTCCTGTTCATTTTCCGCCGAAATTGTAAACTGGGCCAAACAGGAGGTTAAAGGCGCTGACTCTCCAAGTGGGGAGAGTGTTAGTAAAGCGTCTGGAATGTTGCACCCGAGTACCAGGGGACGAAAACTGAGACACATTTGAACACGTTTCCCGATCACACGGTGGATCATACTCTGGGTTCCACATGCATGTTTTAGCTGAAGGAAGAATCCCTTAAACCTGGAGAGTTGAGACCCATGGAATGGGTACCATGCAATATGACTTCAAAGGGTCTGCATTTGCTCACCGAACCTCACCAATCCTATCAGTGCTGTGTTTATGCCGCTGTACACACGCTTGATTCTCTTTCGAAGACATATAAATCCATAGTTTTTAAGATTCTTTCTAGTCAGGTATATTCTTAGGCGTTAAATATGGGGTGTTGAGTCCACTTCGTTGAGCAAGGAGTAGCTCTTGTCTATTACATATTTGGCTTATGGAACGGTATCTGCTAATTTCAATCTCTGGTTTTATGCAGCACCCCAACTCACCTTTTTCCTTAAGCAAGCATACGTCGGTTTTCTACATTTCAGACCCTGTTCTGTATTGTAACTCAGTTCCTGTGTAGCCAAGTTTACATTCTGTGTAGTAGTGATATCTTATGATGTTTCTTTTTCTGTGTGACTTATTTCACTTAGAATCATCGTACCTGAATCCACTCATTATGCTGCTACGGGCCTGATGACGTAGATTTCATTGCTGAGTGATATTGCATTGTACGTAAGTACCACAACTTCTTTATCCATTTTTCGCTTTCTGCGATATTGAACTTGTACCGTAAACGAGGTTCTTGTAAACAGAGCCGTCCCAAACTTTGGGGTGGCTGTGTCTTTTTGATTTTAATTTCCCTAAGCTATAGGACCATAAGTGGAAGTGCCCTAGGCTCTGTTGCTTTGTTTTTTAGATGTTTCAGGAAACACCATACACTTTTCCAGAGTGGCTGTTTGCCATTGACATCCCGCCCATCAGCATAAGAAGGCTCCCAATTCTCCATGGCCTGTCCTGCCTTTCTGGATTATACACTTTTTTCAGATGGTCCTTTTGACCGGGGGGCAGTGAGACTTCATTGTAGTGCAGATTTCCTTTGCAAGCTTGCTTGGTTGGCCAAAAAGGGCGTATGGGTTTTTTCCTGAATATATTCAGGAAAAAACGCATACACCCTTTTTGGCCAAGTGCATCATTGTGGACGTTCTGCCTCTTTTCCTATGCTTTACATGCAATTCCTGTCTACCTCCTGAAATCGGTTTCCTGCAATTCTGCCCCGATTTCAAGTCCTCTTGGCAGCCTTACTTCAATATATTTTTGGACGATAGCTGTCATTTATAATTCTGCAGGTTTGTGAATTATAGTGCCCCTGAGCTCCTTTCTTCAACTCGCTTTCTTGTGAGCTGGCCGCAACACCGCAGGATTGCTTCAGGCCCTAGTGTGGTTTCGGCATGGCTCGCTGAGCCTTTGGTTAATTCCTCTTCCTGGTGGGAAATGAGAGTTAAATTTGCCCGTCCAGACACCTCCAGCTAGTCTCTCATTGGTTCTCCCTATTCCTGTTCATTTTCCGCAGAAATTGCAAACTGGGGAAAACAAGAGGTTAAAGGCACTGACTCTCCAAGTGGGGAGAGTGTTAGTAAAGCGTCTGGAATGTTGCACCCGAGTACCAGGGGACGAAAACTGAGACACATTTGAACACGTTTCCCGATCACACGGTGGTTCGTACTCTGGGTTCCACATGCATGTTTTAGCTGAAGGAAGAATCCCTTAAACCTGGAGAGTTGAGAACCATGGAATGGGTACCATGCAATATGACTTCAAAGGGTCTGCATTTGCTCACCGAACCTCACCAATCCTATCACTGCTGCGTTTAGGCCGCTGTACACACGCTTGATTCTCTTTCGGAGACATATAAATCCATAGGTTTTAAGATTCTTACTAGTCAGGTATATTCTTAGACGTTTAATATGGGGTGTTGAGTCTACTTCGTTGAGCAAGGAGTAGCTCTTGTCTATTACATATTTGGCTTATGGAACGGTATCTGTGCTAATTTCAATCTCTGGTTTTATGCAGCACCCCAAATCACCATTCCCCTTAAGCAAGCATAAGTTGGTTTTCTAAACTTGAGACCCTGTTCTGTTTTGTAATTCAGTTCATGTGTAGCCAAGTTTACATTCCGTGCATTAGTGATACCTTATGATGTTTCTTTTTCTGTGTGACTTATTTCACTTAGAATCATCGTGCCTCAATCCACTCATTATGCTGGTACAGGCCTGGTGACACAGATTTCATTGCTGAGTGGTATTCTGTTGTACATAAGTACCGCAACTTCTTTATCAATTATTTGTTCTCTGGGATATTTAACTTGTACCGTAGAAGAAGGTCCTGTAAACAGAGCCGTCCCAAATTTTGGGGTGGCTGTGTCTTTTTGATTTTAATTTCCCTAAGCTATAGGACCATAAGTGGAAATGCCCTAGGCTCTGTTGCTTTGTTTTTTAGATGTTTCAGGAAACACCATACACTTCTCCAGAGTGGCTGTTTGCAATTTACATCCCGCCCATCAGCATAACAAGGCTCCCAGTTCTCCATGGCCTGTCCTGCCTTTCTGGATTTTACACATTTTTCAGATGGCCCTTTTGACCGGGAGGGCAGTGTGTCTTCACTGTAGTGCAGATTACCTTTGCAAGCATGCTTGGTTGGCCAAAAAGGGCGTATGCGTTTTTTCCTGAATATATTCAGGAAAAAACGCATACGCCCTTTTTGGCCAAGTGCATCATTGTGGACGTTCTGCCTCTTTTCCTATGCTTTACATGCAATTCCAGTCTACCTCCTGAAATCGGTTTCCTGCAATTCTGCCCCGCTTTCAAGTCCTCTTGGCAGCCTTACTTCAATATACTTTTGGACGATAGCTGTCATTTATAACTCTGCAGGTTTCTGAATTACAGTGCCCCTGAGCTCCTTTCTTCAACTCGCTTTCTTGTGAGCTGGCCACAACACCGCAGGATTGCTTCAGGCCCTAGTGTGGTTCCGGCATGGCACGCTGAGCCTTTGGTTAAATCCTCTTCCTGGTGGGAAATGAGAGTTAAATTTGCCCGTCCAGACACCTCCAGCTAGTCTCTCATTGGTTCTCCCGATTCCTGTTCATTTTCCGCAGAAATTGCAAACTGGGCCAAACAGGAGGTTAAAGGCACTGACTCTCCAAGTGGGGAGAGTGTTAGTAAAGCGTCTGGAATGTTGCACCCGAGTACCAGGGGACGAAAACTGAGACACATTTGAACACGTTTCCCGATCACACGGTGGATCATACTCTGGGTTCCACATGCATGTTTTAGCTGAAGGAAGAATCCCTTAAACCTGGAGAGTTGAGACCCATGGAATGGGTACCATGCAATATGACTTCAAAGGGTCTGCATTTGCTCACCGAACCTCACCAATCCTATCACTGCTGCTTTTGTGCAGCTGTACACATGCTTGATTCTCTTCCGGAGACATATAAATCCATAGGTTTTAAGATTCTTACTAGTCAGGTATATTCTTAGGCGTTTAATATGGGGTGTTGAGTCCACTTCGTTGAGCAAGGAGTAGCTCTTGTCTATTATATATTTGGCTTATTGAATGTTATCTGTGCTAATTTCAATCTCTGGTTTTATGCAGCACCCCAACTCACCTTTCCCCTTAAGCAAGCATAAGTTGGTTCTACATTTGAGACCCTGTTCTGTTTTGTATTTCAGTTCCTGTGTAGCCAAGTTTACATTCCGTGTAGTAGTGATATCTTATGATGTTTCTTTTTCTGTGTGACTTATTTCACTTAGAATCATCGTACCTGAATCCACTCATTATGCTGCTACGGGCCTGATGACATAGATTTCATTGCTGAGTGATATTGCATTGTACGTAATTACCACAACTTCTTTATCCATTTTTCGCTTTCTGCGATATTGAAATTGTACTGTAAACGAGGTTCTTGTAAACAGAGCCGACCCAAACTTTGGGGTTGCTGTGTCTTTTTGATTTTAATTTCCCTAAGCTATAGGACCATAAGTGGAAGTGCCCTAGGTTCTGTTGCTCTGTTTTTCGGATGTTTCAGGAAACACCATACACTTCTTCAGAGTGGCTGTTGGCAATTTACCTCCCACCCATCAGCATAACAAGGCTCCCAGTTTTCCATGGCCTGTCCTGCCTTTCTGGATTTTACACTTTTTTCACATGGCCCTTTTGACCGGGGAGCAGTAAGACTTCATTGTAGTGCAGATTTCCTTTGCAAGCTTGCTTGGTTGGCCAAAAATGACTTATGCGTTTTTTCGTGAATATATTCAGGAAAAAACGCATACGCCCTTTTTAGCCAAGTGCATCATTGTCGACGTTCTGAGTCTTTTCATATGTTTTCAAGGCAATTCCTGTCTACCTCCTGAAATCGGTTTCATGCAATTCTGCCTTGCTGTCAGTGCCTCTTCATAGCCTTACCTCAATATACTTTTGGAAAATAGTTGGCCTTTATAACTCTGCAGGTTTTTGAATTGCAGTGGCCCTTACCTCCATTTTTCAGCTCTTATTTTTGTGATCTTCCTCATATCCACAGGATTTCTTCAGGCCCTATTCTTCTTCTTCGGCGCCTTGCTCTGCCTTTGGTTAATTCTTCTTCCTGATGTGAAATTAGAGTGACATGTGCCCATTGAAACCGCTACAGCTATTTTCTCACTGGTTCACCCTATTCCCATTCATCCTCCGCACTAACTGCAGACTGTGTGATACCGGAACTTAAAGGCATTGACTCTCCATGTGGAGATGTTGTTAGTAAAGTGTCTGGAATGTTGATCCGGAGCCCCAAGAGGAAAATGAGGTGCGTTTTAGAAACCTTTCCCGATCATGTGGTATACCATCCGCTGGATTTCCCATGCATGGTTTAGCTGTAGGAAGATTCCCTTCAACCTGGAGTGTTGGGACCCTTGGAATGAGTAGCATGAAGTATTGCATTAAATTTTCGGCAGTTGCTCACCAAAGCTCACCAATGCTCTCAGCCCCAAGTGTCCAGCCTTATGTCTTATCCAGCTGTGGGTTTATATGTGGTCATTCCAGGTTGCATCACAGCCCCTGAGCGAATTTTGTAAGAATTTTTCTCTCTTTCATTGTTTCTGCGTTTTGATTTTAAAATTTATTTCTATAATGGGGTTTAGCTCATTTTCACTGCTGTGTTTGTGCCGCTCTGCACACACTTGATTCCCTTATGGAGATATATCAATACATGGGTTTTAAGATTCTTATTACTCAGATATATTTCTCTGTGGTGTATAGGGTGTGTTGAGGCCAGTTCATTGAGCAAGGTGTAGATCTTGTCTAATACCTATTTGGTTTATTGAACGGTATCTGTGCTAATTTCAAACTCTGGTTTTATGCATCACCCCACCTCTCCTTTCCCCTTAAGCTGACATAAGTGTGTTTTCTAAATGTGAGACACTGTTCTGTTTTGTAATTCATTTTTTGTGCAGCCATATTTATCCTCCCTCTATAAGTGATATCTTATGATATGTTTCTTTTTCTGTTTGACTTATTTCAAGTAGTATTATCGGACCTAAATCCACTCTTTATCCTTCTACTAGCCTTATTACATTGATTTCGTGGTGAAGAGATATTCCATTGTACATAAGTACCAGATCTTCTTTATCCATTGTTCTCTTTCCTGGGATATTTAAGGTGTACTGAAGTTGAGGTTCTTGTAAACAGAGTAGCCCTAAACTGTGGTGTGCTTGTGTCTTGTTGATTTTTAGACTTCCCTAGATATACTTCCATGATTGGAAGTGCCCTATGCTCTGTAGCTCTGTTTTTTAGATGATTTAGGAACCACCATACACTTCTCCAGAGTGGCTCTCGGCAGTTCACACACTGTCCATCAGCGTATAAAGGCTCCCTGTTCTCCATGGCCTGTCCTGCATTTCTGGTTTTTACAATTTTTTCGGATGGCCCTTTTGACCGGTGGGAAATGAGACTTCTTTGTTGTGCACATTTGCATTGCTTGCTTGCTTGGTTGCCCATAAAGTGCGTATGCGTTTTTTCCTGGATATATTCAGGAAAAAACGCATACTCCCTTTGGGGCCAACTGCATCATTGTCGAAATTCTGCCGCTTTTCATGTGCTTTAAAGACGAGTCCAATCCATCTCTTGAAATCTGTTTCTTGCAATTCTGTCTTGCATTCAGATCCTCTTCTTTGCCTTACCTCGACATATTTTTGGACGTTAGTTTTCATTTATAACTCTGCAGGTTTGTGAATTGCAGTGACCCTGAGCTCCATTTTTTAAGTTGCTCTTTTGTGAGCTGGCCTCAAAGCCGCAGGATTGCTTCAGGCCCTATTTTGGCTCCGGCGAGGCGGGCTGAGCCTTTTTTTAATTCTTATTCTTAATGGGAAATTAGAGTGACATGTGCCCGTCCAAACCCCTACAACTATTCTCTCATTGGTTCCCCCTCTTCCCGTTCATCCTCCTCACAATTTGCAAAATGTGTGAAACAGAAGTTTAAATGTGCTGATTCTCTAAGTGGGGAGATTCTAAGTAACGTGGCTGGAATGATGAACAGGAGCACCAGGAGAGGATAAATGAGGTGCATTTTAGACACATCTCCCGATCACATGGTGTACAGTCCTCTGGGTTTTCCATGCATGTTTTAGCTGTAGGAAGATTCCTTGAACGTGCAGATTTGGGACCCATTGAATGGGTACCAGGTAGTATTACTTTAAAGGGTGTGCATTTCCTCATCCAACCTCACATTTCTCTTAGCGCGAACAGTTTCCAGCCTTATGTCTCATCCTGCTGTGGGTCTAGATGTGTTCAATCCATGTTGCATCACCGTCCCTGAGGAAAAGTTGTAAGAGGTTTTCTCTGTCTCTCTGTCGTTTATTTTTTTCAATTTATTACTATATTGGTTACAGCTGATTTTCAAAGCTCTGTTTCTTGCTGCTGTACATCCACTTGATTCACGTACAGAGAGACATCAATAAATTCTTTTTCAGATTCTTACCAGTCATAGATATTCTTTTCCGGTGACTTGAGTGTGCTGAGTGCAGTTCTTTTAGCTACCGTGTAGGCCTTGTTGATTATCAGTTTGGTATTTGGAATGGTATCTTTGCTAATTTCAACCTCCTGGATGATGCCTCACCCCTCCCCACCTTTCCCGTTTAGCAGCCTTACGCGTGTTTTCTACATATTTGACTATGTTTTTGTTTTGTAATTTATTTCATGTGTAGCCATTTTGGATTCCACCTTTAAGTGATATCTTATGATATGTGTCTTTTTCTTTTTGAATTATGTCACTTAGAATGATCATACGTAACTCCTCCGGAGTTGTTACAACTGGCCATATTTCATTGATTTCCAGGCTGAGTAATGGTCCACTCTACATAAGTACCACATCTCTATCCATTTTTTCCCTCCAGAGACATTTAAGTTATATCCTAGTCGAGGATGTTTTAAACAGAGAGGCAGTAAACATTGGGGTGCCTGTGTCCTCTCGATTTTTGTTTTTCCCAAGATATACGCCCATGAGTGCAAGTGCCCTATGCTCTGTAGCTCATTTTTTAGATGCTTTAGTAAACACAATACACTTCTCCAGAATGGCCGTTGGCAATATACATTTCCACTCTAAGCCTCACAGGGCTCCCTCTTCTCCTTGCCCTGTCCTGCATTTCTGGTGTTTACACTTTATGAGGATGGCTCTTCTGACTGATGTGAAGTGATATCTTTTGTAGTATTGATTTCCAGTGCCCACCTGTTTGGTTGGCTAAAAAAGTGTATGCCCTTTTCTTGAATATATACAGAAAAAAACGCATACAGCCTTTTTGGCCAACTGCAATGTTGGCAATGTTCAGCCCCTTTTCTTGTGCTTAATGGCGAGTCCTTTCTACCTCCTCAAATCCCTTTCCTGCCATTCTCCCTTGCTTACCAATCCTTTTCTCTGACTTTCCTCAAGACATTTTTCAGTGATAGATATTTTCAACTCTGCAGTTTCGTGAATTTTACTGCCCCTGAGTTCCATTGTTCAACTTGTGTTTATGGGAACTGGCCACAAAGCAGTGGGATTTCCTCAAGCCCTATACTGTTTCCATGGGCAACCCTAGCCTTTGGTCAATTCGTCTTCCTGATTGGAAATTAGAGTGACATGTGCCTGTCTGAACACCTAGGACTTGTCTCTCATTGTTCCTCATCCTTCCGCTTCATCCTCTGGACAAATTCCAAACTGTACGCAACAGGATGTTGACAGTGCTGATATCTCCAAGTGGGGAGACTGTTAGTAAAGACGCTGGAGGGGTGAACCCGAGCACCAGGAGATGAGGAGATGAGATGCCTTTTCCAAACTCTTCCCGATCAGACGGTATACCATCCTCTGGGTGTGACAGACATGTTTTAGCAGTAGGAAGAGTCCCATTCATGTAAGGAGAACACCAGGGCTTTTTCAAAATCAGTGTCTCCCCGAAACCCAAACTGGGGAATTTTTTAAGCTACGGCTACACATATGTTCATTAAGGGCCTTGGGAAGTAGGCAGAGTCCAAACTTTAGATGATTGAAGTCTTCAGGGTCAGAAGCACTCACCACCGGCTTCCCTTAGGTTACACTTTAACTGTCATTGATAGATGATGTCAATAAAAATATCTATTCATTTTCCGATTATTTCCCCTTATAGCTTATTGAAAATATTGAGTGTAGTTCCCTGTGCTATACAGTAGTTCCTTGTTGATGATCTATTTTATACATAGCAGTGTGTATGTGTTAATTCCAAACTGTTAATTTATCCCTCCTCCCACCTTTCCCCTTTGGTAATAATAAATTATAAGATTTTATACTTCTCAGAAATGGGGGAGCTGAAAGAGAGGTATCATTTTCAATGGAAAAGCATTTAAAACAAGATTGAAGCTTTAACCAAGATTATTAGATGTACATCCTTGGAAAGAAATCACTTCATTTCTCTAATATTGACCTGACAAATAAGACAACCCTTTTCACTGAACTTGCTTATAATAAAGTGATGGAAATATCAAATGGAAGTGTTAGAAACATCTTATTTTACCCGAGCCTTATAAACTGTTCTATGTTAACTACAGTTTGGCTCACACATCTGTTCATTGAAGTTACAATAGTCTCAATTTCTGTTACTGATCCTCCAGAGTGGACCCCAACAAGTGTCCCCCTGCCCAGTGTCATTGGGGCCAACAGATCGAGACTGAGTTTGGTTCACAAGCAAAGGAAACTTTATATTTTGATCAGAGAATGGAGAGGTGAGAGCATGCACTACCCCGTGGGCTGTGGGCTGGGCTGCTGTGTAGAGATCCTGTCAGAGTCAGTGGGAGGGAGGGGGCGGAGCTCTCGAGGGCCGGGTTGGCTGCAGCTCAGGCTCTATATCTCGGAGTCTGCACTGGGCCCCAGGAGCTGAGGTGTCGACCCAGCCATTCTGCACTAGGAAATCTGGTCTGAAGTGCCGGGTGTGGAACCTCTGCATGCGGGACCCTAGGAGCACGTAAAATTAGACAAAGCACAAAGGATAAAAAAGGTCAGACTTGACTTTATTGCCCAGATTCTATTTTTATCTCCCAGGGATTTTTCATGGGCTTTGCTGGGGACAAACCCCTCCTCTGCCTTTTGTCCCGTTCCTCATTCTTGGAGTGCTGAGGGTGCAGACCCTTCTTCTGTAACTGCTGAGTGCTGAGTTGGGAGCCCTCATACCAGGGGACGAGGGTCAGAACTTCTCCCCAGCAGCCTCCAGGTGACGTTGATTGGCCCCAGGACCCCTGCCTCCCTGCTCGTCCGCCTGAGCACCAGCATTGGAAGTGTTATAGATTCTAATGACCTTTAAGGGTCCAGGAAAGAGATGTGCAGAGACGCTGTGGGGGCCGGTTTCACCCCGCCCCACATTTGTTCGGCCACCTTAGGCTGACCGTTTCTGCCAGCCTAGATGCTCTGACCAGTAGTCTGCTCTTTCTTCAGTTAGGCCCCTGAATTAACGTAAAAACAGCACCAGGTGTCAGAGCCCTGCCCGCTCAACTCCCAGACAGTCCAGGGTCAGTGGTGATCAAGGACCATGATGGCCACTGAGTCAACAGCCTTTTGAAGTAAACAGGAGTCCAGCTGGTCTTATTGGCCACCATCATCACGGTGTCTGTAGGCTTTTCTATGGTGACAGTGTGATATACGGTTCCCCCGCCAAGATTATTAGCTCCCCTGCGGGTGCAGTAAGTCCTGCAAGCAGTAGTCTACTCCTTCGGGACACACTATTGTTGTTTTATGAGAGAAACTCCAGGTCAAGTGATGTTCACACGAGTCGTCATGGTGCCCTGCTGCCCGCGGTTATCTCTCTGGATGTTGGAGTTGGAGGGCCTCCTCACTCGAGGTCGGTGTGCCCACGGAGCGAACCCTGCAACTTCAGGGCATGGTTGGTGATTAGGATCACCACGTGGGGTCCTTTTCCCTTAGGAGGGAGGTGGCCTTTTGGGCTGCTGATTTCCAGGGTTTTAGATACCGCCAGTATCTTGGCCAGATGTGGCAGTGGGCCAAGCCCCTTGGTGACTGTAGTTTATACTACCTGAATGGCATTCTTGCGTTGTTTCATTTCAAGTGGTCCCAGTTTTTGCACTAATTCTCCAATGGCGATTCACCTTTCACCGGGAATGGAAAGGTCAAAGGGTTTAGCTCAATTAGGGAGTTCCAGGGCAAGGGTCTGAATTGACTGCTCTTTCCATTCTTGAAAGGCCACTTCTGGATTCTGTTCAAAAGGATCATCATCTTTTCCTTTCAGTGTTTCATATAGAGGCCCAGCTAGTAGACTGTAGTTAGGGATCCAGAAGCAGCAAACCCTGGCCTCCCCAGGAACCCCTAAGCTGTCTTCTCGTTTTAGAAAGGGGTAAGGCTGCAAATGGTTTCTTCCCTTTCCTGGGATGGGCTTCTCCGACCTTGTGTGAGAATGAAGCCCAGGCAGGTCACCGCAGTCTGTGATATTTGAGCTTTTTCTTGGACAACTTCTATCCTTTATTGGCTTGGTAGTTCAGAGGCCTCCTTAGTAGGGTTGGCGATCAGAATGTCATCTGCATATTGAAGGAGGGTTTCCTTTTCCAGAGGTAGAACTTTTCGGTCTTTAGCTAAGCTTTCCCCAAAGATGGGGTGGGAATTTTTGAACCCTTGGGGCAAGACGGCCCGGAAGTATTGTTTTAGTTGTATGTTGAGTCCTGCCACTCACAAGCCAAAATTTCTTGTGACTCTGGGACTAATGGAATACAAAAGAAGGCATCATTGAAGACTAATACAGAATACCATGTCTTGGTGGTTGGTAGAATGACCAGCAGGGTGTAGGAATTAGGAGCAACTGGAGGTATATCCTCGGTGGCTTCACTGACTGTCCTGACATCCTTTACCAGGTCCCCAGTAGCCCATGGGGCTCTCGTGGTCAGGCCAATCCCAGGATATGGAGCTCTCCTGGGCAGGTACCCCACCCCCAACCCAGCCGACGGGGCTCTCGTGGTCAGGCCCCTCCCAGGATACAGAGCTACCCTTGCAGGTACAGTGGCAGGGCTGGGCACACAGGAACCGTGCACATAGCCCTCATTGAAGAGCACCCCCAGCTCACCTGTCGCTCAGAGCTGACACAGAGCACCTCAGAGCAGGACTTGAACTAACAAACAGCAGCTCCGACAGGTCTGTGACCCTGGGCATCACTCTGTGTGGCCTCCCTCCACCTGGTCTTCCAGAGACTTCCACTGCACCCGGGGCACCAGGCCTCTGTCTCCAACCACCACCCACCCCTCCTCTCCCTGACTCCTGGGTTCCTCTCATTAGGAGAGGGTTTTCTTGAAGTTGTCTCCCACTCATGGGCCAGATAAAATGATTAGAAAACAAGCCAAAGCTGCAGCCCCTTGTCTATCCTGACTCTCAGGAGCCCACACCTGTTCCTTGGACCTGGCCGGTTCAGCAAGTTCCATTTTCTGCAACTGTGAGCCCCTGAGGGGTGATGATTGGCTGACCTGGGCAGCCTTACCGTGCAGGCCAGCCCTCCCCAGGTGTGCCTGGGTTGAGATCAATATAAATACCACTCCAGGCAGCAAGAGCCCCTGAAGCTGTGTCTGACGCCATTTTCTCTGCCCTGTCAGCAGTCTCGGGGCTGGGCTGGTGGGAGGGAGTGAGAGGCCACGGCTTTGTGGGTGGCCCAGTGTGAGTGGGGCTCTGCTGGACTTTCTGCAGCAGTTGCCAGGCTGCCACCTGCTAAAGAAGAGGATGTGTCACCCATACCTGCTGCTGGAATTTCTCCCTGGGCAGAGGTGAGGAAGGAAAAAAGCATTGGGGGCAGGGACAGGATGAGTATCTCAGGCAGGGAAATGGAAATCTTCCAGAAGAGCACCCAGGGCCAGGACCATCCTGGCTGGCCTGCAGGCACCAAGTCAGCTGGCATGCTGTCACTCGTGTGGCTCCATGGCCCTTCCTCTAGGCTTTCAAGTCCTTGTATATATATATTCAGGTGTTTTACCTGGGAAGGGTGGGAACAGTTCAGCAGCAACTGGCCTGGGGCTCAGCTCACGTTTACTCACAGATGCCTCGGCACGGTGCCCCAGCTTTGCAATGAGGACGCATGTTGTGTGGGGGCTGCTGGCTGAATGGGAGACGATTCCCCACCACTGGCCAACTTCAGAATTGTTTACAACTGGAGCAAGTGCCCTGATACGGTTTTCCTCTGAGTAACTGGTGGGTTCTGTTTTTTTTTTTCTCTTTTTCGTTTTTGGTTCAAGGTAGATTTTATTCCTCTTTTTTGTATTTACAGATATAAGCATGGAAATAATTTATTCATATAAATACATGTATGTGAAGGGAATAATTGTTTTTTCTGTTTTATTTTTTAAATTTTATTTCTTTTTAATTTTGAATTTTATTTTATATTTTTATACAGCAGGTTCTTATTGGTTATCTATTTTATACATATAAATGTTTACATGCCAATCCCAATCTCTCAACTCCTCCCACCACCACCACCCCCAAGAGCTTTCCCCCCTTGTTGTCCATACGATTGTTGTCTACATCTGTTGCTCTAGTTATGCCTTGCAAAACGGTTAATCTGTACAGTTTTTCTAGGTTCCACATATATGCATGAATATACAAGATTTGTTTTTCTCTTTCTGACTTACTTCACTCTGTATGACAGTCTCTAGATCCATCGACGTCTCTACAAATGACCCAATTTCATTCCTTTCATGGCTTAGTAATATTCCATTTTATATATGTACCACATCTTTATGCATTCGTCTGTCTGTGGGCATTTAGGTTGCTTCCATTACCTCGATATTGTAAATAGTGATGCAATGAACATTGCGGTGAATGTCTCTTTTTGATTTATGGTTTTGTCTGGGTATATGAACAGTACTGGGATTGCTGTATCATATGGTAATTCTATTATTACTTTCTTAAGAAACTCCATATTGTTCTCCATAGTGACTGTATCAATTTATATTCCCAACAATAGTGGAAGAGGCTTCTTTTTCTCCACACCCTTTCCAGCAATTGTTGTTTGTAGATTTTCAGATGATGCCCATTCTAACAGGTGTGAGGTGATACCTCATTGTTGAGTCCATTTCGTTGAGCAAGGGGTAGGTCTTGTCTATTACATATTTGGCTTATGGAACGGTATCTGTGCTAATTTCAATCTCTGGTTTTATGCAGCACCCCAACTCACCTTTCCCCTTAAGCAAGCATAAGTTGGTTTTCTAAACTTGAGACCCTGTTCTGTTTTGTAATTCAGTTCATGTGTAGCCAAGTTTACATTCCGTGCATTAGTGATACCTTATGATGTTTCTTTTTCTGTGTGACTTATTTCACTTAGAATCATCGTGCCTCAATCCACTCATTATGCTGGTACAGGCCTGGTGACACAGATTTCATTGCTGAGTGGTATTCTGTTGTACATAAGTACCGCAACTTCTTTATCAATTATTTGTTCTCTGGGATATTTAACTTGTACCGTAGAAGAAGTTCCTGTAAACAGAGCCGTCCCAAATTTTGGGGTGGCTGTGTCTTTTTGATTTTAATTTCCCTAAGCTATAGGACCATAAGTGGAAATGCCCTAGACTCTGTTGCTTTGTTTTTCAGATGTATCAGGAAACATCATACACTTCTCCAGAGTGGCTGTTGGCAATTTACATCCCGCCCATCAGTATAACAAGGCTCCTTTTTCCCCATGGCCTGTCTTGCCTTTCTGGATTTTACACTTTTTTCAGATGGCCCTTTAGACCGGGGGGAAGGGACACTTCATAGTAGTTCGGATTTCCATTGCAAGCTTGCTTGGTTTGCCAAAAAGGGCGTATGTGTTTTTTCCTGAATATATTCAGGAACAAACTCATAAGCCCTTTTTTGCCAAGTGCATCATTGTCGATGTTCTGCCTCTTTTCCTATGCTTTAAATGCAAATCCAGTCTACCTCCTGAAATCGGTTTCCTGAAATTCTGCCCCGCTTTCAAGTCCTCTTGGCAGCCTTACTTCAATATATTTTTGGACGTTATCTGTCATTTATAACTCTGCAGGTTTGTGAATTACAGGGCCCCTGAGCTCCTTTCTTCAACTCGCTTTCTTGTGAGCTGGCCTCAAACCCGCAAGACTGCTTCAGGCCCTAATCTGCTTCTGGCAGGGCACGCTGAGCCTTTGGTTAATTCCTCTTCCTGGTGGGAAATGAGTGTTAAATATGCCCGTCCAGACACCTACCTCACTCTCAACCCCTTGGTGATGTGGGTCCTCTGGTTTATGGCCACCTTTGCTGGGTTCCTCACCTTTGGATGATGTAGCCCCACTAGTGTGAGGACACTCCTGCCTGGTTCTCATCCACGTGGTTATGTGGACCCCCTGGTGAGAGTCTGTTCCTGGCTGTGTTCCTCACCCTTCTCTGAGGGAGACCCTCTGCTGATAGGTCACTCCTGCATGGCTGGCACACATTGCCTTGGTGAAGTCAGTCGTGTGGTGGCAGTAGGAGCGTGCTGGGAATCTCCTCCCCCGGTGATGAGGGCCCTCTTGCGTCAGGCCCTAACTACTGGGCTCACCAACTTTTCTTAGTGAGCCCAATGTTGCTTGGGCACTCCTCTTAGGATCCCATCTCCATGGGGATGTGGGCCTTCTGCTCTGAGGTCCCAACGGCTGGGTTGTTCACATTTTCATGATGTGGGCTCTCTGGTGTTAGTTCACAGAGGCCTGGATCCCATAGCCTCTGTGCTCTTGGCCGCCTGTTGGGAGGTTCCAACTGCTGGATTCCTCACATTTTTAATTTTTTGGGCCCTCTGTTGTGAGGATCCTCCTGCCTGCCTCACTCCCAGCCCCTTCGTGATGTTTGTCGTCTGGTTTGAGGCCACATGTGCTGGGTTCCTCACCTTTTGATGATGTGGGACCAATGGTCTTAGGAGACTCCTGCCTGGTTCACATCCCCTTGGTGATGTGGGCCCTCTGTTGAGAGTCTGATCCTGGCTGGGTTCCTCACCCTTCTGTGAGGTGGGCCGTCTGCTGTGAGGTCACTCCTGCCTGGCTTGCTCACATCGCCTTGTGGACATGAGCCCTCTGGTGGCACTTGGAGCCTGCTGGGAGCCTCCTCCCCTCGGTGATGAGGGCCCTCTGGCGTCAGGCCCTAACTGCAGGGCTCCCCACATTTTGTGATGTGCGCCCAGTGGTGCGAGGACACTCCAGCCAGGTTCACATCCCCATTGGGATGTGGGCCTTCCGCTCTGAGGTCCCAAAGCCTGGGTTGCTCACAGTTTCATGATGTGGGCTCTCTGCTGTTAGTTCACTCCTGCCTGCATCCCATAGCTTCTGTGCTCTCGGCCGCCTGCTGGGAGGTTCCAACTGCTGGATTCCTCACCTTTCTTATTCTTTGGGCCCTCTGTTTTTAGGCTACTCCTGCCTGCCTCACTCCCATTCCCTTTGTGATATGTGTCCTCTGATTTGAGGCCACATGTGCTGGGTTCCGCACCTTTCGATGATGTGGCCCCACTGGAGGCAAGACAGTCCTGACTGGTTCCCATCCCCTTGCTGATGTGGGCCCTCAGGTGAGAGTCTGATCCTGGCTGGTTTCCTCACCCTTCTGTGAGGTGGGCCCTCTGCTGTGAGGTCAATCATGCCTGTCTGGCACACGTCACCTTGGCGACGTGGGCCCTATGTTGGCAGTTGGAGTGTGCTGGGATCCTCCTCCCCTCGGTGATGAGGGCCCTCTTGCCTTAGGCCACAACTGCTGGGCTCCCCACATTTTCTGATGTGTGCCAAGTGAGTGAGGACACTCTTGCCAGGTTCCCATCCCCATGGGGATATGGGCCTTCTGCTCTGAAGTCAAAACGGCTGGCTTTCTCACAGTACCATGATGTGGGCCCTCTGCTGTGAGTTCACTCCGGCAAGGATCCCTTATCATCGGTGCTCTGAGCTGCCTGCTGGGAGGTTCCAACTGCTGGATTCCTCAACATTTTTATTCTATGTGCCCTCTGTTGTGAGGCTCCTCCTGCCTGCCTCACTGCCAGCTCCTTGGTGATGACTGTCCTATGGCTTGAGGCCACATGTGCTGCGTTCCTCACCTTTCGATGATGTGGCTCCACTCGTGTGAGGACACTCCTGCCTGGTTCCCATCCCCTTGGTGAGGTGGGCCCTCTGGCGAGAGTCTAATCCTGGCTGGGTTCCTCAACGTTCTGTGAGGTAGGCCCTCTGCTGTGAGGTCACTCCTGCCTGGCTGGCACACGTCACCTTGGAGACGTGAGCCCTCTGGTGGCAGTTGGAGCGTGCAGGGTGTCTCCTCCTCTCGGTGATGACGGCCCTCTGGCATCAGGCCCTAAATGGTGGGCTCCCCACATTTTCTGATGTGCGCCCAGTGGTGCGAGGACACTCCAGCCAGGTTCCCATTCCCATGGGGATGTGGGCCTTCTGCGCTGAGGTCCCAACGCCTGGGTTACTCACAGTTTTATGATGTGGGCCCTCTGCTGTGAGTTCACTGTGGCCTGGATCCCATAGCCTCGGTGTTCTGAGCCACCTGCTGGAAGGTCTAAATGCTGGAATCCTCACGTTGTTTATATTATGTTCCCTGTGTTGTGAGGCTACTCCTGCCTGCCTCACTCCAAGGCCCTTGGTGATGTGGGTCCTCTGGTTTGAGGACACATGTGCTGGGTTCCTCACCTTAAGATGATGAGGCCCCACTGGTGTGAGTATAATCCTGACTGGTTTCCATCCCCTTTGTGATGTGGGCCCTCTGGTGAGAGTCTGATCCTGGCTGGGTTCCTCACCCATCTGTGAGGTGGGCCCTCTACTATCAGGTAACTCTTGCCTGGCTTGCTCCCCTCGCCTTGTTGACATGAGCCCTCTGGTGGCACTTGGACCCTGCTGGGAGCCTCCTCACCTCTGTGATGAGGGCCCTCTGACGTCAGGCCCTAACTGCTGGGCTCCCCAACTTTTCTTAGTGAGCCCAGTGATGCTCGGGCACTCCTCTTAGGTTCTCATCTCCATGGGGATGTAGGCCTTCTGCTCTGAGGTTCCAACGGCTGGGTTGATCACAATTTCATGATGTGGGCTCTCTGGTGTTAGTTCACTGTGGCCTGCATCCCATAGCCTCTGTGCTCTTGGCCACCTGCTGGGAGGTTCCAACTGCTGGATTCCTCACTTTTTTAATATTTTAGGCCCTCTGTTGTGAGGATGCTCCTGCCTGCCTCACTCCCAGCCCTTTCGTGATGTGTGTCGTCTGGTTTGAGGCCACATGTGCTGGGTTCCTCACCTTTCGATGATGTGGGACCAATGGTCTTAGGAGACTCCTGCCTGGTTCACATCCCCTTGGTGATGTGGGCCCTCTGTTGAGAGTCTGATCCTGGCTGGGTTCCTCACCCTTCTGTGAGGTGGGCCGTCTGCTGTGAGGTCACCCCTGCCTGGCTTGCTCTCAGCTCGCCTTGTGGACATGAGCCCTCTGGTGGCACTTGGAGCCTGCTGGGAGCCTCCTCCCCTCGGTGATGAGGGCCCTCTGGCGTCAGGCCCTAATGGCTGGGCTCCCCACATTTTGTGATGTGCACCCAGTGGTTCGAAGACACTCCATCCAGGTTCACATCCCCATTGGGATGTGGGTCTTCTGCTCTGAAGTCCCAACGGCTGGGTTGTTCACAGTTTCATGATGTGGGCTCTCTGCTGTTAGTTCACTCTGGCCTGGATGCCATAGCCTCTGTGCTCTGGGCCACCTGCTGGGAGGTTCCAACTGCTCGATTTCTCAACTTTTGTATTCTATGGGTCCTTTGTTGTGATGCTCCTCCTGCCTGCCTCACTCGCAACCTCTTCGTGATGTGGGTCCTCTGGTTTGAGGCCACATGTGCTGGGTTCCGCAACTTTCAATGATGTGGCCCCACTGGTGTGAGGACACTCCTGCCTGGTTCCCATCCCCTTGGTGATGTGGGCCTTCTGGTGACAGTCTTATCCTGGCTGGGTTCCTCACTCTTCTGTGAGGTAGGCCCTCTGCTGTGAGGTCAATCCTGCCTGACTTGCACACATCACCTTGGCGACGTGGGCCCTCTGTTGGCACATGGAACCTGCTGGGAGCCTCCTGCCCTCGGTGATGACGGCCCTCTAGCATCAGGCCATAACTGCTGGGCTCACCACGTTTTCTGATGTGAGCCCAGTGATGCCAGGACACTCCTGTCAGGTTCCCATCCCCATGGGGATGTGGGCTTTCTGCTCTGAGTTCCCAACGCCTGGGTTGCTCACAGTTTTATGATGTGGGCTCTCTGCTGTTAGTTCACTCCTGCCTGCATCCCATAGCTTCTGTGCTCTCGGCCGCCTGCTGGGAGGTTCCAAATGCTAGATTCCTCACCTTTTTTATTCTTTGGGCCCTCTGTTTTTAGGCTACTCCTACCTGCCTCACTCCCATCCCCTTTGTGATGTATGTCCTCTGATATGAGGCCGCATGTGCTGGGTTCCTCACCTTTCGATGATGTGGCCCCACTGGTGGGAGGACAGTCCTGACTGGTTCCCATCCCCTTGGTGTTGTGGGCCCTCTGGCAAGGGTCTCATCCTGCCTCGGTTCCTCACCCTTCTGTGAGATAGGCCCTCTGCTGTGAGGTCACTACTGCCTGGCTGGCGCATGCCACCTTGTAGACGTGGGCCCTCTGTTGGCAGTTGGAGTGTGCTGGGATCCTCCTCCCCTCAGTTATGAGGGCCCCCTGGCGTCAGGCCCTAACTGCTGGGCTCCTAACATTTTCTGTGCTAAGTGGTGCGAGGCCACTCCTGCCAGGTTCCCATCCCAATGGGGATGTGGGCCTTCTGTTCTGAGGTCCCAACGGCTGGGCTTCTCACAGGTTCATGATGTGGGCCCTCTGCTGTGAGTTCACTGCGGCCTGGATCTCATAGCCTCGGTGCTCTGGGCCGCTTGCTGGGAGGTTCCAACTGCTGGATTCCTCAACTTTTATATTCTATGGACCCTGTGTTGTGAGGCCAGTCCTGCCAGCCTCATTCCGAACCCCTTGGTGATGTGGTTCCTCTGGTTTGAGGCTACATGTGCTGGGATCCTCACCTTTCGATGATGTTGTCCCACTGGTGTGAGGACATTCCTGCCTGGTTCCCATCCCCTTGCTGATGTGGGCCCTCAGGTGAGAGTCTGATCCTGGCTGTGTTCCTCACCCTTCTGTGAGGTGGGCTCTCTGCTGTGAAGTCACTCCTGCTGGGCTGGCACACATCGCCTTGGTGACGTTGGCCCTCTGGTGGCAGCTGGAGCCTGCTGGGAACCTCCTCCCCTCGGTGATGAGTGCAGTCTAGCGTCAGGCCCTAACTTCTGAGCACCCCACGTTTTCTGATGTGAGCCCAGTGATGCCAGGACACTCCTGTCATGTTCCCATCACCATGGGGATGTGGGCCTTCTGCTCTGAGGTCCCAATGTCTGGGTTGCTCACAGTTTCATGATGTGGGCTGTCTGGTGTTAGTTCACTCTGGCCTGGATCCCCTAGCCTCTGTGCTCTGGGCCGCCTGCTGGGAGGTTCCAACTGCTGGATTCCTCACCTTTCTTATTTTTGGGCCCTCTGTTGTGAGGCTCCTCCTGCCTGCCTCACTCCCAGCCCCTTGGTGATGGGTGTCCTATGGTTTGAAGCCACATGTTCTGGGTTCCTCACGTTTAGTTGATGTGGCCCTACTCATGTGAGGACACTCCTGCCTGGTTCCAATCCATTTGGTGATGTGGGCCCTCTGGTGCGAGTCTGATGAAGACTGGGTTCGTCACACTTCTCTGAGGTGGGCCCTCTGCTGTGAGGTCATTCGTGCCTGGTTGGCACACATCGCCTTGGCAACGTCAGGCCTCTGGTGGCAGTTGGAGCCTGCTGGGAGCCTCCTTCCCTTGGTGATGAGGGTCCTGTGGCGTCAGGCCCTAACTGCTGGTCTCCCAAAATTTTCTGATATGTTCTCAGTGGTACGAGGACACTCCTACCAGATTTATATCCCCATGGGGATGTGGGCCTCCTGCTCTGAGGTCCCAATGGCTGGGTTGCTCAGTTTCATGACATGGGCCCTCTTCTGTGAGTTCACTGTGGCCTGGATCCCATAGCCTCAGTGCTCTGGGCCGCCTGCTGGGAGTTTCCAACTGCTGGATTCCTCACTTTTTTATTCTATGGGCCCAGTGTTGTGAGGCTACTCCTGCCTGCCTCACTCTGAGGCCCTTGGTGATGTGGGTCCTCTGGTTTGAGGACACATGTGCTGAGTACCTCACATTTCGATGATGTGGCCCCACTGGTGTGAAGACACTCCTGCCTGGTTCACATCCCCTTGGTGATGTGGGCCCTCTGGTGAGAGTCTGATGTAGGCTGGGTTTCTCACCCTTCTGTGAGGTGGGATCTCTGCTGTGAGGTAACTCCTGCCTGGCTTGCTCACGTTGCGTTGGCAACGTGAGCCCTCAGGTGGCAGTTGGAGCCTGCTGGGAATCTCCTCCCCTCGGTTATGAGAGTTCTGGATAAAACACATATGCACTTTTTTGCCAAGTGCATTATTTTCCAAGTTCTGTCTCTTTTCCTATGCTTTACATGCAATTCCAGTCTACCTCCTGAAATCGGTTTCCTGCAATTCTGCCCCGCTTTCAAGTCCTCTTCGCAGCCTTACTTCAATATATTTTTGGACGATAGCTGTCATTTATAACTCTGAAAGTCTGTGAATTACAGGGCCCCTGAGCTCCTTTGTTCAACTCACTTTCTTGTGAGCTGGCCGCAACACCGCAGGATTGCTTCAGGCCCTAGTGTGGTTCCGGCATGGCACGCTGAGCCTTTGGTTAATTCCTCTTCCTGGTGGGAAATGAGAGTTAAATTTGCCCATCCAGACACCTCCAGCTAGTCTCTCATTGGTTCTCCCTATTCCTGTTCCTTTTCCGCAGAAATTGCAAACTGGGCCAAACAGGAGGTTAAAGGCACTGACTCTCCAAGTGGGGAGAGTGTTAGTAAAGCGTCTGGAATGTTGCACCCGAGTACCAGGGGACGAAAACTGAGACACATTTGAACACGTTTCCCGATCACACGGTGGATCATACTCTGGGTTCCACATGCATGTTTTAGCTGAAGGAAGAATCCTTAAACCTGGAGAGTTGAGACCCATGGTATGGGTACCATGCAATATGACTTCAAAGGGTCTGCATTTGCTCACAGAGCCTCACCAATCCGATCACTGCTGCGTTTATGCCTGTGTACACACACTTGATTCTCTTTCAGAGACATATAAATCCATAGGTTTTAAGATTCTTACTAGTCAGGTATATTCTTAGGCGTTTAATATGGGGTGTTGAGTCCACTTCCTTGAGCAAGCAGTAGCTCTTGTCTATTACATATTTGGCTTATGGAACGGTATCTGTGCCAATTTCAATCTCTGGTTTTATGCAGCACCCCAACTCACCTTTCCCCTTAAGCAAGCATAAGTTGGTTTTCTACATTTGAGACCCTATTCTGTTTTGTAATTCAGTTCCTGTGTAGCCAAGTTTACATTCCGTGTAGTAGTGATATCTTATGATGTTTCTTTTTCTGTGTGACATATTTCACTTAGAATCATCGTACCTGAATCCACTCATTATGCTGCTACAGGCCTGAGGACATAGATTTCATTGCTGATTGATATTGCATTGTGCGTAAGTACCACAACTTCTTTATCCATTTTTTGCTTTCTGTGATATTGAACTTGTACCGTAAACGAGGTTCTTGTAAACAGAGCCGTCCCAAACTTTGGGGTGGCTGTGTCTTTTTGATTTTAATTTCCCTAAGCTATAGGACCATAAGTGGAAGTGCACTAGGCTCTGTTGCTTTGTTTTTTAGATGTTTCAGGAAACACCATACACTTCTCCAGAGTGGCTTTTGGCAATTTACATCCCGCCCATCAGCATAACAAGGCTCCCAGTTCTCCATGGCCTGTCCTGCCTTTCTGGATTTTACACTTTTTTCAGATGGCCCTTTTGACCGGGGGGCAGTGAGACTTCATTGTAGTGCAGATTTCCTTTGCAAGCCTGCTTGGTTGGCCTAAAAGTGCGTATGCTTTTTTTCTTGAATATATTCAGGAAAAAATGCATAAGCCCTTTTGGCCAAGTGCATCATTGTGGACGTTCTGCCTCTTTTCCTATGCTTTACATGCAATTCCAGTCTACCTCCTGGAACCGGTTTCCTGCAATTCTGCCCCACTTTCAAGTCCTCTTGGCTGCCTTACTTCAATATATTTTTTGACGATAGCTGTCATTTATAACTCTGCAGGTTTCTAAATTACAGTGACCCTGAGCTCCTTTCTTCAACTCGCTTTCTTGTGAGCTGGCCGCAACACCGCAGGATTGCTTCAGGCCCTAGTGTGGTTCCGGCATGGCACGCTGAGCCTTTGGTTAATTCCTCTTCCTGGTGGGAAATAAGAGTTAAATTTGCCCGTCCAGACACCTCCTGCTAGTCTCTCATTGGTTCTCCCTATTCCTGTTCATTTTCCTCAGAAATTGCAAATTGGGCCAAACAGGAGGTTAAAGGCACTGACTCTCCAAGTGGGGAGAGTGTTAGTAAAACGTCTGGAATGTTGCACCCGAGTACCAGGGGACGAAAACTGAGACACATTTGAACACGTTTCCCGATCACACGGTGGATCATACTCTGGGTTCCACATGCATGTTTTAGCTGAAGGAAGAATCCCTTAAACCTGGAGAGTTGAGACCCATGGAATGGGTACCATGCAATATGACTTCAAAGGGTCTGCATTTGCTCACGGAACCTCACCAATCCTGTCACTGCTGGGTTTATGCCGCTGTACACACGCTGGATTCTCTTTCAGAGACATATAAATCCATAGGTTTTAAGATTCTTACTAGTCAGTTATATTCTTAGGCGTTTAATAAGGGGTGTTGGGTGCACTTCGTTGAGCAAGGAGTAGCTCTTGTCTATTATATATTTGGCTTATGGAACGGTATCTGTGTTAATTTCAATCTCTGGTTTTATGCAGCACCCCAACTCACCATTCCCCTTAAGCAAGCATAAGTTGGTTCTACATTTGAGACCCTGTTCTGTTTTGTATTTCACTTCCTGTGTAGCCAAGTTTACATTCCGTGTATTAGTGATAACTTATGATGTTTCTTTTTCTGTGTGATTTATTTCACTTAGAATCATCGTACCTGAATGCACTGATTATGCTGCTACGGGCCTGATGACATAGATTTCATTGCTGAGTGATATTGCATTGTACGTAAGTACCACAATTTCTTTATCCATTTTTCGCTTTCTGCGATATTGAACTTGTACCATAAACGAGGTTCTTGTAAACAGAGCCGTCCCAAACTTTGGGGTGGCTGTGTCTTTTTGATTTTAATTTCCCTAAGCTATAGGACCATAAGTGGATGTGCCCTAGGCTCTGTTGCTTTGTTTTTCAGATGTTTCAGGAAACACCATACACTTTTCCAGAGTGGCTGTTTGCCATTGACATCCCGCCCATCAGCATAAGAAGGCTCCCAATTCTCCATGGCCTGTCCTGCCTTTCTGGATTATACACTTTTTTCAGATGGTCCTTTTGACCGGGGGGCAGTGAGACTTCATTGTAGTGCAGATTTCCTTTGCAAGCTTGCTTGGTTGGCCAATAAGGGCGTATGGGTTTTTTCCTAAATATATTCAGGAAAAAACGCATACGCCCTTTTTGGCCAAGTGCATCATTGTGGACGTTCTGCCTCTTTTCCTATGCTTTACATGCAATTCCTGTCTACCTCCTGAAATCGGTTTCCTGCAATTCTGCCCCGATTTCAAGTCCTCTTGGCAGCCTTACTTCAATATATTTTTGGACGATAGCTGTCATTTATAATTCTGCAGGTTTGTGAATTATAGTGCCCCTGAGCTCCTTTCTTCAACTCGCTTTCTTGTGAGCTCGCCGCAACACCGCAGGATTGCTTCAGGCCCTAGTGTGGTTTCGGCATGGCTCGCTGAGCCTTTGGTTAATTCCTCTTCCTGGTGGGAAATGAGAGTTAAATTTGCCCGTCCAGACACCTCCAGCTAGTCTCTCATTGGTTCTCCCTATTCCTGTTCATTTTCCGCAGAAATTGCAAACTGGGGAAAACAAGAGGTTAAAGGCACTGACTCTCCAAGTGGGGAGAGTGTTAGTAAAGCGTCTGGAATGTTGCACCCGAGTACCAGGGGACGAAAACTGAGACACATTTGAACACGTTTCCCGATCACATGGTGGTTCGTACTCTGGGTTCCACATGCATGTTTTAGCTGAAGGAAGAATCCCTTAAACCTGGAGAGTTGAGAACCATGGAATGGGTACCATGCAATATGACTTCAAAGGGTCTGCATTTGCTCACCGAACCTCACCAATCCTATCACTGCTGCGTTTAGGCCACTGTACACACGCTTGATTCTCTTTTGGAGACATATAAATCCATAGGTTTTAAGATTCTTACTAGTCAGGTATATTCTTAGACGTTTAATATGGGGTGTTGAGTCCACTTCGTTGAGCAAGGAGTAGCTCTTGTCTATTACATATTTGGCTTATGGAACGGTATCTGTGCTAATTTCAATCTCTGGTTTTATGCAGCACCCCAACTCACCATTCCCCTTAAGCAAGCATAAGTTGGTTTTCTACATTTGAGACCCTGTTCTGTTTTGTAGTTCAGTTCCTGTGTAGCAAAGTTTACATTCCATGTATTAGTGATAACTTATGATGTTTCTTTTTCTCTGTGACTTATTTCACTTAGAATCATCGTACCTGAATCAACTCATTATGCTGCTAAGGGCCTGATGACATAGATTTCATTGCTGAGTGATATTGCATTGTACGTAAGTACCTCAACTTCTTTATCCATTTCTCGCTTTCTGCGATATTGAACTTGTACCGTAAACGAGGTTCTTGTAAACAGAGCCGTCCCAAACTTTGGGGTGGCTGTGTCTTTTTGATTTTAATTTCCCTAAGCTATAGGACCATAAGTGGAAGTGCCCTCGGCTCTGTTGCTTTGTTTTTTAGATGTTTCAGGAAACACCATACACTTCTCCAGAGTGGCTGTTGGCAATTTACATCCCGCCCATCAGCATAACAAGGCTCCCAGTTCTCCATGGCCTGTCCTGCCTTTCTGGATTTTACACATTTTTCAGATGGCCCTTTTGACCGGGGGGCAGTGAGACTTCATTGTAGTGCAAATTTCCTTTTCAAGCTTCCTTGGTTGGCCAAAAAGGGCGTATGCGTTTTTTCCTGAATATATTCAGGAAAAAACGCATACGCCCTTTTTGGCCAAGTGCATCATTGTGGACGTTCTGCCTCTTTTCCTATGCTTTACATGCAATTCCAGTCTACCTCCTGAAATCGGTTTCCTGCAATTCTGCCCCGCTTTCAAGTCCTCTTGGCAGCCTTACTTCAATAAATTTTTGGACGATAGCTGTCATTTATAACTCTGCAGGTATGTGAATTACAGGATCCCTGAGCTCCTTTCTTCAACTCCCTTTCTTGTGAGCTGGCCACGACACCGCAGGATTGCTTCAGGCCCTAGTGTGGTTCCGGCATGGCACGCTGAGCCTTTGGTTAATTCCTCTTCCTGGTGGGAAATGAGAGTTAAATTTGCCCGTCCAGACACCTCCAGCTAGTCTCTCATTGGTTCTCCCTATTCCTGTTCCTTTTCCGCAGAAATTGCAAACTGGGCCAAACAGGATGTTAAAGGCACTGACTCTCCAAGTGGGGAGAGTGTTAGTAAAGCGTCTGGAATGTTGCACCCGAGTACCAGGGGACGAAAACTGAGACACATTTGAACACGTTTCCCGATCACACAGTGGATCATACTCTGGGTTGCACATGCATGTTTCAGCTGAAGGAAGAATCCCTTAAACCTGGAGAGTTGAGACCCATGGAATGGGTACCATGCAATATGACTTCAAAGGGTCTGCATTTGCTCACCGAACCTCACCAATCCTATCACTGCTGCATTTATGTCGCTGTACACACGCTGGATTCTCTTTTGTAGACATATAAATCCATAGGTTTTAAGATTCTTACTAGTCAGGTATATTCTTAGGCGTTTAATATGGGGTGTTGAGTCCACTTCGTTGAGCAAGCAGTAGCTCTTGTCTATTACATATTTGGCTTATGGAAAGGTATCTGTGCTAATTTCAATCTATGGTTTTATGCAGCACCCCAACTCACCTTTCCCCTTAAGCAAGCATAAGTTGGTTTTCTACATTTGAGACCCTATTCTGTTTTGTAATTCAGTTCCTGTGTAGCCAAGTTTACATTCCGTGTATTAGTGATATCTTATGATGTTTCTTTTTCTGTGTGACTTATTTCACTTAGAATCATCGTACCTGAATCCACTCATTATGCTGCTACTGGCCTGATGACATAGATTTCATTGCTGAGTGTTATTGCATTGTACGTAAGTACCACAACTTCTTTATCCATTTTTCGCTTTCTGCGATATTGAACTTGTACCGTAAACGAGGTTTTTGTAAACAGAGCCGTCCCAAACTTTGGGGTGGCTGTGTCTTTTTGATTTTAATTTCCCTAAGCTATAGGACCATAAGTGGAAGTGCCCTAGGATCTGTTGCTTTGTTTTTTAGATGTTTCAGGAAACACCATACACTTCTCCAGAGTGGCTGTTTGCAATTTACATCCCGCCCATCAGCATAAGAAGGCTCCCAGTTCTCCATGGCCTGTCCTGCCTTTCTGGATTTTACACTTTTTTCAGATGGCCCTTTTGACCGGGGGGCAGTGAGACTTCATTGTAGTGCAGATTTCCTTTGCAAGCTTGCTTGGTTGGCCAAAAAGGGCGTATGCGTTTTTTCCTGAATATATTCAGGAAAAAACGCATACGCCCTTTTTGGCCAAGTGCATCATTGTGGACGTTCTGCCTCTTTTCCTATGCTTTACATGCAATTCCAGTCTACCTCCTGAAATCGGTTTCCTGCAATTCTGCCCCGCTTTCAAGTCCTCTTGGCAGCCTTACTTCAATATGTTTTTGGACGATAGCTGTCATTTATAACTCTGCAGGTTTGTGAATTACAGGGCCCCTGAGCTCCTTTCTTCAACTCGCTTTCTTGTGAGCTGGCCGCAACACCGCAGGATTGCTTCAGGCCCTAGTGTGGGTCCGGCATGGCACGCTGAGCCTTTGGTTAATTTCTCTTCCTGGTGGGAAATAAGAGTTAAATTTGCCCGTCCAGACACCTCCAGCTAGTCTCTCATTGGTTCTCCCTATTCCTGTTCATTTTCCGCAGAAATTGCAAACTGGGCCAAACAGGAGGTTAAAGGCACTGACTCTCCAAGTGAGGAGAGTGTTAGTAAAGCGTCTGGAATGTTGCACCCGAGTACCAGGGGACGAAAACTGAGACACATTTGAACACGTTTCCCGATCACTTGTTGGATCATACTCTGGGTTCCACATGCATGTTTTAGCTGAAGGAAGAATCCCTTAAACCTGGAGAGTTGAGACCCATGGAATGGGTACCATGCAATATGACTTCAAAGGGTCTGCATTTGCTCACCGAACCTCACCAATCCTATCACTGCTGTGTTCATGCCGCTGTACACATGCTTGATTCTCTTTCGGAGACATAAATCCATAGCTTTTAAGATTCTTACTAGTCAGGTATATTCTTAGGCGTTTAATATGGGGTGTTGAGTCCACTTCGTTGAGCAAGGAGTAGCTCTTGTCTATTATATATTTGGCTTATTGAATGTTATCTGTGCTAATTTCAATCTCTGGTTTTATGCAGCACCCCAACTCACCATTCCCCTTAAGCAAGCATAAGTTGGTTTTCTACATTTGAGACCCTGTTCTGTTTTGTAATTCAGTTCCTGTGTAGCAAAGTTTACATTCCATGTATTAGTGATAACTTATGATGTTTCTTTTTCTCTGTGACTTATTTCACTTAGAATCATCGTATCTGAATCCACTCATTATGCTGCTAAGGGCCTGATGACATAGATTTCATTGCTGAGTGATATTGTATTGTACGTAATACCACAACTTATTTATTCATTTTTCGCTTTCTGCGATATTGAACTTTTACGGTAAATGAGGTTCTTATAAACAGAGCCGTCGCAAACTTTGGGGTTGCTGTGTCTTTTTGATTTTAATTTCCCTAAGCTATAGGACCATAAGTGGAAGTGCCCTAGGCTCTGTTGCTTTGTTTTTTAGATGTTTCAGGAAACACCATACACTTCTCCAGAGTGGCTGTTGGCAATTTACATCCCGCCCATCAGCATAAGTAGGCTCCCAGTTCTCCATGGCCTGTCCTGCCTTTCTGGATTTTACACATTTTTCAGATGGCCCTTTTGACCGGGGGGGCAGTGAGACTTCATTGTAGTGCAGATTTCCTTTTCAAGCTTGCTTGGTTGGCCAAAAAGTGCGTATGCGTTTTTTCCTGAATATATTCAGGAAAAAACGCATACGCCCTTTTTGGCCAAGTGCATCATTGTGGACGTTCTGCCTCTTTTCCTATGCTTTACATGCAATTCCAGTCTACCTCCTGAAATCGGTTTCCTGCAATTCTGCCCCGCTTTCAAGTCCTCTTGGCAGCCTTACTTCAATATATTTTCGGACAATAGCTGTCATTTATAACTCTGCAGGTTTGTGAATTACAGTGCCCCGGAGCTCCTTTCTTCAACTCGCTTTCTTGTGAGCTGGCCGCAACACCGCAGCATTGCTTCAGGCCCTAGTGTGGTTCCGGCATGGCACGCTGAGCCTTTGGTTAATTCCTCTTCCTGGTGGGAAATGAGAGTTAAATTTGCCCGTCCAGACACCTCCAGCTAGTCTCTCATTGGTTCTCCCTATTCCTGTTCATTTTCCGCAGAAATTGCAAACTGGACCCAACAGGAGGTTAAAGGCACTGACTCTCCAAGTGGGGAGAGTGTTAGTAAAGCGTCTGGAATGTTGCACCCGAGTACCAGGGGACGAAAACTGAGACACATTTGAACACGTTTCCCGATCACACGGTGGATCATACTCTGGGTTCCACATGCATGTTTTAGCTGAAGGAAGAATCCCTTAAACCTGGAGAGTTGAGACCCATGGAATGGGTACCATGCAATATGACTTCAAAGGGTCTGCATTTGCTCACCGAACCTCACCAATCCTATCACTGCTGCGTTTATGCCGCTGTACACACGCTTGATTCTCTTTCGGAGACATATAAATCCATAGGTTTTAAGATTATTACTAGTCAGGTATATTCTTAGGCGTTTAATATGGGGTGTTGAGTCCACTTCGTTGAGCAAGCAGTAGCTCTTGTCTATTACATATTTGGCTTATGGAACGGTATCTGTGCTAATTTCAATCTCTGGTTTTATGCAGCACCCCAACTCACCATTCCCCTTAAGCAAGCATAAGTTGGTTTTCTACATTTGAGACCCTGTTCTGTTTTGTAATTCAGTTCCTGTGTAGCCAAGTTTACATTCCGTGTATTAGTGATACCTTATGATGTTTCTTTTTCTGTGTGACTTATTTCACTTAGAATCATCGTACCTGAATCCACTCATTATGCTGCTATTGGCCTGATGACATAGATTTCATTGCTGAGTGATATTGCATTGTACGTAAATACCACAACTTCTTTATCCATTTTTCGCTTTCTGTGATATTGAACTTGTACCGTAAATGAGGTTCTTGTAAACAGAGCTGTCCCAAACTTTGGGGTGGCTGTGTCTTTTTGATTTTAATTTCCCTAAGCTATAGGACCATAAGTGGAAGTGCCCTAGGCTCTGTTGTTTGGTTTTTTAGATGTTTCAGGAAACACCATACACTTCTCCAGAGTGGCTGTTTGCAATTTACATCCCACCCATCAGCATAAGAAGGCTCCCAGTTCTCCATGGCCTGTCCTGCCTTTCTGGATTATACACTTTTTTCAGATGGCCTTTTTGACCGGGGGTAGTGAGACTTCATTGTAGTGCAGATTTCCTTTTCAAGCTTGCTTTGTTGGCCAAAAAGAGCGTATGCGTTTTTTCCTGAATATATTCAAGAAAAAACGCATACGTCCTTTTTGGCCAAGTGCATCATTGTGGACGTTCTGCCTCTTTTCCTATGCTTTACATGCAATTCCTCTGTACCTTCTGAAATCGGTTTCCTGCAATTCTGCCCCGCTTTCAAGTCCTCTTGGCAGCCTTACTTCAATATATTTTTGGACAATAGCTGTCATTTATAACTTTGCAGGTTTGTGAATGACAGTACACCTGAGCTCCTTTCTTCAACTTGATTTCTTCTGAGCTGGCCGCAACACTGCAGGATTGCTTCAGGCCCTAGTGTGGTTTCGGCATGGCTCGCTGAGCCTTTGGTTAATTCCTCTTCCTGGTGGGAAATGAGAGTTAAATTTGTCCGTCCAGACACCTCCAGCTAGTCTCTCATTGGTTTTCCCTATTCCTGTTCATTTTCCACAGAAGTTGCAAACTGGACCAAACAGGAGGTTAAAAGCCCTGACTCTCCAAGTAGGGAGAGTGTTAGTAAAGCATCTGGAATGTTGCACCCGAGTACCAGGGGACAAAAACTGAGACACATTTGAACACGTTTCCCGATCACACGGTGGATCATACTCTGGGTTCCACATGCATGTTCTAGCTGAAGGAAGAATCCCTTAAACCTGGAGAGTTGAGAACCATGGAATGGGTACCATACAATATGAATTCAAAGGGTCTGCATTTGCTCACCGAACCTCACCAATTCTATCACTGCTGCTTTTATGTCGCTGTACACACGCTGGATTCTCTTTCGGAGACATATAAATCCATAGGTTTTAAGATTCTTACTAGTCAGGTATATTCTTAGGCGTTTAATATGGGGTGTTGAGTCCACTTCGTTGAGCAAGCAGTAGCTCTTGTCTATTACATATTTGGCTTATGGAAAGGTATCTGTGCTAATTTCAACCTCTGGTTTTATGCAGCACCCCAACTCACCTTTCCCCTTAAGCAAGCATAAGTTGGTTTTCTACATTTGAGACCCTATTCTGTTTTGTAATTCAGTTCCTGTGTAGCCAAGTTTACATTCCGTGTATTAGTGATACCTTATGATGTTAATTTTTCTGTGTTACTTCTTTCACTTAAAATTATCGTACCTGAATCCACTCATTATGCTGCTACTGGCCTGATGACATAGATTTCATTGCTGAGTGATATTGCGTTGTACGTAAGTACCACAACTTCTTTATCCATTTTTCGCTTTCTGCGATATTGAACTTGTACCGTAAACGAGGTTCTTGTAAACAGAGCCGTCCCAAACTTTGGGGTGGCTGTGTCTTTTTGATTTTAATTTCCCTAAGCTATAGGACCATAAGTGGAAGTGCCCTAGGCTCTGTTGCTTTGTTTTTTAGATGTTTCAGGAAACACCATACACTTCTCCAGAGTGGCTGTTTGCAATTTACATCCGGCTCAGCAGCATAACAAGGCTCCCAGTTCTCCATGGCCTGTCCTGCCTTTCTGGATTTTACACTTTTTTCAGATGGCCCTTTTGACCGGGGGGCAGTGAGACTTCATTGTAGTGCAGATTTCCTTTGCAAGCTTGCTTGGTTGGCCAAAAAGGGCGTATGCGTTTTTTCCTGAATATATTCAGGAAAAAACGCATATGCCCTTTTTGTCCAAGTGCATCATTGTGGACGTTCTGCCTCTTTTCCTATGCTTTACATGCAATTCCACTCTACCTCCTGAAATCGGTTTCCTGCAATTCTGCCCCGCTTTCAAGTCCTCTTGGCAGCCTTACTTCAATATATTTTTGGATGATAGCTGTCATTTATAACTCTGCAGGTTTGTGAATTACAGGGCCCCTGAGCTCCTTTCTTCAACTCGCTTTCTTGTGAGCTGGCCGCAACACCGCTGGATTGCTTCAGGCCCTAGTGTGGTTCCGGCATGGCACGCTGAGCCTTTGGTTAATTCCTCTTCCTGGTGGGAAATGAGAGTTAAATTTGCCCGTCCAGACACCTCCAGCTAGTCTCTCATTGGTTGTCCCTATTCCTGTTCATTTTCCGCAGAAATTGCAAACTGGGCCAAACAGGAGGTTAAAGGCACTGACTCTCCAAGTGGGGAGAGTGTTAGTAAAGCGTCTGGAATGTTGCACCCGAGTACCAGGGGACGAAAACTGAGACACATTTGAACACGTTTCCCGATCACACGGTGGATCATACTCTAGGTTCCACATGCATGTTTTAGCTGAAGGAAGAATCCCTTAAACCTGGAGAGTTGAGACCCATGTAATGGGTACCATGCAATATGACTTCAAAGGGTCTGCATTTGCTCACCGAACCTCACCAATCCTATCACTGCTGCATTTATGCCGCTGTACACACGCTTGATTCTCTTTCGGAGACATATAAATCCATAGGTTTTAAGATTCTTACTAGTCAGGTATATTCTTAGTTGTTTAAGATGGGGTTTTGAGTTCACTTCGTTGAGCAAGGAGTAGCTCTTGTCTATTACATATTTGGCTTATGGAAAGGTATCTGTGCTAATTTCAACCTCTGGTTTTTTGCAGCACCCCAACTCACCTTTCCCCTTAAGCAAGCATAAGTTGGTTTTCTACATTTGAGACCCTATTCTGTTTTGTAATTCAGTTCCTGTGTAGCCAAGTTTACATTCCGTGTATTAGTGATACCTTATGATGTTTCTTTTTCTGTGTTACTTCTTTCACTTAGAATCATCGTACCTGAATCCACTCATTATGCTGCTACTGGCCTGATGACATAGATTTCATTGCTGAGTGATATTGCGTTGTACGTAAGTACCACAACTTCTTTATCCATTTTTCGCTTTCTGCGATATTGAACTTGTACCGTAAACGAGGTTCTTGTAAACAGAGCCGTCCCAAACTTTGGGGTGGCTGTGTCTTTTTGATTTTAATTTCCCTAAGCTATAGGACCATAAGTGGAAGTGCCCTAGGCTCTGTTGCTGTGTTTTTTAGATGTTTCAGGAAACACCATACACTTCTCCAGAGTGGCTGTTGGCAATTTACATCGCACCCATCAGCATAACAAGGCTCCCAGTTCTCCATGGCCTGTCCTGCCTTTCTGGATTATACACTTTTTTCAGATGGCCCTTTTGACCGGGGGGCAGTGAGACTTCATTGTAGTGCAGATTTCCTTTGCAAGCTTGCTTGGTTGGCCAAAAAGGGCGTATGCGTTTTTTCCTGAATATATTCAGGAAAAAACGCATACGCCCTTTTTGGCCAAGTGCATCATTGTGGACGTTCTGCCTCTTTTCCTATGCTTTACATGCAATTCCAGTCTACCTCCTGAAATCGGTTTCCTGCAATTCTGCCTCGCTTTCAAGTCCTCTTGGCAGGCTTACTTCAATATGTTTTTGGACGATAGCTGTCATTTATAACTCTGCAGGTTTGTGAATTACAGGGCCCCGGAGCTCCTTTCCTCAACTCGCTTTCTTGTGAGCTGGCAGCAACACCGCAGGATTGCTTCAGGCCCTAGTGTGGTTCCAGCATGGCACGCTGAGCCTTTGGTTAATTCCTCTTCCTGGTGGGAAATGAGAGTTAAATTTGCCCGTCCAGACACCTCCAGCTAGTCTCTCATTGGTTCTCCCTATTCCTGTTCATTTTCCGCAGAAATTGCAAACTGGGCCAAACAGGAGTTTAAAGGCACTGACTCTCCAAGTGGGGAGAGTGTTAGTAAAGCATCTGGAATGTTGCACCCGAGTACCAGGGGACGAAAACTGAGACACATTTGAACACGTTTCTCGATCACATGGTGGATCATACTCTGGGTTCCACATGCATGTTTTAGCTGAAGGAAGAATCCCTTAAACCTGGAGAGTTGAGACCCTTGGAATGGGTACCATGCAATATGAATTCAAAGGGTCTGCATTTGCTCACCGAACCTCACCAATTCTATCACTGCTGCTTTTATGTCGCTGTACACACGCTGGATTCTCTTTCGGAGACATATAAATCCATAGGTTTTAAGATTCTTACTAGTCAGGTATATTCTTAGGCGTTTAATAAGGGGTGTTGAGTCCACTTCGTTGAGCAAGCAGTAGCTCTTCTCTATTACATATTTGGCTTATGGAAAGGTATCTGTGCTAATTTCAACCTCTGGTTTTATGCAGCACCCCAACTCACCTTTCCCCTTAAGCAAGCATAAGTTGGTTTTCTACATTTGAGACCCTATTCTGTTTTGTAATTCAGTTCCTGTGTAGCCAAGTTTACATTCCGTGTATTAGTGATACCTTATGATGTTAATTTTTCTGTGTTACTTCTTTCACTTAAAATTATCGTACCTGAATCCACTCATTATGCTGCTACTGGCCTGATGACATAGATTTCATTGCTGAGTGATATTGCGTTGTACGTAAGTACCACAACTTCTTTATCCATTTTTCGCTTTCTGCGATATTGAACTTGTACCGTAAACGAGGTTCTTGTAAACAGAGCCGTCCCAAACGTTGGGGTGGCTGTGTCTTTTTGATTTTAATTTCCCTAAGCTATAGGACCATAAGTGGAAGTGCCCTAGGCTCTGTTGCTTTGTTTTTTAGATGTTTCAGGAAACACCATACACTTCTCCAGAGTGGCTGTTTGCAATTTACATCCGGCCCAGCAGCAAAACAAGGCTCCCAGTTCTCCATGGCCTGTCCTGCCTTTCTGGATTTTACACTTTTTTCAGATGGCCCTTTTGACCGGGGGACAGTGAGAGTTCATTGTAGTGCAGATTTCCTTTGCAACCTTGCTTGGTTGGCCAAAAAGTGCGTATGTGTTTTTTCCTGAATATATTCAGGAAAAAACGCATACGCCCTTTTTGGCCAAGTGCATCATTGTGGACGTTCTGCCTCTTTTCCTATGCTTTACATGCAATTCCAGTCTACCTCCTGAAATCGGTTTCCTGCAATTCTGCCTCGCTTTCAAGTCCTCTTGGCAGGCTTACTTCAATATATTTTTGGACGATAGCTGTCATTTATAACTCTGCAGGTTTGTGAATTACAGGGCCCCGGAGCTCCTTTCTTCAACTCGCTTTCTTGTGAGCTGGCCGCAACACCGCAGGATTGCTTCATGCCCTAGTGTGGTTCCGGCATGGCACGCTGAGCCTTTGGTTAATTCCTCTTCCTGGTGGGAAATGAGAGTTAAATTTGCCCGTCCAGACACCTCCAGCTAGTCTCTCATTGGTTCTCCCTATTCCTGTTCATTTTCCGCAGAAATTGCAAACTGGGCCAAACAGGAGTTTAAAGGCACTGACTCTCCAAGTGGGGAGAGTGTTAGTAAAGCGTCTGGAATGTTGCACCCGAGTACCAGGGGATGAAAACTGAGACACATTTGAACACGTTTCCCGATCACACGGTAGATCATACTCTAGGTTCCACATGCATGTTTTAGCTGAAGGAAGAATCCCTTAAACCTGGAGAGTTGAGACCCATGGAATGGGTACCATGCAATATGACTTCAAAGGGTCTGCATTTGCTCACCGAACCTCACCAATCCTATCACTGCTGCATTTATGCCGCTGTACACACGCTTGAATCTCTTTCGGAGACTTATAAATCCATAGGTTTTAAGATTCTTACTAGTCAGGTATATTCTTAGTCGTTTAATATGGGGTGTTGAGTCCACTTCGTTGAGCAAGGAGTAGCTCTTGTCTATTACATATTTGGCTTATGGAACGGTATCTGTGCTAATTTCAATCTCTGGTTTTATGCAGCACCCCAACTCACCATTCCCCTTAAGCAAGCATAAGTTGGTTTTCTACATTTGAGACCCTGTTCTGTTTTGTAATTCAGTTCCTGTGTAGCCAAGTTTACATTCCGTGTATTAGTGATACCTTATGATGTTTCTTTTTCTGTGTGACTTATTTCACTTAGAATCATCGTACCTGAATCCACTCATTATGCTGCTACTGGCCTGATGACATAGATTTCATTGCTGAGTGATATTGCATTCTACGTAAGTACCACAACTTCTTTATCCATTTTTCGCTTTCTGCGATATTGAACTTGTACCGTATACGAGGTTCTTGTAAACAGAGCCGTCCCAAACTTTGGGGTGGCTGTGTCTTTTTGATTTTAATTTCCCTAAGCTATAGGACCATAAGTGGAAGTGCCCTAGGCTCTGTTGCTTTCTTTTTTAGATGTTTCAGGAAACACCATACACTTCTCCAGAGTGGCAGTTGGCAATTTACATCCCGCCCATCAGCATAAGGAGGCCCCCAGTTCTCCATGGCCTGTCCTCCCTTTCTGGATTTTACACTTTTTTCAGATGGCCCTTTTGACCGGGGGGCAGTGAGACTTCATTGTAGTGCAGATTTCCTTTGCACGCTTGCTTGGTTGGCCGAAAAGGGCGTATGCGTTTTTTCCTGAATATATTCAGGAAAAAACGCATACGCCCTTTTTGGCCAAGTGCATCATTGTGGACGTTCTGCCTCTTTTCCTATGCTTTACATGCAGTTCCAGTCTACCTCCTGAAATCGGTTTCCTGCAATTCTGCCTCGCTTTCAAGTCCTCTTGGCAGGCTTACTTCAATATATTTTTGGACGATAGCTGTCATTTATAACTCTGCAGGTTTGTGAATTACAGGGCCCCGGAGCTCCTTTCTTCAACTCGCTTTCTTGTGAGCTGGCCGCAACACCGCAGGATTGCTTCAGGCCCTAGTGTGGTTCCGGCATGGCACGCTGAGCCTTTGGTTAATTCCTCTTCCTGGTGGGAAATGAGAGTTAAATTTGCCCGTCCAGACACCTCCAGCTAATCTCTCATTGGTTCTCCCTATTCCTGTTCATTTTCCGCAGAAATTGCAAACTGGGCCAAACAGGAGTTTAAAGACACTGACTCTCCAAGTGGGGAGAGTGTTAGTAAAGCGTCTGGAATGTTGCACCCGAGTACCAGGGGATGAAAACTGAGACACATTTGAACACGTTTCCCGATCACACGGTGGATCATACTCTAGGTTCCACATGCATGTTTTAGCTGAAGGAAGAATCCCTTAAACCTGGAGATTTGAGACCCATGGAATGGGTACCATGCAATATGACTTCAAAGGGTCTGCATTTGCTCACCGAACCTCACCAATCCTATCACTGCTGCCTTTACGCCGCTGTACACACGCTTGATTCTCTTTCGGAGACATATAAATCCATAGGTTTTAAGATTCTTACTAGTCAGGTATATTCTTAGGCGTTTAATATGGGGTGTTGAGTCCACTTCGTTGAGCAAGGAGTAGCTCTTGTCTATTACATATTTGGCTTATGGAACGGTATCTGTGCTAATTTCAATCTCTGGTTTTATGCAGCACCCCAACTCACCATTCCCCTTAAGCAAGCATAAGTTGGTTTTCTACATTTGAGACCCTGTTCTGTTTTGTAATTCAGTTCCTGTGTAGCCAAGTTTACATTCCGTGTATTAGTGATACCTTATGATGTTTCCTTTTCTGTGTGACTTATTTCACTTAGAATCATCGTACCTGAATCCACTCATTATGCTGCTACTGGCCTGATGACATAGATTTCATTGCTGAGTGATATTGCATTGTACGTAAGTACCACAACTTCTTTATCCATGTTTCGCTTTCTGCGATATTGAACTTGTACCGTATACGAGGTTCTTGTAAACAGAGCCGTCCCAAACTTTGGGGTGGCTGTGTCTTTTTGATTTTAATTTCCCTAAGCTGTAGGACCATAAGTGGAAGTGCCCTAGGCTCTGTTGCTTTGTTTTTTAGATGTTTCAGGAAACACCATACACTTCTCCAGAGTGGCTGTTGGCAATTTACATCCCGCCCATCAGCATAAGAAGGCTCCCAGTTCTCCATGGCCTGTCCTCCCTTTCTGGATTTTACACTTTTTTCAGATGGCCCTTTTGACCGGGGGGCAGTGAGACTTCATTGTAGTGCAGATTTCTTTGCAAGCTTGCTTGGTTGGCCAAAAAGGGCGTATGCGTTTTTTCCTCAATATATTCAGGAAAAAACGCATACGCCCTTTTTGGCCAAGTGCATCATTGTGGACGTTCTGCCTCTTTTCCTATGCTTTACATGCAATTCCAGTCTACCTCCTGAAATCGGTTTCCTGCAATTCTGCCTCGCTTTCAAGTCCTCTTGGCAGGCTTACTTCAATATATTTTTGGATGATAGCTGTCATTTATAACTCTGCAGGTTTGTGAATTACAGGGCCCCGGAGCTCCTTTCTTCAACTCGCTTTCTTGTGAGCTGGCCGCAACACCGCAGGATTGCTTCAGGCCCTAGTGTGGTTCCGGCATGGCACGCTGAGCCTTTGGTTAATTCCTCTTCCTGGTGGGAAATGAGAGTTAAATTTGCCCGTCCAGACACCTCCAGCTAGTCTCTCATTGGTTCTCCCTATTCCTGTTCATTTTCCGCAGAAATTGCAAACTGGGCCAAACAGGAGTTTAAAGGCACTGACTCTCCAAGTGGGGAGAGTGTTAGTAAAGCGTCTGGAATGTTGCACCCGAGTACCAGGGGACGAAACCTGAGACACATTTGAACACGTTTCCCGATCACATGGTAGATCATACTCTGGGTTCCACATGCATGTTTTAGCTGAAGGAAGAATCCCTTAAACCTGGAGAGTTGAGACCCATGGAATGGGTACCATGCAATATGACTTCAAAGGGTCTGCATTTGCTCACCGAACCTCACCAATCCTATCACTGCTGCATTTATGCCGCTGTACACACGCTTGATTCTCTTTCGGAGACATATAAATCCATAGGTTTTAAGATTCTTACTAGTCAGGTATATTCTTAGGCGTTTAATATGGGGTGTTGAGTCCACTTCGTTGAGCAAGGAGTAGCTCTTGTCTATTACATATTTGGCTTATGGAACGGTATCTGTGCTAATTTCAATCTCTGGTTTTATGCAGCACCCCAACTCACCATTCCCCTTAAGCAAGCATAAGTTGGTTTTCTACATTTGAGACCCTGTTTTGTTTTGTAATTCAGTTCCTGTGTAGCCAAGTTTACATTCCGTGTATTAGTGGTACCTTATGTTGTTTCCTTTTCTGTGTGACTTATTTCACTTAGAATCATCGTACCTGAATCCACTCATTATGCTGCTACTGGCCTGATGACATAGATTTCATTGCTGAGTGATATTGCATTGTACGTAAGTACCACAACTTCTTTATCCATTTTTCGCTTTCTGCGATATTGAACTTGTACCGTATACGAGGTTCTTGTAAACAGAGCCGTCCCAAACTTTGGGGTGGCTGTGTCTTTTTGATTTTAATTTCCCTAAGCTATAGGACCATAAGTGGAAGTGCCCTAGGCTCTGTTGCTTTGTTTTTTAGATGTTTCAGGAAACACCATACACTTCTCCAGAGTGGCTGTTGGCAATTTACATCCCACCCATCAGCATAAGAAGGCTCCCAGTTCTCCATGGCCTGTCCTCCCTTTCTGGATTTTACACTTTTTTCAGATGGCCCTTTTGACCGGGGGGCAGTGAGACTTCACTGTAGTGCAGATTTCTTTGCAAGCTTGCTTGGTTGGCCAAAAAGGGCGTATGCGTTTTTTCCTGAATATATTCAGGAAAAAACGCATACGCCCTTTTTGGCCAAGTGCATCATTGTGGACGTTCTGCCTCTTTTCCTATGCTTTACATGCAATTCCAGTCTACCTCCTGAAATCGGTTTCCTGCAATTCTGCCTCGCTTTCAAGTCCTCTTGGCAGGCTTACTTCAATATATTTTTGGATGATAGCTGTCATTTATAACTCTGCAGGTTTGCGAATTACAGGGCCCCGGAGCTCCTTTCTTCAACTTGCTTTCTTGTGAGCTGGCCGCAACACCGCAGGATTGCTTCAGGCCCTAGTGTGGTTCCGGCATGGCACGCTGAGCCTTTGGTTAATTCCTCTTCCTGGTGGGAAATGAGAGTTAAATTTGCCCGTCCAGACACCTCCAGCTAGTCTCTCATTGGTTCTCCCTATTCCTGTTCATTTTCCGCAGAAATTGCAAACTGGGCCAAACAGGAGTTTAAAGGCACTGACTCTCCAAGTGGGGAGAGTGTTAGTAAAGCGTCTGGAATGTTGCACCCGAGTACCAGGGGACGAAAACTGAGACACATTTGAACACGTTTCCCGATCACACGGTGGATCATACTCTGGGTTCCACATGCATGTTTTAGCTGAAGGAAGAATCCCTTAAACCTGGAGAGTTGAGACCCATGGAATGGGTACCATGCAATATGACTTCAAAGGGTCTGCATTTGCTCACCGAACCTCACCAATCCTATCACTGCTGCATTTATGCCGCTGTACACACGCTTGATTCTCTTTCGGAGACATATAAATCCATAGGTTTTAAGATTCTTACTAGTCAGGTATATTCTTAGGCGTTTAATATGGGGTGTTGAGTCCACTTCGTTGAGCAAGGAGTAGCTCTTGTCTATTACATATTTGGCTTATGGAACGGTATCTGTGCTAATTTCAATCTCTGGTTTTATGCAGCACCCCAAATCACCATTCCCCTTAAGCAAGCATAAGTTGGTTTTCTACATTTGAGACCCTGTTCTGTTTTGTAATTCAGTTCCTGTGTAGCCAAGTTTACATTCCGTGTATTAGTGATACCTTATGATGTTTCCTTTTCTGTGTGACTTATTTCACTTAGAATCATCGTACCTGAATCCACTCATTATGCTGCTACTGGCCTGATGACATAGATTTCATTGCTGAGTGATATTGCATTGTACGTAAGTACCACAACTTCTTTATCCATTTTTCGCTTTCTGCGATATTGAACTTGTACCGTATACGAGGTTCTTGTAAACAGAGCCGTCCCAAACTTTGGGGTGGCTGTGTCTTTTTGATTTTAATTTCCCTAAGCTATAGGACCATAAGTGGAAGTGCCCTAGGCTCTGTTGCTTTGTTTTTTAGATGTTTCAGGAAACACCATACACTTCTCCAGAGTGGCTGTTGGCAATTTACATCCCGCCCATCAGCATAAGAAGGCTCCCAGTTTTCCATGGCCTGTCCTCCCTTTCTGGATTTTACACTTTTTTCAGATGGCCCTTTTGACCGGGGGGCAGTGAGACTTCATTGTAGTGCAGATTTCTTTGCAAGCTTGCTTGGTTGGCCAAAAAGTGCGTATGCGTTTTTTCCTGAATATATTCAGGAAAAAACGCATACACCCTTTTTGGCCAAGTGCATCATTGTGGACGTTCTGCCTCTTTTCCTATGCTTTACATGCAATTCCAGTCTACCTCCTGAAATCGGTTTCCTGCAGTTCTGCCTCGCTTTCAAGTCCTCTTGGCAGGCTTACTTCAATATATTTTTGGATGATAGCTGTCATTTATAACTCTGCAGGTTTGCGAATTACAGGGCCCCGGAGCTCCTTTCTTCAACTCGCTTTCTTGTGAGCTGGCCGCAACACCGCAGGATTGCTTCAGGCCCTAGTGTGGTTCCGGCATGGCACGCTGAGCCTTTGGTTAATTCCTCTTCCTGGTGGGAAATGAGAGTTAAATTTGCCCGTCCAGACACCTCCAGCTAGTCTCTCATTGGTTCTCCCTATTCCTGTTCATTTTCCGCAGAAATTGCAAACTGGGCCAAACAGGAGTTTAAAGGCACTGACTCTCCAAGTGGGGAGAGTGTTAGTAAAGCGTCTGGAATGTTGCACCCGAGTACCAGGGGACGAAAACTGAGACACATTTGAACACGTTTCCCGATCACACGGTGGATCATACTCTGGGTTCCACATGCATGTTTTAGCTGAAGGAAGAATCCCTTAAACCTGGAGAGTTGAGACCCATGGAATGGGTACCATGCAATATGACTTCAAAGGGTCTGCATTTGCTCACCGAACCTCACCAATCCTATCACTGCTGCATTTATGCCGCTGTACACACGCTTGATTCTCTTTCGGAGACATATAAATCCATAGGTTTTAAGATTCTTACTAGTCAGGTATATTCTTAGGCGTTTAATATGGGGTGTTGAGTCCACTTCGTTGAGCAAGGAGTAGCTCTTGTCTATTACATATTTGGCTTATGGAACGGTATCTGTGCTAATTTCAATCTCTGGTTTTATGCAGCACCCCAACTCACCATTCCCCTTAAGCAAGCATAAGTTGGTTTTCTACATTTGAGACCCTGTTCTGTTTTGTAATTCAGTTCCTGTGTAGCCAAGTTTACATTCCGTGTATTAGTGATACCTTATGATGTTTCCTTTTCTGTGTGACTTATTTCACTTAGAATCATCGTACCTGAATCCACTCATTATGCTGCTACTGGCCTGATGACATAGATTTCATTGCTGAGTGATATTGCATTGTACGTAAGTACCACAACTTCTTTATCCATTTTTCGCTTTCTGCGATATTGAACTTGTACCGTATACGAGGTTCTTGTAAACAGAGCCGTCCCAAACTTTGGGGTGGCTGTGTCTTTTTGATTTTAATTTCCCTAAGCTATAGGACCATAAGTGGAAGTGCCCTAGGCTCTGTTGCTTTGTTTTTTAGATGTTTCAGGAAACACCATACACTTCTCCAGAGTGGCTGTTGGCAATTTACATCCCGCCCATCAGCATAAGAAGGCTCCCAGTTTTCCATGGCCTGTCCTCCCTTTCTGGATTTTACACTTTTTTCAGATGGCCCTTTTGACCGGGGGGCAGTGAGACTTCATTGTAGTGCAGATTTCTTTGCAAGCTTGCTTGGTTGGCCAAAAAGTGCGTATGCGTTTTTTCCTGAATATATTCAGGAAAAAACGCATACACCCTTTTTGGCCAAGTGCATCATTGTGGACGTTCTGCCTCTTTTCCTATGCTTTACATGCAATTCCAGTCTACCTCCTGAAATCGGTTTCCTGCAGTTCTGCCTCGCTTTCAAGTCCTCTTGGCAGGCTTACTTCAATATATTTTTGGATGATAGCTGTCATTTATATCTCTGCAGGTTTGCGAATTACAGGGCCCCGGAGCTCCTTTCTTCAACTCGCTTTCTTGTGAGCTGGCCGCAACACCGCAGGATTGCTTCAGGCCCTAGTGTGGGTCCGGCATGGCACGCTGAGCCTTTGGTTAATTCCTCTTCCTGGTGGGAAATGAGAGTTAAATTTGCCCGTCCAGACACCTCCAGCTAGTCTCTCATTGGTTCTCCCTATTCCTGTTCATTTTCCGCAGAAATTGCAAACTGGGCCAAACAGGAGTTTAAAGGCACTGACTCTCCAAGTGGGGAGAGTGTTAGTAAAGCGTCTGGAATGTTGCACCCGAGTACCAGGGGACGAAAACTGAGACACATTTGAACACGTTTCCCGATCACACGGTGGATCATACTCTGGGTTCCACATGCATGTTTTAGCTGAAGGAAGAATCCCTTAAACCTGGAGAGTTGAGACCCATGGAATGGGTACCATGCAATATGACTTCAAAGGGTCTGCATTTGCTCACCGAACCTCACCAATCCTATCACTGCTGCATTTATGCCGCTGTACACACGCTTGATTCTCTTTCGGAGACATATAAATCCATAGGTTTTAAGATTTTTACTAGTCAGGTATCTTCTTAGGCGTTTAATATGGGGTGTTGAGTCCACTTCGTTGAGCAAGGAGTAGCTCTTGTCTATTACATATTTGGCTTATGGAACGGTATCTGTGCTAATTTCAATCTCTGGTTTTATGCAGCACCCCAACTCACCATTCCCCTTAAGCAAGCATAAGTTGGTTTTCTACATTTGAGACCCTGTTCTGTTTTGTAATTCAGTTCCTGTGTAGCCAAGTTTACATTCCGTGTATTAGTGGTACCTTATGATGTTTCCTTTTCTGTGTGACTTATTTCACTTAGAATCATCGTACCTGAATCCACTCATTATGCTGCTACTGGCCTGATGACATAGATTTCATTGCTGAGTGATATTGCATTGTACGTAAGTACCACAACTTCTTTATCCATTTTTCGCTTTCTGCGATATTGAACTTCTACCGTATACGAGGTTCTTGTAAACAGAGCCGTCCCAAACTTTGGGGTGGCTGTGTCTTTTTGATTTTAATTTCCCTAAGCTATAGGACCATAAGTGGAAGTGCCCTAGGCTCTGTTGCTTTGTTTTTTAGATGTTTCAGGAAACACCATACACTTCTCCAGAGTGGCTGTTGGCAATTTACATCCCGCCCATCAGCATAAGAAGGCTCCCAGTTCTCCATGGCCTGTCCTCCGTTTCTGGATTTTACACTTTTTTCAGATGGCCCTTTTGACCGGGGGGCAGTGAGACTTCATTGTAGTGCAGATTTCTTTGCAAGCTTGCTTGGTTGGCCAAAAAGGGCGTATGCGTTTTTTCCTGAATATATTCAGGAAAAAACGCATACGCCCTTTTTGGCCAAGTGCATCATTGTGGACGTTCTGCCTCTTTTCCTATGCTTTACATGCAATTCCAGTCTACCTCCTGAAATCGGTTTCCTGCAGTTCTGCCTCGCTTTCAAGTCCTCTTGGCAGGCTTACTTCAATATATTTTTGGATGATAGCTGTCATTTATAACTCTGCAGGTTTGCGAATTACAGGGCCCCGGAGCTCCTTTCTTCAACTCGCTTTCTTGTGAGCTGGCCGCAACACCGCAGGATTGCTTCAGGCCCTAGTGTGGTTCCGGCATGGCACGCTGAGCCTTTGGTTAATTCCTCTTCCTGGTGGGAAATGAGAGTTAAATTTGCCCGTCCAGACACCTCCAGCTAGTCTCTCATTTGTTCTCCCTATTCCTGTTCATTTTCCGCAGAAATTGCAAACTGGGCCAAACAGGAGTTTAAAGGCACTGACTCTCCAAGTGGGGAGAGTGTTAGTAAAGCGTCTGGAATGTTGCACCCGAGTACCAGGGGACGAAAACTGAGACACATTTGAACACGTTTCCCGATCACACGGTGGATCATACTCTGGGTTCCACATGCATGTTTTAGCTGAAGGAAGAATCCCTTAAACCTGGAGAGTTGAGACCCATGGAATGGGTACCATGCAATATGACTTCAAAGGGTCTGCATTTGCTCACCGAACCTCACCAATCCTATCACTGCTGCATTTATGCCGCTGTACACACGCTTGATTCTCTTTCGGAGACATATAAATCCATAGGTTTTAAGATTCTTACTAGTCAGGTATATTCTTAGGCGTTTAATATGGGGTGTTGAGTCCACTTCATTGAGCAAGGAGTAGCTCTTGTCTATTACATATTTGGCTTATGGAACGGTATCTGTGCTAATTTCAATCTCTGGTTTTATGCAGCACCCCAACTCACCATTCCCCTTAAGCAAGCATAAGTTGGTTTTCTACATTTGAGACCCTGTTCTGTTTTGTAATTCAGTTCCTGTGTAGCCAAGTTTACATTCCGTGTATTAGTGGTACCTTATGATGTTTCCTTTTCTGTGTGACTTATTTCACTTAGAATCATCGTACCTGAATCCACTCATTATGCTGCTACTGGCCTGATGACATAGATTTCATTGCTGAGTGATATTGCATTGTACGTAAGTACCCCAACTTCTTTATCCATTTTTCGCTTTCTGCGATATTGAACTTGTACCGTATACGAGGTTCTTGTAAACAGAGCCGTCCTAAACTTTGGGGTGGCTGTGTCTTTTTGATTTTAATTTCCCTAAGCTGTAGGACCATAAGTGGAAGTGGCCTAGGCTCTGTTGCTTTGTTTTTTAGATGTTTCAGGAAACACCATACACTTCTCCAGAGTGGCTGTTGGCAATTTACATCCCGCCCATCAGCATAAGAAGGCTCCCAGTTCTCCATGGCCTGTCCTCCCTTTCTGGATTTTACACTTTTTTCAGATGGCCCTTTTGACCGGGGGGCAGTGAGACTTCATTGTAGTGCAGATTTCTTTGCAAGCTTGCTTGGTTGGCCAAAAAGTGCGTATGCGTTTTTTCCTGAATATATTCAGGAAAAAACGCATACGCCCTTTTTGGCCAAGTGCATCATTGTGGACGTTCTGCCTCTTTTCCTATGCTTTACATGCAATTCCAGTCTACCTCCTGAAATCGGTTTCCTGCAATTCTGCCTCTCTTTCAAGTCCTCTTGGCAGGCTTACTTCAATATATTTTTGGATGATAGCTGTCATTTATAACTCTGCAGGTTTGCGAATTACAGGGCCCCGGAGCTCCTTTCTTCAACTCGCTTTCTTGTGAGCTGGCCGCAACACCGCAGGATTGCTTCAGGCCCTAGTGTGGTTCCGGCATGGCACGCTGAGCCTTTGGTTAATTCCTCTTCCTGGTGGGAAATGAGAGTTAAATTGGCCCGTCCGGACACCTCCAGCTAGTCTCTCATTGGTTCTCCCTATTCCTGTTCATTTTCCGCAGAAATTGCAAACTGGGCCAAACAGGAGTTTAAAGGCACTGACTCTCCAAGTGGGGAGAGTGTTAGTAAAGCGTCTGGAATGTTGCACCCGAGTACCAGGGGACGAAAACTGAGACACATTTGAACACGTTTCCCGATCACACGGTGGATCATACTCTGGGTTCCACATGCATGTTTTAGCTGAAGGAAGAATCCCTTAAACCTGGAGAGTTGAGACCCATGGAATGGGTACCATACAATATGACTTCAAAGGGTCTGCATTTGCTCACCGAACCTCACCAATCCTATCACTGCTGCATTTATGCCGCTGTACACACGCTTGATTCTCTTTCGGAGACATATAAATCCATAGGTTTTAAGATTCTTACTAGTCAGGTATATTCTTAGGCGTTTAATATGGGGTGTTGAGTCCACTTCGTTGAGCAAGGAGTAGCTCTAGTCTATTACATATTTGGCTTATGGAACGGTATCTGTGCTAATTTCAATCTCTGGTTTTATGCAGCACCCCAACTCACCATTCCCCTTAAGCAAGCATAAGTTGGTTTTCTACATTTGAGACCCTGTTCTGTTTTGTAATTCAGTTCCTGTGTAGCCAAGTTTACATTCCGTGTATTAGTGGTACCTTATGATGTTTCCTTTTCTGTGTGACTTATTTCACTTAGAATCATCGTACCTGAATCCACTCATTATGCTGCTACTGGCCTGATGACATAGATTTCATTGCTGAGTGATATTGCATTGTACGTAAGTACCACAACTTCTTTATCCATTTTTCGCTTTCTGCGATATTGAACTTGTACCGAATACGAGGTTCTTGTAAACAGAGCCGTCCCAAACTTTGGGGTGGCTGTGTCTTTTTGATTTTAATTTCCCTAAGCTATAGGACCATAAGTGGAAGTGCCCTAGGCTCTGTTGCTTTGTTTTTTAGATGTTTCAGGAAACACCATACACTTCTCCAGAGTGGCTGTTGGCAATTTACATCCCGCCCATCAGCATAAGAAGGCTCCCAGTTCTCCATGGCCTGTCCTCCCTTTCTGGATTTTACACTTTTTTCAGATGGCCCTTTTGACCGGGGGGCAGTGAGACTTCATTGTAGTGCAGATTTCCTTTGCAAGCTTGCTTGGTTGGCCAAAAAGTGCGTATGCGTTTTTTACTGAATATATTCAGGAAAAAACGCATACGCCCTTTTTGGCCAAGTGCATCATTGTGGACGTTCTGCCTCTTTTCCTATGCTTTATATGCAATTCCAGTCTACCTCCTGAAATCGGTTTCCTGCAATTCTGCCTCGCTTTCAAGTCCTCTTGGCAGCCTTACTTCAATATATTTTTGGACGATAGCTGTCATTTATAACTCTGCAGGTTTGCGAATTACAGGGCCCCGGAGCTCCTTTCTTCAACTCGCTTTCTTGTGAGCTGGCCGCAACACCGCAGGATTGCTTCAGGCCCTAGTGTGGTTCCGGCATGGCACGCTGAGCCTTTGGTTAATTCCTCTTCCTGGTGGGAAATGAGAGTTAAATTTGCCCGTCCAGACACCTCCAGCTAGTCTCTCATTGGTTCTCCCTATTCCTGTTCATTTTCCGCAGAAATTGCAAACTGGGCCAAACAGGAGTTTAAAGGCACTGACTCTCCAAGTGGGGAGAGTGTTAGTAAAGCGTCTGGAATGTTGCACCCGAGTACCAGGGGACGAAAACTGAGACACATTTGAACACGTTTCCCGATCACACGGTGGATCATACTCTGGGTTCCACATGCATGTTTTAGCTGAAGGAAGAATCCCTTAAACCTGGAGAGTTGAGACCCATGGAATGGGTACCATACAATATGACTTCAAAGGGTCTGAATTTGCTCACCGAACCTCACCAATCCTATCACTGCTGCATTTATGCCGCTGTACACACGCTTGATTCTCTTTCGGAGACATATAAATCCATAGGTTTTAAGATTCTTACTAGTCAGGTATATTCTTAGGCGTTTAATATGGGGTGTTGAGTCCACTTCGTTGAGCAAGGAGTAGCTCTTGTCTATTACATATTTGGCTTATGGAACGGTATCTGTGCTAATTTCAATCTCTGGTTTTATGCAGCACCCCAACTCACCATTCCCCTTAAGCAAGCATAAGTTGGTTTTCTACATTTGAGACCCTGTTCTGTTTGTAATTCAGTTCCTGTGTAGCCAAGTTTATATTCCGTGTATTAGTGGTACCTTATGATGTTTCCTTTTCTGTGTGACTTATTTCACTTAGAATCATCGTACCTGAATCCACTCATTATGCTGCTACTGGCCTGATGACATAGATTTCATTGCTGAGTGATATTGCATTGTACGTAAGTACCCCAACTTCTTTATCCATTTTTCGCTTTCTGCGATATTGAACTTGTACCGTATACGAGGTTCTTGTAAACAGAGCCGTCCCAAACTTTGGGGTGGCTGTGTCTTTTTGATTTTAATTTCCCTAAGCTGTAGGACCATAAGTGGAAGTGGCCTAGGCTCTGTTGCTTTGTTTTTTAGATGTTTCAGGAAACACCATACACTTCTCCAGAGTGGCTGTTGGCAATTTACATCCCGCCCATCAGCATAAGAAGGCTCCCAGTTCTCCATGGCCTGTCCTCCCTTTCTGGATTTTACACTTTTTTCAGATGGCCCTTTTGACCGGGGGGCAGTGAGACTTCATTGTAGTGCAGATTTCTTTGCAAGCTTGCTTGGTTGGCCAAAAAGGGCGTATGCGTTTTTTCCTGAATATATTCAGGAAAAAACGCATACGCCCTTTTTGGCCAAGTGCATCATTGTGGACGTTCTGCCTCTTTTCCTATGCTTTACATGCAATTCCAGTCTACCTCCTGAAATCGGTTTCCTGCAATTCTGCCTCTCTTTCAAGTCCTCTTGGCAGGCTTACTTCAATATATTTTTGGATGATAGCTGTCATTTATAACTCTGCAGGTTTGCGAATTACAGGGCCCCGGAGCTCCTTTCTTCAACTCGCTTTCTTGTGAGCTGGCCGCAACACCACAGGATTGCTTCAGGCCCTAGTGTGGTTCCGGCATGGCACGCTGAGCCTTTGGTTAATTCCTCTTCCTGGTGGGAAATGAGAGTTAAATTGGCCCGTCCGGACACCTCCAGCTAGTCTCTCATTGGTTCTCCCTATTCCTGTTCATTTTCCGCAGAAATTGCAAACTGGGCCAAACAGGAGTTTAAAGGCACTGACTCTCCAAGTGGGGAGAGTGTTAGTAAAGCGTCTGGAATGTTGCACCCGAGTACCAGGGGACGAAAACTGAGACACATTTGAACACGTTTCCCGATCACACGGTGGATCATACTCTGGGTTCCACATGCATGTTTTAGCTGAAGGAAGAATCCCTTAAACCTGGAGAGTTGAGACCCATGGAATGGGTACCATACAATATGACTTCAAAGGGTCTGCATTTGCTCACCGAACCTCACCAATCCTATCACTGCTGCATTTATGCCGCTGTACACATGCTTGATTCTCTTTCGGAGACATATAAATCCATAGGTTTTAAGATTCTTACTAGTCAGGTATATTCTTAGGCATTTAATATGGGGTGTTGAGTCCACTTCGTTGAGCAAGGAGTAGCTCTTGTCTATTACATATTTGGCTTATGGAACGGTATCTGTGCTAATTTCAATCTCTGGTTTTATGCAGCACCCCAACTCACCATTCCCCTTAAGCAAGCATAAGTTGGTTTTCTACATTTGAGACCCTGTTCTGTTTTGTAATTCAGTTCCTGTGTAGCCAAGTTTACATTCCGTGTATTAGTGGTACCTTATGATGTTTCCTTTTCTGTGTGACTTATTTCACTTAGAATCATCGTACCTGAATCCACTCATTATGCTGCTACTGGCCTGATGACATAGATTTCATTGCTGAGTGATATTGCATTGTACGTAAGTACCACAACTTCTTTATCCATTTTTCGCTTTCTGCGATATTGAACTTGTACCGAATACGAGGTTCTTGTAAACAGAGCCGTCCCAAACTTTGGGGTGGCTGTGTCTTTTTGATTTTAATTTCCCTAAGCTATAGGACCATAAGTGGAAGTGCCCTAGGCTCTGTTGCTTTGTTTTTTAGATGTTTCAGGGAACACCATACACTTCTCCAGAGTGGCTGTTGGCAATTTACATCCCGCCCTTCAGCATAAGAAGGCTCCCAGTTCTCCATGGCCTGTCCTCCCTTTCTGGATTTTACACTTTTTTCAGATGGCCCTTTTGACTGGGGGGCAGTGAGACTTCATTGTAGTGCAGATTTCCTTTGCAAGCTTGCTTGGTTGGCCAAAAAGTGCGTATGCGTTTTTTACTGAATATATTCAGGAAAAAACGCATACGCCCTTTTTGGCCAAGTGCATCATTGTGGACGTTCTGCCTCTTTTCCTATGCTTTATATGCAATTCCAGTCTACCTCCTGAAATCGGTTTCCTGCAATTCTGCCTCGCTTTCAAGTCCTCTTGGCAGCCTTACTTCAATATATTTTTGGACGATAGCTGTCATTTATAACTCTGCAGGTTTGCGAATTACAGGGCCCCGGAGCTCCTTTCTTCAACTCGCTTTCTTGTGAGCTGGCCGCAACACCGCAGGATTGCTTCAGGCCCTAGTGTGGTTCCGGCATGGCACGCTGAGCCTTTGGTTAATTCCTCTTCCTGGTGGGAAATGAGAGTTAAATTTGCCCGTCCAGAAACCTCCAGCTAGTCTCTCATTGGTTCTCCCTATTCCTGTTCATTTTCCGCAGAATTTGCAAACTGGGCCAAACAGGAGGTTAAAGGCACTGACTCTCCAAGTGGGGAGAGTGTTAGTAAAGTGTCTGGAATGTTGCACCCGAGTACCAGGGGACGAAAACTGAGACACATTTGAACACGTTTCCCGATCACACGGTGGATCATACTCTGGGTTCCACATGCATGTTTTAGCTGAAGGAAGAATCCCTTAAACCTGGAGAGTTGAGACCCATGGAATGGGTACCATGTAATATGACTTTAAAGGGTCTGCATTTGCTCACCGATCCTCACCAATCAGATCACTGCTGCGTTTCTTCCGCTATACACACGCTTGATTCTCTTTCGGAGACATATAAATCCATAGGTTTTAAGATTCTTACTAGTCAGGTATATTCTTAGGCGTTTAATATGGGGTGTTGAGTCCACTTCGTTGAGCAAGGAGTAGCTCTTGTCTATTACATATTTGGCTTATGGAACGGTATCTGTGCTAATTTCAATCTCTGGTTTTATGCAGCACCCCAACTCACCATTCCCCTTAAGCAAGCATAAGTTGGTTTTCTACATTTGAGACCCTGTTCTGTTTTGTAATTCAGTTCCTGTGTAGCCAAGTTTACATTCTGTGTATTAGTGGTACCTTATGATGTTTCCTTTTCTGTGTGACTTATTTCACTTAGAATCATCGTACCTGAATCCACTCATTATGCTGCTACTGGCCTGATGACATAGATTTCATTGCTGAGTGATATTGCATTGTACGTAAGTACCACAACTTCTTTATCCATTTTTCGCTTTCTGCGATATTGAACTTGTACCGAATACGAGGTTCTTGTAAACAGAGCCGTCCCAAGCTTTGGGGTGGCTGTGTCTTTTTGATTTTAATTTCCCTAAGCTATAGGACCATAAGTGGAAGTGCCCTAGGCTCTGTTGCTTTGTTTTTTAGATGTTTCAGGAAACACCATACACTTCTCCAGAGTGGCTGTTGGCAATTTACATCCCGCCCATCAGCATAAGAAGGCTCCCAGTTCTCCATGGCCTGTCCTGCCTTTCTGGATTTTACACATTTTTCAGATGGCCCTTTTGACCGGGGGGCAGTGAGACTTCATTGTAGTGCAGATTTCCTTTTCAAGCTTGCTTGGTTGGCCAAAAAGGGCGTATGCGTTTTTTCCTGAATATATTCAGGAAAAAACGCATACGCCCTTTTTGGCCAAGTGCATCATTGTGGACCTTCTGCCTCTTTTCCTATGCTTTACATGCAATTCCAGTCTACCTCCTGAAATCGGTTTCAAGCAATTCTGCCCCGCTTTCAAGTCCTCTTGGCAGCCTTACTTCAATATATTTTTGGACGATAGCTGTCATTTATAACTCTGCAGGTTTGTGAATTACAGGGCCCCTGAGCTCCTTTCTTCAACTCGCTTTGTTGTGAGCTGGCCGCGACACCACAGGATTGCTTCAGGCCCTAGTGTGGTTCCGGCATGGCACGCTGAGCCTTTGGTTAATTCCTCTTCCTGGTGGGAAATGAGAGTTAAATTTGCCCGTCCAGACACCTCCAGCTAGTCTCTCATTGGTTCTCCCTATTCCTGTTCATTTTCCGCAGAAATTGTAAACTGGGCCAAACAGGAGGTTAAAGGCACTGATTCTCCAAGTGGGGAGAGTGTTAGTAAAGCGTCTGGAATGTTGCACCCGAGTACCAGGGGACGAAAACTGAGACACATTTGAACACGTTTCCCGATCACACGGTGGATCATACTCTGGGTTCCACATGCACGTTTTAGCTGAAGGAAGAATCCCTTTAAACCTGGAGAGTTGAGACCCATGGAATGGGTACCATGCAATATGACTTCAAAGGGTCTGCATTTGCTCACCGAACCTCACCAATCCTATCACTGCTGCTTTTATGTCGCTGTACACACGCTTGATTCTCTTTCGGAGACATATAAATCCATAGGTTTTAAGATTCTTACTAGTCAGGTATATTCTTAGGCGTTTAATATGGGGTGTTGAGTCCACTTCGTTGAGGAAGCAGTAGCTCTTGTCTATTACATATTTGGCTTATGGAAAGGTATCTGTGCTAATTTCAATCTATGGTTTTATGCAGCACCCCAACTCACCTTTCCCCTTAAGCAAGCATAAGTTGGTTTTCTACATTTGAGACCATATTCTGTTTTGTAATTCAGTTCCTGTGTAGCCAAGTTTACATTCCGTTTATTAGTGATAACTTATGATGTTTCTTTTTCTGTGTGACTTATTTCACTTAGAATCATCGTGCCTCAATCCACTCATTATGCTGGTACAGGCCTGGTGACACAGATTTCATTGCTGAGTGGTATTCTGTTGTACATAAGTACCGCAACTTCTTTATCAATTATTTGTTCTCTGGGATATTTAACTTGTACCGTAGAAGAAGGTCCTGTAAACAGAGCCGTCCCAAATTTTGGGGTGGCTGTGTCTTTTTGATTTTAATTTCCCTAAGCTATAGGACCATAAGTGGAAATGCCCTAGGCTCTGTTGCTTTGTTTTTTAGATGTTTCAGGAAACACCATACACTTCTCCAGAGTGGCTGTTTGCAATTTACATCCCGCCCATCAGCATAACAAGGCTCCCAGTTCTCCATGGCCTGTCCTGCCTTTCTGGATTTTACACATTTTTCAGATGGCCCTTTTGACCGGGAGGGCAGTGTGTCTTCACTGTAGTGCAGATTACCTTTGCAAGCATGCTTGGTTGGCCAAAAAGGGCGTATGCGTTTTTTCCTGAATATGTTCAGGAAAAAACGCATACGCCCTTTTTGGCCAAGTGCATCATTGTGGACGTTCTGCCTCTTTTCCTATGCTTTACATGCAATTCCAGTCTACCTCCTGAAATCGGTTTCCTGCAATTCTGCCCCGCTTTCAAGTCCTCTTGGCAGCCTTACTTCAATATACTTTTGGACGATAGCTGTCATTTATAACTCTGCAGGTTTCTGAATTACAGTGCCCCTGAGCTCCTTTCTTCAACTCGCTTTCTTGTGAGCTGGCCGCAACACCGCAGGATTGCTTCAGGCCCTAGTGTGGTTCCGGCATGGCACGCTGAGCCTTTGGTTAAATCCTCTTCCTGGTGGGAAATGAGAGTTAAATTTGCCCGTCCAGACACCTCCAGCTAGTCTCTCATTGGTTCTCCCTATTCCTGTTCATTTTCCGCAGAAATTGCAAACTGGGCCAAACAGGAGGTTAAAGGCACTGACTCTCCAAGTGGGGAGAGTGTTAGTAAAGCGTCTGGAATGTTGCACCCGAGTACCAGGGGACGAAAACTGAGACACATTTGAACACGTTTCCCGATCACACGGTGGATCATACTCTGGGTTCCACATGCATGTTTTAGCTGAAGGAAGAATCCCTTAAACCTGGAGAGTTGAGACCCATGGATTGGGTACCATGCAATATGACTTCAAAGGGTCTGCATTTGCTCACCGAACCTCACCAATCCTATCACTGCTGCGTTTATGCAGCTGTACACATGCTTGATTCTCTTCCGGAGACATATAAATCCATAGGTTTTAAGATTCTTACTAGTCAGGTATATTCTTAGGCGTTTAATATGGGGTGTTGAGTCCACTTCGTTGAGCAAGGAGTAGCTCTTGTCTATTATATATTTGGCTTATTGAATGTTATCTGTGCTAATTTCAATCTCTGGTTTTATGCAGCACCCCAACTCACCTTTCCCCTTAAGCAAGCATAAGTTGGTTCTACATTTGAGACCCTGTTCTGTTTTGTATTTCAGTTCCTGTGTAGCCAAGTTTACATTCCGTGTAGTAGTGATATCTTATGATGTTTCTTTTTCTGTGTGACTTATTTCACTTAGAATCATCGTACCTGAATCCACTCATTATGCTGCTACGGGCCTGATGACATAGGTTTCATTGCTGAGTGATATTGCATTGTACGTAATTACCACAACTTCTTTATCCATTTTTCGCTTTCTGCGATATTGAAATTGTACTGTAAACAAGGTTCTTGTAAACAGAGCCGACCCAAACTTTGGGGTGGCTGTGTCTTTTTGATTTTAATTTCCCTAAGCTATAGGACCATAAGTGGAAGTGCCCTAGGTTCTGTTGCTCTGTTTTTCGGATGTTTCAGGAAACACCATACACTTCTTCAGAGTGGCTGTTGGCAATTTACCTCCCACCCATCAGCATAACAAGGCTCCCAGTTTTCCATGGCCTGTCCTGCCTTTCTGGATTTTACACTTTTTTCAGATGGCCCTTTTGACCGGGGAGCAGTAAGACTTCATTGTAGTGCAGATTTCCTTTGCAAGCTTGCTTGGTTGGCCAAAAATGACTTATGCGTTTTTTCGTGAATATATTCAGGAAAAAACGCATACGCCCTTTTTAGCCAAGTGCATCATTGTCGACGTTCTGAGTCTTTTCATATGTTTTCAAGGCAATTCCTGTCTACCTCCTGAAATCGGTTTCATGCAATTCTGCCTTGCTGTCAGTGCCTCTTCATAGCCTTACCTCAATATACTTTTGGAAAATAGTTGGCCTTTATAACTCTGCAGGTTTTTGAATTGCAGTGGCCCTTACCTCCATTTTTCAGCTCTTATTTTTGTGATCTTCCTCATATCCACAGGATTTCTTCAGGCCCTATTCTTCTTCTTCGGCGCCTTGCTCTGCCTTTGGTTAATTCTTCTTCCTGATGTGAAATTAGAGTGACATGTGCCCATTGAAACCGCTACAGCTATTTTCTCACTGGTTCACCCTATTCCCATTCATCCTCCGCACTAACTGCAGACTGTGTGATACCGGAACTTAAAGGCATTGACTCTCCATGTGGAGATGTTGTTAGTAAAGTGGCTGGAATGTTGATCCGGAGCCCCAAGAGGAAAATGAGGTGCGTTTTAGAAACCTTTCCCGATCATGTGGTATACCATCCGCTGGATTTCCCATGCATGGTTTAGCTGTAGGAAGATTCCCTTCAACCTGGAGTGTTGGGACCCTTGGAATGAGTAGCATGAAGTATTGCATTAAATTTTCGGCAGTTGCTCACCAAAGCTCACCAATGCTCTCAGCCCCAAGTGTCCAGCCTTATGTCTTATCCAGCTGTGGGTTTATATGTGGTCATTCCAGGTTGCATCACAGCCCCTGAGCGAATTTTGTAAGAATTTTTCTCTCTTTCATTGTTTCTGCGTTTTGATTTTAAAATTTATTTCTATAATGGGGTTTAGCTCATTTTCACTGCTGTGTTTGTGCCGCTCTGCACACACTTGATTCCCTTATGGAGATATATCAATACATGGGTTTTAAGATTCTTATTACTCAGATATATTTCTCTGTGGTGTATAGGGTGTGTTGAGGCCAGTTCATTGAGCAAGGTGTAGATCTTGTCTAATACCTATTTGGTTTATTGAACGGTATCTGTGCTAATTTCAAACTCTGGTTTTATGCATCACCCCACCTCTCCTTTCCCCTTAAGCTGACATAAGTGTGTTTTCTAAATGTGAGACACTGTTCTGTTTTGTAATTCATTTTTTGTGCAGCCATATTTATCCTCCCTCTATAAGTGATATCTTATGATATGTTTCTTTTTCTGTTTGACTTATTTCAAGTAGTATTATCGGACCTAAATCCACTCTTTATCCTTCTACTAGCCTTATTACATTGATTTCGTGGTGAAGAGATATTCCATTGTACATAAGTACCGGATCTTCTTTATCCATTGTTCTCTTTCCTGGGATATTTAAGGTGTACTGAAGTTGAGGTTCTTGTAAACAGAGTAGCCCTAAACTGTGGTGTGCTTGTGTCTTGTTGATTTTTAGACTTCCCTAGATATACTTCCATGATTGGAAGTGCCCTATGCTCTGTAGCTCTGTTTTTTAGATGATTTAGGAACCACCATACACTTCTCCAGAGTGGCTCTCGGCAGTTCACACACTGTCCATCAGCGTATAAAGGCTCCCTGTTCTCCATGGCCTGTCCTGCATTTCTGGTTTTTACAATTTTTTCGGATGGCCCTTTTGACCGGTGGGAAATGAGACTTCTTTGTTGTGCACATTTGCATTGCTTGCTTGCTTGGTTGCCCATAAAGTGCGTATGCGTTTTTTCCTGGATATATTCAGGAAAAAACGCATACTCCCTTTGGGGCCAACTGCATCATTGTCGAAATTCTGCCGCTTTTCATGTGCTTTAAAGACGAGTCCAATCCATCTCTTGAAATCTGTTTCTTGCAATTCTGTCTTGCATTCAGATCCTCTTCTTTGCCTTACCTCGACATATTTTTGGACGTTAGTTTTCATTTATAACTCTGCAGGTTTGTGAATTGCAGTGACCCTGAGCTCCATTTTTTAAGTTGCTCTTTTGTGAGCTGGCCTCAAAGCCGCAGGATTGCTTCAGGCCCTATTTTGGCTCCAGCGAGGCAGGCTGAGCCTTTTTTTAATTCTTATTCTTAATGGGAAATTAGAGTGACATGTGCCCGTCCAAACCCCTACAACTATTCTCTCATTGGTTCCCCCTCTTCCCGTTCATCCTCCTCACAATTTGCAAAATGTGTGAAACAGAAGTTTAAATGTGCTGATTCTCTAAGTGGGGAGATTCTAAGTAACGTGGCTGGAATGATGAACAGGAGCACCAGGAGAGGATAAATGAGGTGCATTTTAGACACATCTCCCGATCACATGGTGTACAGTCCTCTGGGTTTTCCATGCATGTTTTAGCTGTAGGAAGATTCCTTGAACGTGCAGATTTGGGACCCATTGAATGGGTACCAGGTAGTATTACTTTAAAGGGTGTGCATTTCCTCATCCAACCTCACATTTCTCTTAGCGCGAACAGTTTCCAGCCTTATGTCTCATCCTGCTGTGGGTCTAGATGTGTTCAATCCATGTTGCATCACCGTCCCTGAGGAAAAGTTGTAAGAGGTTTTCTCTGTCTCTCTGTCGTTTATTTTTTTCAATTTATTACTATATTGGTTACAGCTGATTTTCAAAGCTCTGTTTCTTGCTGCTGTACATCCACTTGATTCACGTACAGAGAGACATCAATAAATTCTTTTTCAGATTCTTACCAGTCATAGATATTCTTTTCCGGTGACTTGAGTGTGCTGAGTGCAGTTCTTTTAGCTACCGTGTAGGCCTTGTTGATTATCAGTTTGGTATTTGGAATGGTATCTTTGCTAATTTCAACCTCCTGGATGATGCCTCACCCCTCCCCACCTTTCCCGTTTAGCAGCCTTACGCGTGTTTTCTACATATTTGACTATGTTTTTGTTTTGTAATTTATTTCATGTGTAGCCATTTTGGATTCCACCTTTAAGTGATATCTTATGATATGTGTCTTTTTCTTTTTGAATTATGTCACTTAGAATGATCATACGTAACTCCTCCAGAGTTGTTACAACTGGCCATATTTCATTGATTTCCAGGCTGAGTAATGGTCCACTCTACATAAGTACCACATCTCTATCCATTTTTTCCCTCCAGAGACATTTAAGTTATATCCTAGTCGAGGATGTTTTAAACAGAGAGGCAGTAAACATTGGGGTGCCTGTGTCCTCTCGATTTTTGTTTTTCCCAAGATATACGCCCATGAGTGCAAGTGCCCTATGCTCTGTAGCTCATTTTTTAGATGCTTTAGTAAACACAATACACTTCTCCAGAATGGCCGTTGGCAATATACATTTCCACTCTAAGCCTCACAGGGCTCCCTCTTCTCCTTGCCCTGTCCTGCATTTCTGGTGTTTACACTTTATGAGGATGGCTCTTCTGACTGATGTGAAGTGATATCTTTTGTAGTATTGATTTCCAGTGCCCACCTGTTTGGTTGGCTAAAAAAGTGTATGCCCTTTTCTTGAATATATACAGAAAAAAACGCATACAGCCTTTTTGGCCAACTGCAATGTTGGCAATGTTCAGCCCCTTTTCTTGTGCTTAATGGCGAGTCCTTTCTACCTCCTCAAATCCCTTTCCTGCCATTCTCCCTTGCTTACCAATCCTTTTCTCTGACTTTCCTCAAGACATTTTTCAGTGATAGATATTTTCAACTCTGCAGTTTCGTGAATTTTACTGCCCCTGAGTTCCATTGTTCAACTTGTGTTTATGGGAACTGGCCACAAAGCAGTGGGATTTCCTCAAGCCCTATACTGTTTCCATGGGCAACCCTAGCCTTTGGTCAATTCGTCTTCCTGATTGGAAATTAGAGTGACATGTGCCTGTCTGAACACCTAGGACTTGTCTCTCATTGTTCCTCATCCTTCCGCTTCATCCTCTGGACAAATTCCAAACTGTACGCAACAGGATGTTGACAGTGCTGATATCTCCAAGTGGGGAGACTGTTAGTAAAGACGCTGGAGGGGTGAACCCGAGCACCAGGAGATGAGGAGATGAGATGCCTTTTCCAAACTCTTCCCGATCAGACGGTATACCATCCTCTGGGTGTGACAGACATGTTTTAGCAGTAGGAAGAGTCCCATTCATGTAAGGAGAACACCAGGGCTTTTTCAAAATCAGTGTCTCCCCGAAACCCAAACTGGGGAATTTTTTAAGCTACGGCTACACATATGTTCATTAAGGGCCTTGGGAAGTAGGCAGAGTCCAAACTTTAGATGATTGAAGTCTTCAGGGTCAGAAGCACTCACCACCGGCTTCCCTTAGGTTACACTTTAACTGTCATTGATAGATGATGTCAATAAAAATATCTATTCATTTTCCGATTATTTCCCCTTATAGCTTATTGAAAATATTGAGTGTAGTTCCCTGTGCTATACAGTAGTTCCTTGTTGATGATCTATTTTATACATAGCAGTGTGTATGTGTTAATTCCAAACTGTTAATTTATCCCTCCTCCCACCTTTCCCCTTTGGTAATAATAAATTATAAGATTTTATACTTCTCAGAAATGGGGGAGCTGAAAGAGAGGTATCATTTTCAATGGAAAAGCATTTAAAACAAGATTGAAGCTTTAACCAAGATTATTAGATGTACATCCTTGGAAAGAAATCACTTCATTTCTCTAATATTGACCTGACAAATAAGACAACCCTTTTCACTGAACTTGCTTATAATAAAGTGATGGAAATATCAAATGGAAGTGTTAGAAACATCTTATTTTACCCGAGCCTTATAAACTGTTCTATGTTAACTACAGTTTGGCTCACACATCTGTTCATTGAAGTTACAATAGTCTCAATTTCTGTTACTGATCCTCCAGAGTGGACCCCAACAAGTGTCCCCCTGCCCAGTGTCATTGGGGCCAACAGATCGAGACTGAGTTTGGTTCACAAGCAAAGGAAACTTTATATTTTGATCAGAGAATGGAGAGGTGAGAGCATGCACTACCCCGTGGGCTGTGGGCTGGGCTGCTGTGTAGAGATCCTGTCAGAGTCAGTGGGAGGGAGGGGGCGGAGCTCTCGAGGGCCGGGTTGGCTGCAGCTCAGGCTCTATATCTCGGAGTCTGCACTGGGCCCCAGGAGCTGAGGTGTCGACCCAGCCATTCTGCACTAGGAAATCTGGTCTGAAGTGCCGGGTGTGGAACCTCTGCATGCGGGACCCTAGGAGCACGTAAAATTAGACAAAGCACAAAGGATAAAAAAGGTCAGACTTGACTTTATTGCCCAGATTCTATTTTTATCTCCCAGGGATTTTTCATGGGCTTTGCTGGGGACAAACCCCTCCTCTGCCTTTTGTCCCGTTCCTCATTCTTGGAGTGCTGAGGGTGCAGACCCTTCTTCTGTAACTGCTGAGTGCTGAGTTGGGAGCCCTCATACCAGGGGACGAGGGTCAGAACTTCTCCCCAGCAGCCTCCAGGTGACGTTGATTGGCCCCAGGACCCCTGCCTCCCTGCTCGTCCGCCTGAGCACCAGCATTGGAAGTGTTATAGATTCTAATGACCTTTAAGGGTCCAGGAAAGAGATGTGCAGAGACGCTGTGGGGGCCGGTTTCACCCCGCCCCACATTTGTTCGGCCACCTTAGGCTGACCGTTTCTGCCAGCCTAGATGCTCTGACCAGTAGTCTGCTCTTTCTTCAGTTAGGCCCCTGAATTAACGTAAAAACAGCACCAGGTGTCAGAGCCCTGCCCGCTCAACTCCCAGACAGTCCAGGGTCAGTGGTGATCAAGGACCATGATGGCCACTGAGTCAACAGCCTTTTGAAGTAAACAGGAGTCCAGCTGGTCTTATTGGCCACCATCATCACGGTGTCTGTAGGCTTTTCTATGGTGACAGTGTGATATACGGTTCCCCCGCCAAGATTATTAGCTCCCCTGCGGGTGCAGTAAGTCCTGCAAGCAGTAGTCTACTCCTTCGGGACACACTATTGTTGTTTTATGAGAGAAACTCCAGGTCAAGTGATGTTCACACGAGTCGTCATGGTGCCCTGCTGCCCGCGGTTATCTCTCTGGATGTTGGAGTTGGAGGGCCTCCTCACTCGAGGTCGGTGTGCCCACGGAGCGAACCCTGCAACTTCAGGGCATGGTTGGTGATTAGGATCACCACGTGGGGTCCTTTTCCCTTAGGAGGGAGGTGGCCTTTTGGGCTGCTGATTTCCAGGGTTTTAGATACCGCCAGTATCTTGGCCAGATGTGGCAGTGGGCCAAGCCCCTTGGTGACTGTAGTTTATACTACCTGAATGGCATTCTTGCGTTGTTTCATTTCAAGTGGTCCCAGTTTTTGCACTAATTCTCCAATGGCGATTCACCTTTCACCGGGAATGGAAAGGTCAAAGGGTTTAGCTCAATTAGGGAGTTCCAGGGCAAGGGTCTGAATTGACTGCTCTTTCCATTCTTGAAAGGCCACTTCTGGATTCTGTTCAAAAGGATCATCATCTTTTCCTTTCAGTGTTTCATATAGAGGCCCAGCTAGTAGACTGTAGTTAGGGATCCAGAAGCAGCAAACCCTGGCCTCCCCAGGAACCCCTAAGCTGTCTTCTCGTTTTAGAAAGGGGTAAGGCTGCAAATGGTTTCTTCCCTTTCCTGGGATGGGCTTCTCCGACCTTGTGTGAGAATGAAGCCCAGGCAGGTCACCGCAGTCTGTGATATTTGAGCTTTTTCTTGGACAACTTCTATCCTTTATTGGCTTGGTAGTTCAGAGGCCTCCTTAGTAGGGTTGGCGATCAGAATGTCATCTGCATATTGAAGGAGGGTTTCCTTTTCCAGAGGTAGAACTTTTCGGTCTTTAGCTAAGCTTTCCCCAAAGATGGGGTGGGAATTTTTGAACCCTTGGGGCAAGACGGCCCGGAAGTATTGTTTTAGTTGTATGTTGAGTCCTGCCACTCACAAGCCAAAATTTCTTGTGACTCTGGGACTAATGGAATACAAAAGAAGGCATCATTGAAGACTAATACAGAATACCATGTCTTGGTGGTTGGTAGAATGACCAGCAGGGTGTAGGAATTAGGAGCAACTGGAGGTATATCCTCGGTGGCTTCACTGACTGTCCTGACATCCTTTACCAGGTCCCCAGTAGCCCATGGGGCTCTCGTGGTCAGGCCAATCCCAGGATATGGAGCTCTCCTGGGCAGGTACCCCACCCCCAACCCAGCCGACGGGGCTCTCGTGGTCAGGCCCCTCCCAGGATACAGAGCTACCCTTGCAGGTACAGTGGCAGGGCTGGGCACACAGGAACCGTGCACATAGCCCTCATTGAAGAGCACCCCCAGCTCACCTGTCGCTCAGAGCTGACACAGAGCACCTCAGAGCAGGACTTGAACTAACAAACAGCAGCTCCGACAGGTCTGTGACCCTGGGCATCACTCTGTGTGGCCTCCCTCCACCTGGTCTTCCAGAGACTTCCACTGCACCCGGGGCACCAGGCCTCTGTCTCCAACCACCACCCACCCCTCCTCTCCCTGACTCCTGGGTTCCTCTCATTAGGAGAGGGTTTTCTTGAAGTTGTCTCCCACTCATGGGCCAGATAAAATGATTAGAAAACAAGCCAAAGCTGCAGCCCCTTGTCTATCCTGACTCTCAGGAGCCCACACCTGTTCCTTGGACCTGGCCGGTTCAGCAAGTTCCATTTTCTGCAACTGTGAGCCCCTGAGGGGTGATGATTGGCTGACCTGGGCAGCCTTACCGTGCAGGCCAGCCCTCCCCAGGTGTGCCTGGGTTGAGATCAATATAAATACCACTCCAGGCAGCAAGAGCCCCTGAAGCTGTGTCTGACGCCATTTTCTCTGCCCTGTCAGCAGTCTCGGGGCTGGGCTGGTGGGAGGGAGTGAGAGGCCACGGCTTTGTGGGTGGCCCAGTGTGAGTGGGGCTCTGCTGGACTTTCTGCAGCAGTTGCCAGGCTGCCACCTGCTAAAGAAGAGGATGTGTCACCCATACCTGCTGCTGGAATTTCTCCCTGGGCAGAGGTGAGGAAGGAAAAAAGCATTGGGGGCAGGGACAGGATGAGTATCTCAGGCAGGGAAATGGAAATCTTCCAGAAGAGCACCCAGGGCCAGGACCATCCTGGCTGGCCTGCAGGCACCAAGTCAGCTGGCATGCTGTCACTCGTGTGGCTCCATGGCCCTTCCTCTAGGCTTTCAAGTCCTTGTATATATATATTCAGGTGTTTTACCTGGGAAGGGTGGGAACAGTTCAGCAGCAACTGGCCTGGGGCTCAGCTCACGTTTACTCACAGATGCCTCGGCACGGTGCCCCAGCTTTGCAATGAGGACGCATGTTGTGTGGGGGCTGCTGGCTGAATGGGAGACGATTCCCCACCACTGGCCAACTTCAGAATTGTTTACAACTGGAGCAAGTGCCCTGATACGGTTTTCCTCTGAGTAACTGGTGGGTTCTGTTTTTTTTTTTCTCTTTTTCGTTTTTGGTTCAAGGTAGATTTTATTCCTCTTTTTTGTATTTACAGATATAAGCATGGAAATAATTTATTCATATAAATACATGTATGTGAAGGGAATAATTGTTTTTTCTGTTTTATTTTTTAAATTTTATTTCTTTTTAATTTTGAATTTTATTTTATATTTTTATACAGCAGGTTCTTATTGGTTATCTATTTTATACATATAAATGTTTACATGCCAATCCCAATCTCTCAACTCCTCCCACCACCACCCCCCCAAGAGCTTTCCCCCCTTGTTGTCCATACGATTGTTGTCTACATCTGTTGCTCTAGTTATGCCTTGCAAAACGGTTAATCTGTACAGTTTTTCTAGGTTCCACATATATGCATGAATATACAAGATTTGTTTTTCTCTTTCTGACTTACTTCACTCTGTATGACAGTCTCTAGATCCATCGACGTCTCTACAAATGACCCAATTTCATTCCTTTCATGGCTTAGTAATATTCCATTTTATATATGTACCACATCTTTATGCATTCGTCTGTCTGTGGGCATTTAGGTTGCTTCCATTACCTCGATATTGTAAATAGTGATGCAATGAACATTGCGGTGAATGTCTCTTTTTGATTTATGGTTTTGTCTGGGTATATGAACAGTACTGGGATTGCTGTATCATATGGTAATTCTATTATTACTTTCTTAAGAAACTCCATATTGTTCTCCATAGTGACTGTATCAATTTATATTCCCAACAATAGTGGAAGAGGCTTCTTTTTCTCCACACCCTTTCCAGCAATTGTTGTTTGTAGATTTTCAGATGATGCCCATTCTAACAGGTGTGAGGTGATACCTCATTGTTGAGTCCATTTCGTTGAGCAAGGGGTAGGTCTTGTCTATTACATATTTGGCTTATGGAACGGTATCTGTGCTAATTTCAATCTCTGGTTTTATGCAGCACCCCAACTCACCTTTCCCCTTAAGCAAGCATAAGTTGGTTTTCTAAACTTGAGACCCTGTTCTGTTTTGTAATTCAGTTCATGTGTAGCCAAGTTTACATTCCGTGCATTAGTGATACCTTATGATGTTTCTTTTTCTGTGTGACTTATTTCACTTAGAATCATCGTGCCTCAATCCACTCATTATGCTGGTACAGGCCTGGTGACACAGATTTCATTGCTGAGTGGTATTCTGTTGTACATAAGTACCGCAACTTCTTTATCAATTATTTGTTCTCTGGGATATTTAACTTGTACCGTAGAAGAAGTTCCTGTAAACAGAGCCGTCCCAAATTTTGGGGTGGCTGTGTCTTTTTGATTTTAATTTCCCTAAGCTATAGGACCATAAGTGGAAATGCCCTAGACTCTGTTGCTTTGTTTTTCAGATGTATCAGGAAACATCATACACTTCTCCAGAGTGGCTGTTGGCAATTTACATCCCGCCCATCAGTATAACAAGGCTCCTTTTTCCCCATGGCCTGTCTTGCCTTTCTGGATTTTACACTTTTTTCAGATGGCCCTTTAGACCGGGGGGAAGGGACACTTCATAGTAGTTCGGATTTCCATTGCAAGCTTGCTTGGTTTGCCAAAAAGGGCGTATGTGTTTTTTCCTGAATATATTCAGGAACAAACTCATAAGCCCTTTTTTGCCAAGTGCATCATTGTCGATGTTCTGCCTCTTTTCCTATGCTTTAAATGCAAATCCAGTCTACCTCCTGAAATCGGTTTCCTGAAATTCTGCCCCGCTTTCAAGTCCTCTTGGCAGCCTTACTTCAATATATTTTTGGACGTTATCTGTCATTTATAACTCTGCAGGTTTGTGAATTACAGGGCCCCTGAGCTCCTTTCTTCAACTCGCTTTCTTGTGAGCTGGCCTCAAACCCGCAAGACTGCTTCAGGCCCTAATCTGCTTCTGGCAGGGCACGCTGAGCCTTTGGTTAATTCCTCTTCCTGGTGGGAAATGAGTGTTAAATATGCCCGTCCAGACACCTACCTCACTCTCAACCCCTTGGTGATGTGGGTCCTCTGGTTTATGGCCACCTTTGCTGGGTTCCTCACCTTTGGATGATGTAGCCCCACTAGTGTGAGGACACTCCTGCCTGGTTCTCATCCACGTGGTTATGTGGACCCCCTGGTGAGAGTCTGTTCCTGGCTGTGTTCCTCACCCTTCTCTGAGGGAGACCCTCTGCTGATAGGTCACTCCTGCATGGCTGGCACACATTGCCTTGGTGAAGTCAGTCGTGTGGTGGCAGTAGGAGCGTGCTGGGAATCTCCTCCCCCGGTGATGAGGGCCCTCTTGCGTCAGGCCCTAACTACTGGGCTCACCAACTTTTCTTAGTGAGCCCAATGTTGCTTGGGCACTCCTCTTAGGATCCCATCTCCATGGGGATGTGGGCCTTCTGCTCTGAGGTCCCAACGGCTGGGTTGTTCACATTTTCATGATGTGGGCTCTCTGGTGTTAGTTCACAGAGGCCTGGATCCCATAGCCTCTGTGCTCTTGGCCGCCTGTTGGGAGGTTCCAACTGCTGGATTCCTCACATTTTTAATTTTTTGGGCCCTCTGTTGTGAGGATCCTCCTGCCTGCCTCACTCCCAGCCCCTTCGTGATGTGTGTCGTCTGGTTTGAGGCCACATGTGCTGGGTTCCTCACCTTTTGATGATGTGGGACCAATGGTCTTAGGAGACTCCTGCCTGGTTCACATCCCCTTGGTGATGTGGGCCCTCTGTTGAGAGTCTGATACTGGCTGGGTTCCTCACCCTTCTGTGAGGTGGGCCGTCTGCTGTGAGGTCACTCCTGCCTGGCTTGCTCACATCGCCTTGTGGACATGAGCCCTCTGGTGGCACTTGGAGCCTGCTGGGAGCCTCCTCCCCTCGGTGATGAGGGCCCTCTGGCGTCAGGCCCTAACTGCAGGGCTCCCCACATTTTGTGATGTGCGCCCAGTGGTGCGAGGACACTCCAGCCAGGTTCACATCCCCATTGGGATGTGGGCCTTCCGCTCTGAGGTCCCAAAGCCTGGGTTGCTCACAGTTTCATGATGTGGGCTCTCTGCTGTTAGTTCACTCCTGCCTGCATCCCATAGCTTCTGTGCTCTCGGCCGCCTGCTGGGAGGTTCCAACTGCTGGATTCCTCACCTTTCTTATTCTTTGGGCCCTCTGTTTTTAGGCTACTCCTGCCTGCCTCACTCCCATTCCCTTTGTGATATGTGTCCTCTGATTTGAGGCCACATGTGCTGGGTTCCGCACCTTTCGATGATGTGGCCCCACTGGAGGCAAGACAGTCCTGACTGGTTCCCATCCCCTTGCTGATGTGGGCCCTCAGGTGAGAGTCTGATCCTGGCTGGTTTCCTCACCCTTCTGTGAGGTGGGCCCTCTGCTGTGAGGTCAATCATGCCTGTCTGGCACACGTCACCTTGGCGACGTGGGCCCTATGTTGGCAGTTGGAGTGTGCTGGGATCCTCCTCCCCTCGGTGATGAGGGCCCTCTTGCCTTAGGCCACAACTGCTGGGCTCCCCACATTTTCTGATGTGTGCCAAGTGAGTGAGGACACTCTTGCCAGGTTCCCATCCCCATGGGGATATGGGCCTTCTGCTCTGAAGTCAAAACGGCTGGCTTTCTCACAGTACCATGATGTGGGCCCTCTGCTGTGAGTTCACTCCGGCAAGGATCCCTTATCATCGGTGCTCTGAGCTGCCTGCTGGGAGGTTCCAACTGCTGGATTCCTCAACATTTTTATTCTATGTGCCCTCTGTTGTGAGGCTCCTCCTGCCTGCCTCACTGCCAGGTCCTTGGTGATGACTGTCCTATGGCTTGAGGCCACATGTGCTGCGTTCCTCACCTTTCGATGATGTGGCTCCACTCGTGTGAGGACACTCCTGCCTGGTTCCCATCCCCTTGGTGAGGTGGGCCCTCTGGCGAGAGTCTAATCCTGGCTGGGTTCCTCAACGTTCTGTGAGGTAGGCCCTCTGCTGTGAGGTCACTCCTGCCTGGCTGGCACACGTCACCTTGGAGACGTGAGCCCTCTGGTGGCAGTTGGAGCGTGCAGGGTGCCTCCTCCTCTCGGTGATGACGGCCCTCTGGCATCAGGCCCTAAATGGTGGGCTCCCCACATTTTCTGATGTGCGCCCAGTGGTGCGAGGACACTCCAGCCAGGTTCCCATTCCCATGGGGATGTGGGCCTTCTGCGCTGAGGTCCCAACGCTTGGGTTACTCACAGTTTTATGATGTGGGCCCTCTGCTGTGAGTTCACTGTGGCCTGGATCCCATAGCCTCGGTGTTCTGAGCCACCTGCTGGAAGGTCTAAATGCTGGAATCCTCACGTTGTTTATATTATGTTCCCTGTGTTGTGAGGCTACTCCTGCCTGCCTCACTCCAAGGCCCTTGGTGATGTGGGTCCTCTGGTTTGAGGACACATGTGCTGGGTTCCTCACCTTAAGATGATGAGGCCCCACTGGTGTGAGTATAATCCTGACTGGTTTCCATCCCCTTTGTGATGTGGGCCCTCTGGTGAGAGTCTGATCCTGGCTGGGTTCCTCACCCATCTGTGAGGTGGGCCCTCTACTATCAGGTAACTCTTGCCTGGCTTGCTCCCCTCGCCTTGTTGACATGAGCCCTCTGGTGGCACTTGGACCCTGCTGGGAGCCTCCTCACCTCTGTGATGAGGGCCCTCTGACGTCAGGCCCTAACTGCTGGGCTCCCCAACTTTTCTTAGTGAGCCCAGTGATGCTCGGGCACTCCTCTTAGGTTCTCATCTCCATGGGGATGTAGGCCTTCTGCTCTGAGGTTCCAACGGCTGGGTTGATCACAATTTCATGATGTGGGCTCTCTGGTGTTAGTTCACTGTGGCCTGCATCCCATAGCCTCTGTGCTCTTGGCCACCTGCTGGGAGGTTCCAACTGCTGGATTCCTCACTTTTTTAATATTTTAGGCCCTCTGTTGTGAGGATGCTCCTGCCTGCCTCACTCCCAGCCCTTTCGTGATGTGTGTCGTCTGGTTTGAGGCCACATGTGCTGGGTTCCTCACCTTTCGATGATGTGGGACCAATGGTCTTAGGAGACTCCTGCCTGGTTCACATCCCCTTGGTGATGTGGGCCCTCTGTTGAGAGTCTGATCCTGGCTGGGTTCCTCACCCTTCTGTGAGGTGGGCCGTCTGCTGTGAGGTCACCCCTGCCTGGCTTGCTCTCAGCTCGCCTTGTGGACATGAGCCCTCTGGTGGCACTTGGAGCCTGCTGGGAGCCTCCTCCCCTCGGTGATGAGGGCCCTCTGGCGTCAGGCCCTAATGGCTGGGCTCCCCACATTTTGTGATGTGCACCCAGTGGTTCGAAGACACTCCATCCAGGTTCACATCCCCATTGGGATGTGGGTCTTCTGCTCTGAAGTCCCAACGGCTGGGTTGTTCACAGTTTCATGATGTGGGCTCTCTGCTGTTAGTTCACTCTGGCCTGGATGCCATAGCCTCTGTGCTCTGGGCCACCTGCTGGGAGGTTCCAACTGCTCGATTTCTCAACTTTTGTATTCTATGGGTCCTTTGTTGTGATGCTCCTCCTGCCTGCCTCACTCGCAACCTCTTCGTGATGTGGGTCCTCTGGTTTGAGGCCACATGTGCTGGGTTCCGCAACTTTCAATGATGTGGCCCCACTGGTGTGAGGACACTCCTGCCTGGTTCCCATCCCCTTGGTGATGTGGGCCTTCTGGTGACAGTCTTATCCTGGCTGGGTTCCTCACTCTTCTGTGAGGTAGGCCCTCTGCTGTGAGGTCAATCCTGCCTGACTTGCACACATCACCTTGGCGACGTGGGCCCTCTGTTGGCACATGGAACCTGCTGGGAGCCTCCTGCCCTCGGTGATGACGGCCCTCTAGCATCAGGCCATAACTGCTGGGCTCACCACGTTTTCTGATGTGAGCCCAGTGATGCCAGGACACTCCTGTCAGGTTCCCATCCCCATGGGGATGTGGGCTTTCTGCTCTGAGTTCCCAACGCCTGGGTTGCTCACAGTTTTATGATGTGGGCTCTCTGCTGTTAGTTCACTCCTGCCTGCATCCCATAGCTTCTGTGCTCTCGGCCGCCTGCTGGGAGGTTCCAAATGCTAGATTCCTCACCTTTTTTATTCTTTGGGCCCTCTGTTTTTAGGCTACTCCTACCTGCCTCACTCCCATCCCCTTTGTGATGTATGTCCTCTGATATGAGGCCGCATGTGCTGGGTTCCTCACCTTTCGATGATGTGGCCCCACTGGTGGGAGGACAGTCCTGACTGGTTCCCATCCCCTTGGTGTTGTGGGCCCTCTGGCAAGGGTCTCATCCTGCCTCGGTTCCTCACCCTTCTGTGAGATAGGCCCTCTGCTGTGAGGTCACTACTGCCTGGCTGGCGCATGCCACCTTGTAGACGTGGGCCCTCTGTTGGCAGTTGGAGTGTGCTGGGATCCTCCTCCCCTCAGTTATGAGGGCCCCCTGGCGTCAGGCCCTAAATGCTGGGCTCCTAACATTTTCTGTGCTAAGTGGTGCGAGGCCACTCCTGCCAGGTTCCCATCCCAATGGGGATGTGGGCCTTCTGTTCTGAGGTCCCAACGGCTGGGCTTCTCACAGGTTCATGATGTGGGCCCTCTGCTGTGAGTTCACTGCGGCCTGGATCTCATAGCCTCGGTGCTCTGGGCCGCTTGCTGGGAGGTTCCAACTGCTGGATTCCTCAACTTTTATATTCTATGGACCCTGTGTTGTGAGGCCAGTCCTGCCAGCCTCATTCCGAACCCCTTGGTGATGTGGTTCCTCTGGTTTGAGGCTACATGTGCTGGGTTCCTCACCTTTCGATGATGTTGTCCCACTGGTGTGAGGACATTCCTGCCTGGTTCCCATCCCCTTGCTGATGTGGGCCCTCAGGTGAGAGTCTGATCCTGGCTGTGTTCCTCACCCTTCTGTGAGGTGGGCTCTCTGCTGTGAAGTCACTCCTGCTGGGCTGGCACACATCGCCTTGGTGACGTTGGCCCTCTGGTGGCAGCTGGAGCCTGCTGGGAACCTCCTCCCCTCGGTGATGAGTGCAGTCTAGCGTCAGGCCCTAACTTCTGAGCACCCCACGTTTTCTGATGTGAGCCCAGTGATGCCAGGACACTCCTGTCATGTTCCCATCACCATGGGGATGTGGGCCTTCTGCTCTGAGGTCCCAATGTCTGGGTTGCTCACAGTTTCATGATGTGGGCTGTCTGGTGTTAGTTCACTCTGGCCTGGATCCCCTAGCCTCTGTGCTCTGGGCCGCCTGCTGGGAGGTTCCAACTGCTGGATTCCTCACCTTTCTTATTTTTGGGCCCTCTGTTGTGAGGCTCCTCCTGCCTGCCTCACTCCCAGCCCCTTGGTGATGGGTGTCCTATGGTTTGAAGCCACATGTTCTGGGTTCCTCACGTTTAGTTGATGTGGCCCTACTCATGTGAGGACACTCCTGCCTGGTTCCAATCCATTTGGTGATGTGGGCCCTCTGGTGCGAGTCTGATGAAGACTGGGTTCGTCACACTTCTCTGAGGTGGGCCCTCTGCTGTGAGGTCATTCGTGCCTGGTTGGCACACATCGCCTTGGCAACGTCAGGCCTCTGGTGGCAGTTGGAGCCTGCTGGGAGCCTCCTTCCCTTGGTGATGAGGGTCCTGTGGCGTCAGGCCCTAACTGCTGGTCTCCCAAAATTTTCTGATATGTTCTCAGTGGTACGAGGACACTCCTACCAGATTTATATCCCCATGGGGATGTGGGCCTCCTGCTCTGAGGTCCCAATGGCTGGGTTGCTCAGTTTCATGACATGGGCCCTCTTCTGTGAGTTCACTGTGGCCTGGATCCCATAGCCTCAGTGCTCTGGGCCGCCTGCTGGGAGTTTCCAACTGCTGGATTCCTCACTTTTTTATTCTATGGGCCCAGTGTTGTGAGGCTACTCCTGCCTGCCTCACTCTGAGGCCCTTGGTGATGTGGGTCCTCTGGTTTGAGGACACATGTGCTGAGTACCTCACATTTCGATGATGTGGCCCCACTGGTGTGAAGACACTCCTGCCTGGTTCCCATCCCCTTGGTGATGTGGGCCCTCTGGTGAGAGTCTGATGTAGGCTGGGTTTCTCACCCTTCTGTGAGGTGGGATCTCTGCTGTGAGGTAACTCCTGCCTGGCTTGCTCACGTTGCGTTGGCAACGTGAGCCCTCAGGTGGCAGTTGGAGCCTGCTGAGAATCTCCTCCCCTCGGTTATGAGAGTTCTGGATAAAACACATATGCACTTTTTTGACAAGTGCATTATTTTCCAAGTTCTGTCTCTTTTCCTATGCTTTACATGCAATTCCAGTCTACCTCCTGAAATCGGTTTCCTGCAATTCTGCCCCGCTTTCAAGTCCTCTTGGCAGCCTTACTTCAATATATTTTTGGACGATAGCTGTCATTTATAACTCTGAAAGTCTGTGAATTACAGGGCCCCTGAGCTCCTTTGTTCAACTCACTTTCTTGTGAGCTGGCCGCAACACCGCAGGATTGCTTCAGGCCCTAGTGTGGTTCCGGCATGGCACGCTGAGCCTTTGGTTAATTCCTCTTCCTGGTGGGAAATGAGAGTTAAATTTGCCCATCCAGACACCTCCAGCTAGTCTCTCATTGGTTCTCCCTATTCCTGTTCCTTTTCCGCAGAAATTGCAAACTGGGCCAAACAGGAGGTTAAAGGCACTGACTCTCCAAGTGGGGAGAGTGTTAGTAAAGCGTCTGGAATGTTGCACCCGAGTACCAGGGGACGAAAACTGAGACACATTTGAACACGTTTCCCGATCACACGGTGGATCATACTCTGGGTTCCACATGCATGTTTTAGCTGAAGGAAGAATCCTTAAACCTGGAGAGTTGAGACCCATGGTATGGGTACCATGCAATATGACTTCAAAGGGTCTGCATTTGCTCACAGAGCCTCACCAATCCGATCACTGCTGCGTTTATGCCTGTGTACACACACTTGATTCTCTTTCAGAGACATATAAATCCATAGGTTTTAAGATTCTTACTAGTCAGGTATATTCTTAGGCGTTTAATATGGGGTGTTGAGTCCACTTCCTTGAGCAAGCAGTAGCTCTTGTCTATTACATATTTGGCTTATGGAACGGTATCTGTGCCAATTTCAATCTCTGGTTTTATGCAGCACCCCAACTCACCTTTCCCCTTAAGCAAGCATAAGTTGGTTTTCTACATTTGAGACCCTATTCTGTTTTGTAATTCAGTTCCTGTGTAGCCAAGTTTACATTCCGTGTAGTAGTGATATCTTATGATGTTTCTTTTTCTGTGTGACATATTTCACTTAGAATCATCGTACCTGAATCCACTCATTATGCTGCTACAGGCCTGAGGACATAGATTTCATTGCTGATTGATATTGCATTGTGCGTAAGTACCACAACTTCTTTATCCATTTTTTGCTTTCTGTGATATTGAACTTGTACCGTAAACGAGGTTCTTGTAAACAGAGCCATCCCAAACTTTGGGGTGGCTGTGTCTTTTTGATTTTAATTTCCCTAAGCTATAGGACCATAAGTGGAAGTGCACTAGGCTCTGTTGCTTTGTTTTTTAGATGTTTCAGGAAACACCATACACTTCTCCAGAGTGGCTTTTGGCAATTTACATCCCGCCCATCAGCATAACAAGGCTCCCAGTTCTCCATGGCCTGTCCTGCCTTTCTGGATTTTACACTTTTTTCAGATGGCCCTTTTGACCGGGGGGCAGTGAGACTTCATTGTAGTGCAGATTTCCTTTGCAAGCCTGCTTGGTTGGCCTAAAAGTGCGTATGCTTTTTTTCTTGAATATATTCAGGAAAAAATGCATAAGCCCTTTTGGCCAAGTGCATCATTGTGGACGTTCTGCCTCTTTTCCTATGCTTTACATGCAATTCCAGTCTACCTCCTGGAACCGGTTTCCTGCAATTCTGCCCCACTTTCAAGTCCTCTTGGCTGCCTTACTTCAATATATTTTTTGACGATAGCTGTCATTTATAACTCTGCAGGTTTCTAAATTACAGTGCCCCTGAGCTCCTTTCTTCAACTCGCTTTCTTGTGAGCTGGCCGCAACACCGCATGATTGCTTCAGGCCCTAGTGTGGTTCCGGCATGGCACGCTGAGCCTTTGGTTAATTCCTCTTCCTGGTGGGAAATAAGAGTTAAATTTGCCCGTCCAGACACCTCCTGCTAGTCTCTCATTGGTTCTCCCTATTCCTGTTCATTTTCCTCAGAAATTGCAAATTGGGCCAAACAGGAGGTAAAAGGCACTGACTCTCCAAGTGGGGAGAGTGTTAGTAAAACGTCTGGAATGTTGCACCCGAGTACCAGGGGACGAAAACTGAGACACATTTGAACACGTTTCCCGATCACACGGTGGATCATACTCTGGGTTCCACATGCATGTTTTAGCTGAAGGAAGAATCCCTTAAACCTGGAGAGTTGAGACCCATGGAATGGGTACCATGCAATATGACTTCAAAGGGTCTGCATTTGCTCACGGAACCTCACCAATCCTGTCACTGCTGGGTTTATGCCGCTGTACACACGCTGGATTCTCTTTCAGAGACATATAAATCCATAGGTTTTAAGATTCTTACTAGTCAGTTATATTCTTAGGCGTTTAATAAGGGGTGTTGGGTGCACTTCGTTGAGCAAGGAGTAGCTCTTGTCTATTATATATTTGGCTTATGGAACGGTATCTGTGCTAATTTCAATCTCTGGTTTTATGCAGCACCCCAACTCACCATTCCCCTTAAGCAAGCATAAGTTGGTTCTACATTTGAGACCCTGTTCTGTTTTGTATTTCACTTCCTGTGTAGCCAAGTTTACATTCCGTGTATTAGTGATAACTTATGATGTTTCTTTTTCTGTGTGATTTATTTCACTTAGAATCATCGTACCTGAATGCACTGATTATGCTGCTACGGGCCTGATGACATAGATTTCATTGCTGAGTGATATTGCATTGTACGTAAGTACCACAATTTCTTTATCCATTTTTCGCTTTCTGCGATATTGAACTTGTACCATAAACGAGGTTCTTGTAAACAGAGCCGTCCCAAACTTTGGGGTGGCTGTGTCTTTTTGATTTTAATTTCCCTAAGCTATAGGACCATAAGTGGATGTGCCCTAGGCTCTGTTGCTTTGTTTTTCAGATGTTTCAGGAAACACCATACACTTTTCCAGAGTGGCTGTTTGCCATTGACATCCCGCCCATCAGCATAAGAAGGCTCCCAATTCTCCATGGCCTGTCCTGCCTTTCTGGATTATACACTTTTTTCAGATGGTCCTTTTGACCGGGGGGCAGTGAGACTTCATTGTAGTGCAGATTTCCTTTGCAAGCTTGCTTGGTTGGCCAAAAAGGGCGTATGCGTTTTTTCCTGAATATATTCAGGAAAAAACGCATACGCCCTTTTTGGCCAAGTGCATCATTGTGGACGTTCTGCCTCTTTTCCTATGCTTTACATGCAATTCCTGTCTACCTCCTGAAATCGGTTTCCTGCAATTCTGCCCCGATTTCAAGTCCTCTTGGCAGCCTTACTTCAATATATTTTTGGACGATAGCTGTCATTTATAATTCTGCAGGTTTGTGAATTATAGTGCCCCTGAGCTCCTTTCTTCAACTCGCTTTCTTGTGAGCTGGCCGCAACACCGCAGGATTGCTTCAGGCCCTAGTGTGGTTTCGGCATGGCTCGCTGAGCCTTTGGTTAATTCCTCTTCCTGGTGGGAAATGAGAGTTAAATTTGCCCGTCCAGACACCTCCAGCTAGTCTCTCATTGGTTCTCCCTATTCCTGTTCATTTTCCGCAGAAATTGCAAACTGGGGAAAACAAGAGGTTAAAGGCACTGACTCTCCAAGTGGGGAGAGTGTTAGTAAAGCGTCTGGAATGTTGCACCCGAGTACCAGGGGACGAAAACTGAGACACATTTGAACACGTTTCCCGATCACATGGTGGTTCGTACTCTGGGTTCCACATGCATGTTTTAGCTGAAGGAAGAATCCCTTAAACCTGGAGAGTTGAGAACCATGGAATGGGTACCATGCAATATGACTTCAAAGGGTCTGCATTTGCTCACCGAACCTCACCAATCCTATCACTGCTGCGTTTAGGACACTGTACACACGCTTGATTCTCTTTCGGAGACATATAAATCCATAGGTTTTAAGATTCTTACTAGTCAGGTATATTCTTAGACGTTTAATATGGGGTGTTGAGTCCACTTCGTTGAGCAAGGACTAGCTCTTGTCTATTACATATTTGGCTTATGGAACGGTATCTGTGCTAATTTCAATCTCTGGTTTTATGCAGCACCCCAACTCACCATTCCCCTTAAGCAAGCATAAGTTGGTTTTCTACATTTGAGACCCTGTTCTGTTTTGTAGTTCAGTTCCTGTGTAGCAAAGTTTACATTCCATGTATTAGTGATAACTTAGGATGTTTCTTTTTCTCTGTGACTTATTTCACTTAGAATCATCGTACCTGAATCAACTCATTATGCTGCTAAGGGCCTGATGACATAGATTTCATTGCTGAGTGATATTGCATTGTACGTAAGTACCTCAACTTCTTTATCCATTTCTCGCTTTCTGCGATATTGAACTTGTACCTTAAATGAGGTTCTTGTAAACAGAGCTGTCCCAAACTTTGGGGTGCCTGTGTCTTTTTGATTTTAATTTCCCTAAGCTATACGACCATAAGTGGAAGTGCCCTCGGCTCTGTTGCTTTGTTTTTTAGATGTTTCAGGAAACAGCATACACTTCTCCAGAGTGGCTGTTGGCAATTTACATCCCGCCCATCAGCATAACAAGGCTCCCAGTTCTCCATGGCCTGTCCTGCCTTTCTGGATTTTACACATTTTTCAGATGGCCCTTTTGACCGGGGGGGCAGTGAGACTTCATTGTAGTGCAAATTTCCTTTTCAAGCTTCCTTGGTTGGCCAAAAAGGGTGTATGCGTTTTTTCCTGAATATATTCAGGAAAAAACGCATACGCCCTTTTTGGCCAAGTGCATCATTGTGGACGTTCTGCCTCTTTTCCTATGCTTTACATGCAATTCCAGTCTACCTCCTGAAATCGGTTTCCTGCAATTCTGCCCCGCTTTCAAGTCCTCTTGGCAGCCTTACTTCAATAAATTTTTGGACGATAGCTGTCATTTATAACTCTGCAGGTATGTGAATTACAGGATCCCTGAGCTCCTTTCTTCAACTCCCTTTCTTGTGAGCTGGCCACGACACCGCAGGATTGCTTCAGGCCCTAGTCTGGTTCCGGCATGGCACGCTGAGCCTTTGGTTAATTCCTCTTCCTGGTGGGAAATGAGAGTTAAATTTGCCCGTCCAGACACCTCCAGCTAGTCTCTCATTGGTTCTCCCTATTCCTGTTCCTTTTCCGCAGAAATTGCAAACTGGGCCAAACAGGATGTTAAAGGCACTGACTCTCCAAGTGGGGAGAGTGTTAGTAAAGCGTCTGGAATATTGCACCCGAGTACCAGGGGACGAAAACTGAGACACATTTGAACACGTTTCCCGATCACACAGTGGATCATACTCTGGGTTGCACATGCATGTTTCAGCTGAAGGAAGAATCCCTTAAACCTGGAGAGTTGAGACCCATGGAATGGGTACCATGCAATATGACTTCAAAGGGTCTGCATTTGCTCACCGAACCTCACCAATCCTATCACTGCTGATTTTATGTCGCTGTACACACGCTGGATTCTCTTTTGGAGACATATAAATCCATAGGTTTTAAGATTCTTACTAGTCAGGTATATTCTTAGGCGTTTAATATGGGGTGTTGAGTCCACTTCGTTGAGCAAGCAGTAGCTCTTGTCTATTACATATTTGGCTTATGGAAAGGTATCTGTGCTAATTTCAATCTATGGTTTTATGCAGCACCCCAACTCACCTTTCCCCTTAAGCAAGCATAAGTTGGTTTTCTACATTTGAGACCCTATTCTGTTTTGTAATTCAGTTCCTGTGTAGCCAAGTTTACATTCCGTGTATTAGTGATATCTTATGATGTTTCTTTTTCTGTGTGACTTATTTCACTTAGAATCATCGTACCTGAATCCACTCATTATGCTGCTACTGGCCTGATGACATAGATTTCATTGCTGAGTGTTATTGCATTGTACGTAAGTACCACAACTTCTTGATCCATTTTTCGCTTTCTGCGATATTGAACTTGTACCGTAAACGATGTTTTTGTAAACAGAGCCGTCCCAAACTTTGGGGTGGCTGTGTCTTTTTGATTTTAATTTCCCTAAGCTATAGGACCATAAGTGGAAGTGCCCTAGGATCTGTTGCTTTGTTTTTTAGATGTTTCAGGAAACACCATACACTTCTCCAGAGTGGCTGTTTGCAATTTACATCCCGCCCATCAGCATAAGAAGGCTCCCAGTTCTCCATGGCCTGTCCTGCCTTTCTGGATTTTACACTTTTTTCAGATGGCCCTTTTGACCGGGGGGCAGTGAGACTTCATTGTAGTGCAGATTTCCTTTGCAAGCTTGCTTGGTTGGCCAAAAAGGGCGTATGCGTTTTTTCCTGAATATATTCAGGAAAAAACGCATACGCCCTTTTTGGCCAAGTGCATCATTGTGGACGTTCTGCCTCTTTTCCTATGCTTTACATGCAATTCCAGTCTACCTCCTGAAATCGGTTTCCTGCAATTCTGCCCCGCTTTCAAGTCCTCTTGGCAGCCTTACTTCAATATGTTTTTGGACGATAGCTGTCATTTATAACTCTGCAGGTTTGTGAATTACAGGGCCCCTGAGCTCCTTTCTTCAACTCGCTTTCTTGTGAGCTGGCCGCAACACCGCAGGATTGCTTCAGGCCCTAGTGTGGGTCCGGCATGGCACGCTGAGCCTTTGGTTAATTCCTCTTCCTGGTGGGAAATAAGAGTTAAATTTGCCCGTCCAGACACCTCCAGCTAGTCTCTCATTGGTTCTCCCTATTCCTGTTCATTTTCCGCAGAAATTGCAAACTGGGCCAAACAGGAGGTTAAAGGCACTGACTCTCCAAGTGGGGAGAGTGTTAGTAAAGCGTCTGGAATGTTGCACCCGAGTACCAGGGGACGAAAACTGAGACACATTTGAACACGTTTCCCGATCACTTGTTGGATCATACTCTGGGTTCCACATGCATGTTTTAGCTGAAGGAAGAATCCCTTAAACCTGGAGAGTTGAGACCCATGGAATGGGTACCATGCAATATGACTTCAAAGGGTCTGCATTTGCTCACCGAACCTCACCAATCCTATCACTGCTGTGTTCATGCCGCTGTACACATGCTTGATTCTCTTTCGGAGACATAAATCCATAGCTTTTAAGATTCTTACTAGTCAGGTATATTCTTAGGCGTTTAATATGGGGTGTTGAGTCCACTTCGTTGAGCAAGGAGTAGCTCTTGTCTATTATATATTTGGCTTATTGAATGTTATCTGTGCTAATTTCAATCTCTGGTTTTATGCAGCACCCCAACTCACCATTCCCCTTAAGCAAGCATAAGTTGGTTTTCTACATTTGAGACCCTGTTCTGTTTTGTAATTCAGTTCCTGTGTAGCAAAGTTTACATTCCATGTATTAGTGATAACTTATGATGTTTCTTTTTCTCTGTGACTTATTTCACTTAGAATCATGGTATCTGAATCCACTCATTATGCTGCTAAGGGCCTGATGACATAGATTTCATTGCTGAGTGATATTGTATTGTACGTAATACCACAACTTATTTATTCATTTTTCGCTTTCTGCGATATTGAACTTTTACGGTAAATGAGGTTCTTATAAACAGAGCCGTCGCAAACTTTGGGGTTGCTGTGTCTTTTTGATTTTAATTTCCCTAAGCTATAGGACCATAAGTGGAAGTGCCCTAGGCTCTGTTGCTTTGTTTTTTAGATGTTTCAGGAAACACCATACACTTCTCCAGAGTGGCTGTTGGCAATTTACATCCCGCCCATCAGCATAAGAAGGCTCCCAGTTCTCCATGGCCTGTCCTGCCTTTCTGGATTTTACACATTTTTCAGATGGCCCTTTTGACCGGGGGGGCAGTGAGACTTCATTGTAGTGCAGATTTCCTTTTCAAGCTTGCTTGGTTGGCCAAAAAGTGCGTATGCGTTTTTTCCTGAATATATTCAGGAAAAAACGCATACGCCCTTTTTGGCCAAGTGCATCATTGTGGACGTTCTGCCTCTTTTCCTATGCTTTACATGCAATTCCAGTCTACCTCCTGAAATCGGTTTCCTGCAATTCTGCCCCGCTTTCAAGTCCTCTTGGCAGCCTTACTTCAATATATTTTTGGACGATAGCTGTCATTTATAACTCTGCAGGTTTGCGAATTACAGGGCCCCGGAGCTCCTTTCTTCAACTTGCTTTCTTGTGAGCTGGCCGCAACACCGCAGGATTGCTTCAGGCCCTAGTGTGGTTCCGGCATGGCACGCTGAGCCTTTGGTTAATTCCTCTTCCTGGTGGGAAATGAGAGTTAAATTTGCCCGTCCAGACACCTCCAGCTAGTCTCTCATTGGTTCTCCCTATTCCTGTTCATTTTCCGCAGAAATTGCAAACTGGGCCAAACAGGATGTTAAAGGCACTGACTCTCCAAGTGGGGAGAGTGTTAGTAAAGCGTCTGGAATGTTGCACCCGAGTACCAGGGGACGAAAACTGAGACACATTTGAACACGTTTCCCGATCACACGGTGGATCATACTCTGGGTTCCACATGCATGTTTTAGCTGAAGGAAGAATCCCTTAAACCTGGAGAGTTGAGACCCATGGAATGGGTACCATGCAATATGACTTCAAAGGGTCTGCATTTGCTCACCGAACCTCACCAATCCTATCACTGCTGCTTTTATGTCGCTGTACACACGCTGGATTCTCTTTTGGAGACATATAAATCCATAGGTTTTAAGATTCTTACTAGTCAGGTATATTCTTAGGCGTTTAATATGGGGTGTTGAGTCCACTTCGTTGAGCAAGCAGTAGCTCTTGTCTATTACATATTTGGCTTATCGAAAGATATCTGTGCTAATTTCAATCTCTGGTTTTATGCAGCACCCCAACTCACCTTTCCCCTTAAGCAAGCATAAGTTGGTTTTCTACATTTGAGACACTGTTCTGTTTTGTAATTCAGTTCCTGTGTAGCCAAGTTTACATTCCGTGTATTAGTGATACCTTATGATGTTTCTTTTTCTGTGTGACTTATTTCACTTAGAATCATCGTACCTGAATCCACTCATTATGCTGCTACTGGCCTGATGACATAGATTTCATTGCTGAGTGATATTGCATTCTACGTAAGTACCACAACTTCTTTATCCATTTTTCGCTTTCTGCGATATTGAACTTGTACCGTAAACGAGGTTCTTGTAAACAGAGCCGTCCCAAACTTTGGCGTGGCTGTGTCTTTTTGATTTTAATTTCCCTAAGCTATAGGACCATAAGTGGAAGTGCCCTAGGCTCTGTTGCTTTGTTTTTTAGATGTTTCAGGAAACACCATACACTTCTCCAGAGTGGCTTTTGGCAATTTACATCGCACCCATCAGCATAACAAGGCTCCCAGTTCTCACTGGCCTGTCCTGCCTCTCTGGATTATACACTTTTTTCAGATGGCCCTTTTGACCGGGGGGGCAGTGAGACTTCATTGTAGAGCAGATTTCCTTTGCAAGCTTGCTTGGTTGGCCAAAAAGGGTGTATGCGTTTTTTCCTGAATATATTCAGGAAAAAATGCATACGCCCTTTTGGCCAAGTGCATCATTGTGGACGTTCTGCCTCTTTTCCTATGCTTTACATGCAATTCCAGTCTACCTCCTGAAATCGGTTTCCTGCAATTCTGTCCCGCTTTCAAGTCCTCGTGGCAGGCTTACTTCAATATATTTTTGGACGATAGCTGTCATTTATAACTCTGCAGGTTTGTGAATTACAGTGCCCCGGAGCTCCTTTCTTCAACTCGCTTTCTTGTGAGCTGGCCGCAACACCGCAGCATTGCTTCAGGCCCTAGTGTGGTTCCGGCATGGCACGCTGAGCCTTTGGTTAATTCCTCTTCCTGGTGGGAAATGAGAGTTAAATTTGCCCGTCCAGACACCTCCAGCTAGTCTCTCATTGGTTCTCCCTATTCCTGTTCATTTTCCGCAGAAATTGCAAACTGGGCCAAACAGGAGTTTAAAGGCACTGACTCTCCAAGTGGGGAGAGTGTTAGTAAAGCGTCTGGAATGTTGCACCCGAGTACCAGGGGATGAAAACTGAGACACATTTGAACACGTTTCCCGATCACACGGTAGATCATACTCTAGGTTCCACATGCATGTTTTAGCTGAAGGAAGAATCCCTTAAACCTGGAGAGTTGAGACCCATGGAATGGGTACCATGCAATATGACTTCAAAGGGTCTGCATTTGCTCACCGAACCTCACCAATCCTATCACTGCTGCATTTATGCCGCTGTACACACGCTTGAATCTCTTTCGGAGACTTATAAATCCATAGGTTTTAAGATTCTTACTAGTCAGGTATATTCTTAGGCGTTTAATATGGGGTGTTGAGTCCACTTCGTTGAGCAAGGAGTAGCTCTTGTCTATTACATATTTGGCTTATGGAACGGTATCTGTGCTAATTTCAATCTCTGGTTTTATGCAGCACCCCAACTCACCATTCCCCTTAAGCAAGCATAAGTTGGTTTTCTACATTTGAGAACCTGTTCTGTTTTGTAATTCAGTTCCTGTGTAGCCAAGTTTACATTCCGTGTATTAGTGATACCTTATGATGTTTCTTTTTCTGTGTGACTTATTTCACTTAGAATCATCGTACCTGAATCCACTCATTATGCTGCTACTGGCCTGATGACATAGATTTCATTGCTGAGTGATATTGCATTCTACGTAAGTACCACAACTTCTTTATCCATTTTTCGCTTTCTGCGATATTGAACTTGTACCGTATACGAGGTTCTTGTAAACAGAGCCGTCCCAAACTTTGGGGTGGCTGTGTCTTTTTGATTTTAATTTCCCTAAGCTATAGGACCATAAGTGGAAGTGCCCTAGGCTCTGTTGCTTTCTTTTTTAGATGTTTCAGGAAACACCATACACTTCTCCAGAGTGGCAGTTGGCAATTTACATCCCGCCCATCAGCATAAGAAGGCTCCCAGTTCTCCATGGCCTGTCCTGCCTTTCTGGATTTTACACATTTTTCAGATGGCCCTTTTGACCGGGGGGCAGTGAGACTTCATTGTAGTGCAGATTTCTTTTGCAAGCTTGATTGGTTGGCCAAAAAGGGCGTATGCGTTTATTCCTGAATATATTCAGGAAAAAACGCATACGCCCTTTTTGGCCAAGTGCATCATTGTGGACGTTCTGCCTCTTTTCCTAAGCTTTACATGCAATTCCAGTCTACCTCCTGAAATCGGTTTCCTGCAATTCTGCCTCGCTTTCAAGTCCTCTTGGCAGGCTTACTTCAATATGTTTTTGGACAATAGCTGTCATTTATAACTCTGCAAGTTTGTGAATTACAGGGCCCCTGAGCTCCTTTCTTCAACTTGCTTTCTTGTGAGATGGCCGCAACACCGCAGGATTGCTTCAGGCCCTAGTGTGGTTCCGGCATGGCTCGCTGAGCCTTTGGTTAATTCCTCTTCCTGGTGGGAAATGAGAGTTAAATTTGCCCGTCCAGGCACCTCCAGCTAGTCTCTCATTGGTTCTCCCTATTCCTGTTCATTTTCCTCAGAAATTGCAAATTGGGCCAAACAGGAGGTAAAAGGCACTGACTCTCCAAGTGGGGAGAGTGTTAGTAAAACGTCTGGAATGTTGCACCCGAGTACCAGGGGACGAAAACTGAGACACATTTGAACACGTTTCCCGATCACACGGTGGATCATACTCTGGGTTCCACATGCATGTTTTAGCTGAAGGAAGAATCCCTTAAACCTGGAGAGTTGAGACCCATGGAATGGGTACCATGCAATATGACTTCAAAGGGTCTGCATTTGCTCACGGAACCTCACCAATCCTGTCACTGCTGGGTTTATGCCGCTGTACACACGCTGGATTCTCTTTCAGAGACATATAAATCCATAGGTTTTAAGATTCTTACTAGTCAGTTATATTCTTAGGCGTTTAATAAGGGGTGTTGGGTGCACTTCGTTGAGCAAGGAGTAGCTCTTGTCTATTATATATTTGGCTTATGGAACGGTATCTGTGCTAATTTCAATCTCTGGTTTTATGCAGCACCCCAACTCACCATTCCCCTTAAGCAAGCATAAGTTGGTTCTACATTTGAGACCCTGTTCTGTTTTGTATTTCACTTCCTGTGTAGCCAAGTTTACATTCCGTGTATTAGTGATAACTTATGATGTTTCTTTTTCTGTGTGATTTATTTCACTTAGAATCATCGTACCTGAATGCACTGATTATGCTGCTACGGGCCTGATGACATAGATTTCATTGCTGAGTGATATTGCATTGTACGTAAGTACCACAATTTCTTTATCCATTTTTCGCTTTCTGCGATATTGAACTTGTACCATAAACGAGGTTCTTGTAAACAGAGCCGTCCCAAACTTTGGGGTGGCTGTGTCTTTTTGATTTTAATTTCCCTAAGCTATAGGACCATAAGTGGATGTGCCCTAGGCTCTGTTGCTTTGTTTTTCAGATGTTTCAGGAAACACCATACACTTTTCCAGAGTGGCTGTTTGCCATTGACATCCCGCCCATCAGCATAAGAAGGCTCCCAATTCTCCATGGCCTGTCCTGCCTTTCTGGATTATACACTTTTTTCAGATGGTCCTTTTGACCGGGGGGCAGTGAGACTTCATTGTAGTGCAGATTTCCTTTGCAAGCTTGCTTGGTTGGCCAAAAAGGGCGTATGCGTTTTTTCCTGAATATATTCAGGAAAAAACGCATACGCCCTTTTTGGCCAAGTGCATCATTGTGGACGTTCTGCCTCTTTTCCTATGCTTTACATGCAATTCCTGTCTACCTCCTGAAATCGGTTTCCTGCAATTCTGCCCCGATTTCAAGTCCTCTTGGCAGCCTTACTTCAATATATTTTTGGACGATAGCTGTCATTTATAACTCTGCAGGTTTGTGAATTATAGTGCCCCTGAGCTCCTTTCTTCAACTCGCTTTCTTGTGAGCTGGCCGCAACACCGCAGGATTGCTTCAGGCCCTAGTGTGGTTTCGGCATGGCTCGCTGAGCCTTTGGTTAATTCCTCTTCCTGGTGGGAAATGAGAGTTAAATTTGCCCGTCCAGACACCTCCAGCTAGTCTCTCATTGGTTCTCCCTATTCCTGTTCATTTTCCGCAGAAATTGCAAACTGGGGAAAACAAGAGGTTAAAGGCACTGACTCTCCAAGTGGGGAGAGTGTTAGTAAAGCGTCTGGAATGTTGCACCCGAGTACCAGGGGACGAAAACTGAGACACATTTGAACACGTTTCCCGATCACATGGTGGTTCGTACTCTGGGTTCCACATGCATGTTTTAGCTGAAGGAAGAATCCCTTAAACCTGGAGAGTTGAGAACCATGGAATGGGTACCATGCAATATGACTTCAAAGGGTCTGCATTTGCTCACCGAACCTCACCAATCCTATCACTGCTGCGTTTAGGCCACTGTACACACGCTTGATTCTCTTTCGGAGACATATAAATCCATAGGTTTTAAGATTCTTACTAGTCAGGTATATTCTTAGACGTTTAATATGGGGTGTTGAGTCCACTTCGTTGAGCAAGGACTAGCTCTTGTCTATTACATATTTGGCTTATGGAACGGTATCTGTGCTAATTTCAATCTCTGGTTTTATGCAGCACCCCAACTCACCATTCCCCTTAAGCAAGCATAAGTTGGTTTTCTACATTTGAGACCCTGTTCTGTTTTGTAGTTCAGTTCCTGTGTAGCAAAGTTTACATTCCATGTATTAGTGATAACTTATGATGTTTCTTTTTCTCTGTGACTTATTTCACTTAGAATCATCGTACCTGAATCAACTCATTATGCTGCTAAGGGCCTGATGACATAGATTTCATTGCTGAGTGATATTGCATTGTACGTAAGTACCTCAACTTCTTTATCCATTTCTCGCTTTCTGCGATATTGAACTTGTACCGTAAATGAGGTTCTTGTAAACAGAGCTGTCCCAAACTTTGGGGTGCCTGTGTCTTTTTGATTTTAATTTCCCTAAGCTATACGACCATAAGTGGAAGTGCCCTCGGCTCTGTTGCTTTGTTTTTTAGATGTTTCAGGAAACACCATACACTTCTCCAGAGTGGCTGTTGGCAATTTACATCCCGCCCATCAGCATAACAAGGCTCCCAGTTCTCCATGGCCTGTCCTGCCTTTCTGGATTTTACACATTTTTCAGATGGCCCTTTTGACCGGGGGGGCAGTGAGACTTCATTGTAGTGCAAATTTCCTTTTCAAGCTTCCTTGGTTGGCCAAAAAGGGTGTATGCGTTTTTTCCTGAATATATTCAGGAAAAAACGCATACGCCCTTTTTGGCCAAGTGCATCATTGTGGACGTTCTGCCTCTTTTCCTATGCTTTACATGCAATTCCAGTCTACCTCCTGAAATCGGTTTCCTGCAATTCTGCCCCGCTTTCAAGTCCTCTTGGCAGCCTTACTTCAATAAATTTTTGGACGATAGCTGTCATTTATAACTCTGCAGGTATGTGAATTACAGGATCCCTGAGCTCCTTTCTTCAACTCCCTTTCTTGTGAGCTGGCCACGACACCGCAGGATTGCTTCAGGCCCTAGTGTGGTTCCGGCATGGCACGCTGAGCCTTTGGTTAATTCCTCTTCCTGGTGGGAAATGAGAGTTAAATTTGCCCGTCCAGACACCTCCAGCTAGTCTCTCATTGGTTCTCCCTATTCCTGTTCATTTTCCGCAGAAATTGCAAACTGGGCCAAACAGGAGGTTAAAGGCACTGACTCTCCAAGTGGGGAGAGTGTTAGTAAAGCGTCTGGAATGTTGCACCCGAGTACCAGGGGACGAAAACTGAGACACATTTGAACACGTTTCCCGATCACTTGTTGGATCATACTCTGGGTTCCACATGCATGTTTTAGCTGAAGGAAGAATCCCTTAAACCTGGAGAGTTGAGACCCATGGAATGGGTACCATGCAATATGACTTCAAAGGGTCTGCATTTGCTCACCGAACCTCACCAATCCTATCACTGCTGTGTTCATGCCGCTGTACACATGCTTGATTCTCTTTCGGAGACATAAATCCATAGCTTTTAAGATTCTTACTAGTCAGGTATATTCTTAGGCGTTTAATATGGGGTGTTGAGTCCACTTCGTTGAGCAAGGAGTAGCTCTTGTCTATTATATATTTGGCTTATTGAATGTTATCTGTGCTAATTTCAATCTCTGGTTTTATGCAGCACCCCAACTCACCATTCCCCTTAAGCAAGCATAAGTTGGTTTTCTACATTTGAGACCCTGTTCTGTTTTGTAATTCAGTTCCTGTGTAGCAAAGTTTACATTCCATGTATTAGTGATAACTTATGATGTTTCTTTTTCTCTGTGACTTATTTCACTTAGAATCATCGTACCTGAATCCACTCATTATGCTGCTAAGGGCCTGATGACATAGATTTCATTGCTGAGTGTTATTGCATTGTACGTAAGTACCACAACTTATTTATTCATTTTTCGCTTTCTGCGATATTGAACTTTTACGGTAAATGAGGTTCTTATAAACAGAGCCGTCGTAAACTTTGGGGTTGCTGTGTCTTTTTGATTTTAATTTCCCTAAGCTATAGGACCATAAGTGGAAGTGCCCTAGGCTCTGTTGCTTTGTTTTTTAGATGTTTCAGGAAACACCATACACTTCTCCAGAGTGGCTGTTGGCAATTTACATCCCGCCCATCAGCATAAGAAGGCTCCCAGTTCTCCATGGCCTGTCCTGCCTTTCTGGATTTTACACATTTTTCAGATGGCCCTTTTGACCGGGGGGGCAGTGAGACTTCATTGTAGTGCAGATTTCCTTTTCAAGCTTGCTTGGTTGGCCAAAAAGGGCGTATGCGTTTTTTCCTGAATATATTCAGGAAAAAACGCATACGCCCTTTTTGGCCAAGTGCATCATTGTGGACGTTCTGCCTCTTTTCCTATGCTTTACATGCAATTCCAGTCTACCTCCTGAAATCGTTTTCCTGCAATTCTGCCCCGCTTTCAAGTCCTCTTGGCAGCCTTACTTCAATATATTTTTGGACGATAGCTGTCATTTATAACTCTGCAGGTTTGCGAATTACAGGGCCCCGGAGCTCCTTTCTTCAACTTGCTTTCTTGTGAGCTGGCCGCAACACCGCAGGATTGCTTCAGGCCCTAGTGTGGTTCCGGCATGGCACGCTGAGCCTTTGGTTAATTCCTCTTCCTGGTGGGAAATGAGAGTTAAATTTGCCCGTCCAGACACCTCCAGCTAGTCTCTCATTGGTTCTCCCTATTCCTGTTCATTTTCCGCAGAAATTGCAAACTGGGCCAAACAGGATGTTAAAGGCACTGACTCTCCAAGTGGGGAGAGTGTTAGTAAAGCGTCTGGAATGTTGCACCCGAGTACCAGGGGACGAAAACTGAGACACATTTGAACACGTTTCCCGATCACACGGTGGATCATACTCTGGGTTCCACATGCATGTTTTAGCTGAAGGAAGAATCCCTTAAACCTGGAGAGTTGAGACCCATGGAATGGGTACCATGCAATATGACTTCAAAGGGTCTGCATTTGCTCACCGAACCTCACCAATCCTATCACTGCTGCTTTTATGTCGCTGTACTCACGCTGGATTCTCTTTTGGAGACATATAAATCCATAGGTTTTAAGATTCTTACTAGTCAGGTATATTCTTAGGCATTTAATATGGGGTGTTGAGTCCACTTCGTTGAGCAAGCAGTAGCTCTTGTCTATTACATATTTGGCTTATCGAAAGATATCTGTGCTAATTTCAATCTCTGGTTTTATGCAGCACCCCAACTCACCTTTCCCCTTAAGCAAGCATAAGTTGGTTTTCTACATTTGAGACCCTGTTCTGTTTTGTAATTCAGTTCCTGTGTAGCCAAGTTTACATTCCGTGTATTAGTGATACCTTATGATGTTTCTTTTTCTGTGTGACTTATTTCACTTAGAATCATCGTACCTGAATCCACTCATTATGCTGCTACTGGCCTGATGACATAGATTTCATTGCTGAGTGATATTGCATTCTACGTAAGTACCACAACTTCTTTATCCATTTTTCGCTTTCTGCGATATTGAACTTGTACCGTAAACGAGGTTCTTGTAAACAGAGCCGTCCCAAACTTTGGCGTGGCTGTGTCTTTTTGATTTTAATTTCCCTAAGCTATAGGACCATAAGTGGAAGTGCCCTAGGCTCTGTTGCTTTGTTTTTTAGATGTTTCAGGAAACACCATACACTTCTCCAGAGTGGCTTTTGGCAATTTACATCGCACCCATCAGCATAACAAGGCTCCCAGTTCTCACTGGCCTGTCCTGCCTCTCTGGATTATACACTTTTTTCAGATGGCCCTTTTGACCGGGGGGGCAGTGAGACTTCATTGTAGAGCAGATTTCCTTTGCAAGCTTGCTTGGTTGGCCAAAAAGGGTGTATGCGTTTTTTCCTGAATATATTCAGGAAAAAATGCATACGCCCTTTTGGCCAAGTGCATCATTGTGGACGTTCTGCCTCTTTTCCTATGCTTTACATGCAATTCCAGTCTACCTCCTGAAATCGGTTTCCTGCAATTCTGTCCCGCTTTCAAGTCCTCGTGGCAGGCTTACTTCAATATATTTTTGGACGATAGCTGTCATTTATAACTCTGCAGGTTTGTGAATTACAGTGCCCCGGAGCTCCTTTCTTCAACTCGCTTTCTTGTGAGCTGGCCGCAACACCGCAGCATTGCTTCAGGCCCTAGTGTGGTTCCGGCATGGCACGCTGAGCCTTTGGTTAATTCCTCTTCCTGGTGGGAAATGAGAGTTAAATTTGCCCGTCCAGACACCTCCAGCTAGTCTCTCATTGGTTCTCCCTATTCCTGTTCATTTTCCGCAGAAATTGCAAACTGGGCCAAACAGGAGTTTAAAGGCACTGACTCTCCAAGTGGGGAGAGTGTTAGTAAAGCGTCTGGAATGTTGCACCCGAGTACCAGGGGATGAAAACTGAGACACATTTGAACACGTTTCCCGATCACACGGTAGATCATACTCTAGGTTCCACATGCATGTTTTAGCTGAAGGAAGAATCCCTTAAACCTGGAGAGTTGAGACCCATGGAATGGGTACCATGCAATATGACTTCAAAGGGTCTGCATTTGCTCACCGAACCTCACCAATCCTATCACTGCTGCATTTATGCCGCTGTACACACGCTTGAATCTCTTTCGGAGACTTATAAATCCATAGGTTTTAAGATTCTTACTAGTCAGGTATATTCTTAGGCGTTTAATATGGGGTGTTGAGTCCACTTCGTTGAGCAAGGAGTAGCTCTTGTCTATTACATATTTGGCTTATGGAACGGTATCTGTGCTAATTTCAATCTCTGGTTTTATGCAGCACCCCAACTCACCATTCCCCTTAAGCAAGCATAAGTTGGTTTTCTACATTTGAGAACCTGTTCTGTTTTGTAATTCAGTTCCTGTGTAGCCAAGTTTACATTCCGTGTATTAGTGATACCTTATGATGTTTCTTTTTCTGTGTGACTTATTTCACTTAGAATCATCGTACCTGAATCCACTCATTATGCTGCTACTGGCCTGATGACATAGATTTCATTGCTGAGTGATATTGCATTCTACGTAAGTACCACAACTTCTTTATCCATTTTTCGCTTTCTGCGATATTGAACTTGTACCGTATACGAGGTTCTTGTAAACAGAGCCGTCCCAAACTTTGGGGTGGCTGTGTCTTTTTGATTTTAATTTCCCTAAGCTATAGGACCATAAGTGGAAGTGCCCTAGGCTCTGTTGCTTTCTTTTTTAGATGTTTCAGGAAACACCATACACTTCTCCAGAGTGGCAGTTGGCAATTTACATCCCGCCCATCAGCATAAGAAGGCTCCCAGTTCTCCATGGCCTGTCCTGCCTTTCTGGATTTTACACATTTTTCAGATGGCCCTTTTGACCGGGGGGCAGTGAGACTTCATTGTAGTGCAGATTTCTTTTGCAAGCTTGATTGGTTGGCCAAAAAGGGCGTATGCGTTTATTCCTGAATATATTCAGGAAAAAACGCATACGCCCTTTTTGGCCAAGTGCATCATTGTGGACGTTCTGCCTCTTTTCCTAAGCTTTACATGCAATTCCAGTCTACCTCCTGAAATCGGTTTCCTGCAATTCTGCCTCGCTTTCAAGTCCTCTTGGCAGGCTTACTTCAATATGTTTTTGGACAATAGCTGTCATTTATAACTCTGCAAGTTTGTGAATTACAGGGCCCCTGAGCTCCTTTCTTCAACTTGCTTTCTTGTGAGATGGCCGCAACACCGCAGGATTGCTTCAGGCCCTAGTGTGGTTCCGGCATGGCTCGCTGAGCCTTTGGTTAATTCCTCTTCTTTGTGGGAAATGAGAGTTAAATTTGTCCGTCCAGACACCTCCAGCTAGTCTCTCATTGGTTTTCCCTATTCCTGTTCATTTTCCTCAGAAATTGCAAACTGGACCAAACAGGAGGTTAAAAGCCCTGACTCTCCAAGTAGGGAGAGTGTTAGTAAAGCATCTGGAATGTTGCACCCGAGTACCAGGGGACAAAAACTGAGACACATTTGAACACGTTTCCCGATCACACGGTGGATCATACTCTGGGTTCCACATGCATGTTTTAGCTGAAGGAAGAATCCCTTAAACCTGGAGAGTTGAGACCCATGGAATGGGTACCATGCAATATGACTTCAAAGGGTCTGCATTTGCTCACCGAACCTCACCAATCCTATCACTGCTGCGTTTATGCCGCTGTACACATGCTTGATTCTCTTTCGGAGACATATAAATCCATAGGTTTTAAGATTCTTACTAGTCAGGTATATTCTTAGGCATTTAATATGGGGTGTTGAGTTCACTTCGTTGAGCAAGGAGTAGCTCTTGTCTATTACATATTTGGATTATGGAAAGGTATCTGTGCTAATTTCAATCTCTGGTTTTATGCAGCACCCCAACTCACCTTTCCCCTTAAGCAAGCATAAGTTGGTTTTCTACATTTGAGACCCTATTCTGTTTTGTAATTCAGTTCCTGTGTAGCCAAGTTTACATTCCGTGTATTAGTGATACCTTATGATGTTTCTTTTTCTGTGTGACTTATTTCACTTAGAATCATCGTACCTGAATCCACTCATTATGCTGCTACTGGCCTGATGACATAGATTTCATTGCTGAGTGATATTGCATTCTACGTAAGTACCACAACTTCTTTATCCATTTTTCGCTTTCTGCGATATTGAACTTGTACCGTAAACGAGGTTCTTGTAGACAGAGCCATCCCAAACTTTGGGGTGGTTGTGTCTTTTTGAGTTTAATTTCCCTAAGCTATAGGACCATAAGTGGAAGTGCCCTAGGCTCTGTTGCTTTGTTTTTTAGATGTTTCAGGAAACACTATACATTTCTCCAGAGTGGCTGTTTGCAATTTACATCCTGCCCATCAGTATAACAAGGCTCGCAGTTCTCCATGGCCTGTCCTGCCTTTCTGGATTTTACACTTTTTTCAGATGTCATTTTTGACCGGGGGGCAGTGAGACTTCATTGTAGTGCAGATTTCCTTTGCAAGCTTGGTTGGTTGGCCAAAAAGGGCGTATGCGTTTTTTCCTGAATATATTCAGGAAAAAACGCATACGTCCTTTTTGGCCAAGTGCATCATTGTGGACGTTCTGCCTCTTTTCCTATGCTTTACATGCAATTCCAATCTACCTCCTGAAATCGGTTTCCTGCAATTCTGCCCCGCTTTCAAGTCCTCTTGGCAGCCTTACTTCAATATATTTTTGGACGATAGCTGTCATTTATAACTCTGCAGGTTTGTGAATTACAGTGCCCCTGAGCTCCTTTCTTCAACTTGCTTTCTTGTGAGCTGGCCGCAACACCGCAGGATTGCTTCAGGCCCTAGTGTGGTTCCGGCATGGCTCGCTGAGCCTTTGGTTAATTCCTCTTCTTGGTGGGAAATGAGAGTTAAATTTGTCCGTCCAGACACCTCCAGCTAGTCTCTCATTGGTTTTCCCTATTCCTGTTCATTTTCCTCAGAAATTGCAACCTGGACCAAACAGGAGGTTAAAAGCCCTGACTCTCCAAGTAGGGAGAGTGTTAGTAAAGCATCTGGAATGTTGCACCCGAGTACCAGGGGACAAAAACTGAGACACATTTGAACACGTTTCCCGATCACACGGTGGATCATACTCTGGGTTCCACATGCATGTTTTAGCTGAAGGAAGAATCCCTTAAACCTGGAGAGTTGAGACCCATGGAATGGGTACCATGCAATATGACTTCAAACGGTCTGCATTTGCTCACCGAACCTCACCAATCCTATCACTGCTGCGTTTATGCCGCTGTACACACGCTGGATTCTCTTTCGGAGACATATAAATCCATAGGTTTTAAGATTCTTACTAGTCAGGTATATTCTTAGGCGTTTAATATGGGGTGTTGAGTCCACTTCGTTGAGCAAGCAGTAGCTCTTGTCTATTACATATTTGGCTTATGGAAAGGTATCTGTGCTAATTTCAATCTCTGGTTTTATGCAGCACCCCAACTCACCTTCCCCCTTAAGCAAGCATAATTTGGTTTTCTACATTTGAGACCCTATTCTGTTTTGTAATTCAGTTCCTGTGTAGCCAAGTTTACATTCCGTGTATTAGTGATACCTTATGATGTTTCTTTTTCTGTGTGACTTATTTCACTTAGAATCATCGTACCTGAATCCACTCATTATGCTGCTACTGGCCTGATGACATAGATTTCATTGCTGAGTGATATTGCATTCTACGTAAGTACCACAACTTCTTTATCCATTTTTCGCTTTCTGCGATATTGAACTTGTACTGTAAACGAGGTTCTTGTAAACAGAGCTGTCCCAAACTTTGGGGTGGCTGTGTCTTTTTGATTTTAATTTCCCTAAGCTATAGGACCATAAGTGGAAGTGCCCTAGGCTCTGTTGCTTTGTTTTTTAGATGTTTCAGGAAACACCATACACTTCTCCAGAGTGGCTTTTGGCAATTTACATCCCACCCATCAGAATAACAAGGCTCCCAGTTCTCCATGGCCTGTTCTAACTTTCTGGATTATACACTTTTTTCAGATGGCCCTTTTGACCGGGGGGCAGTGAGACTTCATTGTAGTGCAGATTTCCTTTGCAAGCTTGGTTGGTTGGCCAAAAAGGGCGTATGCGTTTTTTCCTGAATATATTCAGGAAAAAACGCATACGCACTTTTTGGCCAAGTGCATCATTGTGGACGTTCTGCCTCTTTTCCTATGCTTTACATGCAATTCCAGTCTACCTCCTGAAATCGGTTTCCTGCAATTCTGCCTCGCATTGAAGTCCTCTTGGCAGGCTTACTTCAATATATTTTTGGACGATAGCTGTCATTTATAACTCTGGAGGTTTGTGAATTACAGGGCCCCGGAGCTCCTTTCTTCAACTCGCTTTCTTGTGAGCTGGCCGCAACACTGCAGGATTGCTTCAGGCCCTAGTGCGGTTCCGGCATGGCACGCTGAGCCTTTGGTTAATTCCTCTTCCTGGTGGGAAATGAGAGTTAAATTTGCCCGTCCAGACACCTCCAGCTAGTCTCTCATTGGTTCTCCCTATTCCTGTTCATTTTCCGCAGAAATTACAAACTGGGCCAAACAGGAGGTTAAAGGCACTGACTCTCCAAGTGGGGAGAGTGTTAGTAAAGCTTCAGGAATATTGCACCCGAGTATCAGGGGACGAAAACGGAGACACATTTGAACACGTTTCCCGATCACACGGTGGATCATACTCTGGGTTCCACATGCATATTTTAGCTGAAGGAAGAATCCCTTAAACCTGAAGAGTTGAGACCCATGGAATGGGTACCATGCAATATGACTTCAAAGGGTCTGCATTTGCTCACCGAACCTCAGGAATCTGATCACTGCTGCGTTTATGCCGCTGTACACACGCTTGATTCTCTTTTGGAGACATATAAATCCATAGGTTTTAAGATTCTTACTAGTCAGGTATATTCTTAGGCGTTTAATATGGGGTGTTGAGTCCACTTCGTTGAGCAAGGAGTAGCTCTTGTCTATTACATATTTGGCTTATGGAACGGTATCTGTGCTTATTTCAATCTCTGGTTTTATGCAGCACCCCAACTCACCATTCCCCTTAAGCAAGCATAAGTTGGTTTTCTACATTTGAGACCCTGTTTTGTTTTGTAATTCAGTTCCTGTGCAGCCAAGTTTACATTCCATGTATTAGTGATATCTTATGATGTTTCTTTTTCTGTGTGACTTATTTCACTTAGAATCTTCGTACGTGAATCCACTCATTATGCTGCTACTGGCCTGATGACATAGATTTCACTGCTGAGTGATATTGCATTGTACATAAGTACCACAACTTCTTTATCCATTTTTCGCTTTCTGCGATATTGAACTTGTACCGTAAACGAGGTTCTTGTAGACAGAGCCATCCCAAACTTTGGGGTGGTTGTGTCTTTTTGACTTTAATTTCCCTAAGCTATAGGACCATAAGTGGAAGTGCCCTAGGCTCTGTTGCTTTGTTTTTTAGATGTTTCAGGAAACACTATACATTTCTCCAGAGTGGCTGTTTGCAATTTACATCCTGCCCATCAGTATAACAAGGCTCGCAGTTCTCCATGGCCTGTCCTGCCTTTCTGGATTTTACACTTTTTTCAGATGGCCTTTTTGACCGGGGGGCAGTGAGACTTCATTGTAGTGCAGATTTCCTTTGCAAGCTTGGTTGGTTGGCCAAAAAGGGCGTATGCGTTTTTTCCTGAATATATTCAGGAAAAAACGCATACGTCCTTTTTGGCCAAGTGCATCATTGTGGACGTTCTGCCTCTTTTCCTATGCTTTACATGCAATTCCAATCTACCTCCTGAAATCGGTTTCCTGCAATTCTGCCCCGCTTTCAAGTCCTCTTGGCAGCCTTACTTCAATATATTTTTGGACGATAGCTGTCATTTATAACTCTGCAGGTTTGTGAATTACAGTGCCCCTGAGCTCCTTTCTTCAACTTGCTTTCTTGTGAGCTGGCCGCAACACCGCAGGATTGCTTCAGGCCCTAGTGTGGTTCCGGCATGGCTCGCTGAGCCTTTGGTTAATTCCTCGTCTTGGTGGGAAATGAGAGTTAAATTTGTCCGTCCAGACACCTCCAGCTAGTCTCTCATTGGTTTTCCCTATTCCTGTTCATTTTCCTCAGAAATTGCAACCTGGACCAAACAGGAGGTTAAAAGCCCTGACTCTCCAAGTAGGGAGAGTGTTAGTAAAGCATCTGGAATGTTGCACCCGAGTACCAGGGGACAAAAACTGAGACACATTTGAACACGTTTCCCGATCACACGGTGGATCATACTCTGGGTTCCACATGCATGTTTTAGCTGAAGGAAGAATCCCTTAAACCTGGAGAGTTGAGACCCATGGAATGGGTACCATGCAATATGACTTCAAAGGGTCTGCATTTGCTCACCGAACCTCACCAATCCTATCACTGCTGCGTTTATGCCGCTGTACACACGCTGGATTCTCTTTTGGAGACATATAAATCCATAAGTTTTAAGATTCTTACTAGTCAGGTATATTCTTAGGCGTTTAATATGGGGTGTTGAGTCCACTTCGTTGAGCAAGCAGTAGCTCTTGTCTATTACATATTTGGCTTATGGAAAGGTATCTGTGCTAATTTCAATCTCTGGTTTTATGCAGCACCCCAACTCACCTTCCCCCTTAAGCAAGCATAAGTTGGTTTTCTACATTTGAGACCCTATTCTGTTTTGTAATTCAGTTCCTGTGTAGCCAAGTTTACATTCCGTGTATTAGTGATACCTTATGATGTTTCTTTTTCTGTGTTACTTCTTTCACTTAGAATCATCATACCTGAATCCACTCATGCTGCTACTGGCCTGATGACATAGATTTCATTGCTGAGTGATATTGCGTTGTACGTAAGTACCACAACTTCTTTATCCATTTTTCGCTTTCTGCGATATTGAACTTGTACCGTATACGAGGTTCTTGTAAACAGAGCCGTCCCAAACTTTGGGGTGGCTGTGTCTTTTTGATTTTAATTTCCCTAAGCTATAGGACCATAAGTGGAAGTGCCCTAGGCTCTGTTGCTTTGTTTTTTAGATGTTTCAGGAAACACCATACACTTCTCCAGAGTGGCTGTTTGCAATTTACATCCCGCCCAGCAGCATAACAAGGCTCCCAGTTCTCCATGGCCTGTCCTGCCTTTCTGGATTTTAAACTTTTTTCAGATGGCCCTTTTGACCGTGGGGCAGTGAGACTTCATTGTAGTGCAGATTTCCTTTGCAAGCTTGCTTGGTTTGCCAAAAAGGGCGTATGCGTGTTTTCCTGAATATATTCAGGAAAAAACGCATACGCCCTTTTTGGCCAAGTGCATCATTGTGGACGTTCTGCCTCTTTTCCTATGCTTTACATGCAATTCCAGTCTACCTTCTGAAATCGGTTTCCTGCAATTCTGACCCGCTTTCAAGTCCTCTTGGCAGCCTTACTTCAATATATTTTTGGCCGATAGCTGTCATTTATAACTGTGCAGGTTTGTGAATTACAGGGCCCCTGAGCTCCTTTCTTCAACTCGCTTTCTTGTGAGCTGGCCGCAACACCGCAGGATTGCTTCAGGCCGTAGTGTGGTTCCGGCATGGCATGCTGAGCCTTTGGTTAATTCCTCTTCCTGGTGGGAAATGAGAGTTAAATTTGCCCGTCCAGACACCTCCAGGTAGTCTCTCATTGGTTCTCCCTATTCCTGTTCATTTTCCACAGAAATTGCAAACTAGGCCAAACAGGAGGTTAAAGGCACTGACTCTCCAATTGGGGAGAGTGTTAGTAAAACATCTGGAATGTTGCACCCGAGTACCAGGGGACGAAAACTGAGACACATTTGAACACGTTTCCCGATCACACGGTGGATCATACTCTGGGTTCCGCATGCATGTTTTAGCTGAAGGAAGAATCCCTTAAACCTGGAGATTTGAGAACCATGGAATGGGTACCATGCAATATGACTTCAAAGGGTCTGCATTTGCTCACCGAACCTCACCAATCCGATCACTGCTGCGTTTATGCCGCTGTACACACTCTTGATTCTCTTTCGGAGACATATAAATCCATAGGTTTTAAGATTCTTACTAGTCAGGTATATTCTTAGGCGTTTAATATGGGGTTTTGAGTCCACTTCGTTGAGCAAGGAGTAGCTCTTGTCTATTACATATTTGGCTTATGGAACGGTATCTGTGCTAATTTCAATCTCTGGTTTTATGCAGCACCCCACCTCACCATTCCCCTTAAGCAAGCATAAGTTGGTTTTCTACATTTGAGACCCTGTTCTGTTTTGTAATTCAGTTCCTGTGTAGCCAAGTTTACATTCCGTGTATTAGTGATAACTTATGATGTTTCTTTTTCTCTGTGACTTATTTCACTTAGAATCATCGTACCTGAATCCACTCATTATGCTGCTAAGGGCCTGATGACATAGATTTCATTGCTGAGTGATATTGCATTGTACGTAAGTACCTCAACTTCTTTATCCATTTCTCGCTTTCTGCGATATTCAACTTGTACCGTAAATGAGGTTCTTGTAAACAGAGCCGTCCCAAACTTTGGTGTGGCTGTGTCTTTTTGATTTTAATTTCCCTAAGCTATAGGACCATAAGTGGAAGTGCCCTAGGCTCTGTTGCTTTGTTTTTTAGATGTTTCAGGAAACACCATACACTTCTCCAGAGTGGCTGTTTGCAATTTACATCCCGCCCATCAGCATAACAAGGATCCCAGTTCTCCATGGCCTGTCCTGCCTTTCTGGATTTTACACTTTTTTCAGATGGCCCTTTTGACCGGGGGGCAGTGAGACTTCATTGTAGTGCAGATTTCCTTTGCAAGCTTGCTTGGTTGGCCAAGAAGGGCGTATGTGTTTTTTCCTGAATATATTCAGGAAAAAACGCATACGCCCTTTTTGGCCAAGTACATCATTGTGGACGTTCTGCCTCTTTTCCTATGCTTTACATGCAATTCCAGTCTACCTCCTGAAATCGGTTTCCTGCAATTCTGCCTCGTTTTCAAGTCCTCTTGGCAGGCTTACTTCAATATATTTTTGGACGATAGCTGTCATTTATAACTCTGCAGGTTTGTGAATTACAGGGCCCCGGAGCTCCTTTCTTCAACTCGTTTTCTTGTGAGCTGGCCGCAACACCGCAGGATTGCTTCAGGCCCTAGTGTGGTTCCGGCATGGCACGCTGAGCCTTTGGTTAATTCCTCTTCCTGGTGGGAAATGAGAGTTAAATTTGCCCGTCCAGACACCTCCAGCTAGTCTCTCATTGGTTCTCCCTATTCCTGTTTATCTTCCGCAGAAATTGCAAACTGGGCCAAACAGGAGGTTAAAGGCACTGACTCTCCAAGTGGCGAGAGTGTTAGTAAAGGGTCTGGAATGTTGCACCCGAGTACCAGGGGATGAAAACTGAGACACATTTGAACACGTTTCCCGATCACACGGTGGATCATACTCTGGTTTCCACATGCATGTTTTAGCTGAAGGAAGAATCCCTTAAACCTGGAGAGTTGAGACCCATGGAATGGGTACCATGCAATATGACTTCAAAGGGTCTGCATTTGCTCACCGAACCTCACCAATCCTATCACTGCTGCATTTATGCCGCTGTACACACGCTTGATTCTCTTTCGGAGACATACAAATCCATAGGTTTTAAGATTCTTACTAGTCAGGTATATTCTTAGGCGTTTAATATGGGGTGTTGAGTCCACTTCGTTGAGCAAGGAGTAGCTCTTGTCTATTACATATTAGCTTATGGAACGGTATCTGTGCTAATTTCAATCTCTGGTTTTATGCAGCACCCCAACTCACCATTCCCCTTAAGCAAGCATAAGTTGGTTTTCTACATTTGAGACCCTGTTCTGTTTTGTAATTCAGTTCCTGTGTAGCCAAGTTTACATTCCGTGTATTAGTGATACCTTATGATGTTTCTTTTTCTGTGTGACTTATTTCACTTAGAATCATCGTACCTGAATCCACTCATTATGCTGCTACTGGCCTGATGACATAGATTTCATTGCTGAGTGATATTGCATTCTACGTAAGTACCACAACTTCTTTATCCATTTTTCGCTTTCTGCGATATTGAACTTGTACCGTAAACGAGGTTCTTGTAAACAGAGCTGTCCCAATCTTTGGGGTGGCTGTGTCTTTTTGATTTTAATTTCCCTAAGCTATAGGACCATAAGTGGAAGTGCCCTAGGCTCTGTTGCTTAGTTTTTTAGATGTTTCATGAAACACCATTCACTTCTCCAGAGTGGCTGTTGGCAGTTTTCATCCCGCCCATCAGCATAACAAGGCTCCCAGTTCTCCATGGCCTGTCCTGCCTTTCTGGATTTTACACATTTTTCAGATGGCCCTTTTGACCGGCGGGCAGTGAGACTTCATTGTCGTGCAGATTTCCTTTGCAAGCATGCTGGGTTGGCCAAAAAGGGCGTATGCGTTTTTTCCTCCAGGAAACAACGCATACGCACTTTTTGGCCAAGTGCATCATTGTGGACATTCTGCCTCTTTTCCTATGCTTTACATGCAATTCCAGTCTACCTCCTGAAATCGGTTTCCTGCAATTCTGCCCCGCTTTCAAGTCCTCCTGGCAGCCTTACTTCAATATATTTTTGGACGATAGCTGTCATTTATAACTCTGCAGGTTTGTGAATTACAGGGCCCCTGAGCTCCTTTCTTCAACTCGCTTCCTTGTGAGCTGGCCGCAACACCGCAGGATTGCTTCAGGCCCTAGTGTGGTTCCAGCAAGGCACGCTGAGCCTTTGGTTAATTCCTCTTCCTGGTGGGAAATGAGAGTTAAATTTGCCCGTCCAGATACCTCCAGCTAGTCTCTCATTGGTTCTCCCTATTCCTGTTCATTTTCCGCAGAAATTGCAAACTGGGCCAAACAGGAGGTTAAAGGCACTGACTCTCCAAGTGGGGAGAGTGCTAGTAAAGCGTCTGGAATGATGCAACCGAGTACCAGGGGACGAAAACTGAGACACATTTGAACACGTTTCCCGATCACACAGTGGATCATACTCTGGGTTCCACATGCATGTTTTAGCTGAAGGAAGATTCCGTTAAACCTGGAGAGTTGAGACCCATGGAATGGATACCATGCAGTTTGAATTCAAAGGGTCTGCATTTGCTCACCAAAGCTCACCAGTCCTATCACTGCTGCGTTTATGTTGCTGTACACACCCTGGATTCTCTTTTTGAGATATATAAATCCATAGGTTTTAAGATTCTTACTAGTCAGGTATATTCTAAGGCGTTTAATACGGGGTGTTGAGTCCACTTCGCTGAGCAAGGAGTAGCTCTTGTCTATTACATATTTGGCTTATGGAACGGTATCTGTGCTAATTTCAATCTCTGGTTTTATGCAGCACTCCAACTCACCTTTCCCCTTAAGCAACCATAAGTTGGTTTTCTACATTTGAGACACTATTCTTTTTTGTATTTCAGTTCCTGTGTAGCCAAGTTTACATTCCGTGTAGTAGTGATATCTTATGATGTTTCTTTTTCTGTGTGACTTATTTCACTTAGAATCATCGTACCTGAATCCACTCATTATGCTGCTACGAGCCTGATGACATAGATTTCATTGCTGAGACATATTGCATTGTACATAAGTACCACAACTTCTTTATCCATTTTTCGCTTTCTGCGATATTGAACTTGTACCGTAAATGAGGTTCTTGTAAACAGAGCCATCCCAAACTTTAGGGTGGCTGTGTCTTTTTGATTTTAATTTCCCTAAGCTATAGGACCATAAGTGGAAGTGCCCTAGGCTCTGTTGCTTTGTTTTTTAGATGTTTCAAGAAACACCATACACTTCTCCAGAGTGGCTGTTGGCAATTTACATCCCGCCCATCAGCATAAGAAGGCTCCCAGTTCTCCATGGCCTGTCCTGCCTTTCTGGGTTTTATGCCTTTTTCAGATGGCCCTTTTGACCGGGGGGCAGTGAGACTTCATTGTAGTGCAGATTTCCTTTGCAAGCTTGCTTGGTTGGCCAAAAAGGGCGTATGCGTTTTTTCCTGAATATATTCAGGAAAAAACGCATACGCCCTTTTTGGCCAAGTGCATCATTGTGGACGTTCTGCCTCTTGTCCTATGCTTTACATGCAATTCCAGTCTACCTCCTGAAATCGGTTTCCTGCAATTCTACCCAACCTTCAAGTCCTCTTGGCTGCCTTACTTCAATATATTTTTGGACGGTAGCTGTCATTTATAACTCTGCAGGTTTGTGAATTACTGTGCCCCTGAGCTGTTTTCTTCAACTCGCTTTCTTGTGAGCTGGCCGTAACAGCGCAGGATTGCTTCAGGCCCTAGTGTGGTTCCGGCATGGCACGCTGAGCCTTTGTTTAATTCCTCTTCCTGGTGGGAAATGAGAGTTAAATTTGCCCGTCCAGACACCTCCAGCTAGTCTCTCATTGGTTCTCCCTATTCCTGTTCATTTTCTGCAGAAATTGCAAACTGGGCCAAACAGGAGGTTAAAGGCACTGACTCTCCAAGTGGGGAGAGTGTTAGTAAAGCGTCTGGAATGTTGCACCTGAGTACCAGGGGACGAAAACTGAGACACATTTGAACACGTTTCCCGATCACACGTTGGATCATACTCTGGGTTCCACATGCATGTTTTAGCTGAAGGAAGAATCCCTTAAACCTGGAGAGTTGAGACCCATGGAATGGGTACCATGCAATATGACTTCAAAGGGTCTGCATTTGCTCACCGATCCTCACTAATCCAATCACTGCTGCGTTTATGCCGCTGTACACATGCTTGATTCTCTTTTGGAGACATATAAATCCATAGGTTTTAAAATTTTTTGTAGTCAGGTATATTCTTAGGCGTTTAATATGGGGTTTTGAGTCCACTTCGTTGAGCAAGGAGTAGCTCTTGTCTATTATATACTTGGCTTATGGAACGGTATCTGTGCTAATTTCAATCTCTGGTTTTATGCAGCACCCAAACTCACCATTCCCCTTAAGCAAGCATGAGATGGTTTTCTACATTTGAGACCCTGTTCTGTTTTGTAATTCAGTTCCTGTGTAGCCAAGTTTACATTCCATGTATTAGAGATAACTTATGATGTTTCTTTTTCTCTGTGACTTATATCACTTAGAATCATCATACCTGAATCCACTCATTATGCTGCTAAGGGCCTGATGACATAGATTTCATTGCTGAGTGATATTGCATTGTACGTAAGTACCACAACTTCTTTATCCATTTCTCGCTTTCTGCGATATTGAACTTGTACCGTAAATGAGGTTTTTGTAAACAGAGCCGTCCCAAACTTTGGGGTGGCTGTGTCTTTTTGATTTTAATTTCCCTAAGCTATAGGACCATAAGTGGATGTGCCCTAGGCTCTGTTGCTTTGTTTTTTAGATGTTTCAGGAAACACCATACACTTCTCCAGAGTGGCTTTTGGCAATTTACATCCCGCCCATCAGAATAACAAGGCTCCCAGTTCCCCATGGCCTGTCCTGCCTTTCTGGATTATATACTTTTTTCAGATGGCCCTTTTGACCGGGGGGCAGTGAGACTTCATTGTAGTGAAGATTTCCTTTGCAAGCTTGCTTGGTTGGCCAAAAAGGGCGTATGCGTTTTTTCCTGAATATATTCAGGAAAAAACGCATACGCCCTTTTTGGCCAAATGCATCCTTGTGGACGTTCTGCCTCTTTTCCTATGCTTTACATGCAATTCCAGTCTACCTCCTGAAATCGGTTTCCCGCAATTCTGCCCCGCTTTCAAGTCCTCTTTGCAGCCTTACTTCAATATATTTTTGGACGATAGCTGTCATTTATAACTCTGCAGGTTTGTGAATTACAGGGCCCCTGAGCTCCTTTCTTCAACTCTCTTTCTTGTGAGCTGGCCGCAACACCGCATGATTGCTTCAGGACCTACTGTGGTTCCGGCATGGCTCGCTGAGCCTTTGGTAAATTCCTCTACCTGGTGGGAAATGAGAGTTAAATATGCCCGTCCAGACACCTCCAGCCAGTCTCTCATTTGTTCTCCCTATTCCTGTTCATTTTCCGCAGAAATTGCAAACTGGGCCAAACAGGAGGTTAAAGGCACTGACTCTCTAAGTGGGGAGAGTGTTAGTAAAGCGTCTGGAATGTTGCACCCGAGTACCAGGGGACGAAAACTGAGACACATTTGAACACGTTTCCCGATCACACGGTGGATCATACTCTGGGTTCCACATGCATGTTTTAGCTGAAGGAAGAATCCCTTAAACCTGGAGAGTTGAGACCCATGGAATGGGTACCATGCAATATGACTTCAAAGGGTCTGCATTTGCTCACCGATCCACACCAATCCGATCACTGCTGAGTTTATGCCGCTGTACACACGCTTGATTCTCTTTCGGAGACATATAAATCCATAGGTTTTAAGATTCTTACTAGTCAGGTATATTCTTAGGCGTTTAATATGGGGTGTTGAGTCCACTTCGATGAGCAAGTAGTAGCTCTTGTCTATTACATATTTGGCTTATGGAACGGTATCTGTGCTAATTTCAATCTCTGGTTTTATGCAGCACCCCAACTCACCATTCGCCTTAAGCAAGCATAAGTTGGTTTTCTACATTTGAGACCCTATTCTGTTTTGTATTTCAGTTTCTGTATAGCCAAGTTTACATTCTGTTTATTAATGATATCTTATGATGTTTCTTTTTCTGTGTGACTTATTTCACTTAGAATCATCGTACCTGAATCCACTCATTATGCTGCTACTGGCCTGATGACATAGATTTCATTGCTGAGTGATATTGCATTGTATGTAAGTACCACAACTTCTTTATCCATTTTTCACTTTCTGTGATATTGAACTTGTGACGTAAACGGGGTTCTTGTAAACAGAGCCGTCCCAAACTTTGGGGTTGCTGTGTCTTTTTCATTTTAATTTCCCTAAGCTATAGGACCATAAGTGGAAGTGCCCTAGGCTCTGTTGCTTTGTTTTTTAGATGTTTCAGGAAACACCATACACTTCTCCAGAGTGGCTGTTGGCAATTTACATCCCGCCCATCAGCAAAACAAGGATCCCAGTTCTCCATGGCCTGTCCTGCCTTTCTGGATTTTACACTTTATTCAGATGGCCCTTTTAACCGGGGGGCAGTGAGACTTCATTGTAGTGCAGATTTCCTTTGCAAGCTTGCTTGGTTGGCCAAAAAGTGCGTATGCGTTTTTTCCTGAATATATTCAGGAAAAAACGCGTACGCACTTTTTGTCCAAGTGCATCACTGTGGACTTTCTGCCTCTTTTCCTATGCTTTACATGCAATTCCAGTCTACCTCCTGAAATCGGTTTCCTGCAATTCTGCCCGCTTTCAAGTCCTCTTGGCAGCCTTACTTCAATATATTTCTGGACGATAGCTGTCATTTATAACTCTGCAGGTTTGTGAATTACAGGGCCCCTGAGCTCCGTTCTTCAACTCGCTTTCTTGTGAGCTGGCCTCAACACCGCAGGATTGCTTCAGGCCCTAGTGTGGTTCTGGCATGGCACGCTGAGCCTTTGGTTAATTCCTCTTCCTGGTGGGAAATGAGAGTTAAATTTGCCCGTCCGGACACCTCCAGCTAGTCTCTCATTGGTTGTCCCTATTCCTGTTCATTTTCCGCAGAAATTGCAAACTGGGCCAAATAGGAGGTTAAAGGCACTGACTCTCCAAGTGGGGAGAATGTTAGTAAAGCGTCTGGAATGTTGCACCCGAGTTCCAGGGGACGAAAACTGAGACACATTTGAACACGTTTCCCGATCACACGGTGGATCATACTCTGGGTTCCACGTGCATGTTTTAGCTGAAGGAAGAATCCCTTAAACCTGGAGAGTTGAGACCCATGGAATGAGTACCATGCAATATGACTTCAAAGGGTCTGCGTTTGCTCACCGAACCTCACCAATCCTATCACTGCTGCATTTATGCCGCTGTACACACGCTTGATTCTCTTTCGGAGACATATAAATCCATAGGTTTTAAGATTCTTACTAGTCAGGTATATTCTTAGGCGTTTAATATGGGGTGTTGAGTCCACTTCGTTGAGCAAGGAGTAGCTCTTCTCTATTACATATTTGGCTTATGGAAAGGTATCTGTGTTAATTTCAATCTCTGGTTTTATGCAGCACCCCAACTCACCTTTCCCCTTAAGCAAGCATAAGTTGGTTTTCCACATTTGAGACCATGTTCTGTTTTGTAATTCAGTTCCTGTGTAGCCAAGTTTACATTCCGTGTATTAGTGATATCTTATGATGTTTCTTTTTCTGTGTGACGTATTTCACTTAGAATCATCGTACCTGAATCCACTCATTATGCTGCTACTGGCCTGATGACATAGATTTCATGACTGAGTGTTAATGCATTGTGTGTAAGTACCACAACTTCCTTATCCATTTTTCGCTTTCTGCGATATTGAACTTGTACCATAAACGTGGTTCTTGTAAACACAGCTGTCCCAAACTTTGGGGTGGCTGTGTCTTTTTGATTTTAAGTTCCCTAAGCTATAGGACCATAAGTGGAAGTGCCCTAGGCTCTGTTGCTTTGTTTTTTAGATGTTTCAGGAAACACCATACACTTCTCTAGAGTGGCTGTTGGCAATTTACATCCCGCCCATCAGCATAACAAGGCTCCCAGTTCTCCATGGCCTGTCCTGCCTTTCTGGATTTTACACTTTTTTCAGATGGCCCTTTTGAACGGGGGGCAGTGAGACTTCATTGTAGTGCAGATTTCCTTTGCAAGCTTGCTTGGTTGGCCAAAAAGGGCGTATGCGTTTTTTCCTGAATATATTCAGGAAAAAACGCATACGCCCTTTTTGGCCAAGTGCATCATTGTGGACGTTCTGCCTCTTTTCCTATGCTTTACATGCAATTCCAGTCTACCTCTTGAAATCGGTTTCCTGCAATTCTGCCCCGCTTTCAAGTCCTCTTGGCAGCCTTACTTCAATATATTTTTGGACGATAGCTGTCATTTATAACTCTGCAGGTTTGTGAATTACAGTGCCCCTAAGCTCCTTTCTTCAACTCGCTTTCTTGTGAGCTGGCCGTAACACCGCAGGATTGGTCCAGGCCCTAGTGTGGTTCCGGCATGGCACGCTGAGCCTTTGGTTAATTCCTCTTCCTGGTGGGAAATGAGAGTTAAATTTGCCCGTCGAGACACCTCCAGCTAGTCTCTCATTAGTTATCCCTATTACTGTTTATTTTCCGCAGAAATTTCAAACTGGGCCAAACAGGAGGTTAAAGGCACTGACTCTCCAAGTGGGGAGAGTGTTAGTAGAGCGACTGAATGTTGCACCCGAGTACCAGGGGACGAAAACTGAGACACATCTGAACACGTTTTCCGATCACACGGTGGATCATACTCTGGGTTCCACATGCATGCTTTAGCTGAAGGAAGAATTCCTTAAACCTGAAGAGTTGAGACCCATGGAATGGGTACCATGCAATATGACTTCAAAAGGTCTGCATTTGCTCACCGAACCTCACCAATCCTATCACTGCTGCGCTTATGCCGCTGTACAGACGCTTGATTCTCTTTCGGAGACATATAAATCCATAGGTTTTAAGATTCTTACTAGTCAGTTATATTCTTAGGCGTTTAATATGGGGTGTTGAGTCCACTTCATTGAGCAAGCAGTAGCTCTTGTCTATTACATATTTGGCTTATGGAACGGTATCTGTGCCAATTTCAATCTCTGGTTTCATGCAGCACCCCAACTCACCTTTCCCCTTAAGGAAGCATAAGTTGGTTTTCTACATTTGAGTCCCTGTTCTGTATTGTAATTCAGTTCCTGTGTAGCCAAGTTTACATTCCGTGTATTAGTGATATCTTATGATGTTTAATTTTCTGTGTCACTTATTTCACTTAGAATCATCGTACCTGAATCCACTCATTATGCTGCTACTGGCCTGATGACATAGATTTCATTGCTGAGTGATATTGCTTTGTATGTAAGTACCACAACTTCTTTATCAATTTTTCGCTTTCTGCGATATTGAACTTGTACCGTAAACGAGGTTCTTGTAAACAGAGCCATCCCAAACTTTGGGGTGGCTGTGTCTTTTTGATTTTAATTTCCCTAAGCTATAGGACCATGAGTGGATGTGCCCCAGGTTCTGTTGCTTTGTTTTTTAGATGTTTCAGGAAACACCATACACTTCTCCAGAGTGGCTGTTGGCAATTTACATCCCGCCCATCAGCATAAGAAGGCTCCCAGTTCTCCATGGCCTTTCCTGCCTTTCTGGATTTTACACTTTTTTCAGATGGCCCTTTTGACCGGGGGGCAGTGAGACTTCATTGTAGTGCAGATTTCGTTTGCAAGCTTGCTGGGTTGGCCAAAAAGGGCGTATGCGTTTTTTGCTGAATATATTCAGGAAAGAACACATATGCCCTTTTTGGCCAAGTGCATCATTGTGGACGTTCTGCCTCTTTTCCTATGCTTTACATGCAATTCCAGTCTACCTCCTGAAATCGGTATCCTGCAATTCTGCCCCGCTTTCAAGTCCTCTTGGCAGCCTTACTTCAATATATTTCTGGACGATAGCTGTCATTTATAACTCTGCAGGTTTGTGAATTACAGTGCCCCTGAGCTCCTTTCTTCAACTCGTTTTCTTGTGAGCTGGCCGCAACACCGCAGGATTCCTTCAGGCCCTAGTGTGGTTTCGGCATGGCTCGCTGAGCCTTTGGTTAATTCCTCTTCCTGGTGGGAATTGAGAGTTAAATTTGCCCGTCCAGGCACCTCCAGGTAGTCTCTCATTGGTTCTCCCTATTCCTGTTCATTTTCCGCAGAAATTGCAAACTGGGCCAAACAGGAGGTTAAAGGCACTGACTTTCCAAGTGGGGAGAGTGTTAGTAAAGAGACTGGAATGTTGCACCCGAGTACCAGGGGACGAAAACTGAGACACATTTGAACACGTTTCCCGGTCATATGGTGTATCATACTCTGGGGTCCGCATGCATGTTTTAGCTGAAGGAAGAATCCCTTAAACCTGGAGAGTTGAGACCCATGGAATGGGTACGATGCAATATGAATTCAAAGGGTCTGCATTTGCTCACCGAACGTCACCAATCCGATCACTGCTGCGTTTATGCCGCTGTACACACGCTTGATTCTCTTTCGGAGACATATAAATCCATAGGTTTTAAGATTCTTACTAGTCAGGTATATTCTTAGGCGTTTAATATGTGGTGTTGAGTCCACTTCGTTGAGCAAGGAGTAGCTCTTGTGTATTACATATTTGGCTTATTGAATGGTATCTGTGCTAATTTCAATCTCTAGTTTTATGCAGCACCCCAACTCACCTTTCCCCTTAAGCAAGCATAAGTTGGTTTTCTACATTTGAGACTCTATTCTGTTTTGTAATTCAGTTCCTGTGTAGCCAAGTTTACATTCTGTGTATTAGTGATACCTTATGATGTTTCTTTTTCTGTGTGACTTATTTCACTTAGAATCATCGTACCTGAATCCACTCATTATGCTGCTACTGTCCTGATGACATAGATTTCATTGCTGAGTGATATTGCATTGTACGTAAGTACCACAACTTCTTTATCTATTTTTCACTTTCTGCGATATTGAACTTGTACCGTATACGAGGTTCTTGTAAACAGAGCCGTCCCAAACTTTGGGGTGGCTGTGTCTTTTTGATTTTAATTTCCCTAAGCTATAGGACCATAAGTGGATTGACCTAGGCTCTGTTGTTTTGTTTTTTAGATGTTTCAGGAAACACCATACACTTCTCCAGAGTGGCTGTTGGCAATTTACATCCCGCCCATCAGCATAAGAAGGCTCCCAGTTCTCCATGGCCTGTCCTCCCTTTCTGGATTTTACACTTTTTTCAGATGACCCTTTTGACCGGGGGGCAGTGAGACTTCATTGTAGTGCAGATTTCCTTTGCAAGCTTGCTTGGTTGGCAAAAAAGGGCGTATGCGTTGTTTCCTGAATATATTCAGGGAAAAATGCATACGCCCTTTTTGGCCAAGTGCATCATTGTGGACGTTCTGCCTCTTTTCCTATGCTTTACATGCAATTCCAGTCTACCTCCTGAAATCGGTTTCCTGCAATTCTGCCCCGCTTTCAAGTCCTCTTGGCAGCCTTACTTCAATATATTTTTGGACGATAGCTGTCATTTATAACTCTGCAGGTTTGTGAATTACAGTGCCCTTAAGCTCCTTTCTTCAACTCGCTTTCTTGTGAGCTGGCTGCAACACCGCAGGATTGCTTCAGGCCCTAGTGTGGTTCCGGCATGGCACGCTGAGCCTTTGGTTAATTCCTCTGCCTGGTGGGAAATGAGAGTTAAATTTGGCCGTCCAGACACCTCCAGCTAGTCTCTCATTGGTTCTCCCTATTCCTGTTCATTTTCCGCAGAAATTGCAAACTGGGCCAAACAGGAGGTTAAAGGCACTGACTCTCCAAGTGGGGAGAGTGTTAGTAAAGCGACTGGAATGTTGCACCCGAGTACCAGGGGATGAAAACTGAGACACATTTGAACACGTTTCCCGATCACACGTTGGATCATACTCTGGGTTCCACATGCATGTTTTAGCTGAAGGAAGAATCCCTTAAACCTGGAGAGTTGAGACCCATGAAATGGGTACCATGCAATATGAATTCAAAGGGTCTGCATTTGCTCACCGAACCTCACCAATCCTATTAGTGCTGCATTTATGCCGCTGTACACACGCTTGATTCTCTTTCAGAGACATATAAATCCATAGGTTTTAAGATTCTTACTAGTCAGGTATATTCTTAGGCATTTAATATGGGGTGTTTAGTCCACTTCGCTGAGCAAGGAGTAGCTCTTGTCTATTACATATTTGGCTTATGGAAAGGTATCTGTGTTAATTTCAATCTCTGGTTTGATGCAGCACCCCAACTCACCTTTCCCGTTAAGCAAGCATAAGTTGGTTTTCTACATTTGAGACCCTATTCTGTTTTGTAATTCAGTTCCTGTGTAGCCAAGTTTACATTCCGTGTATTAGTGATACCTTATGATGTTTCTTTTTCTGTGTGACTTATTTCACTTAGAATCATCGTACCTGAATCCACTCATTATGCTGCTACTGGCCTGATGACATAGATTTCATTGCTGAGTGATATTGCATTGTACGTAAGTACCACAACTTCTTTATCCATTTTTCGCTTTCTGCGATATAGAACTTGTAACGTAAACGAGGTTCTTGTAAACAGAGCCGTCCCAAACTTTGTGGTGGCTGTGTCTTTTTGATTTTAATTTGCCTAAGCTATAGGACCATAAGTGGAAGTGCCCTAGGCTCTGTTGCTTTGTTTTTTAGATGTTTCAGGAAACACCATACACTTCTCCAGAGTGGCTGTTGGCAATTTACATCCCGCCCATCAGCATAAGTAGGCTCCCAGTTCTCCATGGCCTGTCCTGCCTTTCTGGATTTTACACATTTTTCAGATGGCCCTTTTGACCGGGGGGGCAGTGAGACTTCATTGTAGTGCAGATTTCCTTTTCAAGCTTGCTTGGTTGGCCAAAAAGTGCGTATGCGTTTTTTCCTGAATATATTCAGGAAAAAACGCATACGCCCTTTTTGGCCAAGTGCATCATTGTGGACGTTCTGCCTCTTTTCCTATGCTTTACATGCAATTCCAGTCTACCTCCTGAAATCGGTTTCCTGCAATTCTGCCCCGCTTTCAAGTCCTCTTGGCAGCCTTACTTCAATATATTTTCGGACAATAGCTGTCATTTATAACTCTGCAGGTTTGTGAATTACAGTGCCCCGGAGCTCCTTTCTTCAACTCGCTTTCTTGTGAGCTGGCCGCAACACCGCAGCATTGCTTCAGGCCCTAGTGTGGTTCCGGCATGGCACGCTGAGCCTTTGGTTAATTCCTCTTCCTGGTGGGAAATGAGAGTTAAATTTGCCCGTCCAGACACCTCCAGCTAGTCTCTCATTGGTTCTCCCTATTCCTGTTCATTTTCCGCAGAAATTGCAAACTGGACCCAACAGGAGGTTAAAGGCACTGACTCTCCAAGTGGGGAGAGTGTTAGTAAAGCGTCTGGAATGTTGCACCCGAGTACCAGGGGACGAAAACTGAGACACATTTGAACACGTTTCCCGATCACACGGTGGATCATACTCTGGGTTCCACATGCATGTTTTAGCTGAAGGAAGAATCCCTTAAACCTGGAGAGTTGAGACCCATGGAATGGGTACCATGCAATATGACTTCAAAGGGTCTGCATTTGCTCACCGAACCTCACCAATCCTATCACTGCTGCGTTTATGCCGCTGTACACACGCTTGATTCTCTTTCGGAGACATATAAATCCATAGGTTTTAAGATTATTACTAGTCAGGTATATTCTTAGGCGTTTAATATGGGGTGTTGAGTCCACTTCGTTGAGCAAGCAGTAGCTCTTGTCTATTACATATTTGGCTTATGGAACGGTATCTGTGCTAATTTCAATCTCTGGTTTTATGCAGCACCCCAACTCACCATTCCCCTTAAGCAAGCATAAGTTGGTTTTCTACATTTGAGACCCTGTTCTGTTTTGTAATTCAGTTCCTGTGTAGCCAAGTTTACATTCCGTGTATTACTGATACCTTATGATGTTTCTTTTTCTGTGTGACTTATTTCACTTAGAATCATCGTACCTGAATCCACTCATTATGCTGCTATTGGCCTGATGACATAGATTTCATTGCTGAGTGATACTGCATTGTACGTAAATACCACAACTTCTTTATCCATTTTTCGCTTTCTGTGATATTGAACTTGTACCGTAAATGAGGTTCTTGTAAACAGAGCTGTCCCAAACTTTGGGGTGGCTGTGTCTTTTTGATTTTAATTTCCCTAAGCTATAGGACCATAAGTGGAAGTGCCCTAGGCTCTGTTGTTTGGTTTTTTAGATGTTTCAGGAAACACCATACACTTCTCCAGAGTGGCTGTTTGCAATTTACATCCCACCCATCAGCATAAGAAGGCTCCCAGTTCTCATTGGCCTGTCCTCCCTTTCTGGATTTTACACTTTTTTCAGATGGCCTTATTGACCGGGGGTAGTGAGACTTCATTGTAGTGCAGATTTCCTTTGCAAGCTTGCTTGGTTGGCAAAAAAGGGCGTATGCGTTTTTTCCTGAATATATTCAGGGAAAAACGCATACGCCCTTTTTGGCCAAGTGCATCATTGTGGACGTTCTGCCTCTTTTCCTATGCTTTACATGCAATTCCAGTCTACCTCCTGAAATCGGTTTCCTGCAATTCTGCCCCGCTTTCAAGTCCTCTTGGCAGCCTTACTTCAATATATTTTTGGACGATAGCTGTCATTTATAACTCTGCAGGTTTGTGAATTACAGTGCCCCTAAGCTCCTTTCTTCAACTCGCTTTCTTGTGAGCTGGCTGCAACACCGCAGGATTGCTTCAGTCCCTAGTGTGGTTCCGGCATGGCACGCTGAGCCTTTGGTTAATTCCTCTGCCTGGTGGGAAATGAGAGTTAAATTTGGCCGTCCAGACACCTCCAGCTAGTCTCTCATTGGTTCTCCCTATTCCTGTTCATTTTCCGCAGAAATTGCAAACTGGGCCAAACAGGAGGTTAAAGGCACTGACTCTCCAAGTGGGGAGAGTGTTAGTAAAGCGACTGGAATGTTGCACCCGAGTACCAGGGGATGAAAACTGAGACACATTTGAACACGTTTCCCGATCACACGTTGGATCATACTCTGGGTTCCACATGCATGTTTTAGCTGAAGGAAGAATCCCTTAAACCTGGAGAGTTGAGACCCATGAAATGGGTACCATGCAATATGAATTCAAAGGGTCTGCATTTGCTCACCGAACCTCACCAATCCTATTAGTGCTGCATTTATGCCGCTGTACACACGCTTGATTCTCTTTCAGAGACATATAAATCCATAGGTTTTAAGATTTTTACTAGTCAGGTATATTCTTAGGCATTTAATATGGGGTGTTGAGTCCACTTCGCTGAGCAAGGAGTAGCTCTTGTCTATTACATATTTGGCTTATGGAAAGGTATCTGTGTTAATTTCAATCTCTGGTTTGATGCAGCACCCCAACTCACCTTTCCCGTTAAGCAAGCATAAGTTGGTTTTCTACATTTGAGACCCTATTCTGTTTTGTAATTCAGTTCCTGTGTAGCCAAGTTTACATTCCGTGTATTAGTGATACCTTATGATGTTTCTTTTTCTGTGTGACTTATTTCACTTAGAATCATCGTACCTGAATCCACTCATTATGCTGCTACTGGCCTGATGACATAGATTTCATTGCTGAGTGATATTGCATTGTACGTAAGTACCACAACTTCTTTATCCATTTTTCGCTTTCTGCGATATAGAACTTGTAACGTAAACGAGGTTCTTGTAAACAGAGCCGTCCCAAACTTTGTGGTGGCTGTGTCTTTTTGATTTTAATTTGCCTAAGCTATAGGACCATAAGTGGAAGTGCCCTAGGCTCTGTTGCTTTGTTTTTTAGATGTTTCAGGAAACACCATACACTTCTCCAGAGTGGCTGTTGGCAATTTACATCCCGCCCATCAGCATAAGTAGGCTCCCAGTTCTCCATGGCCTGTCCTGCCTTTCTGGATTTTACACATTTTTCAGATGGCCCTTTTGACCGGGGGGGCAGTGAGACTTCATTGTAGTGCAGATTTCCTTTTCAAGCTTGCTTGGTTGGCCAAAAAGTGCGTATGCGTTTTTTCCTGAATATATTCAGGAAAAAACGCATACGCCCTTTTTGGCCAAGTGCATCATTGTGGACGTTCTGCCTCTTTTCCTATGCTTTACATGCAATTCCAGTCTACCTCCTGAAATCGGTTTCCTGCAATTCTGCCCCGCTTTCAAGTCCTCTTGGCAGCCTTACTTCAATATATTTTCGGACAATAGCTGTCATTTATAACTCTGCAGGTTTGTGAATTACAGTGCCCCGGAGCTCCTTTCTTCAACTCGCTTTCTTGTGAGCTGGCCGCAACACCGCAGCATTGCTTCAGGCCCTAGTGTGGTTCCGGCATGGCACGCTGAGCCTTTGGTTAATTCCTCTTCCTGGTGGGAAATGAGAGTTAAATTTGCCCGTCCAGACACCTCCAGCTAGTCTCTCATTGGTTCTCCCTATTCCTGTTCATTTTCCGCAGAAATTGCAAACTGGACCCAACAGGAGGTTAAAGGCACTGACTCTCCAAGTGGGGAGAGTGTTAGTAAAGCGTCTGGAATGTTGCACCCGAGTACCAGGGGACGAAAACTGAGACACATTTGAACACGTTTCCCGATCACACGGTGGATCATACTCTGGGTTCCACATGCATGTTTTAGCTGAAGGAAGAATCCCTTAAACCTGGAGAGTTGAGACCCATGGAATGGGTACCATGCAATATGACTTCAAAGGGTCTGCATTTGCTCACCGAACCTCACCAATCCTATCACTGCTGCGTTTATGCCGCTGTACACACGCTTGATTCTCTTTCGGAGACATATAAATCCATAGGTTTTAAGATTATTACTAGTCAGGTATATTCTTAGGCGTTTAATATGGGGTGTTGAGTCCACTTCGTTGAGCAAGCAGTAGCTCTTGTCTATTACATATTTGGCTTATGGAACGGTATCTGTGCTAATTTCAATCTCTGGTTTTATGCAGCACCCCAACTCACCATTCCCCTTAAGCAAGCATAAGTTGGTTTTCTACATTTGAGACCCTGTTCTGTTTTGTAATTCAGTTCCTGTGTAGCCAAGTTTACATTCCGTGTATTACTGATACCTTATGATGTTTCTTTTTCTGTGTGACTTATTTCACTTAGAATCATCGTACCTGAATCCACTCATTATGCTGCTATTGGCCTGATGACATAGATTTCATTGCTGAGTGATACTGCATTGTACGTAAATACCACAACTTCTTTATCCATTTTTCGCTTTCTGTGATATTGAACTTGTACCGTAAATGAGGTTCTTGTAAACAGAGCTGTCCCAAACTTTGGGGTGGCTGTGTCTTTTTGATTTTAATTTCCCTAAGCTATAGGACCATAAGTGGAAGTGCCCTAGGCTCTGTTGTTTGGTTTTTTAGATGTTTCAGGAAACACCATACACTTCTCCAGAGTGGCTGTTTGCAATTTACATCCCACCCATCAGCATAAGAAGGCTCCCAGTTCTCATTGGCCTGTCCTCCCTTTCTGGATTTTACACTTTTTTCAGATGGCCTTATTGACCGGGGGTAGTGAGACTTCATTGTAGTGCAGATTTCCTTTTCAAGCTTGCTTTGTTGGCCAAAAAGGGCGTATGCGTTTTTTCCTGAATATATTCAGGAAAAAATGCATACGCCCTTTTTGGCCAAGTGCATCATTGTGGACGTTCTGCCTCTTTTCCTATGCTTTACATGCAATTCCAGTCTACCTCCTGAAATCGGTTTCCTGCAATTCTGCCCCGCTTTCAAGTCCTCTTGGCAGCCTTACTTCAATATATTTTTGGACGATAGCTATCATTTATAACTCTGCAGGTTTGTGAAATACAGGGCCCCGGAGCTCCATTCTTCAACTCGCTTTCTTGTGAGCTGGCCGCAACACCGCAGGATTGCTTCAGGCCCTAGTGTGGTTCCGGCATGGCTCGCTGAGCCTTTGGTTAATTCCTCTTCTTGGTGGGAAATGAGAGTTAAATTCGCCCGTCCAGACACCTCCAGCTAGTCTCTCATTGGTTCTCCCTATTCCTGTTCATTTTCTGCAGAAATTGCAAACTGGGCCAAACAGGAGGTTAAAGGCACTGACTCTCCAAGTGGGGAGAGTGTTAGTAAAGCGTCTGGAATGTTGCACCCGAGTATCAGGGGACGAAAACTCAGACACATTTGAACATGTTTCCCGATCACACGGTGGATCATAATCTGGGTTCCACATGCATGTTCTAGCTGAAGGAAGAATCCCTTAAACCTGGAGAGTTGAGACCCATGGAATGGGTACCATGCAATATGAATTCAAAGGGTCTGCATTTGCTCACCGAACCTCACCAATCCTATCACTGCTGCTTTTATGTCGCTGTACACACGCTTGATTCTCTTTCAGAGACATATAAATCCATAGGTTTTAAGATTCTTACTAGTCAGGTATATTCTTAGGCGTTTAATATGGGGTGTTGAGTCCACTTCGTTGAGCAAGCAGTAGCTCTTGTCTATTACATATTTGCCTTATGGTAAGGTATCTCTGCTAATTTCAACCTCTGGATTTATGCAGCACCCCAACTCAACTTTCCCCTTAAGAAAGCATAAGTTGGTTTTCTACATTTGAGACCCTTTTCTGTTTTGTAATTCAGTTCCTGTGTAGCCAAGTTTACATTCCGTGTATTAGTGATACCTTATGATGTTTCTTTTTCTGTGTGACTTATTTCACTTAGAATCATCATACCTGAATCCACTCATTATGCTGCTACTGGCCTGATGACATAGATTTCATTGCTGAGTGATATTGCATTCTACGTAAGTACCACAACTTCTTTATCCATTTTTCGCTTTCTGCGATATTGAACTTGTACCGTAAATGAGGTTCTTGTAAACAGAGCCATCCCAAACTTTGGGGTGGCTGTGTCTTTTTGATTTTAATTTCGCTAATCTATAGGACCATAAGTGGAAGTGCCCTAGGCTCTGTTGCTTTGTTTTTTAGATGTTTCAGGAAACACCATACACTTCTCCAGAGTGGCTGTTGGCAATTTACATCCCGCCCATCAGCATAACAAGGCTCCCAGTTCTCCATGGCCTGTCCTGCCTTTCTGGATTATACACTTTTTTCAGATGGCCCTTTTGACCGGGGGGCAGTGAGACTTCATTGTAGTGCATATTTCCTTTGCAAGCTTGCTTGGTTGGCCAAAAAGTGCATATGCGTTTTTTCCTGAATATATTCAAGAAAAAACGCATACGTCCTTTTTGGCCAAGTGCATCATTGTGGACGTTCTGCCTCTTTTCCTATGCTTTACATGCAATTCCTGTGTACCTTCTGAAATCGGTTTCCTGCAATTCTGCCCCGCTTTCAAGTCCTCTTGGCAGCCTTACTTCAATATATTTTTGGACAATAGCTGTCATTTATAACTTTGCAGGTTTGTGAATGACAGTACACCTGAGCTCCTTTCTTCAACTTGATTTCTTGTGAGCTGGCCGCAACACTGCAGGATTGCTTCAGGCCCTAGTGTGGTTCCGGCATGGCACGCTGAGCGTTTGGTTAATTCCTCTTCCTGGTGGGAAATGAGAGTTAAATTTGTCCGTCCAGACACCTCCAGCTAGTCTCTCTTTGGTTCTCCCTATTCCTGTTCATTTTCCGCAGAAATTGCAAACTGGGCCAAACAGGAGGTTAAAAGCCCTGACTCTCCAAGTAGGGAGAGTGTTAGTAAAGCATCTGGAATGTTTCACCCGAGTACCAGGGGACGAAATCTGAGACACATTTGAACACCTTTCCCTATCACTCAGTGGATTATACTCTGGGTTCCACGTGCATGTTTTAGCTGAAGGAAGAATCCCTTAAACCTGGAGAGTTGAGACCCATGGAATGGGTACAATGCAATATGACTTCAAAGGGTCTGTATTTGCTCACCGAACCTCACCAATCCTATCACTGCTGCGTTTATGCCGCTGTACACACGCTTGATTCTCTTTCGGAGACATATAAATCCATAGGTTTTAAGATTCTTACTAGTCAGGTATATACTTAGGCGTTTAATATGGCGTCTTGAGTCCACTTCGTTGAGCAAGGAATAGCTCTTGTCTATTACATATTTGGCTTATGGAACGGTATCTGTGCCAATTTCAATCTCTGGTTTCATGCAGCACCCCAACTCACCTTTCCCCTTAAGCAAGCATAAGTTGGTTTTCTACATTTGAGACCCTATTCTGTTTTGTAATTCAGTTCCTGTGTAGCCAAGTTTACATTCCGTGTATTAGTGATACCTTATGATGTTTCCTTTTCTGTGTGACTTATTTCACTTAGAATCATCGTACCTGAATCCACTCATTATGCTGCTACTGGCCTGATGACATAGATTTCATTGCTGAGTGATATTGCGTTGTACGTAAGTACCACAACTTCTTTATCCATTTTTCGCTTTCTGCGATATTAAACTTGTACCGTAAACGAGGTTCTTGTAAACAGAGCCATCCCAAACTTTGGGGTGGCTGTGTCTTTTTGATTTTAATTTCCCTAAACTATAGGACCATAAGTGGAAGTGCCCTAGGCTCTGTTGCTTTGTTTTTTAGATGTTTCAGGAAACACCATACACTTCTACAGAGTGGCTGTTGGCAATTTACATCGCACCCATCAGCATAACAAGGCTCCCAGTTCTCATTGGCCTGTCCTGCCTCTCTGGATTATACACTTTTTTCAGATGGCCCTTTTGACCGGGGGTAGTGAGACTTCATTGTAGTGCAGATTTCCTTTGCAAGCTTGCTTGGTTGGCCAAATAGGGCGTATGCGTTTTTTCCTGAATATATTCAGGAAAAAACGCATACGCCCTTTTTGACCAAGTGCATCATTGTGGACGTTCTGCCTCTTTTCCTATGCTTTACATGCAATTCCAGTCTACCTCCTGAAATCGGTTTCCTGCAATTCTGCCCTGCTTTCATGTCCTCTTGGCAGCCTTACTTCAATATATTTTTGGACGATAGCTGTCATTTATAACTCTGCAGGTTTGTGAATTACAGTGCCCCTGAGCTCCTTTCTTCAACTCGCTTTCTTGTGAGCTGTCCGCAACACCGCAAGATTGCTTCAGGCCCTAGTGTGGTTTCGGCATGGCTCGCTGAGCCTTTGGTTAATTCCTCTTCCTGGTGGGAAATGAGAGTTAAATTTGTCCGTCCAGACACCTCCAGCTAGTCTCTCATTGGTTTTCCCTATTCCTGTTCATTTTCCACAGAAGTTGCAAACTGGACCAAACAGGAGGTTAAAAGCCCTGACTCACCAAGTAGGGAGAGTGTTAGTAAAGCGTCTGGAATGTTGCACCCAAGTACCAGGGGACAAAAACTGAGACACATTTGAACACGTTTCCCGATCACACGGTGGATCATACTCTGGGTTCCACATGCGTGTTTTAGCTGAAGGAAGAATCCCTTAAACCTGGAGAGTGGAGACCCATGGAATGTGTACCATGCAATATGACTTCAAAGGGTCTGCTCTGTTTTGTAATTCAGTTCCTGTGTAGCCAAGTTTACATTCCGTGTATTAGTGATACCTTATGATGTTTCTTTTTCTGTGTGACTTATTTCACTTAGAATCATCGTACCTGAATCCACTCATTATGCTGCTACTGGCCTGATGACATAGATTTCATTGCTGAGTGATATTGCATTGTACGTAAGTACCACAACTTCTTTATCCATTTTTCGCTTTCTGCGATATTGAACTTGTACCGTAAACGAGGTTCTTGTAAACAGAGCCATCCTAAACTTTGGGGTGGCTGTGTCTTTTTGATTTTAGTTTCCCTAAGCTATAGGACCATAAGTGGAAGTGTCCTAGGCTCTGTTGCTTTGTTTTTTAGATGTTTCAGGAAACACCATACACTTCTCCAGAGTGGCTGTTGGCAATTTACATCCCGCCCATCAGCCTAACTAGGCTCCCAGTTCTCCATGGCCTGTCCTGCCTTTCTGCATTTTACACTTTTTTCAGATGGCCGTTTTGACCTGGGGGGCAGTGAGACTTCATTGTAGTGCAGATTTCCTTTGCAAGCTTGCTTGGTTGGCCAAAAAGGGCGTATGCGTTTTTTCCTGAATATATTCAGGAAAAAACGCATACGCACTTTTTGGCCAAGTGCATCATTGTGGACGTTCTGCCTCTTTTCCTATGCTTTACATGCAATTCCAGTCAACCTCCTGAAATCGGTTTCCTGCAATTCTGCCCCGCTTTCAAGTCCTCTTGGCAGCCTTACTTCAATATATTTTTGGACGATAGCTGTCATTTATAACTCTGCAGGTTTGTGAATTACAGTGCCCCAGAGCTCCTTTCTTCAACTCGCTTTCTTGTGAGCTGGCCGCAACACCACAGGATTGCTTCAGGCCCTAGTGTGGTTCCGGCATGGCACGCTGAGCCTTTGGTTAATTCCTCTTCCTGGTGGGAAATGAGAGTTAAATTTGCCCGTCCAGACACCTCCAGCTAGTCTCTCATTGGTTCTCCCTATTCCTGTTCATTTTCCGCAGAAATTGCAAACTGGGTCAAACAGGAGGTTAAAGGCACTGACTCTCCAAGTGGGGAGAGTGTTAGTAAAGATTCTGGAATGTTGCACCCGAGTACCAGGGGACGAAAACTGAGACACATTTGAACACGTTTCCCGATCACACATTGGATCATACTCTGGGTTCCACATGCATGTTTTAGCTGAAGGAAGAATCCCTTAAACCTGGAGAGTTGAGACCCATGGAATGGGTACCATGCAATATGACTTCAAAGGGTCTGCATTTGCTCACCAAACGTCACCAACCCTATCACTGCTGCGTTTATGCCGCTGTACACACGCTTGATTCTCTTTCGGACACATATAAATCCATAGGTTTTAAGATTCTTACTAGTCAGGTATATTCTTAGGTGTTTAATGTGGTGTGTTGAGTCCACTTCGTTGAGCAAGGAGTAGCTCTTGTCTATTACATATTTGGCTTATTGAAAGGTATCTGTGTTAATTTCAATCTCTGGTTTTATGCAGCACCCCAACTCACCTTTCAGCTTAAGCAAGCATAAGTCGGTTTTCTACATTTGAGACCCTACTCTGGTTTGTAATTCAGTTCCTGTGTAGCCAAGTTTACATTCCGTGTGTTAGTGATATCTTATGATGTTTCTTTTTCTGTGTAACTTATTTCACTTAGAATCATCGTACCTGAATCCACTCATTATGCTGCTACTGGCCTGATGACATAGATTTCATTGCTGAGTGATATTCCATTGTACGTAAGTACCACAACTTCTTTATCCATTTTTCGCTTTCTGCAATATTGAACTTGTACCGTAAACGAGGTTCTTGTAAACAGAGCCTTCCCAAACTTTGGGGTGGATGTGTCTATTTGATTTTAATTTCCCTAATCTATAGGACCATAAGTGGAATTGACCTAGGCTCTGTTGCTTCGTTTTTTAGATGTTTCAGGAAACACCATACACTTCTCCAGAGTGGCTGTTGGCAATTTACATGCCGCCCATCAGCATAAGAAGGCTCCCAGTTCTCCATGGCCTGTCCTGCGTTTCTGGATTTTACACTTTTTTCAGATGGCCCTTTTGACCGGGGGGGCAGTGAGACTTCATTGTAGTGCAGATTTCCTTTGCAAGCTTGCTTGGTTGGCCAAAAAGGGCGTATGCGTTTTTTCTTGAATATATTCAGGAAAAAACGCATACGCCCTTTTTGGCCAAGTGCATCATTGTGGACGTTCTGCCTCTTTTCTTATGCTTTACATGCAATTCCAGTCACCTCCTGAAATCGGTTTCCTGCAATTCTGCCCCGCTTTCAAGTCCTCTTGGCAGCCTTACTTCAATATATTTTTGGACGATAGCTGTCGTTTATAACTCTGCAGGTTTGTGAATTACAGTGCCCCTGAGCTCCTTTCTTCAACTCGCTTTCTTGTGAGCTGGCCGCAACACCGCAGGATTGCTTCAGGCCCTAGTGTGGTTCCGGCATGGCATGTTGAGCCTTTGGTTAATTCCTCTTCCTGGTGGGAAATGAGAGTTATATTTGCCCGACCAGACACCTCCAGCTAGTCTCTCATTGGTTCTTCCTATTCCTTTTCATTTTCCACAGCAATTGCAAACTGGGAAAACAGTAGGTTAAAGGCACTGACTCTCCAAGTGGGGAGAGTGTTAGTAAAGCGTCTGGAATGTTGCACCCGAGTACCAGGGGTCGAAAACTGAGACACATTTGAACACGTTTCCCGATCACACGTTGGATCATACTCTGGGTTCCACATGCATGTTTTAGCTGAAGGAAGAATCCCTTAAACCTGGAGAGTTGAGACCCATGGAATGGGTACCATGCAATATGACTTCATAGGGTCTGCATTTGCTCACCGAACCTCACCAATCCTATCACTGCTGCGTTTATGCCGCTCTACACACGCTTGATTCTCTTTCAGAGACATATAAATCCATAGGTTTTAAGATTCTTACTACTCAGGTATATTCTTAGGCGTTTAATATGGGGTGTTGAGTCCACTTCGTTGAACAAGGAGTAGCTCTTGTCTATTACATATTTGGCTTATGGAAAGGTATCTGTGTTAATTTCAATCTCTGGTTTTATGCAGCACCACAGCTCACCTTTCCCCTTAAGCAAGCATAAGTTGGTTTTCTGCATTTGAGATCCTATTCTTTTTTGTAATTCAGTTCCTGTGTAGCCAAGTTTACATTCCGTGTATTAGTGATATCTTATGATGTTTCTTTTTCTGTGTGACTTATTTCACTTAGAATCATCGTACCTGAATCCACTCATTATGCTGCTACTGGCCTGATGACATAGATTTCATTGCTGAGTGATATTGCATTGTACGTAAGTACCACAACTTCTTTATCCATTTTTCGCTTTCTGTGATATTGAACTTGTACCGTAAACGAGGTTCTTGTAAACAGAGCCATCCCAAACTTTGGGGTGGCTGTGTCTTTTTGATTTTAATTTCCCTAATCTATAGGACCGTAAGTGGAAGTGCTCTAGGCTCTGTTGCTTTGTTTTTTAGATGTTTCAGGAAACACCATACACTTCTCCAGAGTGGCTGTTGGCAATTTACATCCCGCACATCAGCATAAGAAGGTTCCCAGTTCTCCATGGCCTGTCCTGCCTTTCTGGATTTTACACTTCTTTCAGATGACCCTTTTGACCGGGGGGCAGTGAGGCTTCAATGTAGTGCAGATTTCCTTTGCAAGCTTGCTTGGTTGGCCAAAAAGGGCGTATGCGTTTTTTCCTGAATATATTCAGGTAAAAACTCATACGCACTTTTTGGCCAAGTGCATCATTGTGGACGTTCTGCCTCTTTTCCTAGGCTTTACATGCAATTCCAGTCTACCTCCTGAAATCGGTTTCCTGCAATTCTGCCCCGCTTTCAAGTCCTCTTTGCAGCCTTACTTCAATATATTTTTGGACGATAGCTGTCATTTATAACTCTGCAGGTTTGTGAATTACAGGGCCCCTGAGCTCCTTTCTTCAACTCGCTTTCTTGTGAGCTTGCCGCAACACCGCAGGATTGCTTCAGGCCCTAGTGTGGTTCCGGCATGGCACGCTGAGCCTTTGGTTAATTCCTCTTCCTTGTGGGAAATGAGAGTTAAATTTGCCCGTCCTGACACCTCCAGCTAGTCTCTCATTGGTTCACCCTATTCCTGTTCATTTTCCGCAGAAATTGCAAACTGGGCCAAACAGGAGGTTAAAGGCACTGACTCTCCAAGTGGGGAGAGTGTTAGTAAAGCGTCTGGAATGTTGCACCCGAGTACAAGGGATCGAAAACTGAGACACATTTGAACACGTTTCCCGATCACACGTTGGATCATACTCTGGGTTCCACATGCATGTTTTAGCTGAAGGAAGAATCCCTTAAACCTGGAGAGTTGAGACCCATGGAATGGGTACCATGCAATATGACTTCAAAGGGTCTGCATTTGCTCACCAAACTTCACCAATCCTATCACTGCTGCGTTTATGCCGCTGTACACACGCTTGATTCTCTTTCGGAGACATATAAATCCATAGGTTTTAAGATTCTTACTAGTCAGGTATATTCTTAGGTGTTTAATGTGGGGTGTTGTGTCCACTTCGTTGAGCAAGGAGTAGCTCTTGTCTATTACATATTTGGCTTATTGAAAGGTATCTGTGTTAATTTCAATCTCTGGTTTTATGCAGCACCCCAACTCACCTTTCAGCTTAAGCAAGTATAAGTCGGTTTTCTACATTTGAGACACTACTCTGGTTTGTAATTCAGTTCCTGTGTAGCCAAGTTTACATTCCGTGTATTAGTGATACCTTATGATGTTTCTTTTTCTGTGTAACTTATTTCACTTAGAATCATCGTACCTGAATCCACTCATTATGCTGCTACTGGCCTGATGACATAGATTTCATTGCTGAGTGATATTGCATTGTACGTAAGTACCACAACTTCTTTATCCATTTTTCGCTTTCTGCGATATTGAACTTGTACCGTAAACGAGGTTCTTGTAAACAGAGCCGTCCTAAACTTTGGGGTGGCTGTGTCTTTTTGATTTTAGTTTCCCTAAGCTATAGGACCATAAGTGGAAGTGTCCTAGGCTCTGTTGCTTTGTTTTTTAGATGTTTCAAGAAACACCATACACTTCTCCAGAGTGGCTGTTGGCAATTTACATCCCGCCCATCAGCATAAGAAGGCTCCCAGTTCTCCATGGCCTGTCCTGCCTTTCTGGATTTTACACTTTTTTCAGATGGCCCTTTTGACCGGGGGGGGGGGGCAGTGAGACTTCATTGTAGTGCAGATTTCCATTGCAAGCTTGCTTGGTTGGCCAAAAAGGGCGTATGCGTTTATTCCTGAATATATTCAAGAAAAAACGCATACATCCCTTTTGGCCAAGTGCATCATTGTGGACGTTCTGCCTCTTTTCCTATGCTTTACATGCAATTCCAGTCTACCTCCTGAAATCGGTTTCCTGCAATTCTGCCCCGCTTTCAAGTCCTCTTGGCAGCCTTACTTCAATATATTTTTGGACGATAGCTGTCATTTATAACTCTGCAGGTTTGTGAATTACAGGGCCCCTAAGCTCCTTTCTTCAACTCGCTTTCTTGTGAGCTGGCCGCAACACTGCAGGATTGCTTCAGGCCCTACTGTGGATCCGGCATGGCACGTTGAGCCTTTGGTTAATTCCTCTTCCTGGTGGGAAATGAGAGTTAAATTTGCCCGTCCAGACACCTCCAGCTAGTCTCTCATTGGTTCTCCCTATTCCTGTTCCTTCTCCGCAGAAATTGCAAACTGGGCCAAACAGGAGGTTAAAGGCACTGACTCTCCAAGTGGGGAGAGTGTTAGTAAAGCGTCTGGAATGTTGCACCCGAGTACCAGGGGACGAAAACTGAGACACATTTGAACACATTTCCCCATCACACGTTGGATCATACTCTGGGTTCCACATGCATGTTTTAGCTGAAGGAAGAATCCCTTAAACCTGGCGAGTTGAGACCCATGTAATGGGTACCATGCAATATGACTTCAAAGGGTCTGCATTTGCTCACCGAACCTCACCAATCCTATCACTGCTGTGTTTATGCCGCTGTACGCATGCTTGATTATCTTTTGGAGACATATAAATCCATAGGTTTTAAGATTCTTACTAGTCAGGTATATTCTTAGGCGTTTAATATGGGGTGTTGAGTCCACTTCGTTGAGCAAGGAGTAGCTCTTGTCTATTACATATTTGGCTTATTGAAAGGTATCTGTGCTAATTTCAATCTCTGGTTTTATGCAGCACCCCAACTCACCTTTCCCCTTAAGCAAGTATAATTTGGTTTTCTACATTTGAGACCCTATTCTGTTTTGTAATTCAGTTCCTGTGTAGCCAAGTTTACATTCCGTGTATTAGTGATATCTTATGATGTTTCTTTTTCTGTGTGACTTATTTCATTTAGAATCATCGTACCTGAATCCACTCATTATGCTGCTACTGGCCTGATGACATAGATTTCATTGCTGAGTGATATTGCATTGTACGTAAGTACCACAACTTCTTTATCCATTTTTCGCTTTCTGCGATATTGAACTTGTACCGTAAACGAGGTTCTTGTAAACAGAGCCTTCCCAAACTTTGGGGTGGATGTGTCTTTTTGATTTTAATTTCCCTAATCTATAGGACCATAAGTGGACGTGACCTAGGCTCTGTTGCTTTGTTTTTTAGATGTTTCAGGAAACACCATACACTTCTCCAGAGTGGCTGTTGGCAATTTACATGCCACCCATCAGCATAAGAAGGCTCCCAGTTCTCCATGGCCTGTCCTGCGTTTCTGGATTTTACACTTTTTTCAGATGGCCCTTTTGACCGGGGGGGCAGTGAGACTTCATTGTAGTGCAGATTTCCTTTGCAAGCTAGCTTGGTTGGCCAAAAAGTGCGTATGCGTTTTTTCTTGAATATATTCAGGAAAAAACGCATACGCCCTTTTTGGCCAAGTGCATCATTGTGGACGTTCTGCCTCTTTTCCTATGCTTTACATGCAATTCCAGTCACCTCCTGAAATCGGTTTCCTGCAATTCTGCCCCGCTTTCAAGTCCTCTTGGCAGCCTTACTTCAATATATTTTTGGACGATAGCTGTCGTTTATAACTCTGCAGGTTTGTGAATTACAGTGCCCCTGAGCTCCTTTCTTCAACTCGCTTTCTTGTGAGCTGGCCGCAACACCGCAGGATTGCTTCAGGCCCTAGTGTGGTTCCGGCATGGCATGTTGAGCCTTTGGTTAATTCCTCTTCCTGGTGGGAAATGAGAGTTATATTTGCCCGTCCAGACACCTCCAGCTAGTCTCTCATTGGTTCTTCCTATTCCTGTTCATTTTCCGCAGCAATTGCAAACTGGGCCAAACAGGAGGTTAAAGGCACTGACTCTCCAAGTGGGGAGAGTGTTAGTAAAGCGTCTGGAATGTTGCACCCGAGTACCAGGGGTCGAAAACTGAGACACATTTGAACACGTTTCCCGATCACACGTTGGATCATACTCTGGGTTCCACATGCATGTTTTAGCTGAAGGAAGAATCCCTTAAACCTGGAGAGTTGAGACCCATGGAATGGGTACCATGCAATATGACTTCAAAGGGTCTGCATTTGCTCACCGAACCTCACCAATCCTATCACTGCTGCGTTTATGCCGCTCTACACACGCTTGATTCTCTTTCGGAGACATATAAATCCATAGGTTTTAAGATTCTTACTACTCAGGTATATTCTTAGGCGTTTAATATGGGGTGTTGAGTCCACTTTGTTGAGCAAGGAGTAGCTCTTGTCTATTGCATATTTGGCTTATGGAAAGGTATCTGTGTTAATTTCAATCTCTGGTTTTATGCAGCACCACAGCTCACCTTTCCCCTTAAGCAAGCATAAGTTGGTTTTCTGCATTTGAGATCCTATTCTTTTTTGTAATTCAGTTCCTGTGTAGCCAAGTTTACATTCCGTGTATTAGTGATATCTTATGATGTTTCTTTTTTTGTGTGACTTATTTCACTTAGAATCATCGTACCTGAATCCACTCATTATGCTGCTACTGGCCTGATGACATAGATTTCATTGCTGAGTGATATTGCATTGTACGTAAGTACCACAACTTCTTTATCCATTTTTCGCTTTCTGTGATATTGAACTTGTACCGTAAACGAGGTTCTTGTAAACAGAGCCGTCCCAAACTTTGGGGTGGCTGTGTCTTTTTGATTTTAATTTCCCTAATCTATAGGACCATAAGTGGAAGTGCTCTAGGCTCTGTTGCTTTGTTTTTTAGATGTTTCAGGAAACACCATACACTTCTCCAGAGTGGCTGTTGGCAATTTACATCCCGCACATCAGCATAAGAAGGTGCCCAGTTCTCCATGGCCTGTCCTGCCTTTCTGGATTTTACACTTCTTTCAGATGGCCCTTTTGACCGGGGGGCAGTGAGGCTTCAATGTAGTCCAGATTTCCTTTGCAAGCTTGCTTCGTTGGCCAAAAAGGGCGTATGCGTTTTTTCCTGAATATATTCAGGTAAAAACGCATACGCCCTTTTTGGCCAAGTGCATCATTGTGGACGTTCTGCCTCTTTTCCTATGCTTTACATGCAATTCCAGTCTACCTCCTGAAATCGGTTTCCTGCAATTCTGCCCCGCTTTCAAGTCCTCTTTGCAGCCTTACTTCAATATATTTTTGGACGATAGCTGTCATTTATAACTCTGCAGGTTTTTGAATTACAGGGCCCCTGAGCTCCTTTCTTCAACTCGCTTTCTTGTGAGCTGGCCGCAACACCGCAGGATTGCTTCAGGCCCTAGTGTGGTTCCGGCATGGCACGCTGAGCCTTTGGTTAATTCCTCTTCCTTGTGGGAAATGAGAGTTAAATTTGCCCGTCCTGACACCTCCAGCTAGTCTCTCATTGGTTCACCCTATTCCTGTTCATTTTCCGCAGAAATTGCAAACTGGGCCAAACAGGAGGTTAAAGGCACTGACTCTCCAAGTGGGGAGAGTGTTAGTAAAGCGTCTGGAATGTTGCACCCGAGTACAAGGGATCGAAAACTGAGACACATTTGAACACGTTTCCCGATCACACGTTGGATCATACTCTGGGTTCCACATGCATGTTTTAGCTGAAGGAAGAATCCCTTAAACCTGGAGAGTTGAGACCCATGGAATGGGTACCATGCAATATGACTTCAAAGGGTCTGCATTTGCTCACCAAACTTCACCAATCCTATCACTGCTGCGTTTATGCCGCTGTACACACGCTTGATTCTCTTTCGGAGACATATAAATCCATAGGTTTTAAGATTCTTACTAGTCAGGTATATTCTTCGGTGTTTAATGTGGGGTGTTGTGTCCACTTCGTTGAGCAAGGAGTAGCTCTTGTCTATTACATATTTGGCTTATTGAAAGGTATCTGTGTTAATTTCAATCTCTGGTTTTATGCAGCACCCCAACTCACCTTTCAGCTTAAGCAAGTATAAGTCGGTTTTCTACATTTGAGACCCTACTCTGGTTTGTAATTCAGTTCCTGTGTAGCCAAGTTTATATTCCGTGTATTAGTGATACCTTATGATGTTTCTTTTTCTGTGTAACTTATTTCACTTAGAATCATCGTACCTGAATCCACTCATTATGCTGCTACTGGCCTGATGACATAGATTTCATTGCTGAGTGATATTGCATTGTACGTAAGTACCACAACTTCTTTATCCATTTTTCGCTTTCTGCGATATTGAACTTGTACCGTAAACGAGGTTCTTGTAAACAGAGCCGTCCTAAACTTTGGCGTGGCTGTGTCTTTTTGATTTTAGTTTCCCTAAGCTATAGGACCATAAGTGGAAGTGTCCTAGGCTCTGTTGCTTTGTTTTTTAGATGTTTCAAGAAACACCATACACTTCTCCAGAGTGGCTGTTGGCAATTTACATCCCGCCCATCAGCATAAGAAGGCTCCCAGTTCTCCATGGCCTGTCCTGCCTTTCTGCATTTTACACTTTTTTCAGATGGCCCTTTTGACCGGGGGGGGGGGCAGTGAGACTTCATTGTAGTGCAGATTTCCATTGCAAGCTTGCTTGGTTGGCCAAAAAGGGCGTATGCGTTTATTCCTGAATATATTCAGGAAAAAACGCATACATCCCTTTTGGCCAAGTGCATCATTGTGGACGTTCTGCCTCTTTTCCTATGCTTTACATGCAATTCCAGTCTACCTCCTGAAATCGGTTTCAAGCAATTCTGCCCCGCTTTCAAGTCCTCTTGGCAGCCTTACTTCAATATATTTTTGGACGATAGCTGTCATTTATAACTCTGCAGGTTTGTGAATTACAGGGCCCCTAAGCTCCTTTCTTCAACTCGCTTTCTTGTGAGCTGGCCGCAACACCGCAGGATTGCTTCAGGCCCTACTGTGGTTCCGGCATGGCACGTTGAGCCTTTGGTTAATTCCTCTTCCTGGTGGGAAATGAGAGTTAAATTTGCCCGTCCAGACACCTCCAGCTAGTCTCTCATTGGTTCTCCCTATTCCTGTTCCTTCTCCGCAGAAATTGCAAACTGGGCCAAACAGGAGGTTAAAGGCACTGACTCTCCAAGTGGGGAAAGTGTTAGTAAAGCGTCTGGAATGTTGCACCCGAGTACCAGGGGACGAAAACTGAGACACATTTGAACACATTTCCCCATCACACGTTGGATCATACTCTGGGTTCCACATGCATGTTTTAGCTGAAGGAAGAATCCCTTAAACCTGGCGAGTTGAGACCCATGTAATGGGTACCATGCAATATGACTTCAAAGGGTCTGCATTTGCTCACCGAACCTCACCAATCCTATCACTGCTGTGTTTATGCCGCTGTACGCATGCTTGATTATCTTTTGGAGACATATAAATCAATAGGTTTTAAGATTCTTACTAGTCAGGTATATTCTTAGGCGTTTAATATGGGGTGTTGAGTCCACTTCGTTGAGCAAGGAGTAGCTCTTGTCTATTACATATTTGGCTTATTGAAAGGTATCTGTGCTAATTTCAATCTCTGGTTTTATGCAGCACCCCAACTCACCTTTCCCCTTAAGCAAGTATAATTTGGTTTTCTACATTTGAGACCCTATTCTGTTTTGTAATTCAGTTCCTGTGTAGCCAAGTTTACATTCCGTGTATTAGTGATATCTTATGATGTTTCTTTTTCTGTGTGACTTATTTCATTTAGAATCATCGTACCTGAATCCACTCATTATGCTGCTACTGGCCTGATGACATAGATTTCATTGCTGAGTGATATTGCATTGTACGTAAGTACCACAACTTCTTTATCCTTTTTTCGCTTTCTGTGATATTGAACTTGTACCATAAACGAGGTTCTTGTAAACAGAGCCTTCCCAAACTTTGGGGTGGATGTGTCTTTTTGATTTTAATTTCCCTAATCTATAGGACCATAAGTGGAAGTGACCTAGGCTCTGTTGCTTTGTTTTTTAGATGTTTCAGGAAAATCCATACACTTCTCCAGAGTGGCTGTTGGCAATTTACATGCCGCCCATCAGCATAAGAAGGCTCCCAGTTCTCCATGGCCTGTCCTGCGTTTCTGGATTTTACACTTTTTTCAGATGGCCCTTTTGACCGGGGGGGCAGTGAGACTTCATTGTAGTGCAGATTTCCTTTGCAAGCTTGCTTGGTTGGCCAAAAAGGGCATATACCTTTGTTCCTGCAGTAAAAAACGCATACGCCCTTTTTGGCCAAGTGCATCATTGTGGACGTTCTGCCTCTTTTCCTATGCTTTACATGCAATTCCAGTCACCTCCTGAAATCGGTTTCCTGCAATTCTGCCCCGCTTTCAAGTCCTCTTGGCAGCCTTACTTCAATATATTTTTGGACGATAGCTGTCGTTTATAACTCTGCAGGTTTGTGAAATACAGTGCCCCTGAGCTCCTTTCTTCAACTCGCTTTCTTGTGACCTGGCCGCAACACCGCAGGATTGCTTCAGGCCCTAGTGTGGTTCCGGCATGGCACGCTGAACCTTTGGTTAATTCCTCTTCCTGGTGGGAAATGAGAGTTAAATTTGCCCGTCCAGACACCTCCAGCTAGTCTCTCATTGGTTCTCCCTATTCCTGTTCATTTTCCACAGAAATTGCAAACTGGGCCAAACAGGAGGTTAAAGGCACTGACTCTCCAAGTGGGGAGAGTGTTAGTAAAAGGTCTGGAATGTTGCACCCGAGTACCAGGGGACGAAAACTGAGACACATTTGAACACGTTTCCCGATCACACGGTGGATCATACTCTGGGTTCCACATGCATGTTTTAGCTGAAGGAAGAATCCCTTAAACCTGGAGAGTTGAGACCCATGGAATGGGTACCATGCAATATGACTTCAAAGGGTCTGCATTTGCTCACCGAACCTCACCAATCCTATCACTGCTGCGTTTAGGCCGCTGTACACACGCTTGATTCTCTTTCGGAGACATATAAATCCATAGGTTTTAAGATTCTTACTTGTCAGGTATATTCTTAGGCGTTTAATATGGGGTGTTGAGTCCACTTCGTTGAGCAAGCAGTAGCTCTTTTCTATTACATATTTGGCTTATGGAAAGGTATCTGTGCTAATTTCAATCTCTGGTTTTATGCAGCACCCCAACTCACCTTTCCCCTTAAGCAAGCATAAGTTGTTTTTCTACATTTGAGACCGTATTCTGGTTTGTAATTCAGTTCCTGTGTAGCCAAGTTTACATTCCGTGTATTAGTGATATCTTATGATGTTTCTTTTTCTGTGTGACTTATTTCACTTAGAATCATCGTACCTGAATCCACTCATTATGCTGCTCCTGGCCTGATAACATAGATTTCATTGCTGAGTGATATTGCATTGTACGTAAGTACCACAACTTCTTTATCCATTTTTCGCTTTCGGCGATGTTGAACTTGTACCGTAAACGAGGTTCTTGTAAACAGAGCCATCCCAAACATTGGGGTGGCTGTGTCTTTTTGATTTTAGTTTCCCTAAGCTATAGGACCATAAGTGGAAGTGCCCTAGGCTCTGTTGCTTTGTTTTTTAGATGTTTCAGGAAACACCATACACTTCTCCAGAGTGGCTGTTGGCAATTTACATCCCGCCGATCAGCATAACAAGGCTCCCAGTTCTCCATGGCCTGTCCTGCCTTTCTGCATTTTACACTTTTTTCAGTTGGCCCTTTTGACCGGGGGGGCAGTGAGACTTCATTGTAGTGCACATTTCCTTTTCAAGCTTGCTTGTTTGGCCAAAAAGGGCGTATGCGTTTTTTCCTGAATACATTCAGGAAAAAACGCATACGCCCTTTTTGGCCAAGTGCATCATTTTGGACGTTCTGCCTCTTTTCCTATGCTTTACATGCAATTCCTGTCTACCTCCTGAAACCGTTTTCCTGCAATTCTGCCCAACTTTCAAGTCCTCTTGGCTGCCTTACTTCAATATATTTTTGGACGATAGCTGTCATTTATAACTCTGCAGGTTTGTGAATTACAGTGCCCCTGAGCTCCTTTCTTCAACTCGCTTTCTTGTGAGCTGGCCGCAACACCGAAGGATTGCTTCAGGCCCTAGTGTGGTTCCGGCATGGCACGCTGAGCGTTTGGTTTATTCCACTTCCTGCTGGGAAATGAGAGTTAAATTTTCCCGTCCAGACACCTCCAGCTAGTCTCTCATTGGTTCTCCCTATTCCTGTTCCTTTTCCGCAGAAATTGCAAACTGGGCCAAACAGGAGGTTAAAAGCCCTGACTCTCCAACTAGGGAGAGTGTTAGTAAAGCGTCTGGAATGTTGCACCCGACTACCAGGGGACGAAAACTGAGACATATTTGAACACGTTTCCCGATCACACGGTGGATCATACTCTGGGTTCCACATGCATGTTTTAGCTGAAGGAAGAATCCCTTAAACCTGGAGAGTTGAGAACCATGGAATGGGTACCATGCAATATGACTTCAAAGGGTCTGAATTTGCTCACCGAACCTCACCAATCATATCACTGCTGCGCTTATGCCATTGTAAACCCACTTGATTCTCTTTCGGAGACATATAAATCCATAGGTTTTAAGATTCTTACTAGTCAGGTATATTCTTAGTCGTTTAATATGGCGTGTTGAGTCCACTTCGTTGAGCACGGAGTAGCTCTTGTCTATTACATATATGGCTTATGGAACGGTATCTGTGCTAATTTCAATATCTGGTTTTATGCAGCACCCCAACTCACCTTTCCCCTTAAGCAAGAATAAGTTGGTTCTACTTTAGAGACCCTGTTCTGTTTTGTAATTCAGTTCCTGTGTAGCCAAGTTTACATTCCGTGTATTAGTGATATCTTATGATGTTTCTTTTTCTGTGTGACTTATTTCACTTAGAATCATCGTACCTGAATCCACTCATTATGCTGCTACGGGCCTGATGACATAGATTTCATTGCTGAGTGATATTGCATTGTACGTAAGTACCACAACTTCTTTATCCATTTTTTGCTTTCTGCGATATTGAGCTTGTACCGTAAACGAGGTTCTTGTAAACAGAGCCGTCCTAAACTTTGGGGTGGCTGTGTCTTTTTGATTTTAATTTCCCTAAGCTATAGGACCATAAGTGGAAGTGCCCTAGGCTCTGTTGCTTTGTTTTTTGGATGTTTTAGGAAACACCATACACTTCTCCAGAGTGGCTGTTGGCAATTTACATCCCGCCCATCTGCATAAGAAGCTTCCCAGTTCTCCAAGGCCTGTCCTGCCTTTCTGGATTTTACACTTTTTTCAGATGACCCTTTTGACCGGGGGGCAGTGAGACTTCATTGTAGTGCAGATTTCCTTTGCAAGCTTGCTTGGTTGGCCAAAAAGGGCGTATGCGTTTTTTCTTGAATATATTCAGGAAAAAACGCATACGCCCTTTTTGGCCAAGGGCATCATTGTGGACGTTCTGCCTCTTTTCCTATGCTTTACATGCAATTCCAGTCTACCTCCTGAAATCGGTTTCCTGCAATTCTTCCCCACTTTCAAGTCCTCTTGGCAGCCTTACTTCAATATACTTTTGGACGATAGCTGTCATTTATAACTCTGCAGGTTTGTGAATTACAGTGCCCCTGAGCTCCTTTCTTCAACTCGCTTTCTTGTGAGCTGGCCGCAACACCGCAGGATTGCTTCAGGCCCTAGTGTGTTTCCGGCATGGCACGCTGAGCCTTTGGTTAATTCCTATTTCTGCTGTGAAATGAGAGTTAAATTGGCCCGTCCAGACACCTCCAGCTAGTCTCTCATTGGTTCTCCGTATTCCTGTTCATTTTCCGCAGAAATTGCAAACTGGGCCAAACAGGAGTTTAAAGGCACTGACTCTCCAAGTGGGGAGAGTGTTAGTAAAGCATCTGGAATGTTGCACCCGAGTACCAAGGGACGAAAACTGAGACACATTTGAACACGTTTCCCGATCACACGGTGGATCATACTCTGGGTTCCACATGCATGTTTTAGCTGAAGGAAGAATCCCTTAAACCTGGAGAGTTGAGACCCATGGAAGGGGTACCATGCAGTATGACTTCAAAGGTTCTGCATTTGCTCACCGAACCTCACCAATCCTATCACTGCTGCGTTTATGCCGCTGTACACACGCTTGATTCTCTTTCGGAGACATATAAATCCATAGGTTTTAAGATTCTTACTACTCAGGTATATTCTTAGGCGTTTAATATGGGGTGTTGAGTCCACTTCGTTGAGCAAGCAGTAGCTCTTGTCTATTACATACTTGGCTTATGGAAAGGTATCTGTGTTAATTTCAATCTCTGGTTTTATGCAGCACCCCAACTCACCTTTCCTCTTAAGCAGGCATAAGTTGGTTTTCTACATTTGAGACCCTATTCTGTTTTGTAATTCAGTTCCTGTGTAGCCAAGTTTACATTCCGTGTATTAGTGATATCTTATGATGTTTCTTTTTCTGTGTGACTTATTTCACTTAGAATCATCGTACCTGAATCCACTCATTATGCTGCTACGGGCCTGATGACATACATTTCATTGCTGAGTGATATTGCATTGTACATAAGTACCACAAATTCTTTATCCATTTTTCGCTTTCTGCAATATTGAACTTGTACCGTAAACGAGGTTCTTATAAACAGTGCCGTCCCAAACTTTGGGGTGGCTGTATCTTTTTGATTTTAATTTCCCAAAGCTATAGGACCATAAGTGGAAGTGCCCTAGGCTCTGTTGCTTTATTTTTTGGATGTTTCAGGAAACACCATACACTTCTCCAGAGTGGCTGTTGGCAATTTACATCCCGGCCATCAGCATAACAAGGCTCCCAGTTCTCCTTGACCTGTCCTGCCTTTCTGGATTTTACACTTTTTTCTGATGGCCCTTTTGACCGGGGGGCATTGAGACTTCATTGTAGTGCAGATTTCCTTTGCAAGCTTGCTTCGTTGGCCAAAAAGGGCATATACCTTTTTTCCTGCAGTAAAAAACGCATACGAACTTTTTGGCCAAGTGCATCATTGTGGACGTTCTGCCTCTTTTCCTATGCTTCACATGCAATTCCAGTCTACCTCCTGAAATCGGTTTCCTGCAATTCTGCCCCGCTTTCAAGTCCTCTTGGCAGCCTTACTTCAATATATTTTTGGACGATAGCTGTCATTTATAACTCTGCAGGTTTGTGAATTACAGGGCCCCTGAACTCCTTTCTTCAACTCGCTTTCTTGTGAGCTGGCCGCAACACCGCAGGATTGCTTCAGGCCCTAGTGTGTTTCCGGCATGGCTCGCTGAGCCTTTGGTTAATTCCTCTTCTTGGTGGGAAATGAGAGTTAAATTTGCCCGTCCAGACACCTCCAGCTAGTCTCTCATTGGTTCTCCCTATTCCTGTTCATTTTCCGCAGAAATTGCAAACTGGGCCAAACAGGAGGTTAAAGGCACTGACTCTCCAAGTGGGGAGAGTGTTAGTAAAGCGTCTGGAATGTTGCACCCGAGTACCGGGAGACGAAAACTGAGACACATTTGAACACATTTCCCGATCACACAGTGGATCATACTCTGGGTTCCACATGCATGTTTTAGCTGAAGGAAGAATCCTTTAAACCTGGAAAGTTGAGACCCATGGAATGGGTACCATGCAATATGACTTCAAAGGTTCTGCATTTGCTCACTGAACCTCACCAATCCTATCACTGCTGCCTTTATGCTGCTGTACACACGCTTGATTCTCTTTCAGAGACATATAAATCCATAGGTTTTAGGATTCTTACAAGTCAGGTATATTCTTAGGCGTTTAATATGGGGTGTTGAGTCCACTTCGCTGAGCAAGCAGTAGCTCTGGTCTATTACATATTTGGCTTATGGAACGGTATCTGTGCTCATTTCAATCTCTGGTTTTATGCAGCACTCCAACTCACCTTTCCCCTTAAGAAAGCATAAGTTGGTTTTCTACATTTGAGACCCTGTTCTGTTTTGTAATTCAGTTCCTGTGTAGCCAAGTTTACATTCCGTGTATTAGAGATATCTTATGATGTTTCTTTTTCTGTGTGACTTATTTCACTTAGAATCATTGTACCTGAATCCACTCATTAAGCTGCTACGGGCCTGATGACATAGATTTCATTGCTGAGTGATATTGCATTCTACATAAGTACCAAAAATTCTTTATGCATTTTTCGCTTTCTGCAATATTGAACTTGTACCGTAAATGAGGTTGTTGTAAACAGTGCCGTCCCAAACTTTGGGGTGGCTGTGTCTTTTTGATTTTAATTTCCCTAAGCTATAGGACCATATGTGGAAGTGCCCTAGGCTCTGTTGCTTTGTTTTTTGGATATTTCAGGAAACACCATACACTTTTACAGAGTGGCTTTTGGCAACTTACATCCCGGCCATCAGCATAACAAGGCTCCCAGTTCTCCTTGTCCTGTGCTGCCTTTCTGTATTTTACACTTTTTTCTGATGGCCCTTTTGACCAGGGGGCAGAGAGACTTCATTGTAGTGCAGATTTCCTTTTCAAGCTTGCTTGTTTGGCCAAAAAGGCCGTATGCGTTTTTTCCTGAATACATTCAGGAAAAAACGCATACACCCTTTTTGGCCAAGTGCATCCTTGTGGACGTTCTGCCTCTTTTCCTATGCTTTACATGCAATTCCAGTCTACCTCCTGAAATCGGTTTCCTGCAATTCTGCCCTGCTTTCAAGTCCTCTTGCCAGCCTTACTACAATATATTTTTGGACGATAGCTGTCATTTATAACTCTGCAGTTTGTGAATTACAGTGCCCCTGAACTCCTTTCTTCAACTCGTTTTCTTGTGAGCTGGCCGCAACACCGAAGGATTGCTTCAGGCCCTAGTGTGGTTCCGGCATGGCACGCTGAGCCTTTGGTTTATTCCACTTCCTGCTGGGAAATGAGAGTTAAATTTTCCCGTCCAGACACCTCCAGCTAGTCTCTCATTGTTTCTCCCTATTCCTGTTCCTTTTCCGCAGAAATTGCAAACTGGGCCAAACAGAAGGTTAAAGGCACTGACTCTCCAAGTGGGGATAGTGTTAGTAAAGCGTCTGGAATGTTGCACCCGAGTACCAGGGGACGAAAACTGAGACACATTTGAACACGTTTCCCGATCACACGTTGGATCATACTCTGGGTTCCACATGCATGTTTTAGCTGAAGGAAGAATCCCTTAAACCTGGAGCATTGAGAACCATGGAATGGGTACCATGCAATATGAATTCAAAGGGTCTGCATTTGCTCACCGAACCTCACCAATCCTATCACTGCTGCTTTTATGTCGCTGTACACACGCTGGATTCTCTTTTGGAGACATATAAATCCATAGGTTTTAAGATTCTTACTAGTCAGGTATATTCTTAGGCGTTAAATATGGGGTGTTGAGTCCACTTCGTTGAGGAAGCAGTAGCTCTTGTCTATTACATATTTGGCTTATGGAAAGGTATGTGTGATAATTTTAATCTCTGGTTTTATGCAGCACCCCAACTCACCTTTCCCCTTAAGCAAGCATAAGTTGGTTTTCTACATTTGAGACCCTATTCTGTTTTGTAATTCAGTTCCTGTGTAGCCAAGTTTACATTCCGTGTATTAGTTATACCTTATGATGTTTCTTTTTCTGTGTGACTTATTTCACTTAGAATCATCGTACCTGAATCCACTCATTATGCTGCTAGGGGCCTGATGACATAGATTTCATTGCTGAGTGATATTGCATTGTACGTAAGTACAAAACTTCTTTATCCATTTTTCGCTTTCTGCGATATTGAACTTGTACCGTAAACGAGTTTCTTGTAAACAGTGCCGTCCCAAACTTTGGGGTGGCTATGTCTTTTTGATTTTAATTTCCCTAATCTATAGGACCATAAGTGGAAGTGCCCTAGGCTCTGTTGCTTTATTTTTTAGATGTTTCAGGAAACACCATACACTTCTCCAGAGTGGCTGTTGGCAATTTACATCCCGGCCATCAGCATAACAAGGCTCCCAGTTCTCCTTGACCTGTCCTGCCTTTCTGGATTTTACACTTTTTTCTGATTGCCCTTTTAACCGGGGGGCAATGAGACTTCATTGTAGTGCAGATTTCCTTTGCAAGCTTGCTTGCTTGGCCAAAAAGGGCGTATGCGTTTTTTCCTGAATATATTCAGGAAAAAACGCATACGCCCTTTTTGGCCAAGTGCATCATTGTGGACGTTTTGCCTCTTTTCCTATGCTTTACATGCAATTCCAGTCTACCTCCTGAAACTGGTTTCCTGCAATTCTGCCCCACATTCAAGTCCTCTTGGCAGCCTTACTTCAATATATTTTTGGACGATAGCTGTCATTTATAACTCTGCATGTTTGTGAATTACAGGGCCCATGAGCTCCTTTCTTCAACTCGCTTTCTTGTGAGCTAGCCGCAACACCGCACGATTGCTTCAGGCCCTAGTGTTGTTCCATCATAGCATGCTGAGCCTTTGGTTAATTCCTCTTCCTGGTGGGATATGAGAGTTAAATTTGTCCGTCCAGACACCTCCAGCTAGTCTCTCATTGGTTCTCCCTATTCCTGTTCATTTTCCACAGAAATTGCAAACTGGACGAAACAGGAGGTTAAAAGCCCTGACTCTCCAAGTAGGGAGAGTGTTAGTAAAGCGTCTGGAATGTTGCACCCGACTACCAGGGGACGAAAACTGAGACAAATTTGAACAAGTTTCCCGATCACATGGTGGATCATAGTCTGGGTTCCACATGCATGTTTTAGCTGAAAGAAGAATCCCTTAAACCTGGAGAGTTGACAACCATGGAATGGGTACCATGCAATACGACTTCAAAGGGTCTGCATTTGCTCACCGAACCTCACTAATCCTATCACTGCTGCGCTTATGCCATTGTAAACCCACTTGATTCTCTTTCGGAGACATATAAATCCATAGGTTTTAAGATTCTTACTAGTCAGGTATATTCTTAGTCGTTTAATATGGTGTGTTGAGTCCACTTCATTGAGCAAAGAGTAGCTCTTGTCTATTACATATATGGCTTATGGAACGGTATCTGTGCTAATTTCAATATCTGGTTTTATGCAGCACCCCAACTCACCTTTCCCCTTAAGCAAGAATAAGTTGGTTCTACTTTAGAGACCCTGTTCTGTTTTGTAATTCAGTTCCTGTGTAGCCAAGTTTACATTCCGTGTATTAGTGATATCTTATGATGTTTCTTTTTCTGTGTGACTTATTTTACTTAGAATCATCGTACATGAATCCACTCATTATGCTGCTACGGGCCTGATGACATAGATTTCATTGCTGAGTGATATTGCATTGTACGTAAGTACCACAACTTCTTTATCCATTTTTCGCTTTCTGCGATATTGAACTTGTACCATAAACGAGGTTCTTGTAAACAGAGCCGTCCCAAACTTTGGGGTGGCTGTGTCTTTTTTATTTTAATTTCCCTAAGCTATAGGACCATAAGTGGAAGTGCCCTAGGCTCTGTTGCTTTGTTTTTTGGATGTTTTAGGAAACCCCATACACTTCTCCGGAGTGGCTGTTGGCAATTTACATCCCGCCCATCTGCATAAGAAGGTTCCCAGTTCTCCAAGGCCTGTCCTGCCTTTCTGGATTTTACACTTTTTTCAGATGACCCTTTTGACCGGGGGGCAGTGAGACTTCATTGTAGTGCAGATTTCCTTTGCAAGCTTGCTTGGTTGGCCAAAAAGTGCGTAGGCGTTTTTTCCTGAATATATTCAGGAAAAAACGCCTATGCCCTTTTTGACCAAGTGCATCATTGTGGACGTTCTGCCTCTTTTCCTATGCTTTACATGCAATTCCAGTCTACCTCCTGAAATCGGTTTCCTGCAATTCTGCCCCGCTTTCAAGTCCTCTTGGCAGCCTTACTTCAATATATTTTTGGACGATAGCTGTCATTTATAACTCTGCAGTTTGTGAATTACAGTGCCCCTGAGCTCCTTTCTTCATCTCGCTTTCTTGTGAGCTGGCCGCAACACCGCAGGATTGCTTCAGGCCCTAGTGTGGTTCCGGCATGGCACACTGAGCCTTTGGTTAATTCCTCTTCCTGGTGGGAAATGAGAGTTAAATTTGCCCGTCCCGACACCTCCAGCTAGTCTCTCATTGGTTCTCCCTATTCCTGTTCATTTTCCGCAGAAATTGCAAACTGGGCCAAACAGGAGGTTAAAGGCACTGATTCTCCAAGTGGGGAGAGTGTTAGTAAAGCGTCTGGAATGTTGCACCCGAGTACCAGGGGACGAAAACTGAGACACATTTGAACACGTTTCCCGATCACACGGTGGATCATACTATGGGTTCCACATGAATGTTTTAGCTGAAGGAAGAATCCCTTAAACCTGGAGAGTTGAGAACCATGGAATGGGTACCATGCAATATGACTTCTAAGGGTCTGCATTTGCTTACCGACCCTCACCAATCCTATCACTGCTGCGTTTATGCCGCTGTACACACGCTTGATTCTCTTTCGGAGACATATAAATTCATAGGTTTTAAGATTCTTACTAGTCAGGTATATTCTTAGGCGTTTAATATGGGGTGTTGAGTCCACTTCGTTGAGCAAGCCGTAGCTCTTGTCTATTACATATTTGGCTTATGGAAAGGTATCTGTGCTAATTTCAATCTCTGGTTTTATGCAGCACCCCAACTCACCTTTCCCCTTAAGCAAGCATAAGTTGGTTTTCTACATTTGAGACCCTATTCTGTTTTGTAATTCAGTTCCTGTGTAGCCAAGTTTACATTCCGTGTATTAGTGATACCTTATGATGTTTCTTTTTCTGTGTGACTTATTTCACTTAGAATCATCGTACCTGAATCCACTCATTATGCTGCTACTGGCCTGATGACATAGATTTCATTGCTGAGTGATATTGCATTGTACGTAAGTACCACAACTTCTTTATCCATTTTTCGCTTTCGGCGATGTTGAACTTGTACCGTAAACGAGGTTCTTGTAAACAGAGCCATCCCAAACATTGGGGTGGCTGTGTCTTTTTGATTTTAGTTTCCCTAATCTATAGGACCATAAGTGGAAGTGCCCTAGGCTCTGTTGCTTTGTTTTTTAGATGTTTCAGGAAACACCATACACTTCTCCAGAGTGGCTGTTGGCAATTTACATCCCGCCCATCAGCATAACATGGTGCCCAGTTCTCCATGGCCTGTCCTGCCTTTCTGCATTTTACACTTTTTTCAGATGGCCCTTTTGACCGGGGGGGCAGTGAGACTTCATTGTAGTGCAGATTTCCTTTGCAAGCTTGCTTCGTTGGCCAAAAAGGGCATATACGTTTTTTCCTGCAGTAAAAAACGCATACGCCCTTTTTGGCCAAGTGCATCATTGTGGACGTTCTGCCTCTTTTCCTATGCTTTACATGCAATTCCAGTCTACCTCCTGAAATCGGTTTCCTGCAATTCTGCCCCGCTTTCAAGTCCTCTTGGCAGCCTTGCTTCAATATATTTTTGGACGATAGCTGTCATTTATAACTCTGCAGGTTTGTGAATTACAGGGCCCCTGAACTCCTTTTTTCAACTTGCTTTCTTGTGAGCTGGCCGCAACACCGCAGGATTGCTTCAGGCCCTAGTGTGGTTCCGGCATGGCTCGCTGAGCCTTTGGGTAATTCCTCTTCTTGGTGGGAAATGAGAGTTAAATTTGCCCGTCCAGACACCTCCAGCTAGTCTCTCATTGGTTCTCCCTATTCCTGTTCATTTTCCGCAGAAATTGCAAACTGGGCCAAACAGGAGGTTAAAGACACTGACTCTCCAAGTGGGGAGAGTGTTAGTAAAGCGTCTGGAATGTTGCACCCGAGTACCGGTAGACGAAAACTGAGACACATTTGAAAACATTTCCCGATCACACAGTGGATCATACTCTGGGTTCCACATGCATGTTTTAGCTGAAGGAAGAATCCTTTAAACCTGGAAAGTTGAGACCCATGGAATGGGTACCATGCAATATGACTTCAAAGGTTCTGCATTTGCTCACTGAACCTCACCAATCCTATCACTGCTGCCTTTATGCTGCTGTACACACGCTTGATTCTCTTTCAGAGACATATAAATCCATAGGTTTTAGGATTCTTACTAATCAGGTATATTCTTAGGCTTTTAATGTGGGGTGTTGAGTCCACTTCGCTGAGCAAGCAGTAGCTCTGGTCTATTACATATTTGGCTTATGGAACGGTATCTGTGCTCATTTCAATCTCTGGTTTTATGCAGCACTCCAACTCACCTTTCCTCTTAAGAAAGCATAAGTTGGTTTTCTACATTTGAGACCCTGTTCTGTTTTGTAATTCAGTTCCTGTGTAGCCAAGTTTACATTCCGTGTATTAGAGATATCTTATGATGTTTCTTTTTCTGTGTGACTTATTTCACTTAGAATCATTGTACCTGAATCCACTCATTAAGCTGCTACGGGCCTGATGACATAGATTTCATTGCTGAGTGATATTGCATTCTACATAAGTACCAAAAATTCTTTATGCATTTTTCGCTTTCTGCAATATTGAACTTGTACCGTAAATGAGGTTGTTGTAAACAGTGCCGTCCCAAACTTTGGGGTGGCTGTGTCTTTTTGATTTTAATTTCCCTAAGCTATAGGTCCATATGTGGAAGTGCCCTAGGCTCTGTTGCTTTGTTTTTTGGATATTTCAGGAAACACCATACACTTTTACAGAGTGGCTTTTGGCAACTTACATCCCGGCCATCAGCATAACAAGGCTCCCAGTTCTCCTTGTCCTGTGCTGCCTTTCTGTATTTTACACTTTTTTCTGATGGCCCTTTTGACCAGGGGGCAGAGAGACTTCATTGTAGTGCAGATTTCCTTTTCAAGCTTGCTTGTTTGGCCAAAAAGGCCGTATGCGTTTTTTCCTGAATACATTCAGGAAAAAACGCATACACACTTTTTGGCCAAGTGCATCCTTGTGGACGTTCTGCCTCTTTTCCTATGCTTTACATGCAATTCCAGTCTACCTCCTGAAATCGGTTTCCTGCAATTCTGCCCTGCTTTCAAGTCCTCTTGCCAGCCTTACTACAATATATTTTTGGACGATAGCTGTCATTTATAACTCTGCAGTTTGTGAATTACAGTGCCCCTGAACTCCTTTCTTCAACTCGTTTTCTTGTGAGCTGGCCGCAACACCGAAGGATTGCTTCAGGCCCTAGTGTGGTTCCGGCATGGCACGCTGAGCCTTTGGTTTATTCCACTTCCTGCTGGGAAATGAGAGTTAAATTTTCCCGTCCAGACACCTCCAGCTAGTCTCTCATTGTTTCTCCCTATTCCTGTTCCTTTTCCGCAGAAATTGCAAACTGGGCCAAACAGAAGTTTAAAGGCACTGACTCTCCAAGTGGGGATAGTGTTAGTAAAGCGTCTGGAATGTTGCACCCGAGTACCAGGGGACGAAAACTGAGACACATTTGAACACGTTTCCCGATCACACGTTGGATCATACTCTGGGTTCCACATGCATGTTTTAGCTGAAGGAAGAATCCCTTAAACCTGGAGCATTGAGAACCATGGAATGGGTACCATGCAATATGAATTCAAAGGGTCTGCATTTGCTCACCGAACCTCACCAATCCTATCACTGCTGCTTTTATGTCGCTGTACACACGCTGGATTCTCTTTTGGAGACATATAAATCCATAGGTTTTAAGATTCTTACTAGTCAGGTATATTCTTAGGCGTTAAATATGGGGTGTTGAGTCCACTTCGTTGAGGAAGCAGTAGCTCTTGTCTATTACATATTTGGCTTATGGAAAGGTATGTGTGATAATTTTAATCTCTGGTTTTATGCAGCACCCCAACTCACCTTTCCCCTTAAGCAAGCATAAGTTGGTTTTCTACATTTGAGACCCTATTCTGTTTTGTAATTCAGTTCCTGTGTAGCCAAGTTTACATTCCGTGTATTAGTTATACCTTATGATGTTTATTTTTCTGTGTGACTTATTTCACTTAGAATCATCGTACCTGAATCCACTCATTATGCTGCTAGGGGCCTGATGACATAGATTTCATTGCTGAGTGATATTGCATTGTACGTAAGTACAAAACTTCTTTATCCATTTTTCGCTTTCTGCGATATTGAACTTGTACCGTAAACGAGGTTCTTGTAAACAGTGCCGTCCCAAACTTTGGGGTGGCTATGTCTTTTTGATTTTAATTTCCCTAATCTATAGGACCATAAGTGGAAGTGCCCTAGGCTCTGTTGCTTTGTTTTTTGGATGTTTCAGGAAACACCATACACTTCTCCAGAGTGGCTGTTGGCAATTTACATCCCGGCCATCAGCATAACAAGGCTCCCAGTTCTCCTTGACCTGTCCTGCCTTTCTGGATTTTACACTTTTTTCTGATTGCCCTTTTAACCGGGGGGCAATGAGACTTCATTGTAGTGCAGATTTCCTTTGCAAGCTTGCTTGCTTGGCCAAAAAGTGCGTATGCGTTTTTTCCTGAATATATTCAGGAAAAAACGCATACGCCCTTTTTGGCCAAGTGCATCATTGTGGACGTTTTGCCTCTTTTCCTATGCTTTACATGCAATTCCAGTCTACCTCCTGAAACTGGTTTCCTGCAATTCTGCCCCACTTTCAAGTCCTCTTGGCAGCCTTACTTCAATATATTTTTGGACGATAGCTGTCATTTATAACTCTGCATGTTTGTGAATTACAGGGCCCATGAGCTCCTTTCTTCAACTCGCTTTCTTGTGAGCTAGCCGCAACACCGCACGATTGCTTCAGGCCCTAGTGTTGTTCCATCATAGCATGCTGAGCCTTTGGTTAATTCCTCTTCCTGGTGGGATATGAGAGTTAAATTTGTCCGTCCAGACACCTCCAGCTAGTCTCTCATTGGTTCTCCCTATTCCTGTTCATTTTCCACAGAAATTGCAAACTGGACGAAACAGGAGGTTAAAAGCCCTGACTCTCCAAGTAGGGAGAGTGTTAGTAAAGCGTCTGGAATGTTGCACCCGACTACCAGGGGACGAAAACTGAGACAAATTTGAACACGTTTCCCGATCACATGGTGGATCATAGTCTGGGTTCCACATGCATGTTTTAGCTGAAAGAAGAATCCCTTAAACCTGGAGAGTTGACAACCATGGAATGGGTACCTTGCAATACGACTTCAAAGGGTCTGCATTTGCTCACCGAACCTCACTAATCCTATCACTGCTGCGCTTATGCCATTGTAAACCCACTTGATTCTCTTTCGGAGACATATAAATCCATAGGTTTTAAGATTCTTACTAGTCAGGTATATTCTTAGTCGTTTAATATGGTGTGTTGAGTCCACTTCATTGAGCAAAGAGTAGCTCTTGTCTATTACATATATGGCTTATGGAACGGTATCTGTGCTAATTTCAATATCTGGTTTTATGCAGCACCCCAACTCACCTTTCCCCTTAAGCAAGAATAAGTTGGTTCTACTTTAGAGACCCTGTTCTGTTTTGTAATTCAGTTCCTGTGTAGCCAAGTTTACATTCCGTGTATTAGTGATATCTTATGATGTTTCTTTTTCTGTGTGACTTATTTTACTTAGAATCATCGTACATGAATCCACTCATTATGCTGCTACGGGCCTGATGACATAGATTTCATTGCTGAGTGATATTGCATTGTACGTAAGTACCACAACTTCTTTATCCATTTTTCGCTTTCTGCGATATTGAACTTGTACCATAAACGAGGTTCTTGTAAACAGAGCCGTCCCAAACTTTGGGGTGGCTGTGTCTTTTTTATTTTAATTTCCCTAAGCTATAGGACCATAAGTGGAAGTGCCCTAGGCTCTGTTGCTTTGTTTTTTGGATGTTTTATGAAACACCATACACTTCTCCGGAGTGGCTGTTGGCAATTTACATCCCGCCCATCTGCATAAGAAGGTTCCCAGTTCTCCAAGGCCTGTCCTGCCTTTCTGGATTTTACACTTTTTTCAGATGACCCTTTTGACCGGGGGGCAGTGAGACTTCATTGTAGTGCAGATTTCCTTTGCAAGCTTGCTTGGTTGGCCAAAAAGTGCGTAGGCGTTTTTTCCTGAATATATTCAGGAAAAAACGCCTACGCCCTTTTTGACCAAGTGCATCATTGTGGACGTTCTGCCTCTTTTCCTATGCTTTACATGCAATTCCAGTCTACCTCCTGAAATCGGTTTCCTGCAATTCTGCCCCGCTTTCAAGTCCTCTTGGCAGCCTTACTTCAATATATTTTTGGACGATAGCTGTCATTTATAACTCTGCAGTTTGTGAATTACAGTGCCCCTGAGCTCCTTTCTTCATCTCGCTTTCTTGTGAGCTGGCCGCAACACCGCAGGATTGCTTCAGGCCCTAGTGTGGTTCCGGCATGGCACACTGAGCCTTTGGTTAATTCCTCTTCCTGGTGGGAAATGAGAGTTAAATTTGCCCGTCCCGACACCTCCAGCTAGTCTCTCATTGGTTCTCCCTATTCCTGTTCATTTTCCGCAGAAATTGCAAACTGGGCCAAACAGGAGGTTAAAGGCACTGATTCTCCAAGTGGGGAGAGTGTTAGTAAAGCGTCTGGAATGTTGCACCCGAGTACCAGGGGACGAAAACTGAGACACATTTGAACACGTTTCCCGATCACACGGTGGATCATACTATGGGTTCCACATGAATGTTTTAGCTGAAGGAAGAATCCCTTAAACCTGGAGAGTTGAGAACCATGGAATGGGTACCATGCAATATGACTTCTAAGGGTCTGCATTTGCTTACCGACCCTCACCAATCCTATCACTGCTGCGTTTATGCCGCTGTACACACGCTTGATTCTCTTTCGGAGACATATAAATTCATAGGTTTTAAGATTCTTACTAGTCAGGTATATTCTTAGGCGTTTAATATGGGGTGTTGAGTCCACTTCGTTGAGCAAGCCGTAGCTCTTGTCTATTACATATTTGGCTTATGGAAAGGTATCTGTGCTAATTTCAATCTCTGGTTTTATGCAGCACCCCAACTCACCTTTCCCCTTAAGCAAGCATAAGTTGGTTTTCTACATTTGAGACCCTATTCTGTTTTGTAATTCAGTTCCTGTGTAGCCAAGTTTACATTCCGTGTATTAGTGATACCTTATGATGTTTCTTTTTCTGTGTGACTTATTTCACTTAGAATCATCGTACCTGAATCCACTCATTATGCTGCTACTGGCCTGATGACATAGATTTCATTGCTGAGTGATATTGCATTGTACGTAAGTACCACAACTTCTTTATCCATTTTTCGCTTTCGGCGATGTTGAACTTGTACCGTAAACGAGGTTCTTGTAAACAGAGCCATCCCAAACATTGGGGTGGCTGTGTCTTTTTGATTTTAGTTTCCCTAATCTATAGGACCATAAGTGGAAGTGCCCTAGGCTCTGTTGCTTTGTTTTTTAGATGTTTCAGGAAACACCATACACTTCTCCAGAGTGGCTGTTGGCAATTTACATCCCGCCCATCAGCATAACAAGGTGCCCAGTTCTCCATGGCCTGTCCTGCCTTTCTGCATTTTACACTTTTTTCAGATGGCCCTTTTGACCGGGGGGGCAGTGAGACTTCATTGTAGTGCAGATTTCCTTTGCAAGCTTGCTTCGTTGGCCAAAAAGGGCATATACGTTTTTTCCTGCAGTAAAAAACGCATACGCCCTTTTTGGCCAAGTGCATCATTGTGGACGTTCTGCCTCTTTTCCTATGCTTTACATGCAATTCCAGTCTACCTCCTGAAATCGGTTTCCTGCAATTCTGCCCCGCTTTCAAGTCCTCTTGGCAGCCTTGCTTCAATATATTTTTGGACGATAGCTGTCATTTATAACTCTGCAGGTTTGTGAATTACAGGGCCCCTGAACTGCTTTTTTCAAGTTGCTTTCTTGTGAGCTGGCCGCAACACCGCAGGATTGCTTCAGGCCCTAGTGTGGTTCCGGCATGGCTCGCTGAGCCTTTGGGTAATTCCTCTTCTTGGTGGGAAATGAGAGTTAAATTTGCCCGTCCAGACACCTCCAGCTAGTCTCTCATTGGTTCTCCCTATTCCTGTTCATTTTCCGCAGAAATTGCAAACTGGGCCAAACAGGAGGTTAAAGACACTGACTCTCCAAGTGGGGAGAGTGTTAGTAAAGCGTCTGGAATGTTGCACCCGAGTACCGGTAGACGAAAACTGAGACACATTTGAAAACATTTCCCGATCACACAGTGGATCATACTCTGGGTTCCACATGCATGTTTTAGCTGAAGGAAGAATCCTTTAAACCTGGAAAGTTGAGACCCATGGAATGGGTACCATGCAATATGACTTCAAAGGTTCTGCATTTGCTCACTGAACCTCACCAATCCTATCACTGCTGCCTTTATGCTGCTGTACACACGCTTGATTCTCTTTCAGAGACATATAAATCCATAGGTTTTAGGATTCTTACTAATCAGGTATATTCTTAGGCTTTTAATATGGGGTGTTGAGTCCACTTCTTTGAGCAATGTGTAGCTCTTGTCTATTACATATTTGGCTTATGGAACGTTATCTGTGCTCATTTCAATCTCTGGTTTTATGCAGCACTACAACTCACCTTTCCCCTTAAGCAAGCATAAGTTGGTTTTCTACATTTGAGACCCTGTTCTGTTTTGTAATTCGGTTCCTGTGTAGCCAAGTTTACATTCCGTGTATTAGAGATATCTTCTGATGTTTCTTTTTCTGTGTGACTTATTTCACTTAGAATCAGTGTACCTGAATCCACTCATTATGCTGCTACGGACCTGATGACATAGATTTCATTGCTGAGTAATATTGCATTCTACATAAGTACCAAAAATTCTTTATCCATTTTTCGCTTTCTGCGATATTGAACTTGTACCGTAAACGAGGTTCTTGTAAACAGTGCCGTCCCAAACTTTGGGGTGGCTGTGTCTTTTTGATTTTAATTTCCCTAAGCTATAGGACCATAAGTGGAAGTGCCCTAGGCTCTGTTGCTTTGTTTTTTGGATATTTCAGGAAACACCATACACTTTTCCAGAGTGGCTTTTGGCAACTTACATCCCGCCCATCAGCATAAGAAGGCTCCCAGTTCTCCTTGTCCTGTCCTGCCTTTCTGGATTTTACACTTTTTTCTAATTGCCCTTTTAACCGGGGGGCAGTGAGACTTCATTGTAGTGCAGATTTCCTTTGCAAGCTTGCTTCGTTGGCCAAAAAGGGCATATACGTTTTTTCCTGTATATATTCAGGAAAAAACGCATACGCCCTTTTTGGCCAAGTTCATCATTGTGGACGTTCTGCCTCTTTTCCTATGCTTTACATACAATTCCAGTCTACCTCCTGAAATCGGTTTCCTGCAATTCTGCCCCGCTTTCAAGTCCTCTTGGCAGCCTTACTTCAATATATTTTTGGACGATAGCTGTCATTTATAACTCTGCATGTTTGTGAATTACAGTGCCCCTGAGCTCATTTCTTCAACTAGCTTTCTTGTGAGCTGGCCTCAACACCGCAGGATTGCTTCAGGCCCTAGTGTGGTTCCGGCATGTCATGCTGAGCCTTTGGTTAATTCCTCTTCCTGGTGGGAAATGAGAGTTAAATTTGTCCGTCCAGACACCTCCAGGTAGTCTCTCATTGGTTCTCCCTATTCCTGTTCATTTTCCGCAGAAATTGCAAACTGGACCAAACAGGAGGTTAAAAGCCCTGACTCTCGAAGTAGGGAGAGTGTTAGTAAAGCGTCTGGAATGTTGCACCCGACTACCAGGGGATGAAAACTTAGACATATTTGAACACGTTTCCCGATCACACGGTGGATCATACTCTGGGTTCCACATGCATGTTTTACCTGGAGGAAGAATCCCTTAAACCTGTAGAGTGGAGAACCATGGAATGGGTAGCATGCAATATGACTTCAAAGGGTCTGCATTTGCTCACCGAACCTCACCAATCCTATCACTGCTGCGCTTATGCCACTGTACACCCACTTGATTCTCTTTCGGAGACATATAAATCCATAGGTTTTAAGATTCTTACTATTCAGGTATATTCTTAGGCGTTTAATATGGCGTGTTGAGTCCACTTCATTGAGCAAGGAGTAGCTCTTTTCTATTACATATATGGCTTATGGAACGGTATCTGTGCTAATTTCAATATCTGGTTTTATGCAGCACCCCAACTCACCTTTCCCCTTAAGCAAGAATAAGTTGGTTCTACTTTAGAGACCCTGTTCTGTTTTGTAATTCAGTTCCTGTGTAGCCAAGTTTACATTCCGTGTATTAGTGATATCTTATGATGTTTCTTTTTCTGTGTGACTTATTTCACTTAGAATCATCGTAGCTGAATCCACTCATTATGCTGCTACGGGCCTGATGACATAGATTTCATTGCTGAGTGGTATTGCATTGTACGTAAGTACCACAATTTCTTTATCCATTTTTCGCTTTCTGCGATACTGAACTTGTACCGTAAACGAGGTTCTTGTAAACAGAGCCATCCCAAACTTTGGGGTGGCTGAGTCTTTTTGATTTTAATTTCCCTAAGCTATAGGACCATAAGTGGAAGTGCCCTAGGCTCTGTTGCTTTGTTTTTTGGATGTTTCAGGAAACACCATACACTTCTCCAGAGTGGCTGTTGGCAATTTACATCCCGGCCATCAGCATAACAAGGCTCCCAGTTCTCCTTGGCCAGTCCTTCCTTTCTGGATTTTACACATTTTTCTGATGACCCTTTTGACCGGGGGGCAGTGAGACTTCATTGTAGTGCAGATTTCCTTTGCAAGCTTGCTTCCTTGGCCAGAAAGGGCATATACGTTTTTTCCTGCAGTAAAAAACGCATACGCCCTTTTTGGCCAAGTGCATCATTGTGGACGTTCTGCCTCTTTTCCTATGCTTTACATGCAATTCCAGTCTACCTCCTGAAATCGGTTTCCTGCAATTCTTCCCCACTTTCAAGTCCTCTTGGCAGCCTTACTTCAATATACTTTTGGACGATAGCTGTCATTTATAACTCTGCAGGTCTGTGAATTACAGTTCCCCTGAGTTCCTTTCTTCAACTCGCTTTCTTGTGAGCTGGCCGCAACACCGCAGGATTGCTTCAGGCCCTAGTGTGGTTCCGGCATGGCACGCTGAGCTTCTGGTCAATTCCTCTCCCTGCTGTGAAATGAGAGTTAAATTTGCCCGTCCAGACACCTCCAGCTAGTCTCTCATTGGTTCTCCCTATTCCTGTTCATTTTCCACAGAAATTGCAAACTGGACCAAACAGGAGGTTAAAAGCCCTGACTCTCCAAGTAGGGAGAGTGTTAGTAAAGCGTCTGGAATGTTGCACCCGACTACCAGGGGACGAAAACAGAGACAAATTTGAACACGTTACCCGATCACACGGTGGATCATACTCTGGGTTCCACATGCATGTTTTAGCTGAAGGAGGAATCCCTTAAACCTGGAGAGTTGAGAACAATGGAATGGGTACCATACAATATGAAATCAAAGGGTCTGCATTTGCTCACCGAACCTCACCAATCCTATCACTGCTGCGCTTATGCCATTGTAAACCCACTTGATTCTCTTTCGGAGACATATAAATCCATAGGTTTTAAGATTCTTACTAGTCAGATATATTCTTAGTCGTTTAATATGGCGTGTTGAGTCCACTTCGTTGAGCAAGGAGTAGCTCTTGTCTATTACATATATGGCTTATGGAACGGTATCTGTGTTAATTTCAATCTCTGGTTTTATGCAGCACCCCAACTCACCTTTCCCCTTAAGCAAGCATATGTTGGTTTTCTACATTTGAGACCGTGTTCTGTTTTGTAATTCAGTTCCTGTTTACTCAAGTTTACATTCCATGTATTAGTGATACCTTATGATGTTTCTTTTTCTCTGTGACTTATTTCACTTAGAATCATCGTACCTGAATCCACTCATTATGCTGCTAAGGGCCTGATGACATAGATTTCATTGCTGAGTGATATTGCATTGTAAGTAAGTACCTCAACTTCTTTATCCATTTTTCGCTTTCTGCGATATTGAACTTGTACCATAAACGAGGTTCTTGTAACCTGAGCTGTCCCAAACTTTGGGGTGGCTGTGTCTTTTTGATTTTAATTTCCCTAATCTATAGGACCATAAGTGGAAGTGCCCTAGGCTCTGTTGCTTTGTTTTTTAGATGTTTCAGGAAACACCATACACTTCTCCAGAGTGGCTGTTGGCAATTTACATCCCGCCCATCAGCATAAGAAGGCTCCCAGTTCTCCATGACCTGTCCTGCCTTTCTGGATTGTACACTTTTTTCAGATGGCCCTTTTGACCGGGGGGGAGTGAGACTTCATTGTAGTGCAGATTTCCTTTGCAAGCTTGCTTGGTTGGCCAAAAAGGGCGTATGCGTTTTTTCCTGAATATATTCAGGAAAAAACGCATACGCCCTTTTTGGCCAAATGCATCATTGTGGACGTTCTGCCTCTTTTCCTATGCTTTACATGCAAATCCAGTCTACCTCCTGAAATCGGTTTCCTGCAATTCTGCCCCGCATTCAAGTCCTCTTGGCAGCCTTACTTCAATATATTTTTGGACGATAGCTGTCATTTATAACTCTGCAGGTTTGTTAATTACAGTGCCCCTGAGCTCCTTTCTTCAACTTGCTTTCTTGTGAGCTGGCCGCAACACCGCAGGATTGCTTCAGGCCCTAGTGTGGTTCCGGCATGGCTCGCTGAGCCTTTGGTTAATTCCTCTTCCTGTTGGGAAATGAGAGTTAAATTTGCCCGTCCAGACACCTCCAGCTAGTCTCTCATTGGTTCTCACTATTCCTGTTCATTTTCCGCAGAAATGGCAAACTGGGCCAAACAGGATGTTAAAGGCACTGACTCTCCAAGTGGGGAGAGTGTTAGTAAAGCGTCTGGAATGTTGCACCCGAGTACCAGGGGACGAAAACTGAGACACATTTGAACACGTTTCCCGATCACATGGTGGATCATACTCTGGGTTCCACATGCATGTTTTAGCTGAAGGAAGAATCCCTTAAACCTGGAGAGTTGAGAACCATGGAATGGGTACCATGCAATATGAATTCAAAGGGTCTGCATTTGCTCACCAAACCTCACCAATCCTATCACTGCTGCGTTTATGCCGCTGTACACACGCTTGATTCTCTTTCGGAGACATATCAATCCATAGGTTTTAAGATTCTTACTAGTCAGGTATATTCTTAGGCGTTTAATATGGGGTGTTGAGTCCACTTCGTTGAGCAAGCAGTAGCTCTTGTCTATTACATATTTGCTTATGGAAAGGTATCTGTGCTAATTTCAATCTCTGGTTTTATGCAGCACCCCAACTCACCTTTCCCCTTAAGTAAGCATAAGTTGGTTTTCTACATTTGAGACCCTATTCTGTTTTGTAATTCAGTTCCTGTGTAGCCAAGTTTACATTCCGTGTATTAGTGATATCTTATGATGTTTCTTTTTCTGTGTGACTTATTTCACTTAGAATCATCGTACCTGAATCCACTCATTATGCTGCTACTGGCCTGATGACATAGATTTCATTGCTGAGTGATATTGCATTGTACGTAAGTACCTCAACTTCTTTATCCATTTTTCGCTTTCTGCGATATTGGACTTGTACCGTAAACGAGGTTCTTGTAAACAGAGCCGTCCCAAACTTTGGGGTGGCTGTGTCTTTTTGATTTTAATTTTCTTAAGCTATAGGACCATAAGTGGAAGTGCCCTAGGCTCTGTTGCTTTGTTTTTTAGATGTTTCAGGAAACACCATACACTTATCCAGAGAGGCTGTTTGCAATTTACATCCCACCCATCGGCATAACAAGGCTCCCAGTTCTCCATGGCCTGTCCTGCCTTTCTGGATTATACACTTTTTTCAGATGGCCCTTTTGACCGGGGGGCAGTGAGTTTCATTGTAGTGCAGATTTCCTTTGTAAGCTTGCTTGGTTGGCCAAAAGGGGCGTATGCGTTTTTTCCTGAATATATTCAGGAAAAAACGCATACGCCCTTTTTGGCCTAGTGCATCATTGTTGACGTTCTGCCTCTTTTCCTATGCTTTACATGCAATTCCAGTCTACCTCCTGAAATCGGTTTCCTGCAATTCTGCCCCGCTTTCAAGTCCTCTTGGCAGCTTTACTTCAATATATTTTTGGACAATAGCTGTCATTTAGAACTCTGCAGGTTTGTGAATTACAGGGCCCCTGAACTCCTTTCTTCAACTCGCTTTCTTGTGAGCTGGCCGCAACACCGCAGGATTGCTTCAGGCCCTAGTGTCGTTTCGGCATGGCTCGCTGAGCCTTTGGTTAATTCCTCTTCCTGGTGTGAAATGAGAGTTAAATTTGCCCGTCCAGACACCTCCAGCTAGTCTCTCTTTGGTTCTCCCTATTCCTATTCATTTTCCGCAGAAATTGCAAACTGGGTCAAACAGGAGGTTAAAGGCACTGACTCTCCAAGTAGGGAGAGTGTTAGTAAAGGGTCTGGAATGTGGCACCCGAGTACCAGGGGACGAAAACTGAGACACATTTGAACACGTTTCCCGATCACACAATGGATCATACTCTTGGTTCCACATGCATGTTTTAGCTGAAGGAAGATTCCCTTAAACCTGGAGAGTTGAGAACCATGGAATGGGTACCATGCAATATGAATTCAAAGGGTCTGCATTTGCTCACCGAACCTTACCAATCCTATCACTGCTGCGTTTATGCCGCTGTACACACACTTGATTCTCTTTCGGAGACATATAAATCCATAGGTTTTAAGATTCTTCCTAGTCAGGTATATTCTTAGGCGTTTAATATGGGGTGTTGAGTCCACTTCGTTGAGCAAGGAGTAGCTCTTGTCTATTACATATTTGGCTTATGGAATGGTATCTGTGCTAATTTCAATCTCTGGTTTCATGCAGCACCCCAACTCACGATTCCCCTTAAGCAAGCATAAGTTGGTTTTCTACATTTGAGATCCTGTTCTGTTTTGTAATTCAGTTCCTGTGTAGCCAAGTTTACATTCCGTGTATTAGTGATACCTTATGATGTTTCTTTTTCTGTGTGACTTATTTCACTTAGAATCATCGTCCCTAAATCCACTCATTATGCTACTACTGGCCTGATGACATAGATTTCATTGCTGAGTGTTATTGCATTGTACGTAAGTACCACAACTTCTTTATCCATTTTTCGCTTTCTGCGATATTGAACTTGTACCGTAAACGAGATTCTTGTAAACAGAGCCGTCCCAAATTTTGGGGTGGCTGTGTCTTTTTGATTTTAATTTCCCTAAGCTATAGGACCATAAGTGGAAGTGCCCTAGGCTCTGTTGCTTTGTTTTTTAGATGTTCCAGGAAATAGCATACATTTCTCCAGAGTGGCTGTTTGTAATTTACATCCCCCGCATCAGCATAACAAGGCTCCCAGTTCTCCGTGGCCTGTCCTGCCTTTCTGGATTTTACACTTGTTTCAGATGGCCCTTTTGACCGGGGGGTAGTGAGACTTCATTGTAGTGCAGATTTCCATTGCAGGCTTGCTTGGTTAGCCAAAAAGGGCGTATGTGTTTTTTCCTGAATATATTCAGGAAAAAACGCATACGCCCTTTTTGGCCAAGTGCATCATTGTGGACGTTCTGCCTCTTTTCCTATGCTTTACATGCAATTCCAGTCTACCTCCTGAAATCGGTTTCCTGCAATTCTGCCCCGCTTTCAAGTCCTCTTGGCAGCCTTACTTCAATATATTTTTGGAAGATAACTGTCATTTATAACTCTGCAGGTTTGTGAATTACAGGGCCCCTGAGCTCCTTTCTTCAACTCGCTTTCTTGTGAGCTGGCCGCAACACCGCAGGATTGCTTCAGGCCCTAGTGTGGTTCCGGCATGTCACGCTGAGCCTTTGGTTAATTCCTCTTCCTGCTGTGAAATCAGAGTTAAATTTGCCCGTGCAGACACCTCCAGCTAGTCTCTCATTGGTTCTCCCTATTCCTGTTCATTTTCCGCAGAAATTGCAAACTGGGCCAAACAGGAGTTTAAAGGCATTGACTCTCCAAGTGGGGAGAGTGTCAGTAAAGCGTCTGGAATGTTGCACCCGAGTACCAGGGGACGAAAACTGAGACACATTTGAACACGTTTCCCGATCACACGTTGGATCATACTCTGGGTTCCACATGGATGTTTTAGCTGAAGGAAGAATCCCATAAACCTGTAGAGTTGAGACCCATGGAATGGGTACCACGCAATATGACTTCAAAGGGTCTGCATTTGCTCACCGAACCTCACCAATCCTATCACTGCTGCGTTTATGCCGCTGTACACACGCTTGATTCTCTTTCAGAGACATATAAATCCATAGGTTTTAAGATTCTTACTAGTCAGGTATATTCTTAGGCGTTTAATATGAGGTGTTGAGTCCACTTTGTTGAGCAAGCAGTAGCTCTTGTCTATTACATATTTGGCTTATGGATCGGTATCTGTGTTAATTTCAATCTCTGGTTTTATGCAGCACCCCAACTCACCTTTCCCCTTAAGCAAGCATATGTTGGTTTTCTACATTTGAGACCCTGTTCTGTTTTGTAATTCAGTTCCTGTTTACTCAAGTTTACATTCCATGTATTAGTGATACCTTATGATGTTTCTTTTTCTCTGTGACTTATTTCACTTAGAATCATCGTACCTGAATCCACTCATTATGCTGCTAAGGGCCTGATGACATAGATTTCATTGCTGAGTGATATTGCATTGTACGTAAGTACCTCAACTTCTTTATCCATTTCTCGCTTTCTCCGTTATTGAACTTGTACCGTAAACGAGGTTCTTGTAAACAGAGCCGTCCCAAACTTTGGGGTGGCTGTGTCTTTTTGATTTTAATTTTCCTAAGCTATAGGACCATAAGTGGAAGTGCCCTAGGCTCTGTTGCTTTGTTTTTTAGATGTTTCAGGAAACACCATACACTTATCCAGAGTGGCTGTTTGCAATTTACATCCCGCCCATCAGCATAACAAGGCTCCCAGTTCTCCATGGCCTGTCCTGCCTTTCTGGATTTTACACTTTTTTCAGATGGCCCTTTTGACCGGGCGGCAGTGAGACTTCATTGTAGTGCAGATTTCCTTTGCAAGCTTGCTTGGTTGGCCAAAAAGGGCGTATGCATTTTTTCCTGAATATATTCAGGAAAAAACGCATACGCCCTTTTTGGCCAAGTGCATCATTGTGGACGTTCTGCCTCTTGTCCTATGCTTTACATGCAATTCCAGTCTACCTCCTGAAACCGGTTTCCTGCAATTCTGCCCCGCTTTCAAGTCCTCTTGGCTGCCTTACTTCAATATATTTTTGGACGATAGCTGTCATTTATAACTCTGCAGGTTTGTGAATTACAGGGCCCCTGAGCTCCTTTCTTCAACTCGCTTTCTTGTGAGCTGGCCGCAACACCGCAGGATTGCTTCAGGCCCTAGTGTGGTTCCGGCATGGCACGCTGAGCCTTTGGTTAATTCCTCTTCCTGGTGGGAAATGAGAGTTAAATTTGCCCGTCCAGACACCTCCAGCTAGTCTCTCATTGGTTCTCCCTATTCCTGTTCATTTTCCGCAGAAATTGCAAACTGGGCCAAACAGGAGTTTAAAGGCACTGACTCTCCAAGTGGGGAGAGTGTTAGTAAAGCGTCTGGAATGTTGCACCCGAGTACCAGGGGACGAAAACTGAGACACATTTGAACACGTTTCCCGATCACATGGTGGATCATACTCTGGGTTCCACATGCATGTTTTAGCTGAAGGAAGAATCCCTTAAACCTGGAGAGTTGAGACCCATGGAATGGGTACCATGCAATATGACTTCAAAGGGTCTGCATTTGCTCACCGATCCTCACCAATCCGATCACTGCTGCGTTTATGCCGCTGTACACACCCTTGATTCTCTTTCGGAGACATATAAATCCATAGGTTTTAAGATTCTTACTAGTCAGGTATATTCTTAGGCGTTTAATATGGGGTGTTGAGTCCACTTCGTTGAGCAAGGAGTAGCTCTTGTCTATTACATATTTGCCTTATGGAACGGTATCTGTGCTAATTTCAATCTCTGGTTTTATGCAGCACCCCAACTCACCATTCCCCTTAAGCAAGCATAAGTTGGTTTTCTACATTTGAGACCCTATTCTTTTTTGTAATTCAGTTCCTGTGTAGCCAAGTTTACATTCCGTGTATTAGTGATATCTTATGATGTTTCTTTTTCTGTGTGACTTATTTCACTTAGAATCATCGTACCTGAATCCACTCATTATGCTGCTACTGGCCTGATGACATAGATTTCATTGCTGAGTTATATTGCATTGTACGTAAGTACCACAACTTCTTTATAATTTTTTTCGCTTTCTGTGATATTGAACTTGTACCGTAAATGAGGTTCTTGTAAACAGAGCCGTCCCAAACTTTGGGGTGGCTGTGTCTTTTTGATTTTAATTTCCCTAATCTATAGGACCAGAAGTGGAAGTGCTCTAGGCTCTGTTGCTTTGTTTTTTAGATGTTTCAGGAAACACCATACACTTCTCCAGAGTGGCTGTTGGCAATTTACATCCCGCCCATCAGCATAAGAAGGCTCCCAGTTCTCCATGGCCTGTCCTGCCTTTCTGGATTTTACACTTCTTTCAGATGGCCCTTTTGACCGAGGGGCAGTGAGGCTTCATTGTAGTGCAGATTTCCTTTGCAAGCTTGCTTGGTTGGCCAAAAAGTGCGTATGCGTTTTTTCCTGAATATATTCAGGAAAAAACGCATACGCCCTTTTTGGCCAAGTGCATCATTGTGGACGTTCTGCCTCTTTTCCTATGCTTTACATGCAATTCCAGTCTACCTCCTGAAATCGGTTTCCTGCAATTCTGCCCCGCTTTCAAGTCCTCTTGGCAGCCTTACTTCAATATATTTTTCGACGATAGCTGTCATTTATAACTCTGCAGGTTTGTGAATTACAGTGCCCCTGAGCTCCTTTCTTCAACTCGCTTTCTTGTGAGATGGCCGCAACTCCGCAAGATTGCTTCAGGCCCTAGTGTGGTTCCGGTATGGCACGCTGAGCCTTTGGTTAATTCCTCTTCCTGGTGGGAAATGAGAGTTAAATTTGCCCGTCCAGACACCTCCAGCTAGTCTCTCATTGGTTCTCCCTATTCCTGTTCATTTTCCGCAGAAATTGCAAACTGGGCCAAACAGGAGGTTAAAGGCACTGACTCTCCAAGTGGGGAGAGTGTTAGTAAAGGGTCTGGAATGTTTCACCCGAGTACCAGGGGACGAAAACTGAGACACATTTGAACACGTTTCCCGATCACACGGTGGATCATACTCTGGGTTCCACATGCATGTTTTAGCTGAAGGAAGAATCCCTTAAACCTGGAGAGTTGAGACCCATGGAATGGGTACCATGCAAAATGACTTCAAAGGGTCTGCATTTGCTCACCGACCCTCACCAATAGTATCACTGCTGCGTTTAGGCCGCTGTACACACGCTTGATTCTCTTTCAGAGACATATAAATCCATAGGTTTTAAGATTCTTACTACTCAGGTATATTCTTAGGCGTTTAATATGGGGTGTTGTGCCCACTTCGTTGAGCAAGCAGTAGCTCTTGTCTATTACATATTTGGCTTATGGAAAGGTATCTGTGCTAATTTCAATCTCTGGTTTTATGCAGCACCCCAACTCACCTTTCCCCTTAAGCAAGCATAAGTTGGTTTTCTACATTTGAGACCCTATTCTGTTTTGTAATTCAGTTCCTGTGTAGCCAAGTTTACATTCCGTGTATTAGTGATACCTTATGATGTTTCTTTTTCTGTGTGACTTATTTCACTTAGAATCATCGTACCTGAATCCACTCATTATGCTGCTACTGGCCTGATGACATAGATTTCATTGCTGAGTGATATTGCATTGTACGTAAGTACCACAACTTCTTTATCCATTTTTCGCTTTCTGCGATATTGAACTTCTACCGTAAGCGAGGTTCTTGTAAACAGAGCCATCCCAAACATAGGTGTGGCTGTGTCTTTTTGATTTTAGTTTCCCTAAGCTATAGGACCATAAGTGGAAGTGCCCTAGGCTCTGTTGCTTTGTTTTTTAGATGTTTCAGGAAACACCATACACTTCTCCAGAGTGGCTGTTGGCAATTTACATCCCGCCAATCAGCATAACAATGTGCCCAGTTCTCCATGGCCTGTCCTGCCTTTCTGCATTTTACACTTTTTTCAGATGGCCCTTTTGACTGGAGGGGGGGGGGGGCAGTGAGACTTCATTGTAGTGCAGATTTCCTTTGCAAGCTTGCTTGGTTGGCCAAAAAGGGCGTATGCGTTTTTTCCTGAATATATTCAGGAATAAACGTATACGCCCTTTTTGGCCAAGTGCATCATTGTGGACGTTCTGCCTCTTGTCCTATGCTTTACATGCAATTCCAGTCTACCTCCTGAAATCGGTTTCCTGCAATTCTGCCCCGCTTTCAAGTCCTCTTGGCAGCCTTACTTCAATATATTTTTGGAGGATAGCTGTCATTTATAACTCTGCAGGTTTGTGAAATACAGTTCCCCTGAGATCCTTTCTTCAACTCGCTTTCTTGTGAGCTGGCCGCAACACCGCAGGATTGCTTCAGGCCCTAGTGTGCTTCCGGCATGGAACGCTGAGCCTTTGGTTAATTCCTCTTCCTGGTGGGAAATGAGAGTTAAATTTGCCCGTCCAGACACCTCCAGCTAGTCTCTCATTGGTTCTCCCTATTCCTGTTCATTTTCCGCAGAAATTGCAAACTGGGCCAAACAGGAGGTTAAAGGCACTGACTCTCCAAGTGGGGAGAGTGTTAGTAAAGCGTCTGGAATGTTGCACCCGAGTACCAGGGGACGAAAACTGAGACACATTTGAACACGTTTCCCGATCACATGGTGGATCATACTCTGGGTTCCACATGCATGTTTTAGCTGAAGGAAGAATCCCTTAAACCTGGAGAGTTGAGACCCATGGAATGGGTACCATGCAATATGACTTCAAAGGGTCTGCATTTGCACACCGATCCTCACCAATCCGATCACTGCTGCGTTTATGCCGCTGTACACACGCTTGATTCTCTTTCGGAGACATATAAATCCATAGGTTTTAAGATTCTTACTAGTCAGGTATATTCTTAGGCGTTTAATATGGGGTGTTGAGTCCACTTCGTTGAGCAAGGAGTAGCTCTTGTCTATTACATATTTGGCTTATTGAAAGGTATCTGTGTTAATTTCAATCTCTGGTTTTATGCAGCACCACAGCTCATCTTTCAGCTTAAGCAAGCATAAGTTGGTTTTCTACATTTGAGACCCTATTCTTTTTTGTAATTCTGTTCCTGTGTAGCCAAGTTTACATTCCGTGTATTAGTGATATCTTATGATGTTTCTTTTTCTGTGTGACTTATTTCACTTAGAATCATCGTACCTGAATCCACTCATTATGCTGCTACTGGCCTGATGACGTAGATTTCATTGCTGAGTGATATTGCATTGTACGTAAGTACCACAACTTCTTTATCCATTTTTCGCTTTCTGCGATATTGAACTTGTACCGTAAACGTGGTTCTTGTAAACAGAGCCGTCCTAAACTTTGGGGTGGCTGTGTCTTTTTGATTTTAGTTTCCCTAAGCTATAGGACCATAAGTGGAAGTGTCCTAGGCTCTGTTGCTTTGTTTTTTAGATGTTTCAGGAAACACCATACACTTCTCCAGAGTGGCTGTTGGCAATTTACATCCCGCCCATCAGCATAAGAAGGCTCCCAGTTCTCCATGGCCTGTCCTGCCTTTCTGCATTTTACACTTTTTTCAGATGGCCCTTTTGACCGGGGGGGCAGTGAGACTTCATTGTAGTGCAGCTTTCCTTTGCAAGCTTGCTTGGTTGGCCAAAAAGGGCGTATGCGTTTTTTCCTGAATATATTCAGGAAAAAACGCATACGCCCTTTTTGGCCAAGTGCATCATTGTGGACGTTCTGCCTCTTTTCCTATGCTTTACATGCAATTCCAGTCTACCTCCTGAAATCGGTTTCCTGCAATTCTGCCCCGCTTTCAAGTCCTCTTGGCAGCCTTACTTCAATATATTTTTGGACGATAGCTGTCATTTATAACTCTGCAGGATTGTGAATTACAGGGCCCCTAAGCTCCTTTCTTCAACTCGCTTTCTTGTGAGCTGGCCGCAACACCGCAGGATTGCTTCAGGCCCTAGTGTGGTTCCGGCATGGCTCGTTGAGCCTTTGGTTAATTCCTCTTCCTGGTGGGAAATGAGAGTTAAATTTGCCCGTCCAGACACCTCCAGCTACTCTCTCATTGGTTCTCCCTATTCCTGTTCATTTTCCGCAGACATTGCAAACTGGGCCAAACAGGAGGTTAAAGGCACTGACTCTCCAAGTGGGGAGAGTGTTAGTAAAGCGTCTGGAATGTTGCACCCGAGTACCAGGGGACGAAAACTGAGACACATTTGAACACGTTTCCCGATCACACGTTGGATCATACTCTGGGTTCCACATGCATGTTTTAGCTGAAGGAAGAATCCCTTAAACCTGGAGAGTTGAGACCCATGGAATGGGTACCATGCAATATGGCTTCAAAGGGTCTGCATTTGCTCACCGAACCTCACCAATCCTATCACTGCTGCGTTTATGCCGCTGTACGCACGCTTGATTATCTTTTGGAGACATATAAATCCATAGGTTTTAAGATTCTTACTAGTCAGGTATATTCTTAGGCGTTTAATATGGGGTGTTGAGTCCACTTCGTTGAGCAAGGAGCAGCTCTTGTCTATTACATATTTGGCTTATGGAAAGGTATCTGTGTTAATTTCAATCTCTGGTTTTATGCAGCACCCCAACTCACCTTTCCCCTTAAGCAAGCATAAGTTGGTTTTCTACATTTGAGACCCTATTCTGTTTTCTAATTCAGTTCCTGTGTAGCCAAGTTTACATTCCGTGTATTAGAGATATCTTATGATGATTCTTTTTCTGTGTGACTTATTTCACTTAGAATCATCGTACCTGAATCCACTCATTATGCTGCTACTGGCCTGATGACATAGATTTCATTGCTGACTGATATTGCATTGTACATAAGTACCACAAATTCTTTATCCATTTTTCGCTTTCTGCGATATTGGACTTGTACCGTAAACGAGGTTCTTGTAAACAGATCCATCCCAAACTTTGGGGTGGCTGTGTCTTTTTGATTTTAATTTCCCTAATCTATAGGACCATAAGTGGAAGTGACCTAGGCTCTGTTGCTTTGTTTTTTAGATGTTTCAGGAAACACCATACACTTCTCCAGAGTGGCTGTTGGCCATTTACATCCCGCCCATCAGCCTAACTAGGCTCCCAGTTCTCCATGGCCTGTCCTGCCTTTCTGGATTTTACAATTTTTTTCAGATGGCCCTTTTGACCGGGGGGGCCGTGAGACTTCATTGTAGTGCAGATTTCCTTTGCAAGCTTGCTTGGTAGGCCAAAAATGGCGTATGCGTTATTTCCTGAATATATTCAGGAAAAAACGCATACGCCCTTTTTGGCCAAGTGCATCATTGTGGACGTTCTGCCTCTTTTCCTATGCTTTACATGCAATTCCAGACTACCTCCTGAAATCGGTTTCCTGCAATTCTGTCCCGCTTTCAAGTCCTCTTGGCAGCCTTACTTCAATATATTTTTGGACGATAGCTGTCATTTATAACTCTGCAGTTTTGTGAATTACAGGGCCTCTGAGCTCCTTTCTTCAACTCGCTTTCTTGTGAGCTGGCCGCAACACCGCAGGATTGCTTCAGGCCCTAGTGTGGTTCCGGCATGGCACGCTGAGCCTTTGGTTAATTCCTCTTCCTGGTGGGAAATGAGAGTTAAATTTGCCCGTCCTGACATCTCCACCTAGTCTCTCATTGGTTCTCCCTATTCATGTTCATTTTCCGCAGAAATTGCAAACTGGGCCAAACAGGAGGTTAAAGGCACTGACTCTCCAAGTGGGGAGAGTGTTAGTAAAGCCTCTGGAATGTTTCACCCGAGTACAAGGGGTCGAAAACTGAGACACATTTGAACACGTTTCCCGATCACACGTTGGATCATACTCTGGGTTCCACATGCATGTTTTAGCTGAAGGAAGAATCCCTTAAACCTGGAGAGTTGAGACCCATGGAATGGGTACCATGCAATATGACTTCAAAGGGTCTGCATTTGCTCACCAAACTTCACCAATCCTATCACTGCTGCATTTATGCCGCTGTACACACGCTTGATTCTCTTTCGGAGACATATAAATCCATAGGTTTTAAGATTCTTACTAGTCAGGTATATTCTTAGGCGTTTAATATGGGGTGTTGAGTCCACTTCGTTGAGCAAGGAGTAGCTCTTGTCTATTACATATTTGGCTTATTGAAAGGTATCTGTGTTAATTTCAATCTCTGGTTTTATGCAGCACCACCGCTCATCTTTCAGCTTAAGCAAGCATAAGTTGGTTTTCTACATTTGAGACCCTATTCTTTTTTGTAATTCAGTTCCTGTGTAGCCAAGTTTACATTCCGTGTATTAGTGATATCTTATGATGTTTCTTTTTCTGTGTGACTTATTTCACTTAGAATCATCGTACCTGAATCCACTCATTATGCTGCTACTGGCCTGATGACATAGATTTCATTGCTGAGTTATATTGCATTGTACGTAAGTACCACAACTTCTTTATCCTTTTTTCGCTTTCTGTGATATTGAACTTGTACCGTAAACGAGGTTCTTGTAAACAGAGCCGTCCCAAACTTTGGGGTGGCTGTGTCTTTTTGATTTAATTTCCCTAATCTATAGGACCAGAAGTGGAAGTGCTCTAGGCTCTGTTGCTTTGTTTTTTAGATGTTTCAGGAAACACCATACACTTCTCCAGAGTGGCTGTTGGCAATTTACATCCCGCCCATCAGCATAAGAAGGCTCCCAGTTCTCCATGGCCTGTCCTGCATTTCTGGATTTTACACTTTTTTCAGATGGAACTTTTGACTGGAGGGGGGGGGCAGTGAGACTTCATTGTAGTGCAGATTTCCTTTGCAAGCTTGCTTGGTTGGCCAAAAAGGGCGTATGCGTTTTTTCCTGAATATATTCAGGAATAAACGTATACGCCCTTTTTGGCCAAGTGCATCATTGTGGACGTTCTGCCTCTTGTCCTATGCTTTACATGCAATTCCAGTCTACCTCCTGAAATCGGTTTCCTGCAATTCTGCCCCGCTTTCAAGTCCTCTTGGCAGCCTTACTTCAATATATTTTTGGACGATAGCTGTCATTTATAACTCTGCAGGTTTGTGAATTACAGTTCCCCTGAGATCCTTTCTTCAACTCGCTTTCTTGTGAGCTGGCCGCAACACCGCAGGATTGCTTCAGGCCCTAGTGTGCTTCCGACATGGAACGCTGAGCCTTTGGTTAATTCCTCTTCCTGGTGGGAAATGAGAGTTAAATTTGCCCGTCCAGACACCTCCAGCTAGTCTCTCATTGGTTCTCCCTATTCCTGTTCATTTTCCGCAGAAATTGCAAACTAGGCCAAACATGAGGTTAAAGGCACTGACTCTCCAAGTGGGGAGAGTGTTAGTAAAGCGTCTGGAATGTTGCACCCGAGTACCAGGGTATGAAAACTGAGACACATTTGAACACGTTTCCCGATCACACGGTGGATCATACTCTGGGTTCCACATGCATGTTTTAGCTGAAGGAAGAATCCCTTAAACCTGGAGAGTTGAGACCCATGGAAAGGGTACCATGCAATATGACTTCAAAGGGTCTGCATTTGCTCACCGAACCTCACCAATCCTATCACTGCTGCGTTTAGGCCGCTGTACACACGCTTGATTCTCTTTCGGAGACATATAAATCCATAGGTTTTAAGATTCTTACTAGTCAGGTATATTCTTAGGCGTTTAATATGGGGTGTTGAGTCCACTTCGTTGAGCAAGCAGTAGCTCTTGTCTATTACATATTTGGCTTATGGAAAGGTATCTGTGTTAATTTCAATCTCTGGTTTTATGCAGCACCCCAACTCACCTTTCCCCTTAAGCAAGCATAAGTTGGTTTTCTACATTTGAGACCCTATTCTGTTTTGTAATTCAGTTCCTGTGTAGCCAAGTTTACATTCCGTGTATTAGTGATACCTTATGATGTTTCTTTTTCTGTGTGACTTATTTCACTTAGAATCATCGTACCTGAATCCACTCATTATGCTGCTACTGGCCTGATGACATAGATTTCATTGCTGAGTGATATTTCATTGTACGTAAGTACCACAACTTCTTTATCCATTTTTCGCTTTCTGCGATATTGAAATTGTACAGTAAACGAGGTTCTTGTAAACAGAGCCGTCCCAAACTTTGGGGTGGCTGTGTCTTTTTGATTTTAGTTTCCCTAATCTATAGGACCATAAGTGGAAGTGCCCTAGGCTCTGTTGCTTTGTTTTTTAGATGTTTCAGGAAACACCATACACTTCTCCAGAGTGGCTGTTGGCAATTTACATTCCGCCCATCAGCATAAGAAGGCTCCCAGTTCTCCATGGCCTGTCCTGCCTTTCTGCATTTTACACTTTTTTCAGATGGCCCTTTTGACCGGGGGTGCAGTGAGACTTCATTGTAGTGCAGATTTCCTTTGCAAGCTTGCTTGGTTGGCCAAAAAGGGCGTATGCGTTTTTTCTTGAATATACTCAGGAAAAAACGCATACGCCCTTTTTGGCCAAGTGCATCATTGTGGACGTTCTGCCTCTTTTCCTATGCTTTACATGCAATTCCAGTCTACCTGTTGAAATCGGTTTCCTGCAATTCAGCCCCGCTTTCAAGTCCTCTTGGCAGCCTTACTTCAATATAATTTTGGACGATAGCTGTCATTTATAACTCTGCAGGTTTGTGAATTACAGGGCCCCTAAGCTCCTTTCTTCAACTCGCTTTCTTGTGAGCTGGCCACAACACCGCAGGATTGCTTCAGGCCCTACTGTGGTTCCGGCATGGCATGTTGAGCCTTTGGTTAATTCCTCTTCCTGGTGGGAAATGAGAGTTATATTTGCCCGTCCAGACACCTCCAGCTAGTCTCTCATTGGTTCTTCCTATTCCTGTTCATTTTCCGCAGCAATTGCAAACTGGGCCAAACAGGAGGTTAAAGGCACTGACTCTCCAAGTGGGGAGAGTGTTAGTAAAGGGTCTGGAATGTTGCACCCGAGTACCAGGGGTCGAAAACTGAGACACATTTGAACACGTTTCCCGATCACACGTTGGATCATACTCTGGGTTCCACATGCATGTTTTAGCTGAAAGAAGAATCCCTTAAACCTGGAGAGTTGAGACCCATGGAATGGGTACCATGCAATATGACTTCAAAGGGTCTGCATTTTCTCACCGAACCTCACCAATCCTATCACTGCTGCGTTTATTTTGCTGTACACACGCTTGATTCTCTTTCGGAAACATATAAATCCATAGGTTTTAAGATTCTTACTAGTCAGGTATATTCTTAGGCGTTTAATATGGGGTGTTGAGTCCACTTCGTTGAGCAAGCAGTAGCTCTTGTCTATTACATATTTGGCTTATGGAAAGGTATCTGTGCTAATTTCAATCTCTGGTTTTATGCAGCACCCCAACTCACCTTTCCCCTTAAGCAAGCATAAGTTGGTTTTCTACAATTGAGACCCTATTCTGTTTTGTAATTCAGTTCCTTTGTAGCCAAGTTTACATTCCGTGTAGTAGTGATATCTTATGATGTTTCTTTTTCTGTGTGACTTATTTCACTTAGAATCATCGTACCTGAATCCACTCATTATGCTGCTACTGGCCTGATGACATAGATTTCATTGCTGAGTGATATTGCATTGTACGTAAGTACCACAACTTCTTTATCCATTTTTCGCTTTCTGCGATATTGATCTTGTACCGTAAACAAGGTTCTTGTAAACAGAGCCGTCCTAAACTTTGGGGTGGCTGTGTCTTTTTGATTTTAATTTCCCTAATCTATAGGACCAGAAATGGAAGTGCCCTAGGCTCTGTTGCTTTGTTTTTTAGATGTTTCAGGAAACACCATTCACTTCTCCAGAGTGGGTGTTGGCAATTTACATCCCACCCATCAGCATAAGAAGGCTCCCAGTTCTCCATGGCCTGTCCTGCCTTTCTGGATTTTACACTTTTTTCAGATGACCCTTTTGACCGGGGGTCAGTGAGACTTCATTGTAGTGCAGATTTCCTTTGCAAGGTTGCTTGGTTGGCCAAAAAGGGCGTATGCGTATTTTCCTGAATATATTCAGGAAAGAACGCATACACACTCTTTGGCCAAGTGCATCATTGTGGACGTTCTGCCTCTTTTCGTATGCTTTACATGCAATTCCAGTCTACCTCCTGAAATCGGTTTCCTGCAATTCTGCCCCACTTTCAAGTCCTCTTGGCAGCCTTACTTCAACATAATTTTGGACGATAGCTGTCATTTATAACACTGCAGGTTTGTTAATTACAGTGCCCCTGAGCTCATTTCTTCAACTCGCTTTCTTGTGAGCTGGCCGCAACACCGCAGGATTGCTTCAGGCCCTAGTGTGGTTCCGGCATGGCTCGCTGAGCCTTTGGTTAATTCCTCTTCCTGGTGGGAAATGAGAGTTAAATTTGCCCGTCCAGACACCTCCAGCTAGTCTCTCATTGTTTCTCCCTATTCCTGTTCATTTTTCGCAGATATTGCAAACTGGGCCAAACAGGAGGTTAAAGGCACTGACTCTCCAAGTGGGGAGAGTGTTAGTAAAGCGTCTGGAATGTTGCACCCGAGTACCAGGGGACGAAAACTGAGATACATTTGAACACGCTTCCCGATCACACAGTGGATCATACTCTGGGTTCCACATGCATGTTTTAACTGAAGAAGAATCCCTTAAACCTGGAGAGTTGAGAACCATGGAATGGGTACCATGCAATATGACTTCAAAGGGTCTGCATTTGCTCACCGAACCTCACCAATCCTATCACTGCTGCATTTATGCCGCTGTACACACGCTTGATTCTCTTTTGGAGACATATATATACATAGGTTTTAAGATTCTTACTAGTCAGGTATATTCTTAGGCGTTTAATATGGGGTGTTGAGTCCACTTCGTTGAGGAAGCAGTAGCTCTTGTCTATTACATATTTGGCTTATGGAAAGGTATCTGTGCTAATTTCAATCTCTAGTTTTATGCAGCACCCCAACTCACCTTTCCCCTTAAGCAAGCATAAGTTGGTTTTCTGCATTTGAGACCCTATTCTGTTTTGTAATTCACTTCCTGTGTAGCCAAGTTTACATTCCGTGTATTAGTGATATCTTATGATGTTTCTTTTTCTGTGTGACTAATTTCACTTAGAATCATCGTACCTGAATCCACTCATTATGCTGCTACTGGCCTGATGACATAGATTTCATTGCTGAGTGATATTGCATTGTACGTAAGTACCACAACTTCTTTATCCATTTTTCGCTTTCTGCGATATTGAACTTGTACCATAAACGAGGTTCTTGTAACCTGAGCTGTCCCAAACTTTTGGGTGGCTGTGTCTTTTTGATTTTAATTTCCCTAATCTATAGGACCATAAGTGGAAGTGCCCTAGGCTCTGTTGCTTTGTTTTTTAGATGTTTCAGGAAACACCATACACTTCTCCAGAGTGGCTGTTGGCAATTTACATCCCGCCCATCAGCATAAGAAGGCTCCCAGTTCTCCATGGCCTGTCCTGCCTTTCTGGATTGTACACTTTTTTCAGATGGCCCTTTTGACCGGGGGGCAGTGAGACTTCATTGTAATGCAGATTTCCTTTGCAAGCTTGCTTGGTTGGCCAAAAAGTGCGTATGCGTTTTTTCCTGAATATATTCAGGAAAAAACGCATACGCCCTTTTTGGCCAAGTGTATCATTGTGGACGTTCTGCCTCTTTTCCAATGCTTTGCATGCAATTCCAGTCTACCTCCTGAAATCGGTTTCCTGCAATTCTGCCCCGCTTTCAAGTCCTCTTGGCAGCCTTACTTCAATATATTTTTGGACGATAGCTGTCATTTATAACTCTGCAGGTTTGTGAATTACAGTTCCCCTGAGATCCTTTCTTCAACTCGCTTTCTTGTGAGCTGGCCGCAACACCGCAGGATTGCTTCAGGCCCTAGTGTGCTTCCGACATGGAACGCTGAGCCTTTGGTTAATTCCTCTTCCTGGTGGGAAATGAGAGTTAAATTTGCCCGTCCAGACACCTCCAGCTAGTCTCTCATTGGTTCTCCCTATTCCTGTTCATTTTCCGCAGAAATTGCAAACTAGGCCAAACATGAGGTTAAAGGCACTGACTCTCCAAGTGGGGAGAGTGTTAGTAAAGCGTCTGGAATGTTGCACCCGAGTACCAGGGTATGAAAACTGAGACACATTTGAACACGTTTCCCGATCACACGGTGGATCATACTCTGGGTTCCACATGCATGTTTTAGCTGAAGGAAGAATCCCTTAAACCTGGAGAGTTGAGACCCATGGAAAGGGTACCATGCAATATGACTTCAAAGGGTCTGCATTTGCTCACCGAACCTCACCAATCCTATCACTGCTGCGTTTAGGCCGCTGTACACACGCTTGATTCTCTTTCGGAGACATATAAATCCATAGGTTTTAAGATTCTTACTAGTCAGGTATATTCTTAGGCGTTTAATATGGGGTGTTGAGTCCACTTCGTTGAGCAAGCAGTAGCTCTTGTCTATTACATATTTGGCTTATGGAAAGGTATCTGTGTTAATTTCAATCTCTGGTTTTATGCAGCACCCCAACTCACCTTTCCCCTTAAGCAAGCATAAGTTGGTTTTCTACATTTGAGACCCTATTCTGTTTTGTAATTCAGTTCCTGTGTAGCCAAGTTTACATTCCGTGTATTAGTGATACCTTATGATGTTTCTTTTTCTGTGTGACTTATTTCACTTAGAATCATCGTACCTGAATCCACTCATTATGCTGCTACTGGCCTGATGACATAGATTTCATTGCTGAGTGATATTTCATTGTACGTAAGTACCACAACTTCTTTATCCATTTTTCGCTTTCTGCGATATTGAAATTGTACAGTAAACGAGGTTCTTGTAAACAGAGCCGTCCCAAACTTTGGGGTGGCTGTGTCTTTTTGATTTTAGTTTCCCTAATCTATAGGACCATAAGTGGAAGTGCCCTAGGCTCTGTTGCTTTGTTTTTTAGATGTTTCAGGAAACACCATACACTTCTCCAGAGTGGCTGTTGGCAATTTACATTCCGCCCATCAGCATAAGAAGGCTCCCAGTTCTCCATGGCCTGTCCTGCCTTTCTGCATTTTACACTTTTTTCAGATGGCCCTTTTGACCGGGGGGGCAGTGAGACTTCATTGTAGTGCAGATTTCCTTTGCAAGCTTGCTTGGTTGGCCAAAAAGGGCGTATGCGTTTTTTCTTGAATATACTCAGGAAAAAACGCATACGCCCTTTTTGGCCAAGTGCATCATTGTGGACGTTCTGCCTCTTTTCCTATGCTTTACATGCAATTCCAGTCTACCTGTTGAAATCGGTTTCCTGCAATTCAGCCCCGCTTTCAAGTCCTCTTGGCAGCCTTACTTCAATATAATTTTGGACGATAGCTGTCATTTATAACTCTGCAGGTTTGTGAATTACAGGGCCCCTAAGCTCCTTTCTTCAACTCGCTTTCTTGTGAGCTGGCCACAACACCGCAGGATTGCTTCAGGCCCTACTGTGGTTCCGGCATGGCATGTTGAGCCTTTGGTTAATTCCTCTTCCTGGTGGGAAATGAGAGTTATATTTGCCCGTCCAGACACCTCCAGCTAGTCTCTCATTGGTTCTTCCTATTCCTGTTCATTTTCCGCAGCAATTGCAAACTGGGCCAAACAGGAGGTTAAAGGCACTGACTCTCCAAGTGGGGAGAGTGTTAGTAAAGGGTCTGGAATGTTGCACCCGAGTACCAGGGGTCGAAAACTGAGACACATTTGAACACGTTTCCCGATCACACGTTGGATCATACTCTGGGTTCCACATGCATGTTTTAGCTGAAAGAAGAATCCCTTAAACCTGGAGAGTTGAGACCCATGGAATGGGTACCATGCAATATGACTTCAAAGGGTCTGCATTTTCTCACCGAACCTCACCAATCCTATCACTGCTGCGTTTATTTTGCTGTACACACGCTTGATTCTCTTTCGGAAACATATAAATCCATAGGTTTTAAGATTCTTACTAGTCAGGTATATTCTTAGGCGTTTAATATGGGGTGTTGAGTCCACTTCGTTGAGCAAGCAGTAGCTCTTGTCTATTACATATTTGGCTTATGGAAAGGTATCTGTGCTAATTTCAATCTCTGGTTTTATGCAGCACCCCAACTCACCTTTCCCCTTAAGCAAGCATAAGTTGGTTTTCTACAATTGAGACCCTATTCTGTTTTGTAATTCAGTTCCTTTGTAGCCAAGTTTACATTCCGTGTAGTAGTGATATCTTATGATGTTTCTTTTTCTGTGTGACTTATTTCACTTAGAATCATCGTACCTGAATCCACTCATTATGCTGCTACTGGCCTGATGACATAGATTTCATTGCTGAGTGATATTGCATTGTACGTAAGTACCACAACTTCTTTATCCATTTTTCGCTTTCTGCGATATTGATCTTGTACCGTAAACAAGGTTCTTGTAAACAGAGCCGTCCTAAACTTTGGGGTGGCTGTGTCTTTTTGATTTTAATTTCCCTAATCTATAGGACCAGAAATGGAAGTGCCCTAGGCTCTGTTGCTTTGTTTTTTAGATGTTTCAGGAAACACCATTCACTTCTCCAGAGTGGGTGTTGGCAATTTACATCCCACCCATCAGCATAAGAAGGCTCCCAGTTCTCCATGGCCTGTCCTGCCTTTCTGGATTTTACACTTTTTTCAGATGACCCTTTTGACCGGGGGTCAGTGAGACTTCATTGTAGTGCAGATTTCCTTTGCAAGGTTGCTTGGTTGGCCAAAAAGGGCGTATGCGTATTTTCCTGAATATATTCAGGAAAGAACGCATACACACTTTTTGGCCAAGTGCATCATTGTGGACGTTCTGCCTCTTTTCGTATGCTTTACATGCAATTCCAGTCTACCTCCTGAAATCGGTTTCCTGCAATTCTGCCCCACTTTCAAGTCCTCTTGGCAGCCTTACTTCAACATAATTTTGGACGATAGCTGTCATTTATAACACTGCAGGTTTGTTAATTACAGTGCCCCTGAGCTCATTTCTTCAACTCGCTTTCTTGTGAGCTGGCCGCAACACCGCAGGATTGCTTCAGGCCCTAGTGTGGTTCCGGCATGGCTCGCTGAGCCTTTGGTTAATTCCTCTTCCTGGTGGGAAATGAGAGTTAAATTTGCCCGTCCAGACACCTCCAGCTAGTCTCTCATTGTTTCTCCCTATTCCTGTTCATTTTTCGCAGATATTGCAAACTGGGCCAAACAGGAGGTTAAAGGCACTGACTCTCCAAGTGGGGAGAGTGTTAGTAAAGCGTCTGGAATGTTGCACCCGAGTACCAGGGGACGAAAACTGAGATACATTTGAACACGCTTCCCGATCACACAGTGGATCATACTCTGGGTTCCACATGCATGTTTTAACTGAAGAAGAATCCCTTAAACCTGGAGAGTTGAGAACCATGGAATGGGTACCATGCAATATGACTTCAAAGGGTCTGCATTTGCTCACCGAACCTCACCAATCCTATCACTGCTGCATTTATGCCGCTGTACACACGCTTGATTCTCTTTTGGAGACATATATATACATAGGTTTTAAGATTCTTACTAGTCAGGTATATTCTTAGGCGTTTAATATGGGGTGTTGAGTCCACTTCGTTGAGGAAGCAGTAGCTCTTGTCTATTACATATTTGGCTTATGGAAAGGTATCTGTGCTAATTTCAATCTCTAGTTTTATGCAGCACCCCAACTCACCTTTCCCCTTAAGCAAGCATAAGTTGGTTTTCTGCATTTGAGACCCTATTCTGTTTTGTAATTCACTTCCTGTGTAGCCAAGTTTACATTCCGTGTATTAGTGATATCTTATGATGTTTCTTTTTCTGTGTGACTAATTTCACTTAGAATCATCGTACCTGAATCCACTCATTATGCTGCTACTGGCCTGATGACATAGATTTCATTGCTGAGTGATATTGCATTGTACGTAAGTACCACAACTTCTTTATCCATTTTTCGCTTTCTGCGATATTGAACTTGTACCATAAACGAGGTTCTTGTAACCTGAGCTGTCCCAAACTTTTGGGTGGCTGTGTCTTTTTGATTTTAATTTCCCTAATCTATAGGACCATAAGTGGAAGTGCCCTAGGCTCTGTTGCTTTGTTTTTTAGATGTTTCAGGAAACACCATACACTTCTCCAGAGTGGCTGTTGGCAATTTACATCCCGCCCATCAGCATAAGAAGGCTCCCAGTTCTCCATGGCCTGTCCTGCCTTTCTGGATTGTACACTTTTTTCAGATGGCCCTTTTGACCGGGGGGCAGTGAGACTTCATTGTAATGCAGATTTCCTTTGCAAGCTTGCTTGGTTGGCCAAAAAGTGCGTATGCGTTTTTTCCTGAATATATTCAGGAAAAAACGCATACGCCCTTTTTGGCCAAGTGTATCATTGTGGACGTTCTGCCTCTTTTCCAATGCTTTGCATGCAATTCCAGTCTACCTCCTGAAATCGGTTTCCTGCAATTCTGCCCCGCATTCAAGTCCTCTTGGCAGCCTTACTTCAATATATTTTTGGACGATAGCTGTCATTTATAACTCTGCAGGTTTGTGAATTACAGTTCCCCTGAGATCCTTTCTTCAACTTGCTTTCTTGTGAGCTGGCCGCAACACCGCAGGATTGCTTCAGGCCCCAGTGTGGTTCCGGCATGGCTCGCTGAGCCTTTGGTTAATTCCTCTTCCTGTTGGGAAATGAGAGTTAAATTTGCCCGTCCAGACACCTCCAGCTAGTCTCTCATTGGTTCTCCCTATTCCTGTTCATTTTCCGCAGAAATGGCAAACTGGGCCAAACAGGATGTTAAAGGCACTGACTCTCCAAGTGGGGAGAGTGTTAGTAAAGCGTCTGGAATGTTGCACCCGAGTACCAGGGGACGAAAACTGAGACACATTTGAACACGTTTCCCGATCACATGGTGGATCATACTCTGGGTTCCACATGCATGTTTTAGCTGAAGGAAGAATCCCTTAAACCTGGAGAGTTGAGGACCATGGAATGGGTACAATGCAATATGACTTCAAAGGGTCTGCATTTGCTCACCAAACCTCACCAATCCTATCACTGCTGCGTTTATGCCGCTGTACACACGCTTGATTCTCTTTTGGAGACATATCAATCCATAGGTTTTAAGATTCTTACTAGTCAGGTATATTCTTAGGCGTTTAATATGGGGTGTTGAGTCCACTTCGTTGAGCAAGCAGTAGCTCTTGTCTATTACATATTTGGCTTATGGAAAGGTATCTGTGCTAATTTCAATCTCTGGTTTTATGAATCACCCCAACTCACCTTTCCCCTTAAGTAAGCATAAGTTGGTTTTCTACATTTGAGACCCTATTCTGTTTTGTAATTCAGTTCCTGTGTAGCCAAGTTTACATTCCGTGTATTAGTGATATCTTATGATGTTTCTTTTTCTGTGTGACTTATTTCACTTAGAATCATCGTACCTAAATCCACTCATTATGCTGCTACTGGCCTGATGACATAGATTTCATTGCTGAGTGATATTGCATTGTACGTAAGTACCTCAACTTCTTTATCCATTTTTCGTTTTCTGCGATATTGGACTTGTACCGTAAACGAGGTTCTTGTAAACAGAGCCGTCCCAAACTTTGGGGTGGCTGTGTCTTTTTGACTTTAGTTTCCCTAATCTATAGGACCATAAGTGGAAGTGCCCTAGGCTCTGTTGCTTTGTTTTTTAGATGTTTCAGGAAACACCATACACTTATCCAGAGAGGCTGTTTGCAATTTACATCCCACCCATCGGCGTAACAAGGCTCACAGTTCTCCATGGCCTGTCCTGCCTTTCTGGATTATACACTTTTTTCAGATGGCCCTTTTGACCGGGGGGCAGTGAGTTTCATTGTAGTGCAGATTTCCTTTGTAAGCTTGCTTGGTTGGCCAAAAGGTGCGTATGCGTTTTTTCCTGAATATATTCAGGAAAAAACGCATACGCCCTTTTTGGCCTAGTGCATCATTGTTGACGTTCTGCCTCTTTTCCTATGCTTTACATGCAATTACAGTCTACCTCCTGAAGTCGGTTTCCTGCAATTCTGCCCCGCTTTCAAGTCCTCTTGGCAGCCTTACTTCAATATATTTTTGGACAATAGCTGTCATTTAGAACTCTGCAGGTTTGTGAATTACAGGGCCCCTGAACTCCTTTCTTCAACTCGCTTTCTTGTGAGCTGGCCGCAACACCGCAGGATTGCTTCAGGCCCTAGTATCGTTTCGGCATGGCTCGCTGAGCCTTTGGTTAATTCCTCTTCCTGGTGTGAAATGAGAGTTAAATTTGCCCGTCCAGACACCTCCAGCTAGTCTCTCATTGGTTCTCCCTATTCCTGTTCATTTTCCGCAGAAATTGCAAACTGGGTCAAACAGGAGTTTAAAGGCACTGACTCTCCAAGTAGGGAGAGTGTTAGTAAAGTGTCTGGAATGTGGCACCCGAGTACCAGGGGACGAAAACTGAGACACATTTGAACACCTTTCCCGATCACACAATGGATCATACTCTTGGTTCCACATGCATGTTTTAGCTGAAGGAAGATTCCCTTAAACCTGGAGAGTTGAGACCCATGGAATGCGTACCATGCAATATGAATTCAAAGGGTCTGCATTTGCTCACCGAACCTCACCAATCCTATCACTGCTGCGTTTATGCCGCTGTACACACACTTGATTCTCTTTCGGAGACATATAAATCCATAGGTTTTAAGATTCTTCCTAGTCAGGTATATTCTTAGGCGTTTAATATGGGGTGTTGAGTCCACTTCGTTGAGCAAGGATTAGCTCTTGTCTATTACATATTTGGCTTATGGAATGGTATCTGTGCTAATTTCAATCTCTGGTTTCATGCAGCACCCCAACTCACCATTCCTCTTAAGCAAGCATAAGTTGGTTTTCTACATTTGAGATCCTGTTCTGTTTTGTAATTCAGTTCCTGTGTAGCCAAGTTTACATTCCGTGTATTAGTGATACCTTATGATGTTTCTTTTTCTGTGTGACTTATTTCACTTAGAATCATCGTACCTAAATCCACTCATTATGCTACTACTGGCCTGATGACATAGATTTCATTGCTGAGTGATATTGCATTGTACGTAAGTACCACAACTTCTTTATCCATTTTTCGCTTTCTGCGATATTGAACTTGTACCGTAAATGAGATTCTTGTAAACAGAGCCGTCCCAAACTTTGGGGTGGCTGTGTGTTTTTGATTTTAATTTCCCTAAGCTATAGGACCATAAGTGGAAGTGCCCTAGGCTCTGTTGCTTTGTTTTTTAGATGTTCCAGGAAATAGCATACACTTCTCCAGAGTGGCTGTTTGCAATTTACATCCCGCGCATCAGCATAACAAGGCTCCCAGTTGTCCATGGCCTGTCCTGCCTTTCTGGATTTTACACTTGTTTCAGATGGCCCTTTTGACCGGGGGGTAGTGAGACTTCATTGTAGTGCAGATTTCCATTGCAGGCTTGCTTGGTTAGCCAAAAAGGGCGTATGCGTTTTTTCCTGAATATATTCAGGAAAAAACGCATACGCCCTTTTTGGCCAAGTGCATCATTGTTGACGTTCTGCCTCTTTTCCTATGCTTTACATGCAATTCCAGTCTACCTCCTGAAATCGGTTTCCTGCAATTCTGCCCCGCTTTCAAGTCCTCTTGGCAGCCTTACTTCAATATATTTTTGGAAGATAACTGTCATTTATAACTCTGCAGGTTTGTGAATTACAGGGCCCCTGAGCTCCTTTCTTCAACTCGCTTTCTTGTGAGCTGGCCGCAACACCGCAGGATTGCTTCCGGCCCTAGTGTGGTTCCGGCATGTCACGCTGAGCCTTTGGTTAATTCCTCTTCCTGCTGTGAAATGAGAGTTAAATTTGCCCGTGCAGACACCTCCAGCTAGTCTCTCATTGGTTCTCCCTATTCCTGTTCATTTTCCGCAGAAATTGCAAACTGGGCCAAACAGGAGGTTAAAGGCACTGACTCTCCAAGTGGAGAGAGTGTCAGTAAAGCGTCTGGAATGTTGCACCCGAGTACCAGGGGACGAAAACTGAGACACATTTGAACACGTTTCCCGATCACACGTTGGATCATACTCTGGGTTCCACATGGATGTTTTAGCTGAAGGAAGAATCCCTTAAACCTGTAGAGTTGAGACCCATGGAATGGGTACCATGCAGTATGACTTCAAAGGGTCTGCATTTACTCACCGAACCTCACCAATCCTATCACTGCTGCGTTTATGCCGCTGTACACACGCTTGATTCTCTTTCAGAGACATATAAATCCATAGGTTTTAAGATTCTTACTAGTCAGGTATATTCTTAGGCGTTTAATATGAGGTGTTCAGTCCACTTCGTTGAGCAAGCAGTAGCTCTTGTCTATTACATATTTGGCTTATGGAAAGTTATCTGTGTTAATTTCAATCTCTGGTTTTATGCAGCACCCCAACTCACCTTTCCCCTTAAGCAAGCATATGTTGGTTTTCTACATTTGAGACCCTGTTCTGTTTTGTAATTCAGTTCCTGTTTACTCAAGTTTACATTCCATGTATTAGTGATAACTTATGATGTTTCTTTTTCTCTGTGACTTATTTCACTTAGAATCATCGTACCTGAATCCACTCATTATGCTGCTAAGGGCCTGATGACATAGATTTCATTGCTGAGTGATATTGCATTGTACGTAAGTACCTCAACTTCTTTATCCATTTCTCGCTTTCTCCGTTATTGAACTTGTACCGTAAACGAGGTTCTTGTAAACAGAGCCGTCCCAAACTTTGGGGTGGCTGTGTCTTTTTGATTTTAATTTTCCTAAGCTATAGGACCATAAGTGGAAGTGCCCTAGGCTCTGTTGCTTTGTTTTTTAGATGTTTCAGGAAACACCATACACTTCTCCAGAGTGGCTTTTGGCAATTTACATCCCGCCCATCAGCATAACAAGGCTCCCAGTTCTCCATGGCCTGTCCTGCCTTTCTGGATTTTACACTTTTTTCAGATGGCCCTTTTGACCGGGCGGCAGTGAGACTTCATTGTAGTGCAGATTTCCTTTGCAAGCTTGCTTGGTTGGCCAAAAAGGGCGTATGCATTTTTTCCTAAATATATTCAGGAAAAAACGCATACGCCCTTTTTGGCCAAGTGCATCATTGTGGACGTTCTGCCTCTTTTCCTATGCTTTACATGCAATTCCAGTCTACCTCCTGAAACCGGTTTCCTGCAATTCTGCCCCGCTTTCAAGTCCTCTTGGCTGCCTTACTTCAATATATTTTTGGACGATAGCTGTCATTTATAACTCTGCAGGTTTGTGAATTACAGGGCCCCTGAGCTCCTTTCTTCAACTCGCTTTCTTGTGAGCTGGCCGCAACACCGCAGGATTGCTTCAGGCCCTAGTGTGGTTCCGGCATGGCACGCTGAGCCTTTGGTTAATTCCTCTTCCTGGTGGGAAATGAGAGTTAAATTTGCCCGTCCAGACACCTCCAGCTAGTCTCTCATTGGTTCTCCCTATTCCTGTTCATTTTCCGCAGAAATTGCAAACTGGGCCAAACAGGAGGTTAAAGGCACTGACTCTCCAAGTGGGGAGAGTGTTAGTAAAGCGTCTGGAATGTTGCACCCGAGTACCAGGGGACGAAAACTGAGACACATTTGAACACGTTTCCCGATCACATGGTGGATCATACTCTGGGTTCCACATGCATGTTTTAGCTGAAGGAAGAATCCCTTAAACCTGGAGAGTTGAGACCCATGGAATGGGTACCATGCAATATGACTTCAAAGGGTCTGCATTTGCTCACCGATCCTCACCAATCCGATCACTGCTGCGTTTATGCCGCTGTACACACGCTTGATTCTGTTTCGGAGACAAATAAATCCATAGGTTTTAAGATTCTTACTAGTCAGGTATATTCTTAGGCGTTTAATATGGGGTGTTGAGTCCACTTCGTTGAGCAAGGAGTAGCTCTTGTCTATTACATATTTGGCTTATGGAACGGTATCTGTGCTAATTTCAATCTCTGGTTTTATGCAACACCCCAACTCACCATTCCCCTTAAGCAAGCATAAGTTGGTTTTCTACATTTGAGACCCTATTCTGTTTTTTAATTCAGTTTCTGTGTAGCCAAGTTTACATTCCATGTGTTAGTGATACCTTATGATGTTTCTCTTTTTGTGTGACTTATTTCACTTAGAATCATCGTACCTGATTCCACTCATTATGCTGCTACTGGCCTGATGACATAGATTTCATTGCTGAGTGATATTGCATTGTACGTAAGTACCACAACTTCTTTATCCATTTTTCGCTTTCTGCGATATTGAACTTGTACCGTAAACGAGGTTCTTGTAAACAGAGCCGTCCCAAACTTTGGGGTGGCTGTGTCTTTTTGACTTTAGTTTCCCTAATCTATAGGACCATAAGTGGAAGTGCCCTAGGCTCTGTTGCTTTGTTTTTTAGATGTTTCAGGAAACACCATACACTTCTCCAGAGTGGCTGTTGGCAATTTACATCCCGCCCATCAGCCTAACTAGGCTCCCAGTTCTCCATGGCCTGTCCTGCCTTTCTGGATTTTACACTTTTTTCAGATGGCCCTTTTGACCGAGGGGGCAGTGAGACTTCATTGTAGTGCAGATTTCCTTTGCAAGCTTGCTTGGTTGGCCAAAGAGGGCGTATGCGTTTTTCCCTGAATATATTCAGGAAAAAATGCATACGCCCTTTTTGGCCAAGTGCATCATTGTGGACGTTCTGCCTCTTTTCCTATGCTTTACATGCAATTCCAGTCTACCTCCTGAAATCGGTTTCCTGCAATTCTGCCCCGCTTTCAAGTCCTCTTGGCAGCCTTACTTCAATATATTTTTGGAGGATAGCTGTCATTTATAACTCTGCAGGTTTGTGAATTACAGGGCCCCTAAGCTCCTTTCTTCAACTCGCTTTCTTGTGAGCTGGCCGCAACACCGCATGATTGCTTCAGGCCCTAGTGTGGTTCCGGCATGGCACGCTGAGCCTTTGGTTAATTCCTCTTCCTGGTGGGAAATGAGAGTTATATTTGCCCGTCCAGACACCTCCAGCTAGTCTCTCATTGGTTCTTCCTATTCCTGTTCATTTTCCGCAGAAATTGCAAACTGGGCCAAACAGGAGGTTAAAGGCACTGACTCTCCAAGTGGGGAGAGTGTTAGTAAAGCATCTGGAATGTTGCACCCGAGTACCAGGGGTCGAAAACTGAGACACATTTGAACATGTTTCCCGATCACACGTTGGATCATACTCTGGGTTCCACATGCATGTTTTAGCTGAAGGAAGAATCCCTTAAACCTGGAGAGTTGAGACCCATGGAATGGGTACCATGCAATATGACTTCAAAGGGTCTGCATTTGCTCACCGAACCTCACCAATCCTATCACTGCTGCGTTTATGCCGCTGTACACACACTTGATTCTCTTTCGGAGACATATAAATCCATAGGTTTTAAGATTCTTCCTAGTCAGGTATATTCTTAGGCGTTTAATATGGGGTGTTAAGTCCACTTTGTTGAGCAAGGTGTAGCTCTTGTCTATTACATATTTGGCTTATGGAATGGTATCTGTGCTAATTTCAATCTCTGGTTTCATGCAGCACCCCAACTCACGATTCCCCTTAAGCAAGCATAAGTTGGTTTTCTACATTTGAGATGCTGTTCTGTTTTGTAATTCAGTTCCTGTGTAGCCAAGTTTACATTCCGTGTATTAGTGATACCTTATGATGTTTCTTTTTCTGTGTGACTTATTTCACTTAGAATCATCGTACCTAAATCCACTCATTATGCTACTACTGGCCTGATGACATAGATTTCATTGCTGAGTGTTATTGCATTGTACGTAAGTACCACAAGTTCTTTATCCATTTTTCGCTTTCTGCGATATTGAACTTGTACTGTAAACGAGATTCTTGTAAACAGAGCCGTCCCAAATTTTGGGGTGGCTGTGTCTTTTTGATTTTAATTTCCCTAAGCTATAGGACCATAAGTGGAAGTGCCCTAGGCTCTGTTGCTTTGTTTTTTAGATGTTCCAGGAAATAGCATACATTTCTCCAGAGTGGCTGTTTGTAATTTACATCCCCCGCATCAGCATAACAAGGCTTCCAGTTCTCCATGGCCTGTCCTGCCTTTCTGGATTTTACACTTGTTTCAGATGGCCCTTTTGACCAGGGGGTTGTGAGACTTCATTGTAGTGCAGATTTCCATTGCAGGCTTGCTTGGTTAGCCAAAAAGGGCGTATGCGCTTTTTCCTGAATATATTCAGGAAAAAACGCATACGCCCTTTTTGGCCAAGTGCATCATTGTTGACGTTCTGCCTCTTTCCCTATGCTTTACATGCAATTCCAGTCTACCTCCTGAAATCGGTTTCCTGCAATTCTGCCCAGCTTTCAAGTCCTCTTGGCAGCCTTACTTCAATATATTTTTGGAAGATAACTGTCATTTATAACTCTGCAGGTTTGTGAATTACAGGGCCCCTGAGCTCCTTTCTTCAACTCGCTTTCTTGTGAGCTGGCCGCAACACTGCAGGATTGCTTCAGGCCCTAGTGTGGTTCCGGCATGTCACGCTGAGCCTTTGGTTAATTCCTCTTCCTGCTGTGAAATGAGAGTTAAATTTGCCCGTGCAGACACCTCCAGCTAGTCTCTCATTGGTTCTCCCTATTCCTGTTCATTTTCCGCAGAAATTGCAAACTGGGCCAAACAGGAGGTTAAAGGCACTGACTCTACAAGTGGGGAGAGTGTCAGTAAAGCGTCTGGAATGTTGCACCCGAGTACCAGGGGACGAAAACTGAGACACATTTGAACACGTTTCCCGATCACACGTTGGATCATACTCTGGGTTCCACATGGATGTTTTAGCTGAAGGAAGAATCCCTTAATCCTGTAGAGTTGAGACCCATGGAATGGGTACCATGCAGTATGACTTCAAAGGGTCTGCATTTGCTCACCGAACCTCACCAATCCTATCACTGCTGCGTTTATGCCGCTGTACACACGCTTGATTCTCTTTCAGAGACATATAAATCCATAGGTTGTAAGATTCTTACTAGTCAGGTATATTCTTAGGCGTTTAATATGAGGTGTTGAGTCCACTTTGTTGAGCAAGCAGTAGCTCTTCTCTATTACATATTTGGCTTATGGATCGGTATCTGTGTTAATTTCAATCTCTGGTTTTATGCACCACCCCAACTCACCTTTCCCCTTAAGCAAGCATATGTTGGTTTTCTACATTTGAGACCCTGTTCTGTTTTGTAATTCAGTTCCTGTTTACTCAAGTTTACATTCCATGTATTAGTGATACCTTATGATGTTTCTTTTTCTCTGTGACTTATTTCACTTAGAATCATCGTACCTGAATCCACTCATTATGCTGCTAAGGGCCTGATGATATAGATTTCATTGCTGAGTGATATTGCATTGTACGTAAGTACCTCAACTTCTTTATCCATTTCTCGCTTTCTCCGTTATTGAACTTGTACCGTAAACGAGGTTCTTGTAAACAGAGCTGTCCCAAACTTTGGGGTGGCTGTGTCTTTTTGATTTTAATTTTCCTAAGCTATAGGACCATAAGTGGAAGTGACCTAGGCTCTGTTGCTTTGTTTTTTAGATGTTTCAGGAAACACCATACACTTCTCCAGAGTGGCTGTTGGCCATTTACATCCCGCCCATCAGCCTAACTAGGCTCCCAGTTCTCCATGGCCTGTCCTGCCTTTCTGGATTTTACAGTTTTTTCAGATGGCCCTTTTGACCGGGGGGGCCGTGAGACTTCATTGTAGTGCAGATTTCCTTTGCAAGCTTGCTTGGTAGGCCAAAAAGGGCGTATGCGTTTTTTCTTGAATATATTCAGGAAAAAACGCATACGCCCTTTTTGGCCAAGTGCATCATTGTGGACGTTCTGCCTCTTTTCCTATGCTTTACATGCAATTCCAGACTACCTCCTGAAATCGGTTTCCTGCAATTCTGCCCCGCTTTGAAGTCCTCTTGGCAGCCTTACTTCAATATATTTTTGGACGATAGCTGTCATTTATAACTCTGCAGTTTTGTGAATTACAGGGCCTCTGAGCTCCTTTCTTCAACTCGCTTTCTTGTGAGCTGGCCGCAACACCGCAGGATTGCTTCAGGCCCTAGTGTGGTTCCGGCATGGCACGCTGAGCCTTTGGTTAATTCCTCTTCCTGGTGGGAAATGAGAGTTAAATTTGCCCGTCCTGACACCTCCAGCTAGTCTCTCATTGGTTCTCCCTATTCCTGTTCATTTTCCGCAGAAATTGCAAACTGGGCCAAACAGGAGGTTAAAGGCACTGACTCTCCAAGTGGGGAGAGTGTTAGTAAAGCCTCTGGAATGTTTCACCCGAGTACAAGGGGTCGAAAACTGAGACACATTTGAACACGTTTCCCGATCACACGTTGGATCATACTCTGGGTTCCACATGCATGTTTTAGCTGAAGGAAGAATCCCTTAAACCTGGAGAGTTGAGACCCATGGAATGGGTACCATGCAATATGACTTCAAAGGGTCTGCATTTGCTCACCAAACTTCACCAATCCTATCACTGCTGCATTTATGCCGCTGTACACACGCTTGATTCTCTTTCGGAGACATATAAATCCATAGGTTTTAAGATTCTTACTAGTCAGGTATATTCTTAGGCGTTTAATATGGGGTGTTGAGTCCACTTCGTTGAGCAAGGAGTAGCTCTTGTCTATTACATATTTGGCTTATTGAAAGGTATCTGTGTTAATTTCAATCTCTGGTTTTATGCAGCACCACAGCTCATCTTTCAGCTTAAGCAAGCATAAGTTGGTTTTCTACATTTGAGACCCTATTCTTTTTTGTAATTCAGTTCCTGTGTAGCCAAGTTTACATTCCGTGTATTAGTGATATCTTATGATGTTTCTTTTTCTGTGTGACTTATTTCACTTAGAATCATCGTACCTGAATCCACTCATTATGCTGCTACTGGCCTGATGACATAGATTTCATTGCTGAGTTATATTGCATTGTACGTAAGTACCACAACTTCTTTATCCTTTTTTCGCTTTCTGTGATATTGAACTTGTACCGTAAACGAGGTTCTTGTAAACAGAGCCGTCCCAAACTTTGGGGTGGCTGTGTCTTTTTGATTTTAATTTCCCTAATCTATAGGACCAGAAGTGGAAGTGCTCTAGGCTCTGTTGCTTTGTTTTTTAGATGTTTCAGGAAACACCATACACTTCTCCAGAGTGGCTGTTGGCAATTTACATCCCGCCCATCAGCATAAGAAGGCTCCCAGTTCTCCATGGCCTGTCCTGCCTTTCTGGATTTTACACTTCTTTCAGATGGCCCTTTTGACCGAGGGGCAGTGAGGCTTCATTGTAGTGCAGATTTCCTTTGCAAGCTTGCTTGGTTGGCCAAAAAGTGCGTATGCGTTTTTTCCTGAATATATTCAGGAAAAAACGCATACGCCCTGTTTGGCCAAGTGCATCATTGTGGACGTTCTGCCTCTTTTCCTATGCTTTACATGCAATTCCAGTCTACCTCCTGAAATCGGTTTCCTGCAATTCTGCCCCGCTTTCAAGTCCTCTTGGCAGCCTTACTTCAATATATTTTTGGACGATAGCTGTCATTTATAACTCTGCAGGTTTGTGAATTACAGTGCCCCTGAGCTCCTTTCTTCAACTCGCTTTCTTGTGAGATGGCCGCAACTCCGCAGGATTGCTTCAGGCCCTAGTGTGCTTCCGGCATGGAACGCTGAGCCTTTGGTTAATTCCTCTTCCTGGTGGGAAATGAGAGTTAAATTTGCCCGTCCAGACACCTCCAGCTAGTCTCTCATTGGTTCTCCCTATTCCTGTTCATTTTCCGCAGAAATTGCAAACTGGGCCAAACAGGAGGTTAAAGGCACTGACTCTCCAAGTGGGGAGAGTGTTAGTAAAAGGTCTGGAATGTTGCACCCGAGTACCAGGGGACGAAAACTGAGACACATTTGAACACGTTTCCCGATCACACGGTGGATCATACTCTGGGTTCCACATGCATGTTTTAGCTGAAGGAAGAATCCCTTAAAACTGGAGAGTTGAGACCCATGGAATGGGTACCATGCAATATGACTTCAAAGGGTCTGCATTTGCTCACCGACCCTCACCAATCCTATCACTGCTGCGTTTAGGCCGCTGTACACACGCTTGATTCTCTTTCGGAGACATATAAATCCATAGGTTTTAAGATTCTTACTAGTCAGGTATATTCTTAGGCGTTTAATATGGGGTGTTGTGTCCACTTCGTTGAGCAAGCAGTAGCTCTTGTCTATTACATATTTGGCTTATGGAAAGGTATCTGTGCTAATTTCAATCTCTGGTTTTATGCAGCACCCCAACTCACCTTTCCCCTTAAGCAAGCATAAGTTGGTTTTCTACATTTGAGACCCTATTCTGTTTTGTAATTCAGTTCCTCTGTAGCCAAGTTTACATTCCGTGTATTAGTGATACCTTATGATGTTTCTTTTTCTGTGTGACTTATTTCACTTAGAATCATCGTACCTGAATCCACTCATTATGCTGCTACTGGCCTGATGACATAGAATTCATTGCTGAGTGATATTGCATTGTACGTAAGTACCACAACTTCTTTATCCATTTTTCGCTTTCTGCGATATTGAACTTCTACCGTAAGCGAGGTTCTTGTAAACAGAGCCATCCCAAACATTGGGGTGGCTGTGTCTTTTTGATTTTAGTTTCCCTAAGCTATAGGACCATAAGTGGAAGTGCCCTAGGCTCTGTTGCTTTGTTTTTTAGATGTTTCAGGAAACACCATACACTTCTCCAGAGTGACTGTTGGCAATTTACATCCCGCCAATCAGCATAACAATGTGCCCAGTTCTCCATGGCCTGTCCTGCCTTTCTGCATTTTACACTTTTTTCAGATGGCCCTTTTGACTGGAGGGGGGGGCAGTGAGACTTCATTGTAGTGCAGATTTCCTTTGCAAGCTTGCTTGGTTGGCCAAAAAGGGCGTATGCGTTTTTTCCTGAATATATTCAGGAATAAACGTATACGCCCTTTTTGGCCAAGTGCATCATTGTGGACGTTCTGCCTCTTGTCCTATGCTTTACATGCAATTCCAGTCTACCTCCTGAAATCGGTTTCCTGCAATTCTGCCCCGCTTTCAAGTCCTCTTGGCAGCCTTACTTCAATATATTTTTGGACGATAGCTGTCATTTATAACTCTGCAGGTTTGTGAATTACAGTTCCCCTGAGATCCTTTCTTCAACTCGCTTTCTTGTGAGCTGGCCGCAACACCGCAGGATTGCTTCAGGCCCTAGTGTGCTTCCGGCATGGAACGCTGAGCCTTTGGTTAATTCCTCTTCCTGGTGGGAAATGAGAGTTAAATTTGCCCGTCCAGACACCTCCAGCTAGTCTCTCATTGGTTCTCCCTATTCCTGTTCATTTTCCGCAGAAATTGCAAACTGGGCCAAACAGGAGGTTAAAGGCACTGACTCTCCAAGTGGGGAGAGTGTTAGTAAAGCGTCTGGAATGTTGCACCCGAGTACCAGGGTATGAAAACTGAGACACATTTGAACACGTTTCCCGATCACACGGTGGATCATACTCTGGGTTCCACATGCATGTTTTAGCTGAAGGAAGAATCCCTTAAACCTGGAGAGTTGAGACCCATGGAAAGGGTACCATGCAATATGACTTCAAAGGGTCTGCATTTGCTCACCGAACCTCACCAATCCTATCACTGCTGCGTTTAGGCCGCTGTACACACGCTTGATTCTCTTTCGGAGACATATAAATCCATAGGTTTTAAGATTCTTACTAGTCAGGTATATTCTTAGGCGTTTAATATGGGGTGTTGAGTCCACTTCGTTGAGCAAGCAGTAGCTCTTGTCTATTACATATTTGGCTTATGGAAAGGTATCTGTGTTAATTTCAATCTCTGGTTTTATGCAGCACCCCAACTCACCTTTCCCCTTAAGCAAGCATAAGTTGGTTTTCTACATTTGAGACCCTATTCTGTTTTGTAATTCAGTTCCTGTGTAGCCAAGTTTACATTCCGTGTATTAGTGATACCTTATGATGTTTCTTTTTCTGTGTGACTTATTTCACTTAGAATCATCGTACCTGAATCCACTCATTATGCTGCTACTGGCCTGATGACATAGATTTCATTGCTGAGTGATATTGCATTGTACGTAAGTACCACAACTTCTTTATTCATTTTTCGCTTTCTGCGATATTGAACTTGTACCATAAACGAGGTTCTTGTAAACAGTGCTGTCCCAAACTTTGGGGTGGCTGTGTCTTTTTGATTTTAGTTTCCCTAATCTATAGGACCATAAGTGGAAGTGACCTAGGCTCTGTTGCTTTGTTTTTTAGATGTTTCAGGAAACACCATACACTTCTCCAGAGTGGCTGTTGGCAATTTACATCCCGCCCATCAGCATAAGAAGGCTCCCAGTTCTCCATGGCCTGTCCTGCCTTTCTGCATTTTACACTTTTTTCAGATGGCCCTTTTGACCGGGGGGGCAGTGAGACTTCATTGTAGTGCAGATTTCCTTTGCAAGCTTGCTTGGTTGGCCAAAAAGTGCGTATGCGTTTTTTCTTGAATATACTCAGGAAAAAACGCATACGCCCTTTTTGGCCAAGTGCATCATTGTGGACGTTCTGCCTCTTTTCCTATGCTTTACATGCAATTCCAGTCTACCTCCTGAAATCGGTTTCCTGCAATTCTGCCCCGCTTTCAAGTCCTCTTGGCAGCCTTACTTCAATATAATTTTGGACGATAGCTGTCATTTATAACTCTGCAGGTTTGTGAATTACAGGGCCCCTAAGCTCCTTTCTTCAACTCGCTTTCTTGTGAGCTGGCCGCAACACCGCAGGATTGCTTCAGGCCCTACTGTGGTTCCGGCATGGCATGTTGAGCCTTTGGTTAATTCCTCTTCCTGTTGGGAAATGAGAGTTATATTTGCCCGTCCAGACACCTCCAGCTAGTCTCTCATTGGTTCTTCCTATTCCTGTTCATTTTCCGCAGCAATTGCAAACTGGGCCAAACAGGAGGTTAAAGGCACTGACTCTCCAAGTGGGGAGAGTGTTAGTAAAGGGTCTGGAATGTTGCACCCGAGTACCAGGGGTCGAAAACTGAGACACATTTGAACACGTTTCCCGATCACACGTTGGATCATACTCTGGGTTCCACATGCATGTTTTAGCTGAAGGAAGAATCCCTTAAACCTGGAGAGTTGAGACCCATGGAATGGGTACCATGCAATATGACTTCAAAGGGTCTGCATTTGCTCACCGAACCTCACCAATCCTATCACTGCCGCATTTATGCCGCTGTACACACGCTTGATTCTCTTTCGGAGACATATAAATCCATAGGTTTTAAGATTCTTACTACTCAGGTATATTCTTAGGCGTTTAATATGGGGTGTTGAGTCCACTTCGTTGAGCAAGCAGTAGCTCTTGTCTATTAGATATTTGGCTTATGGAAAGGTATCTGTGCTAATTTCAATCTCTGGTTTTATGCAGCACCCCAACTCACCTTTCCCCTTAAGCAAGCATAAGATGGTTTTCTACATTTGAGATCCTATTCTGTTTTGTAATTCAGTTTCTGTGTAGCCAAGTTTACATTCCATGTATTAGTGATACCTTATGATGTTTCTTTTTCTGTGTGACTTATTTCACTTAGAATCATCGTACCTGAATCCACTCATTATGCTGCTACTGGCCTGATGACATAGATTTCATTGCTGAGTGATATTGCATTGTACGTAAGTACCACAACTTCTTTATCCATTTTTCGCTTTCTGCGATATTGAACTTGTACCATAAACGAGGTTCTTGTAAACAGAGCCGTCCCAAACTTTGGGGTGGCTGTGTCTTTTTGATTTTAGTTTCCCTAAGCTATAGGACCATAAGTGGAAGTGCCCTAGGCTCTGTTGCTTTGTTTTTTAGATGTTTCAGGAAACACCATACACTTCTCCAGAGTGGCTGTTGGTAATTTACATCCCGCCCATCAGCATAACAAGGTGCCCAATTCTCCATGGCCTGTCCTGCCTTTCTGGATTTTACACTTTTTTCAGATGGCCCTTTTGACCAGGGGGTTGTGAGACTTCATTGTAGTGCAGATTTCCATTGCAGGCTTGCTTGGTTAGCCAAAAAGGGCGTATGCGCTTTTTCCTGAATATATTCAGGAAAAAACGCATACGCCCTTTTTGGCCAAGTGCATCATTGTTGACGTTCTGCCTCTTTCCCTATGCTTTACATGCAATTCCAGTCTACCTCCTGAAATCGGTTTCCTGCAATTCTGCCCAGCTTTCAAGTCCTCTTGGCAGCCTTACTTCAATATATTTTTGGAAGATAACTGTCATTTATAACTCTGCAGGTTTGTGAATTACAGGGCCCCTGAGCTCCTTTCTTCAACTCGCTTTCTTGTGAGCTGGCCGCAACACTGCAGGATTGCTTCAGGCCCTAGTGTGGTTCCGGCATGTCACGCTGAGCCTTTGGATAATTCCTCTTCCTGCTGTGAAATGAGAGTTAAATTTGCCCGTGCAGACACCTCCAGCTAGTCTCTCATTGGTTCTCCCTATTCCTGTTCATTTTCCGCAGAAATTGCAAACTGGGCCAAACAGGAGGTTAAAGGCACTGACTCTCCAAGTGGGGAGAGTGTCAGTAAAGCGTCTGGAATGTTGCACCCGAGTACCAGGGGACGAAAACTGAGACACATTTGAACACGTTTCCCGATCACACGTTGGATCATACTCTGGGTTCCACATGGATGTTTTAGCTGAAGGAAGAATCCCTTAATCCTGTAGAGTTGAGACCCATGGAATGGGTACCATGCAGTATGACTTCAAAGGGTCTGCATTTGCTCACCGAACCTCACCAATCCTATCACTGCTGCGTTTATGCCGCTGTACACACGCTTGATTCTCTTTCAGAGACATATAAATCCATAGGTTGTAAGATTCTTACTAGTCAGGTATATTCTTAGGCGTTTAATATGAGGTGTTGAGTCCACTTTGTTGAGCAAGCAGTAGCTCTTCTCTATTACATATTTGGCTTATGGATCGGTATCTGTGTTAATTTCAATCTCTGGTTTTATGCACCACCCCAACTCACCTTTCCCCTTAAGCAAGCATATGTTGGTTTTCTACATTTGAGACCCTGTTCTGTTTTGTAATTCAGTTCCTGTTTACTCAAGTTTACATTCCATGTATTAGTGATACCTTATGATGTTTCTTTTTCTCTGTGACTTATTTCACTTAGAATCATCGTACCTGAATCCACTCATTATGCTGCTAAGGGCCTGATGATATAGATTTCATTGCTGAGTGATATTGCATTGTACGTAAGTACCTCAACTTCTTTATCCATTTCTCGCTTTCTCCGTTATTGAACTTGTACCGTAAACGAGGTTCTTGTAAACAGAGCTGTCCCAAACTTTGGGGTGGCTGTGTCTTTTTGATTTTAATTTTCCTAAGCTATAGGACCATAAGTGGAAGTGACCTAGGCTCTGTTGCTTTGTTTTTTAGATGTTTCAGGAAACACCATACACTTCTCCAGAGTGGCTGTTGGCCATTTACATCCCGCCCATCAGCCTAACTAGGCTCCCAGTTCTCCATGGCCTGTCCTGCCTTTCTGGATTTTACAGTTTTTTCAGATGGCCCTTTTGACCGGGGGGGCCGTGAGACTTCATTGTAGTGCAGATTTCCTTTGCAAGCTTGCTTGGTAGGGCAAAAAGGGCGTATGCGTTTTTTCTTGAATATATTCAGGAAAAAACGCATACGCCCTTTTTGGCCAAGTGCATCATTGTGGACGTTCTGCCTCTTTTCCTATGCTTTACATGCAATTCCAGACTACCTCCTGAAATCGGTTTCCTGCAATTCTGCCCCGCTTTGAAGTCCTCTTGGCAGCCTTACTTCAATATATTTTTGGACGATAGCTGTCATTTATAACTCTGCAGTTTTGTGAATTACAGGGCCTCTGAGCTCCTTTCTTCAACTCGCTTTCTTGTGAGCTGGCCGCAACACCGCAGGATTGCTTCAGGCCCTAGTGTGGTTCCGGCATGGCACGCTGAGCCTTTGGTTAATTCCTCTTCCTGGTGGGAAATGAGAGTTAAATTTGCCCGTCCTGACACCTCCAGCTAGTCTCTCATTGGTTCTCCCTATTCCTGTTCATTTTCCGCAGAAATTGCAAACTGGGCCAAACAGGAGGTTAAAGGCACTGACTCTCCAAGTGGGGAGAGTGTTAGTAAAGCCTCTGGAATGTTTCACCCGAGTACAAGGGGTCGAAAACTGAGACACATTTGAACACGTTTCCCGATCACACGTTGGATCATACTCTGGGTTCCACATGCATGTTTTAGCTGAAGGAAGAATCCCTTAAACCTGGAGAGTTGAGACCCATGGAATGGGTACCATGCAATATGACTTCAAAGGGTCTGCATTTGCTCACCAAACTTCACCAATCCTATCACTGCTGCATTTATGCCGCTGTACACACGCTTGATTCTCTTTCGGAGACATATAAATCCATAGGTTTTAAGATTCTTACTAGTCAGGTATATTCTTAGGCGTTTAATATGGGGTGTTGAGTCCACTTCGTTGAGCAAGGAGTAGCTCTTGTCTATTACATATTTGGCTTATTGAAAGGTATCTGTGTTAATTTCAATCTCTGGTTTTATGCAGCACCACCGCTCATCTTTCAGCTTAAGCAAGCATAAGTTGGTTTTCTACATTTGAGACCCTATTCTTTTTTGTAATTCAGTTCCTGTGTAGCCAAGTTTACATTCCGTGTATTAGTGATATCTTATGATGTTTCTTTTTCTGTGTGACTTATTTCACTTAGAATCATCGTACCTGAATCCACTCATTATGCTGCTACTGGCCTGATGACATAGATTTCATTGCTGAGTTATATTGCATTGTACGTAAGTACCACAACTTCTTTATCCTTTTTTCGCTTTCTGTGATATTGAACTTGTACCGTAAACGAGGTTCTTGTAAACAGAGCCGTCCCAAACTTTGGGGTGGCTGTGTCTTTTTGATTTTAATTTCCCTAATCTATAGGACCAGAAGTGGAAGTGCTCTAGGCTCTGTTGCTTTGTTTTTTAGATGTTTCAGGAAACACCATACACTTCTCCAGAGTGGCTGTTGGCAATTTACATCCCGCCCATCAGCATAAGAAGGCTCCCAGTTCTCCATGGCCTGTCCTGCCTTTCTGGATTTTACACTTCTTTCAGATGGCCCTTTTGACCGAGGGGCAGTGAGGCTTCATTGTAGTGCAGATTTCCTTTGCAAGCTTGCTTGGTTGGCCAAAAAGTGCGTATGCGTTTTTTCCTGAATATATTCAGGAAAAAACGCATACGCCCTGTTTGGCCAAGTGCATCATTGTGGACGTTCTGCCTCTTTTCCTATGCTTTACATGCAATTCCAGTCTACCTCCTGAAATCGGTTTCCTGCAATTCTGCCCCGCTTTCAAGTCCTCTTGGCAGCCTTACTTCAATATATTTTTGGACGATAGCTGTCATTTATAACTCTGCAGGTTTGTGAATTACAGTGCCCCTGAGCTCCTTTCTTCAACTCGCTTTCTTGTGAGATGGCCGCAACTCCGCAGGATTGCTTCAGGCCCTAGTGTGCTTCCGGCATGGAACGCTGAGCCTTTGGTTAATTCCTCTTCCTGGTGGGAAATGAGAGTTAAATTTGCCCGTCCAGACACCTCCAGCTAGTCTCTCATTGGTTCTCCCTATTCCTGTTCATTTTCCGCAGAAATTGCAAACTGGGCCAAACAGGAGGTTAAAGGCACTGACTCTCCAAGTGGGGAGAGTGTTAGTAAAAGGTCTGGAATGTTGCACCCGAGTACCAGGGGACGAAAACTGAGACACATTTGAACACGTTTCCCGATCACACGGTGGATCATACTCTGGGTTCCACATGCATGTTTTAGCTGAAGGAAGAATCCCTTAAAACTGGAGAGTTGAGACCCATGGAATGGGTACCATGCAATATGACTTCAAAGGGTCTGCATTTGCTCACCGACCCTCACCAATCCTATCACTGCTGCGTTTAGGCCGCTGTACACACGCTTGATTCTCTTTCGGAGACATATAAATCCATAGGTTTTAAGATTCTTACTAGTCAGGTATATTCTTAGGCGTTTAATATGGGGTGTTGTGTCCACTTCGTTGAGCAAGCAGTAGCTCTTGTCTATTACATATTTGGCTTATGGAAAGGTATCTGTGCTAATTTCAATCTCTGGTTTTATGCAGCACCCCAACTCACCTTTCCCCTTAAGCAAGCATAAGTTGGTTTTCTACATTTGAGACCCTATTCTGTTTTGTAATTCAGTTCCTCTGTAGCCAAGTTTACATTCCGTGTATTAGTGATACCTTATGATGTTTCTTTTTCTGTGTGACTTATTTCACTTAGAATCATCGTACCTGAATCCACTCATTATGCTGCTACTGGCCTGATGACATAGAATTCATTGCTGAGTGATATTGCATTGTACGTAAGTACCACAACTTCTTTATCCATTTTTCGCTTTCTGCGATATTGAACTTCTACCGTAAGCGAGGTTCTTGTAAACAGAGCCATCCCAAACATTGGGGTGGCTGTGTCTTTTTGATTTTAGTTTCCCTAAGCTATAGGACCATAAGTGGAAGTGCCCTAGGCTCTGTTGCTTTGTTTTTTAGATGTTTCAGGAAACACCATACACTTCTCCAGAGTGACTGTTGGCAATTTACATCCCGCCAATCAGCATAACAATGTGCCCAGTTCTCCATGGCCTGTCCTGCCTTTCTGCATTTTACACTTTTTTCAGATGGCCCTTTTGACTGGAGGGGGGGGCAGTGAGACTTCATTGTAGTGCAGATTTCCTTTGCAAGCTTGCTTGGTTGGCCAAAAAGGGCGTATGCGTTTTTTCCTGAATATATTCAGGAATAAACGTATACGCCCTTTTTGGCCAAGTGCATCATTGTGGACGTTCTGCCTCTTGTCCTATGCTTTACATGCAATTCCAGTCTACCTCCTGAAATCGGTTTCCTGCAATTCTGCCCCGCTTTCAAGTCCTCTTGGCAGCCTTACTTCAATATATTTTTGGACGATAGCTGTCATTTATAACTCTGCAGGTTTGTGAATTACAGTTCCCCTGAGATCCTTTCTTCAACTCGCTTTCTTGTGAGCTGGCCGCAACACCGCAGGATTGCTTCAGGCCCTAGTGTGCTTCCGGCATGGAACGCTGAGCCTTTGGTTAATTCCTCTTCCTGGTGGGAAATGAGAGTTAAATTTGCCCGTCCAGACACCTCCAGCTAGTCTCTCATTGGTTCTCCCTATTCCTGTTCATTTTCCGCAGAAATTGCAAACTGGGCCAAACAGGAGGTTAAAGGCACTGACTCTCCAAGTGGGGAGAGTGTTAGTAAAGCGTCTGGAATGTTGCACCCGAGTACCAGGGTATGAAAACTGAGACACATTTGAACACGTTTCCCGATCACACGGTGGATCATACTCTGGGTTCCACATGCATGTTTTAGCTGAAGGAAGAATCCCTTAAACCTGGAGAGTTGAGACCCATGGAAAGGGTACCATGCAATATGACTTCAAAGGGTCTGCATTTGCTCACCGAACCTCACCAATCCTATCACTGCTGCGTTTAGGCCGCTGTACACACGCTTGATTCTCTTTCGGAGACATATAAATCCATAGGTTTTAAGATTCTTACTAGTCAGGTATATTCTTAGGCGTTTAATATGGGGTGTTGAGTCCACTTCGTTGAGCAAGCAGTAGCTCTTGTCTATTACATATTTGGCTTATGGAAAGGTATCTGTGTTAATTTCAATCTCTGGTTTTATGCAGCACCCCAACTCACCTTTCCCCTTAAGCAAGCATAAGTTGGTTTTCTACATTTGAGACCCTATTCTGTTTTGTAATTCAGTTCCTGTGTAGCCAAGTTTACATTCCGTGTATTAGTGATACCTTATGATGTTTCTTTTTCTGTGTGACTTATTTCACTTAGAATCATCGTACCTGAATCCACTCATTATGCTGCTACTGGCCTGATGACATAGATTTCATTGCTGAGTGATATTGCATTGTACGTAAGTACCACAACTTCTTTATTCATTTTTCGCTTTCTGCGATATTGAACTTGTACCATAAACGAGGTTCTTGTAAACAGTGCTGTCCCAAACTTTGGGGTGGCTGTGTCTTTTTGATTTTAGTTTCCCTAATCTATAGGACCATAAGTGGAAGTGACCTAGGCTCTGTTGCTTTGTTTTTTAGATGTTTCAGGAAACACCATACACTTCTCCAGAGTGGCTGTTGGCAATTTACATCCCGCCCATCAGCATAAGAAGGCTCCCAGTTCTCCATGGCCTGTCCTGCCTTTCTGCATTTTACACTTTTTTCAGATGGCCCTTTTGACCGGGGGGGCAGTGAGACTTCATTGTAGTGCAGATTTCCTTTGCAAGCTTGCTTGGTTGGCCAAAAAGTGCGTATGCGTTTTTTCTTGAATATACTCAGGAAAAAACGCATACGCCCTTTTTGGCCAAGTGCATCATTGTGGACGTTCTGCCTCTTTTCCTATGCTTTACATGCAATTCCAGTCTACCTCCTGAAATCGGTTTCCTGCAATTCTGCCCCGCTTTCAAGTCCTCTTGGCAGCCTTACTTCAATATAATTTTGGACGATAGCTGTCATTTATAACTCTGCAGGTTTGTGAATTACAGGGCCCCTAAGCTCCTTTCTTCAACTCGCTTTCTTGTGAGCTGGCCGCAACACCGCAGGATTGCTTCAGGCCCTACTGTGGTTCCGGCATGGCATGTTGAGCCTTTGGTTAATTCCTCTTCCTGGTGGGAAATGAGAGTTATATTTGCCCGTCCAGACACCTCCAGCTAGTCTCTCATTGGTTCTTCCTATTCCTGTTCATTTTCCGCAGCAATTGCAAACTGGGCCAAACAGGAGGTTAAAGGCACTGACTCTCCAAGTGGGGAGAGTGTTAGTAAAGGGTCTGGAATGTTGCACCCGAGTACCAGGGGTCGAAAACTGAGACACATTTGAACACGTTTCCCGATCACACGTTGGATCATACTCTGGGTTCCACATGCATGTTTTAGCTGAAGGAAGAATCCCTTAAACCTGGAGAGTTGAGACCCATGGAAAGGGTACCATGCAATATGACTTCAAAGGGTCTGCATTTTCTCACCGAACCTCACCAATCCTATCACTGCTGCGTTTAGGCCGCTGTACACACGCTTGATTCTCTTTCGGAAACATATAAATCCATAGGTTTTAAGATTCTTACTAGTCAGGTATATTTTTAGGCGTTTAATATGGAGTGTTGAGTCCACTTCGTTGAGCAAGCAGTAGCTCTTGTCTATTAGATATTTGGCTTATGGAAAGGTATCTGTGCTAATTTCAATCTCTGGTTTTATGCAGCACCCCAACTCACCTTTCCCCTTAAGCAAGCATAAGATGGTTTTCTACATTTGAGACCCTATTCTGTTTTGTAATTCAGTTTCTGTGTAGCCAAGTTTACATTCCATGTATTAGTGATACCTTATGATGTTTCTTTTTCTGTGTGACTTATTTCACTTAGAATCATCGTACCTGAATCCACTCATTATGCTGCTACTGGCCTGATGACATAGATTTCATTGCTGAGTGATATTGCATTGTACGTAAGTACCACAACTTCTTTATCCATTTTTCGCTTTCTGCGATATTGAACTTGTACCGTAAACGAGGTTCTTGTAAACAGAGCCGTCCCAAACTTTGGGGTGGCTGTGTCTTTTTGATTTTAGTTTCCCTAAGCTATAGGACCATAAGTGGAAGTGCCCTAGGCTCTGTTGCTTTGTTTTTTAGATGTTTCAGGAAACACCATACACTTCTCCAGAGTGGCTGTTGGCAATTTACATCCCGCCCATCAGCATAACAAGGTGCCCAGTTCTCCATGGCCTGTCCTGCCTTTCTGGATTTTACACTTTTTTCAGATGGCCCTTTTGACCGGGGGGCAGTGAGACTTCATTGTAGTGCAGATTTCCTTTGCAAGCTTGCTTGTTTGGCCAAAAAGGGCGTATGCGTTTTTTCCTGAATATATTCAGGAAAAAACGCATAAGTCCTTTTTGGCCAAGTACATCATTGTGGACGTTCTGCCTCATTTCCTATGCTTTACATGCAATTCCAGTCTACCTCCTGAAATCGGTTTCCTGCAATTCTGCCCCGCTTTCAAGTCCTCTTGGCAGCCTTACTTCAATATATTTTTGGACGATAGCTGTCATTTATAACTCTGCAGGTTTGTGAATTACACTGCCCCTGAGCTCCTTTCTTCAACTCGCTTTCTTGTGAGCTGGCCGCAACACCGCAGGATTGCTTCAGGCCCTAGTGGGCTTCCGGAATGGCACGCTGAGCCTTTGGTTAATTCCTCTTCCTGGTGGGAAATGAGAGTTATATTTGCCCGTCCAGACACCTCCAGCTAGTCTCTCATTGGTTCTCCTTATTCCTGTTCATTTTCCGCAGAAATTGCAAACTGGGCCAAACAGGAGGTTAAAGGCACTGACTCTCCAAGTGGGGAGAGTGTTAGTAAAGCATCTGGAATGTTGCACCCGAGTACCAGGGGACGAAAACTGAGACACATTTGAACACGTTTCCCGATCACACGTTGGATCATACTCTGGGTTCCACATGCATGTTTTAGCTGAAGGAAGAATCCCTTAAACCTGGAGAGTTGAGACCCATGGAATGGGTACCACGCAATATGACTTCAAAGGGTCTGCATTTGCTCACCAAACTTCACCAATCCTATCACTGCTGCATTTATGCCGCTGTACACATGCTTGATTCTCTTTCGGAGACATATAAATCCATAGGTTTTAAGATTCTTACTAGTCAGGTATATTCTTAGGCGTTTAATATGGGGTGTTGCGTCCACTTCGATGAGCAAGGAGTAGCTCTTGTCTATTACATATTTGGCTTATTGAAAGGTATCTGTGTTAATTTCAATCTCTTGTTTTATGCAGCACCACAGCTCATCTTTCAGCTTAAGCAAGCATAAGTTGGTTTTCTACATTTGAGACCCTATTCTTTTTTGTAATTCAGTTCCTGTGTAGCCAAGTTTACATTCCGTGTATTAGTGATATCTTATGATGTTTCTTTTTCTGTGTGACTTATTTCACTTAGAATCATCGTACCTGAATCCACTCATTATGCTGCTACTGGCCTGATGACATAGATTTCATTGCTGAGTTATATTGCATTGTACGTAAGTACCACAACTTCTTTATCCTTTTTTCGCTTTCTGTGATATTGAACTTGTACCGTAAACGAGGTTCTTGTAAACAGAGCCGTCCCAAACTTTGGGGTGGCTGTGTCTTTTTGATTTTAATTTCCCTAATTTATAGGACCAGAAGTGGAAGTGCTCTAGGCTCTGTTGCTTTGTTTTTTAGATGTTTCAGGAAACACCATACACTTCTCCAGAGTGGCTGTTGGCAATTTACATCCCGCCCATCAGCATAAGAAGGCTCCCAGTTCTCCATGGCCTGTCCTGCCTTTCTGGATTTTACACTTCTTTCAGATGGCCCTTTTGACCGAGGGGCAGTGAGGCTTCATTGTAGTGCAGATTTCCTTTGCAAGCTTGCTTGGTTGGCCAAAAAGTGCGTATGCGTTTTTTCCTGAATATATTCAGGAAAAAACGCATACGCCCTTTTTGGCCAAGTGCATCATTGTGGACGTTCTGCCTCTTTTCCTATGCTTTACATGCAATTCCAGTCTACCTCCTGAAATCGGTTTCCTGCAATTCTGCCCCGCTTTCAAGTCCTCTTGGCAGCCTTACTTCAATATATTTTTGGACGATAGCTGTCATTTATAACTCTGCAGGTTTGTGAATTACAGTGCCCCTGAGCTCCTTTCTTCAACTCGCTTTCTTGTGAGATGGCCGCAACTCCGCAAGATTGCTTCAGGCCCTAGTGTGGTTCCGGTATGGCACGCTGAGCCTTTGGTTAATTCCTCTTCCTGGTGGGAAATGAGAGTTAAATTTGCCCGTCCAGACAGCTCCAGCTAGTCTCTCATTGGTTCTCCCTATTCCTGTTCATTTTCCGCAGAAATTGCAAACTGGGCCAAACAGGAGGTTAAAGGCACTGACTCTCCAAGTGGGGACAGTGTTAGTAAAAGGTCTGGAATGTTGCACCCGAGTACCAGGGGACGAAAACTGAGACACATTTGAACACGTTTCCCGATCACACGGTGGATCATACTCTGGGTTCCACATGCATGTTTTAGCTGAAGGAAGAATCCCTTAAACCTGGAGAGTTGAGACCCATGGAATGGGTACCATGCAATATGACTTCAAAGGGTCTGCATTTGCTCACCGACCCTCACCAATCCTATCACTGCTGCGTTTAGGCCGCTGTACACATGCTTGATTCTCTTTCGGAGACATATAAATCCATAGGTTTTAAGATTCTTACTAGTCAGGTATATTCTTAGGCGTTTAATATGGGGTGTTGTGTCCACTTCGTTGAGCAAGCAGTAGCTCTTGTCTATTACATATTTGGCTTATGGAAAGGTATCTGTGCTAATTTCAATCTCTGGTTTTATGCAGCACCCCAACTCACCTTTCCCCTTAAGCAAGCATAAGTTGGTTTTCTACATTTGAGACCCTATTCTGTTTTGTAATTCAGTTCCTCTGTAGCCAAGTTTACATTCCGTGTATTAGTGATACCTTATGATGTTTCTTTTTCTGTGTGACTTATTTCACTTAGAATCATCGTACCTGAATCCACTCATTATGCTGCTACTGGCCTGATGACATAGATTTCATTGCTGAGTGATATTGCATTGTACGTAAGTACCACAACTTCTTTATCCATTTTTCGCTTTCTGCGATATTGAACTTCTACCGTAAGCGAGGTTCTTGTAAACAGAGCCATCCCAAACATAGGGGTGGCTGTGTCTTTTTGATTTTAGTTTCCCTAAGCTATAGGACCATAAGTGGAAGTGCCCTAGGCTCTGTTGCTTTGTTTTTTAGATGTTTCAGGAAACACCATACACTTCTCCAGAGTGACTGTTGGCAATTTACATCCCGCCAATCAGCATAACAATGTGCCCAGTTCTCCATGGCCTGTCCTGCCTTTCTGCATTTTACACTTTTTTCAGATGGCCCTTTTGACTGGAGGGGGGGGCAGTGAGACTTCATTGTAGTGCAGATTTCCTTTGCAAGCTTGCTTGGTTGGCCAAAAAGGGCGTATGCGTTTTTTCCTGAATATATTCAGGAATAAACGTATACGCCCTTTTTGGCCAAGTGCATCATTGTGGATGTTCTGCCTCTTGTCCTATGCTTTACATGCAATTCCAGTCTACCTCCTGAAATCGGTTTCCTGCAATTCTGCCCCGCTTTCAAGTCCTCTTGGCAGCCTTACTTCAATATATTTTTGGACGATAGCTGTCATTTATAACTCTGCAGGTTTGTGAATTACAGTTCCCCTGAGATCCTTTCTTCAACTCGCTTTCTTGTGAGCTGGCCGCAACACCGCAGGATTGCTTCAGGCCCTAGTGTGCTTCCGGCATGGAACGCTGAGCCTTTGGTTAATTCCTCTTCCTGGTGGGAAATGAGAGTTAAATTTGCCCGTCCAGACACCTCCAGCTAGTCTCTCATTGGTTCTCCCTATTCCTGTTCATTTTCCGCAGAAATTGCAAACTGGGCCAAACAGGAGGTTAAAGGCACTGACTCTCCAAGTGGGGAGAGTGTTAGTAAAGCGTCTGGAATGTTGCACCCGAGTACCAGGGTATGAAAACTGAGACACATTTGAACACGTTTCCCGATCACACGGTGGATCATACTCTGGGTTCCACATGCATGTTTTAGCTGAAGGAAGAATCCCTTAAACCTGGAGAGTTGAGACCCATGGAAAGGGTACCATGCAATATGACTTCAAAGGGTCTGCATTTGCTCACCGAACCTCACCAATCCTATCACTGCTGCGTTTAGGCCGCTGTACACACGCTTGATTCTCTTTCGGAGACATATAAATCCATAGGTTTTAAGATTCTTACTAGTCAGGTATATTCTTAGGCGTTTAATATGGGGTGTTGAGTCCACTTCGTTGAGCAAGCAGTAGCTCTTGTCTATTACATATTTGGCTTATGGAAAGGTATCTGTGTTAATTTCAATCTCTGGTTTTATGCAGCACCCCAACTCACCTTTCCCCTTAAGCAAGCATAAGTTGGTTTTCTACATTTGAGACCCTATTCTGTTTTGTAATTCAGTTCCTGTGTAGCCAAGTTTACATTCCGTGTATTAGTGATACCTTATGATGTTTCTTTTTCTGTGTGACTTATTTCACTTAGAATCATCGTACCTGAATCCACTCATTATGCTGCTACTGGCCTGATGACATAGATTTCATTGCTGAGTGATATTGCATTGTACGTAAGTACCACAACTTCTTTATTCATTTTTCGCTTTCTGCGATATTGAACTTGTACCATCAACGAGGTTCTTGTAAACAGAGCCGTCCCAAACTTTGGGGTGGCTGTGTCTTTTTGATTTTAGTTTCCCTAAGCTATAGGACCATAAGTGGAAGTGCCCTAGGCTCTGTTGCTTTGTATTTTAGATGTTTCAGGAAACACCATACACTTCTCCAGAATGGCTGTTGGCAATTTACATCCCGCCCATCAGCATAACAAGGTGCCCAGTTCTCCATGGCCTGTCCTGCCTTTCTGGATTTTACACTTTTTTCAGATGGCCCTTTTGACCGGGGGGCAGTGAGACTTCATTGTAGTGCAGATTTCCTTTGCAAGCTTGCTTGTTTGGCCAAAAAGGGCGTATGCGTTTTTTCCTGAATATATTCAGGAAAAAACGCATACGTCCTTTTTGGCCAAGTGCATCATTGTGGACGTTCTGCCTCTTTTCCTATGCTTTACATGCAATTCCAGTCTACCTCCTGAAATCGGTTTCCTGCAATTCTGCCCCGCTTTCAAGTCCTCTTGGCAGCCTTACTTCAATATAATTTTGGACGATAGCTGTCATTTATAACTCTGCAGGTTTGTGAATTACAGGGCCCCTAAGCTCCTTTCTTCAACTCGCTTTCTTGTGAGCTGGCCGCAACACCGCAGGATTGCTTCAGGCCCTACTGTGGTTCCGGCATGGCATGTTGAGCCTTTGGTTAATTCCTCTTCCTGGTGGGAAATGAGAGTTATATTTGCCCGTCCAGACACCTCCAGCTAGTCTCTCATTGGTTCTTCCTATTCCTGTTCATTTTCCGCAGCAATTGCAAACTGGGCCAAACAGGAGGTTAAAGGCACTGACTCTCCAAGTGGGGAGAGTGTTAGTAAAGCATCTGGAATGTTGCACCCGAGTACTAGGGGTCGAAAACTGAGACACATTTGAACACGTTTCCCGATCACACGTTGGATCATACTCTGGGTTCCACATGCATGTTTTAGCTGAAGGAAGAATCCCTTAAACCTGGAGAGTTGAGACCCATGGAATGGGTACCATGCAATATGACTTCAAAGGGTCTGCATTTGCTCACCGAACCTCACCAATCCTATCACTGCCGCATTTATGCCGCTGTACACACGCTTGATTCTCTTTCGGAGACATATAAATCCATAGGTTTTAAGATTCTTACTACTCAGGTATATTCTTAGGCGTTTAATATGGGGTGTTGAGTCCACTTCGTTGAGCAAGCAGTAGCTCTTGTCTATTAGATATTTGGCTTATGGAAAGGTATCTGTGCTAATTTCAATCTCTGGTTTTATGCAGCACCCCAACTCACCTTTCCCCTTAAGCAAGCATAAGATGGTTTTCTACATTTGAGACCCTATTCTGTTTTGTAATTCAGTTTCTGTGTAGCCAAGTTTACATTCCATGTATTAGTGATACCTTATGATGTTTCTTTTTCTGTGTGACTTATTTCACTTAGAATCATCGTACCAGAATCCACTCATTATGCTGCTACTGGCCTGATGACATAGATTTCATTGCTGAGTGATATTGCATTGTACGTAAGTACCACAACTTCTTTATCCATTTTTCGCTTTCTGCGATATTGAACTTGTACCATAAACGAGGTTCTTGTAAACAGAGCCGTCCCAAACTTTGGGGTGGCTGTGTCTTTTTGATTTTAGTTTCCCTAAGCTATAGGACCATAAGTGGAAGTGCCCTAGGCTCTGTTGCTTTGTATTTTAGATGTTTCAGGAAACACCATACACTTCTCCAGAATGGCTGTTGGCAATTTACATCCCGCCCATCAGCATAACAAGGTGCCCAGTTCTCCATGGCCTGTCCTGCCTTTCTGGATTTTACACTTTTTTCAGATGGCCCTTTTGACCGGGGGGCAGTGAGACTTCATTGTAGTGCAGATTTCCTTTGCAAGCTTGCTTGTTTGGCCAAAAAGGGCGTATGCGTTTTTTCCTGAATATATTCAGGAAAAAACGCATACGTCCTTTTTGGCCAAGTGCATCATTGTGGACGTTCTGCCTCTTTTCCTATGCTTTACATGCAATTCCAGTCTACCTCCTGAAATCGGTTTCCTGCAATTCTGCCCCGCTTTCAAGTCCTCTTGGCAGCCTTACTTCAATATATTTTTGGACGATAGCTGTCATTTATAACTCTGCAGGTTTGTGAATTACACTGCCCCTGAGCTCCTTTCTTCAACTCGCTTTCTTGTGAGCTGGCCGCAACACCGCAGGATTGCTTCAGGCCCTAGTGGGCTTCCGGAATGGCACGCTGAGCCTTTGGTTAATTCCTCTTCCTGGTGGGAAATGAGAGTTATATTTGCCCGTCCAGACACATCCAGCTAGTCTCTCATTGGTTCTCCTTATTCCTGTTCATTTTCCGCAGAAATTGCAAACTGGGCCAAACAGGAGGTTAAAGGCACTGACTCTCCAAGTGGGGAGAGTGTTAGTAAAGCATCTGGAATGTTGCACCCGAGTACCAGGGGACGAAAACTGAGACACATTTGAACACGTTTCCCGATCACACGTTGGATCATACTCTGGGTTCCACATGCATGTTTTAGCTGAAGGAAGAATCCCTTAAACCTGGAGAGTTGAGACCCATGGAATGGGTACCATGCAATATGACTTCAAAGGGTCTGCATTTGCTCACCGAACTTCACCAATCCTATCACTGCTGCATTTATGCCGCTGTACACACGCTTGATTCTCTTTCGGAGACATATAAATCCATAGGTTTTAAGATTCTTACTAGTCAGGTATATTCTTAGGCGTTTAATATGGGGTGTTGAGTCCACTTCGTTGAGCAAGGAGTAGCTCTTGTCTATTACATATTTGGCTTATTGAAAGGTATCTGTGTTAATTTCAATCTCTGGTTTTATGCAGCACCACAGCTCATCTTTCAGCTTAAGCAAGCATAAGTTGGTTTTCTACATTTGAGACCCTATTCTTTTTTGTAATTCAGTTCCTGTGTAGCCAAGTTTACATTCCGTGTATTAGTGATATCTTATGATGTTTCTTTTTCTGTGTGACTTATTTCACTTAGAATCATCGTACCTGAATCCACTCATTATGCTGCTACTGGCCTGATGACATAGATTTCATTGCTGAGTTATATTGCATTGTACGTAAGTACCACAACTTCTTTATCCTTTTTTCGCTTTCTGTGATATTGAACTTGTACCGTAAACGAGGTTCTTGTAAACAGAGCCGTCCCAAACTTTGGGGTGGCTGTGTCTTTTTGATTTTAATTTCCCTAATCTATAGGACCAGAAGTGGAAGTGCTCTAGGCTCTGTTGCTTTGTTTTTTAGATGTTTCAGGAAACACCATACACTTCTCCAGAGTGGCTGTTGGCAATTTACATCCCGCCCATCAGCATAAGAAGGCTCCCAGTTCTCCATGGCCTGTCCTGCCTTTCTGGATTTTACACTTCTTTCAGATGGCCCTTTTGACCGAGGGGCAGTGAGGCTTCATTGTAGTGCAGATTTCCTTTGCAAGCTTGCTTGGTTGGCCAAAAAGGGCGTATGCGTTTTTTCCTGAATATATTCAGGAAAAAACGCATACGCCCTTTTTGGCCAAGTGCATCATTGTGGACGTTCTGCCTCTTTTCCTATGCTTTACATGCAATTCCAGTCTACCTCCTGAAATCGGTTTCCTGCAATTCTGCCCCGCTTTCAAGTCCTCTTGGCAGCCTTACTTCAATATATTTTTGGACGATAGCTGTCATTTATAACTCTGCAGGTTTGTGAATTACAGTGCCCCTGAGCTCCTTTCTTCAACTCGCTTTCTTGTGAGATGGCCGCAACTCCGCAAGATTGCTTCAGGCCCTAGTGTGGTTCCGGTATGGCACGCTGAGCCTTTGGTTAATTCCTCTTCCTGGTGGGAAATGAGAGTTAAATTTGCCCGTCCAGACACCTCCAGCTAGTCTCTCATTGGTTCTCCCTATTCCTGTTCATTTTCCGCAGAAATTGCAAACTGGGCCAAACAGGAGGTTAAAGGCACTGACTCTCCAAGTGGGGAGAGTGTTAGTAAAAGGTCTGGAATGTTGCACCCGAGTACCAGGGGACGAAAACTGAGACACATTTGAACACGTTTCCCGATCACACGGTGGATCATACTCTGGGTTCCACATGCATGTTTTAGCTGAAGGAAGAATCCCTTAAACCTGGAGAGTTGAGACCCATGGAATGGGTACCATGCAATATGACTTCAAAGGGTCTGCATTTGCTCACCGACCCTCACCAATCCTATCACTGCTGCGTTTAGGCCGCTGTACACACGCTTGATTCTCTTTCGGAGACATATAAATCCATAGGTTTTAAGATTCTTACTAGTCAGGTATATTCTTAGGCGTTTAATATGGGGTGTTGTGTCCACTTCGTTGAGCAAGCAGTAGCTCTTGTCTATTACATATTTGGCTTATGGAAAGGTATCTGTGCTAATTTCAATCTCTGGTTTTATGCAGCACCCCAACTCACCTTTCCCCTTAAGCAAGCATAAGTTGGTTTTCGACATTTGAGACCCTATTCTGTTTTGTAATTCAGTTCCTCTGTAGCCAAGTTTACATTCCGTGTATTAGTGATACCTTATGATGTTTCTTTTTCTGTGTGACTTATTTCACTTAGAATCATCGTACCTGAATCCACTCATTATGCTGCTACTGGCCTGATGACATAGATTTCATTGCTGAGTGATATTGCATTGTACGTAAGTACCACAACTTCTTTATCCATTTTTCGCTTTCTGCGATATTGAACTTCTACCGTAAGCGAGGTTCTTGTAAACAGAGCCATCCCAAACATAGGGGTGGCTGTGTCTTTTTGATTTTAGTTTCCCTAAGCTATAGGACCATAAGTGGAAGTGCCCTAGGCTCTGTTGCTTTGTTTTTTAGATGTTTCAGGAAACACCATACACTTCTCCAGAGTGACTGTTGGCAATTTACATCCCGCCAATCAGCATAACAATGTGCCCAGTTCTCCATGGCCTGTCCTGCCTTTCTGCATTTTACACTTTTTTCAGATGGCCCTTTTGACTGGAGGGGGGGTCAGTGAGACTTCATTGTAGTGCAGATTTCCTTTGCAAGCTTGCTTGGTTGGCCAAAAAGGGCGTATGCGTTTTTTCCTGAATATATTCAGGAATAAACGTATACGCCCTTTTTGGCCAAGTACATCATTGTGGACGTTCTGCCTCTTGTCCTATGCTTTACATGCAATTCCAGTCTACCTCCTGAAATCGGTTTCCTGCAATTCTGCCCCGCTTTCAAGTCCTCTTGGCAGCCTTACTTCAATATATTTTTGGACGATAGCTGTCATTTATAACTCTGCAGGTTTGTGAATTACAGTTCCCCTGAGATCCTTTCTTCAACTCGCTTTCTTGTGAGCTGGCCGCAACACCGCAGGATTGCTTCAGGCCCTAGTGTGCTTCCGGCATGGAACGCTGAGCCTTTGGTTAATTCCTCTTCCTGGTGGGAAATGAGAGTTAAATTTGCCCGTCCAGACACCTCCAGCTAGTCTCTCATTGGTTCTCCCTATTCCTGTTCATTTTCCGCAGAAATTGCAAACTGGGCCAAACAGGAGGTTAAAGGCACTGACTCTCCAAGTGGGGAGAGTGTTAGTAAAGCGTCTGGAATGTTGCACCCGAGTACCAGGGTATGAAAACTGAGGCACATTTGAACACGTTTCCCGATCACACGGTGGATCATACTCTGGGTTCCACATGCATGTTTTAGCTGAAGGAAGAATCCCTTAAACCTGGAGAGTTGAGACCCATGGAAAGGGTACCATGCAATATGACTTCAAAGGGTCTGCATTTGCTCACCGAACCTCACCAATCCTATCACTGCTGCGTTTAGGCCGCTGTACACACGCTTGATTCTCTTTCGGAGACATATAAATCCATAGGTTTTAAGATTCTTACTAGTCAGGTATATTCTTAGGCGTTTAATATGGGGTGTTGAGTCCACTTCGTTGAGCAAGCAGTAGCTCTTGTCTATTACATATTTGGCTTATGGAAAGGTATCTGTGTTAATTTCAATCTCTGGTTTTATGCAGCACCCCAACTCACCTTTGCCCTTAAGCAAGCATAAGTTGGTTTTCTACATTTGAGACCCTATTCTGTTTTGTAATTCAGTTCCTGTGTAGCCAAGTTTACATTCCGTGTATTAGTGATACCTTATGATGTTTCTTTTTCTGTGTGACTTATTTCACTTAGAATCATCGTACCTGAATCCACTCATTATGCTGCTACTGGCCTGATGACATAGATTTCATTGCTGAGTGATATTGCATTGTACGTAAGTACCACAACTTCTTTATTCATTTTTCGCTTTCTGCGATATTGAAATTGTACAGTAAACGAGGTTCTTGTAAACAGAGCTGTCCCAAACTTTGGGGTGGCTGTGTCTTTTTGATTTTAGTTTCCCTAATCTATAGGACCATAAGTGGAAGTGACCTAGGCTCTGTTGCTTTGTTTTTTAGATGTTTCAGGAAACACCATACACTTCTCCAGAGTGGCTGTTGGCAATTTACATCCCGCCCATCAGCATAAGAAGGCTCCCAGTTCTCCATGGCCTGTCCTGCCTTTCTGCATTTTACACTTTTTTCAGATGGCCCTTTTGACCGGGGGGGCAGTGAGACTTCATTGTAGTGCAGATTTCCTTTGCAAGCTTGCTTGGTTGGCCAAAAAGTGCGTATGCGTTTTTTCTTGAATATACTCAGGAAAAAACGCATACGCCCTTTTTGGCCAAGTGCATCATTGTGGACGTTCTGCCTCTTTTCCTATGCTTTACATGCAATTCCAGTCTACCTCCTGAAATCGGTTTCCTGCAATTCTGCCCCGCTTTCAAGTCCTCTTGGCAGCCTTACTTCAATATAATTTTGGACGATAGCTGTCATTTATAACTCTGCAGGTTTGTGAATTACAGGGCCCCTAAGCTCCTTTCTTCAACTCGCTTTCTTGTGAGCTGGCCGCAACACCGCAGTATTGCTTCAGGCCCTACTGTGGTTCCGGCATGGCATGTTGAGCCTTTGGTTAATTCCTCTTCTTGGTGGGAAATGAGAGTTATATTTGCCCGTCCAGACACCTCCAGCTAGTCTCTCATTGGTTCTTCCTATTCCTGTTCATTTTCCGCAGCAATTGCAAACTGGGCCAAACAGGAGGTTAAAGGCACTGACTCTCCAAGTGGGGAGAGTGTTAGTAAAGCATCTGGAATGTTGCACCCGAGTACCAGGGGACGAAAACTGAGACACATTTGAACACGTTTCCCGATCACACGTTGGATCATACTCTGGGTTCCACATGCATGTTTTAGCTGAAGGAAGAATCCCTTAAACCTGGAGAGTTGAGACCCATGGAATGGGTACCATGCAATATGACTTCAAAGGGTCTGCATTTGCTCACCGAACCTCACCAATCCTATCACTGCCGCATTTATGCCGCTGTACACACGCTTGATTCTCTTTCGGAGACATATAAATCCATAGGTTTTAAGATTCTTACTACTCAGGTATATTCTTAGGCGTTTAATATGGGGTGTTGAGTCCACTTCGTTGAGCAAGCAGTAGCTCTTGTCTATTACATATTTGGCTTATGGAAAGGTATCTGTGCTAATTTCAATCTCTGGTTTTATGTAGCACCCCAACTCACCTTTCCCCTTAAGCAAGCATAAGATGGTTTTCTACATTTGAGACCCTATTCTGTTTTGTAATTCAGTTTCTGTGTAGCCAAGTTTACATTCCATGTATTAGTGATACCTTATGATGTTTCTTTTTCTGTGTGACTTATTTCACTTAGAATCATCGTACCTGAATCCACTCATTATGCTGCTACTGGCCTGATGACATAGATTTCATTGCTGAGTGATATTGCATTGTACGTAAGTACCACAACTTCTTTATCCATTTTTCGCTTTCTGCGATATTGAACTTGTACCATAAACGAGGTTCTTGTAAACAGAGCCGTCCCAAACTTTGGGGTGGCTGTGTCTTTTTGATTTTAGTTTCCCTAAGCTATAGGACCATAAGTGGAAGTGCCCTAGGCTCTGTTGCTTTGTTTTTTAGATGTTTCAGGAAACACCATACACTTCTCCAGAGTGGCTGTTGGCAATTTACATCCCGCCCATCAGCATAACAAGGTGCCCAGTTCTCCATGGCCTGTCCTGCCTTTCTGGATTTTACACTTTTTTCAGATGGCCCTTTTGACCGGGGGGCCGTGAGACTTCATTGTAGTGCAGATTTCCTTTGCAAGCTTGCTTGTTTGGCCAAAAAGGGCGTATGCGTTTTTTCCTGAATATATTCTGGTAAAAACGCATACGCACTTTTTGGCCAAGTTCATCATCGTGGACGTTCTGCCTCTTTTCCTATGCTTTACATGCAATTCCAGTCTACCTCCTGAAATCGGTTTCCTGCAATTCTGCCCCGCTTTCAAGTCCTCTTGGCAGCCTTACTTCAATATATTTTTGGACGATAGCTGTCATTTATAACTCTGCAGGTTTGTGAATTACACTGTCCCTGAGCTCCTTTCTTCAACTCGCTTTCTTGTGAGCTGGCCGCAACACCGCAGGATTGCTTCAGGCCCTAGTGGGCTTCCGGAATGGCACGCTGAGCCTTTGGTTAATTCCTCTTCCTGGTGGGAAATGAGAGTTATATTTGCCCGTCCAGACACCTCCAGCTAGTCTCTCATTGGTTCTCCTTATTCCTGTTCATTTTCCGCAGAAATTGCAAACTGGGCCAAACAGGAGGTTAAAGGCACTGACTCTCCAAGTGGGGAGAGTGTTAGTAAAGCATCTGGAATGTTGCACCCGAGTACCAGGGGACAAAAACTGAGACACATTTGAACACGTTTCCCGATCACACCGTGGATCACACTCTGGGTTCCACATGCATGTTTTAGCTGAAGGAAGAATCCCTTAAAACTGGAGAGTTGAGACCCATGGAAAGGGTACCATGCAATATGACTTCAAAGGGTCTGCATTTTCTCACCGAACCTCACCAATCCTATCACTGCTGCGTTTAGGCCGCTGTACACACGCTTGACTCTCTTTCGGAAACATATAAATCCATAGGTTTTAAGATTCTTACTAGTCAGGTATATTTTTAGGCGTTTAATATGGAGTGTTGAGTCCACTTCGTTGAGCAAGCAGTAGCTCTTGTCTATTAGATATTTGGCTTATGGAAAGGTATCTGTGCTAATTTCAATCTCTGGTTTTATGCAGCACCCCAACTCACCTTTCCCCTTAAGCAAGCATAAGATGGTTTTCTACATTTGAGACCCTATTCTGTTTTGTAATTCAGTTTCTGTGTAGCCAAGTTTACATTCCATGTATTAGTGATACCTTATGATGTTTCTTTTTCTGTGTGACTTATTTCACTTAGAATCATCGTACCTGAATCCACTCATTATGCTGCTACTGGCCTGATGACATAGATTTCATTGCTGAGTGATATTGCATTGTACGTAAGTACCACAACTTCTTTATCCATTTTTCGCTTTCTGCGATATTGAACTTGTACCGTAAACGAGGTTCTTGTAAACAGAGCCGTCCCAAACTTTGGGGTGGCTGTGTCTTTTTGATTTTAGTTTCCCTAAGCTATAGGACCATAAGTGGAAGTGCCCTAGGCTCTGTTACTTTGTTTTTTAGATGTTTCAGGAAACACCATACACTTCTCCAGAGTGGCTGTTGGCAATTTACATCCCGCCCATCAGCATAACAAGGTGCCCAGTTCTCCATGGCCTGTCCTGCCTTTCTGGATTTTACACTTCTTTCAGATGGCCCTTTTGACCGGGGGGGCAGTGAGACTTCACTGTAGTGAAGATTTCTTTGCAAGCTTGCTTGGTTGGCCAAAAAGGGCGTATGCGTTTTTTCCTGAATATATTCAGGAAAAAACGCATACACCCTTTTTGGCCAAGTGCATCATTGTGGACGTTCTGCCTCTTTTCCTATGCTTTACATGCAATTCCAGTCTACCTCCTGAAATCGGTTTCCTGCAATTCTGCCCCGCTTTCAAGTCCTCTTGGCAGCCTTACTTCAATATATTTTTGGACGATAGCTGTCATTTATAACTCTGCAGGTTTGTGAATTACAGGGCCCCTAAGCTCCTTTCTTCAACTCGCTTTCTTGTGAGCTGGCCGCAACACCGCATGATTGCTTCAGGCCCTTGTGTGGTTCCGGAATGGCACGTTGAGCCTTTGGTTAATTCCTCTTCCTGGTGGGAAATGAGAGTTATATTTGCCCGTCCAGACACCTCCAGGTAGTCTCTCATTGGTTCTCCCTATTCCTGTTCATTTTCCGCAGAAATTGCAAACTGGGCCAAACAGGAGTTTAAAGGCACTGACTCTCCAAGTGGGGAGAGTGTTAGTAAAGCGTCTGGAATGTTGCACCCGAGTACCAGGGGTCGAAAACTGAGACACATTTGAACACGTTTCCCGATCACACGTTGGATCATACTCTGGGTTCCACATGCATATTTTAGCTGAAGGAAGAATCCCTTAAACCTGGAGAGTTGAGACCCATGGAATGGGTACCATGCAATATGACTTCAAAGGGTCTGCATTTGCTCACCGAACCTCACCAATCCTATCACTGCTGCGTTTATGCCGCTGTACACACGCTTGATTCTCTTTCGGAGACATATAACTCCATAGGTTTTAAAATTCTTACTAGTCAGGTATATTCTTAGGCGTTTAATATGGGGTGTTGAGTCCACTTCATTGAGCAAGGAGTAGCTCTTGTCTATTACATATTTGGCTTATGGAAAGGTATCTGTGCTAATTTCAATCTCTGGTTTTATGCAGCACCCCAACTCACCTTTCCCCTTAAGCAAGCATAAGTTGGTTTTCTACATTTGAGACCCTATTCTGTTTTGTAATTCAGTTCCTGTGTAGCCAAGTTTACATTCCGTGTATTAGTGATACCTTATGATGTTTCTTTTTCTGTGTGACTTATTTCACTTAGAATCATCGTACCTGAATCCACTCATTATGCTGCTACTGGCCTGATGACATAGATTTCATTGCTGAGTGATATTGCATTGTACGTAAGTACCACAACTTCTTTATCCATTTTTCGCTTTCTGCGATATTGAACTTGTACCGTAAACGAGGTTCTTGTAAACAGATCCATCCCAAACGTTGGGGTGGCTGTGTCCTGTTGATTTTAATTTCCCTAATCTATAGGACCATAAGTGGAAGTGACCTAGGCTCTGTTGCTTTCTTTTTTAGATGTTTCAGGAAACACCATACACTTCTCCAGAGTGGCTGTTGGCAATTTACATCCCGCCCATCAGCCTAACTAGGCTCCCAGTTCTCCATGGCCTGTCCTGCCTTTCTGGATTTTACACTTCTTTCAGATGGCCCTTTTGACCGGGGGGGCAGTGAGACTTCATTGTAGTGAAGATTTCCTTTGCAAGCTTGCTTGGTTGGCCAAAAAGGGCGTATGCATTTTTTCCTGAATATATTCAAGAAAAAACGCATACGCCCTTTTTGGCCAAGTGCATCATTGTGGACGTTCTGCCTCCTTTCCTATGCTTTACATGCAATTCCAGTCTACCTCCTGAAATCGGTTTCCTGCAATTCTGCCCCGCTTTCAAGTCCTCTTGGCAGCCTTACTTCAATATATTTTTGGACGATAGCTGTCATTTATAACTCTGCAGGTTTGTGAATTACAGGGCCCCTGAGCTCCTTTCTTCAACTCGCATTCTTGTGAGCTGGCCGCAACACCGCAGGATTGCTTCAGGCCCTAGTGTGGTTCCGGCATGGCACGCTGAGCCTTTGGTTAATTCCTCTTCCTGGTGGGAAATGAGAGTTAAATTTGCCCGTCCAGACACCTCCAGCTAGTCTCTCATTGGTTCTCCCTATTCCTGTTCATTTTCCGCAGAAATTGCAAACTGGGCCAAACAGAGGTTAAAGGCACTGACTCTCCAAGTGGGGAGAGTGTTAGTAAAGCGTCTGGAATGTTTCACCCGAGTACAAGGTGTCGAAAACTGAGACATATTTGAACACGTTTCCCGATCACACGTTGGATCATACTCTGGGTTCCACATGCATGTTTTAGCTGAAGGAAGAATCCCTTAAACCTGGAGAGTTGAGACCCATGGAATGGGTACCATGCAATATGACTTCAAAGGGTCTGCATTTGCTCACCAAACTTCACCAATCCTATCACTGCTGCGTTTATGCCACTGTACACACGCTTGATTCTCTTTCGGAGACATATAAATCCATAGGTTTTAAGATTCTTACTAGTCAGGTATATTCTTAGGTGTTTAATATGGGGTGTTGAGTCCACTTCGCTGAGCAAGGAGTAGCTCTTGTCTATTACATATTTGGCTTATTGAAAGGTATCTGTGTTAATTTCAATCTCTGGTTTTATGCAGCACCCCAACTCACCTTTCAGCTTAAGCAAGCATAAGTCGGTTTTCTACATTTGAGACCCTACTCTGGTTTGTAATTCAGTTCCTGTGTAGCCAAGTTTACATTCCGTGTATTAGTGATACCTTATGATGTTTCTTTTTCTGTGTGACTTATTTCACTTAGAATCATCGTACCTGAATCCACTCATTATGCTGCTACTGGCCTGATGACATAGATTTCATTGCTGAGTGATATTGCATTGTACGTAACTACCACAACTTCTTTATCCATTTTTCGCTTTCTGCGATATTGAACTTGTACCGTAAACGAGGTTCTTGTAAACAGAGCCGTCCTAAACTTTGGGGTGGCAGTGTCTTTTGGATTTTAGTTTCCCTAAGCTATAGGACCATAAGTGGAAGTGCCCTAGGCTCTGTTGCTTTGTTTTTTAGATGTTTCAGGAAACACCATACACTTCTCCAGAGTGGCTGTTGGCAATTTACATCCCGCCCATCAGCATAAGAAGGCTCCCAGTTCTCCATGGCCTGTCCTGCCTTTCTGGATTTTACACATTTTTCAGATGGCCCTTTTGACCGGGGGGGGGGCAGTGAGACTTCATTGTAGTGCAGATTTCCTTTGCAAGCTTGCTTGGTTGGCCAAAAAGGGCGTATGCGTTTTTTCTTGAATATATTCAGGAAAAAACGCATACGCCCTTTTTGGCCAAGTGCATCATTGTGGACGTTCTGCCTCTTTTCCTATGCTTTACATGTAATTCCAGTCTACCTCCTGAAATCGGTTTCCTGCAATTCTTCCCCGATTTCAAGTCCTCTTGGCAGCCTTACTTCAATATAATTTTGGACGATAGCTGTCATTTATAACTCTGCAGTTTTGTGAATTACAGGGCACCTGAGCTCCTTTCTTCAACTCGCTTTCTTGTGAGCTGGCCTCAACACCGCAGGATTGCTTCAGGCCCTAGTGTGGTTCCGGCATGGCATGGTGAGCCTTTGGTTAATTCCTCTTCCTGGTGGGAAATGAGAGTTATATTTGCCCGTCCAGACACCTCCAGCTAGTCTCTCATTGGTTCTTCCTATTCCTGTTCATTTTCCGCAGCAATTGCAAACTGGGCCAAACAGGTGGTTAAAGGCCCTGACTCTCCAAGTGGGGAGAGTGTTAGTAAAGCATCTGGAATGTTGCACCCGAGTACTAGGGTTCGAAAACTGAGACACATTTGAACACGTTTCCCGATCACACGTTGGATCATACTCTGGGTTCCACATGCATGTTTTAGCTGAAGGAAGAATCCCTTAAACCTGGAGAGTTGAGACCCATGGAATGGGTACCATGCAATATGACTTCAAAGGGTCTGCATTTGTTCACCGAACCTCACCAATCCTATCACTGCTGCGTTTATGCCGCTGTACACACGCTTGATTCTCTTTCGGGGACATATAAATCCATAGGTTTTAAGATTGTTACTAGTCAGGTATATTCTTAGGCGTTTAATATGGGGTGTTGAGTCCACTTCGTTGAGCAAGCAGTAGCTCTTGTCTATTAGATATTTGGCTTATGGAAAGGTATCTGTGCTAATTTCAATCTCTGGTTTTATGCAGCACCCCAACTCACCTTTCCCCTTAAGCAAGCATAAGATGGTTTTCTACATTTGAGACCCTATTCTGTTGTGTAATTCAGTTTCTGTGTAGCCAAGTTTACATTCCGTGTATTAGTGATACCTTATGATGTTTCTTTTTCTGTGTGACTTATTTCACTTAGAATCATCGTACCTGAATCCACTCATTATGCTGCTACTGGCCTGATGACATAGATTTCATTGCTGAGTGATATTGCATTATACGTAAGTACCACAACTTCTTTATCCATTTTTCGCTTTCTGCGATATTGAACTTGTACCGTAAACGAGGTTCTTGTAAACAGAGCTGTCCCAAACTTTGGGGTGGCTGTGTCTTTTTGATTTTAGTTTCCCTAAGCTATAGGACCATAAGTGGAAGTGCCCTAGGCTCTGTTGCTTTGTTTTTTAGATGTTTCAGGAAACACCATACACTTCTCCAGAGTGGCTGTTGGCAATTTACATCCCGCCCATCAGCATAACAAGGTGCCCAGTTCTCCATGGCCTGTCCTGCCTTTCTGGATTTTACACTTTTTTCAGATGGCCCTTTTGACCGGGTGGGCAGTGAGACTTCATTGTAGTGCAGATTTCCTTTGCAAGCTTGCTTGGTTGGCCAAAAAGGGCATATGCGTTTTTTCCTTAATATATTCAGGAAAAAACGCATACGTCCTTTTTGGCCAAGTGCATCATTGTGGACGTTCTGCCTCTTTTCCTATGCTTTACATGCAATTCCACTCTACCTCCTGAAATCGGTTTCCTGCAATTCTGCCCCGCTTTCAAGTCCTCTTGGCAGCCTTACTTCAATATATTTTTAGACGATAGCTGTCATTTAGAACTCTGCAGGTTTGTGAATTACAGTGCCCCTGAGCTCCTTTCTTCAACTCGCTTTCTTGTGAGCTGGCCGCAACACCGCAGGATTGCTTCAGGCCCTAGTGTGGTTCCGGCATGGCTCGCTGAGCCTTTGGTTAATTCCTCTTCCTGGTGGGAAATGAGAGTTAAATTTGCCCATCCAGACACCTCCAGCTAGTCTCTCATTGGTTCTCCCTATATCTGTTCATTTTCCGCAGAAATTGCAAACTGGGCCAAACAGGAGGTTAAAGGCACTGACTATCCAAGTGGGGAGAGTGTTAGTAAAGAGTCTGGAATGTTGCACCCGAGTACCAGGGGACGAAAACTGAGACACCTTTGAACACGTTTCCCGATCACACGGTGGATCATACTCTGGGTTCCACATGCATGTTTTAGCTGAAGGAAGAATCCCTTAAACCTGGAGAGTTGAGACCCTTGTAATGAGTACCATGCAATATGACTTCAAAGGGTCTGCATTTGCTCACCGAACCTCACCAATCCTATCACTGCTGCATTTATGCCGCTGTACACACGCTTGATTCTCTTTCGGAGACATATAAATCCATAGGTTTTAAGATTCTTACTAGTCAGGTATATTCTTAGGCGTTTAATATGTGGTGTTGAGTCCACTTCGTTGAGCAAGGAGTAGCTCTTGTCTATTACATATTTGGCTTATTGAAAGGTATCTGTGTTAATTTCAATCTCTGGTTTTATGCAGCACCACAGCTCACCTTTCAGCTTAAACAAGCATAAGTTGGTTTTCTACATTTGAGACCCTATTCTGTTTTGTAATTCAGTTCCTGTGTAGCCAAGTTTACATTCCGTGTATTAGTGATACCTTATGATGTTTCTTTTTCTGTGTGACTTATTTCACTTAGAATCATCGTACCTGAATCCACTCATTATGCTGCTACTGGCCTGATGACATAGATTTAATTGCTGAGTGATATTGCATTGTACGTAAGTACCACAACTTCTTTATCCATTTTTCGCTTTCTGCGATATTGAACTTGTACCGTAAACGAGGTTCTTGTAAAGAGAGCCGTCCCAAACTTTGGGGTGGCTGTGTCTTTTTGCTTTTAGTTTCCCTAAGCTATAGGACCATAAGTGGAAGTGTCCTAGGCTCTGTTGCTTTGTTTTTTAGATGTTTCAGGAAACACCATACACTTCTCCAGAGTGGCTGTTGGCAATTTACATCCCGCCCATCAGCATAAGAAGGCTCCCAGTTCTCCATGGCCTGTCCTGCCTTTCTGGATTTTACACTTTTTTCAGATGGCCCTTCTGACCGGGGGGGGCAGTGAGACTTTATTGTAGTGCAGATTTCCTTTGCAAGCTTGCTTGGTTGGCCAAAAAGGGCGTATGCGTTTTTTCCTTAATATATTCAGGAAAAAACGCATACGTCCTTTTTGGCCAAGTGCATCATTGTGGACGTTCTGCCTCTTTTCCTATGCTTTACATGCAATTCCAGTCTACCTCCTGAAATCGGTTTCCTGCAATTCTGCCCCGCTTTCAAGTCCTCTTGGCAGCCTTACTTCAATATATTTTTGGACGATAGCTGTCATTTATAACTCTGCAGTTTTGTGAATTGCAGGGCCCCTGAGCTCCTTTCTTCAACTTGCTTTCTTGTGAGCTGGCCGCAACACCGCAGGATTGCTTCAGGCCCTCGTGTGGTTCCGGCATGGCACGCTGAGCCTTTGGTTAATTCCTCTTCCTGGTGGGAAATGAGAGTTAAATTTGCCCGTCCTGACACCTCCAGCTAGTCTCTCATTGGTTCTCCCTATTCCTGTTCATTTTCCGCAGAAATTGCAAACTGGGCCAAACAGGAGGTTAAAGGCACTGACTCTCCAAGTGGGGAGAGTGTTAGTAAAGCATCTGGAATGTTGCACCCGAGTACAAGGGGTCGAAAACTGAGACACATTTGAACACGTTTCCCGATCACACGTTGGATCATACTCTGGGTTCCACATGCATGTTTTAGCTGAAGGAAGAATCCCTTAAACCTGGAGAGTTGAGACCCATGGAATGGGTACCATGCAATATGACTTCAAAGGGTCTGCATTTGCTCACCAAACTTCACCAATCCTATCACTGCTGCATTTATGCCGCTGTACACACGCTTGATTCTCTTTCGGAGACATATAAATCCATAGGTTTTAAGATTCTTACTAGTCAGGTATATTCTTAGGCGTTTAATATGTGGTGTTGAGTCCACTTCGTTGAGCAAGGAGTAGCTCTTGTCTATTACATATTTGGCTTATTGAAAGGTATCTGTGTTAATTTCAATCTCTGGTTTTATGCAGCACCCCAACTCACCTTTCCCCTTAAGCAAGCATAAGTTGGTTTTCTACATTTGAGACCCTATTCTGTTTTGTAATTCAGTTCCTGTGTAGCCAAGTTTACATTCCGTGTATTAGTGATATCTTATGATGTTTCTTTTTCTGTGTGACTTATTTCACTTAGAATCATCGTACCTGAATCGACTCATTATGCTGCTACTGGCCTGATGACATAGATTTCATTGCTGAGTGATATTGCATTGTACGTAAGTACCACAAATTCTTTATCCATTTTTCGCTTTCTGCAATATTGAACTTGTACCGTAAACGAGGTTCTTGTAAACAGATCCATCCCAAACTTTGGGGTGGCTGTGTCTTTTTGATTTTAATTTCCCTAATCTATAGGAAGATAAGTGGAAGTGACCTAGGCTCTGTTGCTTTGTTTTTTAGATGTTTCAGGAAACACCATACACTTCTCCAGAGTGGCTGTTGGCAATTTACATCCCGCCCATCAGCATAAGAAGGCTCCCAGTTCTCCATGGCCTGTCCTGCCTTTCTGGATTTTACACTTTTTTCAGATGGCCCTTTTGACCGGGGGGGGGGCAGTGAGACTTCATTGTAGTGCAGATTTCCTTTGCAAGCTTGCTTGGTTGGCCAAAAAGGGCGTATGCGTTTTTTCCTTAATATATTCAGGAAAAAACGCATACGCCCTTTTTGGCCAAGTGCATCATTGTGGACGTTCTGCCTCTTTTCCTATGCTTTACATGCCATTCCAGTCTACGTCCTGAAATCGGTTTCCTGCAATTCTGCCCCGCTTTCAAGTCCTCTTGGCAGCCTTACTTCAATATATTTTTGGACGATAGCTGTCATTTATAACTCTGCAGGTTTGTGAATTACAGTGCCCCTGAGCTCCTTTCTTCAACTCGCTTTCTTGTGAGCTGGCCGCAACACAGCAGGATTGCTTCAGGTCCTAGTGTGGTTCCGGCATGGCTCGCTGAGCCTTTGGTTAATTCCTCTTCCTGGTGGGAAATGAGAGTTAAATTTGCCCATCCAGACACCTCCAGCTAGCCTCTCATTGGTTCTCCCTATTCCTGTTAATTTTCCGCAGAAATTGCAAACTGGGCCAAACAGGAGGTTAAAGGCACTGACTCTCCAAGTGGGGAGAGTGTTAGTAAAGCGTCTGGAATGTTGCACCCGAGTACCAGGGGACAAAAACTGAGACATATTTGAAGACGTTTCCCGATCACACGGTGGATCATACTCTGGGTTCAACATGCATGTATTAGCTGAAGGAAGAATCCCTTAAACCTGGAGATTTGAGCCCCATGGAATGGGTACCATGCAATATGACTTCAAAGGGTCTGCATTTGCTCACCGAACCTCACCAATCCTATCACTGCTGCGTTTATGCCGCTGTACACACGCTTGATTCTCTTTCGGAGACATATAAATCCATAGGTTTTAAGATTCTTACTAGTCAGGTATATTCTTAGGCGTTTAATATGGGGTGTTGAGTCCACTTCGTTGAGCAAGCAGTAGCTCTTGTCTATTACATATTTGGCTTATGGAAAGGTATCTGTGTTAATTTCAATCTCTGGTTTTATGCAGCACCCCAACTCACCTTTCCCCTTAAGCAAGCATAAGTTGGTTTTCTACATTTGAGACCCTACTCTGGTTTGTAATTCAGTTCCTGTGTAGCCAAGTTTACATTCCGTGTATTAGTGATACCTTATGATGTTTCTTTTTCTGTGTGACTTATTTCACTTAGAATCATCGTAACTGAATCCACTTATTATGCTGCTACTGGCCTGATGACATAGATTTCATTGCTGAGTGATATTGCATTGTACGTAAGTACCACAACTTCTTTATCCATTTTTCGCTTTCTGCGATATTGAACTTGTACCGTAAACGAGGTTCTTGTAAACAGAGCCGTCCCAAACTTTGGGGTGGCTGTGTATTTTTGATTTTAGTTTCCCTAAGCTATAGGACCATAAGTGGAAGTGTCCTAGGCTCTGTTGCTTTGTTTTTTAGATGTTTCAGGAAACACCATACACTTCTCCAGAGTGGCCGTTGGCAATTTACATCCCGCCCATCAGCATAAGAAGGCTCCCAGTTCTCCATGGCCTGTCCTGCCTTTCTGGATTTTACACTTTTTTAAGATGGCCCTTTTGACCGGGGGGGCAGTGAGACCTCATTGTAGTGCAGATTTCCTTTGCAAGCTTGCTTGGTTGGCCAAAAAGTGCGTATGCGTTTTTTCCTGAATATATTCAGGAAAAAACGCATACGCACTTTTTGGCCAAGTGCATCATTGTGGACGTTCTGCCTCTTTTCCTATGCTTTACATGCAATTCCAGTCTACCTCCTGAAATCGTTTTCCTGCAATTCTGCCCCGCTTTCAAGTCCTCTTGGCAGCCTTACTTCAATATATTTTTGGACGATAGCTGTCATTTAGAACTCTGCAGGTTTGTGAATTACAGTGCCCCTGAGCTCCTTTCTGCAACTCGCTTTCTTGTGAGCTGGCCGCAACACCGCAGGATTGCTTCAGGCCCTAGTGTGGTTCCGGCATGGTTCGCTGAGCCTTTGGTTAATTCTTCTACCTTTTGGGAAATGACAGTTAAATTTGCCCGTCCAGACACCTCCAGCTAGTCTCTCATTGGTTCACCCAATTCCTGTTCATTTTCCGCAGAAATTGCAAACTGGGCCAAACAGGAGTTTAAAGGCACTGACTCTCCAAGTGGGGAGAGTGTTAGTAAAGCGTCTGGAATGTGGCATCCGAGTACCAGGGGACAGAAACTGAGACACATTTGAACACGTTTTCCGATCACACGGTGGATCATACTCTGGGTTCCACATGCTTGTTTTAGCTGAAGGAAGAATCCCTTAAACCTGGAGAGTTGAGACCCATGGAATGGGTACCATGCAATATGACTTCAAAGGGTCTGCATTTGCTCACCGAACCTCACCTATCCTATCACTGCTGCATTTATGCCACTGTACACACGCTGGATTCTCTTTTGGAGACATATAAATCCATAGGTTTTAATATTCTTACTACTCAGGTATAGTCTTAGGCGTTTAATATGGGGTGTTGAGTCCACTTCGTTGAGCAAGGAGTAGCTCTTGTCTATTACATATTTGGCTTATGGAACGGTATCTGTGCTAATTTCAATCTCTGGTTTTATGCAGCACCCCAACTCACCTTTCCCCTTAAGCAAGCATAAGTTGGTTTTCTTCATTTGAGACCCTGTTCTGTTTTGTAATTCAGTTCCTGTGTAACCAAGTTTACATTCCGAGTATTAGACATATCTTATAATATTTCTTTTTCTGTGTGAATTATTTCACTTAGAATCATCGTACCTGAATCCACTCATTATGCTGCTATGGGCCTGATGACATAGATTTAATTGCTGAGTGATATTGCATTGTACGTAAGTACCACAACTTCTTTATCCATTTTTCTCTTTCTGCGATATTGAACTTGTACCGTAAATGAGGTTCTTGTAAACAGAGCCATCCCAAACATTGGGGTGGCTGTGTCTTTTTGATTTTAATTTCCCTAAGCTATAGGACCATAAGTAGAAGTGCCCTAGGCTCTGTTGCTTTGTTTTTTAGATGCTTCAGGAAACACCATACACTTTTCCAGAGTGGCTGTTAGCAATTTACATCCCACCCATCAGCATAAGAAGGCTCCCAGTTCTCCATGGCCTGTACTGCCTTTCTGGATTTTACACTTTTTTCAGATGGCCCTTTTGACCGGGGGGCAGTGAGACTTCATTGTAGTGCAGATTTCCTTTGCAAGCTTGCTTGGTTGGCCAAAAAGGGCGTATGCGTTTTTTCCTGAATATATTCAGGAAAGAACGCATACGCCCTTTTTGGCCAAGTGCATCATTGTGGACGTTCTGCCTCTTTTCCTATGCTTTACATGCAATTCCAGTCTACCTCCTGAAATCGGTTTCCTGCAATTTTGCCCCGCTTTCAAGTACTCTTGGCAGCCTTACTTCAATATATTTTTGGACGATAGCTGTCATTTATAACTCTGCAGGTTTGTGAATTACAGTGCCCCTGAGCTCCTTTCTTCAACTCGCTTTCTTGTGAGCTGGCCACAACACCGCAAGATTGCTTCAGGCCCTAGTGTGGTTCCGGCATGGCTCGCCTAGCCTTTGGTTAATTCCTCTTCCTGGTGGGAAATGAGAGTTAAATTTCCCCGTCGAGACACCTCCAGCTAGTCTCTCATTGGTTCTCCCTATTCCTGTTCATTTTCCGCAGAAATTGCAAACTGGGCCAAACAGGAGGTTAAAGGCACTGACTCTCCAAGTGGGGAGAGTGTTAGTAAAGCGTCTGGAATGTTGCACCCGAGTACCAGGGGATGAAAACTGAGACACATTTGAACACGTTTCCCGATCACACCGTGGATCGTACTCTGGGTGCCACATGCATGTTTTAGCTGAAGGAAGAATCCCTTAAACCTGGAGAGTTGAGACCCAGGGAATGGGTACCATGCAAAATGACTTCAAATGGTCTGCATTTGCTCACCGAACCTCACCAATCCTATCACTGCTGCGTTTATGCCGCTGTACAAACGCTGGATACTCTTTCAGAGACATATAAATCCATAGGTTTTAAGATTCTTACTACTCAGGTATATTCTTAGGCGTTTAATATGGGGTGTTGAGTCCACTTCGTTGAGGAAGGAGTTGCTCTTGTCTATTACATATTTGGCTTAGGCAACGGTATCTGTGCTAATTTCAATCTCTGGTTTTATGCAGCACCCCAACTCACCTTTCCCCTTAAGCAAGCATAAGTTGGTTTTCTACATTTGAGACCCTACTCTGGTTTGTAATTCAGTTCCTGTGTAGCCAAGTTTACATTCCGTGTATTAGTGATACCTTATGATGTTTCTTTTTCTGTGTGACTTATTTCACTTAGAATCATCGTACCTGAATCCACTCATTATGCTGCTACTGGCCTGATGACATAGATTTCATTGCTGAGTGATATTGCATTGTACGTAAGTACCACAACTTCTTTATCCATTTTTCGCTTTCTGCGATATTGAACTTGTACCGTAAACGAGGTTCTTGTAAACAGAGCTGTCCCAAACTTTGGGGTGGCTGTGTCTTTTTGATTTTAGTTTCCCTAAGCTATAGGACCATAAGTGGAAGTGTCCTAGGCTCTGTTGCTTTGTTTTTTAGATGTTTCAGGAAACACCATACACTTCTCCAGAGTGGCTGTTGGCAATTTACATCACGCCCATCAGCATAAGAAGGCTCCCAGTTTTCCATGGCCGGTCCTGCCTTTCTGGATTTTACACTTTTTTCAGATGGCCCTTTTGACCGGGGGTGCACTGAGATTTCATTGTAGTGCAGATTTCCTTTGCAAGCTTGCTTGGTTGGCCAAAAAGGGCGTATGCGTTTTTTCCTGAATATATTTAGGAAAAAACGCATACGCCCATTTTGGCCAAGTGCATCATTGTGGACGTTCTGCCTCTTTTCCTATGCTTTACATGCAATTCCAGTCTATCTCCTGAAATCGGTTTCCTGCAATTCTGCCCCGCTTTCAAGTCCTCTTGGCAGCCTTACTTCAATATATTTTTGGACGATAGCTGTCATTTATAACTCTGCAGTTTTGTGAATTACAGGGCCCCTAAGCTCCTTTCTTCAACTCGCTTTCTTGTGAGCTGGCCGCAACACCGCAGGATTGCTTCAGGCCCTAGTGTGGTTCCGGCATGGCACGTTGAGCCTTTGGTTAATTCCTCTTCCTGGTGGGAAATGAGAGTTAAATTTGCCCGTCCAGACACCTCCAGCTAGTCTCTCATTGGTTCTCCCTATTCCTGTTCATTTTCCGCAGAAATTGCAAACTGGGCCAAACAGGAGGTTAAAGGCACTGACTCTCCAAGTGGGGAGAGTGTTAGTAAAGGGTCAGGAATGTTGCACCCGAGTACAAGGGGTCGAAAACTGAGACACATTTGAACACGTTTCCCGATCACACGTTGGATCATACTCTGGGATCCACATGCATGTTTTAGCTGAAGGAAGAATCCCTTAATCCTGGAGAGTTGAGACCCATGGAATGGCTACCATGCAATATGATTTCAAAGGGTCTGCATTTGCTCAGCGAACCTCACCAATCCTATCACTGCTGCGTTTATCCCGCTGTACACACGCTTGATTCTCTTTTGGAGACATATAAATCCGTAGGTTTTAAGATTCTTACTAGTCAGTTATATTCTTAGACGTTAAATATGGGGTGTTGAGTCCATTTCGTTGAGCAAGGAGTAGCTCTTGTCTATTACATATTTGGCTTATTGAAAAGTATCTGTGTTAACTTCAATCTCTGGTTTTATGCAGCACCCCAACTCACCTTTCCCCTTAAGCAAGCATAAGTTGGTTTTCTACATTTGAGCCCTTATTCTGTTTTGTAATTCAGTTCCTGTGTAGCCAAGTTTACATTCCGTGTATTAGTGATATCTTAGGATGTTCCTTTTTCTGTGTGACTTATTTCACTTAGAATCATCGTACCTGAAACCACTCATTACGCTGCTACTGGCCTGGTGACATAGATTTCATTGCTGAGTGATATTGCATTGTACGTAAGTACCACAACTTCTTTATCCATTTTTCACTTTCTGCGATATTGAACTTGTACCGTAAACGAGGTTGTTGTAAACAGAGCCGCCCCAATTTTGGGGTGGCTGTGTCTTTTTGATTTTAATTTCCCTAAGTTATAGGACCATAAGTGGAAGTGCCCTAGGCTCTGTTGCTTTGCTTTTTAGATGTTTCAGGAAACACCATACACTTCTCCAGAGTGGCTGTTGGCAATTTACATCCCACCCATCAGCATAAGAAGGCTCCCAGTTCTCCATGACCTGTCCTGCCTTTCTGGATTTTACACTTTTTTCAGATGGCCCTTTTGACCGGGGGGGCAGTGAGACTTCATTGTAGTGCAGATTTCCTTTGCAAGCTTGCTTGGTTGGCCAAAAAGGGCGTATGCGTTTTTTCCTGAATATATTCAGGAAAAAACGCATACGCCCTTTTTGGCCAAGTGCATCATTGTGGACGTTCTGCCTCTTTTCCTATGCTTTACATGCAATTCCAGTCTATCTCCTTAAATCGGTTTCCTGCAATTCTGCCCCGCTTTCAAGTCCTCTTGGCAGCCTTACTTCAATATATTTTTGGATGATAGCTGTCATTTATAACTCTGCAGGTGTGTGAATTACAGGGCCCCTAAGCTCCTTTCTTCAACTCGCTTACTTGTGAGCTGGCCGCAACACAGCAGGATTGCTTCAGGCCCTAGTGTGGTTCCGGCATGGCACGTTGAGCATTTGGTTAATTCCTCTTCCTGGTGGGAAATGAGAGTTAAATTTGCCCGTCCAGACACCTCCAGCTACTCTCTCATTGGTTCTCCCTATTCCTGTTCCTTTTCCGCAGAAATTGCAAACTGGGCCAAACAGGAGGTTAAAGGCACTGACTCTCCAAGTGGGGAGAGTGTTAGTAAAGAGTCTGGAATGTTGCACCCGAGTACCAGGGGACGAAAACTGAGACACATTTGAACACGTTTCCCGATCACACGGTGGATCATACTCTGGGTTCCACATGCATGTTTTAGCTGAAGGAAGAATCCCTTAAACCTGGAGAGTTGAGACCCATGGAATGGGTATCATGCAATATGACTTCAAAGGGTCTGCATTTGCTCACCGAACCTCACCAATCCTATCACTGCTGCGTTTATGCCGCTGTACACACGCTTGATTCTCTTTCGGAGACATATAAATCCATAGGTTTTAAGATTCTTACTAGTCAGGTACATTCTTAGGCGTTTAATATGGGGTGTTGAGTCCACTTCGTTGAGCAAGGAGTAGCTCTTGTCTATTATATATTTGTCTGATTGAAAGGTATCTGTGTTAATTTCAATCTCTGGTTTTATGCAGCACCCCAACTCACCTTTCCCCTTAAGCAAGCATAAGTTGGTTTTCTACATTTGAGACCCTTTTCTGTTTTGTAATTCAGTTCCTGTGTAGCCAAGTTTACATTCCGTGTATTAGTGATATCTTATGATGTTTCGTTTTCTGTGTGACTTATTTCACTTAGAATCATCGTACCTGAATCGACTCATTATGCTGCTACTGGCCTGATAACATAGATTTCATTGCTGAGTGATATTGCATTGTACGTAAGTACCACAAATTCTTTATCCATTTTTCGCTTTCTGCGATATTGAACTTGTACCGTAAACGAGGTTCTTGTAAACAGATCCATCCCAAACTTTGGGGTGGCTGGGTCTTTTTGATTTTAATTTCCCTAATCTATAGGAAGATAAGTGGAAGTGCCCTAGGCTCTGTTGCTTTGTTTTTTAGATGTTTCAGGAAACACCATACACTTCTCCAGAGTGGCTGTTGGCAATTTACATCCCGCCCATCAGCATAAGAAGGCTCCCAGTTCTACATGGCCTGTCCTGCCTTTCTGGATTTTACACTTTTTTCAGATGGCCCTTTTGACCGAGGGGGCAGTGAGACTTCATTGTAGTGCAGATTTCCTTTGCAAGCTTGCTTGGTTGGCCAAAAAGGGCGTATGCGTTTTTTCCTGAATATATTCAGGAAAAAACGCATACGCACTTTTTGGCCAAGTGCATCATTGTGGACGTTCTGCCTCTTTTCCTATGCTTTACATGCAATTCCAGTCTACCTCCTGAAATCAGTTTCCTGCAATTCTTCCCCGCTTTCAAGTCCTCTTGGCAGCCTTACTTCAATATATTTTTGGACGATAGCTGTCATTTATAACTCTGCATGTTTGTGAATTACAGTGCCCCTGAGCTCCTTTCTTCAACTCGCTTTCTTGTGAGCTGGCCGTAACACCGCAGGATTGCTTCAGGCCCTAGTGTGGTTCCGCAATGGCACGCTGAGCCTTTGGTTAATTCCTCTTCCTGGTGGGAAATGAGAGTTATATTTGCCCATCCAGACACCTCCAGCTAGTCTCTCATTGGTTCTTCCTATTCCTGTTCATTTTCCGCAGAAATTGCAAACTGGGCCAAACAGGAGGTTAAAGGCACTGACTCTCCAAGTGGGGAGAGTGTTAGTAAAGCCTCTGGAATGTTGCACCCGAGTACCAGGGAACGAAAATTGAGACACATTTGAACACCTTTCCCGATCACACGGTGGATCATACTCTGGGTTCCACATGCATGTTTTAGCTGAAGGAAGAATCCCTTAAACCTGGAGAGTTGAGAACCATGGAATGGGTACCATGCAATATGACTTCAAAGTTTCTGCATTTGCTCACCGAACCTCACCAATCCTATCACTGCTGCGTTTGTGCCGCTGTACACACGCTTGATTCTCTTTTGGAGACATATAAATCCATAGGTTTTAAGATTCTTACTAGTCAGGTATATTCTTAGGTGTTTAATATGGGGTGTTGAGTCCACTTCGTTGAGCAAGGAGTAGCTCTTGTCTATTACATATTTGGCTTATTGAAAGGTATCTGTGTTAATTTCAATCTCTGGTTTTATGCAGCACCCCAACTCACCTTTCCCCTTAAGCAAGCATAAGTTGGTTTTCTACATTTGAGACCCTACTCTGGTTTGTAATTCAGTTCCTGTGTAGCCAAGTTTACATTCCGTGTATCAGTGATACCTTATGATGTTTCTTTTTCTGTGTGACTTATTTCACTTAGAATCATCGTACCTGAATCCACTCATTATGCTGCTACTGGCCTGATGACATAGATTTCATTGCTGAGTGATATTGTATTGTACGTAAGTACCACAACTTCTTTATCCATTTTTCGCTTTCTGCGATATTGAACTTGTACCGTAAACGAGGTTCTTGTAAACAGAGCCCTCCCAAACTTTGGAGTGGCTGTGTCTTTTTGATTTTAGTTTCCCTAAGCTATAGGACCATAAGTGGAAGTGCCCTAGGCTCTGTTGCTTTGTTTTTTAGATATTTCAGGAAACACCATACACTTCTCCAGAGTGGCTGTTGGCAATTTACATCCCACCCATCAGCATAACAAGGTGCCCAGTTCTCCATGGCCTGTCCTGCCTTTCTGCATTTTACACTTTTTTCAGTTGGCCCTTTTGACCAGGGGGGGGCAGTGAGACTTCATTGTAGTGCAGATTTCCTTTGCAAGCTTGCTTCGTTGGCCAAAAAGGGCATATACGTTTTTTCCTGCAGTAAAAAACGCATACGCCCTTTTTGGCCAAGTGCATCATTGTGGACGTTCTGCCTCTTTTCCTATGCTTTACATGCAATTCCAGTCTACCTCCTGAAATCGGTTTCCTGCAATTCTGCCCCGCTTTCAAGTCCTCTTGGCAGCCTTACTTCAATATATTTTTGGACGATAGCTGTCATTTATGACTCTGCAGGTTTGTGAATTACAGTGCCCCTGAGCTCCTTTCTTCAACTCGCTTTCTTGTGAGCTGGCCACAAAACCGCAGGATTGTTTCAGGCCCTAGTGTGGTTCCGGCATGGCTCGCTGAGCCTTTGGTTAATTCCTCTTCCTGGTGGGAAATGAGAGTTATATTTGCCCGTCCAGACACCTCCAGCTAGTCTCTCATTGGTTCTTCCTATTCCTGTTCCTTTTCCGCAGAAATTGCAAACTGGGCCAAACAGGAGGTTAAAGGCACTGAGTCTCCAAGTGGGGAGAGTGTTAGTAAAGCGTCTGGAATGTTGCACCCGAGTACCAGGGGACGAAAACTGAGACACATTTGAACACGTTTCCGGATCACACGGTGGATCATACTCTGGGTTCCACATGCATGTTTTAGCTGAAGGAAGAATCCCTTAAACCTGGAGAGTTGAGAACCATGGAATGGGTACCATGCAATATGACTTCAAAGGGTCTGCATTTGCTCACCGAACCTCACCAATCCTATCACTGCTGCATTTATGCCGCTGTACGCACGCTTGATTCTCATTCGGAGACATATAAATCCATAGGTTTTAAGATTCTTACTAATCAGGTATATTCTTAGGCGTTTAATATGGGGTGTTGAGTCCACTTCGTTGAGCAAGGAGTAGCTCTTGTCTATTACATATTTGTCTTATGGAAAGGTATCTGTGTTAATTTCAATCTCTGGTTTTATGCAGCACCCCAACTCACCTTTCCCCTTAAGCAAGCATAAGTTGGTTTTCTACATTTGAGACCCTATTCTGTTTTGTAATTCAGTTCCTGTGTAGCCAAGTTTACATTCCGTTTATTAGTGATATCTTATGATGTTTCTTTTTCTGTGTGACTTATTTCACTTAGAATCATTGTACCTGAATCCACTCATTATGCTGCTACTGGCCTGATGACATAGATTTCTTTGCTGAGTGATATTGCATTGTACGTAAGTACCACAAATTCTTTATCCATTTTTCGCTTTCTGCGATATTGAACTTGTACCGTAAACGAGGTTCTTGTAAACAGATCCATCCCAAACTTTGGGGTGGCTGTGTCTTTTTTATTTTAATTTCCCTAATCTATAGGACCATAAGTGGATGTGACCTAGGCTCTGTTGCTTTGTTTTTTAGATGTTTCAGGAAACACCATACACTTCTCCAGAGTGGCTGTTGGCAATTTACATCCCGCCCATCTGCATAAGAAAGTTACCAGTTCTCCAAGGCCTGTCCTGTCGTTCTGGATTTTACACTTTTTTCAGATGACCCTTTTGACTGAGGGGCAGTGAGACTTCATTGTAGTGCAGATTTCCTTTGCAAGCTTGCTTGGTTGGCCAAAAAGGGCGTATGCCTTTTTTCCTGAATATATTCAGGAAAAAACGCATACGCCCTTTTTGGCCAAGTGCATCATTGTGGACGTTCTGCCTCTTTTCCTATGCTTTACATGCAATTCCAGTCTACCTCCTGAAATCGTTTTCCTGCAATTCTGCCCCGCTTTCAAGTCCTCTTGGCAGCCTTACTTCAATATATTTTTGGACGATAGCTGTCATTTATAACTCTGCAGGTTTGTGAATTACAGGGCCCCTAAGCTCCTTTCTTCAACTCGCTTTCTTGTGAGCTGCCTGCAACACCGCACGATTGCTTCAGGCCCTAGTGTGTTTCCGGCATGGCACGTTGAGCCTTTGGTTAATTCCTCTTCCTGGTGGGAAATGAGAGTTATATTTGCCCGTCCAGACACCTCCAGCTAGTCTCTCATTGGTTCTTCCTATTCCTGTTCATTTTCCGCAGAAATTGCAAACTGGGCCAAACAGGAGGTTAAAGGCACTGACTCTCCAAGTGGGGAGAGTGTTAGTAAAGCGTCTGGAATGTTGCACCTGAGTACCAGGGTTCGAAAACTGAGACACATTTGAACACGTTTCCCGATCACACGTTGGATCATACTCTGGGTTCCACATGCATGTTTTAGCTGAAGGAAGAATCCCTTAAACCTGGAGAGTTGAGACCCATGTAATGGGTACCATGCACTATGATTTCAAAGGGTCTGCATTTGCTCAGCGAACCTCACCAATCCTATCACTGCTGCGTTTATACCGCTGTACACACGCTTCATTATCTTTCGGAGACATATAAATCCATAGGTTTTAAGATTCTTACTAGTCAGGTATATTCTTAGGCGTTTAATATGGGGTGTTGAGTCCACTTCGTTGAGCAAGCAGTAGCTCTTGTCTATTACATATTTGGCTTATGGAAAGGTATCTGTGCTAATTTCAATCTCTGGTTTTATGCACCACCCCAACTCACCTTTCCCCTTAAGCAAGCATAAGTTGTTTTTCTACATTTGAGACCCTGTTCTGTTTTGTAATTCAGTTCCTGTGTAGCCAAGTTTACATCCCGTGTATTAGTGATATCTTATGATGTTCCTTTTTCTGTGAGACTTATTTCACTTAGAATCATCGTACCTGAATCCACTCATTATGCTGCTACTGGTCTGATGACATAGATTTCATTGCTGAGTGATATTGCATTGTACGTAAGTACCACAACTTCTTTATCCATTTTTCGCTTTCTGCGATATTGAACTTGTACCGTAAACGAGGTTCTTGTAAACAGAGCCGTCCCAAACTTTGGGGTGGCTGTGTCTTTTTAATTTTAGTTTCCCTAAGCTATAGGACCATAAGTGGAAGTGCCCTAGGCTCTGTTGCTTGGTTTTTTAGATGTTTCAGGAAACACCATACACTTCTCCAGAGTGGCTGTTGGCAATTTACATCCCGCCCATCAGCATAAGAAGGCTCCCAGTTCTCCATGGCCTGTCCTGCCTTTCTGGATTTTACACTTTATTCAGATGGCCCTTTTGACCGGGGGGGCAGTGAGACTTCATTGTAGTGCAGATTTCCTTTGCAAGCTTGCTTGGTTGGCCAAAAAGGGCGTATGCGTTTTTTCGTGAATATATTCAGGAAAAAACGCATACGCCCTTTTTGGCCAAGTGCATCATTGTGGACGTTCTGCCTCTTTTCCTATGCTTTACATGCAATTCCAGTCTACCTCCTGAAATCGGTTTCCTGCAATTCTGCCCCGCATTCAAGTCCTCTTGGCAGCCTTACTTCAATATATTTTTGGACGATAGCTGTCATTTATAACTCTGCAGGTTTGTGAATTACAGGGCCCCTAAGCTCCTTTCTTCAACTCGCTTTCTTGTGAGCTGGCCGCAATACCGCAGGATTGCTTCAGGCCCTAGTGTGGTTCCGGCATGGCACGCTGAGCCTTTGGTTAATTCCTCTTCCTGGTGGGAAATGAGAGTTAAATTTGCCCGTCCAGACACCTCCAGCTACTCTCTCATTGGTTCTCCCTATTCCTGTTCCTTTTCCGCAGAAATTGCAAACTGGGCCAAACAGGAGGTTAAAGGCACTGACTCTCCAAGTGGGGAGAGTGTTAGTAAAGCGTCTGGAATGTTGCACCCGAGTACCAGGGGACGAAAACTGAGACACATTTGAACACGTTTCCCGATCACACGGTGGATCATACTCTGGGTTCCACATGCATGTTTTAGCTGAAGGAAGAATCCCTTAAACCTGGAGAGTTGAGAACCATGGAATGGGTACCATGCAATATGACTTCAAAGGGTCTGCATTTGCTCACTGAACCTCACCAATCCTATCACTGCTGCATTTATGCCGCTGTACACACGCTTGATTCTCTTTCGGAGACATATAAATCCATAGGTTTTAAGATTCTTACTAGTCAGGTATATTCTTAGGCGTTTAATATGGGGTGTTGAGTCCACTTCGTTGAGCAAGGAGTGGCTCTTGTCTATTACATATTTGTCTTATGGAAAGGTATCTGTGTTAATTTCAATCTCTTGTTTTATGCAGCACCCCAACTCACCTTTCCCCTTAAGCAAGCATAAGTTGGTTTTCTACATTTGAGACCCTATTCTGTTTTGTAATTCAGTTCCTGTGTAGCCAAGTTTACATTCCGTTTATTAGTGATATCTTATGATGTTTCTTTTTCTGTGTGACTTATTTCACTTAGAATCATTGTACCTGAATCCACTCATTATGCTGCTACTGGCCTGATGACATAGATTTCATTGCTAAGTGATATTGCATTGTACGTAAGTACCACAAATTCTTTATCCATTTTTCGCTTTCTGCGATATTGAACTTGTACCGTAAACGAGGTTCTTGTAAACAGATCCATCCCAAACTTTGGGGTGGCTGTGTCTTTTTGATTTTAATTTCCCTAATCTATAGGACCATAAGTGGAATTGCCCTAGGCTCTGTTGCTTTCTTTTTTAGATGTTTCAGGAAACACCATACACTTCTCCAGAGTGGCTGTTGGCAATTTACATCCCGCCCATCAGCCTAACTAGGCTCCCAGTTCTCCATGGCCTGTCCTGCCTTTCTGGATTTTACACTTTTTTCAGATGGCCCTTTTGACCGCGGGGGCAGTGAGACTTCATTGTAGTGCAGATTTCATTGCAAGCTTGCTTGGTTGGCCAAAAAGGGCGTATGCCTTTTTTCCTGAATATATTCAGGAAAAAACGCATACGCCCTTTTTGGCCAAGTGCATCATTGTGGACGTTCTGCCTCTTTTCCTATGCTTTACATGCAATTCCAGTCTACCTCCTGAAATCGGTTTCCTGCTATTCTGCCCCGCTTTCAAGTCCTCTTGGCAGCCTTACTTCAATATATTTTTGGACGATAGCTGTCATTTATAACTCTGCAGGTTTGTGAATTACAGGGCCCCTGAGCTCCTTTCTTCAACTCGCTTTCTTGTGAGCTGGCCGCAACACCGCAGGATTGCTTCAGGCCCTAGTGTGGTTCCGGCATGGCACGCTGAGCCTTTGGTTAATTCCTCTTCCTGGTGGGAAATGAGAGTTAAATTTGCCCGTCCTGACACCTCCAGCTAGTCTCTCATTGGTTCACCCTATTCCTGTTCATTTTCCGCAGAAATTGCAAACTGGGCCAAACAGGAGCTTAAAGGCACTGACTCTCCAAGTGGGGAGAGTGTTAGTAAAGCATCTGGAATGTTGCACCCGAGTACAAGGGGTCGAAAACTGAGACACATTTGAACATGTTTCCCGATCACACGTTGGATCGTACTCTGGGTTCCACATGCATGTTTTAGCTGAAGGAAGAATCCCTTAAACCTGGAGAGTTGAGACCCATGGAATGGGTACCATGCAATATGACTTCAAAGGGTCTGCATTTGCTCACCGAACCTCACCAATCCTATCAGTGCTGCGTTTATGCCGCCGTACGCATGCTTGATTATCTTTTGGAGACATATAAATCCATAGGTTTTAAGATTCTTACTACTCAGGTATATTCTTAGGCGTTTAATATGGGGTGTTGAGTCCATTTCGTTGCGCAAGGAGTAGCTCTTGTCTATTACATATTTGGCTCATTGAAAGGTATGTGTGTTAATTTCAATCTCTGGTTTTATGCAGCACCCCAACTCACCTTTCCCCTTAAGGAAGTATAAGTTGGTTTTCTACATTTGAGACCCTATTCTGTTTTGTAATTCAGTTCCTGTGTAGCCAAGTTTACATTCCGTGTATTAGTGATATCTTATGATGTTTCTTTTTCTGTGTGACTTATTTCATTTAGAATCATCGTACCTGAATCCACTCATTATGCTGGTACTGGCCTGATGACATAGATTTCATTGCTGAGTGATATTGCATTGTACGTAAGTACCACAACTTCTTTATCCATTTTTCGCTTTCTGCGATATTGAACTTGTAACGTAAACGAGGTTCTTGTAAACAGAGCCGTCCTAAACTTTGGGGTGGCTGTGTCTTTTTGATTTTAGTTTTCCTAAGCTATAGGACCATATGTGGAAGTGTCCTAGGCTCTGTTGCTTTGTTTTTTAGATGTTTCAGGAAACACCATACACTTCTCCAGAGTGGCTGTTGGCAATTTACATCCCACCCATCAGCATAACAAGGCTCCCAGTTCTCCATGGCCTGTCCTGCCTTTCTGGATTTTACACTTTTTTCAGCTGGCCCTTTTGACCGGAGGGTGGGCAGTGAGACTTCATTGTAGTGCAGATTTCCTTTGCAAGCTTGCTTGGTTGGCCAAAAAGTACGTATGCGTTTTTTCATGAATATATTCAGGAAAAAACGCATACGTCCTTTTTGGCCAAGTGCATCATTGTGGACGTTCTGCCTCTTTTCCTATGTTTTACATGCAATTCCAGTCTACCTCCTGAAATCGGTTTCCTGCAATTCTGCCCCGCTTTCAAGTCCTCTTGGCAGCCTTACTTCAATATATTTTTGGACGATAGCTGTCATTTATAACTCTGCAGGTTTGTGAATTACAGGGCCCCTGAGCTCCTTTCTTCAACTCGCTTTCTTGTGAGCTGGCCGCAACACCGCAGGATTGCTTCAGGCCCTAGTGTGGTTCCAGCATGGCACGCTGAGCATTTGGTTAATTCGTCTTCCTGGTGGGAAATGAGAGTTAAATTTGCACGTCCTGACACCTCCAGCTACTCTCTCATTGGTTCACCCTATTCCTGTTCATTTTCCGCAGAAATTGCAAACTGGGCCAAACAGGAGGTTAAAGGCACTGACTCTCCAAGTGGGGAGAGTGTTAGTAAAGCGTCTGGAATGTTGCACCCGAGTACAAGGGGTCGAAAACTGAGACACATTTGAACACATTTCCCGATCACACGTTGGATCATACTCTGGGTTCCACATGCATGTTTTAGCTGAAGGAAGAATCCCTTAAACCTGGAGAGTTGAGACCCATGGAATGGGTACCATGCAATATGACTTCAAAGGGTCTGCATTTGCTCACCAAACTTCACCAATCCTATCACTGCTGCATTTATGCCGCTGTACACACGCTTGATTCTCTTTCGGAGACTTATAAATCCATAGGTTTTAAGATTCTTACTAGTCAGGTATATTCTTAGGTGTTTAATTTGGGGTGTTGAGTCCACTTCGTTGAGCAAGGAGTAGCTCTTATCTATTACATATTTGGCTTATTGAAAGGTATCTGTGTTAATTTCAATCTCTGGTTTTATGCAGCACCCCAACTCACCTTTCAGCTTAAGCAAGCATAAGTTGGTTTTCTACATTTGAGACCGTATTGTTTTTTGTAATTCAGTTCCTGTGTAGCCAAGTTTACATTCCGTGTATTAGTGATATCTTATGATGTTTCTTTTTCTGTGTGACTTATTTCACTTAGAATCATCGTACCTGAATCCACTCATTATGCTGCTACTGGCCTGATGACATAGATTTCATTGCTGAGTGATATTGCATTGTACGTAAGTACCACAACTTCTTTATCCATTTTTCGCTTTCTGCGATATTGAACTTGTACCATAAACGAGGTTCTTGTAAACAGAGCCGTCCCAAACTTTGGGGTGGCTGTGTCTTTTTGATTTTAGTTTCCCTAAGCTATAGGACCATAAGTGGAAGTGCCCTAGGCTCTGTTGCTTTGTTTTTTAGATGTTTCAGGAAACACCATACACTTCTCCAGAGTGGCTGTTGGCAATTTACATCCCGCCCATCAGCATAACAAGGTGCCCAGTTCTCCATGGCCTGTCCTGCCTTTCTGGATTTTACACTTTTTTCAGATGGCCCTTTTGACCGGGGGGCAGTGAGACTTCATTGTAGTGCAGATTTCCTTTGCAAGCTTGCTTGTTTGGCCAAAAAGGGCGTATGCGTTTTTTCCTGAATATATTCAGGAAAAAACGCATACGTCCTTTTTGGCCAAGTGCATCATTGTGGACGTTCTGCCTCTTTTCCTATGCTTTACATGCAATTCCAGTCTACCTCCTGAAATCGGTTTCCTGCAATTCTGCCCCGCTTTCAAGTCCTCTTGGCAGCCTTACTTCAATATATTTTTGGACGATAGCTGTCATTTATAACTCTGCAGGTTTGTGAATTACAGTGCCCCTAAGCTCCTTTCTTCAACTCGCTTTCTTGTGAGCTGGCTGCAACACCGCAGGATTGCTTCAGGCCCTAGTGTGGTTCCGGCATGGCACGCTGAGCCTTTGGTTAATTCCTCTTCCTGGTGGGAAATGAGAGTTAAATTTGCCCGTCCTGACACCTCCAGCTAGTCTCTCATTGGTTCTCCCTATTCCTGTTCATTTTCCGCAGAAATTGCAAACTGGGCCAAACAGGAGGTTAAAGGCACTGACTCTCCAAGTGGGGAGAGTGTTAGTAAAAGGTCTGGAATGTTGCACCCGAGTACCAGGGGACGAAAACTGAGACACATTTGAACACGTTTCCCAATCAAACGGTGGATCATACTCTGGGTTCCACATGCATGTTTTAGCTGAAGGAAGAATCCCTTAAACCTGGAGAGTTGAGAACCATGGAATGGGTACCATGCAATATGACTTCAAAGGGTCTGCATTTGCTCACCGACCCTCACCAATCCTATCACTGCTGCGTTTAGGCTGCTGTACGCACGCTTGATTCTCTTTCGGAGACATATAAATCCATAGGTTTTAAGATTCTTACTAGTCAGGTATATTCTTAGGCGTTTAATATGGGGTGTTGAGTCCACTTCGTTGAGCAAGCAGTAGCTCTTGTCTATTACATATTTGGCTTATGGAAAGGTATCTGTGCTAATTTCAATCTCTGGTTTTATGCACCACCCCAACTCACCTTTCCCCTTAAGCAAGCATAAGTTGGTTTTCTACATTTGAGACCCTATTCTGTTTTGTAATTCAGTTCCTGTGTAGCCAAGTTTACATTCCGTGTATTAGTGATACCTTATGATGTTTCTTTTTCTGTGTGACTTATTTCACTTAGAATCATCGTACCTGAATCCACTCATTATGCTGCTACTGGCCTGATGACATAGATTTCATTGCTGAGTGATATTGCATTGTACGTAAGTACCACAACTTCTTTATCCATTTTTCGCTTTCGGCGATATTGAACTTGTACCGTAAACGAGGTTCTTGTAAACAGAGCCATCCCAAACATTGGGGTGGCTGTGTCTTTTTGAATTTAGTTTCCCTAAGCTATAGGACCATAAGTGGAAGTGCCCTCGGCTCTGTTGCTTTGTTTTTTAGATGTTTCAGGAAACACCATACACTTCTCCAGAGTGGCTGTTGGCAATTTACATCCCGCCCATCAGCATAACAAGGTGCCCAGTTCTCCATGGCCTGTCCTGCCTTTCTGCATTTTACACTTTTTTCAGATGGCCGTCTTGACCTGGGGGGCAGTGAGACTTCATTGTAGTGCAGATTTCCTTTGCAACCTTGCTTGGTTGGCCAAAAAGGGCGTATGCGTTTTTTCCTGAATATATTCAGGAAAAAACGCATACGTCCCTTTTGGCCAAGTGCATCACTGTGGACGTTCTGCCTCTTTTCCTATGCTTTACATGCAATTCCAGTCTACCTCCTGAAATCGGTTTCCTGCAATTCAGCCCCGCTTACAAGTCCTCTTGGCAGCCTTACTTCAATATATTTTTGGACGATAGCTGTCATTTATAACTCTGCAGGTTTGTGAATTACAGGGCCCCTAAGCTCCTTTCTTCAACTCGCTTTCTTGTGAGCTGGCCGCAACACCGCAGGATTGCTTCAGGCCCTACTGTGGTTCCGGCATGGCACGTTGAGCCTTTGGTTAATTCCTCTTCCTGGTGGGAAATGAGAGTTAAATTTGCCCGTCCAGACACCTCCAGCTAGTCTCTCATTGGTTCTCCCTATTCCTGTTCCTTTTCCGCAGAAATTGCAAACTGGGCCAAACAGGAGGTTAAAGGCACTGACTCTCCAAGTGGGGAGAGTGTTAGTAAAGCGTCTGGAATGTTGCACCCGAGTACCAGGTGACGAAAACTGAGACACATTTGAACACATTTCCCGATCACACGTTGGATCATACTCTGGGTTCCACATGCATGTTTTAGCTGAAGGAAGAATCCCTTAAACCTGGAGAGTTGAGACCCATGTAATGGGTACCATGCAATATGACTTCAAAGGGTCTGCATTTGCTCACCGAACCTCACCAATCCTATCACTGCTGTGTTTATGCCGCTGTATGCATGCTTGATTATCTTTTGGAGACATATAAATCCATAGGTTTTAAGATTCTTACTAGTCAGGTATATTCTTAGGCGTTTAATATGGGGTGTTGAGTCCACTTCGTTGAGCAAGGAGTAGCTCTTTTCTATTACATATTTGGCTTATTGAAAGGTATCTGTGTTAATTTCAATCTCTGGTTTTATGCACCACCCCAACTCACCTTTCCCCTTAAGCAAGCATAAGTTGGTTTTCCACATTTGAGACCCTATTCTGTTTTGTAATTCAGTTCCTGTGTAGCCAAGTTTACATTCCGTGTATTAGTGATATCTTATGATGTTTCTTTTTCTGTGTGACTTATTTCATTTAGAATCATCGTACCTGAATCCACTCATTATGCTGCTACTGGCCTGATGACATAGATTTCATTGCTGAATGATATTGCATTGTACGTAAGTACCACAACTTCTTTATCCATTTTTCGCTTTCTGCGATATTGAACTTGTAACGTAAACGAGGTTCTTGTAAACAGAGCCGCCCTAAACTTTGGGGTGGCTGTGTCTTTTTGATTTTAGTTTCCCTAAGCTATAGGACCATAAGTGGAAGTGTCCTAGGCTCTGTTGCTTTGTTTTTTAGATGGTTCAGGAAACACCATACACTTCTCCAGAGTGGCTGTTGGCAATTTACATCCCGCCCATCAGCATAAGAAGGCTCCCAGTTCTCCATGGCCTGTCCTGCCTTTCTGGATTTTACACTTTTTTCAGATGGCCCTTTTGACCGGGGGGGCAGTGAGAGTTCATTGTAGTGCTGATTTCATTTGCAAGCTTGCTTGGTTGGCCAAAAAGGGCGTATGCGTTTTTTCCTGAATATATTCAGGAAAAAACGCATACGTCCTTTTTGGCCAAGTGCATCATTGTGGACGTTCTGCCTCTTTTCCTATGCTTTACATGCAATTCCAGTCTACCTCCTGAAATCGGTTTCCTGCAATTCTTCCCCGATTTCAAGTCCTCTTGGCAGCCTTACTTCAATATATTTTTGGACGATAGCTGTCATTTATAACTCTGCAGGTTTGTGAATTACAGTGCCCCTAAGCTCCTTTCTTCAACTCGCTTTCTTGCGAGCTGGCCGCAACACCGCAGGATTGCTTCAGGCCCTACTGTGGTTCCGGCATGGCACGTTGAGCCTTTGGTTAATTCCTCTTCCTGGTGGGAAATGGGAGTTAAATTTGCCCGTCCAGACACCTCCAGCTAGTCTCTCATTGGTTCTCCCTATTCCTGTTCCTTTTCCACAGAAATTGCAAACTGGGCCAAACAGGAGGTTAAAGGCACTGACTCTCCAAGTGGGGAGAGTGTTAGTAAAGCATCTGGAATGTTGCACCCGAGTACCAGGGAACGAAAACTGAGACACATTTGAACACATTTCCCGATCACACGGTGGATCATACTCTGGGTTCCACATGCATGTTTTAGCTGAAGAAAGAATCCCTTAAATCTGGAGAGTTGAGACCCATGTAATGGGTACCATGCAATATGACTTCAAAGGGTCTGCATTTGCTCACCGAACCTCACCAATCCTATCACTGCTGTGTTTATGCCGCTGTATGCATGCTTGATTATCTTTTGGAGACATATAAATCCATAGGTTTTAAGATTCTTACTAGTCAGGTATATTCTTAGGCGTTTAAGATGGGGTGTTGAGTCCACTTCGTTGAGCAAGGAGTAGCTCTTGTCTATTACTTATTTGGCTTATGGAACGGTATCTGTGCTAATTTCAATCTCTGGTTTTATGCAGCACCCCAACTCACCATTCCCCTTAAGCAAGCATAAGTTGGTTTTCTACATTTGAGACCCTGTTCTGTTTTGTAATTCAGTTCCTGTGTAGCCAAGATTACATTCCGTGTATTAGTGATATCTTATGATGTTTCTTTTTCTGTGTGACTTATTTCATTTAAAATCATCGTACCTGAATCCACTCATTATGCTGCTACTGGCCTGATGACATAGATTTCATTGCTGAATGATATTGCATTGTACGTAAGTACCACAACTTCTTTATCCATTTTTCGCTTTCTGCGATATTGAACTTGTACCGTAAACGAGGTTCTTGTAAACAGAGCCGTCCTAAACTTTGGGGTGGCTGTGTCTTTTTGCTTTTAGTTTCCCTAAGCTATAGGACCATAAGTGGAAGTGTCCTAGGCTCTGTTGCTTTGTTTTTTAGATGGTTCAGGAAACACCATACACTTCTCCAGAGTGGCTGTTGGCAATTTACATCCCGCCCATCAGCATAAGAAGGCTCCCAGTTCTCCATGGCCTGTCCTGCCTTTCTGGATTTTACACTTTTTTCAGATGGCCCTTTTGACCGGGGGGGGCAGTGAGACTTCATTGTAGTGCTGATTTCATTTGCAAGCTTGCTTGGTTGGCCAAAAAGTGCGTATGCGTTTTTTCCTGAATATATTCAGGAAAAAACGCATACGCCCTTTTTGGCCAAGTGCATCATTGTGGACGTTCTGCCTCTTTTCCTATGCTTTACATGCAATTCCAGTCTACCTCCTGAAATCGGTTTCCTGCAATTCTGCCCCGGTTTCAAGTCCTCTTGGCAGCCTTACTTCAATATATTTTTGGATGATAGCTGTCATTTATAACTCTGCAGGTTTGTGAATTACAGGGCCCCTGAGCTCCTTTCTTCAACTCGCTTTCTTGTGAGCTGGCCGCAACACCGCAGGATTGCTTCAGGCCCTAGTGTGGTTCCGGCATGGCACGCTGAGCCTTTGGTTAATTCCTCTTCCTGGTGGGAAATGAGAGTTAAATTTGCCCGTCCAGACACCTCCAGCTAGTCTCTCATTGGTTCTCCCTATTCCTGTTCATTTTCCGCAGAAATTGCAAACTGGGTCAAACAGGAGGTTAAAGGCACTGACTCTCCAACTGGGGAGAGTGTTAGTAAAAGGTCTGGAATGTTGCACCCGAGTACCAGGGGACGAAAACTGAGACACATTTGAACACGTTTCCCGATCACACGGTGGATCATACTCTGGGTTCCACATGCATGTTTTAGCTGAAGGAAGAATCCCTTAAACCTGGAGAGTTGAGAACCATGGAATGGGTACCATGCAATATGACTTCAAAGGGTCTGCATTTGCTCACCGACCCTCACCAATCCTATCACTGCTGCGTTTAAGCCGCTGTACGCATGCTTGATTCTCTTTCGGAGACATATAAATCCATAGGTTTTAAGATTCTTACTAGTCAGGTATATTCTTAGGCGTTTAATATGGGGTGTTGAGTCCACTTCGTTGAGCAAGCAGTAGCTCTTGTCTATTACATATTTGGCTTATGGAAAGGTATCTGTGCTAATTTCAATCTCTGGTTTTATGCAGCACCCCAACTCACCTTTCCCCTTAAGCAAGCATAAGTTGGTTTTCTACATTTGAGACCCTATTCTGTTTTGTAATTCAGTTCCTGTGTAGCCAAGTTTACATTCCGTGTATTAGTGATACCTTATGATGTTTCTTTTTCTGTGTGACTTATTTCACTTAGAATCATCGTACCTGAATCCACTCATTATGCTGCTACTGGCCTGATGACATAGATTTCATTGCTGAGTGATATTGCATTGTACGTAAGTACCACAACTTCTTTATCCATTTTTCGCTTTCGGCGATATTGAACTTGTACCGTAAACGAGGTTCTTGTAAACAGAGCCATCCCAAACATTGGGGTGGCTGTGTCTTTTTGAATTTAGTTTCCCTAAGCTATAGGACCATAAGTGGAAGTGTCCTAGGCTCTGTTGCTTTGTTTTTTAGATGTTTCAGGAAACACCATACACTTCTCCAGAGTGGCTGTTGGCAATTTACATCCCGCCCATCAGCATAACAAGGTGCCCAGTTCTCCATGGCCTGTCCTGCCTTTCTGCATTTTACACTTTTTTCAGATGGCCGTTTTGACCTGGGGGGCAGTGAGACTTCATTGTAGTGCAGATTTCCTTTGCAAGCTTGCTTGGTTGGCCAAAAAGGGCGTATGCGTTTTTTCCTGAATATATTCAGGAATAAACGCATACGCCCTGTTTGGCCAAGTGCATCATTGTGGACGTTCTGCCTCTTTTCCTATGCTTTACATGCAATTCCAGTCTACCTCCTGAAATCGGTTTCCTGCAATTCTGCCCCGCTTTCAAGTCCTCTTGGCAGCCTTACTTCAATATATTTTTGGACGATAGCTGTCATTTATAACTCTGCAGGTTTGTGAATTACAGGGCCCCTGAGCTCCTTTCTTCAACTCGCTTTCTTGTGAGCTGGCCGCAACACCGCAGGATTGTTTCAGGCCCTAGTGTGGTTCCGGCATGGCACGCTGAGCCTTTGGTTAATTCCTCTTCCTGGTGGGAAATGAGAGTTAAATTTGCCCGTCCAGACACCTCCAGCTAGTCTCTCATTGGTTCTCCCTATTCCTGTTCATTTTCCGCAGAAATTGCAAACTGGGCCAAACAGGAGGTTAAAGGCACTGACTCTCCAAGTGGGGAGAGTGTTAGCAAAAGTTCTGGAATGATGCACCCGAGTACAAGGGGTCGAAAACTGAGACACATTTGAACACGTTTCCCGATCACACGGTGGATCATACTCTGGGTTCCACATGCATGTTTTAGCTGAAGGAAGAATCCCTTAAACCTGGAGAGTTGAGACCCATGGAATGGGTACCATGCAATATGACTTCAAAGGGTCTGCATTTGCTCACCAAACTTCACCAATCCTATCACTGCTGCGTTTATGCCGCTGTACACAAGCTTGATTCTCTTTCAGAGACATATAAATCCATAGGTTTTAAGATTCTTACTAGTCAGGTATATTCATAGGTGTTTAATGTGTGGTGTTGAGTCCACTTCGTTGAGCAAGGAGTAGCTCTTGTCTATTACATATTTGGCTTATGGAAAGGTATCTGTGTTAATTTCAATCTCTGGTTTTATGCAGCACCCCAACTCACCTTTCAGCTTAAGCAAGCATAAGTCGGTTTTCTACATTTGAGACCCTACTCTGGTTTGTAATTCAGTTCCTGTGTAGCCAAGTTTACATTCCGTGTATTAGTGATACCTTATGATGTTTCTTTTTCTGTGTAACTTATTTCACTTAGAATCATCGTACCTAAATCCACTCATTATGCTGCTACTGGCCTGATGACATAGATTTCATTGCTGAGTGATATTGCATTGTACGTAAGTACCACAACTTTTTTATCCATTTTTCGCTTTCTGCGATATTGAACTTGTACCGTAAACGAGGTTCTTGTAAACAGAGCCGTCCTAAACTTTGGGGTGGCTGTGTCTTTTTAATTTTAGTTTCCCTAAGCTATAGGACCATAAGTGGAAGTGTCCTAGGCTCTGTTGCTTTGTTTTTTAGATGTTTCAGGAAACACCATACACTTCTCCAGAGTGGCTGTTGGCAATTTACATCCCGCCCATCAGCATAAGAAGGCTCCCAGTTCTCCATGGCCTGTCCTGCCTTTCTGGATTTTACACTTTTTTCAGATGGCCCTTTTGACCGGGGGGGGCAGTGAGACTTCATTGTACTGCAGATTTCCATTGCAAGCTTGCTTGGTTGGCCAAAAAGGGCGTATGCGTTTTTTCCTGAATATATTCAGGAAAAAACGCATACGTCCCTTTTGGCCAAGTGCATCATTGTGGACGTTCTGCCTCTTTTCCTATGCTTTACATGCAATTCCAGTCTACCTCCTGAAATCGGTTTCCTGCAATTCAGCCCCGCTTTCAAGTCCTCTTGGCAGCCTTACTTCAATATATTTTTGGACGATAGCTGTCATTTATAACTCTGCAGGTTTGTGAATTACAGGGCCCCTAAGCTCCTTTCTTCAACTCGCTTTCTTGTGAGCTGGCCGCAACACCGCAGGATTGCTTCAGGCCCTACTGTGGTTCCGGCATGGCACGTTGAGCCTTTGGTTAATTCCTCTTCCTGGTGGGAAATGAGAGTTATATTTGCCCGTCCAGACACCTCCAGCTAGTCTCTCATTGGTTCTTCCTATTCCTGTTCATTTTCCGCAGAAATTGCAAACTGGGCCAAACAGGAGGTTAAAGGCACTGACTCTCCAAGTGGGGAGAGTGTTAGTAAAGCGTCTGGAATGTTGCACCTGAGTACCAGGGTTCGAAAACTGAGACACATTTGAACACGTTTCCCGATCACACGTTGGATCATACTCTGGGTTCCACATGCATGTTTTAGCTGAAGGAAGAATCCCTTAAACCTGGAGAGTTGAGACCCATGTAATGGGTACCATGCACTATGATTTCAAAGGGTCTGCATTTGCTCAGCGAACCTCACCAATCCTATCACTGCTGCGTTTATACCGCTGTACACACGCTTGATTCTCTTTCGGAGACATATAAATCCATAGGTTTTAAGATTCTTACTAGTCAGGTATATTCTTAGGCGTTTAATATGGGGTGTTGAGTCCACTTCGTTGAACAAGCAGTAGCTCTTGTCTATTACATATTTGGCTTATGGAAAGGTATCTGTGCTAATTTCAATCTCTGGTTTTATGCAGCACCCCAACTCACCTTTCCCCTTAAGCAAGCATAAGTTGGTTTTCTACATTTGAGACCCTATTCTGTTTTGTAATTCAGTTCCTGTGTAGCCAAGTTTACATCCCGTGTATTAGTGATATCTTATGATGTTCCTTTTTCTGTGAGACTTATTTCACTTAGAATCATCGTACCTGAATCCACTCATTATGCTGCTACTGGTCTGATGACATAGATTTCATTGCTGAGTGATATTGCATTGTACGTAACTACCACAACTTCTTTATCCATTTTTCGCTTTCTGCGATATTGAACTTGTACCGTAAACGAGGTTCTTGTAAACAGAGCCGTCCCAAACTTTGGGGTGGCTGTGTCTTTTTAATTTTAGTTTCCCTAAGCTATAGGACCATAAGTGGAAGTGCCCTAGGCTCTGTTGCTTTGTTTTTTAGATGTTTCAGGAAACACCATACACTTCTCCAGAGTGGCTGTTGGCAATTTACATCCCGCCCATCAGCATAAGAAGGCTCCCAGTTCTCCATGGCCTGTCCTGCCTTTCTGGATTTTACACTTTATTCAGATGGCCCTTTTGACCGGGGGGGCAGTGAGACTTCATTGTAGTGCAGATTTCCTTTGCAAGCTTGCTTGGTTGGCCAAAAAGGGCGTATGCGTTTTTTCGTGAATATATTCAGGAAAAAACGCATACGCCCTTTTTGGCCAAGTGCATCATTGTGGACGTTCTGCCTCTTTTCCTATGCTTTACATGCAATTCCAGTCTACCTCCTGAAATCGGTTTCCTGCAATTCTGCCCCGCTTTCAAGTCCTCTTGGCAGCCTTACTTCAATATATTTTTGGACGATAGCTGTCATTTATAACTCTGCATGTTTGTGAATTACAGGGCCCCTGAGCTCCTTTCTTCAACTCGCTTTCTTGTGAGCTGGCCGCAACACCGCAGGATTGCTTCAGGCCCTAGTGTGGTTCCGGCATGGCACGCTGAGCCTTTGGTTAATTCCTCTTCCTGGTGGGAAATGAGAGTTAAATTTGCCCGTCCAGACACCTCCAGCTACTCTCTCATTGGTTCTCCCTATTCCTGTTCCTTTTCCGCAGAAATTGCAAACTGGGCCAAACAGGAGGTTAAAGGCACTGACTCTCCAAGTGGGGAGAGTGTTAGTAAAGCGTCTGGAATGTTGCACCCGAGTACCAGGGGACGAAAACTGAGACACATTTGAACACGTTTCCCGATCACACGGTGGATCATACTCTGGGTTCCACATGCATGTTTTAGCTGAAGGAAGAATCCCTTAAACCTGGAGAGTTGAGAACCATGGAATGGGTACCATGCAATATGACTTCAAAGGGTCTGCATTTGCTCACCGAACCTCACCAATCCTATCACTGCTGCATTTATGCCGCTGTACACACGCTTGATTCTCTTTCGGAGACATATAAATCCATAGGTTTTAAGATTCTTACTAGTCAGGTATATTCTTAGGCGTTTAATATGGGGTGTTGAGTCCACTTCGTTGAGCAAGGAGTGGCTCTTGTCTATTACATATTTGTCTTATGGAAAGGTATCTGTGTTAATTTCAATCTCTGGTTTTATGCAGCACCCCAACTCACCTTTCCCCTTAAGCAAGCATAAGTTGGTTTTCTACATTTGAGACCCTATTCTGTTTTGTAATTCAGTTCCTGTGTAGCCAAGTTTACATTCCGTTTATTAGTGATATCTTATGATGTTTCTTTTTCTGTGTGACTTATTTCACTTAGAATCATTGTACCTGAATCCACTCATTATGCTGCTACTGGCCTGATGACATAGATTTCATTGCTGAGTGATATTGCATTGTACGTAAGTACCACAAATTCTTTATCCATTTTTCGCTTTCTGCGATATTGAACTTGTACCGTAAACGAGGTTCTTGTAAACAGATCCGTCCCAAACTTTGGGGTGGCTGTGTCTTTTTTATTTTAATTTCCCTAATCTATAGGACCATAAGTGGATGTGACCTAGGCTCTGTTGCTTTGTTTTTTAGATGTTTCAGGAAACACCATACACTTCTCGAGAGTGGCTGTTGGCAATTTACATCCCGCTCATCTGCATAAGAAGGTTCCCAGTTCTCCAAGGCCTGTCCTGTCGTTCTGGATTTTACAGTTTATTCAGATGACCCTTTTGACTGGGGAGCAGTGAGACTTCATTGTAGTGCAGATTTCCTTTGCAAGCTTGCTTGGTTGGCCAAAAAGGGCGTATGCCTTTTTTCCTGAATATATTCAGGAAAAAAGGCATACGCCCTTTTTGGCCAAGTGCATCATTGTGGACGTTGTGCCTCTTTTCCTATGCTTTACATGCAATTCCAGTCTACCTCCTGAAATCGTTTTCCTGCAATTCTGCCCCGCTTTCAAGTCCTCTTGGCAGCCTTACTTCAATATATTTTTGGACGATAGCTGTCATTTATAACTCTGCAGGTTTGTGAATTACAGGGCCCCTGAGCTCCTTTCTTCAACTCGCTTTCTTGTGAGGTGCCTGCAACACCGCACGATTGCTTCAGGCCCTAGTGTGGTTCCGGCATGGCACGTTGAGCCTTTGGTTAATTCCTCTTCCTGGTGGGAAATGAGAGTTATATTTGCCCGTCCAGACACCTCCAGCTAGTCTCTCATTGGTTCTCCCTATTCCTGTTCATTTTCCGCAGAAATTGCAAACTGGGCCAAACAGGAGGTTAAAGGCACTGACTCTCCAAGTGGGGAGAGTGTTAGTAAAGCGTCTGGAATGTTGCACCTGAGTACCAGGTTTCGAAAACTGAGACACATTTGAACACGTTTCCCGATCACACGGTGGATCATATTCTGGGTTCCACATGCATGTTTTAGCTGAAGGAAGAATCCCTTAAACCCGGAGAGTTGAGACCCATGGAATGGGTACCATGCAATATGACTTCAAAGGGTCTGCATTTTCTCAGCGAACCTCACCAATCCTATCACTGCTGCGTTTATGCCGCTGTACACACGCTTGATTCTCTTTCGGAGACATATAAATCCATAGGTTTTAAGATTCTTACTAGTCAGGTATATTCTTAGGCGTTTAATATGGGGTGTTGAGTCCACTTCGTTGAGCAAGCAGTAGCTCTTGTCTATTACATATTTGGCTTATGGAAAGGTATCTGTGTTAATTTCAATCTCTTGTTTTATGCAGCACCCCAACTCACCTTTCCTCTTAAGCAAGCATAAGTTGGTTTTCTACATTTGAGACCCTATTCTGTTTTGTAATTCAGTTCCTGTGTAGCCAAGTTTACATTCCGTGTATTAGTGATATCTTATGATGATTCTTTTTCTGTGTGACTTATTTCACTTAGAATCATTGTACCTGAATCCACTCATTATGCTGCTACTGGCCTGATGACATAGATTTCATTGCTGAGTGATATTGCATTGTACGTAAGTACCACAAATTCTTTATCCATTTTTCGCTTTCTGCGATATTGAACTTGTACCGTAAACGAGGTTCTTGTAAAAAGATCCATCCCAAACTTTGGGGTGGCTGTGTCTTTTTGATTTTAATTTCCCTAATCTATAGGACCATAAGTGGAATTGCCCTAGGCTCTGTTGCTTTCTTTTTTAGATGTTTCAGGAAACACCATACACTTCTCCAGAGTGGCTGTTGGCAATTTACATCCCGCCCATCAGCCTAACTAGGCTCCCAGTTCTCCATGGCCTGTCCTGCCTTTCTGGATTTTACACTTTTTTCAGATGGCCCTTTTGACCGCGGGGGCAGTGAGACTTCATTGTAGTGCAGATTTCCTTTGCAAGCTTGCTTGGTTGGCCAAAAAGGGTGTATGCCTTTTTTCCTGAATATATTCAGGAAAAAACGCATACGCCCTTTTTGGCCAAGTGCATCATTGTGGACGTTCTGCCTCTTTTCCTATGCTTTACATGCAATTCCAGTCTACCTCCTGAAATCGGTTTCCTGCTATTCTGCCCCGCTTTCAAGTCCTCTTGGCAGCCTTACTTCAATATATTTTTGGACAATAGCTGTCATTTATAACTCTGCAGGTTTGTGAATTACAGGGCCCCTGAGCTCCTTTCTTCAACTCGCTTTCTTGTGAGCTGGCCGCAACACCGCAGGATTGCTTCAGGCCCTAGTGTGGTTCCGGCATGGCACGCTGAGCCTTTGGTTAATTCCTCTTCCTGGTGGGAAATGAGAGTTAAATTTGAACGTCCTGACACCTCCAGCTAGTCTCTCATTGGTTCACCCTATTCCTGTTCATTTTCCGCAGAAATTGCAAACTGGGCCAAACAGGAGGTTAAAGGCACTGACTCTCCAAGTGGGGAGAGTGTTAGTAAAGCGTCTGGAATGTTGCACCCGAGTACAAGGGGTCGAAAACTGAGACACATTTGAACATGTTTCCCGATCACACGTTGGATCATACTCTGGGTTCCACATGCATGTTTTAGCTGAAGGAAGAATCCCTTAAACCTGGAGAGTTGAGACCCATGGAATGGGTACCATGCAATACGACTTCAAAGGGTCTGCATTTGCTCACCGAACCTCACCAATCCTATCACTGCTGCGTTTATGCCGCCGTACGCATGCTTGATTATCTTTTGGAGACATATAAATCCATAGGTTTTAAGATTCTTACTACTCAGGTATATTCTTAGGCGTTTAATATGGGGTGTTGAGTCCACTTCGTTGAGCAAGGAGTAGCTCTTGTCTATTACATATTTGGCTTATTGAAAGGTATGTGTGTTAATTTCAATCTCTGGTTTTATGCAGCACCCCAACTCACCTTTCCCCTTAAGGAAGTATAAGTTGGTTTTCTACATTTGAGACACTATTCTGTTTTGTAATTCAGTTCCTGTGTAGCCAAGTTTACATTCCGTGTATTAGTGATATCTTATGATGTTTCTTTTTCTGTGTGACTTATTTCATTTAGAATCATCGTACCTGAATCCACTCATTATGCTGGTACTGGCCTGATGACATAGATTTCATTGCTGAGTGATATTGCATTGTACGTAAGTACCACAACTTCTTTATCCATTTTTTGCTTTCTGCGATATTGAACTTGTACCGTAAACGAGGTTCTTGTAAACAGAGCCATCCTAAACTTTGGGGTGGCTGTGTCTTTTTGATTTTAGTTTTCCTAAGCTATAGGACCATAAGTGGAAGTGCCCTAGGCTCTGTTGCTTTGTTTTTTAGATGTTTCAGGAAACACCATACACTTCTCCAGAGTGGCTGTTGGCAATTTACATCCCGCCCATCAGCATAACAAGGTGCCCAGTTCTCCATGGCCTGTCCTGCCTTTCTGCATTTTACACTTTTTTCAGATGGCCGTCTTGACCTGGGGGGCAGTGAGACTTCATTGTAGTGCAGATTTCCTTTGCAAGCTTGCTTGGTTGGCCAAAAAGGGCGTATGCGTTTTTTCCTGAATATATTCAGGAATAAACGCACACGCCCTTTTTGGCCAAGTGCATCATTGTGGACGTTCTGCCTCTTTTCCTATGCTTTACATGCAATTCCAGTCTACCTCCTGAAATCGGTTTCCTGCAATTCTGCCCCGCTTTCAAGTCCTCTTGGCAGCCTTACTTCAATATATTTTTGGACGATAGCTGTCATTTATAACTCTGCAGGTTTGTGAATTACAGTGCCCCGGAGCTCCTTTCTTCAACTCGCTTTCTTGTGAGCTGGCCGCAACACCGCAGGATTGTTTCAGGCCCTAGTGTGGTTCCGGCATGGCACGCTGAGCCTTTGGTTAATTCCTCTTCCTGGTGGGAAATGAGAGTTAAATTTGCCCGTCCAGACACCTCCAGCTAGTCTCTCATTGGTTCTCCCTATTCCTGTTCATTTTCCGCAGAAATTGCAAACTGGGCCAAACAGGAGGTTAAAGGCACTGACTCTCCAAGTGGGGAGAGTGTTAGCAAAAGGTCTGGAATGTTGCACCCGAGTACAAGGGGTCGAAAGCTGAGACACATTTGAACACGTTTCCCGATCACATGGTGGATCATACTCTGGGTTCCACATGCATGTTTTAGCTGAAGGAAGAATCCCTTAAACCTGGAGAGTTGAGACCCATGGAATGGGTACCATGCAATATGACTTCAAAGGGTCTGCATTTGCTCACCAAACTTCACCAATCCTATCACTGCTGCGTTTATGCCGCTGTACACATGCTTGATTCTCTTTCGGAGACATATAAATCCATAGGTTTTAAGATTCTTACTAGTCAGTTATATTCTTAGGCGTTTAATATGGGGTGTTGAGTCCACTTCGTTGAGCAAGCAGTAGCTCTTGTCTATTACATATTTGGCTTATGGAACGGTATCTGTGCTAATTTTAATCTCTGGTTTTATGCATCACCCCAACTCACCATTCACCTTAAGCAAGCATAAGTTGGTTTTCTACATTTGAGACCCTATTCTGTTTTGTAATTCAGTTCCTGTGTAGCCAAGTTTACATTCCATGTATTAGTGATAACTTATGATGTTTCTTTTTCTCTGTGACTTATTTCACTTAGAATCATCGTACCTGAATCCACTCATTATGCTGCTACTGGCCTGATGACATAGATTTCATTGCTGAGTGATATTGCATTGTACGTAAGTACCACAACTTCTTTATTCATTTTTCGCTTTCGGCGATATTGAACTTGTACCGTAAACGAGGTTCTTGTAAACAGAGCCGTCCCAAACTTTGGGGTGGCTGTGTCTTTTTGATTTTAGTTTCCCTAATCTATAGGACCATAAGTGGAAGTGCCCTAGGCTCTGTTGCTTTGTTTTTTAGATGTTTCAGGAAACACCATACACTTCTCCAGAGTGGCTGTTGGTAATTTACATCCCGCCCATCAGCATAACAAGGCTCCCAGTTCTCCATGGCCTGTCCTGCCTTTCTGGATTGTACACTTCTTTCAGATGGCCCTTTTGACCGGGGGGCAGTGAGACTTCATTGTAGTGCAGATTTCCATTGCAAGCTTGCTTGGTTGGCCAAAAAGGGCGTATGCGTTTTTTCCTGAATATATTCAGGAAAAAACGCATACGTCCCTTTTGGCCAAGTGCATCATTGTGGACGTTCTGCCTCTTTTCCTATGCTTTACATGCAATTCCAGTCTACCTCCTGAAATCGGTTTCCTGCAATTCAGCCCCACTTTCAAGTCCTCTTGGCAGCCTTACTTCAATATATTTTTGGACGATAGCTGTCATTTATAACTCTGCAGGTTTGTGAATTACAGGGCCCCTAAGCTCCTTTCTTCAACTCGCTTTCTTGTGAGCTGGCCGCAACACCGCAGGATTGCTTCAGGCCCTACTGTGGTTCCGGCATGGCACGTTGAGCCTTTGGTTAATTCCTCTTCCTGGTGGGAAATGAGAGTTAAATTTGCCCGTCCAGACACCTCCAGCTAGTCTCTCATTGGTTCTCCCTATTCCTGTTCCTTTTCCGCAGAAATTGCAAACTGGGCCAAACAGGAGGTTAAAGGCACTGACTCTCCAAGTGGGGAGAGTGTTAGTAAAGCGTCTGGAATGTTGCACCCGAGTACCAGGGGACGAAAACTGAGACACATTTGAACACATTTCCCGATCACACGTTGGATCATACTCTGGGTTCCACATGCATGTTTTAGCTGAAGGAAGAATCCCTTAAACCTGGAGAGTTGAGACCCATGTAATGGGTACCATGCAATATGACTTCAAAGGGTCTGCATTTGCTCACCGAACCTCACCAATCCTATCACTGCTGTGTTTATGCCGCTGTATGCATGCTTGATTATCTTTTGGAGACATATAAATCCATAGGTTTTAAGATTCTTACTAGTCAGGTATATTCTTAGGCGTTTAATATGGGGTGTTGAGTCCACTTCGTTGAGCAAGGAGTAGCTCTTTTCTATTACATATTTGGCTTATTGAAAGGTATCTGTGTTAATTTCAATCTCTGGTTTTATGCACCACCCCAACTCACCTTTCCCCTTAAGCAAGCATAAGTTGGTTTTCCACATTTGAGACCCTATTCTGTTTTGTAATTCAGTTCCTGTGTAGCCAAGTTTACATTCCGTGTATTAGTGATATCTTATGATGTTTCTTTTTCTGTGTGACTTATTTCATTTAGAATCATCGTACCTGAATCCACTCATTATGCTGCTACTGGCCTGATGACATAGATTTCATTGCTGAATGATATTGCATTGTACGTAAGTACCACAACTTCTTTATCCATTTTTCGCTTTCTGCGATATTGAACTTGTACCGTAAACGAGGTTCTTGTAAACAGAGCCGTCCTAAACTTTGGGGTGGCTGTGTCTTTTTGATTTTAGTTTCCCTAAGCTATAGGACCATAAGTGGAAGTGTCCTAGGCTCTGTTGCTTTGTTTTTTAGATGGTTCAGGAAACACCATACACTTCTCCAGAGTGGCTGTTGGCAATTTACATCCCGCCCATCAGCATAAGAAGGCTCCCAGTTCTCCATGGCCTGTCCTGCCTTTCTGGATTTTACACTTTTTTCAGATGGCCCTTTTGACCAGGGGGGGGCAGTGAGACTTCATTGTAGTGCAGATTTCCATTGCAAGCTTGCTTGGTTGGCCAAAAAGTGCGTATGCGTTTTTTCCTGAATATATTCAGGAAAAAACGCATACGCCCTTTTTGGCCAAGTGCATCATTGTGGACGTTCTGCCTCTTTTCCTATGCTTTACATGCAATTCCAGTCTACCTCCTGAAATCGGTTTCCTGCAATTCTGCCCCGGTTTCAAGTCCTCTTGGCAGCCTTACTTCAATATATTTTTGGACGATAGCTGTCATTTATAACTCTGCAGGTTTGTGAATTACAGGGCCCCTGAGCTCCTTTCTTCAACTCGCTTTCTTGTGAGCTGGCCGCAACACCGCAGGATTGCTTCAGGCCCTAGTGTGGTTCCGGCATGGCACGCTGAGCCTTTGGTTAATTCCTCTTCCTGGTGGGAAATGAGAGTTAAATTTGCCCGTCCTGACACCTCCAGCTAGTCTCTCATTGGTTCACCCTATTCCTGTTCATTTTCCGCAGAAATTGCAAACTGGGCCAAACAGGAGGTTAAAGGCACTGACTCTCCAAGTGGGGAGAGTGTTAGTAAAGCGTCTGGAATGTTGCACACGAGTACAAGGGATCGAAAACTGAGACACATTTGAACACGTTTCCCGATCACACGTTGGATCATACTCTGGGTTCCACATGCATGTTTTAGCTGAAGGAAGAATCCCTTAAACCTGGAGAGTTGAGACCCATGGAATGGGTACCATGCAATATGACTTCAAAGGGTCTGCATATGCTCACCAAACTTCACCAATCCTATCACTGCTGTGTTTATGCCGCTGTACACAAGCTTGATTCTCTTTCAGAGACATATAAATCCATAGGTTTTAAGATTCTTACTAGTCAGGTATATTCATAGGTGTTTAATGTGTGGTGTTGAGTCCACTTCGTTGAGCAAGGAGTAGCTCTTGTCTATTACATATTTGGCTTATGGAAAGGTATCTGTGTTAATTTCAATCTCTGGTTTTATGCAGCACCCCAACTCACCTTTCAGCTTAAGCAAGCATAAGTCGGTTTTCTACATTTGAGACCCTACTCTGGTTTGTAATTCAGTTCCTGTGTAGCCAAGTTTACATTCCGTGTATTAGTGATACCTTATGATGTTTCTTTTTCTGTGTAACTTATTGCACTTAGAATCATCGTACCTAAATCCACTCATTATGCTGCTACTGGCCTGATGACATAGATTTCATTGCTGAGTGATATTGCATTGTACGTAAGTACCACAACTTTTTTATCCATTTTTCGCTTTCTGCGATATTGAACTTGTACCGTAAACGAGGTTCTTGTAAACAGAGCCGTCCTAAACTTTGGGGTGGCTGTGTCTTTTTGATTTTAGTTTCCCTAAGCTATAGGACCATAAGTGGAAGTGTCCTAGGCTCTGTTGCTTTGTTTTTTAGATGTTTCAGGAAACACCATACACTTCTCCAGAGTGGCTGTTGGCAATTTACATCGCGCCCATCAGCCTAACTAGGCTCCCAGTTCTCCATGGCCTGTCCTGCCTTTCTGGATTTTACACTTTTTTCAGATGGCCCTTTTGACCGGGGGGGGGGGCAGTGAGACTTCATTGTAGTGCAGATTTCCATTGCAAGCTTGCTTGGTTGGCCAAAAAGGGCGTATGCGTTTTTTCCTGAATATATTCAGGAAAAAACGCATACGTCCCTTTTGGCCAAGTGCATCATTGTGGACGTTCTGCCTCTTTTCCTATGCTTTACATGCAATTCCAGTCTACCTCCTGAAATCGGTTTCCTGCAATTCAGCCCCGCTTTCAAGTCCTCTTGGCAGCCTTACTTCAATATATTTTTGGACGATAGCTGTCATTTATAACTCTGCAGGTTTGTGAATTACAGGGCCCCTAAGCTCCTTTCTTCAACTCGCTTTCTTGTGAGCTGGCCGCAACACCGCAGGATTGCTTCAGGCCCTACTGTGGTTCCGGCATGGCACGTTGAGCCTTTGGTTAATTCCTCTTCCTGGTGGGAAATGAGAGTTAAATTTGCCCGTCCAGACACCTCCAGCTAGTCTCTCATTGGTTCTCCCTATTCCTGTTCCTTTTCCGCAGAAATTGCAAACTGTGCCAAACAGGAGGTTAAAGGCACTGACTCTCCAAGTGGGGAGAGTGTTAGTAAAGCGTCTGGAATGTTGCACCCGAGTACCAGGGGACGAAAACTGAGACACATTTGAACACATTTCCCGATCACACGTTGGATCATACTCTGGGTTCCACATGCATGTTTTAGCTGAAGGAAGAATCCCTTAAACCTGGAGAGTTGAGACCCATGTAATGGGTACCATGCAATATGACTTCAAAGGGTCTGCATTTGCTCACCGAACCTCACCAATCCTATCACTGCTGTGTTTATGCCGCTGTATGCATGCTTGATTATCTTTTGGAGACATATAAATCCATAGGTTTTAAGATTCTTACTAGTCAGGTATATTCTTAGGCGTTTAATATGGGGTGTTGAGTCCACTTCGTTGAGCAAGGAGTAGCTCTTTTCTATTACATATTTGGCTTATTGAAAGGTATCTGTGTTAATTTCAATCTCTGGTTTTATGCGCCACCCCAACTCACGTTTCCCCTTAAGCAAGCATAAGTTGGTTTTCCACATTTGAGACCCTATTCTGTTTTGTAATTCAGTTCCTGTGTAGCCAAGTTTACATTCCGTGTATTAGTGATATCTTATGATGTTTCTTTTTCTGTGTGACTTATTTCATTTAGAATCATCGTACCTGAATCCACTCATTATGCTGCTACTGGCCTGATGACATAGATTTCATTGCTGAATGATATTGCATTGTATGTAAGTACCACAACTTCTTTATCCATTTTTCGCTTTCTGCGATATTGAACTTGTACCGTAAACGAGGTTCTTGTAAACAGAGCCGTCCTAAACTTTGGGGTGGCTGTGTCTTTTTGATTTTAGTTTCCCTAAGCTATAGGACCATAAGTGGAAGTGTCCTAGGCTCTGTTGCTTTGTTTTTTAGATGGTTCAGGAAACACCATACACTTCTCCAGAGTGGCTGTTGGCAATTTACATCCCGCCCATCAGCATAAGAAGGCTCCCAGTTCTCCATGGCCTGTCCTGCCTTTCTGGATTTTACACTTTTTTCAGATGGCCCGTTTGACCGGGGGGGGCAGTGAGACTTCATTGTAGTGCTGATTTCATTTGCAAGCTTGCTTGGTTGGCCAAAAAGTGCGTATGCGTTTTTTCCTGAATATATTCAGGAAAAAACGCATACGCCCTTTTTGGCCAAGTGCATCATTGTGGACGTTCTGCCTCTTTTCCTATGCTTTACATGCAATTCCAGTCTACCTCCTGAAATCGGTTTCCTGCAATTCTGCCCCGGTTTCAAGTCCTCTTGGCAGCCTTACTTCAATATATTTTTGGACGATAGCTGTCATTTATAACTCTGCAGGTTTGTGAATTACAGTGCCCCTGAGCTCCTTTCTTCAACTCGATTTCTTGTGAGCTGGCCGCAACACCGCAGGATTGCTTCAGGCCCTAGTGTGGTTCCGGCATGGCACGCTGAGCCTTTGGTTAATTCCTCTTCCTGGTGGGAAATGAGAGTTAAATTTGCCCGTCCTGACACCTCCAGCTAGTCTCTCATTGGTTCTCCCTATTCCTGTTCATTTTCCGCAGAAATTGCAAACTGGGCCAAACAGGAGGTTAAAGGCACTGACTCTCCAAGTGGGGAGAGTGTTAGTAAAGCGTCTGGAATGTTGCACCCGAGTACAAGGGATCGAAAACTGAGACACATTTGAACACGTTTCCCGATCACACGTTGGATCATACTCTGGGTTCCACATGCATGTTTTAGCTGAAGGAAGAATCCCTTAAACCTGGAGAGTTGAGACCCATGGAATGGGTACCATGCAATATGACTTCAAAGGGTCTGCATTTGCTCACCAAACTTCACCAATCCTATCACTGCTGCGTTTATGCCGCTGTACACACGCTTGATTCTCTTTCGGAGACATATAAATCCATAGGTTTTAAGATTCTTACTAGTCAGGTATATTCTTAGGTGTTTAATGTGGGGTGTTGAGTCCACTTCGTTGAGCAAGGAGTAGCTCTTGTCTATTACATATTTGGCTTATTGAAAGGTATCTGTGTTAATTTCAATCTCTGGTTTTATGCAGCACCCCAACTCACCTTTCAGCTTAAGCAAGCATAAGTTGGTTTTCTACATTTGAGACCCTACTCTGGTTTGTAATTCAGTTCCTGTGTAGCCAAGTTTACATTCCGTGTATTAGTGATACCTTATGATGTTTCTTTTTCTGTGTAACTTATTTCACTTAGAATCATCGTACCTGAATCCACTCATTATGCTGCTACTGGCCTGATGACATAGATTTCATTGCTGAGTGATATTGCATTGTACGTAAGTAGCACAACTTCTTTATCCATTTTTCGCTTTCTGCGATATTGAACTTGTACCGTAAACGAGGTTCTTGTAAACAGAGCCATCCTAAACTTTGGGGTGGCTGTGTCTTTTTGATTTTAGTTTCCCTAAGCTATAGGACCATAAGTGGAAGTGTCCTAGGCTCTGTTGCTTTGTTTTTTAGATGTTTCAGGAAACACCATACACTTCTCCAGAGTGGCTGTTGGCAATTTACATCCCGCCCATCAGCATAAGAAGGCTCCCAGTTCTCCATGGGCTGTCCTGCCTTTCTGGATTTTACACTTTTTTCAGATGGCCCTTTTGACCGGGGGGGGGGCAGTGAGACTTCATTGTAGTGCAGATTTCCATTGCAAGCTTGCTTGGTTGGCCAAAATGGGCGTATGCGTTTTTTCCTGAATATATTCAGGAAAAAACGCATACGTCCTTTTTGGCCAAGTGCATCATTGTGGACGTTCTGCCTCTTTTCCTATGCTTTACATGCAATTCCAGTCTACCTCCTGAAATCGGTTTCCTGCAATTCAGCCCCGATTTCAAGTCCTCTTGGCAGCCTTACTTCAATATATTTTTGGACGATAGCTGTCATTTATAACTCTGCAGGTTTGTGAATTACAGTGCCCCTAAGCTCCTTTCTTCAACTCGCTTTCTTGTGAGCTGGCCGCAACACCGCAGGATTGCTTCAGGCCCTACTGTGGTTCCGGCATGGCACGTTGAGCCTTTGGTTAATTCCTCTTCCTGGTGGGAAATGGGAGTTAAATTTGCCCGTCCAGACACCTCCAGCTAGTCTCTCATTGGTTCTCCCTATTCCTGTTCATTTTCCGCAGAAATTGCAAACTGGGCCAAACAGGAGGTTAAAGGCACTGACTCTCCAAGTGGGGAGAGTGTTAGTAAAAGGTCTGGAATGTTGCACCCGAGTACCAGGGGACGAAAACTGAGACACATTTGAACACGTTTCCCGATCACACGGTGGATCATACTCTGGGTTCCACATGCATGTTTTAGCTGAAGGAAGAATCCCTTAAACCTGGAGAGTTGAGAACCATGGAATGGGTACCATGCAATATCACTTCAAAGGGTCTGCATTTGCTCACCGACCCTCACCAATCCTATCACTGCTGCGTTTAGGCCGCTGTACGCACGCTTGATTCTCTTTCGGAGACATATAAATCCATAGGTTTTAAGATTCTTACTAGTCAGGTATATTCTTAGGCGTTTAATATGGGGTGTTGAGTCCACTTCGTTGAGCAAGCAGTAGCTCTTGTCTATTACATATTTGGCTTATGGAAAGGTATCTGTGCTAATTTCAATCTCTGGTTTTATGCAGCACCCCAACTCACCTTTCCCCTTAAGCAAGCATAAGTTGGTTTTCTACATTTGAGACCCTATTCTGTTTTGTAATTCAGTTCCTGTGTAGCCAAGTTTACATTCCGTGTATTAGTGATACCTTATGATGTTTCTTTTTCTGTGTGACTTATTTCACTTAGAATCATCGTACCTGAATCCACTCATTATGCTGCTACTGGCCTGATGACATAGATTTCATTGCTGAGTGATATTGCATTGTACGTAAGTACCACAACTTCTTTATCCATTTTTCGCTTTCGGCGATATTGAACTTGTACCGTAAACGAGGTTCTTGTAAACAGAGCCATCCCAAACATTGGGGTGGCTGTGTCTTTTTGAATTTAGTTTCCCTAAGCTATAGGACCATAAGTGGAAGTGTCCTAGGCTCTGTTGCTTTGTTTTTTAGATGTTTCAGGAAACACCATACACTTCTCCAGAGTGGCTGTTGGCAATTTACATCCCGCCCATCAGCATAACAAGGTGCCCAGTTCTCCATGGCCTGTCCTGCCTTTCTGCATTTTACACTTTTTTCAGATGGCCGTTTTGACCTGGGGGGCAGTGAGACTTCATTGTAGTGCAGATTTCCTTTGCAAGCTTGCTTGGTTGGCCAAAAAGGGCGTATGCGTTTTTTCCTGAATATATTCAGGAATAAACGCATACGCCCTTTTTGGCCAAGTGCATCATTGTGGACGTTCTGCCTCTTTTCCTATGCTTTACATGCAATTCCAGTCTACCTCCTGAAATCGGTTTCCTGCAATTCTGCCCCGCTTTCAAGTCCTCTTGGCAGGCTTACTTCAATATATTTTTGGACGATAGCTGTCATTTATAACTCTGCAGGTTTGTGAATTACAGGGCCCCTGAGCTCCTTTCTTCAACTCGCTTTCTTGTGAGCTGGCCGCAACACCGCAGGATTGTTTCAGGCCCTACTGTGGTTCCGGCATGGCACGCTGAGCCTTTGGTTAATTCCTCTTCCTGGTGGGAAATGAGAGTTAAATTTGCCCGTCCAGACACCTCCAGCTAGTCTCTCATTGGTTCTCCCTATTCCTGTTCATTTTCAGCAGAAATTGCAAACTGGGCCAAACAGGAGGTTAAAGGCACTGACTCTCCAAGTGGGGAGAGTGTTAGCAAAAGTTCTGGAATGTTGCACCCGAGTACAAGGGGTCGAAAACTGAGACACATTTGAACACGTTTCCCGATCACACGGTGGATCATACTCTGGGTTCCACATGCATGTTTTAGCTGAAGGAAGAATCCCTTAAACCTGGAGAGTTGAGACCCATGGAATGGGTACCATGCAATATGACTTCAAAGGGTCTGCATTTGCTCACCAAACTTCACCAATCCTATCACTGCTGCGTTTATGCCGCTGTACAAAAGCTTGATTCTCTTTCAGAGACATATAAATCCATAGGTTTTAAGATTCTTACTAGTCAGGTATATTCATAGGTGTTTAATGTGTGGTGTTGAGTCCACTTCGTTGAGCAAGGAGTAGCTCTTGTCTATTACATATTTGGCTTATGGAAAGGTATCTGTGTTAATTTCAATCTCTGGTTTTATGCAGCACCCCAACTCACCTTTCCCCTTAAGCAAGCATAAGTTGGTTTTCTACATTTGAGACCCTGTTCTGTTTTGTAATTCAGTTCCTGTGTAGCCAAGTTTACATTCCGTGTATTAGTGATATCTTATGATGTTTCGTTTTCTGTGTGACTTATTTCACTTAGAATCATCGTACCTGAATCCACTCATTATGCTGCTACTGGCCTGATGACATAGATTTCATTGCTGAGTGATATTGCATTGTACGTAAGTACCACAACTTCTTTATCCATTTTTCGCTTTCTGCGATATTAAACTTGTTCCGTAAACGAGGTTCTTGTAAACAGAGCCGTCCCAAACTTAGGGGTGGCTGTGTCTTTTTGATTTTAATTTCCCTAAGCTATAGGACCATAAGTGGAAGTGCCCTAGGCTCTGTTGCTCTGTTTTTTAGATGTTTCAGGAAACACCATACACTTCTCCAGAGTGGCTGTTTGCAATTTACATCCCACCCATCAGCATAAGAAGGCTCCCAGTTCTCCATGGCCTGTCCTGCCTTTCTGGATTTTACACTTTTTTCAGATGGCCCTTTTGACCCGGGGGGCCAGTGAGACTTCATTGTAGTGCAGATTTCCTTTGCAAGCTTGCTTGGTTGGCCAAAATGGGCGTATGCGTTTTTTCCTGAATATATTCAGGAAAAAACGCATACGCCCTTTTTGGCCAAGTGCATCATTGTGGACGTTCTGCCTCTTTTCCTATGCTTTACATGCAATTCCAGTCTACCTCCTGAAATCGGTTTCCTGCAATTCTGCCCCGCTTCCAAGTCCTCTTGGCAGCCTTACTTCAATATATTTTTGGACGATAGCTGTCATTTATAACTCTGCAAGTTTGTGAATTACACTGCCCCTGAGCTCCTTTCTTCAACTCGCTTTCTTGTGAGCTGGCCGCAACACCGCAGGATTGCTTCAGGCCCTAGTGTGGTTGTGGCATGGAACGCTGAGCCTTTGGTTAATTCCTCTTCCTGGTGGGAAATTAGAGTTAAATTTGCCCGTCCAGACACCTCCAGCTAGTCTCTCATTGGTTCTCCCTATTCCTGTTCATTTTCCTCAGAAACTGCAAACTTGGCCAAACAGGAGTTTAAAGGCACTGACTCTCTAAGTGGGGAGAGTGTTAGTAAAGCGTCTGGAATGTTGCACCCGAGTACCAGGGGACGAAAACTGAGACACATTTGAACACGTTTCCCGATCACACAGTGGATCATACTCTGGGTTCCACATGCATGTTTTAGCTGAAGGAAGAATCCCTTAAACCTGGAGAGTTGAGACACATGGAATGGGTACCATGCAATATGACTTCAAAGGGTCTGCATTTGCTCACCGATCCTCACCAATCAGATCACTGCTGCGTTTATGTCGCTGTACACAGGCTGGATTCTCTTTTGGAGACATATAAATCCATAGGTTTTAAGATTCTTACTAGTCAGGTATATTCTTAGGCGTTTAATATGGGGTGTTGAGTCCACTTCGTTGAGCAAGGAGTAGCTCTTGTCTATTACATATTTGGCTTATGGAACGGTATCTGTGCTAATTTCAATCTCTGGTTTTATGCAGCACCCCAACTCACCATTCACCTTAAGCAAGCATAAGTTGGTTTTCTACATTTGAGACCCTGTTCTGTTTTGTAATTCAGTTCCTGTGTAGCCAAGTTTACATTCCATGTATTAGTGATAACTTATGATGTTTCTTTTTCTCTGTGACTTATTTCACTTAGAATCATCGTACCTGAATCCACTCATTATGCTGCTACTGGCCTGATGACATAGATTTCATTGCTGAGTGATATTGCATTGTACATAAGTACCACAACTTCTTTATCCATTTTTCGCTTTCTGCGATATTGAACTTGTACCGCAAACGAGGTTCTTGTAAACAGAGCCTTCCCAAACTTTGGGGTGGATGTGTCTTTTTGATTTTAATTTCCCTAATCTATAGGACCATAAGTGGAAGTGCCCTAGGCTCTGTTGCTTTGTTTTATAGATGTTCAGGAAACACCATACACATCTCCAGAGTGGCTGTTGGTAATTTACATCCCGCCCATCAGCATAACAAGGCTCCCAGTTCTCCATGGCCTGTCCTGCCTTTCTGGATTTTACACTTTTTTCAGATGGCCCTTTTGACTGGGGGGGGGGCAGTGAGACTTCATTGTAGTGCAGATTTCCTTTGCAAGCTTGCTTGGTTGGCCAAAAAGGGCGTATGCGTTTTCTCTTGAATATATTCAGGAAAAAACGCATACGCCCTTTTTGGCCAAGTGCATCATTGTGGACGTTCTGCCTCTTTTCCTTTGCTTTACATGCAATTCCAGTCTACCTCCTGAAATCGGTTTCCTGCAATTCTGCCCCACTTTCAAGTCCTCTTTGCAGCCTTACTTCAATATATTTTTGGATGATAGCTGTCATTTATAACTCTGCAGGTTTGTGAATTACAGGGCCCCTGAGCTCCTTTCTTCAACTCGCTTTCTTGTGAGCTGGCCGCAACACCGCAGGATTGCTTCAGGCCCTAGTGTTGTTCCGGCATGGCTCGCTGAGCCTTTGGTTAATTCCTCTTCCTGGTGGGAAATGAGAGTTAAATTTGCCCGTCCAGACACCTCCAGCTAGTCTCTCATTGGTTCTCCCTATTCCTGTCCATTTTCCGCAGAAATGGCAAACTGTGCCAAACAGGAGGTTAAAGGCACTGACTCTCCAAGTGGGGAGAGTGTTAGTACTGCGTCTGGAATGTTGCACCCGAGTACCAGGGGACGAAAACTGAGACACATTTGGACACGTTTCCCGATCAGACGGTGGATCATACTCTGGGTTCCACATGCATGTTTTAGCAGAAGGAAGAATACCTTAAACCTGGAGAGTTGAGACCCATGGAATTGGTACCATGCAATATGACTTCAAAGGGTCTGCATTTGCTCACCAAACCTCACCAATCCTATCACTGCTGCGTTTATGCCGCTGTACACACGCTTGATTCTCTTTCGGAGACATATCAATCCATAGGTTTTAAGATTCTTACTAGTCAGGTATATTCTTAGGCGTTTAATATGGGGTGTTGAGTCCACTTCGTTGAGCAAGCAGTAGCTCTTGTCTATTACATATTTGGCTTATGGAAAGGTATCTGTGCTAATTTCAATCTCTGGTTTTATGCAGCACCCCAACTCACCTTTCCCCTTAAGCAAGCATAAGTTGGTTTTCTACAATTGAGACCGTATTCTGTTTTGTAATTCAGTTCCTTTGTAGCCAACTTTACATTCCGTGTAGTAGTGATATCTTATGATGTTTCTTTTTCTGTGTGACTTATTTCACTTAGAATCATCGTACCTGAATCCACTCATTATGCTGCTACTGGCCTGATGACATAGATTTCATTGCTGAGTGATATTGCATTGTACGTAAGTACCACAACTTCTTTATCCATTTTTCGCTTTCTGCGATATTGAACTTGTACCGTAAACAAGGTTCTTGAAAACAGAGCCGTCCTAAACTTTGGGGTGGCTGTGTCTTTTTGATTTTAATTTCCCTAATCTATAGGACCAGAAATGGAAGTGCCCTAGGCTCTGTTGCTTTGTTTTTTAGATGTTTCAGGAAACACCATTCACTTCTCCAGAGTGGGTGTTGGCAATTTACATCCCACCCATCAGCATAAGAAGGCTCCCAGTTCTCCATGGCCTGTCCTGCCTTTCTGGATTTTACACTTTTTTCAGATGACCCTTTTGACCGGGGGTCAGTGAGACTTCATTGTAGTGCAGATTTCCTTTGCAAGCTTGCTTGGTTGGCCAAAAAGGGCGTATGCGTATTTTCCTGAATATATTCAGGAAAGAACGCATACACACTTTTTGGCCAAGTGCATCAGTGTGGACGTTCTGCCTCTTTTCCTATGCTTTACATGCAATTCCAGTCTACCTCCTGAAATCGGTTTCCTGCAATTCTGCCCCACTTTCAAGTCCTCTTGGCAGCCTTACTTCAATATAATTTTGGACGATAGCTGTCATTTATAACTCTGCAGGTTTGTTAATTACAGTGCCCCTGAGCTCCTTTCTTCAACTCGCTTTCTTGTGAGCTGGCCGCAACACCGCAGGATTGCTTCAGGCCGTAGTGTGGTTCCGGCATGGCTCGCTGAGCCTTTGGTTAATTCCTCTTCCTGGTGGGAAATGAGAGTTAAATTTGCCCGTCCAGACACCTCCAGCTAGTCTCTCATTGGTTCTCCCTATTCCTGTTCATTTTTCGCAGATATTGCAAACTGGGCCAAACAGGAGGTTAAAGGCACTGACTCTCCAAGTGGGGAGAGTGTTAGTAAAGCGTCTGGAATGTTGCACCCGAGTACCAGGGGACGAAAACTGAGACACATTTGGACACGTTTCCCGATCACACAGTGGATCATACTCTGGGTTCCACATGCATGTTTTAACTGAAGAAGAATCCCTTAAACCTGGAGAGTTGAGACCCATGGAATGGGTACCATGCAATATGACTTCAAAGGGTCTGCATTTGCTCACCGAACCTCACCAATCCTATCACTGCTGCATTTATGCCGCTGTACACACGCTTGATTCTCTTTTGGAGACATATAAATACATAGGTTTTAAGATTCTTACTAGTCAGGTATATTCTTAGGCGTTTAATATGGGGTGTTGAGTCCACTTCGTTGAGCAAGCAGTAGCTCTTGTCTATTACATATTTGGCTTATGGAAAGGTATCTGTGCTAATTTCAATCTCTGGTTTTATGCAGCACCCCAACTCACCTTTCCCCTTAAGCAAGCATAAGTTGGTTTTCTGCATTTGAGACCCTATTCTGTTTTGTAATTCAGTTCCTGTGTAGCCAAGTTTACATTCCGTGTATTAGTGATATCTTATGATGTTTCTTTTTCTGTGTGACTAATTTCACTTAGAATCATCCTACCTGAATCCACTCATTATGCTGCTACTGGCCTGATGACATAGATTTCATTGCTGAGTGATATTGCATTGTACGTAAGTACCACAACTTCTTTATCCATTTTTCGCTTTCTGCGATATTGAACTTGTACCATAAACGAGGTTCTTGTAACCTGAGCTGTCCCAAACTTTGGGGTGGCTGTGTCTTTTTGATTTTAATTTCCCTAATCTATAGGACCAGAAATGGAAGTGCCCTAGGCTCTGTTGCTTTGTTTTTTAGATGTTTCAGGAAACACCATACACTTCTCCAGAGTGGCTGTTGGCAATTTACATCCCGCCCGTCAGCATAAGAAGGCTCCCAGTTCTCCATGGCCTGTCCTGCCTTTCTGGATTTTACACTTTTTTCAGATGGCCCTTTTGACCGGGGGGCAGTGAGACTTCATTGTAGTGCAGATTTCCTTTGCAAGCTTGCTTGGTTGGCCAAAAAGGGCGTATGCGTTTTTTCCTGAATATATTCAGGAAAAAACGCATACGCACTTTTTGGCCAAGTGTATCATTGTGGACGTTCTGCCTCTTTTCCAATGCTTTGCATGCAATTCCAGTCTACCTCCTGAAATCGGTTTCCTGCAATTCTGCCCCGCATTCAAGTCCTCTTGGCAGCCTTACTTTAATATATTTTTGGACGATACCTGTCATTTATAACTCTGCAGGTTTGTTAATTACAGTGCCCCTGAGCTCCTTTCTTCAACTCGCTTTCTTGTAAGCTGGCCGCAACACCGCAGGATTGCTTCAGGCCCTAGTGTTGTTCCGGCATGGCTCGCTGAGCCTTTGGTTAATTCCTCTTCCTGGTGGGAAATGAGAGTTAAATTTGCCCGTCCAGACACCTCCAGCTAGTCTCTCATTGGTTCTCCCTATTCCTGTTCATTTTCCGCAGAAATTGCAAACTGGGCCAAACAGGAGGTTAAAGGAACTGACTCCCCAAGTGGGGAGAGTGTTAGTAAAGCGTCTGGAATGTTGCACCCGAGTACCAGGGGACGAAAACTGAGACACATTTGAACACGTTTCCCGATCACATGGTGGATCATACTCTGGGTTCCACATGCATGTTTTAGCTGAAGGAAGAATCCCTTAAACCTGGAGAGTTGAGAACCATGGAATGGGTACCATGCAGTATGACTTCAAAGGGTCTGCATTTGCTCACCAAACCTCACCAATCCTATCACTGCTGCGTTTATGCCGCTGTACACACGCTTGATTCTCTTTCGGAGACATATCAATCCATACGTTTTAAGATTCTTACTAGTCAGGTATATTCTTAGGCGTTTAATATGGGGTGTTGAGTCCACTTCGTTGAGCAAGCAGTAGCTCTTGTCTATTACATATTTGGCTTATGGAAAGGTATCTGTGCTAATTTCAATCTCTGGTTTTATGCAGCACCCCAACTCACCTTTCCCCTTAAGTAAGCATAAGTTGGTTTTCTACATTTGAGACCCTATTCTGTTTTGTAATTCAGTTCCTGTGTAGCCAAGTTTACATTACGTGTATTAGTGATATCTTATGATGTTTCTTTTTCTGTGTGACTTATTTCACTTAGAATCATCGTACCTGAATCCACTCATTATGCTGCTACTGGCCTGATGACATAGATTTCATTGCTGAGTGATATTGCATTGTACGTAAGTACCACAACTTCTTTATCCATTTTTCGCTTTCTGCGATATTGAACTTGTACCGTAAATGAGGTTCTTGTAAACAGAGCCGTCCCAAACTTTGGGGTGGCTGTGTATTTTTGATTTTAATTTCCCTAATCTATAGGACCATAAGTGGAAGTGCCCTCGGCTCTGTTGCTTTGTTTTTTAGATGTTTCAGGAAACACCATACACTTCTCCAGAGTGGCTGTTGGTAATTTACATACCGCCCATCAGCCTAACTAGGCTCCCAGTTCTCCATGGCCTGTCCTGCCTTTCTGGATTTTACACTTTTTTCAGATGGCCCTTTTGACCGGGGGGCAGTGAGACTTCATTGTAGAGCAGACTTCCTTTGCAAGCTTACTTGGTTGGCCAAAAAGGGCGTATGCGTTTTTTCCTGAATATATTCAGGAAAAAACGCATACGCCCTTTTTGGCCAAGTGCATCATTGTGGACGTTCTGCCTCTTTTCCTATGCTTTACATGCAATTCCAGTCTACCTCCTGAAATCGGTTTCCTGCAATTCTGCCCCGCTTTCAAGTCCTCTTGGCAGCCTTACTTCAATATATTTTTGGACGATAGCTGTCATTTATTACTCTGCATGTTTGTGAATTACAGAACCCCTGAGCTCCTTTCTTCAACTCGCTTTCTTGTGAGCTGGCCGCAACACCGCAGGATTGCTTCAGGCCCTAGTGTTGTTCCGGCATGGCTCGCTGAGCCTTTGGTTAATTCCTCTTCCTGGTGGGAAATGAGAGTTAAATTTGCCCGTCCAGACACCTCCAGCTAGTCTCTCATTGGTTCTCCCTATTCCTGTTCATTTTCCACAGAAATGGCAAACTGTGCCAAACAGGAGGTTAAAGGCACTGACTCTCCAAGTGGGGAGAGTGTTAGTACTGCGTCTGGAATGTTGCACCCGAGTACCAGGGGACGAAAACTGAGACACATTTGGACACGTTTCCCGATCAGACGGTGGATCATACTCTGGGTTCCACATGCATGTTTTAGCAGAAGGAAGAATACCTTAAACCTGGAGAGTTGAGACCCATGGAATTGGTACCATGCAATATGACTTCAAAGGGTCTGCATTTGCTCACCAAACCTCACCAATCCTATCACTGCTGCGTTTATGCCGCTGTACACACGCTTGATTCTCTTTCGGAGACATATCAATCCATAGGTTTTAAGATTCTTACTAGTCAGGTATATTCTTAGGCGTTTAATATGGGGTGTTGAGTCCACTTCGTTGAGCAAGCAGTAGCTCTTGTCTATTACATATTTGGCTTATGGAAAGGTATCTGTGCTAATTTCAATCTCTGGTTTTATGCAGCACCCCAACTCACCTTTCCCCTTAAGCAAGCATAAGTTGGTTTTCTACATTTGAGACCCTATTCTGTTTTGTAATTCAGTTCCTGTGTAGCCAAGTTTACATTCCTTGTATTAGTGATATCTTATGATGTTTCTTTTTCTGTGTGACTTATTTCACTTAGAATCATCGTACCTGAATCCACTCATTATGCTGCTACTGGCCTGATGACATAGATTTCATTGCTGAGTGATATTGCATTATACGTAAGTACCACAACTTCTTTATCCATTTTTTGCTTTCTGAGATATTGAACTTGTACCGTAAACGAGGTTCTTGTAACCTGAGCTGTCCCAAACTTTGGAGTGGCTGTGTCTTTTTGATTTTAATTTCCCTAAGCTATAGGACCATAAGTGGAAGTGCCCTAGGCTCTGTTGCTTTGTTTTTTAGATGTTTCAGGAAACACCATACACTTCTCCAGAGTGGCTGTTGGCAATTTACATCCCGCCCATCAGCATAACAAGGCTCCCAGTTCTCCATGGCCTGTCCGGCCTTTCTGGATTTTACACTTTTTTCAGATGGCCGTTTTGACCAGGGGGGCAGTGAGACTTCATTGTAGTGCAGATTTCCTTTGCAAGCTTGCTTGGTTGGCCAAAAAGGGCGTATGCGTTTTTTCCTGAATATATTCTGGTAAAAACGCATACGCACTTTTTGGCCAAGTTCATCATCGTGGACGTTCTGCCTCTTTTCCTATGCTTTACATGCAATTCCAGTCTACCTCCTGAAATCGGTTTCCTGCAATTCTGCCCCGCTTTCAAGTCCTCTTGGCAGCCTTACTTCAATATATTTTTGGACGATAGCTGTCATTTATAACTCTGCATGTTTGTGAATTACAGTGCCCCTGAGCTCCTTTCTTCAACTCGCTTTCTTGTGAGCTGGCCGCAACACCGCAGGATTGCTTCAGGCCCTAGTGTTGTTCCGGCATGGCTCGCTGAGCCTTTGGTTAATTCCTCTTCCTGGTGGGAAATGAGAGTTAAATTTGCCCGTCCAGACACCTCCAGCTAGTCTCTCATTGGTTCTCCCTATTCCTGTTCATTTTCCGCAGAAATTGCAAACTGTGCCAAACAGGAGGTTAACGGCACTGACTCTCCAAGTGGGGAGAGTGTTAGTAAAGCGTCTGGAATGTTGCACCCGAGTACCAGGGGACGAAAACTGAGACACATTTGAACACGTTTCCCGATCACACGGTGGATCATACTCTGGGTTCCACATGCATGTTTTAACTGAAGGAAGAATCCCTTCAACCTGGAGAGTTGAGACCCATGGAATGGGTACCATGCAATATGACTTCAAAGGGTCTGCATTTGCTCACCGAACCTCACCAATCCTATCACTGCTGCATTTATGCCGCTGTACACACGCTTGATTCTCTTTTGGAGACATATAAATCCATAGGTTTTAAGATTCTTACTAGTCAGGTATATTCTTAGGCGTTTAATATGGGGTGTTGAGTCCACTTCGTTGAGCAAGCAGTAGCTCTTGTCTATTACATATTTGGCTTATGGAAAGGTATCTGTGCTAATTTCAATCTCTGGTTTTATGCAGCACCCCAACTCACCTTTCCCCTTAAGCAAGCATAAGTTGGTTTTCTACATTTGAGACCCTATTCTGTTTTGTAATTCAGTTCCTGTGTAGCCAAGTTTACATTCCGTGTATTAGTGATATCTTATGATGTTTCTTTTTCTGTGTGACTTATTTCACTTAGAATCATCGTACCTGAATCCACTCATTATGCTGCTACTGGCCTGATGACATAGATTTCATTGCTGAGTGATATTGCATTATACGTAAGTACCACAACTTCTTTATCCATTTTTTGCTTTCTGAGATATTGAACTTGTACCGTAAACGAGGTTCTTGTAACCTGAGCTGTCCCAAACTTTGGGGTGGCTGTGTCTTTTTGATTTTAATTTCCCTATGCTATAGGACCATAAGTGGAAGTGCCCTAGGCTCTGTTGCTTTGTTTTTTAGATGTTTCAGGAAACACCATACACTTCTCCAGAGTGACTGTTGGCAATTTACATCCCGCCCATCAGCATAACACGGCTCCCAGTTCTCCATGGCCTGTCCGGCCTTTCTGGATTTTACACTTTTTTCAGATGGCCGTTTTCACCAGGGGGGCAGTGAGACTTCATTGTAGTGCAGATTTCCTTTGCAAGCTTGCTTGGTTGGCCAAAAAGGGCGTATGCGTTTTTTCCTGAATATATTCAGGAAAAAACGCATACGCACTTTTTGGCCAAGTTCATCATCGTGGACGTTCTGCCTATTTTCCTATGCTTTACATGCAATTCCAGTCTACCTCCTGAAATCGGTTTCCTGCAATTCTGCCAGGCTTTCAAGTCCTCTTGGCAGCCTTACTTCAATATATTTTTGGACGATAGCTGTCATTTATAACTCTGCATGTTTGTGAATTACAGTGCCCCTGAGCTCCTTTCTTCAACTCGCTTTCTTGTGAGCTGTCCGCAACACCGCAGGATTGCTTCATGCCCTAGTGTGGTTCTGGCATGGCACGCTGAGCCTTTGGTTAATTCCTCTTTCTGGTGGGAAATGAGAGTTAAATTTGCCCGACCAGACACCTCCAGCTAGTCTCTCATTGGTTCTCCCTATTCCTGTTCATTTTCCGCAGAAATGGCAAACTGTGCCAAACAGGAGGTTAAAGGCACTGACTCTCCAAGTGGGGAGAGTGTTAGTAAAGCGTCTGGAATGTTGCACCCGAGTACCAGGGGATGAAAACTGAGATACATTTGAACACGTTTCCCGATCACATGGTGGATCATACTCTGGGTTCCACATGCATGTTTTAACTGAAGGAAGAATCCCTTCAACCTGGAGAGTTGAGACCCATGGAATGGGTACCATGCAATATGACTTCAAAGGGTCTGCATTTGCTCACCGAACCTCACCAATCCTATCACTGCTGCATTTATGCCGCTGTACACACGCTTGATTCTCTTTTGGAGACATATAAATCCATAGGTTTTAAGATTCTTACTAGTCAGGTATATTCTTAGGCGTTTAATATGGGGTGTTGAGTCCACTTCGTTGAGCAAGCAGTAGCTCTTGTCTATTACATATTTGGCTTATGGAAAGGTATCTGTGCTAATTTCAATCTCTGGTTTTATGCAGCACCCCAACTCACCTTTCCCCTTAAGCAAGCATAAGTTGGTTTTCTACATTTGAGACCCTATTCTGTTTTGTAATTCAGTTCCTGTGTAGCCAAGTTTACATTCCGTGTATTAGTGATATCTTATGATGTTTCTTTTTCTGTGTGACTTATTTCACTTAGAATCATCGTACCTGAATCCACTCATTATGCTGCTACTGGCCTGATGACATAGATTTCATTGCTGAGTGATATTGCATTATACGTAAGTACCACAACTTCTTTATCCATTTTTTGCTTTCTGAGATATTGAACTTGTACCGTAAACGAGGTTCTTGTAACCTGAGCTGTCCCAAACTTTGGGGTGGCTGTGTCTTTTTGATTTTAATTTCCCTATGCTATAGGACCATAAGTGGAAGTGCCCTAGGCTCTGTTGCTTTGTTTTTTAGATGTTTCAGGAAACACCATACACTTCTCCAGAGTGGCTGTTGGCAATTTACATCCCGCCCATCAGCATAACAAGGCTCCCAGTTCTCCATGGCCTGTCCGGCCTTTCTGGATTTTACACTTTTTTCAGATGGCCGTTTTGACCAGGGGGGCAGTGAGACTTCATTGTAGTGCAGATTTCCTTTGCAAGCTTGCTTGGTTGGCCAAAAAGGGCGTATGCGTTTTTTCCTGAATATATTCAGGAAAAAACGCATACGCACTTTTTGGCCAAGTTCATCATCGTGGACGTTCTGCCTCTTTTCCTATGCTTTACATGCAATTCCAGTCTACCTCCTGAAATCGGTTTCCTGCAATTCTGCCAGGCTTTCAAGTCCTCTTGGCAGCCTTACTTTAATATATTTTTGGACGATAGCTGTCATTTATAACTCTGCATGTTTGTGAATTACAGTGCCCCTGAGCTCCTTTCTTCAACTCGCTTTCTTGTGAGCTGGCCGCAACACCGCAGGATTGCTTCATGCCCTAGTGTGGTTCTGGCATGGCACGCTGAGCCTTTGGTTAATTCCTCTTTCTGGTGGGAAATGAGAGTTAAATTTGCCCGTCCAGACACCTCCAGCTAGTCTCTCATTGGTTCTCCCTATTCCTGTTCATTTTCCGCAGAAATGGCAAACTGTGCCAAACAGGAGGTTAAAGGCACTGACTCTCCAAGTGGGGAGAGTGTTAGTACTGCGTCTGGAATGTTGCACCCGAGTACCAGGGGACGAAAACTGAGACACATTTGGACACGTTTCCCGATCAGACGGTGGATCATACTCTGGGTTCCACATACATGTTTTAGCAGAAGGAAGAATACCTTAAACCTGGAGAGTTGAGACCCATGGAATTGGTACCATGCAATATGACTTCAAAGGGTCTGCATTTGCTCATCAAACCTCACCAATCCTATCAATGCTGCGTTTATGCCGCTGTACACACGCTTGATTCTCTTTCGGAGACATATCAATCCATAGGTTTTAAGATTCTTACTAGTCAGGTATATTCTTAGGCGTTTAATATGGGGTGTTGAGTCCACTTCGTTGAGCAAGCAGTAGCTCTTGTCTATTACATATTTGGCTTATGGAAAGGTATCTGTGTTAATTTCAATCTCTGGTTTTATGCAGCACCCCAACTCACCTTTCCCCTTAAGCAAGCATAAGTTGGTTTTCTGCAACTGAGACCCTGTTCTGTTTTGTAATTCAGTTCCTGTGTAGCCAAGTTTACATTCCGTGTAGTAGTGATATCTTATGATGTTTCTTTTTCTGTGTGACTTATTTCACTTAGAATCATCGTACCTGAATCCACTCATTATGCTGCTACTGGCCTGATGACATAGATTTCATTGCTGAGTGATATTGCATTGTACGTAAGTACCACAACTTCTTTATCCATTTTTCGCTTTCTGCGATATTGAACTTGTACCCTAAACGAGGTTCTTGTAAACAGAGCCGTCCTAAACTTTGGGGTGGCTGTGTCTTTTTGATTTTAATTTCCCTAATCTATAGGACCAGAAATGGAAGTGCCCTAGGCTCTGTTGCTTTGTTTTTTAGATGTTTCAGGAAACACCATTCACTTCTCCAGAGTGGGTGTTGGCAATTTACATCCCGCCCATCAGCATAACAAGGCTCCCAGTTCTCCATGGCCTGTCCTGCCTTTCTGGATTTTACACTTTTTTCAGATGGCCCTTTTGACCAGGGGGGCAGTGAGACTTCATTGTAGTGCAGATTTCCTTTGCAAGCTTGCTTGGTTGGCCAAAAAGGGCGTATGCGTTTTTTCCTGAATATATTCAGGAAAAAACGCATACGCACTTTTTGGCCAAGTTCATCATCGTGGACGTTCTGCCTCTTTTCCTATGCTTTACATGCAATTCCAGTCTACCTCCTGAAATCGGTTTCCTGCAATTCTGCCCCGCTTTCAAGTCCTCTTGGCAGCCTTACTTCAATATATTTTTGGACGATAGCTGTCATTTATAACTCTGCATGTTTGTGAATTACAGTGCCCCTGAGCTCCTTTCTTCAACTCGCTTTCTTGTGAGCTGGCCGCAACACCGCAGGATTGCTTCATGCCCTAGTGTGGTTCTGGCATGGCACGCTGAGCCTTTGGTTAATTCCTCTTTCTGGTGGGAAATGAGAGTTAAATTTGCCCGTCCAGACACCTCCAGCTAGTCTCTCATTGGTTCTCCCTATTCCTGTTCATTTTCCGCAGAAATGGCAAACTGTGCCAAACAGGAGGTTAAAGGCACTGACTCTCCAAGTGGGGAGAGTGTTAGTAAAGCGTCTGGAATGTTGCACCCGAGTACCAGGGGACGAAAACTGAGATACATTTGAACACGTTTCCCGATCACATGGTGGATCATACTCTGGGTTCCACATGCATGTTTTAACTGAAGGAAGAATCCCTTCAACCTGGAGAGTTGAGACCCATGGAATGGGTACCATGCAATATGACTTCAAAGGGTCTGCATTTGCTCACCGAACCTCACCAATCCTATCACTGCTGCATTTATGCCGCTGTACACATGCTTGATTCTCTTTTGGAGACATATAAATCCATAGGTTTTAAGATTCTTACTAGTCAGGTATATTCTTAGGCGTTTAATATGGGGTGTTGAGTCCACTTCGTTGAGCAAGCAGTAGCTCTTGTCTATTACATATTTGGCTTATGGAAAGGTATCTGTGCTAATTTCAATCTCTGGTTTTATGCAGCACCCCAACTCACCTTTCCCCTTAAGCAAGCATAAGTTGGTTTTCTACATTTGAGACCCTATTCTGTTTTGTAATTCAGTTCCTGTGTAGCCAAGTTTACATTCCGTGTATTAGTGATATCTTATGATGTTTCTTTTTCTGTGTGACTTATTTCACTTAGAATCATCGTACCTGAATCCACTCATTATGCTGCTACTGGCCTGATGACATAGATTTCATTGCTGAGTGATATTGCATTACACGTAAGTACCACAACTTCTTTATCCATTTTTTGCTTTCTGAGATATTGAACTTGTACCGTAAACGAGGTTCTTGTAACCTGAGCTGTCCCAAACTTTGGGGTGGCTGTGTCTTTTTGATTTTAATTTCCCTAAGCTATAGGACCATAAGTGGAAGTGCCCTAGGCTCTGTTGCTTTGTTTTTTAGATGTTTCAGGAAACACCATACACTTCTCCAGAGTGGCTGTTGGCAATTTACATCCCGCCCATCAGCATAACAAGGCTCCCAGTTCTCCATGGCCTGTCCGGCCTTTCTGGATTTTACACTTTTTTCAGATGGCCCTTTTGACCGGGGGGCAGTGAGACTTCATTGTAGTGCAGATTTCTTTGCAAGCTTGCTTGGTTGGCCAAAAAGGGCGTATGCGTTTTTTCCTGAATATATTCAGGAAAAAACGCATACGCCCTTTTTGGCCAAGTGCATCATTGTGGACGTTCTGCCTCTTTTCCTATGCTTTACATGCAATTCCAGTCTACCTCCTGAAATCGGTTTCCTGCAATTCTGCCCCGCTTTCAAGTCCTCTTGGCAGCCTTACTTCAATATATTTTTGGACGATAACTGTCATTTAGAACTCTGCAGGTTTGTGAATTACAGTACCCCTGAGTTCCTTTCTTCAACTCGCTTTCTTGTGAGCTGGCCGCAACACCGCAGGATTGCTTCAGGCCCTAGTGTTGTTCCGGCATGGCTCGCTGAGCCTTTGGTTAATTCCTCTTCCTGGTGGGAAATGAGAGTTAAATTTGCCCGTCCAGACACCTGCAGCTAGTCTCTCATTGGTTCTCCCTATTCCTGTTCATTTTCCGCAGAAATTGCAAACTGGGCCAAACAGGAGGTTAAAGGCACTGACTCCCCAAGTGGGGAGAGTGTTAGTAAAGCGTCTGGAATGTTGCACCCGAGTACCAGGGGACGAAAACTGAGACACATTTGAACACGTTTCCCGATCACACGGTGGATCATACTCTGGGTTCCACATGCATGTTTTAGCTGAAGGAAGAATCCCTTAAACCTGGAGAGTTGAGAACCATGGAATGGGTACCATGCAATATGACTTCAAAGGGTCTGCATTTGCTCACCGAACCTCACCAATCCTATCACTGCGGCGTTTATGTCGCTGTACACATGCTTGATTCTCTTTCGGAGACATATAAATCCATAGGTTTTAAGATTCTTACTAGTCAGGTATATTCTTAGGCGTTTAATATGGGGTGTTGAGTCCACTTCGTTGAGCAAGCAGTAGCTCTTGTCTATTACATATTTGGCTTATGGAAAGGTATCTGTGTTAATTTCAATCTCTGGTTTTATGCAGCACCCCAACTCACCTTTCCCCTTAAGCAAGCATAAGTTGGTTTTCTGCAACTGAGACCCTGTTCTGTTTTGTAATTCAGTTCCTGTGTAGCCAAGTTTACATTCCGTGTAGTAGTGATATCTTATGATGTTTCTTTTTCTGTGTGACTTATTTCACTTAGAATCATCGTACCTGAATCCACTCATTATGCTGCTACTGGCCTGATGACATAGATTTCATTGCTGAGTGATATTGCATTGTACGTAAGTACCACAACTTCTTTATCCATTTTTCGCTTTCTGCGATATTGAACTTGTACCCTAAACGAGGTTCTTGTAAACAGAGCCGTCCTAAACTTTGGGGTGGCTGTGTCTTTTTGATTTTAATTTCCCTAATCTATAGGACCAGAAATGGAAGTGCCCTAGGCTCTGTTGCTTTGTTTTTTAGATGTTTCAGGAAACACCATTCACTTCTCCAGAGTGGGTGTTGGCAATTTACATCCCGCCCATCAGCATAACAAGGCTCCCAGTTCTCCATGGCCTGTCCTGCCTTTCTGGATTTTACACTTTTTTCAGATGACCCTTTTGACCGGGGGGCAGTGAGACTTCATTGTAGTGCAGATTTCCTTTGCAAGCTTGCTTGTTTGGCCAAAAAGGGCGTATGCGTATTTTCCTGAATATATTCAGGAAAGAACGCATATGCACTTTTTGGCCAAGTGCATCATTGTGGACGTTCTGCCTCTTTTCCTATTCTTTACATGCAATACCAGTCTACCTCCTGAAATCGGTTTCCTGCAATTCTGCCCCTCTTTCAAGTCCTCTTGGCAGCCTTACTTCAATATATTTTTGGACGATAGCGGTCATTTATAACTCTGCAGGTTTGTTAATTACAGTGCCCCTGAGCTCCTTTCTTCAACTCGCTTTCTTGTGAGCTGGCCGCAACACCGCAGGATTGCTTCAGGCCCTAGTGTGGTTCCGGCATGGCTCGCTGAGCCTTTGGTTAATTCCTCTTCCTGGTGGGAAATGAGAGTTAAATTTGCCCGTCCAGACACCTCCAGCTAGTCTCTCATTGGTTCTCCCTATTCCTGTTCATTTTCCGCAGAAATTGCAAACTGGGCCAAACAGGAGGTTAAAGGCACTGACTCTCCAAGTGGGGAGAGTGTTAGTAAAGCGTCTGGAATGTTGCACCCGAGTACCAGGGGACGAAAACTGAGATACATTTGAACACGTTTCCCGATCACATGGTGGATCATACTCTGGGTTCCACATGCATGTTTTAACTGAAGGAAGAATCCCTTCAACCTGGAGAGTTGAGATCCATGGAATGGGTACCATGCAATATGACTTCAAAGGGTCTGCATTTGCTCACCGAACCTCACCAATCCTATCACTGCTGCATTTATGCCGCTGTACACACGCTTGATTCTCTTTTGGAGACATATAAATCCATAGGTTTTAAGATTCTTACTAGTCAGGTATATTCTTAGGCGTTTAATATGGGGTGTTGAGTCCACTTCGTTGAGCAAGCAGTAGCTCTTGTCTATTACATATTTGGCTTATGGAAAGGTATCTGTGCTAATTTCAATCTCTGGTTTTATGCAGCACCCCAACTCACCTTTCCCCTTAAGCAAGCATAAGTTGGTTTTCTACATTTGAGACCCTATTCTGTTTTGTAATTCAGTTCCTGTGTAGCCAAGTTTACATTCCGTGTATTAGTGATATCTTATGATGTTTCTTTTTCTGTGTGACTTATTTCACTTAGAATCATCGTACCTGAATCCACTCATTATGCTGCTACTGGCCTGATGACATAGATTTCATTGCTGAGTGATATTGCATTATACGTAAGTACCACAACTTCTTTATCCATTTTTTGCTTTCTGAGATATTGAACTTGTACCGTAAACGAGGTTCTTGTAACCTGACCTGTCCCAAATTTTGGGGTGGCTGTGTCTTTTTGATTTTAGTTTCCCTAAGCTATAGGACCATAAGTGGAAGTGCCCTCGGCTCTGTTGCTTTGTTTTTTAGATGTTTCAGGAAACACCATACACTTCTCCAGAGTGGCTGTTGGCAATTTACATCCCGCCCATCAGCATAACAAAGCTCCCAGTTCTCCATGGCCTGTCCGGCCTTTCTGGATTTTACACTTTTTTCAGATGGCCGTTTTGACCAGGGGGGCAGTGAGACTTCATTGTAGTGCAGATTTCCTTTGCAAGCTTGCTTGGTTGGCCAAAAAGGGCGTATGCGTTTTTTCCTGAATATATTCAGGAAAAAAGGCATACGCCCTTTTTGGCCAAGTTCATCATCGTGGACGTTCTGCCTCTTTTCCTATGCTTTACATGCAATTCCAGTCTACCTCCTGAAATCGGTTTCCTGCAATTCTGCCCCGCTTTCAAGAACTCTTGGCAGCCTTACTTCAATATATTTTTGGATGATAGCTGTCATTTATAACTGTGCATGTTTGTGAATTACAGTGCCCCTGAGCTCCTTTCTTCAACTCGCTTTCTTGTGAGCTGGCCGCAACACCGCAGGATTGCTTCATGCCCTAGTGTGGTACTGGCATGGCACGCTGAGCCTTTGGTTAATTCCTCTTTCTGGTGGGAAATGAGAGTTAAATTTGCCCGTCCAGACACCTCCAGCTAGTCTCTCATTGGTTCTCCCTATTCCTGTTCATTTTCCGCAGAAATGGCAAACTGTGCCAAACAGGAGGTTAAAGGCACTGACTCTCCAAGTGGGGAGAGTGTTAGTAAAGCATCTGGAATGTTGCACCCGAGTACCAGGGGACGAAAACTGAGATACATTTGAACATGTTTCCCGATCACATGGTGGATCATACTCTGGGTTCCACATGCATGTTTTAACTGAAGGAAGAATCCCTTCAACCTGGAGAGTTGAGACCCATGGAATGGGTACCATGCAATATGACTTCAAAGGGTCTGCATTTGCTCACCGAACCTCACCAATCCTATCACTGCTGCATTTATGCCACTGTACACACGCTTGATTCTCTTTTGGAGACATATAAATCCATAGGTTTTAAGATTCTTACTAGTCAGGTATATTCTTAGGCGTTTAATATGGGGTGTTGAGTCCACTTCGTTGAGCAAGCAGTAGCTCTTGTCTATTACATATTTGGCTTATGGAAAGGTATCTGTGCTAATTTCAATCTCTGGTTTTATGCAGCACCCCAACTCACCTTTCCCCTTAAGTAAGCATAAGTTGGTTTTCTACATTTGAGACCCTATTCTGTTTTGTAATTCAGTTCCTGTGTAGCCAAGTTTACATTACGTGTATTAGTGATATCTTATGATGTTTCTTTTTCTGTGTGACTTATTTTACTTAGAATCATCGTACCTGAATCCACTCATTATGCTGCTACTGGCCTGATGACATAGATTTCATTGCTGAGTGATATTGCATTGTACGTAAGTACCACAACTTCTTTATCCATTTTTCGCTTTCTGCGATATTGAACTTGTACCGTAAACGAGGTTCTTGTAAACAGAGCCGTCCCAAACTTTGGGGTGGCTGTGTCTTTTTGATTTTAATTTCCCTAATCTATAGGACCATAAGTGGAAGTGCCCTCGGCTCTGTTGCTTTGTTTTTTAGATGTTTCAGGAAACACCATACACTTCTCCAGAGTGGCTGTTGGTAATTTACATCCCGCCCATCAGCCTAACTAGGCTCCCAGTTCTCCATGGCCTGTCCTGCCTTTCTGGATTTTACACTTTTTTCAGATGGCCCTTTTGACCGGGGGGCAGTGAGACTTCATTGTAGTGCAGATTTCCTTTGCAAGCTTGCTTGGTTGGCCAAAAAGGGCGTATGCGTTTTTTCCTGAATATATTCAGGAAAAAACGCATACGCTCTTTTTGGCCAAGTGCATCATTGTGGACGTTCTGCCTCTTTTCCTATGCTTTACATGCAATTCCAGTCTACCTCCTGAAATCGGTTTCCTGCAATTCTGCCCCGCTTTCAAGTCCTCTTGGCAGCCTTACTTCAATATATTTTTGGACGATAACTGTCATTTAGAACTCTGCAGGTTTGTGAATTACAGTACCCCTGAGCTCCTTTCTTCAACTCGCATTGTTGTGAGCTGGCCGCAACACCGCAGGATTGCTTCAGGCCCTAGTGTTGTTCCGGCATGGCTCGCTGAGCCTTTGGTTAATTCCTCTTCCTGGTGGGAAATGAGAGTTAAATTTGCCCGTCCAGACACCTCCAGCTAGTCTCTCATTGGTTCTCCCTATTCCTGTTCATTTTCCGCAGAAATTGCAAACTGGGCCAAACAGGAGGTTAAAGGCACTGACTCCCCAAGTGGGGAGAGTGTTAGTAAAGCGTCTGGAATGTTGCACCCGAGTACCAGGGGACGAAAACTGAGACACATTTGAACACGTTTCCCGATCACACGGTGGATCATACTCTGGGTTCCACATGCATGTTTTAGCTGAAGGAAGAATCCCTTAAACCTGGAGAGTTGAGAACCATGGAATGGGTACCATGCAATATGACTTCAAAGGGTCTGCATTTGCTCACCGAACCTCACCAATCCTATCACTGCTGCGTTTATGTCGCTGTACACATGCTTGATTCTCTTTCGGAGACATATAAATCCATAGGTTTTAAGATTCTTACTAGTCAGGTATATTCTTAGGCGTTTAATATGGGGTGTTGAGTCCACTTCGTTGAGCAAGCAGTAGCTCTTGTCTATTACATATTTGGCTTATGGAAAGGTATCTGTGTTAATTTCAATCTCTGGTTTTATGCAGCACCCCAACTCACCTTTCCCCTTAAGCAAGCATAAGTTGGTTTTCTGCAACTGAGACCCTGTTCTGTTTTGTAATTCAGTTCCTGTGTAGCCAAGTTTACATTCCGTGTAGTAGTGATATCTTATGATGTTTCTTTTTCTGTGTGACTTATTTCACTTAGAATCATCGTACCTGAATCCACTCATTATGCTGCTACTGGCCTGATGACATAGATTTCATTGCTGAGTGATATTGCATTGTACGTAAGTACCACAACTTCTTTATCCATTTTTCGCTTTCTGCGATATTGAACTTGTACCCTAAACGAGGTTCTTGTAAACAGAGCCGTCCTAAACTTTGGGGTGGCTGTGTCTTTTTGATTTTAAATTCCCTAATCTATAGGACCAGAAATGGAAGTGCCCTAGGCTCTGTTGCTTTGTTTTTTAGATGTTTCAGGAAACACCATTCACTTCTCCAGAGTGGGTGTTGGCAATTTACATCCCGCCCATCAGCATAACAAGGCTCCCAGTTCTCCATGGCCTGTCCTGCCTTTCTGGATTTTACACTTTTTTCAGATGACCCTTTTGACCGGGGGGCAGTGAGACTTCATTGTAGTGCAGATTTCCTCTGCAAGCTTGCTGGTTTGGCCAAAAAGGGCGTATGCGTATTTTCCTGAATATATTCAGGAAAGAACGCATATGCACTTTTTGGCCAAGTGCATCATTGTGGACGTTCTGCCTCTTTTCCTATTCTTTACATGCAATACCAGTCTACCTCCTGAAATCGGTTTCCTGCAATTCTGCCCCTCTTTCATGTCCTCTTGGCAGCCTTACTTCAATATATTTTTGGACGATAGCAGTCATTTATAACTCTGCAGGTTTGTTAATTACAGGGCCCCTGAGCTCCTTTCTTCAACTCGCTTTCTTGTGAGCTGGCCGCAACACCGCAGGATTGCTTCAGGCCCTAGTGTGGTTCCGGCATGGCTCGCTGAGCCTTTGGTTAATTCCTCTTCCTGGTGGGAAATGAGAGTTAAATTTGCCCGTCCAGACACCTCCAGCTAGTCTCTCATTGGTTCTCCCTATTCCTGTTCATTTTCCGCAGAAATTGCAAACTGGGCCAAACAGGAGGTTAAAGGCACTGACTCTCCAAGTGGGGAGAGTGTTAGTAAAGCGTCTGGAATGTTGCACCCGAGTACCAGGGGACGAAAACTGAGATACATTTGAACACGTTTCCCGATCACATGGTGGATCATACTCTGGGTTCCACATGCATGTTTTAACTGAAGGAAGAATCCCTTCAACCTGGAGAGTTGAGACCCATGGAATGGGTACCATGCAATATGACTTCAAAGGGTCTGCATTTGCTCACCGAACCTCACCAATCCTATCACTGCTGCATTTATGCCGCTGTACACACGCTTGATTCTCTTTTGGAGACATATAAATCCATAGGTTTTAAGATTCTTACTAGTCAGGTATATTCTTAGGCGTTTAATATGGGGTGTTGAGTCCACTTCGTTGAGCAAGCAGTAGCTCTTGTCTATTACATATTTGGCTTATGGAAAGGTATCTGTGCTAATTTCAATCTCTGGTTTTATGCAGCACCCCAACTCACCTTTCCCCTTAAGCAAGCATAAGTTGGTTTTCTACATTTGAGACCCTATTCTGTTTTGTAATTCAGTTCCTGTGTAGCCAAGTTTACATTCCGTGTATTAGTGATATCTTATGATGTTTCTTTTTCTGTGTGACTTATTTTACTTAGAATCATCGTACCTGAATCCACTCATTATGCTGCTACTGGCCTGATGACATAGATTTCATTGCTGAGTGATATTGCATTATACGTAAGTACCACAACTTCTTTATCCATTTTTTGCTTTCTGAGATATTGAACTTGTACCGTAAACGAGGTTCTTGTAACCTGAGCTGTCCCAAACTTTGGGGTGGCTGTGTCTTTTTGATTTTAATTTCCCTAAGCTATAGGACCATAAGTGGAAGTGCCCTAGGCTCTGTTGCTTTGTTTTTTAGATGTTTCAGGAAACACCATACACTTCTCCAGAGTGGCTGTTGGCAATTTACATCCCGCCCATCAGCATAACAAGGCTCCCAGTTCTCCATGGCCTGTCCGGCCTTTCTGGATTTTACACTTTTTTCAGATGGCCGTTTTGACCAGGGGGGCAGTGAGACTTCATTGTAGTGCAGATTTCCTTTGCAAGCTTGCTTGGTTGGCCAAAAAGGGCGTATGCGTTTTTTCCTGAATATATTCAGGAAAAAACGCATACGCACTTTTTGGCCAAGTTCATCATCGTGGACGTTCTGCCTCTTTTCCTATGCTTTACATGCAATTCCAGTCTACCTCCTGAAATCGATTTCCTGCAATTCTGCCCCGCTTTCAAGTCCTCTTGGCAGCCTTACTTCAATATATTTTTGGACGATAGCTGTCATTTATAACTCTGCATGTTTGTGAATTACAGTGCCCCTGAGCTCCTTTCTTCAACTCGCTTTCTTGTGAGCTGGTCGCAACACCGCAGGATTGCTTCATGCCCTAGTGTGGTTCTGGCATGGCACGCTGAGCCTTTGGTTAATTCCTCTTTCTGGTGGGAAATGAGAGTTAAATTTGCCCGTCCAGACACCTCCAGCTAGTCTCTCATTGGTTCTCCCTATTCCTGTTCATTTTCCGCAGAAATGGCAAACTGTGCCAAACAGGAGGTTAAAGGCACTGACTCTCCAAGTGGGGAGAGTGTTAGTACTGCGTCTGGAATGTTGCACCCGAGTACCAGGGGACGAAAACTGAGACACATTTGGACACGTTTCCCGATCAGACGGTGGATCATACTCTGGGTTCCACATGCATGTTTTAGCAGAAGGAAGAATACATTAAACCTGGAGAGTTGAGACCCATGGAATTGGTACCATGCAATATGACTTCAAAGGGTCTGCATTTGCTCACCAAACCTCACCAATCCTATCACTGCTGCGTTTATGCCGCTGTACACACGCTTGATTCTCTTTCGGAGACATATCAATCCATAGGTTTTAAGATTCTTACTAGTCAGGTATATTCTTAGGCGTTTAATATGGGGTGTTGAGTCCACTTCGTTGAGCAAGCAGTAGCTCTTGTCTATTACATATTTGGCTTATGGAAAGGTATCTGTGCTAATTTCAATCTCTGGTTTTATGCAGCACCCCAACTCACCTTTCCCCTTAAGCAAGCATAAGTTGGTTTTCTACATTTGAGACCCTATTCTGTTTTGTAATTCAGTTCCTGTGTAGCCAAGTTTACATTCCGTGTATTAGTGATATCTTATGATGTTTCTTTTTCTGTGTGACTTATTTCACTTAGAATCATCGTACCTGAATCCACTCATTATGCTGCTACTGGCCTGATGACATAGATTTCATTGCTGAGTGATATTGCATTGTACGTAAGTACCACAACTTCTTTATCCATTTTTCGCTTTCTGCGATATTGAACTTGTACCGTAAATGAGGTTCTTGTAAACAGAGCCGTCCCAAACTTTGGGGTGGCTGTGTCTTTTTGATTTTAATTTCCCTAATCTATAGGACCATAAGTGGAAGTGCCCTCGGCTCTGTTGCTTTGTTTTTTAGATGTTTCAGGAAACACCATACACTTCTCCAGAGTGGCTGTTGGTAATTTACATCCCGCCCATCAGCCTAACTAGGCTCCCAGTTCTCCATGGCCTGTCCTGCCTTTCTGGATTTTACACTTTTTTCAGATGGCCCTTTTGACCGGGGGGCAGTGAGACTTCATTGTAGTGCAGATTTCCTTTGCAAGCTTGCTTGGTTGGCCAAAAAGGGCGTATGCGTTTTTTCCTGAATATATTCAGGAAAAAACGCATATGCCCTTTTTGGCCAAGTGCATCATTGTGGACGTTCTGCCTCTTTTCCTATGCTTTACATGCAATTCCAGTCTACCTCCTGAAATCGGTTTCCTGCAATTCTGCCCCGCTTTCAAGTCCTCTTGGCAGCCTTACTTCAATATATTTTTGGACGATAACTGTCATTTAGAACTCTGCAGGTTTGTGAATTACAGTACCCCTGAGCTCCTTTCTTCAACTCGCATTCTTGTGAGCTGGCCGCAACACCGCAGGATTGCTTCAGGCCCTAGTGTGGTTCCGGCATGGCTCGCTGAGCCTTTGGTTAATTCCTCTTCCTGGTGGGAAATGAGAGTTAAATTTGCCCGTCCAGACACCTCCAGCTAGTCTCTCATTGGTTCTCCCTATTCCTGTTCATTTTCCGCAGAAATTGCAAACTGGGCCAAACAGGAGGTTAAAGGCACTGACTCCCCAAGTGGGGAGAGTGTTAGTAAAGCGTCTGGAATGTTGCACCCGAGTACCAGGGGACGAAAACTGAGACACATTTGAACACGTTTCCCGATCACACGGTGGATCATACTCTGGGTTCCACATGCATGTTTTAGCTGAAGGAAGAATCCCTTAAACCTGGAGAGTTGAGAACCATGGAATGGGTACCATGCAATATGACTTCAAAGGGTCTGCATTTGCTCACCGAACCTCACCAATCCTATCACTGCTGCGTTTATGTCGCTGTACACATGCTTGATTCTCTTTCGGAGACATATAAATCCATAGGTTTTAAGATTCTTACTAGTCAGGTATATTCTTAGGCGTTTAATATGGGGTGTTGAGTCCACTTCGTTGAGCAAGCAGTAGCTCTTGTCTATTACATATTTGGCTTATGGAAAGGTATCTGTGTTAATTTCAATCTCTGGTTTTATGCAGCACCCCAACTCACCTTTCCCCTTAAGCAAGCATAAGTTGGTTTTCTGCAACTGAGACCCTGTTCTGTTTTGTAATTCAGTTCCTGTGTAGCCAAGTTTACATTCCGTGTAGTAGTGATATCTTATGATGTTTCTTTTTCTGTGTGACTTATTTCACTTAGAATCATCGTACCTGAATCCACTCATTATGCTGCTACTGGCCTGATGACATAGATTTCATTGCTGAGTGATATTGCATTGTACGTAAGTACCACAACTTCTTTATCCATTTTTCGCTTTCTGCGATATTGAACTTGTACCCTAAACGAGGTTCTTGTAAACAGAGCCGTCCTAAACTTTGGGGTGGCTGTGTCTTTTTGATTTTAATTTCCCTAATCTATAGGACCAGAAATGGAAGTGCCCTAGGCTCTGTTGCTTTGTTTTTTAGATGTTTCAGGAAACACCATTCACTTCTCCAGAGTGGGTGTTGGCAATTTACATCCCGCCCATCAGCATAACAAGGCTCCCAGTTCTCCATGGCCTGTCCTGCCTTTCTGGATTTTACACTTTTTTCAGATGACCCTTTTGATCGGGGGGCAGTGAGACTTCATTGTAGTGCAGATTTCCTCTGCAAGCTTGCTGGTTTGGCCAAAAAGGGCGTATGCGTATTTTCCTGAATATATTCAGGAAAGAACGCATATGCACTTTTTGGCCAAGTGCATCATTGTGGACGTTCTGCCTCTTTTCCTATTCTTTACATGCAATACCAGTCTACCTCCTGAAATCGGTTTCCTGCAATTCTGCCCCTCTTTCATGTCCTCTTGGCAGCCTTACTTCAATATATTTTTGGACGATAGCGGTCATTTATAACTCTGCAGGTTTGTTAATTACAGGGCCCCTGAGCTCCTTTCTTCAACTCGCTTTCTTGTGAGCTGGCCGCAACACCGCAGGATTGCTTCAGGCCCTAGTGTGGTTCCGGCATGGCTCGCTGAGCCTTTGGTTAATTCCTCTTCCTGGTGGGAAATGAGAGTTAAATTTGCCCGTCCAGACACCTCCAGCTAGTCTCTCATTGGTTCTCCCTATTCCTGTTCATTTTCCGCAGAAATTGCAAACTGGGCCAAACAGGAGGTTAAAGGCACTGACTCTCCAAGTGGGGAGAGTGTTAGTAAAGCGTCTGGAATGTTGCACCCGAGTACCAGGGGACGAAAACTGAGATACATTTGAACACGTTTCCCGATCACATGGTGGATCATACTCTGGGTTCCACATGCATGTTTTAACTGAAGGAAGAATCCCTTCAACCAGGAGAGTTGAGACCCATGGAATGGGTACCATGCAATATGACTTCAAAGGGTCTGCATTTGCTCACCGAACCTCACCAATCCTATCACTGCTGCATTTATGCCGCTGTACACACGCTTGATTCTCTTTTGGAGACATATAAATCCATAGGTTTTAAGATTCTTACTAGTCAGGTATATTCTTAGGCGTTTAATATGGGGTGTTGAGTCCACTTCGTTGAGCAAGCAGTAGCTCTTGTCTATTACATATTTGGCTTATGGAAAGGTATCTGTGCTAATTTCAATCTCTGGTTTTATGCAGCACCCCAACTCACCTTTCCCCTTAAGCAAGCATAAGTTGGTTTTCTACATTTGAGACCCTATTCTGTTTTGTAATTCAGTTCCTGTGTAGCCAAGTTTACATTCCGTGTATTAGTGATATCTTATGATGTTTCTTTTTCTGTGTGACTTATTTTACTTAGAATCATCGTACCTGAATCCACTCATTATGCTGCTACTGGCCTGATGACATAGATTTCATTGCTGAGTTATATTGCATTATACGTAAGTACCACAACTTCTTTATCCATTTTTTGCTTTCTGAGATATTGAACTTGTACCGTAAACGAGGTTCTTGTAACCTGAGCTGTCCCAAACTTTGGGGTGGCTGTGTCTTTTTGATTTTAATTTCCCTAAGCTATAGGACCATAAGTGGAAGTGCCCTAGGCTCTGTTGCTTTGTTTTTTAGATGTTTCAGGAAACACCATACACTTCTCCAGAGTGGCTGTTGGCAATTTACATCCCGCCCATCAGCATAACAAGGCTCCCAGTTCTCCATGGCCTGTCCGGCCTTTCTGGATTTTACACTTTTTTCAGATGGCCGTTTTGACCAGGGGGGCAGTGAGACTTCATTGTAGTGCAGATTTCCTTTGCAAGCTTGCTTGGTTGGCCAAAAAGGGCGTATGCGTTTTTTCCTGAATATATTCAGGAAAAAACGCATATGCACTTTTTGGCCAAGTTCATCATCGTGGACGTTCTGCCTCTTTTCCTATGCTTTACATGCAATTCCAGTCTACCTCCTGAAATCGGTTTCCTGCAATTCTGCCCCGCTTTCAAGTCCTCTTGGCAGCCTTACTTCAATATATTTTTGGACGATAGCTGTCATTTATAACTCTGCATGTTTGTGAATTACAGTGCCCCTGAGCTCCTTTCTTCAACTCGCTTTCTTGTGAGCTGGCCGCAACACCGCAGGATTGCTTCATGCCCTAGTGTGGTTCTGGCATGGCACGCTGAGCCTTTGGTTAATTCCTCTTTCTGGTGGGAAATGAGAGTTAAATTTGCCCGTCCAGACACCTCCAGCTAGTCTCTCATTGGTTCTCCCTATTCCTGTTCATTTTCCGCAGAAATGGCAAACTGTGCCAAACAGGAGGTTAAAGGCACTGACTCTCCAAGTGGGGAGAGTGTTAGTACTGCGTCTGGAATGTTGCACCCGAGTACCAGGGGACGAAAACTGAGACACATTTGGACACGTTTCCCGATCAGACGGTGGATCATACTCTGGGTTCCACATGCATGTTTTAGCAGAAGGAAGAATACCTTAAACCTGGAGAGTTGAGACCCATGGAATGGGTACCATGCAATATGACTTCAAAGGGTCTGCATTTGCTCACCAAACCTCACCAATCCTATCACTGCTGCGTTTATGCCGCTGTACACACGCTTGATTCTCTTTCGGAGACATATCAATCCATAGGTTTTAAGATTCTTACTAGTCAGGTATATTCTTAGGCGTTTAATATGGGGTGTTGAGTCCACTTCGTTGAGCAAGCAGTAGCTCTTGTCTATTACATATTTGGCTTATGGAAAGGTATCTGTGCTAATTTCAATCTCTGGTTTTATGCAGCACCCCAACTCACCTTTCCCCTTAAGCAAGCATAAGTTGGTTTTCTACATTTGAGACCCTATTCTGTTTTGTAATTCAGTTCCTGTGTAGCCAAGTTTACATTCCGTGTATTAGTGATATCTTATGATGTTTCTTTTTCTGTGTGACTTATTTCACTTAGAATCATCGTACCTGAATCCACTCATTATGCTGCTACTGGCCTGATGACATAGATTTCATTGCTGAGTGATATTGCATTATACGTAAGTACCACAACTTCTTTATCCATTTTTTGCTTTCTGAGATATTGAACTTGTACCGTAAATGAGGTTCTTGTAAACAGAGCCGTCCCAAACTTTGGGGTGGCTGTGTCTTTTTGATTTTAATTTCCCTAAGCTATAGGACCATAAGTGGAAGTGCCCTCGGCTCTGTTGCTTTGTTTTTTAGATGTTTCAGGAAACACCATACACTTCTCCAGAGTGGCTGTTGGTAATTTACATCCCGCCCATCAGCCTAACTAGGCTCCCAGTTCTCCATGGCCTGTCCGGCCTTTCTGGATTTTACACTTTTTTCAGATGGCCCTTTTGACCGGGGGGCAGTGAGACTTCATTGTAGTGCAGATTTCCTTTGCAAGCTTGCTTGGTTGGCCAAAAAGGGCGTATGCGTTTTTTCCTGAATATATTCAGGAAAAAACGCATACGCACTTTTTGGCCAAGTTCATCATCGTGGACGTTCTGCCTCTTTTCCTATGCTTTACATGCAATTCCAGTCTACCTCCTGAAATCGGTTTCCTGCAATTCTGCCCCGCTTTGAAGTCCTCTTGGCAGCCTTACTTCAATATATTTTTGGACGATAGCTGTCATTTATAACTCTGCATGTTTGTGAATTACAGTGCCCCTGAGCTCCTTTCTTCAACTCGCTTTCTTGTGAGCTTACCGCAACACCGCAGGATTGCTTCATGCCCTAGTGTGGTTCTGGCATGGCACGCTGAGCCTTTGGTTAATTCCTCTTTCTGGTGGGAAATGAGAGTTAAATTTGCCCGTCCAGACACCTCCAGCTAGTCTCTCATTGGTTCTCCCTATTCCTGTTCATTTTCCGCAGAAATGGCAAACTGTGCCAAACAGGAGGTTAAAGGCACTGACTCTCCAAGTGGGGAGAGTGTTAGTACTGCGTCTGGAATGTTGCACCCGAGTACCAGGGGACGAAAACTGAGACACATTTGGACACGTTTCCCGATCAGACGGTGGATCATACTCTGGGTTCCACATGCATGTTTTAGCAGAAGGAAGAATACCTTAAACCTGGAGAGTTGAGACCCATGGAATTGGTACCATGCAATATGACTTCAAAGGGTCTGCATTTGCTCACCAAACCTCACCAATCCTATCACTGCTGCGTTTATGCCGCTGTACACACGCTTGATTCTCTTTCGGAGACATATCAATCCATAGGTTTTAAGATTCTTACTAGTCAGGTATATTCTTAGGCGTTTAATATGGGGTGTTGAGTCCACTTCGTTGAGCAAGCAGTAGCTCTTGTCTATTACATATTTGGCTTATGGAAAGGTATCTGTGCTAATTTCAATCTCTGGTTTTATGCAGCACCCCAACTCACCTTTCCCCTTAAGCAAGCATAAGTTGGTTTTCTACATTTGAGACCCTATTCTGTTTTGTAATTCAGTTCCTGTGTAGCCAAGTTTACATTCCGTGTATTAGTGATATCTTATGATGTTTCTTTTTCTGTGTGACTTATTTCACTTAGAATCATCGTACCTGAATCCACTCATTATGCTGCTACTGGCCTGATGACATAGATTTCATTGCTGAGTGATATTGCATTATACGTAAGTACCACAACTTCTTTATCCATTTTTTGCTTTCTGAGATATTGAACTTGTACCATAAACGAGGTTCTTGTAACCTGAGCTGTCCCAAACTTTGGGGTGGCTGTGTCTTTTTGATTTTAATTTCCCTAAGCTATAGGACCATAAGTGGAAGTGCCCTAGGCTCTGTTGCTTTGTTTTTTAGATGTTTCAGGAAACACCATACACTTCTCCAGAGTGGCTGTTGGCAATTTACATCCCGCCCATCAGCATAACAAGGCTCCCAGTTCTCCATGGCCTGTCCGGCCTTTCTGGATTTTACACTTTTTTCAGATGGCCGTTTTGACCAGGGGGGCAGTGAGACTTCATTGTAGTGCAGATTTCCTTTGCAAGCTTGCTTGGTTGGCCAAAAAGGGCGTATGCGTTTTTTCCTGAATATATTCAGGAAAAAACACATACGCACTTTTTGGCCAAGTTCATCATCGTGGACGTTCTGCCTCTTTTCCTATGCTTTACATGCAATTCCAGTCTACCTCCTGAAATCGGTTTCCTGCAATTCTGCCCCGCTTTCAAGTCCTCTTGGCAGCCTTACTTCAATATATTTTTGGACGATAGCTGTCATTTATAACTCTGCATGTTTGTGAATTACAGTGCCCCTGAGCTCCTTTCTTCAACTCGCTTTCTTGTGAGCTGGCCGCAACACCGCAGGATTGCTTCATGCCCTAGTGTGGTTCTGGCATGGCACGCTGAGCCTTTGGTTAATTCCTCTTTCTGGTGGGAAATGAGAGTTAAATTTGCCCGTCCAGACACCTCCAGCTAGTCTCTCATTGGTTCTCCCTATTCCTGTTCATTTTCCGCAGAAATGGCAAACTGTGCCAAACAGGAGGTTAAAGGCACTGACTCTCCAAGTGGGGAGAGTGTTAGTACTGCGTCTGGAATGTTGCACCCGAGTACCAGGGGACGAAAACTGAGACACATTTGGACACGTTTCCCGATCAGACGGTGGATCATACTCTGGGTTCCACATGCATGTTTTAGCAGAAGGAAGAATACCTTAAACCTGGAGAGTTGAGACCCATGGAATTGGTACCATGCAATATGACTTCAAAGGGTCTGCATTTGCTCACCAAACCTCACCAATCCTATCACTGCTGCGTTTATGCCGCTGTACACACGCTTGATTCTCTTTCGGAGACATATCAATCCATAGGTTTTAAGATTCTTACTAGTCAGGTATATTCTTAGGCGTTTAATATGGGGTGTTGAGTCCACTTCGTTGAGCAAGCAGTAGCTCTTGTCTATTACATATTTGGCTTATGGAAAGGTATCTGTGCTAATTTCAATCTCTGGTTTTATGCAGCACCCCAACTCACCTTTCCCCTTAAGCAAGCATAAGTTGGTTTTCTACATTTGAGACCCTATTCTGTTTTGTAATTCAGTTCCTCTGTAGCCAAGTTTACATTCCGTGTAGTAGTGATATCTTATGATGTTTCTTTTTCTGTGTGACTTATTTCACTTAGAATCATCGTACCTGAATCCACTCATTATGCTGCTACTGGCCTGATGACATAGATTTCATTGCTGAGTGATATTGCATTGTACGTAAGTACCACAACTTCTTTATCCATTTTTCGCTTTCTGCGATATTGAACTTGTACCGTAAATGAGGTTCTTGTAAACAGAGCCGTCCCAAACTTTGGGGTGGCTGTGTCTTTTTGATTTTAATTTCCCTAATCTATAGGACCATAAGTGGAAGTGCCCTCGGCTCTGTTGCTTTGTTTTTTAGATGTTTCAGGAAACACCATACACTTCTCCAGAGTGGCTGTTGGTAATTTACATCCCGCCCATCAGCCTAACTAGGCTCCCAGTTCTCCATGGCCTGTCCTGCCTTTCTGGATTTTACACTTTTTTCAGATGGCCCTTTTGACCGGGGGGCAGTGAGACTTCATTGTAGTGCAGATTTCCTTTGCAAGCTTGCTTGGTTGGCCAAAAAGTGCGTATGCGTTTTTTCCTGAATATATTCAGGAAAAAACGCATACGCACTTTTTGGCCAAGTTCATCATCGTGGACGTTCTGCCTCTTTTCCTATGCTTTACATGCAATTCCAGTCTACCTCCTGAAATCGGTTTCCTGCAATTCTGCCCCGCTTTCAAGTCCTCTTGGCAGCCTTACTTCAATATATTTTTGGACGATAGCTGTCATTTATAACTCTGCATGTTTGTGAATTACAGTGCCCCTGAGCTCCTTTCTTCAACTCGCTTTCTTGTGAGCTGGCCGCAACACCGCAGGATTGCTTCATGCCCTAGTGTGGTTCTGGCATGGCACGCTGAGCCTTTGGTTAATTCCTCTTCCTGGTGGGAAATGAGAGTTAAATTTGCCCGTCCAGACACCTCCAGCTAGTCTCTCATTGGTTCTCCCTATTCCTGTTCATTTTCCGCAGAAATGGCAAACTGTGCCAAACAGGAGGTTAAAGGCACTGACTCTCCAAGTGGGGAGAGTGTTAGTACTGCGTCTGGAATGTTGCACCCGAGTACCAGGGAACGAAAACTGAGATACATTTGAACACGTTTCCCGATCACATGGTGGATCATACTCTGGGTTCCACATGCATGTTTTAACTGAAGGAAGAATCCCTTCAACCTGGAGAGTTGAGACCCATGGAATGGGTACCATGCAATATGACTTCAAAGGGTCTGCATTTGCTCACCGAACCTCACCAATCCTATCACTGCTGCATTTATGCCGCTGTACACACGCTTGATTCTCTTTTGGAGACATATAAATCCATAGGTTTTAAGATTCTTACTAGTCAGGTATATTCTTAGGCGTTTAATATGGGGTGTTGAGTCCACTTCGTTGAGCAAGCAGTAGCTCTTGTCTATTACATATTTGGCTTATGGAAAGGTATCTGTGCTAATTTCAATCTCTGGTTTTATGCAGCACCCCAACTCACCTTTCCCCTTAAGCAAGCATAAGTTGGTTTTCTACATTTGAGACCCTATTCTGTTTTGTAATTCAGTTCCTGTGTAGCCAAGTTTACATTCCGTGTATTAGTGATATCTTATGATGTTTCTTTTTCTGTGTGACTTATTTCACTTAGAATCATCGTACCTGAATCCACTCATTATGCTGCTACTGGCCTGATGACATAGATTTCATTGCTGAGTGATATTGCATTATACGTAAGTACCACAACTTCTTTATCCATTTTTTGCTTTCTGAGATATTGAACTTGTACCGTAAACGAGGTTCTTGTAACCTGACCTGTCCCAAACTTTGGGGTGGCTGTGTCTTTTTGATTTTAATTTCCCTAAGCTATAGGACCATAAGTGGAAGTGCCCTAGGCTCTGTTGCTTTGTTTTTTAGATGTTTCAGGAAACACCATACACTTCTCCAGAGTGGCTGTTGGCAATTTACATCCCGCCCATCAGCATAACAAGGCTCCCAGTTCTCCATGGCCTGTCCGGCCTTTCTGGATTTTACACTTTTTTCAGATGGCCGTTTTGACCAGGGGGGCAGTGAGACTTCATTGTAGTGCAGATTTCCTTTGCAAGCTTGCTTGGTTGGCCAAAAAGGGCGTATGCGTTTTTTCCTGAATATATTCAGGAAAAAACGCATACGCACTTTTTGGCCAAGTTCATCATCGTGGACGTTCTGCCTCTTTTCCTATGCTTTACATGCAATTCCAGTCTACCTCCTGAAATCGGTTTCCTGCAATTCTGCCCCGCTTTCAAGTCCTCTTGGCAGCCTTACTTCAATATATTTTTGGACGATAGCTGTCATTTATAACTCTGCATGTTTGTGAATTACAGTGCCCCTGAGCTCCTTTCTTCAACTCGCTTTCTTGTGAGCTGGCCGCAACACCGCAGGATTGCTTCATGCCCTAGTGTGGTTCTGGCATGGCACGCAGAGCCTTTGGTTAATTCCTCTTTCTGGTGGGAAATGAGAGTTAAATTTGCCCGTCCAGACACCTCCAGCTAGTCTCTCATTGGTTCTCCCTATTCCTGTTCATTTTCCGCAGAAATGGCAAACTGTGCCAAACAGGAGGTTAAAGGCACTGACTCTCCAAGTGGGGAGAGTGTTAGTACTGCGTCTGGAATGTTGCACCCGAGTACCAGGGGACGAAAACTGAGACACATTTGGACACGTTTCCCGATCAGACGGTGGATCATACTCTGGGTTCCACATGCATGTTTTAGCAGAAGGAAGAATACCTTAAACCTGGAGAGTTGAGACCCATGGAATGGGTACCATGCAATATGACTTCAAAGGGTCTGCATTTGCTCACCAAACCTCACCAATCCTATCACTGCTGCGTTTATGCCGCTGTACACACGCTTGATTCTCTTTCGGAGACATATCAATCCATAGGTTTTAAGATTCTTACTAGTCAGGTATATTCTTAGGCGTTTAATATGGGGTGTTGAGTCCACTTCGTTGAGCAAGCAGTAGCTCTTGTCTATTACATATTTGGCTTATGGAAAGGTATCTGTGCTAATTTCAATCTCTGGTTTTATGCAGCACCCCAACTCACCTTTCCCCTTAAGCAAGCATAAGTTGGTTTTCTACATTTGAGACCCTATTCTGTTTTGTAATTCAGTTCCTGTGTAGCCAAGTTTACATTCCGTGTATTAGTGATATCTTATGATGTTTCTTTTTCTGTGTGACTTATTTCACTTAGAATCATCGTACCTGAATCCACCCATTATGCTGCTACTGGCCTGATGACATAGATTTCATTGCTGAGTGATATTGCATTGTACGTAAGTACCACAACTTCTTTATCCATTTTTCGCTTTCTGCGATATTGAACTTGTACCGTAAATGAGGTTCTTGTAAACAGAGCCGTCCCAAACTTTGGGGTGGCTGTGTCTTTTTGATTTTAATTTCCCTAATCTATAGGACCATAAGTGGAAGTGCCCTCGGCTCTGTTGCTTTGTTTTTTAGATGTTTCAGGAAACACCATACACTTCTCCAGAGTGGCTGTTGGTAATTTACATCCCGCCCATCAGCCTAACTAGGCTCCCAGTTCTCCATGGCCTGTCCTGCCTTTCTGGATTTTACACTTTTTTCAGATGGCCCTTTTGACCGGGGGGCAGTGAGACTTCATTGTAGTGCAGATTTCCTTTGCAAGCTTGCTTGGTTGGCCAAAAAGGGCGTATGCGTTTTTTCCTGAATATATTCAGGAAAAAACGCATACGCCCTTTTTGGCCAAGTGCATCATTGTGGACGTTCTGCCTCTTTTCCTAGGCTTTACATGCAATTCCAGTCTACCTCCTGAAATCGGTTTCCTGCAATTCTGCTCCGCTTTCAAGTTCTCTTGGCAGCCTTACTTCAATATATTTTTGGACGATAACTGTCATTTAGAACTCTGCAGGTTTGTGAATTACAGTGCCCCTGAGCTCCTTTCTTCAACTCGCTTTCTTGTGAGCTGGCCGCAACACCGCAGGATTGCTTCAGGCCCTAGTGTTGTTCCGGCATGGCTCGCTGAGCCTTTGGTTAATTCCTCTTCCTGGTGGGAAATGAGAGTTAAATTTGCCCGTCCAGACACCTCCAGCTAGTCTCTCATTGGTTCTCCCTATTCCTGTTCATTTTCCGCAGAAATGGCAAACTGTGCCAAACAGGAGGTTAAAGGCACTGACTCTCCAAGTGGGGAGAGTGTTAGTACTGCGTCTGGAATGTTGCACCCGAGTACCAGGGGACGAAAACTGAGATACATTTGAACACGTTTCCCGATCACATGGTGGATCATACTCTGGGTTCCACATGCATGTTTTAACTGAAGGAAGAATCCCTTCAACCTGGAGAGTTGAGAACCATGGAATGGGTACCATGCAATATGACTTCAAAGGGTCTGCATTTGCTCACCGAACCTCACCAATCCTATCACTGCTGCGTTTATGTCGCTGTACACATGCTTGATTCTCTTTCGGAGACATATAAATCCATAGGTTTTAAGATTCTTACTAGTCAGGTATATTCTTAGGCGTTTAATATGGGGTGTTGAGTCCACTTCGTTGAGCAAGCAGTAGCTCTTGTCTATTACATATTTGGCTTATGGAAAGGTATCTGTGCTAATTTCAATCTCTGGTTTTATGCAGCACCCCAACTCACCTTTCCCCTTAAGCAAGCATAAGTTGGTTTTCTACATTTGAGACCCTATTCTGTTTTGTAATTCAGTTCCTCTGTAGCCAAGTTTACATTCCGTGTATTAGTGATATCTTATGATGTTTCTTTTTCTGTGTGACTTATTTCACTTAGAATAATCGTACCTGAATCCACTCATTATGCTGCTACTGGCCTGATGACATAGATTTCATTGCTGAGTGATATTGCATTGTACGTAAGTACCACAACTTCTTTATCCATTTTTCGCTTTCTGCGATATTGAACTTGTACCGTAAATGAGGTTCTTGTAAACAGAGCCGTCCCAAACTTTGGGGTGGCTGTGTCTTTTTGATTTTAATTTCCCTAATCTATAGGACCATAAGTGGAAGTGCCCTCGGCTCTGTTGCTTTGTTTTTTAGATGTTTCAGGAAACACCATACACTTCTCCAGAGTGGCTGTTGGTAATTTACATCCCGCCCATCAGCCTAACTAGGCTCCCAGTTCTCCATGGCCTGTCCTGCCTTTCTGGATTTTACACTTTTTTCAGATGGCCCTTTTGACCGGGGGGCAGTGAGACTTCATTGTAGTGCAGATTTCCTTTGCAAGCTTGCTTGGTTGGTCAAAAAGGGCGTATGCGTTTTTTCCTGAATATATTCAGGAAAAAACGCAAACGCCCTTTTTGGCCAAGTGCATCATTGTGGACGTTCTGCCTCTTTTCCTAGGCTTTACATGCAATTCCAGTCTACCTCCTGAAATCGGTTTCCTGCAATTCTGCCCCGCTTTCAAGTTCTCTTGGCAGCCTTACTTCAATATATTTTTGGACGATAACTGTCATTTAGAACTCTGCAGGTTTGTGAATTACAGTGCCCCTGAGCTCCTTTCTTCAACTCGCTTTCTTGTGAGCTGGCCGCAACACCACAGGATTGCTTCAGGCCCTAGTGTTGTTCCGGCATGGCTCGCTGAGCCTTTGGTTAATTCCTCTTCCTGGTGGGAAATGAGAGTTAAATTTGCCCGTCCAGACACCTCCAGCTAGTCTCTCATTGGTTCTCCCTATTCCTGTTCATTTTCCGCAGAAATGGCAAACTGTGCCAAACAGGAGGTTAAAGGCACTGACTCTCCAAGTGGGGAGAGTGTTAGTACTGCGTCTGGAATGTTGCACCCGAGTACCAGGGGACGAAAACTGAGATACATTTGAACACGTTTCCCGATCACATGGTGGATCATACTCTGGGTTCCACATGCATGTTTTAACTGAAGGAAGAATCCCTTCAACCTGGAGAGTTGAGAACCATGGAATGGGTACCATGCAATATGACTTCAAAGGGTCTGCATTTGCTCACCGAACCTCACCAATCCTATCACTGCTGCATTTATGCCGCTGTACACACGCTTGATTCTCTTTCGGAGACATATCAATCCATAGGTTTTAAGATTCTTACTAGTCAGGTATATTCTTAGGCGTTTAATATGGGGTGTTGAGTCCACTTCGTTGAGCAAGCAGTAGCTCTTGTCTATTACATATTTGGCTTATGGAAAAGTATCTGTGCTAATTTCAATCTCTGGTTTTATGCAGCACCCCAACTCACCTTTCCCCTTAAGCAAGCATAAGTTGGTTTTCTACATTTGAGACCCTATTCTGTTTTGTAATTCAGTTCCTGTGTAGCCAAGTTTACATTCCGTGTATTAGTGATATCTTATGATGTTTCTTTTTCTGTGTGACTTATTTCACTTAGAATCATCGTACCTGAATCCACTCATTATGCTGCTACTGGCCTGATGACATAGATTTCATTGCTGAGTGATATTGCATTATACGTAAGTACCACAACTTCTTTATCCATTTTTTGCTTTCTGAGATATTGAACTTGTACCGTAAACGAGGTTCTTGTAACCTGAGCTGTCCCAAACTTTGGGGTGGCTGTGTCTTTTTGATTTTAATTTCCCTAAGCTATAGGACCATAAGTGGAAGTGCCCTAGGCTCTGTTGCTTTGTTTTTTAGATGTTTCAGGAAACACCATACACTTCTCCAGAGTGGCTGTTGGCAATTTACATCCCGCCCATCAGCATAACAAGGCTCCCAGTTCTCCATGGCCTGTCCGGCCTTTCTGGATTTTACACTTTTTTCAGATGGCCGTTTTGACCAGGGGGGCAGTGAGACTTCATTGTAGTGCAGATTTCCTTTGCAAGCTTGCTTGGTTGGCCAAAAAGGGCGTATGCGTTTTTTCCTGAATATATTCAGGAAAAAACGCATACGCCCTTTTTGGCCAAGTTCATCATCGTGGACGCTCTGCCTCTTTTCCTATGCTTTACATGCAATTCCAGTCTACCTCCTGAAATCGGTTTCCTGCAATTCTACCCCACTTTCAAGTCCTCTTGGCAGCCTTACTTCAATATATTTTTGGACGATAGCTGTCATTTATAACTCTGCATGTTTGTGAATTACAGTGCCCCTGAGCTCCTTTCTTCAACTCGCTTTCTTGTGAGCTGGCCGCAACACCGCAGGATTGCTTCATGCCCTAGTGTGGTTCTGGCATGGCACGCTGAGCCTTTGGTTAATTTCTCTTTCTGGTGGGAAATGAGAGTTAAATTTGCCCGTCCAGACACCTCCAGCTAGTCTCTCATTGGTTCTCCCTATTCCTGTTCATTTTCCGCAGAAATGGCAAACTGTGCCAAACAGGAGGTTAAAGGCACTGACTCTCCAAGTGGGGAGAGTGTTAGTACTGCGTCTGGAATGTTGCACCCGAGTACCAGGGGACGAAAACTGAGACACATTTGGACACGTTTCCCGATCAGACGGTGGATCATACTCTGGGTTCCACATGCATGTTTTAGCAGAAGGAAGAATACCTTAAACCTGGAGAGTTGAGACCCATGGAATTGGTACCATGCAATATGACTTCAAAGGGTCTGCATTTGCTCACCAAACCTCACCAATCCTATCACTGCCGCGTTTATGCCGCTGTACACACGCTTGATTCTCTTTCGGAGACATATCAATCCATAGGTTTTAAGATTCTTACTAGTCAGGTATATTCTTAGGCGTTTAATATGGGGTGTTGAGTCCACTTCGTTGAGCAAGCAGTAGCTCTTGTCTATTACATATTTGGCTTATGGAAAGGTATCTGTGCTAATTTCAATCTCTGGTTTTATGCAGCACCCCAACTCACCTTTCCCCTTAAGCAAGCATAAGTTGGTTTTCTACATTTGAGACCCTATTCTGTTTTGTAATTCAGTTCCTGTGTAGCCCAGTTTACATTCCGTGTATTAGTGATATCTTATGATGTTTCTTTTTCTGTGTGACTTATTTCACTTAGAATCATCGTACCTGAATCCACTCATTATGCTGCTACTGGCCTGATGACATAGATTTCATTGCTGAGTGATATTGCATTGTACGTAAGTACCACAACTTCTTTATCCATTTTTCGCTTTCTGCGATATTGAACTTGTACCGTAAATGAGGTTCTTGTAAACAGAGCCGTCCCAAACTTTGGGGTGGCTGTGTCTTTTTGATTTTAATTTCCCTAATCTATAGGACCATAAGTGGAAGTGCCCTTGGCTCTGTTGCTTTGTTTTTTAGATGTTTCAGGAAACACCATACACTTCTCCAGAGTGGCTGTTGGCAATTTACATCCCGCCCATCAGCCTAACTAGGCTCCCAGTTCTCCATGGCCTGTCCTGCCTTTCTGGATTTTACACTTTTTTCAGATGATCCTTTTGACCAGGGGGCAGTGAGACTTCATTGTAGTGCAGATTTCCTTTGCAAGCTTGCTTGTTTGGCCAAAAAGAGCGTATGCGTATTTTCCTGAATATATTCAGGAAAGAAAGCATATGCACTTTTTGGCCAAGTGCATCATTGTGGACGTTCTGCCTCTTTTCCTATTCTTTACATGCAATACCAGTCTACCTCCTGAAATCGGTTTCCTGCAATTCTGCCCCTCTTTCAAGTCCTCTTGGCAGCCTTACTTCAATATATTTTTGGACGATAGCTGTCATTTAGAACTCTGCAGGTTTGTGAATTACAGTGCCCCTGAGCTCCTTTCTTCAACTCGCTTTCTTGTGAGCTGGCCGCAACACCGCAGGATTGCTTCAGGCCCTAGTGTGGTTCCGGCATGGCTCGCTGAGCCTTTGGTTAATTCCTCTTCCTGGTGGGAAATGAGAGTTAAATTTGCCCGTCCAGACACCTCCAGCTAGTCTCTCATTGGTTCTCCCTATTCCTGTTCATTTTCCGCAGAAATGGCAAACTGGGCCAAACAGGAGGTTAAAGGCACTGACTCTCCAAGTGGGGAGAGTGTTAGTAAAGCGTCTGGAATGTTGCACCCGAGTACCAGGGGACGAAAACTGAGATACATTTGAACACGTTTCCCGATCACATGGTGGATCATACTCTGGGTTCCACATGCATGTTTTAGCAGAAGGAAGAATACCTTAAACCTGGAGAGTTGAGACCCATGGAATTGGTACCATGCAATATTACTTCAAAGGGTCTGCATTTGCTCACCAAACCTCACCAATCCTATCACTGCTGCGTTTATGCCGCTGTACACACGCTTGATTCTCTTTCGGAGACATATGAATCCATAGGTTTTAAGATTCTTACTAGTCAGGTATATTCTTAGGCGTTTAATATGGGGTGTTGAGTCCACTTCGTTGAGCAAGCAGTAGCTCTTGTCTATTACATATTTGGCTTATGGAAAGGTATCTGTGCTAATTTCAATCTCTGGTTTTATGCAGCACCCCAACTCACCTTTCCCCTTAAGCAAGCATAAGTTGGTTTTCTACATTTGAGACCCTATTCTGTTTTGTAATTCAGTTCCTGTGTAGCCCAGTTTACATTCCGTGTATTAGTGATATCTTATGATGTTTCTTTTTCTGTGTGACTTATTTCACTTAGAATCATCGTACCTGAATCCACTCATTATGCTGCTACTGGCCTGATGACATAGATTTCATTGCTGAGTGATATTGCATTGTACGTAAGTACCACAACTTCTTTATCCATTTTTCACTTTCTGCGATATTGAACTTGTACCGTAAATGAGGTTCTTGTAAACAGAGCCGTCCCAAACTTTGGGGTGGCTGTGTCTTTTTGATTTTAATTTCCCTAAGCTATAGGACCATAAGTGGAAGTGCCCTCGGCTCTGTTGCTTTGTTTTTTAGATGTTTCAGGAAACACCATACACTTCTCCAGGGTGGCTGTTGGTAATTTACATCCCGCCCATCAGCCTAACTAGGCTCCCAGTTCTCCATGGCCTGTCCTGCCTTTCTGGATTTTACACTTTTTTCAGATGGCCCTTTTGACCGGGGGGCAGTGAGACTTCATTGTAGTGCAGATTTCCTTTGCAAGCTTGCTTGGTTGGCCAAAAAGGGCGTATGCGTTTTTTCCTGAATATATTCAGGAAAAAACGCATATGCACTTTTTGGCCAAGTGCATCATTGTGGACGTTCTGCCTCTTTTCCTAGGCTTTACATGCAATTCCAGTCTACCTCCTGAAATCGGTTTCCTGCAATTCTGCCCCACTTTCAAGTCCTCTTGGCAGCCTTACTTCAATATATTTTTGGACGATAGCTGTCATTTATAACTCTGCAGGTTTGTGAATTACAGTGCCCCTGAGCTCCGTTCTTCAACTCGCTTTCTTGTGAGCTGGCCGCATCACCACAGGATTGCTTCAGGCCCTAGTGTGGTTCCGGCATGGCGCGCTGAGCTTTTGGTTAATTCCGCTTCCTTGTGGGAAATGAGAGTTAAATTTGCCCGTCCAGACACCTCCAGCTAGTCTCTCATTGGTTCTCCCTATTCCCGTTCATCTTCAGCAGAATTTGCAAATTGGGCCAAACAGGAGGTTAAGGCACTGACTCTCCAAGGGGAAGAGCGTTAGTACTGCGTCTGGAAGGTTGCACCCGAGTACCAGGGGATGAAAACTGAGACACATTTGAACACGTTTCCCGATCACACGGTGGATCATACTCTGGATTCCACATGCATGTTTTAGCTGAAGGAAGAATCCCTTAAATCTGGAGAGTTGAGACCCATGGAATGGGTACCATGCAATATGTCTTCAAAGGGTCTGCATTTGCTCCTCTAACCTCACCAATCCTATCACTGCTGCGTTTATGCCGCTGTACACACGCTTGATTCTCTTTCGGAGACATATAAATCCATAGGTTTTAAGATTCTTACTAGTCAGGTATATTCTTAGGCGTTTAATATGGGGTGTTGAGTCCACTTCGTTGAGCAAGCAGTAGCTCTTGTCTATTACATATTTGGCTTATGGAAAGGTATCTGTGTTAATTTCAATCTCTGGTTTTATGGAGCACCCCAACTCACCTTTCCCCTTAAGCAAGCATAAGTTGGTTTTCTACAACTGAGACCCTGTTCTGTTTTGTAATTCAGTTCCTGTGTAGCCAAGTTTACATTCCGTGTAGTAGTGATATCTTATGATGTTTCTTTTTCTCTGTGACTTATTTCACTTAGAATCATCGTACCTGAATCCACTCATTATGCTGCTACTGGCCTGATGACATAGATTTCATTGCTGAGTGATATTGCATTGTACGTAAGTACCACAACTTCTTTATCCATTTTTCGCTTTCTGCGATATTGAACTTGTACCCTAAACGAGGTTCTTGTAAACAGAGCCATCCTAAACTTTGGGGTGGCTGTGTCTTTTTGATTTTAATTTCCCTAATCTATAGGAGCAGAAATGGAAGTGCCCTAGGCTCTGTTGCTTTGTTTTTTAGATGTTTCAGGAAACACCATTCACTTCTCCAGAGTGGGTGTTGGCAATTTACATCCCGCCCATCAGAATAAGAAGGCTCCCAGTTCTCCATGGCCTGTCCTGCCTTTCTGGATTTTACACTTTTTTCAGATGACCCTTTTGACCGGGGGGCAGTGAGACTTCATTGTAGTGCAGATTTCCTTTGCAAGCTTGCTTGTTTGGCCAAAAAGAGCGTATGCGTATTTTCCTGAATATATTCAGGAAAGAAAGCATATACACTTTTTGGCCAAGTGCATCATTGTGGACGTTCTGCCTCTTTTCCTATTCTTTACATGCAATACCAGTCTACCTCCTGAAATCGGTTTCCTGCAATTCTGCCCCTCTTTCAAGTCCTCTTGGCAGCCTTACTTCAATATATTTTTGGACGATAGCTGTCATTTATAACTCTGCAGGTTTGTTAATTACAGTGCCCCTGAGCTCCTTTCTTCAACTCGCTTTCTTGTGAGCTGGCCGCAACACCGCAGGATTGCTTCAGGCCCTAGTGTGGTTCCGGCATGGCTCGCTGAGCCTTTGGTTAATTCCTCTTCCTGGTGGGAAATGAGAGTTAAATTTGCCCGTCCAGACACCTCCAGCTAGTCTCTCATTGGTTCTCCCTATTCCTGTTCATTTTCCGCAGAAATGGCAAACTGGGCCAAACAGGAGGTTAAAGGCACTGACTCTCCAAGTGGGGAGAGTGTTAGTAAAGCGTCTGGAATGTTGCACCCGAGTACCAGGGGACGAAAACTGAGATACATTTGAACACGTTTCCCGATCACATGGTGGATCATACTCTGGGTTCCACATGCATGTTTTAACTGAAGGAAGAATCCCTTCAACCTGGAGACTTGAGACCCATGGAATGGGTACCATGCAATATGACTTCAAAGGGTCTGCATTTGCTCACCGAACCTCACCAATCCTATCACTGCTGCATTTATGCCGCTGTACACACGCTTGATTCTCTTTTGGAGACATATAAATCCATAGGTTTTAAGATTCTTACTAGTCAGGTATATTCTTAGGCGTTTAATATGGGGTGTTGAGTCCACTTCGTTGAGCAAGCAGTAGCTCTTGTCTATTACATATTTGGCTTATGGAAAGGTATCTGTGCTAATTTCAATCTCTGGTTTTATGCAGCACCCCAACTCACCTTTCCCCTTAAGCAAGCATAAGTTGGTTTTCTACATTTGAGACCCTATTCTGTTTTGTAATTCAGTTCCTGTGTAGCCCAGTTTACATTCCGTGTATTAGTGATATCTTATGATGTTTCTTTTTCTGTGTGACTTATTTCACTTAGAATCATCGTACCTGAATCCACTCATTATGCTGCTACTGGCCTGATGACATAGATTTCATTGCTGAGTGATATTGCATTGTACGTAAGTACCACAACTTCTTTATCCATTTTTCGCTTTCTGCGATATTGAACTTGTACCGTAAATGAGGTTCTTGTAAACAGAGCCGTCCCAAACTTTGGGGTGGCTGTGTCTTTTTGATTTTAATTTCCCTAAGCTATAGGACCATAAGTGGAAGTGCCCTCGGCTCTGTTGCTTTGTTTTTTAGATGTTTCAGGAAACACCATACACTTCTCCAGAGTGGCTGTTGGTAATTTACATCCCGCCCATCAGCCTAACTAGGCTCCCAGTTCTCCATGGCCTGTCCTGCCTTTCTGGATTTTACACTTTTTTCAGATGGCCCTTTTGACCGGGGGGCAGTGAGACTTCATTGTAGTGCAGATTTCCTTTGCAAGCTTGCTTGGTTGGCCAAAAAGGGCGTATGCGTTTTTTCCTGAATATATTCAGGAAAAAACGCATATGCACTTTTTGGCCAAGTGCATCATTGTGGACGTTCTGCCTCTTTTCCTAGGCTTTACATGCAATTCCAGTCTACCTCCTGAAATCGGTTTCCTGCAATTCTGCCCCACTTTCAAGTCCTCTTGGCAGCCTTACTTCAATATATTTTTGGACGATAGCTGTCATTTATAACTCTGCGGGTTTGTGAATTACAGTGCCCCTGAGCTCCGTTCTTCAACTCGCTTTCTTGTGAGCTGGCCGCATCACCACAGGATTGCTTCAGGCCCTAGTGTGGTTCCGGCATGGCGCGCTGAGCTTTTGGTTAATTCCGCTTCCTTGTGGGAAATGAGAGTTAAATTTGCCCATCCAGACACCTCCAGCTAGTCTCTCATTGGTTCTCCCTATTCCCGTTCATCTTCAGCAGAATTTGCAAATTGGGCCAAACAGGAGGTTAAAGGCACTGACTCTCCAAGGGGAAGAGCGTTAGTACTGCGTCTGGAAGGTTGCACCCGAGTACCAGGGGATGAAAACTGAGACACATTTGAACACGTTTCCCGATCACACGGTGGATCATACTCTGGATTCCACATGCATGTTTTAGCTGAAGGAAGAATCCCTTAAATCTGGAGAGTTGAGACCCATGGAATGGGTACCATGCAATATGTCTTCAAAGGGTCTGCATTTGCTCCTCTAACCTCACCAATCCTATCACTGCTGCGTTTATGCCGCTGTACACACGCTTGATTCTCTTTCGGAGACATATAAATCCATAGGTTTTAAGATTCTTACTAGTCAGGTATATTCTTAGGCGTTTAATATGGGGTGTTGAGTCCACTTCGTTGAGCAAGCAGTAGCTCTTGTCTATTACATATTTGGCTTATGGAAAGGTATCTGTGTTAATTTCAATCTCTGGTTTTATGGAGCACCCCAACTCACCTTTCCCCTTAAGCAAGCATAAGTTGGTTTTCTACAACTGAGACCCTGTTCTGTTTTGTAATTCAGTTCCTGTGTAGCCAAGTTTACATTCCGTGTAGTAGTGATATCTTATGATGTTTCTTTTTCTCTGTGACTTATTTCACTTAGAATCATCGTACCTGAATCCACTCATTATGCTGCTACTGGCCTGATGACATAGATTTCATTGCTGAGTGATATTGCATTGTACGTAAGTACCACAACTTCTTTATCCATTTTTCGCTTTCTGCGATATTGAACTTGTACCCTAAACGAGGTTCTTGTAAACAGAGCCGTCCTAAACTTTGGGGTGGCTGTGTCTTTTTGATTTTAATTTCCCTAATCTATAGGAGCAGAAATGGAAGTGCCCTAGGCTCTGTTGCTTTGTTTTTTAGATGTTTCAGGAAACACCATTCACTTCTCCAGAGTGGGTGTTGGCAATTTACATCCCGCCCATCAGAATAAGAAGGCTCCCAGTTCTCCATGGCCTGTCCTGCCTTTCTGGATTTTACACTTTTTTCAGATGACCCTTTTGACCGGGGGGCAGTGAGACTTCATTGTAGTGCAGATTTCCTTTGCAAGCTTGCTTGTTTGGCCAAAAAGAGCGTATGCGTATTTTCCTGAATATATTCAGGAAAGAAAGCATATGCACTTTTTGGCCAAGTGCATCATTGTGGACGTTCTGCCTCTTTTCTTATTCTTTACATGCAATACCAGTCTACCTCCTGAAATCGGTTTCCTGCAATTCTGCCCCTCTTTCAAGTCCTCTTGGCAGCCTTACTTCAATATATTTTTGGACGATAGCTGTCATTTATAACTCTGCAGGTTTGTTAATTACAGTGCCCCTGAGCTCCTTTCTTCAACTCGCTTTCTTGTGAGCTGGCCGCAACACCGCAGGATTGCTTCAGGCCCTAGTGTGGTTCCGGCATGGCTCGCTGAGCCTTTGGTTAATTCCTCTTCCTGGTGGGAAATGAGAGTTAAATTTGCCCGTCCAGACACCTCCAGCTAGTCTCTCATTGGTTCTCCCTATTCCTGTTCATTTTCCGCAGAAATGGCAAACTGGGCCAAACAGGAGGTTAAAGGCACTGACTCTCCAAGTGGGGAGAGTGTTAGTAAAGCGTCTGGAATGTTGCACCCGAGTACCAGGGGACGAAAACTGAGATACATTTGAACACGTTTCCCGATCACATGGTGGATCATACTCTGGGTTCCACATGCATGTTTTAACTGAAGGAAGAATCCCTTCAACCTGGAGACTTGAGACCCATGGAATGGGTACCATGCAATATGACTTCAAAGGGTCTGCATTTGCTCACCGAACCTCACCAATCCTATCACTGCTGCATTTATGCCACTGTACACACGCTTGATTCTCTTTTGGAGACATATAAATCCATAGGTTTTAAGATTCTTACTAGTCAGGTATATTCTTAGGCGTTTAATATGGGGTGTTGAGTCCACTTCGTTGAGCAAGCAGTAGCTCTTGTCTATTACATATTTGGCTTATGGAAAGGTATCTGTGCTAATTTCAATCTCTGGTTTTATGCAGCACCCCAACTCACCTTTCCCCTTAAGCAAGCATAAGTTGGTTTTCTACATTTGAGACCCTATTCTGTTTTGTAATTCAGTTCCTGTGTAGCCAAGTTTACATTCCGTGTATTAGTGATATCTTATGATGTTTCTTTTTCTGGGTGACTTATTTCACTTAGAATCATCGTACCTGAATCCACTCATTATGCTGCTACTGGCCTGATGACATAGATTTCATTGCTGAGTGATATTGCATTATACGTAAGTACCACAACTTCTTTATCCATTTTTTGCTTTCTGAGATATTGAACTTGTACCGTAAACGAGGTTCTTGTAACCTGAGCTGTCCCAAACTTTGGGGTGGCTGTGTCTTTTTGATTTTAATTTCCCTAAGCTATAGGACCATAAGTGGAAGTGCCCTAGGCTCTGTTGCTTTGTTTTTTAGATGTTTCAGGAAACACCATACACTTCTCCAGAGTGGCTGTTGGCAATTTACATCCCGCCCATCAGCATAACAAGGCTCCCAGTTCTCCATGGCCTGTCCGGCCTTTCTGGATTTTACACTTTTTTCAGATGGCCGTTTTGACCAGGGGGGCAGTGAGACTTCATTGTAGTGCAGATTTCCTTTGCAAGCTTGCTTGGTTGGCCAAAAAGGGCGTATGCGTTTTTTCCTGAATATATTCAGGAAAAAACGCATACGCACTTTTTGGCCAAGTTCATCATCGTGGACGTTCTGCCTCTTTTCCTATGCTTTACATGCAATTCTAGTCTACCTCCTGAAATCGGTTTCCTGCAATTCTGCCCCGCTTTCAAGTCCTCTTGGCAGCCTTACTTCAATATATTTTTGGACGATAGCTGTCATTTATAACTCTGCATGTTTGTGAATTACAGTGCCCCTGAGCTCCTTTCTTCAACTCGCTTTCTTGTGAGCTGGCCGCAACACCGCAGGATTGCTTCATGCCCTAGTGTGGTTCTGGCATGGCACGCTGAGCCTTTGGTTAATTCCTCTTTCTGGTGGGAAATGAGAGTTAAATTTGCCCGTCCAGACACCTCCAGCTAGTCTCTCATTGGTTCTCCCTATTCCTGTTCATTTTCCGCAGAAATGGCAAACTGTGCCAAACAGGAGGTTAAAGGCACTGACTCTCCAAGTGGGGAGAGTGTTAGTAAAGCGTCTGGAATGTTGCACCCGAGTACCAGGGGACGAAAACTGAGATACATTTGAACACGTTTCCCGATCACATGGTGGATCATACTCTGGGTTCCACATGCATGTTTTAACTGAAGGAAGAATCCCTTCAACCTGGAGACTTGAGACCCATGGAATGGGTACCATGCAATATGACTTCAAAGGGTCTGCATTTGCTCACCGAACCTCACCAATCCTATCACTGCTGCATTTATGCCGCTGTACACACGCTTGATTGTCTTTTGGAGACATATAAATCCATAGGTTTTAAGATTCTTACTAGTCAGGTATATTCTTAGGCGTTTAATATGGGGTGTTGAGTCCACTTCATTGAGCAAGCAGTAGCTCTTGTCTATTACATATTTGGCTTATGGAAAGGTATCTGTGCTAATTTCAATCTCTGGTTTTATGCAGCACCCCAACTCACCTTTCCCCTTAAGCAAGCATAAGTTGGTTTTCTACATTTGAGACCCTATTCTGTTTTGTAATTCAGTTCCTGTGTAGCCAAGTTTACATTCCGTGTATTAGTGATATCTTATGATGTTTCTTTTTCTGTGTGACTTATTTCACTTAGAATCATCGTACCTGAATCCACTCATTATGCTGCTACTGGCCTGATGACATAGATTTCATTGCTGAGTGATATTGCATTATACGTAAGTACCACAACTTCTTTATCCATTTTTTGCTTTCTGAGATATTGAACTTGTACCGTAAAGGAGGTTCTTGTAACCTGAGCTGTCCCAAACTTTGGGGTGGCTGTGTCTTTTTGATTTTAATTTCCCTAAGCTATAGGACCATAAGTGGAAGTGCCCTAGGCTCTGTTGCTTTGTTTTTTAGATGTTTCAGGAAACACCATACACTTCTCCAGAGTGGCTGTTGGCAATTTACATCCCGCCCATCAGCATAACAAGGCTCCCAGTTCTCCATGGCCTGTCCGGCCTTTCTGGATTTTACACTTTTTTCAGATGGCCGTTTTGACCAGGGGGGCAGTGAGACTTCATTGTAGTGCAGATTTCGTTTGCAAGCTTGCTTGGTTTGCCAAAAAGGGCGTATGCGTTTTTTCCTGAATATATTCAGGAAAAAACGCATACGCACTTTTTGGCCAAGTTCATCATCGTGGACGTTCTGCCTCTTTTCCAATGCTTTACATGCAATTCCAGTCTACCTCCTGAAATCGGTTTCCTGCAATTCTGCCCCGCTTTCAAGTCCTCTTGGCAGCCTTACTTCAATATATTTTTGGACGATAGCTGTCATTTATAACTCTGCATGTTTGTGAATTACAGTGCCCCTGAGCTCCTTTCTTCAACTCGCTTTCTTGTGAGCTGGCCGCAACACCGCAGGATTGCTTCATGCCCTAGTGTGGTTCTGGCATGGCACGCTGAGCCTTTGGTTAATTCCTCTTTCTGGTGGGAAATGAGAGTTAAATTTGCCCGTCCAGACACCTCCAGCTAGTCTCTCATTGATTCTCCCTATTCCTGTTCATTTTCCGCAGAAATGGCAAACTGTGCCAAACAGGAGGTTAAAGGCACTGACTCTCCAAGTGGGGAGAGTGTTAGTAAAGCGTCTGGAATGTTGCACCCGAGTACCAGGGGACGAAAACTGAGATACATTTGAACACGTTTCCCGATCACATGGTGGATCATACTCTGGGTTCCACATGCATGTTTTAACTGAAGGAAGAATCCCTTCAACCTGGAGACTTGAGACCCATGGAATGGGTACCATGCAATATGACTTCAAAGGGTCTGCATTTGCTCACCGAACCTCACCAATCCTATCACTGCTGCATTTATGCCGCTGTACACACGCTTGATTCTCTTTTGGAGACATATAAATCCATAGGTTTTAAGATTCTTACTAGTCAGGTATATTCTTAGGCGTTTAATATGGGGTGTTGAGTCCACTTCGTTGAGCAAGCAGTAGCTCTTGTCTATTACATATTTGGCTTATGGAAAGGTATCTGTGCTAATTTCAATCTCTGGTTTTATGCAGCACCCCAACTCACCTTTCCCCTTAAGCAAGCATAAGTTGGTTTTCTACATTTGAGACCCTATTCTGTTTTGTAATTCAGTTCCTGTGTAGCCAAGTTTACATTCCGTGTATTAGTGATATCTTATGATGTTTCTTTTTCTGTGTGACTTATTTCACTTAGAATCATCGTACCTGAATCCACTCATTATGCTGCTACTGGCCTGATGACATAGATTTCATTGCTGAGTGATATTGCATTATACGTAAGTACCACAACTTCTTTATCCATTTTTTGCTTTCTGAGATATTGAACTTGTACCGTAAACGAGGTTCTTGTAACCTGAGCTGTCCCAAACTTTGGGGTGGCTGTGTCATTTGATTTTAATTTCCCTAAGCTATAGGACCATAAGTGGAAGTGCCCTAGGCTCTGTTGCTTTGTTTTTTAGATGTTTCAGGAAACACCATACACTTCTCCAGAGTGGCTGTTGGCAATTTACATCCCGCCCATCAGCATAACAAGGCTCCCAGTTCTCCATGGCCTGTCCGGCCTTTCTGGATTTTACACTTTTTTCAGATGGCCGTTTTGACTAGGGGGGCCGTGAGACTTCATTGTAGTGCAGATTTCCTTTGCAAGCTTGCTTGGTTGGCCAAAAAGGGCGTATGCGTTTTTTCCTGAATATATTCAGGAAAAAACGCATACGCACTTTTTGGCCAAGTTCATCATCGTGGACGTTCTGCCTCTTTTCCTATGCTTTACATGCAATTCCAGTCTACCTCCTGAAATCGGTTTCCTGCAATTCTGCCCCACTTTCAAGTCCTCTTGGCAGCCTTACTTCAATATATTTTTGGACGATAGCTGTCATTTATAACTCTGCATGTTTGTGAATTACAGTGCTCCTGAGCTCCTTTCTTCAACTCGCTTTCTTGTGAGCTGGCCGCAACACCGCAGGATTGCTTCATGCCCTAGTGTGGTTCTGGCATGGCACGCTGAGCCTTTGGTTAATTCCTCTTTCTGGTGGGAAATGAGAGTTAAATTTGCCCGTCCAGACACCTCCAGCTAGTCTCTCATTGGTTCTCCCTATTCCTGTTCATTTTCCGCAGAAATGGCAAACTGTGCCAAACAGGAGGTTAAAGGCACTGACTCTCCAAGTAGGGAGAGTGTTAGTACTGCGTCTGGAATGTTGCACCCGAGTACCAGGGGACGAAAACTGAGACACATTTGGACACGTTTCCCGATCAGACGGTGGATCATACTCTGGGTTCCACATGCATGTTTTAGCAGAAGGAAGAATACCTTAAACCTGGAGAGTTGAGACCCATGGAATTGGTACCATGCAATATGACTTCAAAGGGTCTGCATTTGCTCACCAAACCTCACCAATCCTATCACTGCTGCGTTTATGCCGCTGTACACACGCTTGATTCTCTTTCGGAGACATATCAATCCATAGGTTTTAAGATTCTTACTAGTCAGGTATATTCTTAGGCGTTTAATATGGGGTGTTGAGTCCACTTCGTTGAGCAAGCAGTAGCTCTTGTCTATTACATATTTGGCTTATGGAAAGGTATCTGTGCTAATTTCAATCTCTGGTTTTATGCAGCACCCCAACTCACCTTTCCCCTTAAGCAAGCATAAGTTGGTTTTCTACATTTGAGACCCTATTCTGTTTTGTAATTCAGTTCCTGTGTAGCCAAGTTTACATTCCGTGTATTAGTGATATCTTATGATGTTTCTTTTTCTGTGTGACTTATTTCACTTAGAATCATCGTACCTGAATCCACTCATTATGCTGCTACTGGCCTGATGACATAGATTTCATTGCTGAGTGATATTGCATTATACGTAAGTACCACAACTTCTTTATCCATTTTTTGCTTTCTGAGATATTGAACTTGTACCGTAAACGAGGTTCTTGTAACCTGAGCTGTCCCAAACTTTGGGGTGGCTGTGTCTTTTTGATTTTAATTTCCCTAAGCTATAGGACCATAAGTGGAAGTGCCCTAGACTCTGTTGCTTTGTTTTTTAGATGTTTCAGGAAACACCATACACTTCTCCAGAGTGGCTGTTGGCAATTTACATCTCGCCCATCAGCATAACAAGGCTCCCAGTTCTCCATGGCCTGTCCGGCCTTTCTGGATTTTACACTTTTTTCAGATGGCCGTTTTGACCAGGGGGGCAGTGAGACTTCATTGTAGTGCAGATTTCCTTTGCAAGCTTGCTTGGTTGGCCAAAAAGGGCGTATGCGTTTTTTCCTGAATATATTCAGGAAAAAACGTATACGCACTTTTTGGCCAAGTTCATCATCGTGGACGTTCTGCCTCTTTTCCTAGGCTTTACATGCAATTCCAGTCTACCTCCTGAAATCGGTTTCCTGCAATTCTGCCCCGCTTTCAAGTCCTCTTGGCAGCCTTACTTCAATATATTTTTGGACGATAGCTGTCATTTATAACTCTGCATGTTTGTGAATTACAGTGCCCCTGAGCTCCTTTCTTCAACTCGCTTTCTTGTGAGCTGGCCGCAACACCGCAGGATTGCTTCATGCCCTAGTGTGGTTCTGGCATGGCACGCTGAGCCTTTGGTTAATTCCTCTTTCTGGTGGGAAATGAGAGTTAAATTTGCCCGTCCAGACACCTCCAGCTAGTCTCTCATTGGTTCTCCCTATTCCTGTTCATTTTCCGCAGAAATGGCAAACTGGGCCAAACAGGAGGTTAAAGGCACTGACTCTCCAAGTGGGGAGAGTGTTAGTAAAGCGTCTGGAATGTTGCACCCGAGTACCAGGGGACGAAAACTGAGATACATTTGAACACGTTTCCCGATCACATGGTGGATCATACTCTGGGTTCCACATGCATGTTTTAACTGAAGGAGGAATCCCTTCAACCTGGAGACTTGAGACCCATGGAATGGGTACCATGCAATATGACTTCAAAGGGTCTGCATTTGCTCACCGAACCTCACCAATCCTATCACTGCCGCATTTATGCCGCTGTACACACGCTTGATTCTCTTTTGGAGACATATAAATCCATAGGTTTTAAGATTCTTACTAGTCAGGTATATTCTTAGGCGTTTAATATGGGGTGTTGAGTCCACTTCGTTGAGCAAGCAGTAGCTCTTGTCTATTACATATTTGGCTTATGGAAAGGTATCTGTGCTAATTTCAATCTCTGGTTTTATGCAGCACCCCAACTCACCTTTCCCCTTAAGCAAGCATAAGTTGGTTTTCTACATTTGAGACCCTATTCTGTTTTGTAATTCAGTTCCTGTGTAGCCAAGTTTACATTCCGTGTATTAGTGATATCTTATGATGTTTCTTTTTCTGGGTGACTTATTTCACTTAGAATCATCGTACCTGAATCCACTCATTATGCTGCTACTGGCCTGATGACATAGATTTCATTGCTGAGTGATATTGCATTATACGTAAGTACCACAACTTCTTTATCCATTTTTTGCTTTCTGAGATATTGAACTTGTACCGTAAACGAGGTTCTTGTAACCTGAGCTGTCCCAAACTTTGGGGTGGCTGTGTCTTTTTGATTTTAATTTCCCTAAGCTATAGGACCATAAGTGGAAGTGCCCTAGGCTCTGTTGCTTTGTTTTTTAGATGTTTCAGGAAACACCATACACTTCTCCAGAGTGGCTGTTGGCAATTTACATCCCGCCCATCAGCATAACAAGGCTCCCAGTTCTCCATGGCCTGTCCGGCCTTTCTGGATTTTACACTTTTTTCAGATGGCCGTTTTGACCAGGGGGGCAGTGAGACTTCATTGTAGTGCAGATTTCCTTTGCAAGCTTGCTTGGTTGGCCAAAAAGGGCGTATGCGTTTTTTCCTGAATATATTCAGGAAAAAACGCATACGCACTTTTTGGCCAAGTTCATCATCGTGGACGTTCTGCCTCTTTTCCTATGCTTTACATGCAATTCCAGTCTACCTCCTGAAATCGGTTTCCTGCAATTCTGCCCCGCTTTCAAGTCCTCTTGGCAGCCTTACTTCAATATATTTTTGGACGATAGCTGTCATTTATAACTCTGCATGTTTGTGAATTACAGTGCCCCTGAGCTCCTTTCTTCAACTCGCTTTCTTGTGAGCTGGCCGCAACACCGCAGGATTGCTTCATGCCCTAGTGTGGTTCTGGCATGGCACGCTGAGCCTTTGGTTAATTCCTCTTTCTGGTGGGAAATGAGAGTTAAATTTGCCCGTCCAGACACCTCCAGCTAGTCTCTCATTGGTTCTCCCTATTCCTGTTCATTTTCCGCAGAAATGGCAAACTGTGCCAAACAGGAGGTTAAAGGCACTGACTCTCCAAGTGGGGAGAGTGTTAGTACTGCGTCTGGAATGTTGCACCCGAGTACCAGGGGACGAAAACTGAGACACATTTGGACACGTTTCCCGATCAGACGGTGGATCATACTCTGGGTTCCACATGCATGTTTTAGCAGAAGGAAGAATACCTTAAACCTGGAGAGTTGAGACCTATGGAATGGGTACCATGCAATATGACTTCAAAGCGTGTGCATTTGCTCACCAAACCTCACCAATCCTATCACTGCTGCGTTTATGCCGCTGTACACACGCTTGATTCTCTTTCGGAGACATATCAATCCATAGGTTTTAAGATTCTTACTAGTCAGGTATATTCTTAGGCGTTTAATATGGGGTGTTGAGTCCACTTCGTTGAGCAAGCAGTAGCTCTTGTCTATTACATATTTGGCTTATGGAAAGGTATCTGTGCTAATTTCAATCTCTGGTTTTATGCAGCACCCCAACTCACCTTTCCCCTTAAGCAAGCATAAGTTGGTTTTCTACATTTGAGACCCTATTCTGTTTTGTAATTCAGTTCCTCTGTAGCCAAGTTTACATTCCGTGTATTAGTGATATCTTATGATGTTTCTTTTTCTGTGTGACTTATTTCACTTAGAATCATCGTACCTGAATCCACTCATTATGCTGCTACTGGCCTGATGACATAGATTTCATTGCTGAGTGATATTGCATTGTACGTAAGTACCACAACTTCTTTATCCATTTTTCGCTTTCTGCGATATTGAACTTGTACCGTAAATGAGGTTCTTGTAAACAGAGCCGTCCCAAACTTTGGGGTGGCTGTGTCTTTTTGATTTTAATTTCCCTAATCTATAGGACCATAAGTGGAAGTGCCCTCGGCTCTGTTGCTTTGTTTTTTAGATGTTTCAGGAAACACCATACAATTCTCCAGAGTGGCTGTTGGTAATTTACATCCCGCCCATCAGCCTAACTAGGCTCCCAGTTCTCCATGGCCTGTCCTGCCTTTCTGGATTTTACACTTTTTTCAGATGGCCCTTTTGACCGGGGGGCAGTGAGACTTCATTGTAGTGCAGATTTCCTTTGCAAGCTTGCTTGGTTGGCCAAAAAGGGCGTATGCGTTTTTTCCTGAATATATTCAGGAAAAAACGCATACACCCTTTTTGGCCAAGTGCATCATTGTGGACGTTCTGCCTCTTTTCCTAGGCTTTACATGCAATTCCAGTCTACCTCCTGAAATCGGTTTCCTGCAATTCTGCCCCGCTTTCAAGTTCTCTTGGCAGCCTTACTTCAATATATTTTTGGACGATAACTGTCATTTATAACTCTGCATGTTTGTGAATTACAGTGCCCCTGAGCTCCTTTCTTCAACTCGCTTTCTTGTGAGCTGGCCGCAACACCGCAGGATTGCTTCAGGCCCTAGTGTTGTTCCGGCATGGCTCGCTGAGCCTTTGGTTAATTCCTCTTCCTTGTTGAAATGAGAGTTAAATTTGCCCGTCCAGACACCTCCAGCTAGTCTCTCATTGGTTCTCCCTATTCCTGTTCATTTTCCGCAGAAATTGCAAACTGGGCCAAACAGGAGGTTAAAGGCACTGACTCTCCAAGTGGGGAGAGTGTTAGTAAAGCGTCTGGAATGTTGCACCCGAGTACCAGGGGACGAAAACTGAGACACATTTGAACACGTTTCCCGATCACACGGTGGATCATACTCTGGGTTCCACATGCATGTTTTAGCTGAAGGAAGAATCCCTTAAACCTGGAGAGTTGAGAAGCATGGAATGGGTACCATGCAATATGACTTCAAAGGGTCTGCATTTGCTCACCGAACCTCACCAATCCTATCACTGCTGCATTTATGTCGCTGTACACATGCTTGATTCTCTTTCAGAGACATATAAATCCATAGGTTTTAAGATTCTTACTAGTCAGGTATATTCTTAGGCGTTTAATATGGGGTGTTGAGTCCACTTCGTTGAGCAAGCAGTAGCTCTTGTCTATTACATATTTGGCTTATGGAAAGGTATCTGTGCTAATTTCAATCTCTGGTTTTATGCAGCACCCCAACTCACCTTTCCCCTTAAGCAAGCATAAGTTGGTTTTCTACATTTGAGACCCTATTCTGTTTTGTAATTCAGTTCCTGTGTAGGCAAGTTTACATTCCGTGTAGTAGTGATATCTTATGATGTTTCTTTTTCTGTGTGACTTATTTCACTTAGAATCATCGTACCTGAATCCACTCATTATGCTGCTACTGGCCTGATGACATAGATTTCATTGCTGAGTGATATTGCATTATACGTAAGTACCACAACTTCTTTATCCATTTTTTGCTTTCTGAGATATTGAACTTGTACCGTAAAGGAGGTTCTTGTAACCTGAGCTGTCCCAAACTTTGGGGTGGCTGTGTCTTTTTGATTTTAATTTCCCTAAGCTATAGGACCATAAGTGGAAGTGCCCTAGGCTCTGTTGCTTTGTTTTTTAGATGTTTCAGGAAACACCATACACTTCTCCAGAGTGGCTGTTGGCAATTTACATCCCGCCCATCAGCATAACAAGGCTCCCAGTTCTCCATGGCCTGTCCGGCCTTTCTGGATTTTACACTTTTTTCAGATGGCCGTTTTGACCAGGGGGGCAGTGAGACTTCATTGTAGTGCAGATTTCCTTTGCAAGCTTGCTTGGTTGGCCAAAAAGGGCGTATGCGTTTTTTCCTGAATATATTCAGGAAAAAACGCATACGCACTTTTTGGCCAAGTTCATCATCGTGGACGTTCTGCCTCTTTTCCTATGCTTTACATGCAATTCCAGTCTACCTCCTGAAATCGGTTTCCTGCAATTCTGCCCCGCTTTCAAGTCCTCTTGGCAGCCTTACTTCAATATATTTTTGGACGATAGCTGTCATTTATAACTCTGCATGTTTGTGAATTACAGTGCCCCTGAGCTCCTTTCTTCAACTCGCTTTCTTGTGAGCTGGCCGCAACACCGCAGGATTGCTTCATGCCCTAGTGTGGTTCTGGCATGGCACGCTGAGCCTTTGGTTAATTCCTCTTTCTGGTGGGAAATGAGAGTTAAATTTGCCCGTCCAGACACCTCCAGCTAGTCTCTCATTGGTTCTCCCTATTCCTGTTCATTTTCCGCAGAAATGGCAAACTGTGCCAAACAGGAGGTTAAAGGCACTGACTCTCCAAGTGGGGAGAGTGTTAGTAAAGCGTCTGGAATGTTGCACCCGAGTACCAGGGGACGAAAACTGAGATACATTTGAACACGTTTCCCGATCACATGGTGGATCATACTCTGGGTTCCACATGCATGTTTTAACTGAAGGAAGAATCCCTTCAACCTGGAGAGTTGAGACCCATGGAATGGGTACCATGCAATATGACTTCAAAGGGTCTGCATTTGCTCACCAAACCTCACCAATCCTATCACTGCTGCGTTTATGCCGCTGTACACACGCTTGATTCTCTTTCGGAGACATATAAATCCATAGGTTTTAAGATTCTTACTAGTCAGGTATATTCTTAGGCGTTTAATATGGGGTGTTGAGTCCACTTCGTTGAGCAAGCAGTAGCTCTTGTCTATTACATATTTGGCTTATGGAAAGGTATCTGTGCTAATTTCAATCTCTGGTTTTATGCAGCACCCCAACTCACCTTTCCCCTTAAGCAAGCATAAGTTGGTTTTCTACATTTGAGACCCTATTCTGTTTTGTAATTCAGTTCCTCTGTAGCCAAGTTTACATTCCGTGTATTAGTGATATCTTATGATGTTTCTTTTTCTGTGTGACTTATTTCACTTACAATCATCGTACCTGAATCCACTCATTATGCTGCTACTGGCCTGATGACATAGATTTCATTGCTGAGTGATATTGCATTGTACGTAAGTACCACAACTTCTTTATCCATTTTTCGCTTTCTGCGATATTGAACTTGTACCGTAAATGAGGTTCTTGTAAACAGAGCCGTCCCAAACTTTGGGGTGGCTGTGTCTTTTTGATTTTAATTTCCCTAATCTATAGGACCATAAGTGGAAGTGCCCTCGGCTCTGTTGCTTTGTTTTTTAGATGTTTCAGGAAACACCATACAATTCTCCAGAGTGGCTGTGGTAATTTACATCCCGCCCATCAGCCTAACTAGGCTCCCAGTTCTCCATGGCCTGTCCTGCCTTTCTGGATTTTACACTTTTTTCAGATGGCCCTTTTGACCGGGGGGCATTGAGACTTCATTGTAGTGCAGATTTCCTTTGCAAGCTTGCTTGGTTGGCCAAAAAGGGCGTATGCGTTTTTTCCTGAATATATTCAGGAAAAAACGCATACGCCCTTTTTGGCCAAGTGCATCATTGTGGACGTTCTGCCTCTTTTCCTAGGCTTTACATGCAATTCCAGTCTACCTCCTGAAATCGGTTTCCTGCAATTCTGCCCCGCTTTCAAGTTCTCTTGGCAGCCTTACTTCAATATATTTTTGGACGATAACTGTCATTTATAACTCTGCATGTTTGTGAATTACAGTGCCCCTGAGCTCCTTTCTTCAACTCGCTTTCTTGTGAGCTGGCCGCAACACCGCAGGATTGCTTCAGGCCCTAGTGTTGTTCCGGCATGGCTCGCTGAGCCTTTGGTTAATTCCTCTTCCTTGTTGAAATGAGAGTTAAATTTGCCCGTCCAGACACCTCCAGCTAGTCTCTCATTGGTTCTCCCTATTCCTGTTCATTTTCCGCAGAAATTGCAAACTGGGCCAAACAGGAGGTTAAAGGCACTGACTCTCCAAGTGGGGAGAGTGTTAGTAAAGCGTCTGGAATGTTGCACCCGAGTACCCGGGGACGAAAACTGAGACACATTTGAACACGTTTCCCGATCACACGGTGGATCATACTCTGGGTTCCACATGCATGTTTTAGCTGAAGGAAGAATCCCTTAAACCTGGAGAGTTGAGAAGCATGGAATGGGTACCATGCAATATGACTTCAAAGGGTCTGCATTTGCTCACCGAACCTCACCAATCCTATCACTGCTGCGTTTATGTCGCTGTACACATGCTTGATTCTCTTTCGGAGACATATAAATCCATAGGTTTTAAGATTCTTACTAGTCAGGTATATTCTTAGGCGTTTAATATGGGGTGTTGAGTCCACTTCGTTGAGCAAGCAGTAGCTCTTGTCTATTACATATTTGGCTTATGGAAAGGTATCTGTGCTAATTTCAATCTCTGGTTTTATGCAGCACCCCAACTCACCTTTCCCCTTAAGCAAGCATAAGTTGGTTTTCTACATTTGAGACCCTATTCTGTTTTGTAATTCAGTTCCTGTGTAGCCAAGTTTACATTCCGTGTAGTAGTGATATCTTATGATGTTTCTTTTTCTGTGTGACTTATTTCACTTAGAATCATCGTACCTGAATCCACTCATTATGCTGCTACTGGCCTGATGACATAGATTTCATTGCTGAGTGATATTGCATTATACGTAAGTACCACAACTTCTTTATCCATTTTTTGCTTTCTGAGATATTGAACTTGTACCGTAAAGGAGGTTCTTGTAACCTGAGCTGTCCCAAACTTTGGGGTGGCTGTGTCTTTTTGATTTTAATTTCCCTAAGCTATAGGACCATAAGTGGAAGTGCCCTAGGCTCTGTTGCTTTGTTTTTTAGATGTTTCAGGAAACACCATACACTTCTCCAGAGTGGCTGTTGGCAATTTACATCCCGCCCATCAGCATAACAAGGCTCCCAGTTCTCCATGGCCTGTCCGGCCTTTCTGGATTTTACACTTTTTTCAGATGGCCGTTTTGACCAGGGGGGCAGTGAGACTTCATTGTAGTGCAGATTTCCTTTGCAAGCTTGCTTGGTTGGCCAAAAAAGGCGTATGCGTTTTTTCCTGAATATATTCAGGAAAAAACGCATACGCACTTTTTGGCCAAGTTCATCATCGTGGACGTTCTGCCTCTTTTCCTATGCTTTACATGCAATTCCAGTCTACCTCCTGAAATCGGTTTCCTGCAATTCTGCCCCGCTTACAAGTCCTCTTGGCAGCCTTACTTCAATATATTTTTGGACGATAGCTGTCATTTATAACTCTGCATGTTTGTGAATTACAGTGCCCCTGAGCTCCTTTCTTCAACTCGCTTTCTTGTGAGCTGGCCGCAACACCGCAGGATTGCTTCATGCCCTAGTGTGGTTCTGGCATGGCACGCTGAGCCTTTGGTTAATTCCTCTTTCTGGTGGGAAATGAGAGTTAAATTTGCCCGTCCAGACACCTCCAGCTAGTCTCTCATTGGTTCTCCCTATTCCTGTTCATTTTCCGCAGAAATGGCAAACTGTGCCAAACAGGAGGTTAAAGGCACTGACTCTCCAAGTGGGGAGAGTGTTAGTACTGCGTCTGGAATGTTGCACCCGAGTACCAGGGGACGAAAACTGAGATACATTTGAACACGTTTCCCGATCACATGGTGGATCATACTCTGGGTTCCACATGCATGTTTTAACTGAAGGAAGAATCCCTTCAACCTGGAGAGTTGAGAACCATGGAATGGGGACCATGCAATATGACTTCAAAGGGTCTGCATTTGCTCACCGAACCTCACCAATCCTATCACTGCTGCATTTATGCCGCTGTACACACGCTTGATTCTCTTTTGGAGACATATAAATCCATAGGTTTTAAGATTCTTACTAGTCAGGTATATTCTTAGGCGTTTAATATGGGGTGTTGAGTCCACTTCGTTGAGCAAGCAGTAGCTCTTGTCTATTACATATTTGGCTTATGGAAAGGTATCTGTGCTAATTTCAATCTCTGGTTTTATGCAGCACCCCAACTCACCTTTCCCCTTAAGCAAGCATAAGTTGGTTTTCTACATTTGAGACCCTGTTCTGTTTTGTAATTCAGTTCCTGTGTAGCCAAGTTTACATTCCGTGTAGTAGTGATATCTTATGATGTTTCTTTTTCTGTGTGACTTATTTCACTTAGAATCATCGTACCTGAATCCACTCATTATGCTGCTACTGGCCTGATGACATAGATTTCATTGCTGAGTGATATTGCATTATACGTAAGTACCACAACTTCTTTATCCATTTTTTGCTTTCTGAGATATTGAACTTGTACCGTAAACGAGGTTCTTGTAACCTGAGCTGTCCCAAACTTTGGGGTGGCTGTGTCTTTTTGATTTTAATTTCCCTAAGCTATAGGACCATAAGTGGAAGTGCCCTAGGCTCTGTTGCTTTGTTTTTTAGATGTTTCAGGAAACACCATACACTTCTCCAGAGTGGCTGTTGGCAATTTACATCCCGCCCATCAGCATAACAAGGCTCCCAGTTCTCCATGGCCTGTCCGGCCTTTCTGGATTTTACACTTTTTTCAGATGGCCGTTTTGACCAGGGGGGCAGTGAGACTTCATTGTAGTGCAGATTTCGTTTGCAAGCTTGCTTGGTTTGCCAAAAAGGGCGTATGCGTTTTTTCCTGAATATATTCAGGAAAAAATGCATACGCACTTTTTGGCCAAGTTCATCATCGTGGACGTTCTGCCTCTTTTCCTATGCTTTACATGCAATTCCAGTCTACCTCTTGAAATCGGTTTCCTGCAATTCTGCCCCGCTTTCAAGTCCTCTTGGCAGCCTTACTTCAATATATTTTTGGACGATAGCTGTCATTTATAACTCTGCATGTTTGTGAATTACAGTGCCCCTGAGCTCCTTTCTTCAACTCGCTTTCTTGTGAGCTGGCCGCAACACCGCAGGATTGCTTCATGCCCTAGTGTGGTTCTGGCATGGCACGCTGAGCCTTTGGTTAATTCCTCTTTCTGGTGGGAAATGAGAGTTAAATTTGCCCGTCCAGACACCTCCAGCTAGTCTCTCATTGGTTCTCCCTATTCCTGTTCATTTTCCGCAGAAATGGCAAACTGTGCCAAACAGGAGGTTAAAGGCACTGACTCTCCAAGTGGGGAGAGTGTTAGTAAAGCGTCTGGAATGTTGCACCCGAGTACCAGGGGACGAAAACTGAGACACATTTGGACACGTTTCCCGATCACACGGTGGATCATACTCTGGGTTCCACATGCATGTTTTAGCAGAAGGAAGAATACCTTAAACCTGGAGAGTTGAGACCCATGGAATGGGTACCATGCAATATGACTTCAAAGGGTCTGCATTTGCTCACCAAACCTCACCAATCCTATCACTGCTGCGTTTATGCCGCTGTACACACGCTTGATTCTCTTTCGGAGACATATCAATCCATAGGTTTTAAGATTCTTACTAGTCAGGTATATTCTTAGGCGTTTAATATGGGGTGTTGAGTCCACTTCGTTGAGCAAGCAGTAGCTCTTGTCTATTACATATTTGGCTTATGGAAAGGTATCTGTGCTAATTTCAATCTCTGGTTTTATGCAGCACCCCAACTCACCTTTCCCCTTAAGCAAGCATAAGTTGGTTTTCTACATTTGAGACCCTATTCTGTTTTGTAATTCAGTTCCTGTGTAGCCAAGTTTACATTCCGTGTAGTAGTGATATCTTATGATGTTTCTTTTTCTGTGTGACTTATTTCACTTAGAATCATCGTACCTGAATCCACTCATTATGCTGCTACTGGCCTGATGACATAGATTTCATTGCTGAGTGATATTGCATTATACGTAAGTACCACAACTTCTTTATCCATTTTTTGCTTTCTGAGATATTGAACTTGTACCGTAAAGGAGGTTCTTGTAACCTGAGCTGTCCCAAACTTTGGGGTGGCTGTGTCTTTTTGATTTTAATTTCCCTAAGCTATAGGACCATAAGTGGAAGTGCCCTAGGCTCTGTTGCTTTGTTTTTTAGATGTTTCAGGAAACACCATACACTTCTCCAGAGTGGCTGTTGGCAATTTACATCCCGCCCATCAGCATAACAAGGCTCCCAGTTCTCCATGGCCTGTCCGGCCTTTCTGGATTTTACACTTTTTTCAGATGGCCGTTTTGAACAGGGGGGCAGTGAGACTTCATTGTAGTGCAGATTTCCTTTGCAAGCTTGCTTGGTTGGCCAAAAAGGGCGTATGCGTTTTTTCCTGAATATATTCAGGAAAAAACGCATACGCACTTTTTGGCCAAGTTCATCATCGTGGACGTTCTGCCTCTTTTCCTATGCTTTACATGCAATTCCAGTCTACCTCCTGAAATCGGTTTCCTGCAATTCTGCCCCGCTTTCAAGTCCTCTTGGCAGCCTTACTTCAATATATTTTTGGACGATAGCTGTCATTTATAACTCTGCATGTTTGTGAATTACAGCACCCCTGAGCTCCTTTCTTCAACTCGCTTTCTTGTGAGCTGGCCGCAACACCGCAGGATTGCTTCATGCCCTAGTGTGGTTCTGGCATGGCACGCTGAGCCTTTGGTTAATTCCTCTTTCTGGTGGGAAATGAGAGTTAAATTTGCCCGTCCAGACACCTCCAGCTAGTCTCTCATTGGTTCTCCCTATTCCTGTTCATTTTCCGCAGAAATGGCAAACTGTGCTAAACAGGAGGTTAAAGGCACTGACTCTCCAAGTGGGGAGAGTGTTAGTACTGCGTCTGGAATGTTGCACCCGAGTACCAGGGGACGAAAACTGAGATACATTTGAACACGTTTCCCGATCACATGGTGGATCATACTCTGGGTTCCACATGCATGTTTTAACTGAAGGAAGAATCCCTTCAACCTGGAGAGTTGAGAACCATGGAATGGGTACCATGCAATATGACTTCAAAGGGTCTGCATTTGCTCACCGAACCTCACCAATCCTATCACTGCTGCATTTATGCCGCTGTACACACGCTTGATTCTCTTTTGGAGACATATAAATCCATAGGTTTTAAGATTCTTACTAGTCAGGTATATTCTTAGGCGTTTAATATGGGGTGTTGAGTCCACTTCGTTGAGCAAGCAGTAGCTCTTGTCTACTACATATTTGGCTTATGGAAAGGTATCTGTGCTAATTTCAATCTCTGGTTTTATGCAGCACCCCAACTCACCTTTCCCCTTAAGCAAGCATAAGTTGGTTTTCTACATTTGAGACCCTATTCTGTTTTGTAATTCAGTTCCTGTGTAGCCAAGTTTACATTCCGTGTATTAGTGATATCTTATGATGTTTCTTTTTCTGTGTGACTTATTTCACTTAGAATCATCGTACCTGAATCCACTCATTATGCTGCTACTGGCCTGATGACATAGATTTCATTGCTGAGTGATATTGCATTATACGTAAGTACCACAACTTCTTTATCCATTTTTTGCTTTCTGAGATATTGAACTTGTACCGTAAACGAGGTTCTTGTAACCTGAGCTGTCCCAAACTTTGGGGTGGCTGTGTCTTTTTGATTTTAATTTCCCTAAGCTATAGGACCATAAGTGGAAGTGCCCTAGGCTCTGTTGCTTTGTTTTTTAGATGTTTCAGGAAACACCATACACTTCTCCAGAGTGGCTGTTGGCAATTTACATCCCGCCCATCAGCATAACAAGGCTCCCAGTTCTCCATGGCCTGTCCGGCCTTTCTGGATTTTACACTTTTTTCAGATGGCCGTTTTGACCAGGGGGGCAGTGAGACTTCATTGTAGTGCAGATTTCCTTTGCAAGCTTGCTTGGTTGGCCAAAAAGGGCGTATGCGTTTTTTCCTGAATATATTCAGGAAAAAACGCATACGCCCTTTTTGGCCAAGTGCATCATTGTGGACGTTCTGCCTCTTTTCCTAGGCTTTACATGCAATTCCAGTCTACCTCCTGAAATCGGTTTCCTGCAATTCTGCCCCGCTTTCAAGTTCTCTTGGCAGCCTTACTTCAATATATTTTTGGACGATAACTGTCATTTATAACTCTGCATGTTTGTGAATTACAGTGCCCCTGAGCTCCTTTCTTCAACTCGCTTTCTTGTGAGCTGGCCGCAACACCGCAGGATTGCTTCAGGCCCTAGTGTTGTTCCGGCATGGCTCGCTGAGCCTTTGGTTAATTCCTCTTCCTGGTGGGAAATGAGAGTTAAATTTGCCCGTCCAGACACCTCCAGCTAGTCTCTCATTGGTTCTCCCTATTCCTGTTCATTTTCCGCAGAAATTGCAAACTGGGCCAAACAGGAGGTTAAAGGCACTGACTCTCCAAGTGGGGAGAGTGTTAGTAAAGCGTCTGGAATGTTGCACCCGAGTACCAGGGGACGAAAACTGAGATACATTTGAACACGTTTCCCGATCACATGGTGGATCATACTCTGGGTTCCACATGCATGTTTTAACTGAAGGAAGAATCCCTTCAACCTGGAGAGTTGAGACCCATGGAATTGGTACCATGCAATATGACTTCAAAGGGTCTGCATTTGCTCACCGAACCTCACCAATCCTATCACTGCTGCATTTATGCCGCTGTACACACGCTTGATTCTCTTTTGGAGACATATAAATCCATAGGTTTTAAGATTCTTACTAGTCAGGTATATTCTTAGGCGTTTAATATGGGGTGTTGAGTCCACTTCGTTGAGCAAGCAGTAGCTCTTGTCTATTACATATTTGGCTTATGGAAAGGTATCTGTGCTAATTTCAATCTCTGGTTTTATGCAGCACCCCAACTCACCTTTCCCCTTAAGCAAGCATAAGTTGGTTTTCTACATTTGAGACCCTGTTCTGTTTTGTAATTCAGTTCCTGTGTAGCCAAGTTTACATTCCGTGTATTAGTGATATCTTATGATGTTTCTTTTTCTGTGTGACTTATTTCACTTAGAATCATCGTACCTGAATCCACTCATTATGCTGCTACTGGCCTGATGACATAGATTTCATTGCTGAGTGATATTGCATTATACGTAAGTACCACAACTTCTTTATCCATTTTTTGCTTTCTGAGATATTGAACTTGTACCGTAAACGAGGTTCTTGTAACTTGAGCTGTCCCAAACTTTGGGGTGGCTGTGTCTTTTTGATTTTAATTTCCCTAAGCTATAGGACCATAAGTGGAAGTGCCCTAGGCTCTGTTGCTTTGTTTTTTAGATGTTTCAGGAAACACCATACACTTCTCCAGAGTGGCTGTTGGCAATTTACATCCCGCCCATCAGCATAACAAGGCTCCCAGTTCTCCATGGCCTGTCCGGCCTTTCTGGATTTTACACTTTTTTCAGATGGCCGTTTTGACCAGGGGGGCAGTGAGACTTCATTGTAGTGCAGATTTCCTTTGCAAGCTTGCTTGGTTGGCCAAAAAGGGCGTATGCGTTTTTTCCTGAATATATTCAGGAAAAAACGCATACGCACTTTTTGGCCAAGTTCATCATCGTGGACGTTCTGCCTCTTTTCCTATGCTTTACATGCAATTCCAGTCTACCTCCTGAAATCGGTTTCCTGCAATTCTGCCCCGCTTTCAAGTCCTCTTGGCAGCCTTACTTCAATATATTTTTGGACGATAGCTGTCATTTATAACTCTGCATGTTTGTGAATTACAGTGCCCCTGAGCTCCTTTCTTCAACTCGCTTTCTTGTGAGCTGGCCGCAACACCGCAGGATTGCTTCAGGCCCTAGTGTGGTTCTGGCATGGCACGCTGAGCCTTTGGTTAATTCCTCTTTCTGGTGGGAAATGAGAGTTAAATTTGCCCGTCCAGACACCTCCAGCTAGTCTCTCATTGGTTCTCCCTATTCCTGTTCATTTTCCGCAGAAATGGCAAACTGTGCCAAACAGGAGGTTAAAGGCACTGACTCTCCAAGTGGGGAGAGTGTTAGTAAAGCGTCTGGAATGTTGCACCCGAGTACCAGGGGACGAAAACTGAGACACATTTGGACACGTTTCCCGATCACACGGTGGATCATACTCTGGGTTCCACATGCATGTTTTAGCAGAAGGAAGAATACCTTAAACCTGGAGAGTTGAGACCCATGGAATGGGTACCATGCAATATGACTTCAAAGGGTCTGCATTTGCTCACCAAACCTCACCAATCCTATCACTGCTGCGTTTATGCCGCTGTACACACGCTTGATTCTCTTTCGGAGACATATCAATCCATAGGTTTTAAGATTCTTACTAGTCAGGTATATTCTTAGGCGTTTAATATGGGGTGTTGAGTCCACTTCGTTGAGCAAGCAGTAGCTCTTGTCTATTACATATTTGGCTTATGGAAAGGTATCTGTGCTAATTTCAATCTCTGGTTTTATGCAGCACCCCAACTCACCTTTCCCCTTAAGCAAGCATAAGTTGGTTTTCTACATTTGAGACCCTATTCTGTTTTGTAATTCAGTTCCTGTGTAGCCAAGTTTACATTCCGTGTAGTAGTGATATCTTATGATGTTTCTTTTTCTGTGTGACTTATTTCACTTAGAATCATCGTACCTGAATCCACTCATTATGCTGCTACTGGCCTGATGACATAGATTTCATTGCTGAGTGATATTGCATTATACGTAAGTACCACAACTTCTTTATCCATTTTTTGCTTTCTGAGATATTGAACTTGTACCGTAAAGGAGGTTCTTGTAACCTGAGCTGTCCCAAACTTTGGGGTGGCTGTGTCTTTTTGATTTCAATTTCCCTAATCTATAGGACCATAAGTGGAAGTGCCCTAGGCTCTGTTGCTTTGCTTTTTAGATGTTTCAGGAAACACCATACACTTCTCCAGAGTGGCTGTTGGCAATTTACATCCCGCCCATCAGCATAACAAGGTTCCCAGTTCTCCATGGCCTGTCCGGCCTTTCTGGATTTTACACTTTTTTCAGATGGCCGTTTTGACCAGGGGGGCAGTGAGACTTCATTGTAGTGCAGATTTCCTTTGCAAGCTTGCTTGGTTGGCCAAAAAGGGCGTATGCGTTTTTTCCTGAATATATTCAGGAAAAAACGCATACGCACTTTTTGGCCAAGTTCATCATCGTGGACGTTCTGCCTCTTTTCCTATGCTTTACATGCAATTCCAGTCTACCTCCTGAAATCGGTTTCCTGCAATTCTGCCCCGCTTTCAAGTCCTCTTGGCAGCCTTACTTCAATATATTTTTGGACGATAGCTGTCATTTATAACTCTGCATGTTTGTGAATTACAGTGCCCCTGAGCTCCTTTCTTCAACTCGCTTTCTTGTGAGCTGGCCGCAACACCGCAGGATTGCTTCATGCCCTAGTGTGGTTCTGGCATGGCACGCTGAGCCTTTGGTTAATTCCTCTTTCTGGTGGGAAATGAGAGTTAAATTTGCCCGTCCAGACACCTCCAGCTAGTCTCTCATTGGTTCTCCCTATTCCTGTTCATTTTCCGCAGAAATGGCAAACTGTGCCAAACAGGAGGTTAAAGGCACTGACTCTCCAAGTGGGGAGAGTGTTAGTAAAGCGTCTGGAATGTTGCACCCGAGTACCAGGGGACGAAAACTGAGACACATTTGGACACGTTTCCCGATCACACGGTGGATCATACTCTGGGTTCCACATGCATGTTTTAGCAGAAGGAAGAATACCTTAAACCTGGAGAGTTGAGACCCATGGAATTGGTACCATGCAATATGACTTCAAAGGGTCTGCATTTGCTCACCAAACCTCACCAATCCTATCACTGCTGCGTTTATGCCGCTGTACACACGCTTGATTCTCTTTCGGAGACATATCAATCCATAGGTTTTAAGATTCTTACTAGTCAGGTATATTCTTAGGCGTTTAATATGGGGTGTTGAGTCCACTTCGTTGAGCAAGCAGTAGCTCTTGTCTATTACATATTTGGCTTATGGAAAGGTATCTGTGCTAATTTCAATCTCTGGTTTTATGCAGCACCCCAACTCACCTTTCCCCTTAAGCAAGCATAAGTTGGTTTTCTACATTTGAGACCCTATTCTGTTTTGTAATTCAGTTCCTGTGTAGCCAAGTTTACATTCCGTGTAGTAGTGATATCTTATGATGTTTCTTTTTCTGTGTGACTTATTTCACTTAGAATCATCGTACCTGAATCCACTCATTATGCTGCTACTGGCCTGATGACATAGATTTCATTGCTGAGTGATATTGCATTATACGTAAGTACCACAACTTCTTTATCCATTTTTTGCTTTCTGAGATATTGAACTTGTACCGTAAAGGAGGTTCTTGTAACCTGAGCTGTCCCAAACTTTGGGGTGGCTGTGTCTTTTTGATTTTAATTTCCCTAAGCTATAGGACCATAAGTGGAAGTGCCCTAGGCTCTGTTGCTTTGTTTTTTAGATGTTTCAGGAAACACCATACACTTCTCCAGAGTGGCTGTTGGCAATTTACATCCCGCCCATCAGCATAACAAGGCTCCCAGTTCTCCATGGCCTGTCCGGCCTTTCTGGATTTTACACTTTTTTCAGATGGCCGTTTTGAACAGGGGGGCAGTGAGACTTCATTGTAGTGCAGATTTCCTTTGCAAGCTTGCTTGGTTGGCCAAAAAGGGCGTATGCGTTTTTTCCTGAATATATTCAGGAAAAAACGCATACGCACTTTTTGGCCAAGTTCATCATCGTGGACGTTCTGCCTCTTTTCCTATGCTTTACATGCAATTCCAGTCTACCTCCTGAAATCGGTTTCCTGCAATTCTGCCCCGCTTTCAAGTCCTCTTGGCAGCCTTACTTCAATATATTTTTGGACGATAGCTGTCATTTATAACTCTGCATGTTTGTGAATTACAGTACCCCTGAGCTCCTTTCTTCAACTCGCTTTCTTGTGAGCTGGCCGCAACACCGCAGGATTGCTTCATGCCCTAGTGTGGTTCTGGCATGGCACGCTGAGCCTTTGGTTAATTCCTCTTTCTGGTGGGAAATGAGAGTTAAATTTGCCCGTCCAGACACCTCCAGCTAGTCTCTCATTGGTTCTCCCTATTCCTGTTCATTTTCCGCAGAAATGGCAAACTGTGCTAAACAGGAGGTTAAAGGCACTGACTCTCCAAGTGGGGAGAGTGTTAGTACTGCGTCTGGAATGTTGCACCCGAGTACCAGGGGACGAAAACTGAGATACATTTGAACACGTTTCCCGATCACATGGTGGATCATACTCTGGGTTCCACATGCATGTTTTAACTGAAGGAAGAATCCCTTCAACCTGGAGAGTTGAGAACCATGGAATGGGTACCATGCAATATGACTTCAAAGGGTCTGCATTTGCTCACCGAACCTCACCAATCCTATCACTGTTGCATTTATGCCGCTGTACACACGCTTGATTCTCTTTTGGAGACATATAAATCCATAGGTTTTAAGATTCTTACTAGTCAGGTATATTCTTAGGCGTTTAATATGGGGTGTTGAGTCCACTTCGTTGAGCAAGCAGTAGCTCTTGTCTATTACATATTTGGCTTATGGAAAGGTATCTGTGCTAATTTCAATCTCTGGTTTTATGCAGCACCCCAACTCACCTTTCCCCTTAAGCAAGCATAAGTTGGTTTTCTACATTTGAGACCCTATTCTGTTTTGTAATTCAGTTCCTGTGTAGCCAAGTTTACATTCCGTGTATTAGTGATATCTTATGATGTTTCTTTTTCTGTGTGACTTATTTCACTTAGAATCATCGTACCTGAATCCACTCATTATGCTGCTACTGGCCTGATGACATAGATTTCATTGCTGAGTGATATTGCATTATACGTAAGTACCACAACTTCTTTATCCATTTTTTGCTTTCTGAGATATTGAACTTGTACCGTAAATGAGGTTCTTGTAACCTGAGCTGTCCCAAACTTTGGGGTGGCTGTGTCTTTTTGATTTTAATTTCCCTAAGCTATAGGACCATAAGTGGAAGTGCCCTAGGCTCTGTTGCTTTGTTTTTTAGATGTTTCAGGAAACACCATACACTTCTCCAGAGTGGCTGTTGGCAATTTACATCCCGCCCATCAGCATAACAAGGCTCCCAGTTCTCCATGGCCTGTCCGGCCTTTCTGGATTTTACACTTTTTTCAGATGGCCGTTTTGACCAGGGGGGCAGTGAGACTTCATTGTAGTGCAGATTTCCTTTGCAAGCTTGCTTGGTTGGCCAAAAAGGGCGTATGCGTTTTTTCCTGAATATATTCAGGAAAAAACGCATACGCACTTTTTGGCCAAGTTCATCATCGTGGACGTTCTGCCTCTTTTCCTATGCTTTACATACAATTCCAGTCTACCTCCTGAAATCGGTTTCCTGCAATTCTGCCCCGCATTCAAGTCCTCTTGGCAGCCTTACTTCAATATATTTTTGGACGATAGCTGTCATTTATAACTCTGCATGTTTGTGAATTACAGTGCCCCTGAGCTCCTTTCTTCAACTCGCTTTCTTGTGAGCTGGCCGCAACACCGCAGGATTGCTTCATGCCCTAGTGTGGTTCTGGCATGGCACGCTGAGCCTTTGGTTAATTCCTCTTTCTGGTGGGAAATGAGAGTTAAATTTGCCCGTCCAGACACCTCCAGCTAGTCTCTCATTGGTTCTCCCTATTCCTGTTCATTTTCCGCAGAAATGGCAAACTGTGCCAAACAGGAGGTTAAAGGCACTGACTCTCCAAGTGGGGAGAGTGTTAGTACTGCGTCTGGAATGTTGCAACCGAGTACCAGGGGACGAAAACTGAGATACATTTGAACACGTTTCCCGATCACATGGTGGATCATACTCTGGGTTCCACATGCATGTTTTAACTGAAGGAAGAATCCCTTCAACCTGGAGAGTTGAGACCCATGGAATTGGTACCATGCAATATGACTTCAAAGGGTCTGCATTTGCTCACCGAACCTCACCAATCCTATCACTGCTGCATTTATGCCGCTGTACACACGCTTGATTCTCTTTTGGAGACATATAAATCCATAGGTTTTAAGATTCTTACAAGTCAGGTATATTCTTAGGCGTTTAATATGGGGTGTTGAGTCCACTTCGTTGAGCAAGCAGTAGCTCTTGTCTATTACATATTTGGCTTATGGAAAGGTATCTGTGCTAATTTCAATCTCTGGTTTTATGCAGCACCCCAACTCACCTTTCCCCTTAAGCAAGCATAAGTTGGTTTTCTACATTTGAGACCCTGTTCTGTTTTGTAATTCAGTTCCTGTGTAGCCAAGTTTACATTCCGTGTATTAGTGATATCTTATGATGTTTCTTTTTCTGTGTGACTTATTTCACTTAGAATCATCGTACCTGAATCCACTCATTATGCTGCTACTGGCCTGATGACATAGATTTCATTGCTGAGTGATATTGCATTATACGTAAGTACCACAACTTCTTTATCCATTTTTTGCTTTCTGAGATATTGAACTTGTACCGTAAAGGAGGTTCTTGTAACCTGAGCTGTCCCAAACTTTGGGGTGGCTGTGTCTTTTTGATTTCAATTTCCCTAATCTATAGGACCATAAGTGGAAGTGCCCTAGGCTCTGTTGCTTTGCTTTTTAGATGTTTCAGGAAACACCATACACTTCTCCAGAGTGGCTGTTGGCAATTTACATCCCGCCCATCAGCATAACAAAGTTCCCAGTTCTCCATGGCCTGTCCGGCCTTTCTGGATTTTACACTTTTTTCAGATGGCCGTTTTGACCAGGGGGGCAGTGAGACTTCATTGTAGTGCAGATTTCCTTTGCAAGCTTGCTTGGTTGGCCAAAAAGGGCGTATGCGTTTTTTCCTGAATATATTCAGGAAAAAACGCATACGCACTTTTTGGCCAAGTTCATCATCGTGGACGTTCTGCCTCTTTTCCTATGCTTTACATGCAATTCCAGTCTACCTCCTGAAATCGGTTTCCTGCAATTCTGCCCCACTTTCAAGTCCTCTTGGCAGCCTTACTTCAATATATTTTTGGACGATAACTGTCATTTAGAACTCTGCAGGTTTGTGAATTACAGTGCCCCTGAGCTCCTTTCTTCAACTCGCTTTCTTGTGAGCTGGCCGCAACACCGCAGGATTGCTTCAGGCCCTAGTGTTGTTCCGGCATGGCTCGCTGAGCCTTTGGTTAATTCCTCTTCCTGGTGGGAAATGAGAGTTAAATTTGCCCGTCCAGACACCTCCAGCTAGTCTCTCATTGGTTCTCCCTATTCCTGTTCATTTTCCGCAGAAATTGCAAACTGTGCCAAACAGGAGGTTAAAGGCACTGACTCTCCAAGTGGGGAGAGTGTTAGTAAAGCGTCTGGAATGTTGCACCCGAGTACCAGGGGACGAAAACTGAGACACATTTGAACACGTTTCCCGATCACACGGTGGATCATACTCTGGGTTCCACATGCATGTTTTAGCTGAAGGAAGAATCCCTTAAACCTGGAGAGTTGAGAACCATGGAATGGGTACCATGCAATATGACTTCAAAGGGTCTGCATTTGCTCACCGAACCTCACCAATCCTATCACTGCTGCGTTTATGTCGCTGTACACATGCTTGATTCTCTTTCGGAGACATATAAATCCATAGGTTTTAAGATTCTTACTAGTCAGGTATATTCTTAGGCGTTTAATAAGGGGTGTTGAGTCCACTTCGTTGAGCAAGCAGTAGCTCTTGTCTATTACATATTTGTCTTATGGAAAGGTATCTGTGCTAATTTCAATCTCTGGTTTTATGCAGCACCCCAACTCACCTTTCCCCTTCAGCAAGCATAAGTTGGTTTTCTACATTTGAGACCCTATTCTGTTTTGTAATTCAGTTCCTGTGTAGCCAAGTTTACATTCCGTGTAGTAGTGATATCTTATGATGTTTCTTTTTCTGTGTGACTTATTTCACTTAGAATCATCGTACCTGAATCCACTCATTATGCTGCTACTGGCCTGATGACATAGATTTCATTGCTGAGTGATATTGCATTGTACGTAAGTACCACAACTTCTTTATCCATTTTTCGGTTTCTGCGATATTGAACTTGTACCGTAAATGAGGTTCTTGTAAACAGAGCCGTCCCAAATTTTGGGGTGGCTGTGTCTTTTTGATTTTAATTTCCCTAATCTATAGGACCATAAGTGGAAGTGCCCTAGGCTCTGTTGCTTTGTTTTTTAGATGTTTCAGGAAACACCATACACTTCTCCAGAGTGGCTGTTGGTAATTTACATCCCGCCCATCAGCCTAACTAGGCTCCCAGTTCTCCATGGTCTGTCCTGCCTTTCTGGATTTTACACTTTTTTCAGATGGCCCTTTTGACCGGGGGGCAGTGAGACTTCATTGTAGTGCAGATTTCCTTTGCAAGCTTGCTTGGTTGGCCAAAAAGGGCGTATGCGTTTTTTCCTGAATATATTCAGGAAAAAACGCATACGCCCTTTTTGGCCCAGTGCATCATTGTGGACGTTCTGCCTCTTTTCCTAGGCTTTACATGCAATTCCAGTCTACCTCCTGAAATCGGTTTCCTGCAATTCTGCCCCGCTTTCATGTTCTCTTGGCAGCCTTACTTCAATATATTTTTGGACGATAACTGTCATTTAGAACTCTGCAGGTTTGTGAATTACAGTGCCCCTGAGCTCCTTTCTTCAACTCGCTTTCTTGTGAGCTGGCCGCAACACCGCAGGATTGCTTCAGGCCCTAGTGTTGTTCCGGCATGGCTCGCTGAGCCTTTGGTTAATTCCTCTTCCTGGTGGGAAATGAGAGTTAAATTTGCCCGTCCAGACACCTCCAGCTAGTCTCTCATTGGTTCTCCCTATTCCTGTTCATTTTCCGCAGAAATTGCAAACTGGACCAAACAGGAGGTTAAAGGCACTGACTCTCCAAGTGGGGAGAGTGTTAGTAAAGCGTCTGGAATGTTGCACCCGAGTACCAGGGGACGAAAACTGAGACACATTTGAACACGTTTCCCGATCACACGGTGGATCATACTCTGGGTTCCACATGCATGTTTTAGCTGAAGGAAGAATCCCTTAAACCTGGAGAGTTGAGAACCATGGAATGGGTACCATGCAATATGACTTCAAAGGGTCTGCATTTGCTCACCGAACCTCACCAATCCTATCACTGCTGCGTTTATGTCGCTGTACACATGCTTGATTCTCTTTCGGAGACATATAAATCCATAGGTTTTAAGATTCTTACTAGTCAGGTATATTCTTAGGCGTTTAATATGGGGTGTTGAGTCCACTTCGTTGAGCAAGCAGTAGCTCTTGTCTATTACATATTTGTCTTATGGAAAGGTATCTGTGCTAATTTCAATCTCTGGTTTTATGCAGCACCCCAACTCACCTTTCCCCTTAAGCAAGCATAAGTTGGTTTTCTACATTTGAGACCCTATTCTGTTTTGTAATTCAGTTCCTGTGTAGCCAAGTTTACATTCCGTGTAGTAGTGATATCTTATGATGTTTCTTTTTCTGTGTGGCTTATTTCACTTAGAATCATCGTACCTGAATCCACTCATTATGCTGCTACTGGCCTGATGACATAGATTTCATTGCTGAGTGATATTGCATTGTACGTAAGTACCACAACTTCTTTATCCATTTTTCGCTTTCTGCGATATTGAACTTGTACCGTAAACGAGGTTCTTGTAAACAGAGCCGTCCCAAACTTTGGGGTGGCTGTGTCTTTTTGATTTTAATTTCCCTAATCTATAGGACCATAAGTGGAAGTGCCCTCGGCTCTGTTGCTTTGTTTTTTAGATGTTTCAGGAAACACCATACACATCTCCAGAGTGGGTGTTGGTAATTTACATCCCGCCCATCAGCATAAGAAGGCTCCCAGTTCTCCATGGCCTGTCCTGCCTTTCTGGATTTTACACTTTTTTCAGATGACCCTTTTGACCGGGGGGCAGTGAGTCTTCATTGTAGTGCAGATTTCCTTTGCAAGCTTGCTTGGTTGGCCAAAAAGGGCGTATGCGTATTTTCCTGAATATATTCAGGAAAGAACGCATACGCACTTTTTGGCCAAGTGCATCATTGTGGACGTTCTGCGTCTTTTCCTATTCTTTACATGCAGTTCCAGTCTACCTCCTGAAATCGGTTTCCTGAATTCTGCCCCACTTTCAAGTCCTCTTGGCAGCCTTACTTCAATATATTTTTGGACGATAGCTGTCATTTATAACTCTGCAGGTTTGTGAATTACAGTGCCCCTGAGCTCCGTTCTTCAACTCGCTTTCTTGTGAGCTGGCCGCATCACCACAGGATTGCTTCAGGCCCTAGTGTGGTTCCGGCATGGCGCGCTGAGCCTTTGGTTAATTCCGCTTCCTTGTGGGAAATGAGAGTTAAATTTGCCCGTCCAGACACCTCCAGCTAGTCTCTCATTGGTTCTCCCTATTCCCGTTCATCTTCAGCAGAATTTGCAAATTGGGCCAAACAGGAGGTTAAAGGCACTGACTCTCCAAGGGGAAGAGCGTTAGTAAAGCGTCTGGAATGTTGCACCCGAGTACCAGGGGACGAAAACTGAGACACATTTGGACACGTTTCCCGATCACACGGTGGATCATACTCTGGGTTCCACATGCATGTTTTAGCAGAAGGAAGAATACCTTAAACCTGGAGAGTTGAGACCCATGGAATTGGTACCATGCAATATGACTTCAAAGGGTCTGCATTTGCTCACCAAACCTCACCAATCCTATCACTGCTGCGTTTATGCCGCTGTACACACGCTTGATTCTCTTTCGGAGACATATCAATCCATAGGTTTTAAGATTCTTACTAGTCAGGTATATTCTTAGGCGTTTAATATGGGGTGTTGAGTCCACTTCGTTGAGCAAGCAGTAGCTCTTGTCTATTACATATTTGGCTTATGGAAAGGTATCTGTGCTAATTTCAATCTCTGGTTTTATGCAGCACCCCAACTCACCTTTCCCCTTAAGCAAGCATAAGTTGGTTTTCTACATTTGAGACCCTATTCTGTTTTGTAATTCAGTTCCTGTGTAGCCAAGTTTACATTCCGTGTAGTAGTGATATCTTATGATGTTTCTTTTTCTGTGTGACTTATTTCACTTAGAATCATCGTACCTGAATCCACTCATTATGCTGCTACTGGCCTGATGACATAGATTTCATTGCTGAGTGATATTGCATTATACGTAAGTACCACAACTTCTTTATCCATTTTTTGCTTTCTGAGATATTGAACTTGTACCGTAAAGGAGGTTCTTGTAACCTGAGCTGTCCCAAACTTTGGGGTGGCTGTGTCTTTTTGATTTTAATTTCCCTAAGCTATAGGACCATAAGTGGAAGTGCCCTAGGCTCTGTTGCTTTGTTTTTTAGATGTTTCAGGAAACACCATACACTTCTCCAGAGTGGCTGTTGGCAATTTACATCCCGCCCATCAGCATAACAAGGCTCCCAGTTCTCCATGGCCTGTCCGGCCTTTCTGGATTTTACACTTTTTTCAGATGGCCGTTTTGAACAGGGGGGCAGTGAGACTTCATTGTAGTGCAGATTTCCTTTGCAAGCTTGCTTGGTTGGCCAAAAAGGGCGTATGCGTTTTTTCCTGAATATATTCAGGAAAAAACGCATACGCACTTTTTGGCCAAGTTCATCATCGTGGACGTTCTGCCTCTTTTCCTATGCTTTACATGCAATTCCAGTCTACCTCCTGAAATCGGTTTCCTGCAATTCTGCCCCGCTTTCAAGTCCTCTTGGCAGCCTTACTTCAATATATTTTTGGACGATAGCTGTCATTTATAACTCTGCATGTTTGTGAATTACAGTACCCCTGAGCTCCTTTCTTCAACTCGCTTTCTTGTGAGCTGGCCGCAACACCGCAGGATTGCTTCATGCCCTAGTGTGGTTCTGGCATGGCACGCTGAGCCTTTGGTTAATTCCTCTTTCTGGTGGGAAATGAGAGTTAAATTTGCCCGTCCAGACACCTCCAGCTAGTCTCTCATTGGTTCTCCCTATTCCTGTTCATTTTCCGCAGAAATGGCAAACTGTGCTAAACAGGAGGTTAAAGGCACTGACTCTCCAAGTGGGGAGAGTGTTAGTACTGCGTCTGGAATGTTGCACCCGAGTACCAGGGGACGAAAACTGAGATACATTTGAACACGTTTCCCGATCACATGGTGGATCATACTCTGGGTTCCACATGCATGTTTTAACTGAAGGAAGAATCCCTTCAACCTGGAGAGTTGAGAACCATGGAATGGGTACCATGCAATATGACTTCAAAGGGTCTGCATTTGCTCACCGAACCTCACCAATCCTATCACTGTTGCATTTATGCCGCTGTACACACGCTTGATTCTCTTTTGGAGACATATAAATCCATAGGTTTTAAGATTCTTACTAGTCAGGTATATTCTTAGGCGTTTAATATGGGGTGTTGAGTCCACTTCGTTGAGCAAGCAGTAGCTCTTGTCTATTACATATTTGGCTTATGGAAAGGTATCTGTGCTAATTTCAATCTCTGGTTTTATGCAGCACCCCAACTCACCTTTCCCCTTAAGCAAGCATAAGTTGGTTTTCTACATTTGAGACCCTATTCTGTTTTGTAATTCAGTTCCTGTGTAGCCAAGTTTACATTCCGTGTATTAGTGATATCTTATGATGTTTCTTTTTCTGTGTGACTTATTTCACTTAGAATCATCGTACCTGAATCCACTCATTATGCTGCTACTGGCCTGATGACATAGATTTCATTGCTGAGTGATATTGCATTATACGTAAGTACCACAACTTCTTTATCCATTTTTTGCTTTCTGAGATATTGAACTTGTACCGTAAATGAGGTTCTTGTAACCTGAGCTGTCCCAAACTTTGGGGTGGCTGTGTCTTTTTGATTTTAATTTCCCTAAGCTATAGGACCATAAGTGGAAGTGCCCTAGGCTCTGTTGCTTTGTTTTTTAGATGTTTCAGGAAACACCATACACTTCTCCAGAGTGGCTGTTGGCAATTTACATCCCGCCCATCAGCATAACAAGGCTCCCAGTTCTCCATGGCCTGTCCGGCCTTTCTGGATTTTACACTTTTTTCAGATGGCCGTTTTGACCAGGGGGGCAGTGAGACTTCATTGTAGTGCAGATTTCCTTTGCAAGCTTGCTTGGTTGGCCAAAAAGGGCGTATGCGTTTTTTCCTGAATATATTCAGGAAAAAACGCATACGCACTTTTTGGCCAAGTTCATCATCGTGGACGTTCTGCCTCTTTTCCTATGCTTTACATACAATTCCAGTCTACCTCCTGAAATCGGTTTCCTGCAATTCTGCCCCGCATTCAAGTCCTCTTGGCAGCCTTACTTCAATATATTTTTGGACGATAGCTGTCATTTATAACTCTGCATGTTTGTGAATTACAGTGCCCCTGAGCTCCTTTCTTCAACTCGCTTTCTTGTGAGCTGGCCGCAACACCGCAGGATTGCTTCATGCCCTAGTGTGGTTCTGGCATGGCACGCTGAGCCTTTGGTTAATTCCTCTTTCTGGTGGGAAATGAGAGTTAAATTTGCCCGTCCAGACACCTCCAGCTAGTCTCTCATTGGTTCTCCCTATTCCTGTTCATTTTCCGCAGAAATGGCAAACTGTGCCAAACAGGAGGTTAAAGGCACTGACTCTCCAAGTGGGGAGAGTGTTAGTACTGCGTCTGGAATGTTGCAACCGAGTACCAGGGGACGAAAACTGAGATACATTTGAACACGTTTCCCGATCACATGGTGGATCATACTCTGGGTTCCACATGCATGTTTTAACTGAAGGAAGAATCCCTTCAACCTGGAGAGTTGAGACCCATGGAATTGGTACCATGCAATATGACTTCAAAGGGTCTGCATTTGCTCACCGAACCTCACCAATCCTATCACTGCTGCATTTATGCCGCTGTACACACGCTTGATTCTCTTTTGGAGACATATAAATCCATAGGTTTTAAGATTCTTACAAGTCAGGTATATTCTTAGGCGTTTAATATGGGGTGTTGAGTCCACTTCGTTGAGCAAGCAGTAGCTCTTGTCTATTACATATTTGGCTTATGGAAAGGTATCTGTGCTAATTTCAATCTCTGGTTTTATGCAGCACCCCAACTCACCTTTCCCCTTAAGCAAGCATAAGTTGGTTTTCTACATTTGAGACCCTGTTCTGTTTTGTAATTCAGTTCCTGTGTAGCCAAGTTTACATTCCGTGTATTAGTGATATCTTATGATGTTTCTTTTTCTGTGTGACTTATTTCACTTAGAATCATCGTACCTGAATCCACTCATTATGCTGCTACTGGCCTGATGACATAGATTTCATTGCTGAGTGATATTGCATTATACGTAAGTACCACAACTTCTTTATCCATTTTTTGCTTTCTGAGATATTGAACTTGTACCGTAAACGAGGTTCTTGTAACTTGAGCTGTCCCAAACTTTGGGGTGGCTGTGTCTTTTTGATTTTAATTTCCCTAAGCTATAGGACCATAAGTGGAAGTGCCCTTGGCTCTGTTGCTTTGTTTTTTAGATGTTTCAGGAAACACCATACACTTCTCCAGAGTGGCTGTTGGCAATTTACATCCCGCCCATCAGCATAACAAGGCTCCCAGTTCTCCATGGCCTGTCCGGCCTTTCTGGATTTTACACTTTTTTCAGATGGCCGTTTTGACCAGGGGGGCAGTGAGACTTCATTGTAGTGCAGATTTCCTTTGCAAGCTTGCTTGGTTGGCCAAAAAGGGCGTATGCGTTTTTTCCTGAATATATTCAGGAAAAAACGCATACGCACTTTTTGGCCAAGTTCATCATCGTGGACGTTCTGCCTCTTTTCCTATGCTTTACATGCAATTCCAGTCTACCTCCTGAAATCGGTTTCCTGCAATTCTGCCCCGCTTTCAAGTCCTCTTGGCAGCCTTACTTCAATATATTTTTGGACGATAGCTGTCATTTATAACTCTGCATGTTTGTGAATTACAGTGCCCCTGAGCTCCTTTCTTCAACTCGCTTTCTTGTGAGCTGGCCGCAACACCGCAGGATTGCTTCAGGCCCTAGTGTGGTTCTGGCATGGCACGCTGAGCCTTTGGTTAATTCCTCTTTCTGGTGGGAAATGAGAGTTAAATTTGCCCGTCCAGACACCTCCAGCTAGTCTCTCATTGGTTCTCCCTATTCCTGTTCATTTTCCGCAGAAATGGCAAACTGGGCCAAACAGGAGGTTAAAGGCACTGACTCTCCAAGTGGGGAGAGTGTTAGTAAAGCGTCTGGAATGTTGCACCCGAGTACCAGGGGACGAAAACTGAGACACATTTGGACACGTTTCCCGATCACACGGTGGATCATACTCTGGGTTCCACATGCATGTTTTAGCAGAAGGAAGAATACCTTAAACCTGGAGAGTTGAGACCCATGGAATGGGTACCATGCAATATGACTTCAAAGGGTCTGCATTTGCTCACCAAACCTCACCAATCCTATCACTGCTGCGTTTATGCCGCTGTACACACGCTTGATTCTCTTTCGGAGACATATCAATCCATAGGTTTTAAGATTCTTACTAGTCAGGTATATTCTTAGGCGTTTAATATGGGGTGTTGAGTCCACTTCGTTGAGCAAGCAGTAGCTCTTGTCTATTACATATTTGGCTTATGGAAAGGTATCTGTGCTAATTTCAATCTCTGGTTTTATGCAGCACCCCAACTCACCTTTCCCCTTAAGCAAGCATAAGTTGGTTTTCTACATTTGAGACCCTATTCTGTTTTGTAATTCAGTTCCTGTGTAGCCAAGTTTACATTCCGTGTAGTAGTGATATCTTATGATGTTTCTTTTTCTGTGTGACTTATTTCACTTAGAATCATCGTACCTGAATCCACTCATTATGCTGCTACTGGCCTGATGACATAGATTTCATTGCTGAGTGATATTGCATTATACGTAAGTACCACAACTTCTTTATCCATTTTTTGCTTTCTGAGATATTGAACTTGTACCGTAAAGGAGGTTCTTGTAACCTGAGCTGTCCCAAACTTTGGGGTGGCTGTGTCTTTTTGATTTCAATTTCCCTAATCTATAGGACCATAAGTGGAAGTGCCCTAGGCTCTGTTGCTTTGCTTTTTAGATGTTTCAGGAAACACCATACACTTCTCCAGAGTGGCTGTTGGCAATTTACATCCCGCCCATCAGCATAACAAGGTTCCCAGTTCTCCATGGCCTGTCCGGCCTTTCTGGATTTTACACTTTTTTCAGATGGCCGTTTTGACCAGGGGGGCAGTGAGACTTCATTGTAGTGCAGATTTCCTTTGCAAGCTTGCTTGGTTGGCCAAAAAGGGCGTATGCGTTTTTTCCTGAATATATTCAGGAAAAAACGCATACGCACTTTTTGGCCAAGTTCATCATCGTGGACGTTCTGCCTCTTTTCCTATGCTTTACATGCAATTCCAGTCTACCTCCTGAAATCGGTTTCCTGCAATTCTGCCCCACTTTCAAGTCCTCTTGGCAGCCTTACTTCAATATATTTTTGGACGATAACTGTCATTTAGAACTCTGCAGGTTTGTGAATTACAGTGCCCCTGAGCTCCTTTCTTCAACTCGCTTTCTTGTGAGCTGGCCGCAACACCGCAGGATTGCTTCAGGCCCTAGTGTTGTTCCGGCATGGCTCGCTGAGCCTTTGGTTAATTCCTCTTCCTGGTGGGAAATGAGAGTTAAATTTGCCCGTCCAGACACCTCCAGCTAGTCTCTCATTGGTTCTCCCTATTCCTGTTCATTTTCCGCAGAAATTGCAAACTGTGCCAAACAGGAGGTTAAAGGCACTGACTCTCCAAGTGGGGAGAGTGTTAGTAAAGCGTCTGGAATGTTGCACCCGAGTACCAGGGGACGAAAACTGAGACACATTTGAACACGTTTCCCGATCACACGGTGGATCATACTCTGGGTTCCACATGCATGTTTTAGCTGAAGGAAGAATCCCTTAAACCTGGAGAGTTGAGAACCATGGAATGGGTACCATGCAATATGACTTCAAAGGGTCTGCATTTGCTCACCGAACCTCACCAATCCTATCACTGCTGCGTTTATGTCGCTGTACACATGCTTGATTCTCTTTCGGAGACATATAAATCCATAGGTTTTAAGATTCTTACTAGTCAGGTATATTCTTAGGCGTTTAATAAGGGGTGTTGAGTCCACTTCGTTGAGCAAGCAGTAGCTCTTGTCTATTACATATTTGTCTTATGGAAAGGTATCTGTGCTAATTTCAATCTCTGGTTTTATGCAGCACCCCAACTCACCTTTCCCCTTCAGCAAGCATAAGTTGGTTTTCTACATTTGAGACCCTATTCTGTTTTGTAATTCAGTTCCTGTGTAGCCAAGTTTACATTCCGTGTAGTAGTGATATCTTATGATGTTTCTTTTTCTGTGTGACTTATTTCACTTAGAATCATCGTACCTGAATCCACTCATTATGCTGCTACTGGCCTGATGACATAGATTTCATTGCTGAGTGATATTGCATTGTACGTAAGTACCACAACTTCTTTATCCATTTTTCGGTTTCTGCGATATTGAACTTGTACCGTAAATGAGGTTCTTGTAAACAGAGCCGTCCCAAATTTTGGGGTGGCTGTGTCTTTTTGATTTTAATTTCCCTAATCTATAGGACCATAAGTGGAAGTGCCCTAGGCTCTGTTGCTTTGTTTTTTAGATGTTTCAGGAAACACCATACACTTCTCCAGAGTGGCTGTTGGTAATTTACATCCCGCCCATCAGCCTAACTAGGCTCCCAGTTCTCCATGGTCTGTCCTGCCTTTCTGGATTTTACACTTTTTTCAGATGGCCCTTTTGACCGGGGGGCAGTGAGACTTCATTGTAGTGCAGATTTCCTTTGCAAGCTTGCTTGGTTGGCCAAAAAGGGCGTATGCGTTTTTTCCTGAATATATTCAGGAAAAAACGCATACGCCCTTTTTGGCCCAGTGCATCATTGTGGACGTTCTGCCTCTTTTCCTAGGCTTTACATGCAATTCCAGTCTACCTCCTGAAATCGGTTTCCTGCAATTCTGCCCCGCTTTCATGTTCTCTTGGCAGCCTTACTTCAATATATTTTTGGACGATAACTGTCATTTAGAACTCTGCAGGTTTGTGAATTACAGTGCCCCTGAGCTCCTTTCTTCAACTCGCTTTCTTGTGAGCTGGCCGCAACACCGCAGGATTGCTTCAGGCCCTAGTGTTGTTCCGGCATGGCTCGCTGAGCCTTTGGTTAATTCCTCTTCCTGGTGGGAAATGAGAGTTAAATTTGCCCGTCCAGACACCTCCAGCTAGTCTCTCATTGGTTCTCCCTATTCCTGTTCATTTTCCGCAGAAATTGCAAACTGGACCAAACAGGAGGTTAAAGGCACTGACTCTCCAAGTGGGGAGAGTGTTAGTAAAGCGTCTGGAATGTTGCACCCGAGTACCAGGGGACGAAAACTGAGACACATTTGAACACGTTTCCCGATCACACGGTGGATCATACTCTGGGTTCCACATGCATGTTTTAGCTGAAGGAAGAATCCCTTAAACCTGGAGAGTTGAGAACCATGGAATGGGTACCATGCAATATGACTTCAAAGGGTCTGCATTTGCTCACCGAACCTCACCAATCCTATCACTGCTGCGTTTATGTCGCTGTACACATGCTTGATTCTCTTTCGGAGACATATAAATCCATAGGTTTTAAGATTCTTACTAGTCAGGTATATTCTTAGGCGTTTAATATGGGGTGTTGAGTCCACTTCGTTGAGCAAGCAGTAGCTCTTGTCTATTACATATTTGTCTTATGGAAAGGTATCTGTGCTAATTTCAATCTCTGGTTTTATGCAGCACCCCAACTCACCTTTCCCCTTAAGCAAGCATAAGTTGGTTTTCTACATTTGAGACCCTATTCTGTTTTGTAATTCAGTTCCTGTGTAGCCAAGTTTACATTCCGTGTAGTAGTGATATCTTATGATGTTTCTTTTTCTGTGTGGCTTATTTCACTTAGAATCATCGTACCTGAATCCACTCATTATGCTGCTACTGGCCTGATGACATAGATTTCATTGCTGAGTGATATTGCATTGTACGTAAGTACCACAACTTCTTTATCCATTTTTCGCTTTCTGCGATATTGAACTTGTACCGTAAACGAGGTTCTTGTAAACAGAGCCGTCCCAAACTTTGGGGTGGCTGTGTCTTTTTGATTTTAATTTCCCTAATCTATAGGACCATAAGTGGAAGTGCCCTCGGCTCTGTTGCTTTGTTTTTTAGATGTTTCAGGAAACACCATACACATCTCCAGAGTGGGTGTTGGTAATTTACATCCCGCCCATCAGCATAAGAAGGCTCCCAGTTCTCCATGGCCTGTCCTGCCTTTCTGGATTTTACACTTTTTTCAGATGACCCTTTTGACCGGGGGGCAGTGAGTCTTCATTGTAGTGCAGATTTCCTTTGCAAGCTTGCTTGGTTGGCCAAAAAGGGCGTATGCGTATTTTCCTGAATATATTCAGGAAAGAACGCATACGCACTTTTTGGCCAAGTGCATCATTGTGGACGTTCTGCGTCTTTTCCTATTCTTTACATGCAGTTCCAGTCTACCTCCTGAAATCGGTTTCCTGAATTCTGCCCCACTTTCAAGTCCTCTTGGCAGCCTTACTTCAATATATTTTTGGACGATAGCTGTCATTTATAACTCTGCAGGTTTGTGAATTACAGTGCCCCTGAGCTCCGTTCTTCAACTCGCTTTCTTGTGAGCTGGCCGCATCACCACAGGATTGCTTCAGGCCCTAGTGTGGTTCCGGCATGGCGCGCTGAGCCTTTGGTTAATTCCGCTTCCTTGTGGGAAATGAGAGTTAAATTTGCCCGTCCAGACACCTCCAGCTAGTCTCTCATTGGTTCTCCCTATTCCCGTTCATCTTCAGCAGAATTTGCAAATTGGGCCAAACAGGAGGTTAAAGGCACTGACTCTCCAAGGGGAAGAGCGTTAGTACTGCGTCTGGAAGGTTGCACCCGAGTACCAGGGGATGAAAACTGAGATACATTTGAACAAGTTTCCCGATCACATGGTGGATCATACTCTGGGTTCCACATGCATGTTTTACCTAAAGGAAGAATCCCTTCAACCTGGAGAGTTGAGACCCATGGAATGGGTACCATGCAATATGACTTCAAAGGGTCTGCATTTGCTCACCGAACCTCACCAATCCTATCACTGCTGCATTTATGCCACTGTACACACGCTTGATTCTCTTTTGGAGACATATAAATCCATAGGTTTTAAGATTCTTACTAGTCAGGTATATTCTTAGGTGTTTAATATGGGGTGTTGAGTCCACTTCGTTGAGCAAGCAGTAGCTCTTGTCTATTACATATTTGGCTTATGGAAAGGTATCTGTGCTAATTTCAATCTCTGGTTTTATGCAGCACCCCAACTCACCTTTCCCCTTAAGCAAGCATAAGTTGGTTTTCTACATTTGAGACCCTATTCTGTTTTGTAATTCAGTTCCTGTGTAGCCAAGTTTACATTCCGTGTATTAGTGATATCTTATGATGTTTCTTTTTCTGTGTGACTTATTTCACTTAGAATCATCGTACCTGAATCCACTCATTATGCTGCTACTGGCCTGATGACATAGATTTCATTGCTGAGTGATATTGCATTATACGTAAGTACCACAACTTCTTTATCCATTTTTTGCTTTCTGAGATATTGAACTTGTACCGTAAACGAGGTTCTTGTAACCTGAGCTGTCCCAAACTTTGGGGTGGCTGTGTCTTTTTGATTTTAATTTCCCTAATCTATAGGACCATAAGTGGAAGTGCCCTAGGCTCTGTTGCTTTGTTTTTTAGATGTTTCAGGAAACACCGTACACTTCTCCAGAGTGGCTGTTGGCAATTTACATCCCGCCCATCAGCATAACAAGGCTCCCAGTTCTCCATGGCCTGTCCGGCCTTTCTGGATTTTACACTTTTTTCAGATGGCCGTTTTGACCAGGGGGGCAGTGAGACTTCATTGTAGTGCAGATTTCCTTTGCAAGCTTGCTTGGTTGGCCAAAAAGGGCGTATGCGTTTTTTCCTGAATATATTCAGGAAAAAACGCATACGCCCTTTTTGGCCAAGTTCATCATCGTGGACGTTCTGCCTCTTTTCCTATGCTTTACATGCAATTCCAGTCTACCTCCTGAAATCGGTTTCCTGCAATTCTGCCCCGCTTTCAAGTCCTCTTGGCAGCCTTACTTCAATATATTTTTGGACGATAGCTGTCATTTATAACTCTGCATGTTTGTGAATTACAGTGCCCCTGAGCTCCTTTCTTCAACTCGCTTTCTTGTGAGCTGGCCGCAACACCGCAGGATTGCTTCATGCCCTAGTGTGGTTCTGGCATGGCACGCTGAGCCTTTGGTTAATTCCTCTTTCTGGTGGGAAATGAGAGTTAAATTTGCCCGTCCAGACACCTCCAGCTAGTCTCTCATTGGTTCTCCCTATTCCTGTTCATTTTCCGCAGAAATGGCAAACTGTGCCAAACAGGAGGTTAAAGGCACTGACTCTCCAAGTGGGGAGAGTGTTAGTACTGCGTCTGGAATGTTGCACCCGAGTACCAGGGGACGAAAACTGAGACACATTTGGACACGTTTCCCGATCAGACGGTGGATCATACTCTGGGTTCCACATGCATGTTTTAGCAGAAGGAAGAATACCTTAAACCTGGAGAGTTGAGACCCATGGAATTGGTACCATGCAATATGACTTCAAAGAGTCTGCATTTGCTCACCAAACCAAACCAATCCTATCACTGCTGCGTTTATGCCGCTGTACACACGCTTGATTCTCTTTCGGAGACATATCAATCCATAGGTTTTAAGATTCTTACTAGTCAGGTATATTCTTAGGCGTTTAATATGGGGTGTTGAGTCCACTTCGTTGAGCAAGCAGTAGCTCTTGTCTATTACATATTTGGCTTATGGAAAGGTATCTGTGCTAATTTCAATCTCTGGTTTTATGCAGCACCCCAACTCACCTTTCCCCTTAAGCAAGCATAAGTTGGTTTTCTACATTTGAGACCCTATTCTGTTTTGTAATTCAGTTCCTGTGTAGCCCAGTTTACATTCCGTGTATTAGTGATATCTTATGATGTTTCTTTTTCTGTGTGACTTATTTCACTTAGAATCATCGTACCTGAATCCACTCATTATGCTGCTACTGGCCTGATGACATAGATTTCATTGCTGAGTGATATTGCATTGTACGTAAGTACCACAACTTCTTTATCCATTTTTCGCTTTCTGCGATATTGAACTTGTACCGTAAATGAGGTTCTTGTAAACAGAGCCGTCCCAAACTTTGGGGTGGCTGTGTCTTTTTGATTTTAATTTCCCTAAGCTATAGGACCATAAGTGGAAGTGCCCTCGGCTCTGTTGCTTTGTTTTTCAGATGTTTCAGGAAACACCATACACTTCTCCAGAGTGGCTGTTGGTAATTTACATCCCGCCCATCAGCCTAACTAGGCTCCCAGTTCTCCATGGCCTGTCCTGCCTTTCTGGATTTTACACTTTTTTCAGATGGCCCTTTTGACCGGGGGGCAGTGAGACTTCATTGTAGTGCAGATTTCCTTTGCAAGCTTGCTTGGTTGGCCAAAAAGGGCGTATGCGTTTTTTCCTGAATATATTCAGGAAAAAACGCATACGCCCTTTTTGGCCAAGTGCATCATTGTGGACGTTCTGCCTCTTTTCCTAGGCTTTACATGCAATTCCAGTCTACCTCCTGAAATCGGTTTCCTGCAATTCTGCCCCACTTTCAAGTCCTCTTGGCAGCCTTACTTCAATATATTTTTGGACGATAGCTGTCATTTATAACTCTGCAGGTTTGTGAATTACAGTGCCCCTGAGCTCCGTTCTTCAACTCGCTTTCTTGTGAGCTGGCCGCATCACCACAGGATTGCTTCAGGCCCTAGTGTGGTTCCGGCATGGCGCGCTGAGCCTTTGGTTAATTCCTCTTCCTTGTGGGAAATGAGAGTTAAATTTGCCCGTCCAGACACCTCCAGCTAGTCTCTCATTGGTTCTCCCTATTCCCGTTCATCTTCAGCAGAATTTGCAAATTGGGCCAAACAGGAGGTTAAAGGCACTGACTCTCCAAGGGGAAGAGCGTTAGTACTGCGTCTGGAAGGTTGCACCCGAGTACCAGGGGATGAAAACTGAGACACATTTGAACACGTTTCCCGATCACACGGTGGATCATACTCTGGATTCCACATGCATGTTTTAGCTGAAGGAAGAATCCCTTAAATCTGGAGAGTTGAGACCCATGGAATGGGTACCATGCAATATGTCTTCAAAGGGTCTGCATTTGCTCCTCTAACCTCACCAATCCTATCACTGCTGCGTTTATGCCGCTGTACACACGCTTGATTCTCTTTCGGAGACATATAAATCCATAGGTTTTAAGATTCTTACTAGTCAGGTATATTCTTAGGCGTTTAATATGGGGTGTTGAGTCCACTTCGTTGAGCAAGCAGTAGCTCTTGTCTATTACATATTTGGCTTATGGAAAGGTATCTGTGTTAATTTCAATCTCTGGTTTTATGGAGCACCCCAACTCACGTTTCCCCTTAAGCAAGCATAAGTTGGTTTTCTACAACTGAGACCCTGTTCTGTTTTGTAATTCAGTTCCTGTGTAGCCAAGTTTACATTCCGTGTAGTAGTGATATCTTATGATGTTTCTTTTTCTGTGTGACTTATTTCACTTAGAATCATCGTACCTGAATCCACTCATTATGCTGCTACTGGCCTGATGACATAGATTTCATTGCTGAGTGATATTGCATTGTACGTAAGTACCACAACTTCTTTATCCATTTTTCGCTTTCTGCGATATTGAACTTGTACCCTAAACGAGGTTCTTGTAAACAGAGCCGTCCTAAACTTTAGGGTGGCTGTGTCTTTTTGATTTTAATTTCCCTAATCTATAGGACCAGAAATGGAAGTGCCCTAGGCTCTGTTGCTTTGTTTTTTAGATGTTTCAGGAAACACCATTCACTTCTCCAGAGTGGGTGTTGGCAATTTACATCCCGCCCATCAGCATAAGAAGGCTCCCAGTTCTCCATGGCCTGTCCTGCCTTTCTGGATTTTACACTTTTTTCAGATGACCCTTTTGACCGGGGGGCAGTGAGACTTCATTATAGTGCAGATTTCCTTTGCAAGCTTGCTTGTTTGGCCAAAAAGGGCGTATGCGTATTTTCCTGAATATATTCAGGAAAGAAAGCATATGCACTTTTTGGCCAAGTGCATCATTGTGGACGTTCTGCCTCTTTTCCTATTCTTTACATGCAATACCAGTCTACCTCATGAAATTGGTTTCCTGCAATTCTGCCCCTCTTTCAAGTCCTCTTGGCAGCCTTACTTCAATATATTTTTGGACGATAGCTGTCATTTATAACTCTGCAGGTTTGTTAATTACAGTGCCCCTGAGCTCCTTTCTTCAACTCGCTTTCTTGTGAGCTGGCCGCAACACCGCAGGATTGCTTCAGGCCCTAGTGTGGTTCCGGCATGGCTCGCTGAGCCTTTGGTTAATTCCTCTTCCTGGTGGGAAATGAGAGTTAAATTTGCCCGTCCAGACACCTCCAGCTAGTCTCTCATTGGTTCTCCCTATTCCTGTTCATTTTCCGCAGAAATTGCAAACTGGGCCAAACAGGAGGTTAAAGGCACTGACTCTCCAAGTGGGGAGAGTGTTAGTAAAGCGTCTGGAATGTTGCACCCGAGTACCAGGGGACGAAAACTGAGATACATTTGAACACGTTTCCCGATCACATGGTGGATCATACTCTGGGTTCCACATGCATGTTTTAACTGAAGGAAGAATCCCTTAAACCTGGAGACTTGAGAACCATGGAATGGGTACCATGCAATATGACTTCAAAGGGTCTGCATTTGCTCACCGAACCTCACCAATCCTATCACTGCTGCATTTATGCCGCTGTACACACGCTTGATTCTCTTTTGGAGACATATAAATCCATAGGTTTTAAGATTCTTACTAGTCAGGTATATTCTTAGGCGTTTAATATGGGGTGTTGAGTCCACTTCGTTGAGCAAGCAGTAGCTCTTGTCTATTACATATTTGGCTTATGGAAAGGTATCTGTGCTAATGTCAATCTCTGGTTTTATGCAGCACCCCAACTCACCTTTCCCCTTAAGCAAGCATAAGTTGGTTTTCTACATTTGAGACCCTATTCTGTTTTGTAATTCAGTTCCTGTGTAGCCAAGTTTACATTCCGTGTATTAGTGATATCTTATGATGTTTCTTTTTCTGGGTGACTTATTTCACTTAGAATCATCGTACCTGAATCCACTCATTATGCTGCTACTGGCCTGATGACATAGATTTCATTGCTGAGTGATATTGCATTGTACGTAAGTACCACAACTTCTTTATCCATTTCTCGCTTTCTGCGATATTGAACTTGTACCGTAAACGAGGTTCTTGTAAACAGAGCCGTCCCAAAATTTGGGGTGGCTGTGTCTTTTTGATTTTAATTTCCCTAAGCTATAGGACCATAAGTGGAAGTGCCCTAGGCTCTGTTGCTTTGTTTTTTAGATGTTTCAGGAAACACCATGCACTTCTCCAGAGTGGCTCTTGGCAATTTACATCCCACCCATCAGCATAAGAAGGCTCCCAGTTCTCCATGGCCTGTCCTGCTTTTCTGGATTTTACACTTTTTTCAGATGGCCCTTTTGACCGGAGGGCAGTGAGAATTCATTGTAGTGCAGATTTCTTTGCAAGCTTGCTTAGTTGGCCAAAAAGTGCGTATGCGTTTTTTCCTGAATAGATTCAGGAAACAACGCATATGCCCTTTTTGGCCAAGTGCATCATTGTGGACGTTCTGCCTCTTTTCCTATGCTTTACAGGCAATTCCAGTCTACCTCCTGAAATCGGTTTCCTGCAATTCTGCCCCGCTTTCAAGTCCTCTTGGCAGCCTTACTTGAATATATTTTTGGACGATAGCTGTCATTTATAACTCTGCATGTTTGTGAATTACAGTGACCCTGAGGACCGTTCTTCAACTCGCTTTCTTGTGAGCTGGCCGCAACACCGCAGGATTCCTTCAGGCCCTAGTGTTGTTCCGGCATGGCACGCTGAGCCTTTGGTTAATTCCTCTTCCTGGTGGGAAATGAGAATTAAATTTGCCCGTCCACACACCTCCAGCTAGTCTCTCATGGGTTCTCTGTATTCCTGTTCATTTTCCGCAGAAATTGCAAACTGGGCCAAACAGGAGATTAAAGGCACTGACTCTCCATGTGGGGAGAGTGTTAGTAAAGCGTCTGGAATGTTCCACCTGAGTACCAGGGGACGAAAACTGAGACACATTTGAACACATTTCCCGATCACACGTAGGATCATACTCTGGGTTCCACATGCATGTTTTAGCTGAAGGAAGCATCCCTTAAACCTGGAGAGTTGAGACCCATGGAATGGGTACCATGCAATATGACTTCAAAGGGTCTGCATTTGCTCACCGAAGCTCACCAATCCTATCACTGCTGCGTTTATGCCGCTGTACACACGCTTGATTCTCTTTCAGAGACATATAAATCCATAGGTTTTAAGATTCTTACTAGTCAGGTATATTCTTAGGCGTTCAATATGGGGTGTTGAGTCCACTTCGTTGAGCAAGCAGTAGCTCTTGTCTATTACATATTTGGCTTATGGAAAGGTATCTGTTAATTTCAATCTCTGGTTTTATGCAGCACCCCAACTCACCTTTCCCCTTAAGCAAGCATAAGTTGGTTTTCTACAATTGAGACCCTGTTCTGTTTTGTAATTCAGTTCCTCTGTAGCCAAGTTTACATTCTGTGTAGTAGTGATATCTTATGATGTTTCTTTTTCTGTGTGACTTATTTCACTTAGAATCATCGTACCTGAATCCACTCATTATGCTGCTACAGGCTTGATGACATAGGTTTCATTGCAGAGTGATATTGCATTGTACGTTAGTACCACAACTTCCTTATCCATTTTTCGCTTTCTGCGATATTGAACATGTAACGTAAACAAGGTTCTTGTAACCTGAGCTGTCCCAAACTTTGGGGTGGCTGTGTCTTTTTGATTTTAATTTCCCTAATCTATAGGACCAGAAATGGAAGTGCCCTAGGCTCTGTTGCTTTGTTTTTTAGATGTTTCAGGAAACACCATACACTTCTCCAGAGTGGCTGTTGGCAATTTACATCCCGCCCATCAGCATAAGAAGGCTCCCAGTTCTCCATGGCCTGTCCAGCCTTTCTGGATTTTACACTTTTTTCCGATGGCCCTTTTGACCGGGGGGCAGTGAGACTTCATTGTAGTGCAGATTTCCTTTGCAAGCTTGCTTGGTTGGCCAAAAAGGGCATATGCGTTTTTTCCTGAATATATTCAGGAAAAAACGCATACGCCCTTTTTGGCCAAGTGCATCATTGTGGACGTTCTGCCTCTTTTCCTATGCTTTACATGCAATTCCAGTCTACCTCCTGAAATCGGTTTCCTGCAATTCTGCCCCGCTTTCAAGTCCTCTTGACAGCCTTACTTCAATATATTTTTGGACGATAGCTGTCATTTATAACTCTGCATGTTTGTGAATTACAGTGCCCCTGAGCTCCTTTCTTCAACTCGCTTTCTTGTGAGCTGGCCGCAACACCGCAGGATTGCTTCATGCCCTAGTGTGGTTCTGGCATGGCACGCTGAGCCTTTGGTTAATTCCTCTTTCTGGTGGGAAATCAGAGTTAAATTTGCCCGTCCAGACACCTCCTGCTAGTCTCTCATTGGTTACCCTATTCCTGTTCATTTTCCACAGAAATGGCAAACTGGGCCAAACAGGAGGTTAAAGGCACTAACTCTCCAAGTGGGAGAGTGTTAGTACTGCGTCTGGAATGTTGCACCCGAGTACCAGGGGATGAAAACTGAGACACATTTGAAAACGTTTCCCAATCACACGGTGGATCATACTCTGGGTTCCACATGCATGTTTTAGCAGAAGGAAGAATACCTAAAACCTGGAGAGTTGAGACCCATGGAATGGGTACCATGCAATATGACTTCAAAGGGTCTGCATTTGCTCACCGAACCTCACCAATCCTATCACTGCTGCATTTATGCCGCTGTACACATGCTTGATTCTCTTTCGGAGACATATAAATCCATAGGTTTTAAGATTCTTACTAGTCAATTATATTCTTAGGTGATTAAAATGGGGTGTTGAGTCCACTTCGTTGAGCAAGCAGTAGCTCTTGTCTATTACATATTTGGCTTATGGAACGGTATCTGGGCTAATTTCAATCTCTGGTTTTACGCAGCACCCCAACTCACCTTTCCCCCTAAGCAAGCATAAGTTTGTTTTCTACATTTGAGACCCTGTTCTGTTTTGTAATTCAGTTCCTGTGTAGCCAAGTTTACATTCCGTGTAGTAGTGATATCTTATGATGTTTCTTTTTCTGTGTGACTTATTTCACTTAGAATCATCGTACCTGAATCCACTCATTATGCTTCTACTGGCCTGATGACATAGATTTCATTGCTGAGTGATATTGCATTGTATGTAAGTACCACAACTTCTTTATCCATTTTTCGATTTCTGCGATATTGAACTTGTACCGTAAACGAGGTTCTTGTAAACAGAACCATCCCAAACTTTGGGGGTGGCTGTGTCTTTTTGATTTTAATTTCCCTAAGCTATAGGACCATAAGTGGAAGTGCCCTAGGCTCTGTTGCTTTGTTTTTTAGATGTTTCAGGAAACACCATTCACTTCTCCAGAGTGGGTGTTGGCAATTTACATCCCGCCCATCAGCATAACAAGGCTCCCAGTTCTCCATGGCCTGTCCTGCCTTTCTGGATTTTACACTTTTTTCATATGGCCCTTTTGACCGGGGGGCAGTGAGACTTCATTGTAGTGCAGATTTCCTTTGCAAGCTTGCTTTGTTGGCCAAAAAGGGCGTATGCGTTTTTTCCTGAATATATTCAGGAAAAAACGCATATGCCTTTTTGGCCAAGTGCTTCATTGTGGACGTTCTGCCTCTTTTCCTATGCTTTACATGCAATTCCAGTCTACCTCCTGAAATCAGTTTCCTGCCATTCTGCCCTGCTTTCAAGTCCTCTTGGCAGCCTTACTTCAATATATTTTTGTACGATAACTGTCATTTATAACTCTGCAGGTTTGTGAATTACAGTGCCCCTGAGCTCCTTTCTTCAACTCGCTTTCTTGTGAGCTGGCTGCAACACCGCAGGATTGCTTCAGGCCCTAGTGTGGTTCCGGCATGGCTAGCTGAGCCTTTGGTTAATTCCTCTTCCTGGTGGGAAATGAGAGTTAAATTTGCCCGTCCAGACACCTCCAGCTAGTCTCTCATTGGTTCTCCCTATTCCTGTTCATCTTCAGCAGAATTTGCAAATTGGGCCAAACAGGATGTTAAAGGCACTGACTCTCCAAGGGGAAGAGCGTTAGTACTGCGTCTGGAAGGTTGCACCCGAGTACCAGGGGACAGAAACTGAGACACATTAGAACATGTTTACCGATCACACGGTGGATCATACCCTGGGATCCACATGCATGTTTTAGCAGAAGGAAGAATCCCTTAAACCACGCAGTAGAGAACCATGGAATGGGTACCATGCAATATGACTTCAAAGTGTCTGCATTTGCTCCTCTAACCTCACCAATCCTATCACTGCTGCGTTTATGCCGCTGTACACATGCTTTATTCTGTTTCGGAGACATATAAATCCATAGGTTTTAAGATTCTTACTAGTCAGGTATATTCTTAGGCGTTTAATATGGGGTGTTGAGTCCACTTCGTTGAGCAAGCAGTAGCTCTTGTGTATTACATATTTGGCTTATGGAAAGGTATCTGTGTTAATTTCAATCTCTGGTTTTATGCAGCACCCCAACTCACCTTTCCCCTTAAGCAAGCATAAGTTGGTTTTCTACAATTGAGACCCTGTTCTGTTTTGTAATTCAGTTCCTGTGTAGCCAAGTTTACATTCCGTGTAGTAGTGATATCTTATGATGTTTCTTTTTCTGTGTGACTTATTTCACTTAGAATCATCGTACCTGAATCCACTCATTATGCTGCTACTGGCCTGATGACATAGATTTCATTGCTGAGTGATATTGCATTGTACGTAAGTACCACAACTTCTTTATCCATTTTTCGCTTTCTGAGATATTGAACTTGTACCGTAAACGAGGTTCTTGTAAACAGAGCCGTCCTAAACTTTGGGGTGGCTGTGTCTTTTTGATTTTAATTTCCCTAATCTATAGGACCAGAAATGGAAGTGCCCTAGGCTCTGTTGCTTTGTTTTTTAGATGTTTCAGGAAACACCATGCACTTCTCCAGAGTGGCTGTTGGCAATTTACATCCCGCGCATCAGCATAAGAAGGCTCCCAGTTCTCCATGGCCTGTCCTGCCTTTCTGGATTTTACACTTTTTTCAGATGACCCTTTTGACCGGGGGGCAGTGAGTCTTCATTGTAGTGCAAATTTCTTTGCAAGCTTGCTTGGTTGGCCAAAAAGGGCGTATGCGTATTTTCCTGAATATATTCAGGAAAGAACGCATACGCACTTTTTGGCCAAGTGCATCATTGTGGACGTTCTGCGTCTTTTCCTATTCTTTACATGCAGTTCCAGTCTACCTCCTGAAATCGGTTTCCTGCAATTCTGCCCCACTTTCAAGTCCTCTTGGCAGCCTTACTTCAATATATTTTTGGACGATAGCTGTCATTTATAACTCTTCAGGTTTGTGAATTACAGTGCCCCTGAGCTCCGTTCTTCAACTCGCTTTCTTGTGAGCTGGCCGCATCACCACAGGATTGCTTCAGGCCCTAGTGTGGTTCCGGCATGGCGCGCTGAGCCTTTGGTTAATTCCGCTTCCTGGTGGGAAATGAGAGTTAAATTTGCCCGTCCAGACACCTCCAGCTAGTCTCTCATTGGTTCTCCCTATTCCCGTTCATCTTCAGCAGAATTCGCAAATTGGGCCAAACAGGAGGTGAAAGGCACTGACTCTCCAAGGGGAAGAGCGTTAGTACTGCGTCTGGAAGGTTGCACCCGAGTACCAGGGGATGAAAACTGAGACACATTTGAACACGTTTCCCGATCACACGATGGATCATACTCTGGGTTCCACATGCATGTTTTAGCTGAAGGAAGAATCCCTTAAATCTGGAGAGTTGAGACCCATGGAATGGGTACCATGCAATATGACTTCAAAGGGTCTGCATTTGCTCCTCTAACCTCACCAATCCTATCACTGCTGCGTTTATGCCGCTGTACACACGCTTGATTCTCTTTCGGAGACATATAAATCCATAGGTTTTAAGATTCTTACTAGTCAGGTATATTCTTAGGCGTTCAATATGGGGTGTTGAGTCCACTTCGTTGAGCAAGCAGTAGCTCTTGTCTATTACATATTTGGCTTATGGAAAGATATCTGTTAATTTCAATCTCTGGTTTTATGCAGCACCCCAACTCACCTTTCCCCTTAAGCAAGCATAAGTTGGTTTTCTACAATTGAGACCCTGTTCTGTTTTGTAATTCAGTTCCTGTGTAGCCAAGTTTACATTCCGTGTAGTAGTGATATCTTATGATGTTTCTTTTTCTGTGTGACTTATTTCACTTAGAATCATCGTACCTGAATCCACTCATTATGCTGCTACTGGCCTGATGACATAGATTTCATTGCTGAGTGATATTGCATTGTACGTAAGTACCACAACTTCTTTATCCATTTTTCGCTTTCTGCGATATTGAACTTGTACCCTAAACGAGGTTCTTGTAAACAGAGCCGTCCTAAACTTTGGGGTGGCTGTGTCTTTTTTATTTTAATTTCCCTAATCTATAGGACCAGAAATGGAAGTGCCCTAGGCTCTGTTGCTTTGTTTTTTAGATGTTTCAGGAAACACCATGCACTTCTCCAGAGTGGCTGTTGGCAATTTACATCCCGCCCATCAGCATAACAAGGCTCCCAGTTCTCCATGGCCTGTCCTGCCTTTCTGGATTTTACACTTTTTTCATATGGCCCTTTTGACCGGGGGGCAGTGAGACTTCATTGTAGTGCAGATTTCCTTTGCAAGCTTGCTTTGTTGGCCAAAAAGGGCGTATGCGTTTTTTCCTGAATATATTCAGGAAAAAACGCATATGCCTTTTTGGCCAAGTGCTTCATTGTGGACGTTCTGCCTCTTTTCCTATGCTTTACATGCAATTCCAGTCTACCTCCTGAAATCAGTTTCCTGCAATTCTGCCCCGCTTTCAAGTCCTCTTGGCAGCCTTACTTCAATATATTTTTGGACGATAGCTGTCATTTATAACTCTGTAGGTTTGTTAATTACAGTGCCCCTGAGCTCCTTTCTTCAACTCGCTTTCTTGTGAGCTGGCCGCAACACCGCAGGATTGCTTCAGGCCCTAGTGTGGTTCCGGCATGGCTCGCTGAGCCTTTGGTTAATTCCTCTTCCTGGTGGGAAATGAGAGTTAAATTTGCCCGTCCAGACACCTCCAGCTAGTCTCTCATTGGTTCTCCCTATTCCTGTTCATTTTCCGCAGAAATGGCAAACTGGGCCAAACAGGAGGTTAAAGGCACTGACTCTCCAAGTGGGGAGAGTGTTAGTAAAGCGTCTGGAATGTTGCACCCGAGTACCAGGGGACGAAAACTCAGATACATTTGAACACGTTTCCCGATCACATGGTGGATCATACTCTGGGTTCCACATGCATGTTTTAACTGAAGGAAGAATCCCTTAAACCTGGAGACTTGAGAACCATGGAATGGGTACCATGCAATATGACTTCAAAGGGTCTGCCTTTGCTCACCGAACCTCACCAATCCTATCACTGCTGCATTTATGCCGCTGTACACACGCTTGATTCTCTTTTGGAGACATATAAATCCATAGGTTTTAAGATTCTTACTAGTCAGGTATATTCTTAGGCGTTTAATATGGGGTGTTGAGTCCACTTCGTTGAGCAAGCAGTAGCTCTTGTCTATTACATATTTGGCTTATGGAAAGGTATCTGTGCTAATTTCAATCTCTGGTTTTATGCAGCACCCCAACTCACCTTTCCCCTTAAGCAAGCATAAGTTGGTTTTCTACATTTGAGACCCTATTCTGTTTTGTAATTCAGTTCCTGTGTAGCCAAGTTTACATTCCGTGTATTAGTGATATCTTATGATGTTTCTTTTTCTGGGTGACTTATTTCACTTAGAATCATCGTACCTGAATCCACTCATTATGCTGCTACTGGCCTGATGACATAGATTTCATTGCTGAGTGATATTGCATTGTACGTAAGTACCACAACTTCTTTATCCATTTTTTGCTTTCTGAGATATTGAACTTGTACCATAAACGAGGTTCTTGTAAACAGAGCCGTCTCAAAATTTGGGGTGGCTGTGTCTTTTTGATTTTAATTTCCCTAAGCTATAGAACCATAAGTGGAAGTGCCCTAGGCTCTGTTGCTTTGTTTTTTAGATGTTTCAGGAAACACCATGCACTTCTCCAGAGTGGCTGTTGGCAATTTACATCCCGCCCATCAGCATAACAAGGCTCCCAGTTCTCCATGGCCTGTCCTGCCTTTCTGGATTTTACACTTTTTTCAGATGGCCCTTTTGACCAGAGGGCAGTGAGAATTCATTGTAGTGCAGATTTCCTTTGCAAGCTTGCTTAGTTGGCCAAAAAGTGCGTATGCGTTCTTTCCTGAATAGATTCAGGAAACAACGCATACGCCCTTTTTGGCCAAGTGCATCATTGTGGACGTTCTGCCTCTTTTCCTATGCTTTACAGGCAATTCCAGTCTACCTCCTGAAATCGGTTTCCTGCAATTCTGCCCCGCTTTCAAGTCCTCTTGGCAGCCTTACTTGAATATATTTTTGGACGATAGCTGTCATTTATAACTCTGCATGTTTGTGAATTACAGTGACCCTGAGCACCTTTCTTCAACTCGCTTTCTTGTGAGCTGGCCGCAACACCGCAGGATTGCTTCAGGCCCTAGTGTGGTTCCGGCATGGCACGCTGAGCCTTTGGTTAATTCCTCTTCCTGGTGGGAAATGAGAATTAAATTTGCCCGTCCACACACCTCCAGCTAGTCTCTCATTGGTTCTCCCTATTCCTGTTCATTTTCCGCAGAAATTGCAAACTGGGCCAAACAGGAGGTTAAAGGCACTGACTCTCCATGTGGGGAGAGTGTTAGTAAAGCGTCTGGAATGTTCCACCTGAGTACCAGGGGACGAAAACTGAGACACATTTGAACACATTTCCCGATCACACGTAGGATCATACTCTGGGTTCCACATGCATGTTTTAGCTGAAGGAAGCATCCCTTAAACCTGGAGAGTTGAGACCCATGGAATGGGTACCATGCAATATAACTTCAAAGGGTCTGCATTTGCTCACCGAAGCTCACCAATCCTATCACTGCTGCGTTTATGCCGCTGTACACACGCTTGATTCTCTTTCAGAGACATATAAATCCATAGGTTTTAAGATTCTTACTAGTCAAGTATATTCTTAGGCGTTCAATATGGGGTGTTGAGTCCACTTCGTTGAGCAAGCAGTAGCTCTTGTCTATTACATATTTGGCTTATGGAAAGGTATCTGTTAATTTCAATCTCTGGTTTTATGCAGAACCCCAACTCACCTTTCCCCTTAAGCAAGCATAACTTGGTTTTCTACAATTGAGACCCTGTTCTGTTTTGTAATTCAGTTCCTGTGTAGCCAAGTTTACATTCCGTGTAGTAGTGATATCTTATGATGTTTCTTTTTCTGTGTGACTTATTTCACTTAGAATCATCGTACCTGAATCCACTCATTATGCTGCTACAGGCTTGATGACATAGATTTCATTGCAGAGTGATATTGCATTGTACGTTAGTACCACAACTTCCTTATCCATTTTTCGCTTTCTGCGATATTGAACTTGTACCGTAAACAAGGTTCTTGTAACCTGAGCTGTCCCAAACTTTGGGGTGGCTGTGTCTTTTTTATTTTAATTTCCCTAAGCTATAGGACCATAAGTGGAATTGCCCTGGGCTCTGTTGCTTTGTTTTTTAGATGTTTCAGGAAACACCATGCACTTCTCCAGAGTGGCTGTTGGCAATTTACATCCCGCCCATCAGCATAACAAGGCTCCCAGTTCTCCATGGCCTGTCCAGCCTTTCTGGATTTTACACTTTTTTCAGATGGCCCTTTTGACCGGGGGGCAGTGAGAATTCATTGTAGTGCAGATTTCTTTGCAAGTTTGCTTGGTTGGCCAAAAAGGGCATATGCGTTTTTTCCTGAATATATTCAGGAAAAAACGCATACGCACTTTTTGGCCAAGTGCATCATTGTGGACGTTCTGCCTCTTTTCCTATGCTTTACATGCAATTCCAGTCTACCTCCTGAAATCAGTTTCCTGCAATTCTGCCCCGCTTTCAAGTCCTCTTGACAGCCTTACTTCAATATATTTTTGGACGATAGCTGTCATTTATAACTCTGCATGTTTGTGAATTACAGTGCCCCTGAGCTCCTTTCTTCAACTCGCTTTCTTGTGAGCTGGCCGCAACACCGCAGGATTGCTTCAGGCCCTAGTGTGGTTCCGGCATGGCTTGCTGAGCCTTTGCTTAATTCCTCTTCCTGGTGGGAAATGAGAGTTAAATTTGCCCGTCCAGACACCTCCAGCTAGTCTCTCATTGGTTCTCTGTATTCCTGTTCATTTTCCGCAGAAATTGCAAACTGGGCCAAACAGGAGGTTAAAGGCACTGACTCTCCAAGTGGGTAGAGTGTTAGTAAAGCGTCTGGAATGTTGCACCCGAGTACCAGGGGACGAAAACTGAGACACATTTGAACACGTTTCCCGATCACACGGTGGATCATACTCTGGGTTCCACATGCATGTTTTAGCTGAAGGAAGAATCCCTTAAACCTGGAGCGTTGAGAACCATGGAATGGGTACCATGCAATATGACTTCAAAGGGTCTGCATTTGCTCACCGAACCTCACCAATCCTATCACTGCTGCATTTATGCCGCTGTACACACGCTTGATTCTCTTTTGGAGACATATAAATCCATAGGTTTTAAGATTCTTACTAGTCAGGTATATTCTTAGGCGTTTAATATGGGGTGTTGAGTCCACTTCGTTGAGCAAGCAGTAGCTCTTGTCTATTACATATTTGGCTTATGGAAAGGTATCTGTGCTAATTTCAATCTCTGGTTTTATGCAGCACCCCAACTCACCTTTCCCCTTAAGCAAGCATAAGTTGGTTTTCTACAATTGAGACCCTGTTCTGTTTTGTAATTCAGTTCCTCTGTAGCCAAGTTTACATTCCGTGTAGTAGTGATATCTTATGATGTTTCTTTTTCTGTGTGACTTATTTCACTTAGAATCATCGTACCTGAATCCACTCATTATGCTGCTACTGGCCTGATGACATAGATTTCATTGCTGAGTGATATTGCATTGTACGTAAGTACCACAACTTCTTTATCCATTTTTTGCTTTCTGAGATATTGAACTTGTACCCTAAACGAGGTTCTTGTAAACAGAGCCGTCCCAAAATTTGGGGTGGCTGTGTCTTTTTGATTTTATTTTCCCTAAGCTATAGGACCATAAGTGGAAGTGCCCTAGGCTCTGTTGCTTTGTTTTTTAGATGTTTCAGGAAACACCATGCACTTCTCCAGAGTGGCTGTTGGCAATTTACATCCCGCCCATCAGCATAACAAGGCTCCCAGTTCTCCATGGCCTGTCCTGCCTTTCTGGATTTTACACTTTTTTCATATGGCCCTTTTGACCAGGGGGCAGTGAGACTTCATTGTAGTGCAGATTTCCTTTGCAAGCTTGCTTTGTTGGCCAAAAAGGGCGTATGTGTTTTTTCCTGAATATATTCAGGAAAATACGCATATGCCTTTTTGGCCAAGTGCTTCATTGTGGACGTTCTGCATCTTTTCCTATGCTTTACATGCAATTCCAGTCTACCTCCTGAAATCGGTTTCCTGCAATTCTGCCCCTCTTTCAAGTCCTCTTGGCAGCCTTACTTCAATATATTTTTGGACGATAGCTGTCATTTATAACTCTGCAGGTTTGTGAATTACAGTGCCCCTGAGCTCCGTTCTTCAACTCGCTTTCTTGTGAGCTGGCCGCATCACCACAGGATTGCTTCAGGCCCTAGTGTGGTTCCGGCACGGCGCGCTGAGCCTTTGCTTAATTCCGCTTCCTGGTGGGAAATGAGAGTTAAATTTGCCCGTCCAGACACCTCCAGCTAGTCTCTCATTGGTTTTCCCTATTCCTGTTCATCTTCAGCAGAATTTGCAAATTGGGCCAAACAGGATGTTAAAGGCACTGACTCTCCAAGGGGAAGAGCGTTAGTACTGCGTCTGGAAGGTTGCACCCGAGTACCAGTGGACAGAAACTGAGACACATTAGAACATGTTTCCCGATCACACGGTGGATCATAACCTGGGATCCACATGCATGTTTTAGCAGAAGGAAGAATCCCTTAAACCAGGCAGTAGAGAACCATGGAATGGGTACCATGCAATATGACTTCAAAGGGTCTGCATTTGCTCCTCTAACCTCACCAATCCTATCACTGCTGCGTTTATGCCGCTGTACACACGCTTGATTCTGTTTCGGAGACATATAAATCCATAGGTTTTAAGATACTTACTAGTCAGGTATATTCTTAGGCGTTTAATATGGGTTGTTGAGTCCACTTCGTTGAGCAAGCAGTAGCTCTTGTCTATTACATATTTGGCTTATGGAAAGTTATCTGTGCTAATTTCAATCTCTGGTTTTATGCAGCACCCCAACTCACCTTTCCCCTTAAGCAAGCATAAGTTGGTTTTCTACATTTGAGACCCTATTCTGTTTTGTAATTCAGTTCCTGTGTAGCCAAGTTTACATTCCGTGTATTAGTGATATCTTATGATGTTTCTTTTTCTGGGTGACTTATTTCACTTAGAATCATCGTACCTGAATCCACTCATTATGCTGCTACTGGCCTGATGACATAGATTTCATTGCTGAGTGATATTGCATTGTACGTAAGTACCACAACTTCTTTATCCATTTTTCGCTTTCTGCGATATTGAACTTGTACCGTAAACGAGGTTCTTGTAAACAGAGCCGTCCTAAACTTTGGGGTGGCTGTGTCTTTTTTATTTTAATTTCCCTAATCTATAGGACCAGAAATGGAAGTGCCCTAGGCTCTGTTGCTTTGTTTTTTAGATGTTTCAGGAAACACCATTCACTTCTCCAGAGTGGGTGTTGGCAATTTACATCCCGCCCATCAGCATAAGAAGGCTCCCAGTTCTCCATGGCCTGTCCTGCCTTTCTGGATTTTACACTTTTTTCAGATGACCCTTTTGACCGGGGGGCAGTGAGACTTCATTGTAGTGCAGATTTCCTTTGCAAGCTTGATTTGTTGGCCAAAAAGGGCGTATGCGTTTTTTCCTGAATATATTCAGGAAAAAACGCATATGCCTTTTTGGCCAAGTGCTTCATTGTGGACGTTCTGCCTCTTTTCCTATGCTTTACATGCAATTCCAGTCTACCTCCTGAAATCGGTTTCCTGCAATTTTCCCCGCTTTCAAGTCCTCTTGGCAGCCTTACTTCAATATATTTTTGTACGATAACTGTCATTTATAACTCTGCAGGTTTGTGAATTACAGTGCCCCTGAGCTCCTTTCTTCAACTCGCTTTCTTGTGAGCTGGCCGCAACACCGCAGGATTGCTTCAGGCCCTAGTGTGGTTCCGGCATGGCTTGCTGAGCCTTTGCTTAATTCCTCTTCCTGGTGGGAAATGAGAGTTAAATTTGCCCGTCCAGACACCTCCAGCTAGTCTCTCATTGGTTCTCTGTATTCCTGTTCATTTTCCGCAGAAATTGCAAACTGGGCCAAACAGGAGGTTAAAGGCACTGACTCTCCAAGTGGGGAGAGTGTTAGTAAAGCGTCTGGAATGATGCACCCGAGTACCAGGGGACGAAAACTGACACACATTTGAACACGTTTCCCGATCACACGGTGGATCATACTCTGGGTTCCACATGCATGTTTTAGCTGAAGGAAGAATCCCTTAAACCTGGAGACTTGAGAACCATGGAATGGGTACCATGCAATATGACTTCAAAGGGTCTGCATTTGCTCACCGAACCTCACCAATCCTATCACTGCTGCGTTTATGCCGCTGTACACACGCTTGATTCTCTTTCGGAGACATATAAATCCATAGGTTTTAAGATTCTTACTAGTCAGGTATATTCTTAGGCGTTCAATATGGTGTGTTGAGTCCACTTCATTGAGCAAGCAGTAGCTCTTGTCTATTACATATTTGGCTTATGGAAAGATATCTGTTAATTTCAATCTCTGGTTTTATAGAGCACCCCAACTCACCTTTCCCCTTAAGCAAGAATAAGTTGGTTTTCTACAATTGAGACCCTGTTCTGTTTTGTAATTCAGTTCCTCTGTAGCCAAGTTTACATTCCGTGTAGTAGTGATATCTTATGATGTTTCATTTTCTGTGTGACTTATTTCACTTAGAATCATCGTACCTGAATCCACTCATTATGCTGCTACAGGCTTGATGACATAGATTTCATTGCAGAGTGATATTGCATTGTACGTAAGTACCTCAACTTCTTTATCCATTTCTCGCTTTCTGCGATATTGAACTTGTACCATAAACGAGGTTCTTGTAACCTGAGCTGTCCCAAACTTTGGGGTGGCTGTGTCTTTTTTATTTTAATTTCCCTAAGCTATAGGACCATAAGTGGAAGTGCCCTAGGCTCTGTTGCTTTGTTTTTTAGGTGTTTCAGGAAACACCATGCACTTCTCCAGAGTGGCTGTTGGCAATTTACATCCCGCCCATCAGCATAACAAGGCTCCCAGTTCTCCATGGCCTGTCCTGCCTTTCTGGATTTTACACTTTTTTCAGATGGCCCTTTTGACCAGAGGGCAGTGAGAATTCATTGTAGTGCAGATTTCCTTTGCAAGCTTGCTTAGTTGGCCAAAAAGTGCGTATGCGTTTTTTCCTGAATAGATTCAGGAAACAACGCATACGCCCTTTTTGGCCAAGTGCATCATTGTGGACGTTCTGCCTCTTTTCCTATGCTTTACAGGCAATTCCAGTCTACCTCCTGAAATCGGTTTCCTGCAATTCTGCCCCGCTTTCAAGTCCTCTTGGCAGCCTTACTTGAATATATTTTTGGACGATAGCTGTCATTTATAACTCTGCATGTTTGTGAATTACAGTGACCCTGAGCACCTTTCTTCAACTCGCTTTCTTGTGAGCTGGCCGCAACACCGCAGGATTGCTTCAGACCCTAGTGTGGTTCCGGCATGGCACGCTGAGCCTTTGGTTAATTCCTCTTCCTGGTGGGAAATGAGAATTAAATTTGCCCGTCCACACACCTCCAGCTAGTCTCTCATTGGTTCTCCCTATTCCTGTTCATTTTCCGCAGAAATTGCAAACTGGGCCAAACAGGAGGTTAAAGGCACTGACTCTCCATGTGGGGAGAGTGTTAGTAAAGCGTCTGGAATGTTCCACCTGAGTACCAGGGGACGAAAACTGAGACACATTTGAACACATTTCCCGATCACACGTAGGATCATACTCTGGGTTCCACATGCATGTTTTAGCTGAAGGAAGCATCCCTTAAACCTGGAGAGTTGAGACCCATGGAATGGGTACCATGCAATATGACTTCAAAGGGTCTGCATTTGCTCACCGAAGCTCACCAATCCTATCACTGCTGCGTTTATGCCGCTGTACACACGCTTGATGCTCTTTCAGAGACATATAAATCCATAGGTTTTAAGATTCTTACTAGTCAGGTATATTCTTAGGCGTTCAATATGGGGTGTTGAGTCCACTTCGTTGAGCAAGCAGTAGCTCTTGTCTATTACATATTTGGCTTATGGAAAGGTATCTGTTAATTTCAGTCTCTGGTTTTATGCAGCACCCCAACTCACCTTTCCCCTTAAGCAAGCATAAGTTGGTTTTCTACAATTGAGACCCTGTTCTGTTTTGTAATTCAGTTCCTCTGTAGCCAAGTTTACATTCCGTGTAGTAGTGATATCTTATGATGTTTCTTTTTCTGTGTGACTTATTTCACTTAGAATCATCGTACCTGAATCCACTCATTATGCTGCTACAGGCTTGATGACATAGATTTCATTGCAGAGTGATATTACATTGTACGTTAGTACCACAACTTCCTTATCCATTTTTCGCTTTCTGCGATATTGAACTTGTACCGTAAACAAGGTTCTTGTAATCTGAGCTGTCCCAAACTTTGGGGTGGCTGTGTCTTTTTTATTTTAATTTCCCTAAGCTATAGGACCATAAGTGGAAGTGCCCTGGGCTCTGTTGCTTTGTTTTTTAGATGTTTCAGGAAACACCATGCACTTCTCCAGAGTGGCTGTTGGCAATTTACATCCCGCCCATCAGCATAACAAGGCTCCCAGTTCTCCATGGCCTGTCCAGCCTTTCTGGATTTTACACTTTTTTCAGATGGCCCTTTTGACCGGGGGGCAGTGAGAATTCATTGTAGTGCAGATTTCTTTGCAAGCTTGCTTGGTTGGCCAAAAAGGGCATATGTGTTTTTTCCTGAATATATTCAGGAAAAAACGCATACGCACTTTTTGGCCAAGTGCATCATTGTGGACGTTCTGCCTCTTTTCCTATGCTTTACATGCAATTCCAGTCTACCTCCTGAAATCGGTTTCCTGCAATTCTGCCCCGCTTTCAAGTCCTCTTGACAGCCTTACTTCAATATATTTTTGGACGATAGCTGTCATTTATAACTCTGCATGTTTGTGAATTACAGTGCCCCTGAGCTCCTTTCTTCAACTCGCTTTCTTGTGAGCTGGCCGCAACACCGCAGGATTGCTTCAGTCCCTAGTGTGGTTCCGGCATGGCTTGCTGAGCCTTTGCTTAATTCCTCTTCCTGGTGGGAAATGAGAGTTAAATTTGCCCGTCCAGACACCTCCAGCTAGTCTCTCATTGGTTCTCTGTATTCCTGTTCATTTTCCGCAGAAATTGCAAACTGGCCCAAACAGGAGGTTAAAGGCACTGACTCTCCAAGTGGGGAGAGTGTTAGTAAAGCGTCTGGAATGTTGCACCCGAGTACCAGGGGACGAAAACTGAGACACATTTGAACACGTTTCCCGATCACACGGTGGATCATACTCTGGGTTCCACATGCATGTTTTAGCTGAAGGAAGCACACCTTAAACCTGGAGAGTTGAGACCCATGGAATGGGTACCATGCAATATGACTTCAAAGAGTCTGCATTTGCTCACCGAACCTCACCAATCCTATCACTGCTGCATTTATGCCGCTGTACACACGCTTGATTCTCTTTTGGAGACATATAAATCCATAGGTTTTAAGATTCTTACTAGTCAGGTATATTCTTAGGCGTTTAATATGGGGTGTTGAGTCCACTTCGTTGAGCAAGCAGTAGCTCTTGTCTATTACATATTTGGCTTATGGAAAGGTATCTGTGCTAATTTCAATCTCTGGTTTTATGCAGCACCCCAACTCACCTTTCCCCTTAAGCAAGCATAAGTTGGTTTTCTACAATTGAGACCCTGTTCTGTTTTGTAATTCACTTCCTCTGTAGCCAAGTTTACATTCCGTGTAGTAGTGATATCTTATGATGTTTCTTTTTCTGTGTGACTTATTTCACTTAGAATCATCGTACCTGAATCCACTCATTATGCTGCTACTGGCCTGATGACATAGATTTCATTGCTGAGTGATATTGCATTGTACGTAAGTACCACAACTTCTTTATCCATTTTTTGCTTTCTGAGATATTGAACTTGTACCGTAAACGAGGTTCTTGTAAACAGAGCCGTCCCAAAATTTGGGGTGGCTGTGTCTTTTTGAATTTAATTTCCCTAAGCTATAGGACCATAAGTGGAAGTGCCCTAGGCTCTGTTGCTTTGTTTTTTAGATGTTTCAGGAAACACCATGCACTTCTCCAGAGTGGCTGTTGGCAATTTACATCCCGCCCATCAGCATAACAAGGCTCCCAGTTCTCCATGGCCTGTCCTGCCTTTCTGGATTTTAAACTTTTTTCATATGGCCCTTTTGACCGGGGGGCAGTGAGACTACATTGTAGTGCAGATTTCCTTTGCATGCTTGCTTTGTTGGCCAAAAAGTGCGTATGTGTTTTTTCCTGAATATATTCAGGAAAATACGCATATGCCTTTTTGGCCAAATGCTTCATTGTGGACGTTCTGCCTCTTTTCCTATGCTTTACATGCAATTCCAGTCTACCTCCTGAAATCGGTTTCCTGCAATTCTGCCCCTCTTTCAAGTCCTCTTGGCAGCCTTACTTCAATATATTTTTGGACGATAGCTGTCATTTATAACTCTGCAGGTTTGTGAATTACAGTGCCCCTGAGCTCCGTTCTTCAACTCGCTTTCTTGTGAGCTGGCCGCATCACTACAGGATTGCTTCAGGCCCTAGAGTGGTTCCGGCACGTCGCGCTGAGTCTTTGGTTAATTCCACTTCCTGGTGGGAAATGAGAGTTAAATTTGCCCGTCCAGACACCTCCAGCTAGTTTCTCATTGGTTCTCCCTATTCCTGTTCATCTTCAGCAGAATTTGCAAATTGGGCCAAACAGGATGTTAAAGGCACTGACTCTCCAAGGGGAAGAGCGTTAGTACTGCGTCTGGAAGGTTGCACCCGAGTACCAGGGGACAGAAACTGAGACACATTAGAACATGTTTCCCGATCACACGGTGGATCATACCCTGGGATCCACATGCATGTTTTAGCAGAAGGAAGAATCCCTTAAACCAGGCAGTAGAGAACCATGGAATGGGTACCATGCAATATGACTTCAAAGGGTCTGCATTTGCTCCTCTAACCTCACCAATCCTATCACTGCTGCGTTTATGCCGCTGTACACACGCTTGATTCACTTTCGGAGACATATAAATCCATAGGTTTTAAGATTCTTACTAGTCAGGTATATTCTTAGGCGTTTAATATGGGGTGTTGAGTCCACTTCGTTGAGCAAGCAGTAGCTCTTGTCTATTACATATTTGGCTTATGGAAAGGTATCTGTGTTAATTTCAATCTCTGGTTTTATACAGCACCCCAACTCACCTTTCCGCTTAAGCAAGCATAAGTTGGTTTTCTACATTTGAGACCCTATTCTGTTTTGTAATTCAGTTCCTGTGTAGCCAAGTTTACATTCCGTGTATTAGTGATATCTTATGATGTTTCTTTTTCTGTGTGACTTATTTCACTTAGAATCATCGTACCTGAATCCACTCATTATGCTGCTACTGGCCTGATGACATAGATTTCATTGCTGAGTGATATTGCATTGTACGTAAGTACCACAACTTCTTTATCCATTTTTTGCTTTCTGAGATATTGAACTTGTACCGTAAACGAGGTTCTTGTAAACAGAGCCGTCCCAAACTTTGGGGTGGCTGTGTCTTTTTGATTTTAATTTCCCTAATCTATAGGACCATAAGTGGAAGTGCCCTAGGCTCTGTTGCTTTGTTTTTTAGATGTTTCAGGAAACACCATGCACTTCTCCAGAGTGGCTGTTGGCAATTTACATCCCGCCCATCAACATAACAAGGCTCCCAGTTCTCCATGGCCTGTCCTGCCTTTCTGGATTTTACACTTTTTTCATATGGCCCTTTTGACCGGGGGGCAGTGAGACTTCATTGTAGTGCAGATTTCCTTTTCAAGCTTGCTTTGTTGGCCAAAAAGGGCGTATGCGTTTTTTCCTGAATATATTCAAGAAAAAACGCATACGCCCTTTTTGGCCAAGTGCATCATTGTGGACGTTCTGCCTCTTTTCTTATGCTTTACATGCAATTCCAGTCTACCTCCTGAAATCGGTTTCCTGCAATTCTGCCCCTCTTTCAAGTCCTCTTGGCAGCCTTACTTCAATATATTTTTGGACGATAGCTGTCATTTATAACTCTGCAGGTTTGTGAATTACAGTGCCCCTGAGCTCCGTTCTTCAACTCGCTTTCTTGTGAGCTGGCCGCATCACCACAGGATTGCTTCAGGCCCAGGTGTGGTTCCGGCACTGCGCGCTGAGCCTTTCGTTAATTCCGCTTCCTGGTGGGAAATGAGAGTTAAATTTGCCCGTCCAGACACCTCCAGCTAGTCTCTCATTGGTTTTCCCTATTCCTGTTCATCTTCAGCAGAATTTGCAAATTGGGCCAAACAGGAGGTAAAAGGCACTGACTCTCCAAGGGCAAGAGCGTTAGTAATGCGTCTGGAAGGTTGCACCCGAGTACCAGGGGACAGAAACTGAGACACATTAGAACATGTTTCCCGATCACACGGTGGATCATACCCTGGGATCCACATGCATGTTTTAGCAGAAGGAAGAATCCCTTAAACCTGGAGAGTTGAGAACCATGGAATGGGTACCATGCAATATGACTTCAAAGGGTCTGCATTTGCTCACCGAACCTCACCAATCCTATCACTGCTGCGTTTATGCCGCTGTACACACGCTTGATTCTCTTTCGGAGACATATAAATCCATAGGTTTTAAGATTCTTACTAGTCAGGTATATTCTTAGGCGTTCAATGTGGGGTGTTGAGTCCACTTCGTTGAGCAAGCAGTAGCTCTTGTCTATTACATATTTGGCTTATGGAAAGGTATCTGTGTTAATTTCAATCTCTGGTTTTATGCAGCACCCCAACTCACCTTTCCCCTTAAGCAAGCATAAGTTGGTTTTCTACAATTGAGACCCTGTTCTGTTTTGTAATTCAGTTCCTCTGTAGCCAAGTTTACATTCCGTGTAGTAGTGATATCTTATGATGTTTCTTTTTCTGTGTGACTTATTTCACTTAGAATCATCGTACCTGAATCCACTCATTATGCTGCTACAGGCTTGATGACATAGATTTCATTGCTGATTGATATTGCATTGTACGTTAGTACCACAACTTCCTTATCCATTTTTTGCTTTCTGCGATATTGAACTTGTACCGTAAACAAGGTTCTTGTAACCTGAGCTGTCCCAAACTTTAGGGTGGCTGTGTCTTTTTTATTTTAATTTCCCTAAGCTATAGGACCATAAGTGGAAGTGCCCTAGGCTCTGTTGTTTTGTTTTTTAGATGTTTCAGGAAACACCATACACTTCTCCAGAGTGGCTGTTGGCAATTTACATCCCGCCCATCAGCATAACAAGGCTCCCAGTTCTCCATGGCCTCTCCAGCCTTTCTGGATTTTACACTTTTTTCAGATGGCCCTTTTGACCGGGGGGCAGTGAGACTTCATTGTAGTGCAGATTTCCTTTGCAAGCTTGCTTGGTTGGCCAAAAAGGGCATATGCATTTTTTCCTGAATATATTCAGGAAAAAACGCATACGCACTTTTTGGCCAAGTGCATCATTGTGAACGTTCTGCCTCTTTACCTATGCTTTACATGCAATTCCAGTCTACCTCCTGAAATCGGGTTCCTGCAATTCTGCCCCGCTTTCAAGTCCTCTTGACAGCCTTACTTCAATATATTTTTGGACGATAGCTGTCATTTATAACTCTGCATGTTTTTGAATTACAGTGCCCCTGAGCTCCTTTCTTCAACTCGCTTTCTTGTGAGCTGGCCGCAACACCGCAGGATTGCTTCATTCCCTAGTGTGGTTCTGGCATGGCACGCTGAGCCTTTGGTTAATTCCTCTTTCTGGTGGGAAATGAGAGTTAAATTTGCCCGTCCAGACACCTCCAGCTAGTCTCTCATTGGTTCTCCCTATTCCTGTTCATTTTCCACAGAAATGGCAAACTGGGCCAAACAGGAGGTTAAAGGCACTGACTCTCCAAGTGGGGAGAGTGTTAGTACTGCGTCTGGAATGTTGCACCCGAGTACCAGGGGATGAAAACTGAGACACATTTGAACACGTTTCCCGATCACACGGTGGATCATACTCTGGGTTCCACATGCATGTTTTAGCAGAAGGAAGAATACCTTAAACCTGGAGAGTTGAGACCCATGGAATGGGTACCATGCAATATGACTTCAAAGGGTCTGCATTTGCTCACCGAACCTCACCAATCCTATCACTGCTGCATTTATGCCGCTGTACACACGCTGGATTCTCTTTCAGAGACATATAAATCCATAGGTTTTAAGATTCTTACTAGTCAGGTATATTCTTAGGCGTTTAATATGGGGTGTTGAGTCCACTTCGTTGAGCAAGCAGTAGCTCTTGTCTATTACATATTTGGCTTATTGAAAGGTATCTGTGCTAATTTCAATCTCTGGTTTTATGCAGCACCCCAACTCACCTTTCCCCTTAAGCAAGCATAAGTTGGTTTTCTACATTTGAGACCCTATTCTGTTTTGTAATTCAGTTCCTGTGTAGCCAAGTTTACATTCCGTGTATTAGTGATATCTTATGATGTTTCTTTTCTTGTGTGACTTATTTCACTTAGAATCATCGTACCTGAATCCACTCATTATGCTGCTACTGGACTGATGACATAGATTTCATTGCTGAGTGATATTGCATTGTACGTATGTACCACAACTTCTTTATCCATTTCTCGCTTTCTGTGATATTGAACTTGTACCGTAAACGAGTTTCTTGTAAACAGAGCCGTCCCAAACTTTGGGGTGGCTGTGTCTTTTTGATTTTAATTTCCCTAATCTATAGGACCATAACTGGAAGTGCGTTAGGCTCTGTTGCTTTGTTTTTTAGATGTTTCAGGAAACACCATACACTTCTCCAGAGTGGCTGTTGGCAATTTACATCCCGCCCATCAGCATAACAAGGCTCCCAGTTCTCCATGGCCCGTCCTGCCTTTCTGGATTTTACACTTTTTTCAGATGGCCCTTTTGACCGGGGAGCAGTGAGACTTCATTGTAGTGCAGATTTCCTTTGCAAGCTTGCTTGGTTGGCCAAAAAGGGCGTATGCATTTTTTCCTGAATATATTCAGGAAAAAACGCATACGCCCTTTTTGGCCAAGTGCATCATTGTGGACGTTCTGCCTCTTTTCCTATGCTTTACATGCAATTCCAGTCTACCTCCTGAAATCGGTTTCCTGCAATTCTGCCCCGCTTTCAAGTCCTCTTGACAGCCTTACTTCAATATATTTTTGGACGATAGCTGTCATTTATAACTCTGCATGTTTGTGAATTACAGTGCCCCTGAGCTCCTTTCTTCAACTCGCTTTCTTGTGAGCTGGCCGCAACACCGCAGGATTGCTTCAGTCCCTAGTGTGGTTCCGGCATGGCTTGCTGAGCCTTTGCTTAATTCCTCTTCCTGGTGGGAAATGAGAGTTAAATTTGCCCGTCCAGACACCTCCAGCTAGTCTCTCATTGGTTCTCTGTATTCCTGTTCATTTTCCGCAGAAATTGCAAACTGGCCCAAACAGGAGGTTAAAGGCACTGACTCTCCAAGTGGGGAGAGTGTTAGTAAAGCGTCTGGAATGTTGCACCCGAGTACCAGGGGACGAAAACTGAGACACATTTGAACACGTTTCCCGATCACACGGTGGATCATACTCTGGGTTCCACATGCATGTTTTAGCTGAAGGAAGCACACCTTAAACCTGGAGAGTTGAGACCCATGGAATGGGTACCATGCAATATGACTTCAAAGAGTCTGCATTTGCTCACCGAACCTCACCAATCCTATCACTGCTGCATTTATGCCGCTGTACACACGCTTGATTCTCTTTTGGAGACATATAAATCCATAGGTTTTAAGATTCTTACTAGTCAGGTATATTCTTAGGCGTTTAATATGGGGTGTTGAGTCCACTTCGTTGAGCAAGCAGTAGCTCTTGTCTATTACATATTTGGCTTATGGAAAGGTATCTGTGCTAATTTCAATCTCTGGTTTTATGCAGCACCCCAACTCACCTTTCCCCTTAAGCAAGCATAAGTTGGTTTTCTACAATTGAGACCCTGTTCTGTTTTGTAATTCACTTCCTCTGTAGCCAAGTTTACATTCCGTGTAGTAGTGATATCTTATGATGTTTCTTTTTCTGTGTGACTTATTTCACTTAGAATCATCGTACCTGAATCCACTCATTATGCTGCTACTGGCCTGATGACATAGATTTCATTGCTGAGTGATATTGCATTGTACGTAAGTACCACAACTTCTTTATCCATTTTTTGCTTTCTGAGATATTGAACTTGTACCGTAAACGAGGTTCTTGTAAACAGAGCCGTCCCAAAATTTGGGGTGGCTGTGTCTTTTTGAATTTAATTTCCCTAAGCTATAGGACCATAAGTGGAAGTGCCCTAGGCTCTGTTGCTTTGTTTTTTAGATGTTTCAGGAAACACCATGCACTTCTCCAGAGTGGCTGTTGGCAATTTACATCCCGCCCATCAGCATAACAAGGCTCCCAGTTCTCCATGGCCTGTCCTGCCTTTCTGGATTTTAAACTTTTTTCATATGGCCCTTTTGACCGGGGGGCAGTGAGACTACATTGTAGTGCAGATTTCCTTTGCATGCTTGCTTTGTTGGCCAAAAAGTGCGTATGTGTTTTTTCCTGAATATATTCAGGAAAATACGCATATGCCTTTTTGGCCAAATGCTTCATTGTGGACGTTCTGCCTCTTTTCCTATGCTTTACATGCAATTCCAGTCTACCTCCTGAAATCGGTTTCCTGCAATTCTGCCCCTCTTTCAAGTCCTCTTGGCAGCCTTACTTCAATATATTTTTGGACGATAGCTGTCATTTATAACTCTGCAGGTTTGTGAATTACAGTGCCCCTGAGCTCCGTTCTTCAACTCGCTTTCTTGTGAGCTGGCCGCATCACTACAGGATTGCTTCAGGCCCTAGAGTGGTTCCGGCACGTCGCGCTGAGTCTTTGGTTAATTCCACTTCCTGGTGGGAAATGAGAGTTAAATTTGCCCGTCCAGACACCTCCAGCTAGTTTCTCATTGGTTCTCCCTATTCCTGTTCATCTTCAGCAGAATTTGCAAATTGGGCCAAACAGGATGTTAAAGGCACTGACTCTCCAAGGGGAAGAGCGTTAGTACTGCGTCTGGAAGGTTGCACCCGAGTACCAGGGGACAGAAACTGAGACACATTAGAACATGTTTCCCGATCACACGGTGGATCATACCCTGGGATCCACATGCATGTTTTAGCAGAAGGAAGAATCCCTTAAACCAGGCAGTAGAGAACCATGGAATGGGTACCATGCAATATGACTTCAAAGGGTCTGCATTTGCTCCTCTAACCTCACCAATCCTATCACTGCTGCGTTTATGCCGCTGTACACACGCTTGATTCACTTTCGGAGACATATAAATCCATAGGTTTTAAGATTCTTACTAGTCAGGTATATTCTTAGGCGTTTAATATGGGGTGTTGAGTCCACTTCGTTGAGCAAGCAGTAGCTCTTGTCTATTACATATTTGGCTTATGGAAAGGTATCTGTGTTAATTTCAATCTCTGGTTTTATACAGCACCCCAACTCACCTTTCCGCTTAAGCAAGCATAAGTTGGTTTTCTACATTTGAGACCCTATTCTGTTTTGTAATTCAGTTCCTGTGTAGCCAAGTTTACATTCCGTGTATTAGTGATATCTTATGATGTTTCTTTTTCTGTGTGACTTATTTCACTTAGAATCATCGTACCTGAATCCACTCATTATGCTGCTACTGGCCTGATGACATAGATTTCATTGCTGAGTGATATTGCATTGTACGTAAGTACCACAACTTCTTTATCCATTTTTTGCTTTCTGAGATATTGAACTTGTACCGTAAACGAGGTTCTTGTAAACAGAGCCGTCCCAAACTTTGGGGTGGCTGTGTCTTTTTGATTTTAATTTCCCTAATCTATAGGACCATAAGTGGAAGTGCCCTAGGCTCTGTTGCTTTGTTTTTTAGATGTTTCAGGAAACACCATGCACTTCTCCAGAGTGGCTGTTGGCAATTTACATCCCGCCCATCAACATAACAAGGCTCCCAGTTCTCCATGGCCTGTCCTGCCTTTCTGGATTTTACACTTTTTTCATATGGCCCTTTTGACCGGGGGGCAGTGAGACTTCATTGTAGTGCAGATTTCCTTTTCAAGCTTGCTTTGTTGGCCAAAAAGGGCGTATGCGTTTTTTCCTGAATATATTCAAGAAAAAACGCATACGCCCTTTTTGGCCAAGTGCATCATTGTGGACGTTCTGCCTCTTTTCTTATGCTTTACATGCAATTCCAGTCTACCTCCTGAAATCGGTTTCCTGCAATTCTGCCCCTCTTTCAAGTCCTCTTGGCAGCCTTACTTCAATATATTTTTGGACGATAGCTGTCATTTATAACTCTGCAGGTTTGTGAATTACAGTGCCCCTGAGCTCCGTTCTTCAACTCGCTTTCTTGTGAGCTGGCCGCATCACCACAAGATTGCTTCAGGCCCAGGTGTGGTTCCGGCACTGCGCGCTGAGCCTTTCGTTAATTCCGCTTCCTGGTGGGAAATGAGAGTTAAATTTGCCCGTCCAGACACCTCCAGCTAGTCTCTCATTGGTTTTCCCTATTCCTGTTCATCTTCAGCAGAATTTGCAAATTGGGCCAAACAGGAGGTAAAAGGCACTGACTCTCCAAGGGCAAGAGCGTTAGTACTGCGTCTGGAAGGTTGCACCCGAGTACCAGGGGACAGAAACTGAGACACATTAGAACATGTTTCCCGATCACACGGTGGATCATACCCTGGGATCCACATGCATGTTTTAGCAGAAGGAAGAATCCCTTAAACCTGGAGAGTTGAGAACCATGGAATGGGTACCATGCAATATGACTTCAAAGGGTCTGCATTTGCTCACCGAACCTCACCAATCCTATCACTGCTGCGTTTATGCCGCTGTACACACGCTTGATTCTCTTTCGGAGACATATAAATCCATAGGTTTTAAGATTCTTACTAGTCAGGTATATTCTTAGGCGTTCAATGTGGGGTGTTGAGTCCACTTCGTTGAGCAAGCAGTAGCTCTTGTCTATTACATATTTGGCTTATGGAAAGGTATCTGTGTTAATTTCAATCTCTGGTTTTATGCAGCACCCCAACTCACCTTTCCCCTTAAGCAAGCATAAGTTGGTTTTCTACAATTGAGACCCTGTTCTGTTTTGTAATTCAGTTCCTCTGTAGCCAAGTTTACATTCCGTGTAGTAGTGATATCTTATGATGTTTCTTTTTCTGTGTGACTTATTTCACTTAGAATCATCGTACCTGAATCCACTCATTATGCTGCTACAGGCTTGATGACATAGATTTCATTGCTGAGTGATATTGCATTGTACGTTAGTACCACAACTTCCTTATCCATTTTTTGCTTTCTGCGATATTGAACTTGTACCGTAAACAAGGTTCTTGTAACCTGAGCTGTCCCAAACTTTAGGGTGGCTGTGTCTTTTTTATTTTAATTTCCCTAAGCTATAGGACCATAAGTGGAAGTGCCCTAGGCTCTGTTGTTTTGTTTTTTAGATGTTTCAGGAAACACCATACACTTCTCCAGAGTGGCTGTTGGCAATTTACATCCCGCCCATCAGCATAACAAGGCTCCCAGTTCTCCATGGCCTCTCCAGCCTTTCTGGATTTTACACTTTTTTCAGATGGCCCTTTTGACCGGGGGGCAGTGAGACTTCATTGTAGTGCAGATTTCCTTTGCAAGCTTGCTTGGTTGGCCAAAAAGGGCATATGCATTTTTTCCTGAATATATTCAGGAAAAAACGCATACGCACTTTTTGGCCAAGTGCATCATTGTGAACGTTCTGCCTCTTTACCTATGCTTTACATGCAATTCCAGTCTACCTCCTGAAATCGGGTTCCTGCAATTCTGCCCCGCTTTCAAGTCCTCTTGACAGCCTTACTTCAATATATTTTTGGACGATAGCTGTCATTTATAACTCTGCATGTTTTTGAATTACAGTGCCCCTGAGCTCCTTTCTTCAACTCGCTTTCTTGTGAGCTGGCCGCAACACCGCAGGATTGCTTCATTCCCTAGTGTGGTTCTGGCATGGCACGCTGAGCCTTTGGTTAATTCCTCTTTCTGGTGGGAAATGAGAGTTAAATTTGCCCGTCCAGACACCTCCAGCTAGTCTCTCATTGGTTCTCCCTATTCCTGTTCATTTTCCACAGAAATGGCAAACTGGGCCAAACAGGAGGTTAAAGGCACTGACTCTCCAAGTGGGGAGAGTGTTAGTACTGCGTCTGGAATGTTGCACCCGAGTACCAGGGGATGAAAACTGAGACACATTTGAACACGTTTCCCGATCACACGGTGGATCATACTCTGGGTTCCACATGCATGTTTTAGCAGAAGGAAGAATACCTTAAACCTGGAGAGTTGAGACCCATGGAATGGGTACCATGCAATATGACTTCAAAGGGTCTGCATTTGCTCACCGAACCTCACCAATCCTATCACTGCTGCATTTATGCCGCTGTACACACGCTGGATTCTCTTTCAGAGACATATAAATCCATAGGTTTTAAGATTCTTACTAGTCAGGTATATTCTTAGGCGTTTAATATGGGGTGTTGAGTCCACTTCGTTGAGCAAGCAGTAGCTCTTGTCTATTACATATTTGGCTTATTGAAAGGTATCTGTGCTAATTTCAATCTCTGGTTTTATGCAGCACCCCAACTCACCTTTCCCCTTAAGCAAGCATAAGTTGGTTTTCTACATTTGAGACCCTATTCTGTTTTGTAATTCAGTTCCTGTGTAGCCAAGTTTACATTCCGTGTATTAGTGATATCTTATGATGTTTCTTTTCTTGTGTGACTTATTTCACTTAGAATCATCGTACCTGAATCCACTCATTATGCTGCTACTGGACTGATGACATAGATTTCATTGCTGAGTGATATTGCATTGTACGTATGTACCACAACTTCTTTATCCATTTCTCGCTTTCTGTGATATTGAACTTGTACCGTAAACGAGTTTCTTGTAAACAGAGCCGTCCCAAACTTTGGGGTGGCTGTGTCTTTTTGATTTTAATTTCCCTAATCTATAGGACCATAACTGGAAGTGCGTTAGGCTCTGTTGCTTTGTTTTTTAGATGTTTCAGGAAACACCATACACTTCTCCAGAGTGGCTGTTGGCAATTTACATCCCGCCCATCAGCATAACAAGGCTCCCAGTTCTCCATGGCCCGTCCTGCCTTTCTGGATTTTACACTTTTTTCAGATGGCCCTTTTGACCGGGGAGCAGTGAGACTTCATTGTAGTGCAGATTTCCTTTGCAAGCTTGCTTGGTTGGCCAAAAAGGGCGTATGCATTTTTTCCTGAATATATTCAGGAAAAAACGCATACGCCCTTTTTGGCCAAGTGCATCATTGTGGACGTTCTGCCTCTTTTCCTATGCTTTACATGCAATTCCAGTCTACCTCCTGAAATAGGTTTCCTGCAATTCTGCCCCGCTTTCACGTCCTCTTGGCAGCCTTACTTCAGTATATTTTTGGACGAGAGCTGTCATTTTAACTCTGCAGGTTTGTGAATTACAGGGCCCCTGAGCTCCTTTCTTCAACTCGCTTTCTTGTGAGCTGGCCGCAACACCGCAGGATTGCTTCAGGCCCTAGTGTGGTTCCGGCATGGCTCGCTGAGCCTTTGGTTAATTCCTCTTCCTGGTGGGAAATGAGAGTTAAATTTGCCCGTCCAGACACCTCCAGCTAGTCTCTCATTAGTTCTCCCTATTCCTGTTCATTTTCCGCAGAAATTGCAAACTGGGCCAAACAGGAGGTTAAAGGCACTGACTCGCCAAGTGGAGAGAGTTTTAGTAAAGCGTCTGGAATGTTGCACCCGAGTACCAGGGGACGAAAACTGAGACACATTTGAACACGTTTCCCGATCACACGGTGGATCATACTCTGGGTTCCACATGCATGTTTTAGCTGAAGGAAGAATCCCTTAAACCTGTAGAGTTGAGAACCATGCAATGGGTACCATGCAATATGACTTCAAAGGGTCTGCATTTGCTCACCGAACCTCACCAATCCTATCACTGCTCCGTTTATGCCGCTGTCCACACGCTTGATTCTCTTTCGGAGACATATAAATCCATAGGTTTTAAGATTCTTACTAGTCAGGTATATTCTTAGACGTTTAATATGGGGTGTTGAGTCCACTTCGTTGAGCAAGCAGTAGCTCTTGTCTATTACATATTTGGCTTATGGAAAGGTATCTGTGCTAATTTCAATCTCTGGTTTTATGCAGCACCGCAACTCACCTTTCCCCTTAAGCAAGCATAAGTTGGTTTTCTACATTTGAAACCCTATTCTGTTTTGTAATTCAGTTTCTGTGTAGCCAAGTTTACATTCCGTTTATTAGTGATATCTTATGATGTTTCTTTTTCTGTGTGACTTATTTCACTTAGAATCATCGTACCTGAATCCACTCATTATGCTGCTACTGGCCTGATGACATAGATTTCATTGCTGAGTGATATTGCATTGTTCGTAAGTACCACAACTTCTTTATCCATTTTTCGCTTTCTGCAATATTGAACTTGTACCGTAAACGAGGTTCTTGTAAACAGAGCCGTCCCAGACTTTGGGGTGGCTGTGTCTTTTTGATTTTAATTTCCCTAAGCTATAGGACCATAAGTGGAAGTGCCCTAGGCTCTGTTGCTTTGTTTTTTAGGTGTTTCAGGAAACACCATACACTTCTCCAGAGTGGCTGTTGGCAATTTACATCCCGCCCATCAGCATAAGAAGGCTCCCAGTTCTCCATGGCCTGTCCTGCTTTTCTGGATTTTACACTTTTTTCAGATGGCCCTTTTGACCGGGGGGCAGTGAGACTTCATTGTAGTGCAGATGTCCTTTGCAAGCCTGCTTGGTTGGCCAAAAACGGCGTATGCGTTTTTTCCTGAATATATTCGGGAAAAAACGCATACGCCCTTTTGGGCCAAGTGCATCATTGTGGACGTTCTGCCTCTTTTCCTATGCTTTACATGCAATTCCAGTCTACCTCCTGAAATCGGTTTCCTGCAATTCTGCCCCGCTTTCAAGTCCTCTTGGCAGCCTTACTTCAATATGTTTTTGGACGATAGCTGTCATTTATAACTCTGCAGGTTTGTGAATTACAGTGCCCCTGAGCTCCTTTCTTCAATTCGCTTTCTTGTGAGCTGGCCGCAACAGCGCAGGATTGCTTCAGGCCCTAGTGTGGTTCCGGCATGGCTCGCTGAGCCTTTGGTTAATTCCTCTTCCTGGTGGGAAATGAGAGTTAAATTTGCCCGTCCAGACACCTCCAGTTAGTCTCCCATTGGTTCTCCCTATTCCTGTTCATTTTCCGCAGAATTTGGAAACTGGGCCAAACAGGAGGTTAAAGGCACTGACTCTCCAAGTGGGGAGAGTGTTAGTAAAGCGTCTGGAATGTTGCACCCGAGTACCAGGGGACGAAAACTGAGACACATTTGAACACGTTTCCCGATCACACGGTGGATCATACTCTGGGTTCCACATGCATGTTTTAACTGAAGGAAGAATCCCTTAAACCTGGAGAGTTGAGACCCATGGAATGGGTACCATGCAATATGACTTCAAAGGGTCTGCATTTGCTCACCGAACCTCACCAATCCTATCACTGCTGCGTTTATGCCGCTGTACACACGCTTGATTCTCTTTCGGAGACATATAAATCCATAGGTTTTAAGATTCTTACTAGTCAGGTATATTCTTAGGCGTTTAATATGGGGTGTTGAGTCCACTTCGTTGAGCAAGCAGTAGCTCTTGTCTATTACATATTTGGCTTATGGAAAGTTATCTGTGCTAATTTCAATCTCTGGTTTTATGCAGCACCCCAACACACATTTCCCCTTAAGCAAGCATAAGTTGGTTTTCTACATTTGAGACCCTATTCTGTTTTGTAATTCAGTTCCTGTGTAGCCAAGTTTACATTCCGTGTATTAGTGATATCTTATGATGTTTCTTTTTCTGTGTGACTTATTTCACTTAGAATCATCGTACCTGAATCCACTCATTATGCTGCTACTGGCCTGATGACATAGATTTCATTGCTGAGTGATATTGCATTGTACGTAAGTACCACAACTTCTTTATCCATTTTTCGCTTTCTGCGATATTGAACTTGTACCATAAACGAGTTTCTTGTAAACAGAGCCGTCCCAAACTTTGGGGTGGCTGTGTCTTTTTGATTTTAATTTCCCTAATCTATAGGACCATAAGTGGAAGTGCCCTAGGCTCTGTTGCTTTGATTTTTAGATGTTTCAGGAAACACCATACACTGCTCCAGAGTGGCTGTTGGCAATTTACATCCCGCCCATCAGCCTAACTAGGCTCCCAGTTCTCCATGGCCTGTCCTGCCTTTCTGGATTTTACACTTTTTTCAGATGGCCCTTTTGACCGGGGGGCAGTGAGACTTCATTGTAGTGCAGATTTTCTTTGCAAGCTTGCTTGGTTGGCCAAAAAGGGCGTATGCGTTTTTTCCTGAATATATTCAGGAAAAAACGCATACGCCCTTTTTGGCCAAGTGCATCATTGTGGACGTTCTGCCTCTTTTCCTATGCTTTACATGCAATTCCAGTCTACCTCCTGAAATCGGTTTCCTGCAATTCTGCCCCGCTTTCAAGTCCTCTTGGCAGCGTTACTGCAATATATTTTTGGACCATAGCTGTCATTTATAACTATGCAGGTTTGTGAATTACAGTGCCCCTGAGCTCCTTTCTTCAACTCGCTTTCTTGTGAGCTGGCCGCAGCTGCGCAGGATTGCTTCAGGCCCTAGTGTGGTTCCGGCATGGCTCGCTGAGCCTTTGGTTAATTCCTCTTCCTTGTGGGAAATGAGAGTTAAATTTGCCCGTCCAGACACCTCCAGCTAGTCTCTCATTGGTTCTCCCTATTCCTGTTCATTTTCCACAGAAATTGCAAACTGGGCCAAACAGGAGGTTAAAGGCACTGACTCTCCAAGTGGGGAGAGTGTTAGGAAAGCGTCTGGAATGTTGCACCCGAGTACCAGGGGACGAAAACTGAGACACATTTGAACACGTTTCCCGATCACACGGTGGATCATACTCTGGGTTGCACATGCATGTTTTAGCTGAAGGAAGAATCCCTTAAACCTGTAGAGTTGAGAACCATGGAATGGGTACCATGCAATATGACTTCAAAGGGTCTGCATTTGCTCACCGAACCTCACCAATCCTATCACTGCTGTGTTTATGCCGCTGTACACACGCTTGATTCTCTTTCAGAGACATATAAATCCATAGGTTTTAAGATTCTTACTAGTCAGGTATATTCTTAGGCGTTTAATATGGGGTGTTGAGTCCACTTCGTTGAGCAAGCAGTAGCTCTTGTCTATTACATATTTGGCTTATTGAAAGGTATCTGTGCTAATTTCAATCTCTGGTTTTATGCAGCACCCCAACTCACCTTTCCCCTTAAGCAAGCATAATTTGGTTTTCTACATTTGAGACCCTATTCTGTTTTGTAATTCAGTTCCTGTGTAGCCAAGTTTACATTCCGTGTATTAGTGATATCTTATGATGTTTCTTTTCTTGTGTGACTTATTTCACTTAGAATCATCGTACCTGAATCCACTCATTATGCTGCTACTGGCCTGATGACATAGATTTCATTGCTGAGTGATATTGCATTGTACGTAAGTACCACAACTTCTTTATCCATTTTTCGCTTTCTGCGATATTGAACTTGTACCGTAAACGAGGTTCTTGTAAACAGAGCCGTCCCAAACTTTGGGGTGGCTGTGTCTTTTTGATTTTAATTTCCCTAAGCTATAGGACCATAAGTGGAAGTGCCCTAGGCTCTGTTGCTTTGTTTTTTAGATGTTTCAGGAAACACCATACACTGCTCCAGAGTGGCTGTTGGCAATTTACATCCCGCCCATCAGCATAAGAAGGCTCCCAGTTCTCCATGGCCTGTCCTGCTTTTCTGGATTTTACACTTTTTTCAGATGGCCCTTTTGACCGGGGGGCAGTGAGACTTCATTGTAGTGCAGATTTCCTTTGCAAGCCTGCTTGGTTGGCCAAAAACGGCGTATGCGTTTTTTCCTGAATATATTCGGGAAAAAACGCATACGCCCTTTTGGGCCAAGTGCATCATTGTGGACGTTCTGCCTCTTTTCCTATGCTTTACATGCAATTCCAGTCTACCTCCTGAAATCGGTTTCCTGCAATTCTGCCCCGCTTTCAAGTCCTCTTGGCAGCCTTACTTCAATATGTTTTTGGACGATAGCTGTCATTTATAACTCTGCAGGTTTGTGAATTACAGTGCCCCTGAGCTCCTTTCTTCAATTCGCTTTCTTGTGAGCTGGCCGCAACAGCGCAGGATTGCTTCAGGCCCTAGTGTGGTTCCGGCATGGCTCGCTGAGCCTTTGGTTAATTCCTCTTCCTGGTGGGAAATGAGAGTTAAATTTGCCCGTCCAGACACCTCCAGTTAGTCTCCCATTGGTTCTCCCTATTCCTGTTCATTTTCCGCAGAATTTGGAAACTGGGCCAAACAGGAGGTTAAAGGCGCTGACTCTCCAAGTGGGGAGAGTGTTAGTAAAGCGTCTGGAATGTTGCACCCGAGTACCAGGGGACGAAAACTGAGACACATTTGAACACGTTTCCCGATCACACGGTGGATCATACTCTGGGTTCCACATGCATGTTTCAACTGAAGGAAGAATCCCTTAAACCTGGAGAGTTGAGACCCATGGAATGGGTACCATGCAATATGACCACAAAGGGTCTGCACTTGCTCACCGAACCTCACCAATCCTATCACTGCTGCGTTTATGCCGCTGTACACACGCTTGATTCTCTTTCGGAGACATATAAATCCATAGGTTTTAAGATTCTTACTAGTCAGGTATATTCTTAGGCGTTTAATATGGGGTGTTGAGTCCACTTCGTTGAGCAAGCAGTAGCTCTTGTCTATTACATATTTGGCTTATGGAAAGTTATCTGTGCTAATTTCAATCTCTGGTTTTATGCAGCACCCCAACTCACCTTTCCCCTTAAGCAAGCATAAGTTGGTTTTCTACATTTGAGACCCTATTCTGTTTTGTAATTCAGTTCCTGTGTAGCCAAGTTTACATTCCGTGTATTAGTGATATCTTATGATGTTTCTTTTTCTGTGTGACTTATTTCACTTAGAATCATCGTACCTGAATCCACTCATTATGCTGCTACTGGCCTGATGACATAGATTTCATTGCTGAGTGATATTGCATTGTACGTAAGTACCACAACTTCTTTATCCATTTTTCGCTTTCTGCGATATTGAACTTGTACCGTAAACGAGTTTCTTGTAAACAGAGCCGTCCCAAACTTTGGGGTGGCTGTGTCTTTTTGATTTTAATTTCCCTAATCTATAGGACCATAAGTGGAAGTGCGTTAGGCTCTGTTGCTTTGTTTTTTAGATGTTTCAGGAAACACCATACACTGCTCCAGAGTGGCTGTTGGCAATTTACATCCCGCCCATCAGCCTAACTAGGCTCCCAGTTCTCCATGGCCTGTCCTGCCTTTCTGGATTTTACACTTTTTTCAGATGGCCCTTTTGACCGGGGGGCAGTGACACTTCATTGTAGTGCAGATTTCCTTTGCAAGCTTGCTTGGTTGGCCAAAAAGGGCGTATGCGTTTTTTCCTGAATATATTCAGGAAAAAACGCATACGCCCTTTTTGGCCAAGTGCATCATTGTGGACGTTCTGCCTCTTTTCCTATGCTTTACATGCAATTCCAGTCTACCTCCTGAAATCGGTTTCCTGCAATTCTGCCCCGCTTTCAAGTCCTCTTGGCAGCGTTACTGCAATATATTTTTGGACGATAGCTGTCATTTATAACTATGCAGGTTTGTGAATTACAGTGCCCCTGAGCTCCTTACTTCAACTCGCTTTCTTGTGAGCTGGCCGCAACAGCGCAGGATTGCTTCAGGCCCTAGTGTGGTTCCGGCATGGCTCGCTGAGCCTTTGGTTAATTCCTCTTCCTGGTGGGAAATGAGAGTTAAATTTGCCCGTCCAGACACCTCCAGCTTGTCTCTCATTGGTTCTCCCTATTCCTGTTCATTTTCCGCAGAAATTGCAAACTGGGCCAAACAGGAGGTTAAAGGAACTGACTCTCCAAGTGGGGAGAGTGTTAGTAAAGCGTCTGGAATGTTGCACCCGAGTACCAGGGGACGAAAACTGAGACACATTTGAACACGTATCCCGATCACACGGTGGATCATACTCTGGGTTTCACATGCATGTTTTAGCTGAAGGAAGAATCCCTTAAACCTGGAGAGTTGAGAACCATGCAATGGGTACCATGCAATATGACTTCAAAGGGTCTGTATTTGCTCACTGAACCTCACCAATCCTATCACTGCTCCGTTTATGCCGCTGTACACACGCTTGATTCTCTTTCGGAGACATATAAATCCATAGGTTTTAAGGTTCTTACTACTCAGGTATATTCTTAGACGTTTAATATGGGGTGTTGAGTCCACTTCGTTGAGCAAGCAGTAGCTCTTGTCTATTACATATTTGACTTATGGAAAGATATCTGAGCTAATTTCAATCTCTGGTTTTATGCAGCACCCCAACTCACCTTTCCCTTAAGCAAGCATAAGTTGGTTTTCTACATTTGAGACCCTATTCTGTTTTGTAATTCAGTTCCTATGTAGCCAAGTTTACATTCCGTGTATTAGTGATATCTTATGATGTTTCTTTTTCTGTGTGACTTATTTCACTTAGAATCATCGTACCTGAATCCACTCATTATGCTGCTACTGGCCTGATGACATAGATTTCATTGCTGAGTGATATTGCATTGTTCGTAAGTACCACAACTTCTTTATCCATTTTTCGCTTTCTGCGATATTGAACTTGTACCGTAAACGAGGTTCTTGTAAACAGAGCCGTCCCAAACTTTGGGGTGGCTGTGTCTTTTTGATTTTAATTTCCCTAAGCTATAGGACCATAAGTGGAAGTGCCCTAGGCTCTGTTGCTTTGTTTTTTAGGTGTTTCAGGAAACACCATACACTTCTCCAGAGTGGCTGTTGGCAATTTACATCCCGCCCATCAGCATAAGAAGGCTCCCAGTTCTCCATGGCCTGTCCTGCCTTTCTGGATTTTACACTTTTTTCAGATGGCCCTTTTGACAGGGGGGCAGTGAGACTTCATTGTAGTGCAGATTTCCTTTGCAAGCCTGCTTGGTTGGCCAAAAACGGTGTATGCGTTTTTTCCTGAATATATTCGGGAAAAAACGCATACGCCCTTTTGGGCCAAGTGCATCATTGTGGACGTTCTGCCTCTTTTCCTATGCTTTACATGCAATTCCAGTCTACCTCCTGAAATCGGTTTCCTGCAATTCTGCCCCGCTTTCAAGTCCTCTTGGCAGCCTTACTTCAATATGTTTTTGGACGATAGCTGTCATTTATAACTCTGCAGGTTTGTGAATTACAGTGCCCCTGAGCTCCTTTCTTCAATTCGCTTCCTTGTGAGCTGGCCGCAACAGCGCAGGATTGCTTCAGGCCCTAGTGTGGTTCCGGCATGGCTCGCTGAGCCTTTGGTTAATTCCTCTTCCTGGTGGGAAATGAGAGTTAAATTTGCCCGTCCAGACACCTCCAGTTAGTCTCCCATTGGTTCTCCCTATTCCTGTTCATTTTCCGCAGAATTTGGAAACTGGGCCAAACAGGAGGTTAAAGGCACTGACTCTCCAAGTGGGGAGAGTGTTAGGAAAGCGTCTGGAATGTTGCACCCGAGTACCAGGGGACGAAAACTGAGACACATTTGAACACGTTTCCCGATCACACGGTGGATCATACTCTGGGTTCCACATGCATGTTTTAGCTGAAGGAAGAATCCCTTAAACCTGGAGAGTTGAGACCCATGGAATGGGTACCATGCAATATGACTTCAAAGGGTCTGCATTTGCTCACCGAACCTCACCAATCCTATCACTGCTGTGTTTATGCCGCTGTACACACGCTTGATTCTCTTTCGGAGACATATAAATCCATAGGTTTTAAGATTCTTACTAGTCAGGTATATTCTTAGGCGTTTAATATGGGGTGTTGAGTCCACTTCGTTGAGCAAGCAGTAGCTCTTGTCTATTACATATTTGGCTTATGGAAAGGTATCTGTGCTAATTTCAATCTCTGGTTTTATGCAGCACCCCAACTCACCTTTCCCCTTAAGCAAGCATAAGTTGGTTTTCTACATTTGAGACCCTATTCTGTTTTGTAATTCAGTTCCTGTGTAGCCAAGTTTACATTCCGTGTATTAGTGATATCTTATGATGTTTCTTTTCTTGTGTGACTTATTTCACTTAGAATCATCGTACCTGAATCCACTCATTATGCTGCTACTGGACTGATGACATAGATTTCATTGCTGAGTGATATTGCATTGTACGTATGTACCACAACTTCTTTATCCATTTCTCGCTTTCTGCGATATTGAACTTTTACCGTAAACGAGTTTCTTGTAAACAGAGCCGTCCCAAACTTTGGGGTGGCTGTGTCTTTTTGATTTTAATTTCCCTAATCTATAGGACCATAACTGGAAGTGCGTTAGGCTCTGTTGCTTTGTTTTTTAGATGTTTCAGGAAACACCATACACTTCTCCAGAGTGGCTGTTGGCAATTTACATCCCGCCCATCAGCATAACAAGGCTCCCAGTTCTCCATGGCCTGTCCTGCCTTTCTGGATTTTACACTTTTTTCAGATGGCCCTTTTGACCGGGGAGCAGTGAGACTTCATTGTAGTGCAGATTTCTTTGCAAGCTTGCTTGGTTGGCCAAAAAGGGCGTATGCATTTTTTCCTGAATATATTCCGGAAAAAACGCATACGCCCTTTTTGGCCAAGTGCATCATTGTGGACGTTCTGCCTCTTTTCCTATGCTTTACATGCAATTCCAGTCTACCTCCTGAAATAGGTTTCCTGCAATTCTGCCCCGCTTTCACGTCCTCTTGGCAGCCTTACTTCAATATATTTTTGGACGAGAGCTGTCATTTTAACTCTGCAGGTTTGTGAATTACAGGGCCCCTGAGCTCCTTTCTTCAACTCGCTTTCTTGTGAGCTGGCCGCAACAGCGCAGGATTGCTTCAGGCCCTAGTGTGGTTCCGGCATGGCTCGCTGAGCCTTTGGTTAATTCCTCTTCCTGGTGGGATATGAGAGTTAAATTTGCCCGTCCAGACACCTCCAGCTAGTCTCTCATTAGTTCTCCCTATTCCTGTTCATTTTCCGCAGAAATTGCAAACTGGGCCAAACAGGAGGTTAAAGGCACTGACTATCCAAGTGGGGAGAGTGTTAGTAAAGCTTCTGGAATGTTGCACCCGAGTACCAGGGGACGAAAACTGAGACACATTTGAACACGTTTCCCAATCACACGGTGGATCATACTCTGGGTTCCACATGCATGTTTTAGCTGAAGGAAGAATCCCTTAAACCTGTAGAGTTGAGAACCATGCAATGGGTACCATGCAATATGACTTCAAAGGGTCTGCATTTGCTCACCGAACCTCACCAATCCTATCACTGCTCCGTTTATGCCGCTGTCCACACGCTTGATTCTCTTTCGGAGACATATAAATCCATAGGTTTTAAGATTCTTACTAGTCAGGTATATTCTTAGACGTTTAATATGGGGTGTTGAGTCCACTTCGTTGAGCAAGCAGTAGCTCTTGTCTTTTACATATTTGGCTTATGGAAAGGTATCTGTGCTAATTTCAATCTCTGGTTTTTTGCAGCACCCCAACTCACCTTTCCCCTTAAGCAAGCATAAGTTGGTTTTCTACATTTGAAACACTATTCTGTTTTGTAATTCAGTTTCTGTGTAGCCAAGTTTACATTCCGTGTATTAGTGATATCTTATGATGTTTCTTTTTCTGTGTGACTTATTTCACTTAGAATCATCGTACCTGAATCCACTCATTATGCTGCTACTGGCCTGATGACATAGATTTCATTGCTGAGTGATATTGCATTGTTCGTAAGTACCACAACTTCTTTATCCATTTTTCGCTTTCTGCAATACTGAACTTGTACCGTAAACGAGGTTCTTGTAAACAGAGCCGTCCCAAACTTTGGGGTGGCTGTGTCTTTTTGATTTTAATTTCCCTAAGCTATAGGACCATAAGTGGAAGTGCCCTAGGCTCTGTTGCTTTGTTTTTTAGGTGTTTCAGGAAACACCATACACTTCTCCAGAGTGGCTGTTGGCAATTTACATCCCGCCCATCAGCATAAGAAGGCTCCCAGTTCTCCATGGCCTGTCCTGCCTTTCTGGATTTTACACTTTTTTCAGATGGCCCTTTTGACCGGGGGGCAGTGAGACTTCATTGTAGTGCAGATTTCCTTTGCAAGCCTGCTTGGTTGGCCAAAAACGGCGTATGCGTTTTTTCCTGAATATATTCGGGAAAAAACGCATACGCCCTTTTGGGCCAAGTGCATCATTGTGGACGTTCTGCCTCTTTTCCTATGCTTTACATGCAATTCCAGTCTACCTCCTGAAATCGGTTTCCTGCAATTCTGCCCCGCTTTCAAGTCCTCTTGGCAGCCTTACTTCAATATGTTTTTGGACGATAGCTGTCATTTATAACTCTGCAGGTTTGTGAATTACAGTGCCCCTGAGCTCCTTTCTTCAATTCGCTTCCTTGTGAGCTGGCCGCAACAGCGCAGGATTGCTTCAGGCCCTAGTGTGGTTCCGGCATGGCTCGCTGAGCCTTTGGTTAATTCCTCTTCCTGGTGGGAAATGAGAGTTAAATTTGCCCGTCCAGACACCTCCAGTTAGTCTCCCATTGGTTCTCCCTATTCCTGTTCATTTTCCACAGAATTTGGAAACTGGGCCAAACAGGAGGTTAAAGGCACTGACTCTCCAAGTGGGGAGAGTGTTAGGAAAGCGTCTGGAATGTTGCACCCGAGTACCAGGGGACGAAAACTGAGACACATTTGAACACGTTTCCCGATCACACGGTGGATCATACTCTGGGTTCCACATGCATGTTTTAGCTGAAGGAAGAATCCCTTAAACCTGGAGAGTTGAGACCCATGGAATGGGTACCATGCAATATGACTTCAAAGGGTCTGCATTTGCTCACCGAACCTCACCAATCCTATCACTGCTGTGTTTATGCCGCTGTACACACGCTTGATTCTCTTTCGGAGACATATAAATCCATAGGTTTTAAGATTCTTACTAGTCAGGTATATTCTTAGGCGTTTAATATGGGGTGTTGAGTCCACTTCGTTGAGCAAGCAGTAGCTCTTGTCTATTACATATTTGGCTTATGGAAAGGTATCTGTGCTAATTTCAATCTCTGGTTTTATGCAGCACCCCAACTCACCTTTCCCCTTAAGCAAGCATAAGTTGGTTTTCTACATTTGAGACCCTATTCTGTTTTGTAATTCAGTTCCTGTGTAGCCAAGTTTACATTCCGTGTATTAGTGATATCTTATGATGTTTCTTTTCTTGTGTGACTTATTTCACTTAGAATCATCGTACCTGAATCCACTCATTATGCTGCTACTGGACTGATGACATAGATTTCATTGCTGAGTGATATTGCATTGTACGTATGTACCACAACTTCTTTATCCATTTCTCGCTTTCTGCGATATTGAACTTGTACCGTAAACGAGTTTCTTGTAAACAGAGCCGTCCCAAACTTTGGGGTGGCTGTGTCTTTTTGATTTTAATTTCCCTAATCTATAGGACCATAACTGGAAGTGCGTTAGGCTCTGTTGCTTTGTTTTTTAGTTGTTTCAGGAAACACCATACACTTCTCCAGAGTGGCTGTTGGCAATTTACATCCCGCCCATCAGCATAAGAAGGCTCCCAGTTCTCCATGGCCTGTCCTGCCTTTCTGGATTTTACACTTTTTTCAGATGGCCCTTTTGACCGGGGGGCAGTGAGACTTCATTGTAGTGCAGATTTCCTTAGCAAGCCTGCTTGGTTGGCCAAAAAGGGCGTATGCGTTTTTTCCTGAATATATTCGGGAAAAAACGCATACACCCTTTTGGGCCAAGTGCATCATTGTGGACGTTCTGCCTCTTTTCCTATGCTTTACATGCAATTCCAGTCTACCTCCTGAAATCGGTTTCCTGCAATTCTGCCCCGCTTTCAAGTCCTCTTGGCAGCCTTACTTCAATATGTTTTTGGACGATAGCTGTCATTTATAACTCTGCAGGTTTGTGAATTAGAGTGCCCCTGAGCTCCTTTCTTCAATTCGCTTTCTTGTGAGCTGGCCGCAACACCGCAGGATTGCTTCAGGACCTAGTGTGGTTCCAGCATGGCTCGCTGAGCCTTTGGTTAATTCCTCTTCCTGGTGGGAAATGAGAGTTAAATTTGCCCGTCCAGACACCTCCAGTTAGTCTCCCATTGGTTCTCCCTATTCCTGTTCATTTTCCGCAGAATTTGGAAACTGGGCCAAATAGGAGGTTAAAGGCACTGACTCTCCAAGTGGGGAGAGTGTTAGTAAAGCGTCTGGAATGTTGCACCCGAGTACCAGGGGACGAAAACTGAGACACATTTGAACACGTTTCCCGATCACACGGTGGATCATACTCTGGGTTCCACATGCATGTTTTAACTGAAGGAAGAATCCCTTAAACCTGGAGAGTTGAGACCCATGGAATGGGTACCATGCAATATGACTTCAAAGGGTCTGCATTTGCTCACCGAACCTCACCAATCCTATCACTGCTGCGTTTATGCCGCTGTACACACGCTTGATTCTCTTTCGGAGACATACAAATCCATAGGTTTTAAGATTCTTACTAGTCAGGTATATTCTTAGGCGTTTAATATGGGGTGTTGAGTCCAGTTCGTTGAGCAAGCAGTAGCTCTTGTCTATTACATATTTGGCTTATGGAAAGGTATCTGTGCTAATTTCAATCTCTGGTTTTATGCAGCACCCCAACTCACCATTCCCCTTAAGCAAGCATAAGTTGGTTTTCTACATTTGAGACCCTATTCTGTTTTGTAATTCAGTTCCTGTGTAGCCAAGTTTACATTCCGTGTATTAGTGATATCTTATGATGTTTCTTTTTCTGTGTGACTTATTTCACTTAGAATCATCGTACCTGAATCCACTCATTATGCTGCTACTGGCCTGATGACATAGATTTCATTGCTGAGTGATATTGCATTGTACGTAAGTACCACAACTTCTTTATCCATTTTTCGCTTTCTGCGATATTGAACTTGTACCGTAAATGAGTTTCTTGTAAACAGAGCTGTCCCAAACTTTGGGGTGGCTGTGTCTTTTTGATTTTAATTTCCCTAAGCTATAGGACCATAAGTAGAAGTGCGCTAGGCTCTGTTGCTTTGTTTTTTAGATGCTTCAGGAAACACCGTACACTTCTCCAGAGTGGCTGTTGGCAATTTACATCCCGCCCATCAGCATAACAAGGCTCCCAGTTCTCCATGGCCTGTCCTGCCTTTCTGGATTTTACACTTTTTTCAGATGGCCCTTTTGACCGGGGGGCAGTGACACTTCATTGTAGTGCAGATTTCCTTTGCAAGCTTGCTTGGTTGGCCAAAAAGGGCGTATGCGTTTTTTCCTGAATATATTCAGGAAAAAACGCATACGCCCTTTTTGGCCAAGTGCATCATTGTGGACGTTCTGCCTCTTTTCCTATGCTTTACATGCAATTCCAGTCTACCTCCTGAAATCGGTTTCCTGCAATTCTGCCCCGCTTTCAAGTCCTCTTGGCAGCGTTACTGCAATATATTTTTGGACGATAGCTGTCATTTATAACTATGCAGGTTTGTGAATTACAGTGCCCCTGAGCTCCTTTCTTCAACTCGCTTTCTTGTGAGCTGGCCGCAACAGCGCAGGATTGCTTCAGGCCCTAGTGTGGTTCCGGCATGGCTCGCTGAGCCTTTGGTTAATTCCTCTTCCTGGTGGGAAATGAGAGTTAAATTTGCCCGTCCAGACACCTTCAGTTAGTCTCCCATTGGTTCTCCCTATTCCTGTTCATTTTCCGCAGAATTTGCAAACTGGGCCAAACAGGAGGTTAAAGGCACTGACTCTCCAAGTGGGGAGAGTGTTAGTAAAGCGTCTGGAATGTTGCACCCGAGTACCAGGGGACGAAAACTGAGACACATTTGAACACGTTTCCCGATCACACGGTGGATCATACTCTGGGTTCCACATGCATGTTTTAACTGAAGGAAGAATCGCGTAAACCTGGAGAGTTGAGACCCATGGAATGGGTACCATGCAATATGACTTCAAAGGGTCTGCATTTGCTCACCGAACCTCACCAATCCTATCACTGCTGCGTTTATGCCGCTGTACACACGCTGGATTCTCTTTCGGAGACATATAAATCCATAGGTTTTAAGATACTTACTAGTCAGGTATATTCTTAGGCGTTTAATATGGGGTGTTGAGTCCACTTCGTTGAGCAAGCAGTAGCTCTTGTCTATTACATATTTGGCTTATGGAAAGGTATCTGTGCTAATTTCAATCTCTGGTTTTATGCAGCACCCCAACTCACCTTTCCCCTTAAGCAAGCATAAGTTGGTTTTCTACATTTGAGACCCTATTCTGTTTTGTAATTCAGTTCCTGTGTAGCCAAGTTTACATTCCGTGTATTAGTGATATCTTATGATGTTTCTTTTTCTGTGTGACTTATTTCACTTAGAATCATCGTACCTGAATCCACTCATTATGCTGCTACTGGCCTGATGACATAGATTTCATTGCTGAGTGATATTGCATTGTACGTAAGTACCACAACTTCTTTATCCATTTTTCGTTTTCTGCGATATTGAACTTGTACCGTAAACGAGGTTCTTGTAAACAGAGCCGTCCCAAACTTTGGGGTGGCTGTGTCTTTTTGATTTTCATTTCCCTTATCTATAGGACCATAAGTGGAAGTTCCCTAGGCTCTGTTGCTTTGTTTTTTAGATGTTTCAGGAAACACCATACACTGCTCCAAGGTGGCTGTTGGCAATTTACATCCCGCCCATCAGCCTAACTAGGCTCCCAGTTCTCCATGGCCTGTCCTGCCTTTCTGGATTTTACACTTTTTTCAGATGGCCCTTTTGACCGGTGGGCAGTGAGACTTCATTGTAGTGCAGATTTCCTTTGCAAGCTTGCTTGGTTGGCCAAAAAGGGCGTATGCGTTTTTTCCTGAATATATTCAGGAAAAAACGCATACGCCCTTTTTGGCCAAGTGCATCATTGTGGACGTTCTGCCTCTTTTCCTATGCTTTACATGCAATTCCAGTCTACCTCCTGAAATTGGTTTCCTGCAACTCTGCCCCGCTTTCAAGTCCTCTTGGCAGCCTTACTTCAATATATTTTTGGACGATAGCTGTCATTTATAACTCTGCAGGTTTGTGAATTACAGTGCCCCTGAGCTCCTTTCTTCAATTCGCTTTCTTGTGAGCTGGCCGCAACACCGCAAGAATGCTTCAGGCCCTAGTGTGGTTCCGGCATGGCTTGCTGAGCCTTTGGTTAATTCCTCTTCCTGGTGGGAAATGAGAGTTAAATTTGCCCGTCCAGACACCTCCAGCTAGTCTCTCATTGGTTCTCCCTATTCCTGTTCATTTTCCGCAGAAATTGCAAACTGGGCCAAACAGGAGGTTAAAGGAACTGACTCTCCAAGTGGGGAGAGTGTTAGTAAAGCGTCTGGAATGTTGCACCCGAGTACCAGGGGACGAAAACTGAGACACATTTGAACACGTATCCCGATCACACGGTGGATCATACTCTGGGTTTCACATGCATGTTTTATCTGAAGGAAGAATCCCTTAAACCTGGAGAGTTGAGAACCATGCAATGGGTACCATGCAATATGACTTCAAAGGGTCTGCATTTGCTCACTGAACCTCACCAATCCTATCACTGCGCCGTTTATGCCGCTGTACACACGCTTGATTCTCTTTCGGAGACATATATATCCATAGGTTTTAAGATTCTTACTAGTCAGGTATATTCTTAGACGTTTAATATGGGGTGTTGAGTCCACTTCGTTGAGCAAGCAGTAGCTCTTGTCTATTACATATTTGACTTATGGAAAGATATCTGAGCTAATTTCAATCTCTGGTTTTATGCAGCACCCCAACTCACCTTTCCCTTAAGCAAGCATAAGTTGGTTTTCTACATTTGAGACCCTATTCTGTTTTGTAATTCAGTTCCTATGTAGCCAAGTTTACATTCCGTGAATTAGTGATATCTTATGATGTTTCATTTTCTGTGTGACTTATTTCACTTAGAATCATCGTACCTGAATCCATTCATTATGCTGCTACTGGCCTGATAACATAGATTTCATTGCTCAGTGATATTGCATTGTACGTAAGTACCACAACTTCTTTATCCATTTTTCGCTTTCTGCGATATTGAACTTGTACCGTAAACGAGGTTCTTGTAAACAGAGGCGTCCCAAACTTTGGGGTGGCTGTGTCTTTTTTATTTTAATTTCCCTAAGCTATAGGATCATAAGTGGAAGTGCCCTAGGCTCTGTTGCTTTGTTTTTTAGGTGTTTCAGGAAACACCATACACTTCTCCAGAGTGGCTGTTGGCAATTTACATCCCGCCCATCAGCATAAGAAGGCTCCCAGTTCTCCATGGCCTGTCCTGCCTTTCTGGATTTTACACTTTTTTCAGATGGCCCTTTTGACCGGGGGGCAGTGAGACTTCATTGTAGTGCAGATTTCTTTAGCAAGCCTGCTTGGTTGGCCAAAAAGGGCGTATGCGTTTTTTCCTGAATATATTCGGGAAAAAACGCATACACCCTTTTGGGCCAAGTGCATCATTGTGGACGTTCTGCCTCTTTTCCTATGCTTTACATGCAATTCCAGTCTACCTCCTGAAATCGGTTTCCTGCAATTCTGCCCCGCTTTCAAGTCCTCTTGGCAGCCTTACTTCAATATGTTCTTGGACGATAGCTGTCATTTATAACTCTGCAGGTTTGTGAATTAGAGTGCCCCTGAGCTCCTTTCTTCAATTCGCTTTCTTGTGAGCTGGCCGCAACACCGCAGGATTGCTTCAGGCCCTAGTGTGGTTCCAGCATGGCTCGCTGAGCCTTTGGTTAATTCCTCTTCCTGGTGGGAAATGAGAGTTAAATTTGCCCGTTCAGACACCTCCAGTTAGTCTCCCATTGGTTCTCCCTATTCCTGTTCATTTTCCGCAGAATTTGGAAACTGGGCCAAACAGGAGGTTAAAGGCACTGACTCTCCAAGTGGGGAGAGTGTTAGTAAAGCGTCTGGAATGTTGCACCCGAGTACCAGGGGACGAAAACTGAGACACATTTGAACACGTTTCCCGATCACACGGTGGATCATACTCTGGGTTCCACATGCATGTTTTAACTGAAGGAAGAATCCCTTAAACCTGGAGAGTTGAGACCCATGGAATGGGTACCATGCAATATGACTTCAAAGGGTCTGCATTTGCTCACCGAACCTCACCAATCCTATCACTGCTGCGTTTATGCCGCTGTACACACGCTTGATTCTCTTTCGGAGACATACAAATCCATAGGTTTTAAGATTCTTACTAGTCAGGTATATTCTTAGGCGTTTAATATGGGGTGTTGAGTCCAGTTCGTTGAGCAAGCAGTAGCTCTTGTCTATTACATATTTGGCTTATGGAAAGGTATCTGTGCTAATTTCAATCTCTGGTTTTATGCAGCACCCCAACTCACCATTCCCCTTAAGCAAGCATAAGTTGGTTTTCTACATTTGAGACCCTATTCTGTTTTGTAATTCAGTTCCTGTGTAGCCAAGTTTACATTCCGTGTATTAGTGATATCTTATGATGTTTCTTTTTCTGTGTGACTTATTTCACTTAGAATCATCGTACCTGAATCCACTCATTATGCTGCTACTGGCCTGATGACATAGATTTCATTGCTGAGTGATATTGCATTGTACGTAAGTACCACAACTTCTTTATCCATTTTTCGCTTTCTGCGATATTGAACTTGTACCGTAAACGAGTTTCTTGTAAACAGAGCCGTCCCAAACTTTGGGGTGGCTGTGTCTTTTTGATTTTAATTTCCCTAAGCTATAGGACCATAAGTAGAAGTGCGCTAGGCTCTCTTGCTTTGTTTTTTAGATGCTTCAGGAAACACCGTACACTTCTCCAGAGTGGCTGTTGGCAATTTACATCCCGCCCATCAGCATAACAAGGCTCCCAGTTCTCCATGGCCTGTCCTGCCTTTCTGGATTTTACACTTTTTTCAGGTGGCCCTATTGACCGAGGGGGCAGTGAGACTTCATTGTAGTGCAGATTTCCTTTGCAAGCTTGCTTGGTTGGCCAAAAAGGGCGTATGCGTTTTTTCCTGAATATATTCAGGAAAAAACGCATACGCCCTTTTTGGCCAAGTGCATCATTGTGGACGTTCTGCCTCTTTTCCTATGCTTTACATGCAATTCCAGTCTACCTCCTGAAATTGGTTTCCTACAATTCTGCCCCGCTTTCAAGTCCTCTTGGCAGCCTTACTTCAATATATTTTTGGACGATAGCTGTCATTTATAACTCTGAAGGTTTGTGAAATACAGTGCCCCTGAGTTCCTTTCTTCAACTCGCTTTCTTGTGAGCTGGCCGCAACACCGCAGGATTGCTTCAGGCCCTAGTGTGGTTCTGGCATGTCACGCGGAGCCTTTGGTTAATTCCTCTTCCTGGTGGGAAATGAGAGTTAAATTTGCCCATCCAGACACCTCCAGCTAGTCTCTCATTGGTTCTCCCTATTCCTGTTCATCTTACGCAGAAATTGCAAACTGGGCCAAACAGGAGGTTAAAGGCACTGACTCTCCAAGTGGGGAGAGTGTTAGTAAAGCGTCTGGAATGTTGCACCCGAGTACCAGGGGACGAAAACTGAGACACATTTGAACACGTTTCCCGATCACACGGTGGATCATACTCTGGGTTCCACATGCATGTTTTAGCTGAAGGAAGAATCTCTTAAACCTGTAGAGTTGAGAACCATGCAATGGGTACCATGCAATATGACTTCAAAGGGTCTGCATTTGCTCACCGAACCTCACCAATCCTATCACTGCTCCGTTTATGCCGCTCTACACACGCTGGATTCTCTTTCAGAGACTTATAAATCCATAGGTTTTAAGATTCTTACTAGTCAGGTATATTCTTAGACGTTTAATATGGGGTGTTGAGTCCACTTCGTTGAGCAAGCAGTAGCTCTTGTCTATTACATATTTGGCTTATGGAAAGGTATCTGTGCTAATTTCAATCTCTGTTTTTATGCAGCACCCCAACTCACCTTTCCCCTTAAGCAAGCATAAGTTGGTTTTCTACATTTGAGACCCTATTCTGTTTTGTAATTCAGTTCCTGTGTAGCCAAGTTTACATTCCGTGTATTAGTGATATCTTATGATGTTTCTTTTTCTGTGTGACTTATTTCACTTAGAATCATCGTACCTGAATCCACTCATTATGCTGCTACTGGCCTGATGACATAGATTTCATTGCTGAGTGATACTGCATTGTTCGTAAGTACCACAACTTCTTTATCCATTTTTCGCTTTCTGCGATATTGAACTTGTACCGTAAATGAGGTTCTTGTAAACAGAGCCGTCCCAAACTTTGGGGTGGCTGTGTCTTTTTGATTTTAATTTCCCTAATCTATAGGACCATAAGTGGAAGTGCCCTAGGCTCTGTTGCTTTGTTTTTTAGATGTTTCAGGAAACACCTTACACTGCTCCAGAGTGGCTGTTGGCAATTTACATCCCGCCCATCAGCATAAGAAGGCTCCCAGTTCTTCATGGCCTGTCCTGTGTTTCTGGATTTTACACTTTTTTCAGATGGCCCTTTTGACCTGGGGGCAGTGATACTTCATTGTACTGCAGATTTTTTTTGGAAGCTTGCTTTGTTGGCCAAAAAGGACGTATGCGTTTTTTCTTGAATATATTCAGGAAAAAACGCATACGCCCTTTTTGGCCAAGTGCATCATTGTGGACGTTCTGCCTCTTTTCCTATGCTTTACATGCAATTCCAGTGTACCTCCTGAAATCGGTTTCCTGCAATTCTGCCCCGCTTTCAAGTCTTCTTGGCAGCCTTACTTCAATATGTTTTTGGACGATAGCTGTCATTTATAACTCTGCAGGTTTGTGAATTACAGTGCCCTTGAGCTCCTTTCTTCAATTCGCTTTCTTGTGAGCTGGCCGCAACACCGCAGGATTGCTTCAGGACCTAGTGTGGTTCCGGCATGGCTTGCTGAGCCTTTGGTTAATTCCTCTTCCTGGTGGGAAATGAGAGTTAAATTTGCCCGTCCAGACACCTCCAGTTAGTCACCCATTGCTTCTCCCTATTCCTGTTCATTTTCCGCAGAATTTGGAAACTGGGCCAAACAGGAGGTTAAAGGCACTGACTCTCCAAGTGGGGAGAGTGTTAGGAAAGCGTCTGGAATGTTGCACCCGAGTACCAGGGGACGAAAACTGAGACACATTTGAACACGTTTCCCGATCACACGGTGGTTCATACTCTGGGTTCCACATGCATGTTTTAACTGAAGGAAGAATCCCGTAAACCTGGAGAGTTGAGACCCATGGAATGGGTACCATGCAATATGACTTCAAAGGGTCTGCATTTGCTCACCGAACCTCACCAATCCTATCACTGCTGCGTTTATGCCGCTGTACACATGCTTGATTCTCTTTCGGAGACATATAAATCCATAGGTTTTAAGATACTTACTAGTCAGGTATATTCTTAGGCGTTTAATATGGGGTGTTGAGTCCACTTCGTTGAGCAAGCAGTAGCTCTTGTCTATTACATATTTGGCTTATGGAAAGGTATCTGTGCTAATTTCAATCTCTGGTTTTATGCAGCACCCCAACTCACCTTTCCCCTTAAGCAAGCATAAGTTGGTTTTCTACATTTGAGACCCTATTCTGTTTTGTAATTCAGTTCCTGTGTAGCCAAGTTTACATTCCGTGTATTAGTGATATCTTATGATGTTTCTTTTTCTGTGTGACTTATTTCACTTAGAATCATCGTACCTGAATCCACTCATTATGCTGCTACTGGCCTGATGACATAGATTTCATTGCTGAGTGATATTGCATTGTACGTAAGTACCACAACTTCTTTATCCATTTTTCACTTTCTGCGATATTGAACTTGTACCATAAACGAGGTTCTTGTAAACAGAGCCGTCCCAAACTTTGGGGTGGCTGTGTCTTTTTGATTTTAATTTCCCTAAGCTATAGGACCATAAGTAGAAGTGCCCTAGGCTCTGTTGCTTTGTTTTTTAGATGCTTCAGGAAACACCGTACACTTCTCCAGAGTGGCTGTTGGCAATTTACATCCCGCCCATCAGCATAACAAGGCTCCCAGTTCTCCATGGCCTGTCCTGCCTTTCTGGATTTTACACTTTTTTCAGATGGCCCTTTTGACCGGGGGGCAGTGAGACTTCATTGTAGTGCAGATTTCCATTGCAAGCTTGCTTGGTTGGCCAAAAAGGGCGTATGCGTTTTTTCCTGAATATATTCAGGAAAAAACGCATACGCCCTTTTTGGCCAAGTGCATCATTGTGGACGTTCTGCCTCTTTTCCTATGCTTTACATGCAATTCCAGTCTACCTCCTGAAATCGGTTTCCTGCAATTCTGCCCCGCTTTCAAGTCCACTTGGCAGCCTTACTTCAATATATTTTTGGACGATAGCTGTCATTTATAACTCTGCAGGTTTGTGAATTACAGTGCCCCTGAGCTCCTTTCTTCAACTCGCTTTCTTGTGAGCTGGTCGCAACACCGCAGGATTGCTTCAGGCCCTAGTGTGGTTCCGGCATGGCTCGCTGAGCCTTTGGTTAATTCCTCTTCCTGGTGGGAAATGAGAGTTAAATTTGCCCGTCCAGACACCTCCAGCTAGTCTCTCATTGGTTCTCCCTATTCCTGTTCATTTTCCGCAGAAATTGCAAACTGGGCCAAACAGGAGGTTAAAGGCACTGACTCTCCAAGTGGGGAGAGTGTTAGTAAAGCGTCTGGAATGTTGCACCCGAGTACCAGGGGACGAAAACTGAGACACATTTGAACACGTTTCCCGATCACACGGTGGATCATACTCTGGGTTCCACATGCATGTTTTAGCTGAAGGAAGAATCCCTTAAACCTGTAGAGTTGAGAACCATGCAATGGGTACCATGCAATATGACTTCAAAGGGTCTGCATTTGCTCACCGAACCTCACCAATCCTATCACTGCTCCGTTTATGCCGCTGTACACATGCTGGATTCTCTTTCAGAGACTTATAAATCCATAGGTTTTAAGATTCTTACTAGTCAGGTATATTCTTAGACGTTTAATATGGGGTGTTGAGTCCACTTCGTTGAGCAAGCAGTAGCTCTTGTCTATTACATATTTGACTTATGGAAAGATATCTGAGCTAATTTCAATCTCTGGTTTTATGCAGCACCCCAACTCACCTTTCCCTTAAGCAAGCATAAGTTGGTTTTCTACATTTGAGACCCTATTCTGTTTTGTAATTCAGTTCCTGTGTAGCCAAGTTTACATTCCATGAATTAGTGATATCTTATGATGTTTCATTTTCTGTGTGACTTATTTCACTTAGAATCATCGTACCTGAATCCATTCATTATGCTGCTACTGGCCTGATAACATAGATTTCATTGCTCAGTGATATTGCATTGTAGGTAAGTACCACAACTTCTTTATCCATTTTTCGCTTTCTGCGATATTGAACTTGTACCGTAAACGAGGTTCTTGTAAACAGAGGCGTCCCAAACTTTGGGGTGGCTGTGTCTTTTTTATTTTAATTTCCCTAAGCTATAGGACCATAAGTGGAAGTGCCCTAGGCTCTGTTGCTTTGTTTTTTAGGTGTTTCAGGAAACACCATACACTTCTCCAGAGTGGCTGTTGGCAATTTACATCCCGCCCATCAGCATAAGAAGGCTCCCAGTTCTCCATGGCCTGTCCTGCCTTTCTGGATTTTACACTTTTTTCAGATGGCCCTTTTGACCGGGGGGCAGTGAGACTTCATTGTAGTGCAGATTTCCTTAGCAAGCCTGCTTGGTTGGCCAAAAAGGGCGTATGCGTTTTTTCCTGAATATATTCGGGAAAAAACGCATACACCCTTTTGGGCCAAGTGCATCATTGTGGACGTTCTGCCTCTTTTCCTATGCTTTACATGCAATTCCAGTCTACCTCCTGAAATCGGTTTCCTGCAATTCTGCCCCGCTTTCAAGTCCTCTTGGCAGCCTTACTTCAATATGTTTTTGGACGATAGCTGTCATTTATAACTCTGCAGGTTTGTGAATTAGAGTGCCCCTGAGCTCCTTTCTTCAATTCGCTTTCTTGTGAGCTGGCCGCAACACCGCAGGATTGCTTCAGGACCTAGTGTGGTTCCAGCATGGCTCGCTGAGCCTTTGGTTAATTCCTCTTCCTGGTGGGAAATGAGAGTTAAATTTGCCCGTCCAGACACCTCCAGTTAGTCTCCCATTGGTTCTCCCTATTCCTGTTCATTTTCCGCAGAATTTGGAAACTGGGCCAAACAGGAGGTTAAAGGCACTGACTCTCCAAGTGGGGAGAGTGTTAGTAAAGCGTCTGGAATGTTGCACCCGAGTACCAGGGGACGAAAACTGAGACACATTTGAACACGTTTCCCGATCACACGGTGGATCATACTCTGGGTTCCACATGCATGTTTTAACTGAAGGAAGAATCCCTTAAACCTGGAGAGTTGAGACCCATGGAATGGGTACCATGCAATATGACTTCAAAGGGTCTGCATTTGCTCACCGAACCTCACCAATCCTATCACTGCTGCGTTTATGCCGCTGTACACACGCTTGATTCTCTTTCGGAGACATACAAATCCATAGGTTTTAAGATTCTTACTAGTCAGGTATATTCTTAGGCGTTTAATATGGGGTGTTGAGTCCACTTCGTTGAGCAAGCAGTAGCTCTTGTCTATTACATATTTGGCTTATGGAAAGGTATCTGTGCTAATTTCAATCTCTGGTTTTATGCAGCACCCCAACTCACCATTCCCCTTAAGCAAGCATAAGTTGGTTTTCTACATTTGAGACCCTATTCTGTTTTGTAATTCAGTTCCTGTGTAGCCAAGTTTACATTCCATGTATTAGTGATATCTTATGATGTTTCTTTTTCTGTGTGACTTATTTCACTTAGAATCATCGTACCTGAATCCACTCATTATGCTGCTACTGGCCTGATGACATAGATTTCATTGCTGAGTGATATTGCATTGTACGTAAGTACCACAACTTTTTTATCCATTTTTCACTTTCTGCGATATTGAACTTGTACCGTAAATGAGTTTCTTGTAAACAGAGCCGTCCCAAACTTTGGGGTGGCTGTGTCTTTTTGATTTTAATTTCCCTAAGCTATAGGACCATAAGTAGAAGTGCGCTAGGCTCTGTTGCTTTGTTTTTTAGATGCTTCAGGAAACACCGTACACTTCTCCAGAGTGGCTGTTGGCAATTTACATCCCGCCCATCAGCGTAACAAGGCTCCCAGTTCTCCATGGCCTGTCCTGCCTTTCTGGATTTTACACTTTTTTCAGGTGGCCCTATTGACCGAGGGGGCAGTGAGACTTCATTGTAGTGCAGATTTCCTTTGCAAGCTTGCTTGGTTGGCCAAAAAGGGCATATGCGTTTTTTCCTGAATATATTCAGGAAAAAACGCATACGCCCTTTTTGGCCAAGTGCATCATTGTGGACGTTCTGCCTCTTTTCCTATGCTTTACATGCAATTCCAGTCTACCTCCTGAAATTGGTTTCCTACAATTCTGCCCCGCTTTCAAGTCCTCTTGGCAGCCTTACTTCAATATATTTTTGGACGATAGCTGTCATTTATAACTCTGAAGGTTTGTGAAATACAGTGCCCCTGAGTTCCTTTCTTCAACTCGCTTTCTTGTGAGCTGGCCGCAACACCGCAGGATTGCTTCAGGCCCTAGTGTGGTTCTGGCATGTCACGCTGAGCCTTTGGTTAATTCCTCTTCCTGGTGGGAAATGAGAGTTAAATTTGCCCATCCAGACACCTCCAGCTAGTCTCTCATTGGTTCTCCTTATTCCTGTTCATCTTACGCAGAAATTGCAAACTGGGCCAAACAGGACGTTAAAGGCACTGACTCTCCAAGTGGGGAGATTGTTAGTAAAGCGTCTGGAATGTTGCACCCGAGTACCAGGGGACGAAAACTGAGACACATTTGAACACGTTTCCCGATCGCACGGTGGATCATACTCTGGGTTCCACATGCATGTTTTAGCTGAAGGAAGAATCTCTTAAACCTGTAGAGTTGAGAACCATGCAATGGGTACCATGCAATATGACTTCAAAGGGTCTGCATTTGCTCACCGAACCTCACCAATCCTATCACTGCTCCGTTTATGCCGCTCTACACACGCTGGATTCTCTTTCAGAGACTTATAAATCCATAGGTTTTAAGATTCTTACTAGTCAGGTATATTCTTAGACGTTTAATATGGGGTGTTGAGTCCACTTCGTTGAGCAAGCAGTAGCTCTTGTCTATTACATATTTGGCTTATGGAAAGGTATCTGTGCTAATTTCAATCTCTGGTTTTATGCAGCACCCCAACTCACCTTTCCCCTTAAGCAAGCATAAGTTGGTTTTCTACATTTGAGACCCTATTCTGTTTTGTAATTCAGTTCCTGTGTAGCCAAGTTTACATTCCGTGTATTAGTGATATCTTATGATGTTTCTTTTTCTGTGTGACTTATTTCACTTAGAATCATCGTACCTGAATCCACTCATTATGCTGCTACTGGCCTGATGACATAGATTTCATTGCTGAGTGATACTGCATTGTTCGTAAGTACCACAACTTCTTTATCCATTTTTCGCTTTCTGCGATATTGAACTTGTACCGTAAACGAGGTTCTTGTAAACAGAGCCGTCCCAAACTTTGGGGTGGCTGTGTCTTTTTGATTTTAATTTCCCTAATCTATAGGACCATAAGTGGAAGTGCCCTAGGCTCTGTTGCTTTGTTTTTTAGATGCTTCAGGAAACACCGTACACTTCTCCAGAGTGGCTGTTGGCAATTTACATCCCGCCCATCAGCATAACAAGGCTCCCAGTTCTCCATGGCCTGTCCTGCCTTTCTGGATTTTACACTTTTTTCAGATCGCCCTTTTGACCTGGGGGCAGTGAGACTTCGTTGTAGTGCAGATTTCCATTGCAAGCTTGCTTGGTTGGCCAAAAAGCGCGTATGCGTTTTTTCCTGAATATATTCAGGAAAAAACGCATACGCCCTTTTTGGCCAAGTGCATCATTGTGGACGTTCTGCCTCTTTTCCTATGCTTTACATGCAATTCCAGTCTACCTCCTGAAATCGGTTTCCTGCAATTCTGCCCCGCTTTCAAGTCCTCTTGGCAGCCTTACTTCAATATATTTTTGGACGATAGCTGTCATTTATAACTCTGCAGGTTTGTGAATTACAGTGCCCCTGAGCTCCTTTCTTCAACTCGCTTTCTTGTGAGCTGGTCGCAACACCGCAGGATTGCTTCAGGCCCTAGTGTGGTTCCGGCATGGCACGCTGAGCCTTTGGTTAATTCCTCTTCCTGGTGGGAAATGAGAGTTAAATTTGCCCGTCCAGACACCTCCAGCTAGTCTCTCATTGGTTCTCCCTATTCCTGTTCATTTTCCGCAGAAATTGCAAACTGGGCCAAACAGGAGGTTAAAGGCACTGACTCTCCAAGTGGGGAGAGTGTTAGTAAAGCGTCTGGAATGTTGCACCCGAGTACCAGGGGACGAAAACTGAGACACATTTCAACACGTTTCCCGATCACACGGTGGATCATACTCTGGGTTCCACATGCATGTTTTAGCTGAAGGAAGAATCCCTTAAACCTGGAAAGTTGAGACCCATGGAATGGGTACCATGCAATATGACTTCAAAGGGTCTGCATTTGCTCACCGCAGCTCACCAATCCGATCACTGCTGCATTTATGCCTCTGTACACACGCTTGATTCTCTTTCGGAGACATATAAATCCATAGGTTTTTAGATTCTTACTAGTCAGGTATATTCTTAGGCGTTTAAGATGGGGTGTTGAGTTCACTTCGTTGAGCAAGGAGTAGCTCTTGTGTATTACATATTTGGCTTATGGAAAGGTATCTGTGCTAATTTCAACCTCTGGTTTTATGCAGCACCCCAACTCACCTTTCCCCTTAAGCAAGCATAAGTTGGTTTTCTACATTTGAGACCCTATTCTGTTTTGTAATTCAGTTCCTGTGTAGCCAAGTTTACATTCCGTGTATTAGTGATACCTTATGATGTTTCTTTTTCTGTGTTACTTCTTTCACTTAGAATCATCGTACCTGAATCCACTCATTATGCTGCTACTGGCCTGATGACATAGATTTCTTTGCTGAGTGATATTGCGTTGTACGTAAGTACCACAACTTCTTTATCCATTTTTCGCTTTCTGCGATATTGAACTTGTACCGTAAACGAGGTACTTGTAAACAGAGCCGTCCCAAACTTTGGGGTGGCTGTGTCTTTTTGATTTTAATTTCCCTAAGCTATAGGACCATAAGTGGAAGTGCCCTAGGCTCTGTTGCTTTGTTTTTTAGATGTTTCAGGAAACACCATACACTTCTCCAGAGTGGCTTTTGGCAATTTACATCGCACCCATCAGCATAACAAGTCTCCCAGTTCTCATTGGCCTGTCCTGCCTCTCTGGATTATATACTTCTTTCAGATGGCCCTTTTGACCGGGGGGCAGTGAGACTTCATTGCAGTGCAGATTTCCTTTGCAAGCTTGCTTGGTTGGTCAAAAAGGGCGTATGCGTTTTTTCCTGAATATATTCAGGAAAAAACGCATACGCCCTTTTTGGCCAAGTGCATCATTGTGGACGTTCTGCCTCTTTTCCTATGCTTTACATGCAATTCCAGTCTACCTCCTGAAATCGGTTTCCTGCAATTCTGCCTCGCTTTCAAGTCCTCTTGGCAGGCTTACTTCAATATGTTTTTGGATGATAGCTGTCATTTATAACTCTGCAGGTTTGTGAATTACAGGGCCCTGGAGCTCCTTTCTTCAACTCGTTTTCTTGTGAGCTGGCCGCAACACCGCAGGATTGCTTCAGGCCCTAGTGTCGTTCCGGTATGGCACGCTGAGCCTTTGGTTAATTCCTCTTCCTGGTGGGAAATGAGAGTTAAATTTGCCCGTCCAGACACCTCCAGCTAGTCTCTCATTGGTTCTCCCTATTCCTGTTCATTTTCCGCAGAAATTGCAAACTGGGCCAAACAGGAGTTTAAAGGCACTGACTCTCCAAGTGGGGAGAGTGTTAGTAAAGCGTCTGGAATGTTGCACCCGAGTACCAGGGGACGAAAACTGAGACACATTTGAACACGTTTCCCGATCACACGGTGGATCATACTCTGGGTTCCACATGCATGTTTTAGCTGAAGGAAGAATCCCTTAAACCTGGAGAGTTGAGACCCTTGGAATGGGTACCATGCAATATGACTTCAAAGGGTCTGCATTTGCTCACCGAACCTCACCAATCCTATCACTGCTGCGTTTATGCCGCTGTACACACGCTTGATTCTCTTTCAGAGACATATAAATCCATAGGTTTTAAGATTCTTACTAGTCAGGTATATTCTTAGGCGTTTAATATGGGGTGTTGAGTCCACTTCGTTGAGCAAGGAGTAGCTCTTGTCTATTACATATTTGGCTTATGGAACGGTATCTGTACTAATTTCAATCTCTGGTTTTATGCAGCACCCCAACTCACCATTTCCCTTAAGCAAGCATAAGTTGGTTTTCTACATTTGAGACCCTGTTCTGTTTTGTAATTCAGTTCCTGTGTAGCCAAGTTTACATTCCGTGTATTAGTGATACCTTATGATGTTTCTTTTTCTGTGTGACTTATTTCACTTAGAATCATCGTACCTGAATCCACTCATTATGCTGCTACTGGCCTGATGACATAGATTTCATTGCTGAGTGATATTGCATTGTACGTAAGTACCACAAATTCTTTATCCATTTTTCGCTTTCTGCGATATTGAACTTGTACCGTATATGAGGTTCTTGTAAACAGAGCCGTCCCAAACTTTGGGGTGGCTGTGTCTTTTTGATTTTAATTTCCCTAAGCTATAGGACCATAAGTGGAAGTGCCCTAGGCTCTGTTGCTTTGTTTTTTAGATGTTTCAGGAAACACCATACACTTCTCCAGAGTGGCTGTTGGCAATTTACATCCTGCCCAGCAGCATAAGAAGGCTCCCAGTTCTCCATGGCCTGTCCTCTCTTTCTGGATTTTACACTTTTTTCAGATGGCCATTTTGACCGGGGGGCAGTGAGACTTCATTGTAGTGCAGATTTCCTTTGCAAGCTTGCTTGGTTGGCCAAAAAGGGCGTATGCGTTTTTTCCTGAATATATTCAGGAAAAAACTCATATGCCCTTTTTGGCCAAGTGCATCATTGTGGACGTTCTGCCTCTTTTCCTATGCTTTACATGCAATTCCAGTCTACCTCCTGAAATCGGTTTCCTGCAATTTTGCCTCGCTTTCAAGTCCTCTTGGCAGGCTTACTTCAATATATTTTTGGACGATAGCTGTCATTTATAACTCTGCAGGTTTGTGAATTACAGGGCCCCGGAGCTCCTTTCTTCAACTCGCTTTCTTGTGAGCTGGCCGCAACACCGCAGGATTGCTTCAGGCCCTAGTGTGGTTCCGGCATGGCACGCTGAGCCTTTGGTTAATTCCTCTTCCTGGTGGGAAATGAGAGTTAAATTTGCCCGTCCACACACCTCCAGCTAGTCTCTCATTGGTTCTCCCTATTCCTGTTCATTTTCCGCAGAAATTGCAAACTGCGCCAAACAGGAGTTTAAAGGCACTGACTCTCCAAGTGGGGAGAGTGTTAGTAAAGCGTCTGGAATGTTGCACCCGAGTACCGGGGGATGAAAACTGAGACACCTTTGAACATGTTTCCCGATCACACGGGGAATCATACTCTGGGTTCCACATGCATGTTCTAGCTGAAGGAAGAATCCCTTAAACCTGGAGAGTTGAGACCCATGGAATGGGTACCATGCAATATGAATTCAAAGGGTCTGCATTTGCTCACCGAACCTCACCAATTCTATCACTGCTGCTTTTTTGTCACTGTACACACGCTTGATTCTCTTTCGGAGAAATATAAATCCATAGGTTTTAAGATTCTTACTAGTCAGGTATATTCTTAGGTGTTTAATATGGGGTGTTGAGTCCACTTCGTTGAGCAAGGAGTAGCTCTTGTCTATTACATATTTGGCTTATGGAACTGTATCTGTGCTAATTTCAATCTCTGGTTTTATGCAGCACCCCAACTCACCATTCCCCTTAAGCAAGCATAAGTTGGTTTTCTACATTTGAGACCCTGTTCTGTTTTGTAATTCAGTTCCTGTGTAGCCAAGTTTACATTCCGTGTATTAGTGATACCTTATGATGTTTCTTTTTCTGTGTGACTTATTTCACTTAGAATCATCGTACCTGAATCCACTCATTATGCTGCTACTGGCCTGATGACATAGATTTCATTGCTGAGTGATATTGCATTGTACGTAAGTACCACAACTTCTTTATCCATTTTTCGCTTTCTGCGATATTGAACTTGTACCGTATATGAGGTTCTTGTAAACAGAGCCGTCCCAAACTTTGGGGTGGCTGTGTCTTTTTGATTTTAATTTCCCTAAGCTATAGGACCATAAGTGGAAGTGCCCTAGGCTCTGTTGCTTTGTTTTTTAGATGTTTCAGGAAACACCATACACTTCTCCAGAGTGGCTTTTGGCAATTTACATCGCACCCATCAGCATAACAAGGCTCCCAGTTCTCATTGGCCTGTCCTGACTCTCTGGATTAAACACTTTTTTCAGATGGCCCTTTTGACCAGGGGGCAGTGAGACTTCATTGTAGTGCAGATTTCCTTTGCAAGCTTGCTTGGTTGGCCAAAAAGTGCGTATGCGTTTTTTCCTGAATATATTCAGGAAAAAACGCATACGCCCTTTTTGGCCAAGTGCATCATTGTGGACGTTCTGCCTCTTTTCCTATGCTTTACATGCAATTCCAGTCTACCTCCTGAAATCGGTTTCCTGCAATTCTGCCCCGCTTTCAAGTCCTCTTGGCAGCCTTACTTCAATATATTTTTGGATGATAGCTATCATTTATAACTCTGCAGGTTTGTGAATTACAGGGCCCCTGAGCTCCATTCTTCAACTCGCTTTCTTGTGAGCTGGCCGCAACACCGCAGGATTGCTTCAGGCCCTAGTGTGGTTCCAGCATGGCTCGCTGAGCCTTTGGTTAATTCCTCTTCTTGGTGGGAAATGAGAGTTAAATTCGCCCGTCCAGACTCCTCCAGCTAGTCTCTCATTGGTTCTCCCTATTCCTGTTCATTTTCCGCAGAAATTGCAAACTGGGCCAAACAGGAGGTTAAAGGCACTGACTCTCCAAGTGGGGAGAGTGTTAGTAAAGCGTCTGGAATGTTGCACCCGAGTACCGGGGGATGAAAACTGAGACACCTTTGAACATGTTTCCCGATCACACGGGGAATCATACTCTGGGTTCCACATGCATGTTCTAGCTGAAGGAAGAATCCCTTAAACCTGGAGAGTTGATACCCATGGAATGGGTACCATGCAATATGAATTCAAAGGGTCTGCATTTGCTCACCGAACCTCACCAATTCTATCACTGCTGCTTTTTTGTCGCTGTACAAACGCTTGATTCTCTTTCGGAGAAATATAAATCCATAGGTTTTAAGATTCTTACTAGTCAGGTATATTCTTAGGCGTTTAATATGGGGTGTTGAGTCCACTTCGTTGAGCAAGGAGTAGCTCTTGTCTATTACATATTTGGCTTATGGAACTGTATCTGTGCTAATTTCAATCTCTGGTTTTATGCAGCACCCCAACTCACCATTCCCCTTAAGCAAGCATAAGTTGGTTTTCTACATTTGAGACCCTGTTCTGTTTTGTAATTCAGTTCCTGTGTAGCCAAGTTTACATTCCGTGTATTAGTGATACCTTATGATGTTTCTTTTTCTGTGTGACTTATTTCACTTAGAATCATCGTACCTGAATCCACTCATTATGCTGCTACTGGCCTGATGACATAGATTTCATTGCTGAGTGATATTGCATTGTACGTAAGTACCACAACTTCTTTATCCATTTTTCGCTTTCTGCGATATTGAACTTGTACCGTATATGAGGTTCTTGTAAACAGAGCCGTCCCAAACTTTGGGGTGGCTGTGTCTTTTTGATTTTAATTTCCCTAAGCTATAGGACCATAAGTGGAAGTGCCCTAGGCTCTGTTGCTTTGTTTTTTAGATGTTTCAGGAAACACCATACACTTCTCCAGAGTGGCTTTTGGCAATTTACATCGCACCCATCAGCATAACAAGGCTCCCAGTTCTCATTGGCCTGTCCTGACTCTCTGGATTAAACACTTTTTTCAGATGGCCCTTTTGACCAGGGGGCAGTGAGACTTCATTGTAGTGCAGATTTCCTTTGCAAGCTTGCTTGGTTGGCCAAAAAGTGCGTATGCGTTTTTTCCTGAATATATTCAGGAAAAAACGCATACGCCCTTTTTGGCCAAGTGCATCATTGTGGACGTTCTGCCTCTTTTCCTATGCTTTACATGCAATTCCAGTCTACCTCCTGAAATCGGTTTCCTGCAATTCTGCCCCGCTTTCAAGTCCTCTTGGCAGCCTTACTTCAATATATTTTTGGATGATAGCTATCATTTATAACTCTGCAGGTTTGTGAATTACAGGGCCCCTGAGCTCCATTCTTCAACTCGCTTTCTTGTGAGCTGGCCGCAACACCGCAGGATTGCTTCAGGCCCTAGTGTGGTTCCAGCATGGCTCGCTGAGCCTTTGGTTAATTCCTCTTCTTGGTGGGAAATGAGAGTTAAATTCGCCCGTCCAGACTCCTCCAGCTAGTCTCTCATTGGTTCTCCCTATTCCTGTTCATTTTCCGCAGAAATTGCAAACTGGGCCAAACAGGAGGTTAAAGGCACTGACTCTCCAAGTGGGGAGAGTGTTAGTAAAGCGTCTGGAATGTTGCACCCGAGTACCGGGGGATGAAAACTGAGACACCTTTGAACATGTTTCCCGATCACACGGGGAATCATACTCTGGGTTCCACATGCATGTTCTAGCTGAAGGAAGAATCCCTTAAACCTGGAGAGTTGATACCCATGGAATGGGTACCATGCAATATGAATTCAACGGGTCTGCATTTGCTCACCGAACCTCACCAATTCTATCACTGCTGCTTTTTTGTCGCTGTACAAACGCTTGATTCTCTTTCGGAGAAATATAAATCCATAGGTTTTAAGATTCTTACTAGTCAGGTATATTCTTAGGCGTTTAATATGGGGTGTTGAGTCCACTTCGTTGAGCAAGGAGTAGCTCTTGTCTATTACATATTTGGCTTATGGAACTGTATCTGTGCTAATTTCAATCTCTGGTTTTATGCAGCACCCCAACTCACCATTCCCCTTAAGCAAGCATAAGTTGGTTTTCTACATTTGAGACCCTGTTCTGTTTTGTAATTCAGTTCCTGTGTAGCCAAGTTTACATTCCGTGTATTAGTGATACCTTATGATGTTTCTTTTTCTGTGTGACTTATTTCACTTAGAATCATCGTACCTGAATCCACTCATTATGCTGCTACTGGCCTGATGACATAGATTTCATTGCTGAGTGATATTGCATTGTACGTAAGTACCACAACTTCTTTATCCATTTTTCGCTTTCTGCGATATTGAACTTGTACTGTATACGAGGTTCTTGTAAAGAGAGCCGTCCCAAACTTTGGGGTGGCTGTGTCTGTTTGATTTTAATTTCCCTAAGCTATAGGACCATAAGTGGAAGTGCCCTAGGCTCACACCATACACTTCTCCAGAGTGGCTGTTGGCAATTTACATCCCGCCCATCAGCATAAGAAGGCTCCCAGTTCTCCATGGCCTGTGCTGCCTTTCTGGATTTTACACTTTTTTCAGTTGGCCCTTTTGACCGGGGGGCAGTGAGACTTCATTGTAGTGCAGATTTCCTTTGCAAGCCTGCTTGGTTGGCCAAAAACGGCGTATGCGTTTTTTCCTGAATATATTCAGGAATAAACGCATACGCACTTTTGGGCCAAGTGCATCATTGTGGACGTTCTGCCTCTTTTCCTATGCTTTACATGCAATTCCAGTCTACCTCCTGAAATCGGTTTCCTGCAATTCTGCCCCGCTTTCAAGTCCTCTTGGCAGCCTTACTTCAATATGTGTTTGGACGATAGCTGTCATTTATAACTCTGCAGGTTTGTGAATTACAGTGCCCCTGATCTCCTTTCTTCAATTCGCTTTCTTGTGAGCTGGCCGCAACAGCGCAGGATTGCTTCAGGCCCTAGTGTGGTTCCGGCATGGCTCGCTGAGCTTTTGGTTAATTCCTCTTCCTGGTGGGAAATGAGAGTTAAATTTGCCCGTCCAGACAACTCCAGTTAGTCTCCCATTGGTTCTCCGTATTCCTGTTCATTTTCCGCAGAATTTGCAAACTGGGCCAAACAGGAGGTTAAAGGCACTGACTCTCCAAGTGGGGAGAGTGTTAGGAAAGCGTCTGGAATGTTGCACCCAAGTACCAGGGGACGAAAACTGAGACACATTTGAACACGTTTCCCGATCACACGGTGGATCATACTCTGGGTTCCACATGCATGTTTTAGCTGAAGGAAGAATCCCTTAAACCTGGACAGTTGAGACCCATGGAATGGGTACCATGCAATATGACTTCAAAGGGTCTGCATTTGCTCACCGAACCTCACCAATCCTATCACTGCTGCGTTTATGCCGCTGTACACACGCTTGATTCTCTTTCGGAGACATATAAATCCATAGGTTTTAAGATACTTACTTGTCAGGTATATTCTTAGGCGTTTAATATGGGGTGTTGAGTCCACTTCGTTGAGCAAGGAGTAGCTCTTGTCTATTACATATTTGGCTTATTGAAAGGTATCTGTGTTAATTTCAATCTCTGGTTTTATGCAGCACCCCAACTCACCTTTCCCCTTAAGCAAGCATAAGTTGGTTTTCCACATTTGAGACCCTATTCTGTTTTGTAATTCAGTTCCTGTGTAGCCAAGTTTACATTCCGTGTATTAGTGATATCTTATGATGTTTCTTTTTCTGTGTGACTTATTTCACTTAGAATCATCGTACCTGAATCCACTCATTATGCTGCTAGTGGCCTGATGACATAGATTTCATTGCTGAGTGATATTGCATTGTATGTAAGTACCTCAACTTCTTTATCCATTTTTCACTTTCTGCGATATTGAACTTGTACCATAAATGCGGTTCTTGTAAACAGAGCCGTCCCAAACTTTGTGGTGGCTTTGTCTTTTTGATTTTAATTTCCCTAATCTATAGGACCATAAGTGGAAGTGCACTAGGCTCTGTTGCTTTGTTTTTTAGACGTTTCAGGAAACACCATACACTTCTCCAGAGTGGCTGTTTGCAATTTACATCCCGCCCATCAACATAAGAACGCTTCCAGTTCTCCATGGCCTGTCCTGCCTTTCTGAATTTTTCACTTTTTTCAGATGGCCCTTTTGACCGGGGGGCAGTGAGACTTCATTGTAGTGCAGATTTCCTTTGCAAGCTTGCTTGGTTGGCCAAAAAGGGCGTATGCGTTTTTTCCTGAATATATTCAGGAAAAAACGCATACGCCCTTTTTGGCCAAGTGCATCATTGTGGACGTTCTGCCTCTCTTCCTATGCTTTACATGCAATTCCAGTCTACCTCCTGAAATCGGGTTCCTGCAATTCTGCCCCGCTTTCAAGTCCTCTTGGCAGCCTTACTTCAATATATTTTTGGACGATAGCTGTCATTTATCACTCTGGAGGTTTGTGAATTACAGGGCTCCTGAGCTCTTTTCTTCAACTCGCTTTCTTGTGAGCTGGCCGCAACACCGCAGGATTGCTTCAGGCCCTAGTGTGGTTCCGGCATGCCTCGCTGAGCCTTTGGTTAATTCCTCTTCCTGGTGGGAAATGAGAGTTAAATTTGCCCGTCCAGACACCTCCAGCTAGTCTCTCATTGGTTCTCCCTATTCCTGTTCATTCTCCCCAGAAATTGCAAACTGGGCCAAACAGGAGGTTAAAGGCACTGACTCTCCAAGTGGGGAGAGTGTTAGTAAAGCGTCTGGAATGTTGCACCCGAGTACCAGGGGACGAAAACTGAGACACATTTGAACACGTTTCCCGATCACACGGTGGATCATACTCTGGATTCCACATGCATATTTTAACTGAAGGAAGAATCCCTTAAACCTGGAGAGTTCAGACCCATGGAATGGGTACCATGCAATATGACTTCAAAGGGTCTGCATTTGCTCACCGAACCTCACCAATCCTATCACTGCTGCGTTTGTGCCGCTGTACACACGCTTGATTCTCTTTCAGAGACATATAAATCCATAGGTGTTAAGATTCTTACTAGTCAAGTATATTCCTAGGCGTTTAATATGGGGTGTTGAGTCCACTTCGTTGAGCAAGGAGTAGCTCTTGTCTATTACATATTTGGCTTATTGAAAGGTATCTGTGTTAATTTCAATCTCTGGTTTTATGCAGCACCCCAACTCACCTTTCCCCTTAAGCAAGCATAAGTTGGTTTTCCACATTTGAGACCCTATTCTGTTTTGTAATTCAGTTCCTGTGTAGCCAAGTTTACATTCCGTGTATTAGTGATATCTTATGATGTTTCTTTTTCTGTGTGACTTATTTCACTTAGAATCATCGTACCTGAATCCACTCATTATGCTGCTAGTGGCCTGATGACATAGATTTCATTGCTGAGTGATATTGCATTGTACGTATGTACCACAACTTCTTTATCCATTTTTCGCTTTCTGCGATATTGAACTTGTACCGTAAACGAGGTTCTTGTAAACAGAGCCGTCCCAAACTTTGGGGTGGCTGTGTCTTTTTGATTTTAATTTCCCTAATCTATAGGACCATAAGGGGAAGTGCACTAGGCTCTGTTGCTTTGTTTTTTCGACGTTTCAGGAAACACCATACACTTCTCCAGAGTGGCTGTTGGCAATTTACATCCCGCCCATCAACATAAGAACGCTTCCAGTTCTCCATGGCCTGTCCTGCCTTTCTGGATTTTTCACTTTTTTCAGATGGCCCTTTTGACCGGGGGGCAGTGAGACTTCATTGTAGTGCAGATTTCCTTTGCAAGCTTGCTTGGTTGGCCAAAAAGGGCGTATGCGTTTTTTCCTGAATATATTCAGGAAAAAACGCATACGCCCTTTTTGGCCAAGTGCATCATTGTGGACGTTCTGCCTCTTTTCCTATGCTTTACATGCAATTCCAGTCTACCTCCTGAAATCGGTTTCCTGCAATTCTGCCCCGCTTTCAAGTCCTCTTGGCAGCCTTACTTCAATATATTTTTGGACGATAGCTGTCATTTATAACTCTGCAGGTTTGTGAATTACAGTGCCCCTGAGCTCCTTTCTTCAACTCGCTTTCTTGTGAGCTGGCCGCAACACCGCAGGATTGCTTCAGGCCCTAGTGTGGTTCCGGCATGGCACGCTGAGCCTTTGGTTAATTCCTCTTCCTGGTGGGAAATGAGAGTTAAATTTGCCCGTCCTGACACCTCCAGCTAGTCTCTCATTGGTTCTCCCTATTCCTGTTCATTTTCCGCAGAAATTGCAAACTGGGCCAAACAGGAGGTTAAAGGCACTGACTCTCCAAGTGGGGAGAGTGTTAGTAAAGCGTCTGGAATGTTGCACCCGAGTACAAGGGATCGAAAACTGAGACACATTTGAACACGTTTCCCGATCACACGTTGGATCATACTCTGGGTTCCACATGCATGTTTTAGCTGAAGGAAGAATCCCTTAAACCTGGAGAGTTGAGACCCATGGAATGGGTACCATGCAATATGACTTCAAAGGGTCTGCATTTGCTCACCAAACTTCACCAATCCTATCACTGCTGCGTTTATGCCGCTGTACACATGCTTGATTCTCTTTCGGAGACATATAAATCCATAGGTTTTAAGATTCTTACTAGTCAGGTATATTCTTAGGTGTTTAATGTGGGGTGTTGAGTCCACTTCGTTGAGCAAGCAGTAGCTCTTGTCTATTACATATTTGGCTTATTGAAAGGTATCTGTGTTAATTTCAATCTCTGGTTTTATGCAGCACCCCAACTCACCTTTCAGCTTAAGCAAGCATAAGTTGGTTTTCTACATTTGAGACCCTACTCTGGTTTGTAATTCAGTTCCTGTGTAGCCAAGTTTACATTCCGTGTATTAGTGATACCTTATGATGTTTCTTTTTCTGTGTAACTTATTTCACTTAGAATCATCGTACCTGAATCCACTCATTATGCTGCTACTGGCCTGATGACATAGATTTCATTGCTGAGTGATATTGCATTGTACGTAAGTACCACAACTTCTTTATCCATTTTTCGCTTTCTGCGATATTGAACTTATACCGTAAACGAGGTTCTTGTAAACAGAGCCATCCTAAACTTTGGGGTGGCTGTGTCTTTTTGATTTTAGTTTCCCTAAGCTATAGGACCATAAGTGGAAGTGTCCTAGGCTCTGTTGCTTTGTTTTTTAGATGTTTCAGGAAACACCATACACTTCTCCAGAGTGGCTGTTGGCAATTTACATCCCGCCCATCAGCATAAGAAGGCTCCCAGTTCTCCATGGCCTGTCCTGCCTTTCTGGATTTTACACTTTTTTCAGATGGCCCTTTTGACCGGGGGGGGGCAGTGAGACTTCATTGTAGTGCAGATTTCCATTGCAAGCTTGCTTGGTTGGCCAAAAAGGACGTATGCGTTTTTTCCTGAATATATTCAGGAAAAAACGCATACGTCCTTTTTGGCCAAGTGCATCATTGTGGACGTTCTGCCTCTTTTCCTATGCTTTACATGCAATTCCAGTCTACCTCCTGAAATCGGTTTCCTGCAATTCAGCCCCGCTTTCAAGTCCTCTTGGCAGCCTTACTTCAATATATTTTTGGACGATAGCTGTCATTTATAACTCTGCAGGTTTGTGAATTACAGGGCCCCTAAGCTCCTTTCTTCAACTCGCTTTCTTGTGAGCTGGCCGCAACACCGCAGGATTGCTTCAGGCCCTACTGTGGTTCCGGCATGGCACGTTGAGCCTTTGGTTAATTCCTCTTCCTGGTGGGAAATGGGAGTTAAATTTGCCTGTCCAGACACCTCCAGCTAGTCTCTCATTGGTTCTCCCTATTCCTGTTCCTTTTCCACAGAAATTGCAAACTGGGCCAAACAGGAGGTTAAAGGCACTGACTCTCCAAGTGGGGAGAGTGTTAGGAAAGCTTCTGGAATGTTGCACCCGAATACCAGGGGACGAAAACTGAGACACATTTGAACACATTTCCCGATCACACGGTGGATCATACTCTGGGTTCCACATGCATGTTTTAGCTGAAGGAAGAATCCCTTAAACCTGGAGAGTTGAGACACATGGAATGGGTACCATGCAATATGACTTCAAAGGGTCTGCATTTGCTCACCAATCCTCACCAATCAGATCACTGCTGCATTTATGTCGCTGTACACACGCTGGATTCTCTTTTGGAGACATATAAATCCATAGGTTTTAAGATTCTTACTAGTCAGGTATATTCTTAGGCGTTTAATATGGGGTGTTGAGTCCACTTCGTTGAGCAAGGAGTAGCTCTTGTCTATTACATATTTGGCTTATTGAAAGGTATCTGTGTTAATTTCAATCTCTGGTTTTATGCAGCACCCCAACTCACCTTTCAGCTTAAGCAAGCATAAGTCGGTTTTCTACATTTGAGACCCTACTCTGGTTTGTAATTCAGTTCCTGTGTAGCCAAGTTTACATTCCGTGTATTAGTGATACCTTATGATGTTTCTTTTTCTGTGTAACTTATTTCACTTAGAATCATCGTACCTGAATCCACTCATTATGCTGCTACTGGCCTGATGACATAGATTTCATTGCTGAGTGATATTGCATTGTACGTAAGTACCACAACTTCTTTATCCATTTTTCGCTTTCTGCGATATTGAACTTGTACCGTAAACGAGGTTCTTGTAAACAGAGCCGTCCTAAACTTTGGGGTGGCTGTGTCTTTTTGATTTTAGTTTCCCTAAGCTATAGGACCATAAGTGGAAGTGTCCTAGGCTCTGTTGCTTTGTTTTTTAGATGTTTCAGGAAACACCATACACTTCTCCAGAGTGGCTGTTGGCAATTTACATCCCGCCCATCAGCATAAGAAGGCTCCCAGTTCTCCATGGCCTGTCCTGCCTTTCTGGATTTTACACTTTTTTCAGATGGCCCTTTTGACCGCGGGGGGCAGTGAGACTTCATTGTAGTGCAGATTTCCATTGCAAGCTTGCTTGGTTGGCCAAAAAGGGCGTATGCGTTTTTTCCTGAATATATTCAGGAAAAAACGCATACGTCCTTTTTGGCCAAGTGCATCATTGTGGACGTTCTGCCTCTTTTCCTATGCTTTACATGCAATTCCAGTCTACCTCCTGAAATCGGTTTCCTGCAATTCAGCCCCGATTTCAAGTCCTCTTGGCAGCCTTACTTCAATATATTTTTGGACGATAGCTGTCATTTATAACTCTGAAGGTTTGTGAAATACAGTGCCCCTGAGTTCCTTTCTTCAACTCGCTTTCTTGTGAGCTGGCCGCAACACCGCAGGATTGCTTCAGGCCCTAGTGTGGTTCTGGCATGTCACGCTGAGCCTTTGGTTAATTCCTCTTCCTGGTGGGAAATGAGAGTTAAATTTGCCCATCCAGACACCTCCAGCTAGTCTCTCATTGGTTCTCCTTATTCCTGTTCATCTTACGCAGAAATTGCAAACTGGGCCAAACAGGACGTTAAAGGCACTGACTCTCCAAGTGGGGAGATTGTTAGTAAAGCGTCTGGAATGTTGCACCCGAGTACCAGGGGACGAAAACTGAGACACATTTGAACACGTTTCCCGATCGCACGGTGGATCATACTCTGGGTTCCACATGCATGTTTTAGCTGAAGGAAGAATCTCTTAAACCTGTAGAGTTGAGAACCATGCAATGGGTACCATGCAATATGACTTCAAAGGGTCTGCATTTGCTCACCGAACCTCACCAATCCTATCACTGCTCCGTTTATGCCGCTCTACACACGCTGGATTCTCTTTCAGAGACTTATAAATCCATAGGTTTTAAGATTCTTACTAGTCAGGTATATTCTTAGACGTTTAATATGGGGTGTTGAGTCCACTTCGTTGAGCAAGCAGTAGCTCTTGTCTATTACATATTTGGCTTATGGAAAGGTATCTGTGCTAATTTCAATCTCTGGTTTTATGCAGCACCCCAACTCACCTTTCCCCTTAAGCAAGCATAAGTTGGTTTTCTACATTTGAGACCCTATTCTGTTTTGTAATTCAGTTCCTGTGTAGCCAAGTTTACATTCCGTGTATTAGTGATATCTTATGATGTTTCTTTTTCTGTGTGACTTATTTCACTTAGAATCATCGTACCTGAATCCACTCATTATGCTGCTACTGGCCTGATGACATAGATTTCATTGCTGAGTGATACTGCATTGTTCGTAAGTACCACAACTTCTTTATCCATTTTTCGCTTTCTGCGATATTGAACTTGTACCGTAAACGAGGTTCTTGTAAACAGAGCCGTCCCAAACTTTGGGGTGGCTGTGTCTTTTTGATTTTAATTTCCCTAATCTATAGGACCATAAGTGGAAGTGCCCTAGGCTCTGTTGCTTTGTTTTTTAGATGCTTCAGGAAACACCGTACACTTCTCCAGAGTGGCTGTTGGCAATTTACATCCCGCCCATCAGCATAACAAGGCTCCCAGTTCTCCATGGCCTGTCCTGCCTTTCTGGATTTTACACTTTTTTCAGATCGCCCTTTTGACCTGGGGGCAGTGAGACTTCGTTGTAGTGCAGATTTCCATTGCAAGCTTGCTTGGTTGGCCAAAAAGCGCGTATGCGTTTTTTCCTGAATATATTCAGGAAAAAACGCATACGCCCTTTTTGGCCAAGTGCATCATTGTGGACGTTCTGCCTCTTTTCCTATGCTTTACATGCAATTCCAGTCTACCTCCTGAAATCGGTTTCCTGCAATTCTGCCCCGCTTTCAAGTCCTCTTGGCAGCCTTACTTCAATATATTTTTGGACGATAGCTGTCATTTATAACTCTGCAGGTTTGTGAATTACAGTGCCCCTGAGCTCCTTTCTTCAACTCGCTTTCTTGTGAGCTGGTCGCAACACCGCAGGATTGCTTCAGGCCCTAGTGTGGTTCCGGCATGGCACGCTGAGCCTTTGGTTAATTCCTCTTCCTGGTGGGAAATGAGAGTTAAATTTGCCCGTCCAGACACCTCCAGCTAGTCTCTCATTGGTTCTCCCTATTCCTGTTCATTTTCCGCAGAAATTGCAAACTGGGCCAAACAGGAGGTTAAAGGCACTGACTCTCCAAGTGGGGAGAGTGTTAGTAAAGCGTCTGGAATGTTGCACCCGAGTACCAGGGGACGAAAACTGAGACACATTTCAACACGTTTCCCGATCACACGGTGGATCATACTCTGGGTTCCACATGCATGTTTTAGCTGAAGGAAGAATCCCTTAAACCTGGAAAGTTGAGACCCATGGAATGGGTACCATGCAATATGACTTCAAAGGGTCTGCATTTGCTCACCGCAGCTCACCAATCCGATCACTGCTGCATTTATGCCTCTGTACACACGCTTGATTCTCTTTCGGAGACATATAAATCCATAGGTTTTTAGATTCTTACTAGTCAGGTATATTCTTAGGCGTTTAAGATGGGGTGTTGAGTTCACTTCGTTGAGCAAGGAGTAGCTCTTGTGTATTACATATTTGGCTTATGGAAAGGTATCTGTGCTAATTTCAACCTCTGGTTTTATGCAGCACCCCAACTCACCTTTCCCCTTAAGCAAGCATAAGTTGGTTTTCTACATTTGAGACCCTATTCTGTTTTGTAATTCAGTTCCTGTGTAGCCAAGTTTACATTCCGTGTATTAGTGATACCTTATGATGTTTCTTTTTCTGTGTTACTTCTTTCACTTAGAATCATCGTACCTGAATCCACTCATTATGCTGCTACTGGCCTGATGACATAGATTTCTTTGCTGAGTGATATTGCGTTGTACGTAAGTACCACAACTTCTTTATCCATTTTTCGCTTTCTGCGATATTGAACTTGTACCGTAAACGAGGTACTTGTAAACAGAGCCGTCCCAAACTTTGGGGTGGCTGTGTCTTTTTGATTTTAATTTCCCTAAGCTATAGGACCATAAGTGGAAGTGCCCTAGGCTCTGTTGCTTTGTTTTTTAGATGTTTCAGGAAACACCATACACTTCTCCAGAGTGGCTTTTGGCAATTTACATCGCACCCATCAGCATAACAATTCTCCCAGTTCTCATTGGCCTGTCCTGCCTCTCTGGATTATATACTTCTTTCAGATGGCCCTTTTGACCGGGGGGCAGTGAGACTTCATTGCAGTGCAGATTTCCTTTGCAAGCTTGCTTGGTTGGTCAAAAAGGGCGTATGCGTTTTTTCCTGAATATATTCAGGAAAAAACGCATACGCCCTTTTTGGCCAAGTGCATCATTGTGGACGTTCTGCCTCTTTTCCTATGCTTTACATGCAATTCCAGTCTACCTCCTGAAATCGGTTTCCTGCAATTCTGCCTCGCTTTCAAGTCCTCTTGGCAGGCTTACTTCAATATGTTTTTGGATGATAGCTGTCATTTATAACTCTGCAGGTTTGTGAATTACAGGGCCCTGGAGCTCCTTTCTTCAACTCGTTTTCTTGTGAGCTGGCCGCAACACCGCAGGATTGCTTCAGGCCCTAGTGTCGTTCCGGTATGGCACGCTGAGCCTTTGGTTAATTCCTCTTCCTGGTGGGAAATGAGAGTTAAATTTGCCCGTCCAGACACCTCCAGCTAGTCTCTCATTGGTTCTCCCTATTCCTGTTCATTTTCCGCAGAAATTGCAAACTGGGCCAAACAGGAGTTTAAAGGCACTGACTCTCCAAGTGGGGAGAGTGTTAGTAAAGCGTCTGGAATGTTGCACCCGAGTACCAGGGGACGAAAACTGAGACACATTTGAACACGTTTCCCGATCACACGGTGGATCATACTCTGGGTTCCACATGCATGTTTTAGCTGAAGGAAGAATCCCTTAAACCTGGAGAGTTGAGACCCTTGGAATGGGTACCATGCAATATGACTTCAAAGGGTCTGCATTTGCTCACCGAACCTCACCAATCCTATCACTGCTGCGTTTATGCCGCTGTACACACGCTTGATTCTCTTTCAGAGACATATAAATCCATAGGTTTTAAGATTCTTACTAGTCAGGTATATTCTTAGGCGTTTAATATGGGGTGTTGAGTCCACTTCGTTGAGCAAGGAGTAGCTCTTGTCTATTACATATTTGGCTTATGGAACGGTATCTGTACTAATTTCAATCTCTGGTTTTATGCAGCACCCCAACTCACCATTTCCCTTAAGCAAGCATAAGTTGGTTTTCTACATTTGAGACCCTGTTCTGTTTTGTAATTCAGTTCCTGTGTAGCCAAGTTTACATTCCGTGTATTAGTGATACCTTATGATGTTTCTTTTTCTGTGTGACTTATTTCACTTAGAATCATCGTACCTGAATCCACTCATTATGCTGCTACTGGCCTGATGACATAGATTTCATTGCTGAGTGATATTGCATTGTACGTAAGTACCACAAATTCTTTATCCATTTTTCGCTTTCTGCGATATTGAACTTGTACCGTATATGAGGTTCTTGTAAACAGAGCCGTCCCAAACTTTGGGGTGGCTGTGTCTTTTTGATTTTAATTTCCCTAAGCTATAGGACCATAAGTGGAAGTGCCCTAGGCTCTGTTGCTTTGTTTTTTAGATGTTTCAGGAAACACCATACACTTCTCCAGAGTGGCTGTTGGCAATTTACATCCTGCCCAGCAGCATAAGAAGGCTCCCAGTTCTCCATGGCCTGTCCTCTCTTTCTGGATTTTACACTTTTTTCAGATGGCCATTTTGACCGGGGGGCAGTGAGACTTCATTGTAGTGCAGATTTCCTTTGCAAGCTTGCTTGGTTGGCCAAAAAGGGCGTATGCGTTTTTTCCTGAATATATTCAGGAAAAAACTCATATGCCCTTTTTGGCCAAGTGCATCATTGTGGACGTTCTGCCTCTTTTCCTATGCTTTACATGCAATTCCAGTCTACCTCCTGAAATCGGTTTCCTGCAATTTTGCCTCGCTTTCAAGTCCTCTTGGCAGGCTTACTTCAATATATTTTTGGACGATAGCTGTCATTTATAACTCTGCAGGTTTGTGAATTACAGGGCCCCGGAGCTCCTTTCTTCAACTCGCTTTCTTGTGAGCTGGCCGCAACACCGCAGGATTGCTTCAGGCCCTAGTGTGGTTCCGGCATGGCACGCTGAGCCTTTGGTTAATTCCTCTTCCTGGTGGGAAATGAGAGTTAAATTTGCCCGTCCACACACCTCCAGCTAGTCTCTCATTGGTTCTCCCTATTCCTGTTCATTTTCCGCAGAAATTGCAAACTGCGCCAAACAGGAGTTTAAAGGCACTGACTCTCCAAGTGGGGAGAGTGTTAGTAAAGCGTCTGGAATGTTGCACCCGAGTACCGGGGGATGAAAACTGAGACACCTTTGAACATGTTTCCCGATCACACGGGGAATCATACTCTGGGTTCCACATGCATGTTCTAGCTGAAGGAAGAATCCCTTAAACCTGGAGAGTTGAGACCCATGGAATGGGTACCATGCAATATGAATTCAAAGGGTCTGCATTTGCTCACCGAACCTCACCAATTCTATCACTGCTGCTTTTTTGTCACTGTACACACGCTTGATTCTCTTTCGGAGAAATATAAATCCATAGGTTTTAAGATTCTTACTAGTCAGGTATATTCTTAGGTGTTTAATATGGGGTGTTGAGTCCACTTCGTTGAGCAAGGAGTAGCTCTTGTCTATTACATATTTGGCTTATGGAACTGTATCTGTGCTAATTTCAATCTCTGGTTTTATGCAGCACCCCAACTCACCATTCCCCTTAAGCAAGCATAAGTTGGTTTTCTACATTTGAGACCCTGTTCTGTTTTGTAATTCAGTTCCTGTGTAGCCAAGTTTACATTCCGTGTATTAGTGATACCTTATGATGTTTCTTTTTCTGTGTGACTTATTTCACTTAGAATCATCGTACCTGAATCCACTCATTATGCTGCTACTGGCCTGATGACATAGATTTCATTGCTGAGTGATATTGCATTGTACGTAAGTACCACAACTTCTTTATCCATTTTTCGCTTTCTGCGATATTGAACTTGTACCGTATATGAGGTTCTTGTAAACAGAGCCGTCCCAAACTTTGGGGTGGCTGTGTCTTTTTGATTTTAATTTCCCTAAGCTATAGGACCATAAGTGGAAGTGCCCTAGGCTCTGTTGCTTTGTTTTTTAGATGTTTCAGGAAACACCATACACTTCTCCAGAGTGGCTTTTGGCAATTTACATCGCACCCATCAGCATAACAAGGCTCCCAGTTCTCATTGGCCTGTCCTGACTCTCTGGATTAAACACTTTTTTCAGATGGCCCTTTTGACCAGGGGGCAGTGAGACTTCATTGTAGTGCAGATTTCCTTTGCAAGCTTGCTTGGTTGGCCAAAAAGTGCGTATGCGTTTTTTCCTGAATATATTCAGGAAAAAACGCATACGCCCTTTTTGGCCAAGTGCATCATTGTGGACGTTCTGCCTCTTTTCCTATGCTTTACATGCAATTCCAGTCTACCTCCTGAAATCGGTTTCCTGCAATTCTGCCCCGCTTTCAAGTCCTCTTGGCAGCCTTACTTCAATATATTTTTGGATGATAGCTATCATTTATAACTCTGCAGGTTTGTGAATTACAGGGCCCCTGAGCTCCATTCTTCAACTCGCTTTCTTGTGAGCTGGCCGCAACACCGCAGGATTGCTTCAGGCCCTAGTGTGGTTCCAGCATGGCTCGCTGAGCCTTTGGTTAATTCCTCTTCTTGGTGGGAAATGAGAGTTAAATTCGCCCGTCCAGACTCCTCCAGCTAGTCTCTCATTGGTTCTCCCTATTCCTGTTCATTTTCCGCAGAAATTGCAAACTGGGCCAAACAGGAGGTTAAAGGCACTGACTCTCCAAGTGGGGAGAGTGTTAGTAAAGCGTCTGGAATGTTGCACCCGAGTACCGGGGGATGAAAACTGAGACACCTTTGAACATGTTTCCCGATCACACGGGGAATCATACTCTGGGTTCCACATGCATGTTCTAGCTGAAGGAAGAATCCCTTAAACCTGGAGAGTTGATACCCATGGAATGGGTACCATGCAATATGAATTCAAAGGGTCTGCATTTGCTCACCGAACCTCACCAATTCTATCACTGCTGCTTTTTTGTCGCTGTACAAACGCTTGATTCTCTTTCGGAGAAATATAAATCCATAGGTTTTAAGATTCTTACTAGTCAGGTATATTCTTAGGCGTTTAATATGGGGTGTTGAGTCCACTTCGTTGAGCAAGGAGTAGCTCTTGTCTATTACATATTTGGCTTATGGAACTGTATCTGTGCTAATTTCAATCTCTGGTTTTATGCAGCACCCCAACTCACCATTCCCCTTAAGCAAGCATAAGTTGGTTTTCTACATTTGAGACCCTGTTCTGTTTTGTAATTCAGTTCCTGTGTAGCCAAGTTTACATTCCGTGTATTAGTGATACCTTATGATGTTTCTTTTTCTGTGTGACTTATTTCACTTAGAATCATCGTACCTGAATCCACTCATTATGCTGCTACTGGCCTGATGACATAGATTTCATTGCTGAGTGATATTGCATTGTACGTAAGTACCACAACTTCTTTATCCATTTTTCGCTTTCTGCGATATTGAACTTGTACCGTATATGAGGTTCTTGTAAACAGAGCCGTCCCAAACTTTGGGGTGGCTGTGTCTTTTTGATTTTAATTTCCCTAAGCTATAGGACCATAAGTGGAAGTGCCCTAGGCTCTGTTGCTTTGTTTTTTAGATGTTTCAGGAAACACCATACACTTCTCCAGAGTGGCTTTTGGCAATTTACATCGCACCCATCAGCATAACAAGGCTCCCAGTTCTCATTGGCCTGTCCTGACTCTCTGGATTAAACACTTTTTTCAGATGGCCCTTTTGACCAGGGGGCAGTGAGACTTCATTGTAGTGCAGATTTCCTTTGCAAGCTTGCTTGGTTGGCCAAAAAGTGCGTATGCGTTTTTTCCTGAATATATTCAGGAAAAAACGCATACGCCCTTTTTGGCCAAGTGCATCATTGTGGACGTTCTGCCTCTTTTCCTATGCTTTACATGCAATTCCAGTCTACCTCCTGAAATCGGTTTCCTGCAATTCTGCCCCGCTTTCAAGTCCTCTTGGCAGCCTTACTTCAATATATTTTTGGATGATAGCTATCATTTATAACTCTGCAGGTTTGTGAATTACAGGGCCCCTGAGCTCCATTCTTCAACTCGCTTTCTTGTGAGCTGGCCGCAACACCGCAGGATTGCTTCAGGCCCTAGTGTGGTTCCAGCATGGCTCGCTGAGCCTTTGGTTAATTCCTCTTCTTGGTGGGAAATGAGAGTTAAATTCGCCCGTCCAGACTCCTCCAGCTAGTCTCTCATTGGTTCTCCCTATTCCTGTTCATTTTCCGCAGAAATTGCAAACTGGGCCAAACAGGAGGTTAAAGGCACTGACTCTCCAAGTGGGGAGAGTGTTAGTAAAGCGTCTGGAATGTTGCACCCGAGTACCGGGGGATGAAAACTGAGACACCTTTGAACATGTTTCCCGATCACACGGGGAATCATACTCTGGGTTCCACATGCATGTTCTAGCTGAAGGAAGAATCCCTTAAACCTGGAGAGTTGATACCCATGGAATGGGTACCATGCAATATGAATTCAACGGGTCTGCATTTGCTCACCGAACCTCACCAATTCTATCACTGCTGCTTTTTTGTCGCTGTACAAACGCTTGATTCTCTTTCGGAGAAATATAAATCCATAGGTTTTAAGATTCTTACTAGTCAGGTATATTCTTAGGCGTTTAATATGGGGTGTTGAGTCCACTTCGTTGAGCAAGGAGTAGCTCTTGTCTATTACATATTTGGCTTATGGAACTGTATCTGTGCTAATTTCAATCTCTGGTTTTATGCAGCACCCCAACTCACCATTCCCCTTAAGCAAGCATAAGTTGGTTTTCTACATTTGAGACCCTGTTCTGTTTTGTAATTCAGTTCCTGTGTAGCCAAGTTTACATTCCGTGTATTAGTGATACCTTATGATGTTTCTTTTTCTGTGTGACTTATTTCACTTAGAATCATCGTACCTGAATCCACTCATTATGCTGCTACTGGCCTGATGACATAGATTTCATTGCTGAGTGATATTGCATTGTACGTAAGTACCACAACTTCTTTATCCATTTTTCGCTTTCTGCGATATTGAACTTGTACTGTATACGAGGTTCTTGTAAAGAGAGCCGTCCCAAACTTTGGGGTGGCTGTGTCTGTTTGATTTTAATTTCCCTAAGCTATAGGACCATAAGTGGAAGTGCCCTAGGCTCACACCATACACTTCTCCAGAGTGGCTGTTGGCAATTTACATCCCGCCCATCAGCATAAGAAGGCTCCCAGTTCTCCATGGCCTGTGCTGCCTTTCTGGATTTTACACTTTTTTCAGTTGGCCCTTTTGACCGGGGGGCAGTGAGACTTCATTGTAGTGCAGATTTCCTTTGCAAGCCTGCTTGGTTGGCCAAAAACGGCGTATGCGTTTTTTCCTGAATATATTCAGGAATAAACGCATACGCACTTTTGGGCCAAGTGCATCATTGTGGACGTTCTGCCTCTTTTCCTATGCTTTACATGCAATTCCAGTCTACCTCCTGAAATCGGTTTCCTGCAATTCTGCCCCGCTTTCAAGTCCTCTTGGCAGCCTTACTTCAATATGTGTTTGGACGATAGCTGTCATTTATAACTCTGCAGGTTTGTGAATTACAGTGCCCCTGATCTCCTTTCTTCAATTCGCTTTCTTGTGAGCTGGCCGCAACAGCGCAGGATTGCTTCAGGCCCTAGTGTGGTTCCGGCATGGCTCGCTGAGCTTTTGGTTAATTCCTCTTCCTGGTGGGAAATGAGAGTTAAATTTGCCCGTCCAGACAACTCCAGTTAGTCTCCCATTGGTTCTCCGTATTCCTGTTCATTTTCCGCAGAATTTGCAAACTGGGCCAAACAGGAGGTTAAAGGCACTGACTCTCCAAGTGGGGAGAGTGTTAGGAAAGCGTCTGGAATGTTGCACCCAAGTACCAGGGGACGAAAACTGAGACACATTTGAACACGTTTCCCGATCACACGGTGGATCATACTCTGGGTTCCACATGCATGTTTTAGCTGAAGGAAGAATCCCTTAAACCTGGACAGTTGAGACCCATGGAATGGGTACCATGCAATATGACTTCAAAGGGTCTGCATTTGCTCACCGAACCTCACCAATCCTATCACTGCTGCGTTTATGCCGCTGTACACACGCTTGATTCTCTTTCGGAGACATATAAATCCATAGGTTTTAAGATACTTACTTGTCAGGTATATTCTTAGGCGTTTAATATGGGGTGTTGAGTCCACTTCGTTGAGCAAGGAGTAGCTCTTGTCTATTACATATTTGGCTTATTGAAAGGTATCTGTGTTAATTTCAATCTCTGGTTTTATGCAGCACCCCAACTCACCTTTCCCCTTAAGCAAGCATAAGTTGGTTTTCCACATTTGAGACCCTATTCTGTTTTGTAATTCAGTTCCTGTGTAGCCAAGTTTACATTCCGTGTATTAGTGATATCTTATGATGTTTCTTTTTCTGTGTGACTTATTTCACTTAGAATCATCGTACCTGAATCCACTCATTATGCTGCTAGTGGCCTGATGACATAGATTTCATTGCTGAGTGATATTGCATTGTATGTAAGTACCTCAACTTCTTTATCCATTTTTCACTTTCTGCGATATTGAACTTGTACCATAAATGCGGTTCTTGTAAACAGAGCCGTCCCAAACTTTGTGGTGGCTTTGTCTTTTTGATTTTAATTTCCCTAATCTATAGGACCATAAGTGGAAGTGCACTAGGCTCTGTTGCTTTGTTTTTTAGACGTTTCAGGAAACACCATACACTTCTCCAGAGTGGCTGTTTGCAATTTACATCCCGCCCATCAACATAAGAACGCTTCCAGTTCTCCATGGCCTGTCCTGCCTTTCTGAATTTTTCACTTTTTTCAGATGGCCCTTTTGACCGGGGGGCAGTGAGACTTCATTGTAGTGCAGATTTCCTTTGCAAGCTTGCTTGGTTGGCCAAAAAGGGCGTATGCGTTTTTTCCTGAATATATTCAGGAAAAAACGCATACGCCCTTTTTGGCCAAGTGCATCATTGTGGACGTTCTGCCTCTCTTCCTATGCTTTACATGCAATTCCAGTCTACCTCCTGAAATCGGGTTCCTGCAATTCTGCCCCGCTTTCAAGTCCTCTTGGCAGCCTTACTTCAATATATTTTTGGACGATAGCTGTCATTTATCACTCTGGAGGTTTGTGAATTACAGGGCTCCTGAGCTCTTTTCTTCAACTCGCTTTCTTGTGAGCTGGCCGCAACACCGCAGGATTGCTTCAGGCCCTAGTGTGGTTCCGGCATGCCTCGCTGAGCCTTTGGTTAATTCCTCTTCCTGGTGGGAAATGAGAGTTAAATTTGCCCGTCCAGACACCTCCAGCTAGTCTCTCATTGGTTCTCCCTATTCCTGTTCATTCTCCCCAGAAATTGCAAACTGGGCCAAACAGGAGGTTAAAGGCACTGACTCTCCAAGTGGGGAGAGTGTTAGTAAAGCGTCTGGAATGTTGCACCCGAGTACCAGGGGACGAAAACTGAGACACATTTGAACACGTTTCCCGATCACACGGTGGATCATACTCTGGATTCCACATGCATATTTTAACTGAAGGAAGAATCCCTTAAACCTGGAGAGTTCAGACCCATGGAATGGGTACCATGCAATATGACTTCAAAGGGTCTGCATTTGCTCACCGAACCTCACCAATCCTATCACTGCTGCGTTTGTGCCGCTGTACACACGCTTGATTCTCTTTCAGAGACATATAAATCCATAGGTGTTAAGATTCTTACTAGTCAAGTATATTCTTAGGCGTTTAATATGGGGTGTTGAGTCCACTTCGTTGAGCAAGGAGTAGCTCTTGTCTATTACATATTTGGCTTATTGAAAGGTATCTGTGTTAATTTCAATCTCTGGTTTTATGCAGCACCCCAACTCACCTTTCCCCTTAAGCAAGCATAAGTTGGTTTTCCACATTTGAGACCCTATTCTGTTTTGTAATTCAGTTCCTGTGTAGCCAAGTTTACATTCCGTGTATTAGTGATATCTTATGATGTTTCTTTTTCTGTGTGACTTATTTCACTTAGAATCATCGTACCTGAATCCACTCATTATGCTGCTAGTGGCCTGATGACATAGATTTCATTGCTGAGTGATATTGCATTGTACGTATGTACCACAACTTCTTTATCCATTTTTCGCTTTCTGCGATATTGAACTTGTACCGTAAACGAGGTTCTTGTAAACAGAGCCGTCCCAAACTTTGGGGTGGCTGTGTCTTTTTGATTTTAATTTCCCTAATCTATAGGACCATAAGGGGAAGTGCACTAGGCTCTGTTGCTTTGTTTTTTCGACGTTTCAGGAAACACCATACACTTCTCCAGAGTGGCTGTTGGCAATTTACATCCCGCCCATCAACATAAGAACGCTTCCAGTTCTCCATGGCCTGTCCTGCCTTTCTGGATTTTTCACTTTTTTCAGATGGCCCTTTTGACCGGGGGGCAGTGAGACTTCATTGTAGTGCAGATTTCCTTTGCAAGCTTGCTTGGTTGGCCAAAAAGGGCGTATGCGTTTTTTCCTGAATATATTCAGGAAAAAACGCATACGCCCTTTTTGGCCAAGTGCATCATTGTGGACGTTCTGCCTCTTTTCCTATGCTTTACATGCAATTCCAGTCTACCTCCTGAAATCGGTTTCCTGCAATTCTGCCCCGCTTTCAAGTCCTCTTGGCAGCCTTACTTCAATATATTTTTGGACGATAGCTGTCATTTATAACTCTGCAGGTTTGTGAATTACAGTGCCCCTGAGCTCCTTTCTTCAACTCGCTTTCTTGTGAGCTGGCCGCAACACCGCAGGATTGCTTCAGGCCCTAGTGTGGTTCCGGCATGGCACGCTGAGCCTTTGGTTAATTCCTCTTCCTGGTGGGAAATGAGAGTTAAATTTGCCCGTCCTGACACCTCCAGCTAGTCTCTCATTGGTTCTCCCTATTCCTGTTCATTTTCCGCAGAAATTGCAAACTGGGCCAAACAGGAGGTTAAAGGCACTGACTCTCCAAGTGGGGAGAGTGTTAGTAAAGCGTCTGGAATGTTGCACCCGAGTACAAGGGATCGAAAACTGAGACACATTTGAACACGTTTCCCGATCACACGTTGGATCATACTCTGGGTTCCACATGCATGTTTTAGCTGAAGGAAGAATCCCTTAAACCTGGAGAGTTGAGACCCATGGAATGGGTACCATGCAATATGACTTCAAAGGGTCTGCATTTGCTCACCAAACTTCACCAATCCTATCACTGCTGCGTTTATGCCGCTGTACACATGCTTGATTCTCTTTCGGAGACATATAAATCCATAGGTTTTAAGATTCTTACTAGTCAGGTATATTCTTAGGTGTTTAATGTGGGGTGTTGAGTCCACTTCGTTGAGCAAGCAGTAGCTCTTGTCTATTACATATTTGGCTTATTGAAAGGTATCTGTGTTAATTTCAATCTCTGGTTTTATGCAGCACCCCAACTCACCTTTCAGCTTAAGCAAGCATAAGTTGGTTTTCTACATTTGAGACCCTACTCTGGTTTGTAATTCAGTTCCTGTGTAGCCAAGTTTACATTCCGTGTATTAGTGATACCTTATGATGTTTCTTTTTCTGTGTAACTTATTTCACTTAGAATCATCGTACCTGAATCCACTCATTATGCTGCTACTGGCCTGATGACATAGATTTCATTGCTGAGTGATATTGCATTGTACGTAAGTACCACAACTTCTTTATCCATTTTTCGCTTTCTGCGATATTGAACTTATACCGTAAACGAGGTTCTTGTAAACAGAGCCATCCTAAACTTTGGGGTGGCTGTGTCTTTTTGATTTTAGTTTCCCTAAGCTATAGGACCATAAGTGGAAGTGTCCTAGGCTCTGTTGCTTTGTTTTTTAGATGTTTCAGGAAACACCATACACTTCTCCAGAGTGGCTGTTGGCAATTTACATCCCGCCCATCAGCATAAGAAGGCTCCCAGTTCTCCATGGCCTGTCCTGCCTTTCTGGATTTTACACTTTTTTCAGATGGCCCTTTTGACCGGGGGGGGGCAGTGAGACTTCATTGTAGTGCAGATTTCCATTGCAAGCTTGCTTGGTTGGCCAAAAAGGACGTATGCGTTTTTTCCTGAATATATTCAGGAAAAAACGCATACGTCCTTTTTGGCCAAGTGCATCATTGTGGACGTTCTGCCTCTTTTCCTATGCTTTACATGCAATTCCAGTCTACCTCCTGAAATCGGTTTCCTGCAATTCAGCCCCGCTTTCAAGTCCTCTTGGCAGCCTTACTTCAATATATTTTTGGACGATAGCTGTCATTTATAACTCTGCAGGTTTGTGAATTACAGGGCCCCTAAGCTCCTTTCTTCAACTCGCTTTCTTGTGAGCTGGCCGCAACACCGCAGGATTGCTTCAGGCCCTACTGTGGTTCCGGCATGGCACGTTGAGCCTTTGGTTAATTCCTCTTCCTGGTGGGAAATGGGAGTTAAATTTGCCTGTCCAGACACCTCCAGCTAGTCTCTCATTGGTTCTCCCTATTCCTGTTCCTTTTCCACAGAAATTGCAAACTGGGCCAAACAGGAGGTTAAAGGCACTGACTCTCCAAGTGGGGAGAGTGTTAGGAAAGCTTCTGGAATGTTGCACCCGAATACCAGGGGACGAAAACTGAGACACATTTGAACACATTTCCCGATCACACGGTGGATCATACTCTGGGTTCCACATGCATGTTTTAGCTGAAGGAAGAATCCCTTAAACCTGGAGAGTTGAGACACATGGAATGGGTACCATGCAATATGACTTCAAAGGGTCTGCATTTGCTCACCAATCCTCACCAATCAGATCACTGCTGCATTTATGTCGCTGTACACACGCTGGATTCTCTTTTGGAGACATATAAATCCATAGGTTTTAAGATTCTTACTAGTCAGGTATATTCTTAGGCGTTTAATATGGGGTGTTGAGTCCACTTCGTTGAGCAAGGAGTAGCTCTTGTCTATTACATATTTGGCTTATTGAAAGGTATCTGTGTTAATTTCAATCTCTGGTTTTATGCAGCACCCCAACTCACCTTTCAGCTTAAGCAAGCATAAGTCGGTTTTCTACATTTGAGACCCTACTCTGGTTTGTAATTCAGTTCCTGTGTAGCCAAGTTTACATTCCGTGTATTAGTGATACCTTATGATGTTTCTTTTTCTGTGTAACTTATTTCACTTAGAATCATCGTACCTGAATCCACTCATTATGCTGCTACTGGCCTGATGACATAGATTTCATTGCTGAGTGATATTGCATTGTACGTAAGTACCACAACTTCTTTATCCATTTTTCGCTTTCTGCGATATTGAACTTGTACCGTAAACGAGGTTCTTGTAAACAGAGCCGTCCTAAACTTTGGGGTGGCTGTGTCTTTTTGATTTTAGTTTCCCTAAGCTATAGGACCATAAGTGGAAGTGTCCTAGGCTCTGTTGCTTTGTTTTTTAGATGTTTCAGGAAACACCATACACTTCTCCAGAGTGGCTGTTGGCAATTTACATCCCGCCCATCAGCATAAGAAGGCTCCCAGTTCTCCATGGCCTGTCCTGCCTTTCTGGATTTTACACTTTTTTCAGATGGCCCTTTTGACCGCGGGGGGCAGTGAGACTTCATTGTAGTGCAGATTTCCATTGCAAGCTTGCTTGGTTGGCCAAAAAGGGCGTATGCGTTTTTTCCTGAATATATTCAGGAAAAAACGCATACGTCCTTTTTGGCCAAGTGCATCATTGTGGACGTTCTGCCTCTTTTCCTATGCTTTACATGCAATTCCAGTCTACCTCCTGAAATCGGTTTCCTGCAATTCAGCCCCGATTTCAAGTCCTCTTGGCAGCCTTACTTCAATATATTTTTGGACGATAGCTGTCATTTATAACTCTGAAGGTTTGTGAAATACAGTGCCCCTGAGTTCCTTTCTTCAACTCGCTTTCTTGTGAGCTGGCCGCAACACCGCAGGATTGCTTCAGGCCCTAGTGTGGTTCTGGCATGTCACGCTGAGCCTTTGGTTAATTCCTCTTCCTGGTGGGAAATGAGAGTTAAATTTGCCCATCCAGACACCTCCAGCTAGTCTCTCATTGGTTCTCCTTATTCCTGTTCATCTTACGCAGAAATTGCAAACTGGGCCAAACAGGACGTTAAAGGCACTGACTCTCCAAGTGGGGAGATTGTTAGTAAAGCGTCTGGAATGTTGCACCCGAGTACCAGGGGACGAAAACTGAGACACATTTGAACACGTTTCCCGATCGCACGGTGGATCATACTCTGGGTTCCACATGCATGTTTTAGCTGAAGGAAGAATCTCTTAAACCTGTAGAGTTGAGAACCATGCAATGGGTACCATGCAATATGACTTCAAAGGGTCTGCATTTGCTCACCGAACCTCACCAATCCTATCACTGCTCCGTTTATGCCGCTCTACACACGCTGGATTCTCTTTCAGAGACTTATAAATCCATAGGTTTTAAGATTCTTACTAGTCAGGTATATTCTTAGACGTTTAATATGGGGTGTTGAGTCCACTTCGTTGAGCAAGCAGTAGCTCTTGTCTATTACATATTTGGCTTATGGAAAGGTATCTGTGCTAATTTCAATCTCTGGTTTTATGCAGCACCCCAACTCACCTTTCCCCTTAAGCAAGCATAAGTTGGTTTTCTACATTTGAGACCCTATTCTGTTTTGTAATTCAGTTCCTGTGTAGCCAAGTTTACATTCCGTGTATTAGTGATATCTTATGATGTTTCTTTTTCTGTGTGACTTATTTCACTTAGAATCATCGTACCTGAATCCACTCATTATGCTGCTACTGGCCTGATGACATAGATTTCATTGCTGAGTGATACTGCATTGTTCGTAAGTACCACAACTTCTTTATCCATTTTTCGCTTTCTGCGATATTGAACTTGTACCGTAAACGAGGTTCTTGTAAACAGAGCCGTCCCAAACTTTGGGGTGGCTGTGTCTTTTTGATTTTAATTTCCCTAATCTATAGGACCATAAGTGGAAGTGCCCTAGGCTCTGTTGCTTTGTTTTTTAGATGCTTCAGGAAACACCGTACACTTCTCCAGAGTGGCTGTTGGCAATTTACATCCCGCCCATCAGCATAACAAGGCTCCCAGTTCTCCATGGCCTGTCCTGCCTTTCTGGATTTTACACTTTTTTCAGATCGCCCTTTTGACCTGGGGGCAGTGAGACTTCGTTGTAGTGCAGATTTCCATTGCAAGCTTGCTTGGTTGGCCAAAAAGCGCGTATGCGTTTTTTCCTGAATATATTCAGGAAAAAACGCATACGCCCTTTTTGGCCAAGTGCATCATTGTGGACGTTCTGCCTCTTTTCCTATGCTTTACATGCAATTCCAGTCTACCTCCTGAAATCGGTTTCCTGCAATTCTGCCCCGCTTTCAAGTCCTCTTGGCAGCCTTACTTCAATATATTTTTGGACGATAGCTGTCATTTATAACTCTGCAGGTTTGTGAATTACAGTGCCCCTGAGCTCCTTTCTTCAACTCGCTTTCTTGTGAGCTGGTCGCAACACCGCAGGATTGCTTCAGGCCCTAGTGTGGTTCCGGCATGGCACGCTGAGCCTTTGGTTAATTCCTCTTCCTGGTGGGAAATGAGAGTTAAATTTGCCCGTCCAGACACCTCCAGCTAGTCTCTCATTGGTTCTCCCTATTCCTGTTCATTTTCCGCAGAAATTGCAAACTGGGCCAAACAGGAGGTTAAAGGCACTGACTCTCCAAGTGGGGAGAGTGTTAGTAAAGCGTCTGGAATGTTGCACCCGAGTACCAGGGGACGAAAACTGAGACACATTTCAACACGTTTCCCGATCACACGGTGGATCATACTCTGGGTTCCACATGCATGTTTTAGCTGAAGGAAGAATCCCTTAAACCTGGAAAGTTGAGACCCATGGAATGGGTACCATGCAATATGACTTCAAAGGGTCTGCATTTGCTCACCGCAGCTCACCAATCCGATCACTGCTGCATTTATGCCTCTGTACACACGCTTGATTCTCTTTCGGAGACATATAAATCCATAGGTTTTTAGATTCTTACTAGTCAGGTATATTCTTAGGCGTTTAAGATGGGGTGTTGAGTTCACTTCGTTGAGCAAGGAGTAGCTCTTGTGTATTACATATTTGGCTTATGGAAAGGTATCTGTGCTAATTTCAACCTCTGGTTTTATGCAGCACCCCAACTCACCTTTCCCCTTAAGCAAGCATAAGTTGGTTTTCTACATTTGAGACCCTATTCTGTTTTGTAATTCAGTTCCTGTGTAGCCAAGTTTACATTCCGTGTATTAGTGATACCTTATGATGTTTCTTTTTCTGTGTTACTTCTTTCACTTAGAATCATCGTACCTGAATCCACTCATTATGCTGCTACTGGCCTGATGACATAGATTTCTTTGCTGAGTGATATTGCGTTGTACGTAAGTACCACAACTTCTTTATCCATTTTTCGCTTTCTGCGATATTGAACTTGTACCGTAAACGAGGTACTTGTAAACAGAGCCGTCCCAAACTTTGGGGTGGCTGTGTCTTTTTGATTTTAATTTCCCTAAGCTATAGGACCATAAGTGGAAGTGCCCTAGGCTCTGTTGCTTTGTTTTTTAGATGTTTCAGGAAACACCATACACTTCTCCAGAGTGGCTTTTGGCAATTTACATCGCACCCATCAGCATAACAATTCTCCCAGTTCTCATTGGCCTGTCCTGCCTCTCTGGATTATATACTTCTTTCAGATGGCCCTTTTGACCGGGGGGCAGTGAGACTTCATTGCAGTGCAGATTTCCTTTGCAAGCTTGCTTGGTTGGTCAAAAAGGGCGTATGCGTTTTTTCCTGAATATATTCAGGAAAAAACGCATACGCCCTTTTTGGCCAAGTGCATCATTGTGGACGTTCTGCCTCTTTTCCTATGCTTTACATGCAATTCCAGTCTACCTCCTGAAATCGGTTTCCTGCAATTCTGCCTCGCTTTCAAGTCCTCTTGGCAGGCTTACTTCAATATGTTTTTGGATGATAGCTGTCATTTATAACTCTGCAGGTTTGTGAATTACAGGGCCCTGGAGCTCCTTTCTTCAACTCGTTTTCTTGTGAGCTGGCCGCAACACCGCAGGATTGCTTCAGGCCCTAGTGTCGTTCCGGTATGGCACGCTGAGCCTTTGGTTAATTCCTCTTCCTGGTGGGAAATGAGAGTTAAATTTGCCCGTCCAGACACCTCCAGCTAGTCTCTCATTGGTTCTCCCTATTCCTGTTCATTTTCCGCAGAAATTGCAAACTGGGCCAAACAGGAGTTTAAAGGCACTGACTCTCCAAGTGGGGAGAGTGTTAGTAAAGCGTCTGGAATGTTGCACCCGAGTACCAGGGGACGAAAACTGAGACACATTTGAACACGTTTCCCGATCACACGGTGGATCATACTCTGGGTTCCACATGCATGTTTTAGCTGAAGGAAGAATCCCTTAAACCTGGAGAGTTGAGACCCTTGGAATGGGTACCATGCAATATGACTTCAAAGGGTCTGCATTTGCTCACCGAACCTCACCAATCCTATCACTGCTGCGTTTATGCCGCTGTACACACGCTTGATTCTCTTTCAGAGACATATAAATCCATAGGTTTTAAGATTCTTACTAGTCAGGTATATTCTTAGGCGTTTAATATGGGGTGTTGAGTCCACTTCGTTGAGCAAGGAGTAGCTCTTGTCTATTACATATTTGGCTTATGGAACGGTATCTGTACTAATTTCAATCTCTGGTTTTATGCAGCACCCCAACTCACCATTTCCCTTAAGCAAGCATAAGTTGGTTTTCTACATTTGAGACCCTGTTCTGTTTTGTAATTCAGTTCCTGTGTAGCCAAGTTTACATTCCGTGTATTAGTGATACCTTATGATGTTTCTTTTTCTGTGTGACTTATTTCACTTAGAATCATCGTACCTGAATCCACTCATTATGCTGCTACTGGCCTGATGACATAGATTTCATTGCTGAGTGATATTGCATTGTACGTAAGTACCACAAATTCTTTATCCATTTTTCGCTTTCTGCGATATTGAACTTGTACCGTATATGAGGTTCTTGTAAACAGAGCCGTCCCAAACTTTGGGGTGGCTGTGTCTTTTTGATTTTAATTTCCCTAAGCTATAGGACCATAAGTGGAAGTGCCCTAGGCTCTGTTGCTTTGTTTTTTAGATGTTTCAGGAAACACCATACACTTCTCCAGAGTGGCTGTTGGCAATTTACATCCTGCCCAGCAGCATAAGAAGGCTCCCAGTTCTCCATGGCCTGTCCTCTCTTTCTGGATTTTACACTTTTTTCAGATGGCCATTTTGACCGGGGGGCAGTGAGACTTCATTGTAGTGCAGATTTCCTTTGCAAGCTTGCTTGGTTGGCCAAAAAGGGCGTATGCGTTTTTTCCTGAATATATTCAGGAAAAAACTCATATGCCCTTTTTGGCCAAGTGCATCATTGTGGACGTTCTGCCTCTTTTCCTATGCTTTACATGCAATTCCAGTCTACCTCCTGAAATCGGTTTCCTGCAATTTTGCCTCGCTTTCAAGTCCTCTTGGCAGGCTTACTTCAATATATTTTTGGACGATAGCTGTCATTTATAACTCTGCAGGTTTGTGAATTACAGGGCCCCGGAGCTCCTTTCTTCAACTCGCTTTCTTGTGAGCTGGCCGCAACACCGCAGGATTGCTTCAGGCCCTAGTGTGGTTCCGGCATGGCACGCTGAGCCTTTGGTTAATTCCTCTTCCTGGTGGGAAATGAGAGTTAAATTTGCCCGTCCACACACCTCCAGCTAGTCTCTCATTGGTTCTCCCTATTCCTGTTCATTTTCCGCAGAAATTGCAAACTGCGCCAAACAGGAGTTTAAAGGCACTGACTCTCCAAGTGGGGAGAGTGTTAGTAAAGCGTCTGGAATGTTGCACCCGAGTACCGGGGGATGAAAACTGAGACACCTTTGAACATGTTTCCCGATCACACGGGGAATCATACTCTGGGTTCCACATGCATGTTCTAGCTGAAGGAAGAATCCCTTAAACCTGGAGAGTTGAGACCCATGGAATGGGTACCATGCAATATGAATTCAAAGGGTCTGCATTTGCTCACCGAACCTCACCAATTCTATCACTGCTGCTTTTTTGTCACTGTACACACGCTTGATTCTCTTTCGGAGAAATATAAATCCATAGGTTTTAAGATTCTTACTAGTCAGGTATATTCTTAGGTGTTTAATATGGGGTGTTGAGTCCACTTCGTTGAGCAAGGAGTAGCTCTTGTCTATTACATATTTGGCTTATGGAACTGTATCTGTGCTAATTTCAATCTCTGGTTTTATGCAGCACCCCAACTCACCATTCCCCTTAAGCAAGCATAAGTTGGTTTTCTACATTTGAGACCCTGTTCTGTTTTGTAATTCAGTTCCTGTGTAGCCAAGTTTACATTCCGTGTATTAGTGATACCTTATGATGTTTCTTTTTCTGTGTGACTTATTTCACTTAGAATCATCGTACCTGAATCCACTCATTATGCTGCTACTGGCCTGATGACATAGATTTCATTGCTGAGTGATATTGCATTGTACGTAAGTACCACAACTTCTTTATCCATTTTTCGCTTTCTGCGATATTGAACTTGTACCGTATATGAGGTTCTTGTAAACAGAGCCGTCCCAAACTTTGGGGTGGCTGTGTCTTTTTGATTTTAATTTCCCTAAGCTATAGGACCATAAGTGGAAGTGCCCTAGGCTCTGTTGCTTTGTTTTTTAGATGTTTCAGGAAACACCATACACTTCTCCAGAGTGGCTTTTGGCAATTTACATCGCACCCATCAGCATAACAAGGCTCCCAGTTCTCATTGGCCTGTCCTGACTCTCTGGATTAAACACTTTTTTCAGATGGCCCTTTTGACCAGGGGGCAGTGAGACTTCATTGTAGTGCAGATTTCCTTTGCAAGCTTGCTTGGTTGGCCAAAAAGTGCGTATGCGTTTTTTCCTGAATATATTCAGGAAAAAACGCATACGCCCTTTTTGGCCAAGTGCATCATTGTGGACGTTCTGCCTCTTTTCCTATGCTTTACATGCAATTCCAGTCTACCTCCTGAAATCGGTTTCCTGCAATTCTGCCCCGCTTTCAAGTCCTCTTGGCAGCCTTACTTCAATATATTTTTGGATGATAGCTATCATTTATAACTCTGCAGGTTTGTGAATTACAGGGCCCCTGAGCTCCATTCTTCAACTCGCTTTCTTGTGAGCTGGCCGCAACACCGCAGGATTGCTTCAGGCCCTAGTGTGGTTCCAGCATGGCTCGCTGAGCCTTTGGTTAATTCCTCTTCTTGGTGGGAAATGAGAGTTAAATTCGCCCGTCCAGACTCCTCCAGCTAGTCTCTCATTGGTTCTCCCTATTCCTGTTCATTTTCCGCAGAAATTGCAAACTGGGCCAAACAGGAGGTTAAAGGCACTGACTCTCCAAGTGGGGAGAGTGTTAGTAAAGCGTCTGGAATGTTGCACCCGAGTACCGGGGGATGAAAACTGAGACACCTTTGAACATGTTTCCCGATCACACGGGGAATCATACTCTGGGTTCCACATGCATGTTCTAGCTGAAGGAAGAATCCCTTAAACCTGGAGAGTTGATACCCATGGAATGGGTACCATGCAATATGAATTCAAAGGGTCTGCATTTGCTCACCGAACCTCACCAATTCTATCACTGCTGCTTTTTTGTCGCTGTACAAACGCTTGATTCTCTTTCGGAGAAATATAAATCCATAGGTTTTAAGATTCTTACTAGTCAGGTATATTCTTAGGCGTTTAATATGGGGTGTTGAGTCCACTTCGTTGAGCAAGGAGTAGCTCTTGTCTATTACATATTTGGCTTATGGAACTGTATCTGTGCTAATTTCAATCTCTGGTTTTATGCAGCACCCCAACTCACCATTCCCCTTAAGCAAGCATAAGTTGGTTTTCTACATTTGAGACCCTGTTCTGTTTTGTAATTCAGTTCCTGTGTAGCCAAGTTTACATTCCGTGTATTAGTGATACCTTATGATGTTTCTTTTTCTGTGTGACTTATTTCACTTAGAATCATCGTACCTGAATCCACTCATTATGCTGCTACTGGCCTGATGACATAGATTTCATTGCTGAGTGATATTGCATTGTACGTAAGTACCACAACTTCTTTATCCATTTTTCGCTTTCTGCGATATTGAACTTGTACCGTATATGAGGTTCTTGTAAACAGAGCCGTCCCAAACTTTGGGGTGGCTGTGTCTTTTTGATTTTAATTTCCCTAAGCTATAGGACCATAAGTGGAAGTGCCCTAGGCTCTGTTGCTTTGTTTTTTAGATGTTTCAGGAAACACCATACACTTCTCCAGAGTGGCTTTTGGCAATTTACATCGCACCCATCAGCATAACAAGGCTCCCAGTTCTCATTGGCCTGTCCTGACTCTCTGGATTAAACACTTTTTTCAGATGGCCCTTTTGACCAGGGGGCAGTGAGACTTCATTGTAGTGCAGATTTCCTTTGCAAGCTTGCTTGGTTGGCCAAAAAGTGCGTATGCGTTTTTTCCTGAATATATTCAGGAAAAAACGCATACGCCCTTTTTGGCCAAGTGCATCATTGTGGACGTTCTGCCTCTTTTCCTATGCTTTACATGCAATTCCAGTCTACCTCCTGAAATCGGTTTCCTGCAATTCTGCCCCGCTTTCAAGTCCTCTTGGCAGCCTTACTTCAATATATTTTTGGATGATAGCTATCATTTATAACTCTGCAGGTTTGTGAATTACAGGGCCCCTGAGCTCCATTCTTCAACTCGCTTTCTTGTGAGCTGGCCGCAACACCGCAGGATTGCTTCAGGCCCTAGTGTGGTTCCAGCATGGCTCGCTGAGCCTTTGGTTAATTCCTCTTCTTGGTGGGAAATGAGAGTTAAATTCGCCCGTCCAGACTCCTCCAGCTAGTCTCTCATTGGTTCTCCCTATTCCTGTTCATTTTCCGCAGAAATTGCAAACTGGGCCAAACAGGAGGTTAAAGGCACTGACTCTCCAAGTGGGGAGAGTGTTAGTAAAGCGTCTGGAATGTTGCACCCGAGTACCGGGGGATGAAAACTGAGACACCTTTGAACATGTTTCCCGATCACACGGGGAATCATACTCTGGGTTCCACATGCATGTTCTAGCTGAAGGAAGAATCCCTTAAACCTGGAGAGTTGATACCCATGGAATGGGTACCATGCAATATGAATTCAACGGGTCTGCATTTGCTCACCGAACCTCACCAATTCTATCACTGCTGCTTTTTTGTCGCTGTACAAACGCTTGATTCTCTTTCGGAGAAATATAAATCCATAGGTTTTAAGATTCTTACTAGTCAGGTATATTCTTAGGCGTTTAATATGGGGTGTTGAGTCCACTTCGTTGAGCAAGGAGTAGCTCTTGTCTATTACATATTTGGCTTATGGAACTGTATCTGTGCTAATTTCAATCTCTGGTTTTATGCAGCACCCCAACTCACCATTCCCCTTAAGCAAGCATAAGTTGGTTTTCTACATTTGAGACCCTGTTCTGTTTTGTAATTCAGTTCCTGTGTAGCCAAGTTTACATTCCGTGTATTAGTGATACCTTATGATGTTTCTTTTTCTGTGTGACTTATTTCACTTAGAATCATCGTACCTGAATCCACTCATTATGCTGCTACTGGCCTGATGACATAGATTTCATTGCTGAGTGATATTGCATTGTACGTAAGTACCACAACTTCTTTATCCATTTTTCGCTTTCTGCGATATTGAACTTGTACTGTATACGAGGTTCTTGTAAAGAGAGCCGTCCCAAACTTTGGGGTGGCTGTGTCTGTTTGATTTTAATTTCCCTAAGCTATAGGACCATAAGTGGAAGTGCCCTAGGCTCACACCATACACTTCTCCAGAGTGGCTGTTGGCAATTTACATCCCGCCCATCAGCATAAGAAGGCTCCCAGTTCTCCATGGCCTGTGCTGCCTTTCTGGATTTTACACTTTTTTCAGTTGGCCCTTTTGACCGGGGGGCAGTGAGACTTCATTGTAGTGCAGATTTCCTTTGCAAGCCTGCTTGGTTGGCCAAAAACGGCGTATGCGTTTTTTCCTGAATATATTCAGGAATAAACGCATACGCACTTTTGGGCCAAGTGCATCATTGTGGACGTTCTGCCTCTTTTCCTATGCTTTACATGCAATTCCAGTCTACCTCCTGAAATCGGTTTCCTGCAATTCTGCCCCGCTTTCAAGTCCTCTTGGCAGCCTTACTTCAATATGTGTTTGGACGATAGCTGTCATTTATAACTCTGCAGGTTTGTGAATTACAGTGCCCCTGATCTCCTTTCTTCAATTCGCTTTCTTGTGAGCTGGCCGCAACAGCGCAGGATTGCTTCAGGCCCTAGTGTGGTTCCGGCATGGCTCGCTGAGCTTTTGGTTAATTCCTCTTCCTGGTGGGAAATGAGAGTTAAATTTGCCCGTCCAGACAACTCCAGTTAGTCTCCCATTGGTTCTCCGTATTCCTGTTCATTTTCCGCAGAATTTGCAAACTGGGCCAAACAGGAGGTTAAAGGCACTGACTCTCCAAGTGGGGAGAGTGTTAGGAAAGCGTCTGGAATGTTGCACCCAAGTACCAGGGGACGAAAACTGAGACACATTTGAACACGTTTCCCGATCACACGGTGGATCATACTCTGGGTTCCACATGCATGTTTTAGCTGAAGGAAGAATCCCTTAAACCTGGACAGTTGAGACCCATGGAATGGGTACCATGCAATATGACTTCAAAGGGTCTGCATTTGCTCACCGAACCTCACCAATCCTATCACTGCTGCGTTTATGCCGCTGTACACACGCTTGATTCTCTTTCGGAGACATATAAATCCATAGGTTTTAAGATACTTACTTGTCAGGTATATTCTTAGGCGTTTAATATGGGGTGTTGAGTCCACTTCGTTGAGCAAGGAGTAGCTCTTGTCTATTACATATTTGGCTTATTGAAAGGTATCTGTGTTAATTTCAATCTCTGGTTTTATGCAGCACCCCAACTCACCTTTCCCCTTAAGCAAGCATAAGTTGGTTTTCCACATTTGAGACCCTATTCTGTTTTGTAATTCAGTTCCTGTGTAGCCAAGTTTACATTCCGTGTATTAGTGATATCTTATGATGTTTCTTTTTCTGTGTGACTTATTTCACTTAGAATCATCGTACCTGAATCCACTCATTATGCTGCTAGTGGCCTGATGACATAGATTTCATTGCTGAGTGATATTGCATTGTATGTAAGTACCTCAACTTCTTTATCCATTTTTCACTTTCTGCGATATTGAACTTGTACCATAAATGCGGTTCTTGTAAACAGAGCCGTCCCAAACTTTGTGGTGGCTTTGTCTTTTTGATTTTAATTTCCCTAATCTATAGGACCATAAGTGGAAGTGCACTAGGCTCTGTTGCTTTGTTTTTTAGACGTTTCAGGAAACACCATACACTTCTCCAGAGTGGCTGTTTGCAATTTACATCCCGCCCATCAACATAAGAACGCTTCCAGTTCTCCATGGCCTGTCCTGCCTTTCTGAATTTTTCACTTTTTTCAGATGGCCCTTTTGACCGGGGGGCAGTGAGACTTCATTGTAGTGCAGATTTCCTTTGCAAGCTTGCTTGGTTGGCCAAAAAGGGCGTATGCGTTTTTTCCTGAATATATTCAGGAAAAAACGCATACGCCCTTTTTGGCCAAGTGCATCATTGTGGACGTTCTGCCTCTCTTCCTATGCTTTACATGCAATTCCAGTCTACCTCCTGAAATCGGGTTCCTGCAATTCTGCCCCGCTTTCAAGTCCTCTTGGCAGCCTTACTTCAATATATTTTTGGACGATAGCTGTCATTTATCACTCTGGAGGTTTGTGAATTACAGGGCTCCTGAGCTCTTTTCTTCAACTCGCTTTCTTGTGAGCTGGCCGCAACACCGCAGGATTGCTTCAGGCCCTAGTGTGGTTCCGGCATGCCTCGCTGAGCCTTTGGTTAATTCCTCTTCCTGGTGGGAAATGAGAGTTAAATTTGCCCGTCCAGACACCTCCAGCTAGTCTCTCATTGGTTCTCCCTATTCCTGTTCATTCTCCCCAGAAATTGCAAACTGGGCCAAACAGGAGGTTAAAGGCACTGACTCTCCAAGTGGGGAGAGTGTTAGTAAAGCGTCTGGAATGTTGCACCCGAGTACCAGGGGACGAAAACTGAGACACATTTGAACACGTTTCCCGATCACACGGTGGATCATACTCTGGATTCCACATGCATATTTTAACTGAAGGAAGAATCCCTTAAACCTGGAGAGTTCAGACCCATGGAATGGGTACCATGCAATATGACTTCAAAGGGTCTGCATTTGCTCACCGAACCTCACCAATCCTATCACTGCTGCGTTTGTGCCGCTGTACACACGCTTGATTCTCTTTCAGAGACATATAAATCCATAGGTGTTAAGATTCTTACTAGTCAAGTATATTCTTAGGCGTTTAATATGGGGTGTTGAGTCCACTTCGTTGAGCAAGGAGTAGCTCTTGTCTATTACATATTTGGCTTATTGAAAGGTATCTGTGTTAATTTCAATCTCTGGTTTTATGCAGCACCCCAACTCACCTTTCCCCTTAAGCAAGCATAAGTTGGTTTTCCACATTTGAGACCCTATTCTGTTTTGTAATTCAGTTCCTGTGTAGCCAAGTTTACATTCCGTGTATTAGTGATATCTTATGATGTTTCTTTTTCTGTGTGACTTATTTCACTTAGAATCATCGTACCTGAATCCACTCATTATGCTGCTAGTGGCCTGATGACATAGATTTCATTGCTGAGTGATATTGCATTGTACGTATGTACCACAACTTCTTTATCCATTTTTCGCTTTCTGCGATATTGAACTTGTACCGTAAACGAGGTTCTTGTAAACAGAGCCGTCCCAAACTTTGGGGTGGCTGTGTCTTTTTGATTTTAATTTCCCTAATCTATAGGACCATAAGGGGAAGTGCACTAGGCTCTGTTGCTTTGTTTTTTCGACGTTTCAGGAAACACCATACACTTCTCCAGAGTGGCTGTTGGCAATTTACATCCCGCCCATCAACATAAGAACGCTTCCAGTTCTCCATGGCCTGTCCTGCCTTTCTGGATTTTTCACTTTTTTCAGATGGCCCTTTTGACCGGGGGGCAGTGAGACTTCATTGTAGTGCAGATTTCCTTTGCAAGCTTGCTTGGTTGGCCAAAAAGGGCGTATGCGTTTTTTCCTGAATATATTCAGGAAAAAACGCATACGCCCTTTTTGGCCAAGTGCATCATTGTGGACGTTCTGCCTCTTTTCCTATGCTTTACATGCAATTCCAGTCTACCTCCTGAAATCGGTTTCCTGCAATTCTGCCCCGCTTTCAAGTCCTCTTGGCAGCCTTACTTCAATATATTTTTGGACGATAGCTGTCATTTATAACTCTGCAGGTTTGTGAATTACAGTGCCCCTGAGCTCCTTTCTTCAACTCGCTTTCTTGTGAGCTGGCCGCAACACCGCAGGATTGCTTCAGGCCCTAGTGTGGTTCCGGCATGGCACGCTGAGCCTTTGGTTAATTCCTCTTCCTGGTGGGAAATGAGAGTTAAATTTGCCCGTCCTGACACCTCCAGCTAGTCTCTCATTGGTTCTCCCTATTCCTGTTCATTTTCCGCAGAAATTGCAAACTGGGCCAAACAGGAGGTTAAAGGCACTGACTCTCCAAGTGGGGAGAGTGTTAGTAAAGCGTCTGGAATGTTGCACCCGAGTACAAGGGATCGAAAACTGAGACACATTTGAACACGTTTCCCGATCACACGTTGGATCATACTCTGGGTTCCACATGCATGTTTTAGCTGAAGGAAGAATCCCTTAAACCTGGAGAGTTGAGACCCATGGAATGGGTACCATGCAATATGACTTCAAAGGGTCTGCATTTGCTCACCAAACTTCACCAATCCTATCACTGCTGCGTTTATGCCGCTGTACACATGCTTGATTCTCTTTCGGAGACATATAAATCCATAGGTTTTAAGATTCTTACTAGTCAGGTATATTCTTAGGTGTTTAATGTGGGGTGTTGAGTCCACTTCGTTGAGCAAGCAGTAGCTCTTGTCTATTACATATTTGGCTTATTGAAAGGTATCTGTGTTAATTTCAATCTCTGGTTTTATGCAGCACCCCAACTCACCTTTCAGCTTAAGCAAGCATAAGTTGGTTTTCTACATTTGAGACCCTACTCTGGTTTGTAATTCAGTTCCTGTGTAGCCAAGTTTACATTCCGTGTATTAGTGATACCTTATGATGTTTCTTTTTCTGTGTAACTTATTTCACTTAGAATCATCGTACCTGAATCCACTCATTATGCTGCTACTGGCCTGATGACATAGATTTCATTGCTGAGTGATATTGCATTGTACGTAAGTACCACAACTTCTTTATCCATTTTTCGCTTTCTGCGATATTGAACTTATACCGTAAACGAGGTTCTTGTAAACAGAGCCATCCTAAACTTTGGGGTGGCTGTGTCTTTTTGATTTTAGTTTCCCTAAGCTATAGGACCATAAGTGGAAGTGTCCTAGGCTCTGTTGCTTTGTTTTTTAGATGTTTCAGGAAACACCATACACTTCTCCAGAGTGGCTGTTGGCAATTTACATCCCGCCCATCAGCATAAGAAGGCTCCCAGTTCTCCATGGCCTGTCCTGCCTTTCTGGATTTTACACTTTTTTCAGATGGCCCTTTTGACCGGGGGGGGGCAGTGAGACTTCATTGTAGTGCAGATTTCCATTGCAAGCTTGCTTGGTTGGCCAAAAAGGACGTATGCGTTTTTTCCTGAATATATTCAGGAAAAAACGCATACGTCCTTTTTGGCCAAGTGCATCATTGTGGACGTTCTGCCTCTTTTCCTATGCTTTACATGCAATTCCAGTCTACCTCCTGAAATCGGTTTCCTGCAATTCAGCCCCGCTTTCAAGTCCTCTTGGCAGCCTTACTTCAATATATTTTTGGACGATAGCTGTCATTTATAACTCTGCAGGTTTGTGAATTACAGGGCCCCTAAGCTCCTTTCTTCAACTCGCTTTCTTGTGAGCTGGCCGCAACACCGCAGGATTGCTTCAGGCCCTACTGTGGTTCCGGCATGGCACGTTGAGCCTTTGGTTAATTCCTCTTCCTGGTGGGAAATGGGAGTTAAATTTGCCTGTCCAGACACCTCCAGCTAGTCTCTCATTGGTTCTCCCTATTCCTGTTCCTTTTCCACAGAAATTGCAAACTGGGCCAAACAGGAGGTTAAAGGCACTGACTCTCCAAGTGGGGAGAGTGTTAGGAAAGCTTCTGGAATGTTGCACCCGAATACCAGGGGACGAAAACTGAGACACATTTGAACACATTTCCCGATCACACGGTGGATCATACTCTGGGTTCCACATGCATGTTTTAGCTGAAGGAAGAATCCCTTAAACCTGGAGAGTTGAGACACATGGAATGGGTACCATGCAATATGACTTCAAAGGGTCTGCATTTGCTCACCAATCCTCACCAATCAGATCACTGCTGCATTTATGTCGCTGTACACACGCTGGATTCTCTTTTGGAGACATATAAATCCATAGGTTTTAAGATTCTTACTAGTCAGGTATATTCTTAGGCGTTTAATATGGGGTGTTGAGTCCACTTCGTTGAGCAAGGAGTAGCTCTTGTCTATTACATATTTGGCTTATTGAAAGGTATCTGTGTTAATTTCAATCTCTGGTTTTATGCAGCACCCCAACTCACCTTTCAGCTTAAGCAAGCATAAGTCGGTTTTCTACATTTGAGACCCTACTCTGGTTTGTAATTCAGTTCCTGTGTAGCCAAGTTTACATTCCGTGTATTAGTGATACCTTATGATGTTTCTTTTTCTGTGTAACTTATTTCACTTAGAATCATCGTACCTGAATCCACTCATTATGCTGCTACTGGCCTGATGACATAGATTTCATTGCTGAGTGATATTGCATTGTACGTAAGTACCACAACTTCTTTATCCATTTTTCGCTTTCTGCGATATTGAACTTGTACCGTAAACGAGGTTCTTGTAAACAGAGCCGTCCTAAACTTTGGGGTGGCTGTGTCTTTTTGATTTTAGTTTCCCTAAGCTATAGGACCATAAGTGGAAGTGTCCTAGGCTCTGTTGCTTTGTTTTTTAGATGTTTCAGGAAACACCATACACTTCTCCAGAGTGGCTGTTGGCAATTTACATCCCGCCCATCAGCATAAGAAGGCTCCCAGTTCTCCATGGCCTGTCCTGCCTTTCTGGATTTTACACTTTTTTCAGATGGCCCTTTTGACCGCGGGGGGCAGTGAGACTTCATTGTAGTGCAGATTTCCATTGCAAGCTTGCTTGGTTGGCCAAAAAGGGCGTATGCGTTTTTTCCTGAATATATTCAGGAAAAAACGCATACGTCCTTTTTGGCCAAGTGCATCATTGTGGACGTTCTGCCTCTTTTCCTATGCTTTACATGCAATTCCAGTCTACCTCCTGAAATCGGTTTCCTGCAATTCAGCCCCGATTTCAAGTCCTCTTGGCAGCCTTACTTCAATATATTTTTGGACGATAGCTGTCATTTATAACTCTGCAGGTTTGTGAATTACAGTGCCCCTAAGCTCCTTTCTTCAACTCGCTTTCTTGTGAGCTGGCCGCAACACCGCAGGATTGCTTCAGGCCCTACTGTGGTTCCGGCATGGCACGTTGAGCCTTTGGTTAATTCCTCTTCCTGGTGGGAAATGGGAGTTAAATTTGCCCGTCCAGACACCTCCAGCTAGTCTCTCATTGGTTCTCCCTATTCCTGTTCCTTTTCCACAGAAATTGCAAACTGGGCCAAACAGGAGGTTAAAGGCACTGACTCTCCAAGTGGGGAGAGTGTTAGTAAAGCATCTGGAATGTTGCACCCGAGTACCAGGGGACGAAAACTGAGACACATTTGAACACATTTCCCGATCACACGGTGGATCATACTCTGGGTTCCACATGCATGTTTTAGCTGAAGAAAGAATCCCTTAAACCTGGAGAGTTGAGACCCATGTAATGGGTACCATGCAATATGACTTCAAAGGGTCTGCATTTGCTCACCGAACCTCACCAATCCTATCACTGCTGTGTTTATGCCGCTGTATGCATGCTTGATTATCTTTTGGAGACATATAAATCCATAGGTTTTAAGATTCTTACTAGTCAGGTATATTCTTACGCGTTTAATATGGGGTGTTGAGTCCACTTCGTTGAGCAAGGAGTAGCTCTTTTCTATTACATATTTGGCTTATTGAAAGGTATCTGTGTTAATTTCAATCTCTGGTTTTATGCAGCACCCCAACTCACCTTTCCCCTTAAGCAAGCATAAGTTGGTTTTCCACATTTGAGACCCTATTCTGTTTTGTAATTCAGTTCCTGTGTAGCCAAGTTTACATTCCGTGTATTAGTGATATCTTATGATGTTTCTTTTTGTGTGTGACTTATTTCACTTAGAATCATCGTACCTGAATCCACTCATTATGCTGCTACTGGCCTGATGACATAGATTTCATTGCTGAGTGATATTGCATTGTACGTAAGTACCACAACTTCTTTATCCATTTTACGCTTTCTGTGATATTGAACTTGTACCGTAAACGAGGTTCTTGTAAACAGAGCCGTCTCAAACTTTGGGGTGGCTGTGTCTTTTGGATTTTAATTTCCCTAATCTATAGGACCATAAGTGGAAGTGCCCTAGGCTCTGTTGCTTTGTTTTTTAGATGTTTCAGGAAACACCATACACTTCTCCAGAGTGGCTGTTGGCAATTTACATCCCACCCATCAGCATAACAAGGTGCCCAGTTCTCCATGGCCTGTCCTGCCTTTCTGCATTTTACACTTTTTTTAGATGGCCGTTTTGACCTGGGGGGCAGTGAGACTTCATTGTAGTGCAGATTTCCTTTGCAAGCTTGCTTGGTTGGCCAAAAAGGGCGTATGCGTTTTTTCCTGAATATATTCAGGAATAAACGCATACGCCCTTTTTGGCCAAGTGCATCATTGTGGACGTTCTGCCTCTTTTCCTATGCTTTACATGCAATTCCAGTCTACCTCCTGAAATCGGTTTCCTGCAATTCTGCCCCGCTTTCAAGTCCTCTTGGCAGCCTTACTTCAATATATTTTTGGACGATAGCTGTCATTTATAACTCTGCAGGTTTGTGAATTACAGGGCCCCTGAGCTCCTTTCTTCAACTCGCTTTCTTGTGAGCTGGCCGCAACACCGCAGGATTGTTTCAGGCCCTACTGTGGTTCCGGCATGGCACGCTGAGCCTTTGGTTAATTCCTCTTCCTGGTGGGAAATGAGAGTTAAATTTGCCCGTCCAGACACCTCCAGCTAGTCTCTCATTGGTTCTCCCTATTCCTGTTCATTTTCCGCAGAAATTGCAAACTGGGCCAAACAGGAGGTTAAAGGCACTGACTCTCCAAGTGGGGAGAGTGTTAGCAAAAGGTCTGGAATGTTGCACCCGAGTACAAGGGGTCGAAAACTGAGACACATTTGAACACATTTCCCGATCACACGGTGGATCATACTCTGGGTTCCACATGCATGTTTTAGCTGAAGGAAGAATCCCTTAAACCTGGAGAGTAGAGACCCATGGAATGGGTACCATGCAATATGACTTCAAAGGGTCTGCATTTGCTCACCAAACTTCACCAATCCTATCACTGCTGCGTTTATGCCGCTGTACACAAGCTTGATTCTCTTTCAGAGACATATAAATCCATAGGTTTTAAGATTCTTACTAGTCAGGTATATTCATAGGTGTTTAATGTGTGGTGTTGAGTCCACTTCGTTGAGCAAGGAGTAGCTCTTGTCTATTACATATTTGGCTTATGGAAAGGTATCTGTGTTAATTTCAATCTCTGGTTTTATGCAGCACCCCAACTCACCTTTCAGCTTAAGCAAGCATAAGTCGGTTTTCTACATTTGAGACCCTACTCTGGTTTGTAATTCAGTTCCTGTGTAGCCAAGTTTACATTCCGTGTATTAGTGATACCTTATGATGTTTCTTTTTCTGTGTAACTTATTTCACTTAGAATCATCGTACCTAAATCCACTCATTATGCTGCTACTGGCCTGATGACATAGATTTCATTGCTGAGTGATATTGCATTGTACGTAAGTACCACAACTTTTTTATCCATTTTTCGCTTTCTGCGATATTGAACTTGTACCGTAAACGAGGTTCTTGTAAACAGAGCCGTCCTAAACTTTGGGGTGGCTGTGTCTTTTTGATTTTAGTTTCCCTAAGCTATAGGACCATAAGTGGAATTGTCCTAGGCTCTGTTGCTTTGTTTTTTAGATGTTTCAGGAAACACCATACACTTCTCCAGAGTGGCTGTTGGCAATTTACATCCCGCCCATCAGCATAAGAAGGCTCCCAGTTCTCCATGGCCTGTCCTGCCTTTCTGGATTTTACACTTTTTTCAGATGGCCCTTTTGACCGGGGGGGGCAGTGAGACTTCATTGTAGTGCAGATTTCCATTGCAAGCTTGCTTGGTTGGCCAAAAAGGGCGTATGCGTTTTTTCCTGAATATATTCAGGAAAAAACGCATACGTCCCTTTTGGCCAAGTGCATCATTGTGGACGTTCTGCCTCTTTTCCTATGCTTTACATGCAATTCCAGTCTACCTCCTGAAATCGGTTTCCTGCAATTCAGCCCCGCTTTCAAGTCCTCTTGGCAGCCTTACTTCAATATATTTTTGGACGATAGCTGTCATTTATAACTCTGCAGGTTTGTGAATTACAGTGCCCCTGAGCTCCTTTCTTCAACTCGCTTTCTTGTGAGCTGGCCGCAACACCGCAGGATTGCTTCAGGCCCTAGTGTGGTTCCGGCATGGCACACTGAGCCTTTGGTTAATTCCTCTTCCTGGTGGGAAATGAGAGTTAAATTTGCCCGTCCAGACACCTCCAGCTAGTCTCTCATTGGTTCTCCCTATTCCTGTTCATTTTCCGCAGAAATTGCAAACTGGACCAAACAGGAGGTTAAAGGCACTGACTCTCCAAGTGGGGAGAGTGTTAGTAAAGCGTCTGGAATGTTGCACCCGAGTACCAGGGGACGAAAACTGAGACACATTTGAACACGTTTCCCGATCACACGTTGGATCATACTCTGGGTTCCACATGCATGTTTTAGCTGAAGGAAGAATCCCTTAAACCTGGAGAGTTGAGACCCATGGAATGGGTACCATGCAATATGACTTCAAAGGGTCTGCATTTGCTCACCAAACTTCACCAATCCTATCACTGCTGCGTTTATGCCGCTGTACACACGCTTGATTCTCTTTCGGAGACATATAAATCCATAGGTTTTAAGATTCTTACTAGTCAGGTATATTCTTAGGTGTTTAATGTGGGGTGTTGAGTCCACTTCGTTGAGCAAGGAGTAGCTCTTGTCTATTACATATTTGGCTTATTTAAAGGTATCTGTGTTAATTTCAATCTCTGGTTTTATGCAGCACCCCAACTCACCTTTCAGCTTAAGCAAGCATAAGTTGGTTTTCTACATTTGAGACCCTACTCTGGTTTGTAATTCAGTTCCTGTGTAGCCAAGTTTACATTCCATGTATTAGTGATACCTTATGATGTTTCTTTTTCTGTGTAACTTATTTCACTTAGAATCATCGTACCTGAATCCACTCATTATGCTGCTACTGGCCTGATGACATAGATTTCATTGCTGAGTGATATTGCATTGTACGTAAGTACCACAACTTCTTTATCCATTTTTCGCTTTCTGCGATATTGAACTTGTACCGTAAACGAGGTTCTTGTAAACAGAGCCATCCTAAACTTTGGGGTGGCTGTGTCTTTTTGATTTTAGTTTCCCTAAGCTATAGGACCATAAGTGGAAGTGTCCTAGGCTCTGTTGCTTTGTTTTTTAGATGTTTCAGGAAACACCATACACTTCTCCAGAGTGGCTGTTGGCAATTTACATCCCGCCCATCAGCATAACAAGGCTCCCAGTTCTCCATGGCCTGTCCTGCCTTTCTGGATTTTACACTTTTTTCAGATGGCCCTTTTGACCGCGGGGGGCAGTGAGACTTCATTGTAGTGCAGATTTCCATTGCAAGCTTGCTTGGTTGGCCAAAAAGGGCGTATGCGTTTTTTCCTGAATATATTCAGGAAAAAACGCATACGTCCTTTTTGGCCAAGTGCATCATTGTGGACGTTCTGCCTCTTTTCCTATGCTTTACATGCAATTCCAGTCTACCTCCTGAAATCGGTTTCCTGCAATTCAGCCCCGATTTCAAGTCCTCTTGGCAGCCTTACTTCAATATATTTTTGGACGATAGCTGTCATTTATAACTCTGCAGGTTTGTGAATTACAGTGCCCCTAAGCTCCTTTCTTCAACTCGCTTTCTTGTGAGCTGGCCGCAACACCGCAGGATTGCTTCAGGCCCTACTGTGGTTCCGGCATGGCACGTTGAGCCTTTGGTTAATTCCTCTTCCTGGTGGGAAATTGGAGTTAAATTTGCCCATCCAGACACCTCCAGCTAGTCTCTCATTGGTTCTCCCTATTCCTGTTCCTTTTCCACAGAAATTGCAAACTGGGCCAAACAGGAGGTTAAAGGCACTGACTCTCCAAGTGGGGAGAGTGTTAGTAAAGCATCTGGAATGTTGCACCCGAGTACCAGGGGACGAAAACTGAGACACATTTGAACACATTTCCCGATCACACGGTGGATCATACTCTGGGTTCCACATGCATGTTTTAGCTGAAGGAAGAATCCCTTAAACCTGGAGAGTTGAGACCCATGTAATGGGTACCATGCAATATGACTTCAAAGGGTCTGCATTTGCTCACCGAACCTCACCAATCCTATCACTGCTGCATTTATGTCGCTGTACACACGCTTGATTCTCTTTTGGAGACATATAAATCCATAGGTTTTAAGATTCTTACTAGTCAGGTATATTCTTAGGCGTTTAATATGGGGTGTTGAGTCCACTTCGTTGAGCAAGGAGTAGCTCTTTTCTATTACATATTTGGCTTATTGAAAGGTATCTGTGTTAATTTCAATCTCTGGTTTTATGCAGCACCCCAACTCACCTTTCCCCTTAAGCAAGCATAAGTTGGTTTTCCACATTTGAGACCCTATTCTGTTTTGTAATTCAGTTCCTGTGTAGCCAAGTTTACATTCCGTGTATTAGTGATATCTTATGATGTTTCTTTTTCTGTGTGACTTATTTCATTTAGAATCATCGTACCTGAATCCACTCATTATGCTGCTACTGGCCTGATGACATAGATTTCATTGCTGAATGATATTGCATTGTACGTAAGTACCAAAACTTCTTTATCCATTTTTCGCTTTCTGCGATATTGAACTTGTACCGTAAACGAGGTTCTTGTAAACAGAGCCGTCCTAAACTTTGGAGTGGCTGTGTCTTTTTGATTTTAGTTTCCCTAAGCTATAGGACCATAAGTGGAAGTGTCCTAGGCTCTGTTGCTTTGTTTTTTAGATGTTTCAGGAAACACCATACACTTCTCCAGAGTGGCTGTTGGTAATTTACATCCCGCCCATCAGCATAAGAAGGCTCCCAGTTCTCCATGGCCTGTCCTGCCTTTCTGGATTTTACAATTTTTTCAGATGGCCCTTTTGACCGGGGTGGGCAGTGAGACTTCATTGTAGTGCAGATTTCCATTGCAAGCTTGCTTGGTTGGCCAAAGAGGGCGTATGCGTTTTTTCCTGAATATATTCAGGAAAAAACGCATACGCCCTTTTTGGCCAAGTGCATCATTGTGGACGTTCTGCCTCTTTTCCTATGCTTTACATGCAATTCCAGTCTACCTCCTGAAATCGGTTTCCTGCAATTCTGCCCCGCTTTCAAGTCCTCTTGGCAGCCTTACTTCAATATATTTTTGGACGATAGCTGTCATTTATAACTCTGCAGGTTTGTGAATTACAGTGCCCCTGAGCTCCTTTCTTCAACTCGCTTTCTTGTGAGCTGGCCGCAACACCGCAGGATTGCTTCAGGCCCTAGTGTGGTTCCGGCATGGCACGCTGAGCCTTTGGTTAATTCCTCTTCCTGGTGGGAAATGAGAGTTAAATTTGCCCGTCCTGACACCTCCAGCTAGTCTCTCATTGGTTCTCCCTATTCCTGTTCATTTTCCGCAGAAATTGCAAACTGGGCCAAACAGGAGGTTAAAGGCACTGACTCTCCAAGTTGGGAGAGTGTTAGTAAAGCGTCTGGAATGTTGCACCCGAGTACCAGGGGACGAAAACTGAGACACATTTGAACACGTTTCCCGATCACACGTTGGATCATACTCTGGGTTCCACATGCATGTTTTAGCTGAAGGAAGAATCCCTTAAACCTGGAGAGTTGAGACCCATGGAATGGGTACCATGCAATATGACTTCAAAGGGTCTGCATTTGCTCACCAAACTTCACCAATCCTATCACTGCTGCGTTTATGCCGCTGTACACACGCTTGATTCTCTTTCGGAGACATATAAATCCATAGGTTTTAAGATTCTTACTAGTCAGGTATATTCTTAGGTGTTTAATGTGGGGTGTTGAGTCCACTTCGTTGAGCAAGGAGTAGCTCTTGTCTATTACATATTTGGCTTATGGAAAGGTATCTGTGTTAATTTCAATCTCTGGTTTTATGCAGCACCCCAACTCACCTTTCAGCTTAAGCAAGCATAAGTTGGTTTTCTACATTTGAGACCCTACTCTGGTTTGTAATTCAGTTCCTGTGTAGCCAAGTTTACATTCCGTGTATTAGTGATACCTTATGATGTTTCTTTTTCTGTGTAACTTATTTCACTTAGAATCATCGTACCTGAATCCACTCATTATGCTGCTACTGGCCTGATGACATAGATTTCTTTGCTGAGTGATATTGCATTGTACGTAAGTACCACAACTTCTTTATCCATTTTTCGCTTTCTGCGATATTGAACTTGTACCGTAAACGAGGTTCTTGTAAACAGAGCCATCCTAAACTTTGGGGTGGCTGTGTCTTTTTGATTTTAGTTTCCCTAAGCTATAGGACCATAAGTGGAAGTGTCCTAGGCTCTGTTGCTTTGTTTTTTAGATGTTTCAGGAAACACCATACACTTCTCCAGAGTGGCTGTTGGCAATTTACATCCCGCCCATCAGCATAAGAAGGCTCCCAGTTCTCCATGGCCTGTCCTGCCTTTCTGGATTTTACACTTTTTTCAGATGGCCCTTTTGACCGGGGGGGGGGGGCAGTGAGACTTCATTGTAGTGCAGATTTCCATTGCAAGCTTGCTTGGTTGGCCAAAAAGGGCGTATGCGTTTTTTCCTGAATATATTCAGGAAAAAACGCATACGTCCTTTTTGGCCAAGTGCATCATTGTGGACGTTCTGCCTCTTTTCCTATGCTTTACATGCAATTCCAGTCTACCTCCTGAAATCGGTTTCCTGCAATTCAGCCCCGATTTCAAGTCCTCTTGGCAGCCTTACTTCAATATATTTTTGGACGATAGCTGTCATTTATAACTCTGCAGGTTTGTGAATTACAGTGCCCCTAAGCTCCTTTCTTCAACTCGCTTTCTTGTGAGCTGGCCGCAACACCACAGGATTGCTTCAGGCCCTAGTGTGGTTCCGGCATGGCACGCTGAGCCTTTGGTTAATTCCTCTTCCTGGTGGGAAATGAGAGTTAAATTTGCCCGTCCTGACACCTCCAGCTAGTCTCTCATTGGTTCTCCCTATTCCTGTTCATTTTCCGCAGAAATTGCAAACTGGGCCAAACAGGAGGTTAAAGGCACTGACTCTCCAAGTTGGGAGAGTGTTAGTAAAGCGTCTGGAATGTTGCACCCGAGTACCAGGGGACGAAAACTGAGACACATTTGAACACGTTTCCCGATCACACGTTGGATCATACTCTGGGTTCCACATGCATGTTTTAGCTGAAGGAAGAATCCCTTAAACCTGGAGAGTTGAGACCCATGGAATGGGTACCATGCAATATGACTTCAAAGGGTCTGCATTTGCTCACCAAACTTCACCAATCCTATCACTGCTGCGTTTATGCCGCTGTACACACGCTTGATTCTCTTTCGGACACATATAAATCCATAGGTTTTAAGATTCTTACTAGTCAGGTATATTCTTAGGTGTTTAATGTGGGGTGTTGAGTTCACTGCGTTGAGCAAGGAGTAGCTCTTGTCTATTACATATTTGGCTTATTGAAAGGTATCTGTGTTAATTTCAATCTCTGGTTTTATGCAGCACCCCAACTCACCTTTCCCCTTAAGCAAGCATAAGTTGGTTTTCTACATTTGAGACCCTGTTCTGTTTTGTAATTCAGTTCCTGTGTAGCCAAGTTTACATTCCGTGTATTAGTGATATCTTATGATGTTTCGTTTTCTGTGTGACTTATTTCACTTAGAATCATCGTACCTGAATCCACTCATTATGCTGCTACTGGCCTGATGACATAGATTTCATTGCTGAGTGATATTGCATTGTACGTAAGTACCACAACTTCTTTATCCATTTTTCGCTTTCTGCGATATTAAACTTGTTCCGTAAACGAGGTTCTTGTAAACAGAGCCGTCCCAAACTTAGGGGTGGCTGTGTCTTTTTGATTTTAATTTCCCTAAGCTATAGGACCATAAGTGGAAGTGCCCTAGGCTCTGTTGCTCTGTTTTTTAGATGTTTCAGGAAACACCATACACTTCTCCAGAGTGGCTGTTTGCAATTTACATCCCACCCATCAGCATAAGAAGGCTCCCAGTTCTCCATGGCCTGTCCTCCCTTTCTGGGTTTTACACTTTTTTCAGATGGCCCTTTTGACCGGGGGGCAGTGAGACTTCATTGTAGTGCAGATTTCCTTTGCAAGCTTGCTTGGTTGGCCAAAAAGGGCGTATGCGTTTTTTCCTGAATATATTCAGGAAAAAACGCATACGCCCTTTTTGGCCAAGTGCATCATTGTGGACGTTCTGCCTCTTTTCCTATGCTTTACATGCAATTCCAGTCTACCTCCTGAAATCGGTTTCCTGCAATTCTGCCCCGCTTCCAAGTCCTCTTGGCAGCCTTACTTCAATATATTTTTGGACGATAGCTGTCATTTATAACTCTGCAAGTCTGTGAATTACACTGCCCCTGAGCTCCTTTCTTCAACTCGCTTTCTTGTGAGCTGGCCGCAACACCGCAGGATTGCTTCAGGCCCTAGTGTGGTTGTGGCATGGAACGCTGAGCCTTTGGTTAATTCCTCTTCCTGGTGGGAAATGAGAGTTAAATTTGCCCGTCCAGACACCTCCAGCTAGTCTCTAATTGGTTCTCCCTATTCCTGTTCATTTTCCTCAGAAACTGCAAACTTGGCCAAACAGGAGTTTAAAGGCACTGACTCTCTAAGTGGGGAGAGTGTTAGTAAAGCGTCTGGAATGTTGCACCCGAGTACCAGGGGATGAAAACTGAGACACATTTGAACACGTTTCCCGATCACACGGTGGATCATACTCTGGGTTCCACATGCATGTTTTAGCTGAAGGAAGAATCCCTTAAACCTGGAGAGTTGAGACACATGGAATGGGTACCATGCAATATGACTTCAAAGGGTCTGCATTTGCTCACCGATCCTCACCAATCAGATCACTGCTGCGTTTATGTCGCTGTACACACGCTGGATTCTCTTTTGGAGACATATAAATCCATAGGTTTTAAGATTCTTACTAGTCAGGTATATTCTTAGGCGTTTAATATGGGGTGTTGAGTCCACTTCGTTGAGCAAGGAGTAGCTCTTGTCTATTACATATTTGGCTTATTGAAAGGTATCTGTGTTAATTTCAATCTCTGGTTTTATGCAGCACCCCAACTCACCTTTCAGCTTAAGCAAGCATAAGTCGGTTTTCTACATTTGAGACCCTACTCTGGTTTGTAATTCAGTTCCTGTGTAGCCAAGTTTACATTCCGTGTATTAGTGATACCTTATGATGTTTCTTTTTCTGTGTAACTTATTTCACTTAGAATCATCGTACCTGAATCCACTCATTATGCTGCTACTGGCCTGATGACATAGATTTCATTGCTGAGTGATATTGCATTGTACGTAAGTACCACAACTTCTTTATCCATTTTTCGCTTTCTGCGATATTGAACTTGTACCGTAAACGAGGTTCTTGTAAACAGAGCCGTCCTAAACTTTGGGGTGGCTGTGTCTTTTTGATTTTAGTTTCCCTAAGCTATAGGACCATAAGTGGAAGTGTCCTAGGCTCTGTTGCTTTGTTTTTTAGATGTTTCAGGAAACACCATACACTTCTCCAGAGTGGCTGTTGGCAATTTACATCCCGCCCATCAGCATAAGAAGGCTCCCAGTTCTCCATGGCCTGTCCTGCCTTTCTGGATTTTACACTTTTTTCAGATGGCCCTTTTGACCGCGGGGGGCAGTGAGACTTCATTGTAGTGCAGATTTCCATTGCAAGCTTGCTTGGTTGGCCAAAAAGGGCGTATGCGTTTTTTCCTGAATATATTCAGGAAAAAACGCATACGTCCTTTTTGGCCAAGTGCATCATTGTGGACGTTCTGCCTCTTTTCCTATGCTTTACATGCAATTCCAGTCTACCTCCTGAAATCGGTTTCCTGCAATTCAGCCCCGATTTCAAGTCCTCTTGGCAGCCTTACTTCAATATATTTTTGGACGATAGCTGTCATTTATAACTCTGCAGGTTTGTGAATTACAGTGCCCCTAAGCTCCTTTCTTCAACTCGCTTTCTTGTGAGCTGGCCGCAACACCGCAGGATTGCTTCAGGCCCTACTGTGGTTCCGGCATGGCACGTTGAGCCTTTGGTTAATTCCTCTTCCTGGTGGGAAATGGGAGTTAAATTTGCCCGTCCAGACACCTCCAGCTAGTCTCTCATTGGTTCTCCCTATTCCTGTTCCTTTTCCACAGAAATTGCAAACTGGGCCAAACAGGAGGTTAAAGGCACTGACTCTCCAAGTGGGGAGAGTGTTAGTAAAGCATCTGGAATGTTGCACCCGAGTACCAGGGGACGAAAACTGAGACACATTTGAACACATTTCCCGATCACACGGTGGATCATACTCTGGGTTCCACATGCATGTTTTAGCTGAAGAAAGAATCCCTTAAACCTGGAGAGTTGAGACCCATGTAATGGGTACCATGCAATATGACTTCAAAGGGTCTGCATTTGCTCACCGAACCTCACGAATCCTATCACTGCTGTGTTTATGCCGCTGTATGCATGCTTGATTATCTTTTGGAGACATATAAATCCATAGGTTTTAAGATTCTTACTAGTCAGGTATATTCTTAGGCGTTTAATATGGGGTGTTGAGTCCACTTCGTTGAGCAAGGAGTAGCTCTTTTCTATTACATATTTGGCTTATTGAAAGGTATCTGTGTTAATTTCAATCTCTGGTTTTATGCAGCACCCCAACTCACCTTTCCCCTTAAGCAAGCATAAGTTGGTTTTCCACATTTGAGACCCTATTCTGTTTTGTAATTCAGTTCCTGTGTAGCCAAGTTTACATTCCGTGTATTAGTGATATCTTATGATGTTTCTTTTTGTGTGTGACTTATTTCACTTAGAATCATCGTACCTGAATCCACTCATTATGCTGCTACTGGCCTGATGACATAGATTTCATTGCTGAGTGATATTGCATTGTACGTAAGTACCACAACTTCTTTATCCATTTTACGCTTTCTGTGATATTGAACTTGTACCGTAAACGAGGTTCTTGTAAACAGAGCCGTCTCAAACTTTGGGGTGGCTGTGTCTTTTGGATTTTAATTTCCCTAATCTATAGGACCATAAGTGGAAGTGCCCTAGGCTCTGTTGCTTTGTTTTTTAGATGTTTCAGGAAACACCATACACTTCTCCAGAGTGGCTGTTGGCAATTTACATCCCACCCATCAGCATAACAAGGTGCCCAGTTCTCCATGGCCTGTCCTGCCTTTCTGCATTTTACACTTTTTTTAGATGGCCGTTTTGACCTGGGGGGCAGTGAGACTTCATTGTAGTGCAGATTTCCTTTGCAAGCTTGCTTGGTTGGCCAAAAAGGGCGTATGCGTTTTTTCCTGAATATATTCAGGAATAAACGCATACGCCCTTTTTGGCCAAGTGCATCATTGTGGACGTTCTGCCTCTTTTCCTATGCTTTACATGCAATTCCAGTCTACCTCCTGAAATCGGTTTCCTGCAATTCTGCCCCGCTTTCAAGTCCTCTTGGCAGCCTTACTTCAATATATTTTTGGACGATAGCTGTCATTTATAACTCTGCAGGTTTGTGAATTACAGGGCCCCTGAGCTCCTTTCTTCAACTCGCTTTCTTGTGAGCTGGCCGCAACACCGCAGGATTGTTTCAGGCCCTACTGTGGTTCCGGCATGGCACGCTGAGCCTTTGGTTAATTCCTCTTCCTGGTGGGAAATGAGAGTTAAATTTGCCCGTCCAGACACCTCCAGCTAGTCTCTCATTGGTTCTCCCTATTCCTGTTCATTTTCCGCAGAAATTGCAAACTGGGCCAAACAGGAGGTTAAAGGCACTGACTCTCCAAGTGGGGAGAGTGTTAGCAAAAGGTCTGGAATGTTGCACCCGAGTACAAGGGGTCGAAAACTGAGACACATTTGAACACATTTCCCGATCACACGGTGGATCATACTCTGGGTTCCACATGCATGTTTTAGCTGAAGGAAGAATCCCTTAAACCTGGAGAGTAGAGACCCATGGAATGGGTACCATGCAATATGACTTCAAAGGGTCTGCATTTGCTCACCAAACTTCACCAATCCTATCACTGCTGCGTTTATGCCGCTGTACACAAGCTTGATTCTCTTTCAGAGACATATAAATCCATAGGTTTTAAGATTCTTACTAGTCAGGTATATTCATAGGTGTTTAATGTGTGGTGTTGAGTCCACTTCGTTGAGCAAGGAGTAGCTCTTGTCTATTACATATTTGGCTTATGGAAAGGTATCTGTGTTAATTTCAATCTCTGGTTTTATGCAGCACCCCAACTCACCTTTCAGCTTAAGCAAGCATAAGTCGGTTTTCTACATTTGAGACCCTACTCTGGTTTGTAATTCAGTTCCTGTGTAGCCAAGTTTACATTCCGTGTATTAGTGATACCTTATGATGTTTCTTTTTCTGTGTAACTTATTTCACTTAGAATCATCGTACCTAAATCCACTCATTATGCTGCTACTGGCCTGATGACATAGATTTCATTGCTGAGTGATATTGCATTGTACGTAAGTACCACAACTTTTTTATCCATTTTTCGCTTTCTGCGATATTGAACTTGTACCGTAAACGAGGTTCTTGTAAACAGAGCCGTCCTAAACTTTGGGGTGGCTGTGTCTTTTTGATTTTAGTTTCCCTAAGCTATAGGACCATAAGTGGAATTGTCCTAGGCTCTCTTGCTTTGTTTTTTAGATGTTTCAGGAAACACCATACACTTCTCCAGAGTGGCTGTTGGCAATTTACATCCCGCCCATCAGCATAAGAAGGCTCCCAGTTCTCCATGGCCTCTCCTGCCTTTCTGGATTTTACACTTTTTTCAGATGGCCCTTTTGACCGGGGGGGGCAGTGAGACTTCATTGTAGTGCAGATTTCCATTGCAAGCTTGCTTGGTTGGCCAAAAAGGGCGTATGCGTTTTTTCCTGAATATATTCAGGAAAAAACGCATACGTCCCTTTTGGCCAAGTGCATCATTGTGGACGTTCTGCCTCTTTTCCTATGCTTTACATGCAATTCCAGTCTACCTCCTGAAATCGGTTTCCTGCAATTCAGCCCCGCTTTCAAGTCCTCTTGGCAGCCTTACTTCAATATATTTTTGGACGATAGCTGTCATTTATAACTCTGCAGGTTTGTGAATTACAGTGCCCCTGAGCTCCTTTCTTCAACTCGCTTTCTTGTGAGCTGGCCGCAACACCGCAGGATTGCTTCAGGCCCTAGTGTGGTTCCGGCATGGCACACTGAGCCTTTGGTTAATTCCTCTTCCTGGTGGGAAATGAGAGTTAAATTTGCCCGTCCAGACACCTCCAGCTAGTCTCTCATTGGTTCTCCCTATTCCTGTTCATTTTCCGCAGAAATTGCAAACTGGACCAAACAGGAGGTTAAAGGCACTGACTCTCCAAGTGGGGAGAGTGTTAGTAAAGCGTCTGGAATGTTGCACCCGAGTACCAGGGGACGAAAACTGAGACACATTTGAACACGTTTCCCGATCACACGTTGGATCATACTCTGGGTTCCACATGCATGTTTTAGCTGAAGGAAGAATCCCTTAAACCTGGAGAGTTGAGACCCATGGAATGGGTACCATGCAATATGACTTCAAAGGGTCTGCATTTGCTCACCAAACTTCACCAATCCTATCACTGCTGCGTTTATGCCGCTGTACACACGCTTGATTCTCTTTCGGAGACATATAAATCCATAGGTTTTAAGATTCTTACTAGTCAGGTATATTCTTAGGTGTTTAATGTGGGGTGTTGAGTCCACTTCGTTGAGCAAGGAGTAGCTCTTGTCTATTACATATTTGGCTTATTTAAAGGTATCTGTGTTAATTTCAATCTCTGGTTTTATGCAGCACCCCAACTCACCTTTCAGCTTAAGCAAGCATAAGTTGGTTTTCTACATTTGAGACCCTACTCTGGTTTGTAATTCAGTTCCTGTGTAGCCAAGTTTACATTCCATGTATTAGTGATACCTTATGATGTTTCTTTTTCTGTGTAACTTATTTCACTTAGAATCATCGTACCTGAATCCACTCATTATGCTGCTACTGGCCTGATGACATAGATTTCATTGCTGAGTGATATTGCATTGTACGTAAGTACCACAACTTCTTTATCCATTTTTCGCTTTCTGCGATATTGAACTTGTACCGTAAACGAGGTTCTTGTAAACAGAGCCATCCTAAACTTTGGGGTGGCTGTGTCTTTTTGATTTTAGTTTCCCTAAGCTATAGGACCATAAGTGGAAGTGTCCTAGGCTCTGTTGCTTTGTTTTTTAGATGTTTCAGGAAACACCATACACTTCTCCAGAGTGGCTGTTGGCAATTTACATCCCGCCCATCAGCATAAGAAGGCTCCCAGTTCTCCATGGCCTGTCCTGCCTTTCTGGATTTTACACTTTTTTCAGATGGCCCTTTTGACCGGGGGGGGGGGGCAGTGAGACTTCATTGTAGTGCAGATTTCCATTGCAAGCTTGCTTGGTTGGCCAAAGAGGGCGTATGCGTTTTTTCCTGAATATATTCAGGAAAAAACGCATACGTACTTTTTGGCCAAGTGCATCATTGTGGACGTTCTGCCTCTTTTCCTATGCTTTACATGCAATTCCAGTCTACCTCCTGAAATCGGTTTCCTGCAATTCAGCCCCGATTTCAAGTCCTCTTGGCAGCCTTACTTCAATATATTTTTGGACGATAGCTGTCATTTATAACTCTGCAGGTTTGTGAATTACAGTGCCCCTAAGCTCCTTTCTTCAACTCGCTTTCTTGTGAGCTGGCCGCAACACCGCAGGATTGCTTCAGGCCCTACTGTGGTTCCGGCATGGCACGTTGAGCCTTTGGTTAATTCCTCTTCCTGGTGGGAAATTGGAGTTAAATTTGCCCATCCAGACACCTCCAGCTAGTCTCTCATTGGTTCTCCCTATTCCTGTTCCTTTTCCACAGAAATTGCAAACTGGGCCAAACAGGAGGTTAAAGGCACTGACTCTCCAAGTGGGGAGAGTGTTAGTAAAGCATCTGGAATGTTGCACCCGAGTACCAGGGGACGAAAACTGAGACACATTTGAACACATTTCCCGATCACACGGTGGATCATACTCTGGGTTCCACATGCATGTTTTAGCTGAAGGAAGAATCCCTTAAACCTGGAGAGTTGAGACCCATGTAATGGGTACCATGCAATATGACTTCAAAGGGTCTGCATTTGCTCACCGAACCTCACCAATCCTATCACTGCTGCATTTATGTCGCTGTACACACGCTTGATTCTCTTTTGGAGACATATAAATCCATAGGTTTTAAGATTCTTACTAGTCAGGTATATTCTTAGGCGTTTAATATGGGGTGTTGAGTCCACTTCGTTGAGCAAGGAGTAGCTCTTTTCTATTACATATTTGGCTTATTGAAAGGTATCTGTGTTAATTTCAATCTCTGGTTTTATGCAGCACCCCAACTCACCTTTCCCCTTAAGCAAGCATAAGTTGGTTTTCCACATTTGAGACCCTATTCTGTTTTGTAATTCAGTTCCTGTGTAGCCAAGTTTACATTCCGTGTATTAGTGATATCTTATGATGTTTCTTTTTCTGTGTGACTTATTTCATTTAGAATCATCGTACCTGAATCCACTCATTATGCTGCTACTGGCCTGATGACATAGATTTCATTGCTGAATGATATTGCATTGTACGTAAGTACCACAACTTCTTTATCCATTTTTCGCTTTCTGCGATATTGAACTTGTACCGTAAACGAGGTTCTTGTAAACAGAGCCGTCCTAAACTTTGGAGTGGCTGTGTCTTTTTGATTTTAGTTTCCCTAAGCTATAGGACCATAAGTGGAAGTGTCCTAGGCTCTGTTGCTTTGTTTTTTAGATGTTTCAGGAAACACCATACACTTCTCCAGAGTGGCTGTTGGTAATTTACATCCCGCCCATCAGCATAAGAAGGCTCCCAGTTCTCCATGGCCTGTCCTGCCTTTTTGGATTTTACAATTTTTTCAGATGGCCCTTTTGACCGGGGTGGGCAGTGAGACTTCATTGTAGTGCAGATTTCCATTGCAAGCTTGCTTGGTTGGCCAAAGAGGGCATATGCGTTTTTTCCTGAATATATTCAGGAAAAAACGCATACGCCCTTTTTGGCCAAGTGCATCATTGTGGACGTTCTGCCTCTTTTCCTATGCTTTACATGCAATTCCAGTCTACCTCCTGAAATCGGTTTCCTGCAATTCTGCCCCGCTTTCAAGTCCTCTTGGCAGCCTTACTTCAATATATTTTTGGACGATAGCTGTCATTTATAACTCTGCAGGTTTGTGAATTACAGTGCCCCTGAGCTCCTTTCTTCAACTCGCTTTCTTGTGAGCTGGCCGCAACACCGCAGGATTGCTTCAGGCCCTAGTGTGGTTCCGGCATGGCACGCTGAGCCTTTGGTTAATTCCTCTTTCTGGTGGGAAATGAGAGTTAAATTTGCCCGTCCTGACACCTCCAGCTAGTCTCTCATTGGTTCTCCCTATTCCTGTTCATTTTCCGCAGAAATTGCAAACTGGGCCAAACAGGAGGTTAAAGGCACTGACTCTCCAAGTTGGGAGAGTGTTAGTAAAGCGTCTGGAATGTTGCACCCGAGTACCAGGGGACGAAAACTGAGACACATTTGAACACGTTTCCCGATCACACGTTGGATCATACTCTGGGTTCCACATGCATGTTTTAGCTGAAGGAAGAATCCCTTAAACCTGGAGAGTTGAGACCCATGGAATGGGTACCATGCAATATGACTTCAAAGGGTCTGCATTTGCTCACCAAACTTCACCAATCCTATCACTGCTGCGTTTATGCCGCTGTACACACGCTTGATTCTCTTTCGGAGACATATAAATCCATAGGTTTTAAGATTCTTACTAGTCAGGTATATTCTTAGGTGTTTAATGTGGGGTGTTGAGTCCACTTCGTTGAGCAAGGAGTAGCTCTTGTCTATTACATATTTGGCTTATGGAAAGGTATCTGTGTTAATTTCAATCTCTGGTTTTATGCAGCACCCCAACTCACCTTTCAGCTTAAGCAAGCATAAGTTGGTTTTCTACATTTGAGACCCTACTCTGGTTTGTAATTCAGTTCCTGTGTAGCCAAGTTTACATTCCGTGTATTAGTGATACCTTATGATGTTTCTTTTTCTGTGTAACTTATTTCACTTAGAATCATCGTACCTGAATCCACTCATTATGCTGCTACTGGCCTGATGACATAGATTTCTTTGCTGAGTGATATTGCATTGTACGTAAGTACCACAACTTCTTTATCCATTTTTCGCTTTCTGCGATATTGAACTTGTACCGTAAACGAGGTTCTTGTAAACAGAGCCATCCTAAACTTTGGGGTGGCTGTGTCTTTTTGATTTTAGTTTCCCTAAGCTATAGGACCATAAGTGGAAGTGTCCTAGGCTCTGTTGCTTTGTTTTTTAGATGTTTCAGGAAACACCATACACTTCTCCAGAGTGGCTGTTGGCAATTTACATCCCGCCCATCAGCATAAGAAGGCTCCCAGTTCTCCATGGCCTGTCCTGCCTTTCTGGATTTTACACTTTTTTCAGATGGCCCTTTTGACCGGGGGGGGGGGGCAGTGAGACTTCATTGTAGTGCAGATTTCCATTGCAAGCTTGCTTGGTTGGCCAAAAAGGGCGTATGCGTTTTTTCCTGAATATATTCAGGAAAAAACGCATACGTCCTTTTTGGCCAAGTGCATCATTGTGGACGTTCTGCCTCTTTTCCTATGCTTTACATGCAATTCCAGTCTACCTCCTGAAATCGGTTTCCTGCAATTCAGCCCCGATTTCAAGTCCTCTTGGCAGCCTTACTTCAATATATTTTTGGACGATAGCTGTCATTGATAACTCTGCAGGTTTGTGAATTACAGTGCCCCTAAGCTCCTTTCTTCAACTCGCTTTCTTGTGAGCTGGCCGCAACACCACAGGATTGCTTCAGGCCCTAGTGTGGTTCCGGCATGGCACGCTGAGCCTTTGGTTAATTCCTCTTCCTGGTGGGAAATGAGAGTTAAATTTGCCCGTCCTGACACCTCCAGCTAGTCTCTCATTGGTTCTCCCTATTCCTGTTCATTTTCCGCAGAAATTGCAAACTGGGCCAAACAGGAGGTTAAAGGCACTGACTCTCCAAGTTGGGAGAGTGTTAGTAAAGCGTCTGGAATGTTGCACCCGAGTACCAGGGGACGAAAACTGAGACACATTTGAACACGTTTCCCGATCACACGTTGGATCATACTCTGGGTTCCACATGCATGTTTTAGCTGAAGGAAGAATCCCTTAAACCTGGAGAGTTGAGACCCATGGAATGGGTACCATGCAATATGACTTCAAAGGGTCTGCATTTGCTCACCAAACTTCACCAATCCTATCACTGCTGCGTTTATGCCGCTGTACACACGCTTGATTCTCTTTCGGACACATATAAATCCATAGGTTTTAAGATTCTTACTAGTCAGGTATATTCTTAGGTGTTTAATGTGGGGTGTTGAGGTCACTGCGTTGAGCAAGGAGTAGCTCTTGTCTATTACATATTTGGCTTATTGAAAGGTATCTGTGTTAATTTCAATCTCTGGTTTTATGCAGCACCCCAACTCACCTTTCCCCTTAAGCAAGCATAAGTTGGTTTTCTACATTTGAGACCCTGTTCTGTTTTGTAATTCAGTTCCTGTGTAGCCAAGTTTACATTCCGTGTATTAGTGATATCTTATGATGTTTCGTTTTCTGTGTGACTTATTTCACTTAGAATCATCGTACCTGAATCCACTCATTATGCTGCTACTGGCCTGATGACATAGATTTCATTGCTGAGTGATATTGCATTGTACGTAAGTACCACAACTTCTTTATCCATTTTTCGCTTTCTGCGATATTAAACTTGTTCCGTAAACGAGGTTCTTGTAAACAGAGCCGTCCCAAACTTAGGGGTGGCTGTGTCTTTTTGATTTTAATTTCCCTAAGCTATAGGACCATAAGTGGAAGTGCCCTAGGCTCTGTTGCTCTGTTTTTTAGATGTTTCAGGAAACACCATACACTTCTCCAGAGTGGCTGTTTGCAATTTACATCCCACCCATCAGCATAAGAAGGCTCCCAGTTCTCCATGGCCTGTCCTCCCTTTCTGGGTTTTACACTTTTTTCAGATGGCCCTTTTGACCGGGGGGCAGTGAGACTTCATTGTAGTGCAGATTTCCTTTGCAAGCTTGCTTGGTTGGCCAAAAAGGGCGTATGCGTTTTTTCCTGAATATATTCAGGAAAAAACGCATACGCCCTTTTTGGCCAAGTGCATCATTGTGGACGTTCTGCCTCTTTTCCTATGCTTTACATGCAATTCCAGTCTACCTCCTGAAATCGGTTTCCTGCAATTCTGCCCCGCTTCCAAGTCCTCTTGGCAGCCTTACTTCAATATATTTTTGGACGATAGCTGTCATTTATAACTCTGCAAGTCTGTGAATTACACTGCCCCTGAGCTCCTTTCTTCAACTCGCTTTCTTGTGAGCTGGCCGCAACACCGCAGGATTGCTTCAGGCCCTAGTGTGGTTGTGGCATGGAACGCTGAGCCTTTGGTTAATTCCTCTTCCTGGTGGGAAATGAGAGTTAAATTTGCCCGTCCAGACACCTCCAGCTAGTCTCTAATTGGTTCTCCCTATTCCTGTTCATTTTCCTCAGAAACTGCAAACTTGGCCAAACAGGAGTTTAAAGGCACTGACTCTCTAAGTGGGGAGAGTGTTAGTAAAGCGTCTGGAATGTTGCACCCGAGTACCAGGGGATGATAACTGAGACACATTTGAACACGTTTCCCGATCACACGGTGGATCATACTCTGGGTTCCACATGCATGTTTTAGCTGAAGGAAGAATCCCTTAAACCTGGAGAGTTGAGACACATGGAATGGGTACCATGCAATATGACTTCAAAGGGTCTGCATTTGCTCACCGATCCTCACCAATCAGATCACTGCTGCGTTTATGTCGCTGTACACACGCTGGATTCTCTTTTGGAGACATATAAATCCATAGGTTTTAAGATTCTTACTAGTCAGGTATATTCTTAGGCGTTTAATATGGGGTGTTGAGTCCACTTCGTTGAGCAAGGAGTAGCTCTTGTCTATTACATATTTGGCTTATTGAAAGGTATCTGTGTTAATTTCAATCTCTGGTTTTATGCAGCACCCCAACTCACCTTTCAGCTTAAGCAAGCATAAGTCGGTTTTCTACATTTGAGACCCTACTCTGGTTTGTAATTCAGTTCCTGTGTAGCCAAGTTTACATTCCGTGTATTAGTGATACCTTATGATGTTTCTTTTTCTGTGTAACTTATTTCACTTAGAATCATCGTACCTGAATCCACTCATTATGCTGCTACTGGCCTGATGACATATATTTCATTGCTGAGTGATATTGCATTGTACGTAACTACCACAACTTCTTTATCCATTTTTCGCTTTCTGCGATATTGAACTTGTACCGTAAACGAGGTTCTTGTAAACAGAGCCGTCCTAAACTTTGGGGTGGCTGTGTCTTTTTGATTTTAGTTTCCCTAAGCTATAGGACCATAAGTGGAAGTGTCCTAGGCTCTGTTGCTTTGTTTTTTAGATGTTTCAGGAAACACCATACACTTCTCCAGAGTGGCTGTTGGCAATTTACATCCCGCCCATCAGCATAAGAAGGCTCCCAGTTCTCCATGGCCTGTCCTGCCTTTCTGGATTTTACACTTTTTTCAGATGGCCCTTTTGACCGCGGGGGGCAGTGAGACTTCATTGTAGTGCAGATTTCCATTGCAAGCTTGCTTGGTTGGCCAAAAAGGGCGTATGCGTTTTTTCCTGAATATATTCAGGAAAAAACGCATACGTCCTTTTTGGCCAAGTGCATCATTGTGGACGTTCTGCCTCTTTTCCTATGCTTTACATGCAATTCCAGTCTACCTCCTGAAATCGGTTTCCTGCAATTCAGCCCCGCTTTCAAGTCCTCTTGGCAGCCTTACTTCAATATATTTTTGGACGATAGCTGTCATTTATAACTCTGCAGGTTTGTGAATTACAGGGCCCCTAAGCTCCTTTCTTCAACTCGCTTTCTTGTGAGCTGGCCGCAACACCGCAGGATTGCTTCAGGCCCTACTGTGGTTCCGGCATGGCACGTTGAGCCTTTGGTTAATTCCTCTTCCTGGTGGGAAATGGGAGTTAAATTTGCCTGTCCAGACACCTCCAGCTAGTCTCTCATTGGTTCTCCCTATTCCTGTTCCTTTTCCACAGAAATTGCAAACTGGGCCAAACAGGAGGTTAAAGGCACTGACTCTCCAAGTGGGGAGAGTGTTAGTAAAGATTCTGGAATGTTGCACCCGAGTACCAGGGGACGAAAACTGAGACACATTTGAACACGTTTCCCGATCACACATTGGATCATACTCTGGGTTCCACATGCATGTTTTAGCTGAAGGAAGAATCCCTTAAACCTGGAGAGTTGAGACCCATGTAATGGGTACCATGCAATATGACTTCAAAGGGACTGCATTTGCTCACCGAAGCTCACCAATCCTATCACTGCTGCGTTAATGCCGCTGTACACACGCTTGATTCTCTTTCGGAGACATATAAATCCATAGGTTTTAAGATTCTTACTAGTCAGGTATATTCTTAGGCGTTTAATAAGTGGTTGTGAGTCCACTGCGTTGAGCAAGGAGTAGCTCTTGTCTATTACATATTTGGCTTATTGAAAGGTATCTGTGTTAATTTCAATCTCTGGTTTTATGCAGCACCCCAACTCACCTTTCCCCTTAAGCAAGCATAAGTTGGTTTTCTACATTTGAGACCCTGTTCTGTTTTGTAATTCAGTTCCTGTGTAGCCAAGTTTACATTCCGTGTATTAGTGATATCTTATGATGTTTCGTTTTCTGTGTGACTTATTTCACTTAGAATCATCGTACCTGAATCCACTCATTATGCTGCTACTGGCCTGATGACATAGATTTCATTGCTGAGTGATATTGCATTGTACGTAAGTACCACAACTTCTTTATCCATTTTTCGCTTTCTGCGATATTAAACTTGTTCCGTAAACGAGGTTCTTGTAAACAGAGCCGTCCCAAACTTAGGGGTGGCTGTGTCTTTTTGATTTTAATTTCCCTAAGCTATAGGACCATAAGTGGAAGTGCCCTAGGCTCTGTTGCTCTGTTTTTTAGATGTTTCAGGAAACACCATACACTTCTCCAGAGTGGCTGTTTGCAATTTACATCCCACCCATCAGCATAAGAAGGCTCCCAGTTCTCCATGGCCTGTCCTCCCTTTCTGGGTTTTACACTTTTTTCAGATGGCCCTTTTGACCGGGGGGCAGTGAGACTTCATTGTAGTGCAGATTTCCTTTGCAAGCTTGCTTGGTTGGCCAAAAAGGGCGTATGCGTTTTTTCCTGAATATATTCAGGAAAAAACGCATACGCCCTTTTTGGCCAAGTGCATCATTGTGGACGTTCTGCCTCTTTTCCTATGCTTTACATGCAATTCCAGTCTACCTCCTGAAATCGGTTTCCTGCAATTCTGCCCCGCTTCCAAGTCCTCTTGGCAGCCTTACTTCAATATATTTTTGGACGATAGCTGTCATTTATAACTCTGCAAGTCTGTGAATTACACTGCCCCTGAGCTCCTTTCTTCAACTCGCTTTCTTGTGAGCTGGCCGCAACACCGCAGGATTGCTTCAGGCCCTAGTGTGGTTGTGGCATGGAACGCTGAGCCTTTGGTTAATTCCTCTTCCTGGTGGGAAATGAGAGTTAAATTTGCCCGTCCAGACACCTCCAGCTAGTCTCTAATTGGTTCTCCCTATTCCTGTTCATTTTCCTCAGAAACTGCAAACTTGGCCAAACAGGAGTTTAAAGGCACTGACTCTCTAAGTGGGGAGAGTGTTAGTAAAGCGTCTGGAATGTTGCACCCGAGTACCAGGGGATGAAAACTGAGACACATTTGAACACGTTTCCCGATCACACGGTGGATCATACTCTGGGTTCCACATGCATGTTTTAGCTGAAGGAAGAATCCCTTAAACCTGGAGAGTTGAGACACATGGAATGGGTACCATGCAATATGACTTCAAAGGGTCTGCATTTGCTCACCGATCCTCACCAATCAGATCACTGCTGCGTTTATGTCGCTGTACACACGCTGGATTCTCTTTTGGAGACATATAAATCCATAGGTTTTAAGATTCTTACTAGTCAGGTATATTCTTAGGCGTTTAATATGGGGTGTTGAGTCCACTTCGTTGAGCAAGGAGTAGCTCTTGTCTATTACATATTTGGCTTATTGAAAGGTATCTGTGTTAATTTCAATCTCTGGTTTTATGCAGCACCCCAACTCACCTTTCAGCTTAAGCAAGCATAAGTCGGTTTTCTACATTTGAGACCCTACTCTGGTTTGTAATTCAGTTCCTGTGTAGCCAAGTTTACATTCCGTGTATTAGTGATACCTTATGATGTTTCTTTTTCTGTGTAACTTATTTCACTTAGAATCATCGTACCTGAATCCACTCATTATGCTGCTACTGGCCTGATGACATATATTTCATTGCTGAGTGATATTGCATTGTACGTAACTACCACAACTTCTTTATCCATTTTTCGCTTTCTGCGATATTGAACTTGTACCGTAAACGAGGTTCTTGTAAACAGAGCCGTCCTAAACTTTGGGGTGGCTGTGTCTTTTTGATTTTAGTTTCCCTAAGCTATAGGACCATAAGTGGAAGTGTCCTAGGCTCTGTTGCTTTGTTTTTTAGATGTTTCAGGAAACACCATACACTTCTCCAGAGTGGCTGTTGGCAATTTACATCCCGCCCATCAGCATAAGAAGGCTCCCAGTTCTCCATGGCCTGTCCTGCCTTTCTGGATTTTACACTTTTTTCAGATGGCCCTTTTGACCGCGGGGGGCAGTGAGACTTCATTGTAGTGCAGATTTCCATTGCAAGCTTGCTTGGTTGGCCAAAAAGGGCGTATGCGTTTTTTCCTGAATATATTCAGGAAAAAACGCATACGCCCTTTTTGGCCAAGTGCATCATTGTGGACGTTCTGCCTCTTTTCCTATGCTTTACATGCAATTCCAGTCTACCTCCTGAAATCGGTTTCCTGCAATTCTGCCCCGCTTCCAAGTCCTCTTGGCAGCCTTACTTCAATATATTTTTGGACGATAGCTGTCATTTATAACTCTGCAAGTCTGTGAATTACACTGCCCCTGAGCTCCTTTCTTCAACTCGCTTTCTTGTGAGCTGGCCGCAACACCGCAGGATTGCTTCAGGCCCTAGTGTGGTTGTGGCATGGAACGCTGAGCCTTTGGTTAATTCCTCTTCCTGGTGGGAAATGAGAGTTAAATTTGCCCGTCCAGACACCTCCAGCTAGTCTCTCATTGGTTCTCCCTATTCCTGTTCCTTTTCCGCAGAAATTGCAAACTGGGCCAAACAGGAGGTTAAAGGCACTGACTCTCCAAGTTGGGAGAGTGTTAGTAAAGCGTCTGGAATGTTGCACCCGAGTACCAGGGGACGAAAACTGAGACACATTTGAACACATTTCCCGATCACACGTTGGATCATACTCTGGGTTCCACATGCCTGTTTTAGCTGAAGGAAGAATCCCTTAAACCTGGAGAGTTGAGACCCATGTAATGGGTACCATGCAATATGACTTCAAAGGGTCTGCATTTGCTCACCGAACCTCACCCATCCTATCACTGCTGTGTTTATGCCGCTGTATGCATGCTTGATTATCTTTTGGAGACATATAAATCCATAGGTTTTAAGATACTTACTAGTCAGGTATATTCTTAGGCGTTTAATATGGGGTGTTGAGTCCACTTCGTTGAGCAAGGAGTAGCTCTTTTCTATTACATATTTGGCTTATTGAAAGGTATCTGTGTTAATTTCAATCTCTGGTTTTATGCACCACCCCAACTCACCTTTCCCCTTAAGCAAGCATAAGTTGGTTTTCCACATTTGAGACCCTATTCTGTTTTGTAATTCAGTTCCTGTGTAGCCAAGTTTACATTCCGTGTATTAGTGATATCTTATGATGTTTCTTTTTCTGTGTGACTTATTTCATTTAGAATCATCGTACCTGAATCCACTCATTATGCTGCTACTGGCCTGATGACATAGATTTCATTGCTGAATGATATTGCATTGTACGTAAGTACCACAACTTCTTTATCCATTTTTCGCTTTCTGCGATATTGAACTTGTACCGTAAACGAGGTTCTTGTAAACAGAGCCGTCCTAAACTTTGGGGTGGCTGTGTCTTTTTGATTTTAGTTTCCCTAAGCTATAGGACCATAAGTGGAAGTGTCCTAGGCTCTGTTGCTTTGTTTTTTAGATGGTTCAGGAAACACCATACACTTCTCCAGAGTGGCTGTTGGCAATTTACATCCCGCCCATCAGCATAAGAAGGCTCCCAGTTCTCCATGGCCTGTCCTGCCTTTCTGGATTTTACACTTTTTTCAGATGGCCCTTTTGACCGGGGGGGGCAGTGAGACTTCATTGTAGTGCTGATTTCATTTGCAAGCTTGCTTGGTTGGCCAAAATGTGCGTATGCGTTTTTTCCTGAATATATTCAGGAAAAAACGCATACGCCCTTTTTGGCCAAGTGCATCATTGTGGACGTTCTGCCTCTTTTCCTATGCTTTACATGCAATTCCAGTCTACCTCCTGAAATCGGTTTCCTGCAATTCTGCCCCGCTTTCAAGTCCTCTTGGCAGCCTTACTTCAATATATTTTTGGACGATAGCTGTCATTTATAACTCTGCAGGTTTGTGAATTACAGTGCCCCTGAGCTCCTTTCTTCAACTCGCTTTCTTGTGAGCTGGCCGCAACACCGCAGGATTGCTTCAGGCCCTAGTGTGGTTCCGGCATGGCACGCTGAGCCTTTGGTTAATTCCTCTTCCTGGTGGGAAATGAGAGTTAAATTTGCCCGTCCTGACACCTCCAGCTAGTCTCTCATTGGTTCTCCCTATTCCTGTTCATTTTCCGCAGAAATTGCAAACTGGGCCAAACAGGAGGTTAAAGGCACTGACTCTCCAAGTGGGGAGAGTGTTAGTAAAGCGTCTGGAATGTTGCACCCGAGTACAAGGGATCGAAAACTGAGACACATTTGAACACGTTTCCCGATCACACGTTGGATCATACTCTGGGTTCCACATGCATGTTTTAGCTGAAGGAAGAATCCCTTAAACCTGGAGAGTTGAGACCCATGGAATGGGTACCATGCAATATGACTTCAAAGGGTCTGCATTTGCTCACCAAACTTCACCAATCCTATCACTGCTGCGTTTATGCCGCTGTACACATGCTTGATTCTCTTTCGGAGACATATAAATCCATAGGTTTTAAGATTCTTACTAGTCAGGTATATTCTTAGGTGTTTAATGTGGGGTGTTGAGTCCACTTCGTTGAGCAAGCAGTAACTCTTGTCTATTACATATTTGGCTTATTGAAAGGTATCTGTGTTAATTTCAATCTCTGGTTTTATGCAGCACCCCAACTCACCTTTCAGCTTAAGCAAGCATAAGTTGGTTTTCTACATTTGAGACCCTACTCTGGTTTGTAATTCAGTTCCTGTGTAGCCAAGTTTACATTCCGTGTATTAGTGATACCTTATGATGTTTCTTTTTCTGTGTAACTTATTTCACTTAGAATCATCGTACCTGAATCCACTCATTATGCTGCTACTGGCCTGATGACATAGATTTCATTGCTCAGTGATATTGCATTGTACGTAAGTACCACAACTTCTTTATCCATTTTTCGCTTTCTGCGATATTGAACTTATACCGTAAACGAGGTTCTTGTAAACAGAGCCATCCTAAACTTTGGGGTGGCTGTGTCTTTTTGATTTTAGTTTCCCTAAGCTATAGGACCATAAGTGGAAGTGTCCTAGGCTCTGTTGCTTTGTTTTTTAGATGTTTCAGGAAACACCATACACTTCTCCAGAGTGGCTGTTGGCAATTTACATCCCGCCCATCAGCATAAGAAGGCTCCCAGTTCTCCATGGCCTGTCCTGCCTTTCTGGATTTTACACTTTTTTCAGATGGCCCTTTTGACCGGGGGGGGGCAGTGAGACTTCATTGTAGTGCAGATTTCCATTGCAAGCTTGCTTGGTTGGCCAAAAAGGACGTATGCGTTTTTTCCTGAATATATTCAGGAAAAAACGCATACGTCCTTTTTGGCCAAGTGCATCATTGTGGACGTTCTGCCTCTTTTCCTATGCTTTACATGCAATTCCAGTCTACCTCCTGAAATCGGTTTCCTGCAATTCAGCCCCGCTTTCAAGTCCTCTTGGCAGCCTTACTTCAATATATTTTTGGACGATAGCTGTCATTTATAACTCTGCAGGTTTGTGAATTACAGGGCCCCTAAGCTCCTTTCTTCAACTCGCTTTCTTGTGAGCTGGCCGCAACACCGCAGGATTGCTTCAGGCCCTACTGTGGTTCCGGCATGGCACGTTGAGCCTTTGGTTAATTCCTCTTCCTGGTGGGAAATGGGAGTTAAATTTGCCTGTCCAGACACCTCCAGCTAGTCTCTCATTGGTTCTCCCTATTCCTGTTCATTTTCCACAGAAATTGCAAACTGGGCCAAACAGGAGGTTAAAGGCACTGACTCTCCAAGTGGGGAGAGTGTTAGTAAAGCATCTGGAATGTTGCACCCGAGTACCAGGGGACGAAAACTGAGACACATTTGAACACATTTCCCGATCACACGGTGGATCATACTCTGGGTTCCACATGCATGTTTTAGCTGAAGGAAGAATCCCTTAAACCTGGAGAGTTGAGACACATGGAATGGGTACCATGCAATATGACTTCAAAGGGTCTGCATTTGCTCACCGATCCTCACCAATCAGATCACTGCTGCGTTTATGTCACTGTACACACGCTGGATTCTCTTTTGGAGACATATAAATCCATAGGTTTTAAGATTCTTACTAGTCAGGTATATTCTTAGGCGTTTAATATGGGGTGTTGAGTCCACTTCGTTGAGCAAGGAGTAGCTCTTGTCTATTACATATTTGGCTTATTGAAAGGTATCTGTGTTAATTTCAATCTCTGGTTTTATGCAGCACCCCAACTCACCTTTCAGCTTAAGCAAGCATAAGTCGGTTTTCTACATTTGAGACCCTACTCTGGTTTGTAATTCAGTTCCTGTGTAGCCAAGTTTACATTCCGTGTATTAGTGATACCTTATGATGTTTCTTTTTCTGTGTAACTTATTTCACTTAGAATCATCGTACCTGAATCCACTCATTATGCTGCTACTGGCCTGATGACATAGATTTCATTGCTGAGTGATATTGCATTGTACGTAAGTACCACAACTTCTTTATCCATTTTTCGCTTTCTGCGATATTGAACTTGTACCGTAAACGAGGTTCTTGTAAACAGAGCCGTCCTAAACTTTGGGGTGGCTGTGTCTTTTTGATTTTAGTTTCCCTAAGCTATAGGACCATAAGTGGAAGTGTCCTAGGCTCTGTTGCTTTGTTTTTTAGATGTTTCAGGAAACACCATACACTTCTCCAGAGTGGCTGTTGGCAATTTACATCCCGCCCATCAGCATAACAAGGCTCCCAGTTCTCCATGGCCTGTCCTGCCTTTCTGGATTTTACACTTTTTTCAGATGGCCCTTTTGACCGCGGGGGGCAGTGAGACTTCATTGTAGTGCAGATTTCCATTGCAAGCTTGCTTGGTTGGCCAAAAAGGGCGTATGCGTTTTTTCCTGAATATATTCAGGAAAAAACGCATACGTCCCTTTTGGCCAAGTGCATCATTGTGGACGTTCTGCCTCTTTTCCTATGCTTTACATGCAATTCCAGTCTACCTCCTGAAATCGGTTTCCTGCAATTCAGCCCCGCTTTCAAGTCCTCTTGGCAGCCTTACTTCAATATATTTTTGGACGATAGCTGTCATTTATAACTCTGCAGGTTTGTGAATTACAGGGCCCCTAAGCTCCTTTCTTCAACTCGCTTTCTTGTGAGCTGGCCGCAACACCGCAGGATTGCTTCAGGCCCTACTGTGGTTCCGGCATGGCACGTTGAGCCTTTGGTTAATTCCTCTTCCTGGTGGGAAATGAGAGTTAAATTTGCCCGTCCAGACACCTCCAGCTAGTCTCTCATTGGTTCTCCCTATTCCTGTTCCTTTTCCGCAGAAATTGCAAACTGGGCCAAACAGGAGGTTAAAGGCACTGACTCTCCAAGTGGGGAGAGTGTTAGTAAAGCGTCTGGAATGTTGCACCCGAGTACCAGGGGACGAAAACTGAGACACATTTGAACACATTTCCCGATCACACGTTGGATCATACTCTGGGTTCCACATGCCTGTTTTAGCTGAAGGAAGAATCCCTTAAACCTGGAGAGTTGAGACCCATGTAATGGGTACCATGCAATATGACTTCAAAGGGTCTGCATTTGCTCACCGAACCTCACCCATCCTATCACTGCTGTGTTTATGCCGCTGTATGCATGCTTGATTATCTTTTGGAGACATATAAATCCATAGGTTTTAAGATTCTTACTAGTCAGGTATATTCTTAGGCGTTTAATATGGGGTGTTGAGTCCACTTCGTTGAGCAAGGAGTAGCTCTTTTCTATTACATATTTGGCTTATTGAAAGGTATCTGTGTTAATTTCAATCTCTTGTTTTATGCAGCACCCCAACTCACCTTTCCCCTTAAGCAAGCATAAGTTGGTTTTCCACATTTGAGACCCTATTCTGTTTTGTAATTCAGTTCCTGTGTAGCCAAGTTTACATTCCGTGTATTAGTGATATCTTATGATGTTTCTTTTTCTGTGTGACTTATTTCATTTAGAATCATCGTACCTGAATCCACTCATTATGCTGCTACTGGCCTGATGACATAGATTTCATTGCTGAATGATATTGCATTGTACGTAAGTACCAAAACTTCTTTATCCATTTTTCGCTTTCTGCGATATTGAACTTGTACCGTAAACGAGGTTCTTGTAAACAGAGCCATCCTAAACTTTGGGGTGGCTGTGTCTTTTTGATTTTAGTTTCCCTAAGCTATAGGACCATAAGTGGAAGTGTCCTAGGCTCTGTTGCTTTGTTTTTTAGATGTTTCAGGAAACACCATACACTTCTCCAGAGTGGCTGTTGGCAATTTACATCCCGCCCATCAGCATAAGAAGGCTCCCAGTTCTCCATGGCCTGTCCTGCCTTTCTGGATTTTACACTTTTTTCAGATGGCCCTTTTGACCGGGGGGGGGCAGTGAGACTTCATTGTAGTGCAGATTTCCATTGCAAGCTTGCTTCGTTGGCCAAAAAGGACGTATGCGTTTTTTCCTGAATATATTCAGGAAAAAACGCATACGTCCTTTTTGGCCAAGTGCATCATTGTGGACGTTCTGCCTCTTTTCCTATGCTTTACATGCAATTCCAGTCTACCTCCTGAAATCGGTTTCCTGCAATTCAGCCCCGCTTTCAAGTCCTCTTGGCAGCCTTACTTCAATATATTTTTGGACGATAGCTGTCATTTATAACTCTGCAGGTTTGTGAATTACAGGGCCCCTAAGCTCCTTTCTTCAACTCGCTTTCTTGTGAGCTGGCCGCAACACCGCAGGATTGCTTCAGGCCCTACTGTGGTTCCGGCATGGCACGTTGAGCCTTTGGTTAATTCCTCTTCCTGGTGGGAAATGGGAGTTAAATTTGCCTGTCCAGACACCTCCAGCTAGTCTCTCATTGGTTCTCCCTATTCCTGTTCCTTTTCCACAGAAATTGCAAACTGGGCCAAACAGGAGGTTAAAGGCACTGACTCTCCAAGTGGGGAGAGTGTTAGTAAAGCATCTGGAATGTTGCACCCGAGTACCAGGGGACGAAAACTGAGACACATTTGAACACATTTCCCGATCACACGGTGGATCATACTCTGGGTTCCACATGCATGTTTTAGCTGAAGGAAGAATCCCTTAAACCTGGAGAGTTGAGACACATGGAATGGGTACCATGCAATATGACTTCAAAGGGTCTGCATTTGCTCACCGATCCTGACCATTCCGATCACTGATGCGTTTATGCCGCTGTACACATGCTTGATTCTCTTTCGGACACATATAAATCCATAGGTTTTAAGATTCTTACTAGTCAGGTATATTCTTAGGCGTTTAATATGGGGTGTTGAGTCCACTTCATTGAGCAAGGAGTAGCTCTTGTCTATTACATATTTGGCTTATGGAACGGTATCTGTGCTAATTTCAATCTCTGGTTTTATGCATCACCCCAACTCACCATTCACCTTAAGCAAGCATAAGTTGGTTTTCTACATTTGAGACCGTATTCTGTTTTGTAATTCAGTTCCTGTGTAGCCAAGTTTACATTCCATGTATTAGTGATAACTTATGATGTTTCTTTTTCTCTGTGACTTATTTCACTTAGAATCATCGTACCTGAATCCACTCATTATGCTGCTACTGGCCTGATGACATAGATTTCATTGCTGAGTGATATTCCATTGTACGTAAGTACCACAACTTCTTTATCCATTTTTCGCTTTCTGCGATATTGAACTTGTACCGTAAACGAGGTTCTTGTAAACAGAGCCGTCCCAAACTTTGGGGTGGCTGTGTCTTTTTGATTTTAGTTTCCCTAATCTATAGGACCATAAGTGGAAGTGCCCTAGGCTCTGTTGCTTTGTTTTTTAGATGTTTCAGGAAACACCATACACTTCTCCAGAGTGGCTGTTGGTAATTTACATCCCGCCCATCAGCATAACAAGGCTCCCAGTTCTCCATGGCCTGTCCTGCCTTTCTGGATTTTACACTTCTTTCAGATGGCCCTTTTGACCAGGGGGCAGTGAGACTTCATTGTACTGCAGATTTCCTTTGCAAGCTTGCTTGTTTGGCCAAAAAGTGCGTATGCGTTTTTTCCTGAATATATTCAGGAAAAAACTCATACGCCCTTTTTGGCCAAGTGCATCATTGTGGACGTTCTGCCTCTTTTCCTATGCTTTACATGCAATTCCAGTCAACCTCCTGAAATCGGTTTCCTGCAATTCTGCCCCGCTTTCAAGTCCTCTTGGCAGCCTTACTTCAATATATTTTTGGACGATAGCTGTCATTTATAACTCTGCAGGTTTGTGAATTACAGTGCCCCAGAGCTCCTTTCTTCAACTCGCTTTCTTGTGAGCTGGCCGCAACACCACAGGATTGCTTCAGGCCCTAGTGTGGTTCCGGCATGGCACGCTGAGCCTTTGGTTAATTCCTCTTCCTGGTGGGAAATGAGAGTTAAATTTGCCCGTCCAGACACCTCCAGCTAGTCTCTCATTGGTTCTCCCTATTCCTGTTCATTTTCCGCAGAAATTGCAAACTGGGCCAAACAGGAGGTTAAAGGCACTGACTCTCCAAGTGGGGAGAGTGTTAGTAAAGATTCTGGAATGTTGCACCCGAGTACCAGGGGACGAAAACTGAGACACATTTGAACACGTTTCCCGATCACACATTGGATCATACTCTGGGTTCCACATGCATGTTTTAGCTGAAGGAAGAATCCCTTAAACCTGGAGAGTTGAGACCCATCTAATGGGTACCATGCAATATGACTTCATAGGGACTGCATTTGCTCACCGAAGCTCACCAATCCTATCACTGCTGCGTTAATGCCGCTGTACACACACTTGATTCTCTTTCGGAGACATATAAATCCATAGGTTTTAAGATTCTTACTAGTCAGGTATATTCTTAGGCGTTTAATAAGTGGTTGTGAGTCCACTGCGTTGAGCAAGGAGTAGCTCTTGTCTATTACATATTTGGCTTATTGAAAGGTATCTGTGTTAATTTCAATCTCTGGTTTTATGCAGCACCACAACTCACCTTTCCCCTTAAGCAAGTATAAGTTGGTTTTCTACATTTGAGACCCTGTTCTGTTTTGTAATTCAGTTCCTGTGTAGCCAAGTTTACATTCCGTGTATTAGTGATATCTTATGATGTTTCGTTTTCTGTGTGACTTATTTCACTTAGAATCATCGTACATGAATCCACTCATTATGGTGCTACTGGCCTGATGACATAGATTTCATTGCTGAGTGATATTGCATTGTACGTAAGTACCACAACTTCTTTATCCATTTTTCGCTTTCTGCGATATTAAACTTGTTCCGTAAACGAGGTTCTTGTAAACAGAGCCGTCCCAAACTTAGGGGTGGCTGTGTCTTTTTGATTTTAATTTCCCTAAGCTATAGGACCATAAGTGGAAGTGCCCTAGGCTCTGTTGCTCTGTTTTTTAGATGTTTCAGGAAACACCATACACTTCTCCAGAGTGGCTGTTTGCAATTTACATCCCACCCATCAGCATAAGAAGGCTCCCAGTTCTCCATGGCCTGTCCTCCCTTTCTGGGTTTTACACTTTTTTCAGATGGCCCTTTTGACCGGGGGGCAGTGAGACTTCATTGTAGTGCAGATTTCCTTTGCAAGCTTGCTTGGTTGGCCAAAAAGGGCGTATGCGTTTTTTCCTGAATATATTCAGGAAAAAATGCATACGCCCTTTTTGGCCAAGTGCATCATTGTGGACGTTCTGCCTCTTTTCCTATGCTTTACATGCAATTCCAGTCTACCTCCTGAAATCGGTTTCCTGCAATTCTGCCCCGCTTCCAAGTCTTCTTGGCAGCCTTACTTCAATATATTTTTGGACGATAGCTGTCATTTATAACTCTGCAAGTTTGTGAATTACACTGCCCCTGAGCTCCTTTCTTCAACTCGCTTTCTTGTGAGCTGGCCGCAACACCGCAGGATTGCTTCAGGCCCTAGTGTGGTTGTGGCATGGAACGCTGAGCCTTTGGTTAATTCCTCTTCCTGGTGGGAAATGAGAGTTAAATTTGCCCGTCCAGACACCTCCAGCTAGTCTCTCATTGGTTCTCCCTATTCCTGTTCCTTTTCCGCAGAAATTGCAAACTGGGCCAAACAGGAGGTTAAAGGCACTGGCTCTCCAAGTGGGGAGAGTGTTAGTAAAGCGTCTGGAATGTTGCACCCGAGTACCAGGGGACGAAAACTGAGACACATTTGAACACATTTCCCGATCACACGTTGGATCATACTCTGGGTTCCACATGCATGTTTTAGCTGAAGGAAGAATCCCTTAAACCTGGAGAGTTGAGACCCATGTAATGGGTACCATGCAATATGACTTCAAAGGGTCTGCATTTGCTCACCGAACCTCACCAATCCTATCACTGCTGTGTTGATGCCACTGTACGCATGCTTGATTCTCTTTTGGAGACATATAAATCCATAGGTTTTAAGATTCTTACTAGTCAGGTATATTCTTAGGCGTTTAATATGGGGTGTTGAGTCCACTTCGTTGAGCAAGGAGTAGCTCTTGTCTATTACATATTTGGCTTATTGAAAGGTATCTGTGCTAATTTCAATCTCTGGTTTTATGCAGCACCCCAACTCACCTTTCCCCTTAAGCAAGCATAAGTTGGTTTTCTACATTTGAGACCCTATTCTGTTTTGTAATTCAGTTCCTGTGTAGCCAAGTTTACATTCCGTGTATTAGTGATATCTTATGATGTTTCTTTTTCTGTGTGACTTATTTCACTTAGAATCATCGTACCTGAATCCACTCATTATGCTGCTACTGGCCTGATGACATAGATTTCATTGCTGAGTGATATTGCATTGTACATAAGTACCACAACTTCTTTATCCATTTTTCGCTTTCTGCGATATTGAACTTGTACCGTAAACGAGGTTCTTGTAAACAGAGCCTTCCCAAACTTTGGGGTGGATGTGTCTTTTTGATTTTAATTTCCCTAATCTATAGGACCATAAGTGGAAGTGACCTAGGCTCTGTTGCTTTGTTTTATAGATGTTCAGGAAACACCATACACATCTCCAGAGTGGCTGTTGGTAATTTACATCCCGGCCATCAGCATAACAAGGCTCCCAGTTCTCCATGGCCTGTCCTGCCTTTCTGGATTTTACACTTTTTTCAGATGGCCCTTTTGACTGGGTGGGGGGCAGTGAGACTTCATTGTAGTGCAGATTTCCTTTGCAAGCTTGCTTGGTTGGCCAAAAAGGGCGTATGCATTTTCTCTTGAATATATTCAGGAAAAAACGCATACGCCATTTTTGGCCAAGTGCATCATTGTGGACGTTCTGCCTCTTTTCCTATGCTTTACATGCAATTCCAGTCTACCTCCTGAAATCGGTTTCCTGCAATTCTGCCCCGCTTTCAAGTCCTCTTTGCAGCCTTACTTCAATATATTTTTGGACGATAGCTGTCATTTATAACTCTGCAGGTTTGTGAATTACAGGGCCCCTGAGCTCCTTTCTTCAACTCGCTTTCTTGTGAGCTGGCCGCAACACCGCAGGATTGCTTCAGGCCCTACTGTGGTTCCGGCATGGCACGCTGAGCCTTTGGTTAATTCCTCTTCCTGGTGGGAAATGAGAGTTAAATTTGCCTGTCCTGACACCTCCAGCTAGTCTCTCATTGGTTCACCCTATTCCTGTTCATTTTCCGCAGAAATTGCAAACTGGGCCAAACAGGAGGTTAAAGGCACTGACTCTCCAAGTGGGGAGAGTGTTAGTAAAGCGTCTGGAATGTTGCACCCGAGTACAAGGGATCGAAAACTGAGACACATTTGAACACGTTTCCCGATCACACGTTGGATCATACTCTGGGTTCCACATGCATGTTTTAGCTGAAGGAAGAATCCCTTAAACCTGGAGAGTTGAGACCCATGGAATGGGTACCATGCAATATGACTTCAAAGGGTCTGCATTTGCTCACCAAACTTCACCAATCCTATCACTGCTGCGTTTATGCCACTGTACACACGCTTGATTCTCTTTCGGAGACATATAAATCCATAGGTTTTAAGATTCTTACTAGTCAGGTATATTCTTAGGTGTTTAATGTGGGGTGTTGTGTCCACTTCGTTGAGCAAGGAGTAGCTCTTGTCTATTACATATTTGGCTTATTGAAAGGTATCTGTGTTAATTTCAATCTCTGGTTTTATGCAGCACCCCAACTCACCTTTCAGCTTAAGCAAGCATAAGTCGGTTTTCTACATTTGAGACCCTACTCTGGTTTGTAATTCAGTTCCTGTGTAGCCAAGTTTACATTCCGTGTATTAGTGATACCTTATGATGTTTCTTTTTCTGTGTAACTTATTTCACTTAGAATCATCGTACCTGAATCCACTCATTATGCTGCTACTGGCCTGATGACATAGATTTCATTGCTGAGTGATATTGCATTGTACGTAAGTACCACAACTTCTTTATCCATTTTTCGCTTTCTGCAATATTGAACTTGTACCGTAAACGAGGTTCTTGTAAACAGAGCCGTCCTAAACTTTGGGGTGGCTGTGTCTTTTTCATTTTAGTTTCCCTAAGCTATAGGACCATAAGTTGAAGTGTCCTAGGCTCTGTTGCTTTGTTTTTTAGATGTTTCAGGAAACACCATACACTTCTCCAGAGTGGCTGTTGGCAATTTACATCTCGCCCATCAGCATAAGAAGGCTCCCAGTTCTCCATGGCCTGTCCTGCCTTTCTGGATTTTACACTTTTTTCAGATGGCCCTTTTGACCGGGGGGGGGCAGTGAGACTTCATTGTAGTGCAGATTTCCATTGCAAGCTTGCTTGGTTGGCCAAAAAGTGCATATGCGTTTATTCCTGAATATATTCAGGAAAAAACGCATACATCCCTTTTGGCCAAGTGCATCATTGTGGACGTTCTGCCTCTTTTCCTATGCTTTACATGCAATTCCAGTCTACCTCCTGAAATCGGTTTCCTGCAATTCAGCCCCGCTTTCAAGTCCTCTTGGCAGCCTTACTTCAATATATTTTTGGACGATAGCTGTCATTTATAACTCTGCAGGTTTGTGAATTACAGGGCCCCTAAGCTCCTTTCTTCAACTCGCTTTCTTGTGAGCTGGCCGCAACACCGCAGGATTGCTTCAGGCCCTACTGTGGTTCCGGCATGGCACGTTGAGCCTTTGGTTAATTCCTCTTCCTGGTGGAAAATGAGAGTTAAATTTGCCCGTCCAGACACCTCCAGCTAGTCTCTCATTGGTTCTCCCTATTCCTGTTCCTTCTCCGCAGAAATTGCAAACTGGGCCAAACAGGAGGTTAAAGGCACTGACTCTCCAAGTGGGGAGAGTGTTAGTAAAGCGTCTGGAATGTTGCACCCGAGTACCAGGGGACGAAAACTGAGACACATTTGAACACATTTCCCCATCACACGTTGGATCATACTCTGGGTTCCACATGCATGTTTTAGCTGAAGGAAGAATCCCTTAAACCTGGCGAGTTGAGACCCATGTAATGGGTACCATGCAATATGACTTCAAAGGGTCTGCATTTGCTCACCGAACCTCACCAATCCTATCACTGCTGTGTTTATGCCGCTGTACGCATGCTTGATTATCTTTTGGAGACATATAAATCCATAGGTTTTAAGATTCTTACTAGTCAGGTATATTCTTAGGCGTTTAATATGGGGTGTTGAGTCCACTTCGTTGAGCAAGGAGTAGCTCTTGTCTATTACATATTTGGCTTATTGAAAGGTATCTGTGCTAATTTCAATCTCTGGTTTTATGCAGCACCCCAACTCACCTTTCCCCTTAAGCAAGCATAATTTGGTTTCCTACATTTGAGACCCTATTCTGTTTTGTAATTCAGTTCCTGTGTAGCCAAGTTTACATTCCGTGTATTAGTGATATCTTATGATGTTTCTTTTTCTGTGTGACTTATTTCATTTAGAATCATCCTACCTGAATCCACTCATTATGCTGCTACTGGCCTGATGACATAGATTTCATTGCTGAGTGATATTGCATTGTACGTAAGTACCACAACTTCTTTATCCATTTTTCGCTTTCTGCGATATTGAACTTGTACCGTAAACGAGGTTCTTGTAAACAGAGCCTTCCCAAACTTTGGGGTGGATGTGTCTTTTTGATTTTAATTTCCCTAATCTATAGGACCATAAGTGGAATTGACCTAGGCTCTGTTGCTTTGTTTTTTAGATGTTTCAGGAAACACCATACACTTCTCCAGAGTGGCTGTTGGCAATTTACATGCCGCCCATCAGCATAAGAAGGCTCCCAGTTCTCCATGGCCTGTCCTGCGTTTCTGGATTTTACACTTTTTTCAGATGGCCCTTTTGACCGGGGGGGCAGTGAGACTTCATTGTAGTGCAGATTACCTTTGCAAGCTTGCTTGGTTGGCCAAAAAGGGCGTATGCGTTTTTTCCTGAATACATTCAGGAAAAAACGCATACGCCCTTTTTGGCCAAGTGCATCATTGTGGACGTTCTGCCTCTTTTCCTATGCTTTACATGCAATTCCAGTCTACCTCCTGAAATCGGTTTCCTGCAATTCTGCCCCGCTTTCAAGTCCTCTTGGCAGGCTTACTTCAATATATTTTTGGACGATAGCTGTCATTTATAACTCTGCATGTTTGTGAATTACAGTGCCCCTGAGCTCCTTTCTTCAACTCGCTTTCTTGTGAGCTGGCCGCAACACCGTAGGATTGTTTCAGGCCCTAGTGTGGTTCCGGCATGGCACGCTGAACCTTTGGTTAATTCCTCTTCCTGGTGGGAAATGAGAGTTAAATTTGCCCGTTCAGACACCTCCAGCTAGTCTCTCATTGGTTCTCCCTATTCCTGTTCATTTTCCGCAGAAATTGCAAACTGGGCCAAACAGGAGGTTAAAGGCACTGACTCTCCAAGTGGGGAGAGTGTTAGTAAAAGGTCTGGATTGATGCACCCGAGTACCAGGGGACCAAAACTGAGACACATTTGAACACGTTTCCCGATCACACGGTGGATCATACTCTGGGTTCCACATGCATGTTTTAGCTGAAGGAAGAATCCCTTAAACCTGGAGAGTTGAGACCCATGGAATGGGTACCATGCAATATGACTTCAAAGGGTCTGCATTTGCTCACCGAACCTCACCAATCCTATCACTGCTGCGTTTAGGCCGCTGTACACACGCTTGATTCTCTTTCAGAGACATATAAATCCATAGGTTTTAAGATTCTTACTAGTCAGGTATATTCTTAGCCGTTTAATATGGGGTGTTGAGTCCACTTCGTTGAGCAAGCAGTAGCTCTTGTCTATTACATATTTGGCTTATGGAAAGGTATCTGTGCTAATTTCAATCTCTGGTTTTATGCAGCACCCCATCTCACCTTTCCCCTTAAGCAAGCATAAGTTGTTTTTCTACATTTGAGACCCTATTCTGTTTTGTAATTCAGTTTCTGTGTAGCCAAGTTTACATTCCGTGTATTAGTGATATCTTATGATGTTTCTTTTTCTGTGTGACTTATTTCACTTAGAATCATCGTACCTGAATCCACTCATTATGCTGCTACTGGCCTGATGACATAGATTTCATTGCTGAGTGATATTGCATTGTACGTAAGTACCACAACTTCTTTATCCATTTTTCGCTTTCGGCGATATTGAACTTGTACCGTAAACGAGGTTCTTGTAAACAGTGCCGTCCCAAACTTTGGGGTGGCTGTGTCTTTTTGATTTTAATTTCCCTAAGCTATAGGACCATAAGTGGAAGTGCCCTAGGCTCTGTTGCTTTGTTTTTTGGATATTTCAGGAAACACCATACACTTTTACAGAGTGGCTTTTGGCAACTTACATCCCGGCCATCAGCATAACAAGGCTCCCAGTTCTCCTTGGCCTGTGCTGCCTTTCTGTATTTTACACTTTTTTCTGATGGCCCTTTTGACCAGGGGGCAGAGAGACTTCATTGTAGTGCAGATTTCCTTTTCAAGCTTGCTTGTTTGGCCAAAAAGGGCGTATGCGTTTTTTCCTGAATACATTCAGGAAAAAATGCATACGCCCATTTTGGCCAAGTGCATCATTGTGGACGTTCTGCCTCTTTTCCTATGCTTTACATGCAATTCCAGTCTACCTCCTGAAATCGGTTTCCTGCAATTCTGCCCTGCTTTCAAGTCCTCTTGCCAGCCTTACTTCAATATATTTTTGGACGATAGCTGTCATTTATAACTCTGCAGTTTGTGAATTACAGTGCCCCTGAACTCCTTTCTTCAACTCGTTTTCTTGTGAGCTGGCCGCAACACCGAAGGATTGCTTCAGGCCCTAGTGTGGTTCCGGCATGGCACGCTGAGCCTTTGGTTTATTCCACTTCCTGCTGGGAAATGAGAGTTAAATTTTCCCGTCCAGACACCTCCAGCTAGTCTCTCATTGTTTCTCCCTATTCCTGTTCCTTTTCCACAGAAATTGCAAACTGGGCCAAAGAGAAGGTTAAAGGCACTGACTCTCCAAGTGGGGATAGTGTTAGTAAAGCGTCTGGAATGTTGCACCCGAGTACCAGGGGACAAAAACTGAGACTCATTTGAACACGTTTCCCGATCACACGTTGGATCATACTATGGGTTCCACATGAATGTCTTAGCTGAAGGAAGAATCCCTTAAACCTGGAGAGTTGAGAACCATGGAATGGGTACCATGCAATATGACTTCAAAGGGTCTGCATTTGCTTACCGACCCTCACCAATCCTATCACTGCTGCGTTTATGCCGCTGTACACACGCTTGATTCTCTTTCGGAGACATATAAATTCATAGGTTTTAAGATTCTTACTAGTCAGGTATATTCTTAGGCGTTTAATATGGGGTGTTGAGTCCACTTCGTTGAGCAAGCCGTAGCTCTTGTCTATTACATATTTGGCTTATGGAAAGGTATCTGTGCTAATTTCAATCTCTGGTTTTATGCAGCACCCCAACTTACCTTTCCCCTTAAGCAAGCATAAGTTGGTTTTCTACATTTGAGACCCTATTCTGTTTTGTAATTCAGTTCCTGTGTAGCCAAGTTTACATTCCGTGTATTAGTGATACCTTATGATGTTTCTTTTTCTGTGTGACTTATTTCACTTAGAATCATCGTACCTGAATCCACTCATTATGCTGCTACTGGCCTGATGACATTGATTTCATTGCTGAGTGATATTGCATTGTACGTAAGTACCACAACTTCTTTATCCATTTTTCGCTTTCGGCGATGTTGAACTTGTACCGTAAACGAGGTTCTTGTAAACAGAGCCATCCCAAACATTGGGGTGGCTGTGTCTTTTTGATTTTAGTTTCCCTAAGCTATAGGACCATAAGTGGAAGTGCCCTAGGCTCTGTTGCTTTGTTTTTTAGATGTTTCAGGAAACACCATACACTTCTCCAGAGTGGCTGTTGGCAATTTACATCCCGCCCATCAGCATAACAAGGTGCCCAGTTCTCCATGGCCTGTCCTGCCTTTCTGCATTTTACACTTTTTTCAGATGGCCCTTTTGACCGGGGGGGCAGTGAGACTTCATTGTAGTGCAGATTTCCTTTGCAAGCTTGCTTCGTTGTCCAAAAAGGGCATATACGTTTTTTCCTGCAGTAAAAAACGCATACGCCCTTTTTGGCCAAGTGCAACATTGTGGACGTTCTGCCTCTTTTCCTATGCTTTACATGCAATTCCAGTCTACCTCCTGAAATCGGTTTCCTGCAATTCTGCCCCGCTTTCAAGTCCTCTTGGCAGCCTTGCCTCAATATATTTTTGGACGATAGCTGTCATTTATAACTCTGCAGGTTTGTGAATTACAGGGCCCCTGAACTCCTTTTTTCAACTTGCTTTCTTGTGAGCTGGCCGCAACACCGCAGGATTGCTTCAGGCCCTAGTGTGGTTCCGGCATGGCTCGCTGAGCCTTTGGTTAATTCCTCTTCTTGGTGGGAAATGAGAGTTAAATTTGCCCGTCCAGACACCTCCAGCTAGTCTCTCATTGGTTCTCCCTATTCCTGTTCATTTTCCGCAGAAATTGCAAACTGGGCCAAACAGGAGGTTAAAGGCACTGACTCTCCAAGTGGGGAGAGTGTTAGTAAAGCGTCTGGAATGTTGCACCCGAGTACCGGTAGACAAAAACTGAGACACATTTGAACACATTTCCCGATCACACAGTGGATCATACTCTGGGTTCCACATGCATGTTTTAGCTGAAGGAAGAATCCTTTAAACCTGGAAAGTTGAGACCCATGGAATGGGTACCATGCAATATGATTTCAAAGGTTCTGCATTTGCTCACTGAACCTCACCAATCCTATCACTGCTGCCTTTATGCTGCTGTACACACGCTTGATTCTCTTTCAGAGACATATAAATCCATAGGTTTTAGGATTCTTACTAATCAGGTATATTCTTAGGCTTTTAATATGGGGTGTTGAGTCCACTTCTTTGAGCAATGTGTAGCTCTTGTCTATTACATATTTGGCTTATGGAACGTTATCTGTGCTCATTTCAATCTCTGGTTTTATGCAGCACTCCAACTCCCCTTTCCCCTTAAGCAAGCATAAGTTGGTTTTGTACATTTGAGACCCTGTTCTGTTTTGTAATTCAGTTCCTGTGTAGCCAAGTTTACATTCCGTGTATTAGAGATATCTTCTGATGTTTCTTTTTCTGTGTGACTTATTTCACTTAGAATCATTGTACCTGAATCCACTCATTATGCTGCTACGGGCCTGATGACATAGATTTCATTGCTGAGTGATATTGCATTCTACATAAGTACCAAAAATTCTTTATCCATTTTTCGCTTTCTGCGATATTGAACTTGTACTGTAAATGAGGTTCTTGTAAACAGTGCCGTCCCAAACTTTGGGGTGGCTGTGTCTTTTTGATTTTAATTTCCCTAAGCTATAGGACCATAAGTGGAAGTGCCCTAGGCTCTGTTGCTTTGTTTTTTGGATGTTTCAGGAAACACCATACACTTATCCAGAGTGGCTGTTCGCAATTTACATCCCGGCCATCAGCATAACAAGGCTCCCAGTTCTCCTTGACCTGTCCTGCCTTTCTGGATTTTACACATTTTTCTGATGGCCCTTTTGACCGGGGGGCAGTGAGACTTCATTGTAGTGCAGATTTCCTTTGCAAGCTTGCTTCGTTGGCCAAAAAGGGCATATACGTTTTTTCCTGCACTAAAAAACGCATACGCCCTTTTTGGCCAAGTGCATCATTGTGGACGTTCTGCCTCTTTTCCTATGCTTTACATGCAATTCCAGTCTACCTCCTGAAATCGGTTTCCTGCAATTCTGCCCCGCTTTCAAGTCCTCTTGGCAGCCTTACTTCAATATATTTTTGGACGATAGCTGTCATTTATAACTCTGCAGTTTTGTGAACTACAGTGCCCCTGAGCTCCTTTCTTCAACTCGCTTTCTTGTGAGCTGACCGCAACACCGCAGGATTGCTTCAGGCCCTAGTGTGGTTCCGGCATTGCTCGCTGAGCCTTTGGTTAATTCCTCTTCCTGGTGGGAAATGAGAGTTAAATTTGCCCGTCCAGACACCTCCAGCTAGTCTCTCATTGGTTCTCCCTATTCCTGTACATTTTCCCCAGAAATTGCAAACTGGGCCAAACAGGAGGTTAAAGGCACTGACTCTCCAAGTGGGGAGAGTGTTAGTAAAGCATCTGGAATGTTGCACCCGAGTACCAGGGGACGAAAACTGAGACACATTTCAACACGTTTCCCGATCACACGGTGGATCATACTCTGGGTTCCACATGCATGTTTTAGCTGAAGGAAGAATCCCTTAAACCTGGAGAGTTGAGACCCATGGAATGGGTACCATGCAATATGACTTCAAAGGGTCTGCATTTGCTCACCGAACCTCACCAATCCTATCACTGCTGCGTTTATGCCACTGTACACATGCTTGATTGTCTTTCGGAGACACATAAATCCATAGGCTTTAAGATTCTTACTAGTCAGGTATATTCTTAGGCGTTTAATATGGGGTGTTGAGTCCACTTCGTTGAGCAAGCAGTAGCTCTTGTCTATTACATATTTGGCTTATGGAAAGGTATCTGTGCTAATTTCAATCTCTGGTTTTATGCAGCACCCCAACTCACCTTTCCCCTTAAGCAAGCATAAGTTGGTTTTCTACATTTGAGACCCTATTCTGTTTTGTAATTCAGTTCCTGTGTAGCCAAGTTTACATTCCGTGTATTAGTGATATCTTATGATGTTTCTTTTTCTGTGTGACTTATTTCACTTAGAATCATCGTACCTGAATCGACTCATTATGCTGCTACTGGCCTGATGACATAGATTTCATTGCTGAGTGATATTGCATTGTACGTAAGTACCACAAATTCTTTATCCACTTTTCGCTTTCTGCGATATTGAACTTGTACCGTATACGAGGTTCTTGTAAACAGAGCCGTCCCAAACTTTGGGGTGGCTGTGTCTTTTTGATTTTAATTTCCCTAATCTATAGGACCATAAGTGGAAGTGCCCTAGGCTCTGTTGCATTGTTTTTTAGATGTTTCAGGAAACACCATACACTTCTCCAGAGTGGCTGTTGGCAATTTACATCCCGCCCATCAGCCTAACTAGGCTCCCAGTTCTCCATGGCCTGTCCTGCCTTTCTGGATTATACACTTTTTTCAGATGGCCCTTTTGACCGGGGGGCAGTGAGACTTCGTTGTAGTGCAGATTTCCTTTGCAAGCTTCCTTGGTTGGCCAAAAAGTGCGTATGCGTTTTTTCCTGAATATATTCAGGAAAAAACGCATACGCCCTTTTTGGCCAAGTGAATCATTGTGGACGTTCTGCCTCTTTTCCTAGGCTTTACATGCAATTCCAGTCTACCTCCTGAAATCGGTTTCCTGCAATTCTGCCCCGCTTTCAAGTTCTCTTGGCAGCCTTACTTCAATATATTTTTGGACGATAACTGTCATTTAGAACTCTGCAGGTTTGTGAATTACAGTGCCCCTGAGCTCCTTTCTTCAACTCGCTTTCTTGTGAGCTGGCCGCAACACCACAGGATTGCTTCAGGCCCTAGTGTTGTTCCGGCATGGCTCGCTGAGCCTTTGGTTAATTCCTCTTCCTGGTGGGAAATGAGAGTTAAATTTGCCCGTCCAGACACCTCCAGCTAGTCTCTCATTGGTTCTCCCTATTCCTGTTCATTTTCCACAGAAATGGCAAACTGTGCCAAACAGGAGGTTAAAGGCACTGACTCTCCAAGTGGGGAGAGTGTTAGTACTGCGTCTGGAATGTTGCACCCGAGTACCAGGGGACGAAAACTGAGATACATTTGAACACGTTTCCCGATCACATGGTGGATCATACTCTGGGTTCCACATGCATGTTTTAACTGAAGGAAGAATCCCTTCAACCTGGAGAGTTGAGAACCATGGAATGGGTACCATGCAATATGACTTCAAAGGGTCTGCATTTGCTCACCGAACCTCACCAATCCTATCACTGCTGCATTTATGCCGCTGTACACACGCTTGATTCTCTTTTGGAGACATATAAATCCATAGGTTTTAAGATTCTTACTAGTCAGGTATATTCTTAGGCGTTTAATATGGGGTGTTGAGTCCACTTCGTTGAGCAAGCAGTAGCTCTTGTCTATTACATATTTGGCTTATGGAAAGGTATCTGTGCTAATTTCAATCTCTGGTTTTATGCAGCACCCCAACTCACCTTTCCCCTTAAGCAAGCATAAGTTGGTTTTCTACATTTGAGACCCTATTCTGTTTTGTAATTCAGTTCCTGTGTAGCCAAGTTTACATTCCGTGTATTAGTGATATCTTATGATGTTTCTTTTTCTGTGTGACTTATTTCACTTAGAATCATCGTACCTGAATCCACTCATTATGCTGCTACTGGCCTGATGACATAGATTTCATTGCTGAGTGATATTGCATTATACGTAAGTACCACAACTTCTTTATCCATTTTTTGCTTTCTGAGATATTGAACTTGTACCGTAAACGAGGTTCTTGTAACCTGAGCTGTCCCAAACTTTGGGGTGGCTGTGTCTTTTTGATTTTAATTTCCCTAAGCTATAGGACCATAAGTGGAAGTGCCCTAGGCTCTGTTGCTTTGTTTTTTAGATGTTTCAGGAAACACCATACACTTCTCCAGAGTGGCTGTTGGCAATTTACATCCCGCCCATCAGCATAACAAGGCTCCCAGTTCTCCATGGCCTGTCCGGCCTTTCTGGATTTTACACTTTTTTCAGATGGCCGTTTTGACCAGGGGGGCAGTGAGACTTCATTGTAGTGCAGATTTCCTTTGCAAGCTTGCTTGGTTGGCCAAAAAGGGCGTATGCGTTTTTTCCTGAATATATTCAGGAAAAAACGCATACGCCCTTTTTGGCCAAGTTCATCATCGTGGACGTTCTGCCTCTTTTCCTATGCTTTACATGCAATTCCAGTCTACCTCCTGAAATCGGTTTCCTGCAATTCTGCCCCGCTTTCAAGTCCTCTTGGCAGCCTTACTTCAATATATTTTTGGACGATAGCTGTCATTTATAACTCTGCATGTTTGTGAATTACAGTGCCCCTGAGCTCCTTTCTTCAACTCGCTTTCTTGTGAGCTGGCCGCAACACCGCAGGATTGCTTCATGCCCTAGTGTGGTTCTGGCATGGCACGCTGAGCCTTTGGTTAATTCCTCTTTCTGGTGGGAAATGAGAGTTAAATTTGCCCGTCCAGACACCTCCAGCTAGTCTCTCATTGGTTCTCCCTATTCTTGTTCATTTTCCGCAGAAATGGCAAACTGTGCCAAACAGGAGGTTAAAGGCACTGACTCTCCAAGTGGGGAGAGTGTTAGTACTGCGTCTGGAATGTTGCACCCGAGTACCAGGGGACGAAAACTGAGACACATTTGGACACGTTTCCCGATCAGACGGTGGATCATACTCTGGGTTCCACATGCATGTTTTAGCAGAAGGAAGAATACCTTAAACCTGGAGAGTTGAGACCCATGGAATTGGTACCATGCAATATGACTTCAAAGGGTCTGCATTTGCTCACCAAACCTCACCAATCCTATCACTGCTGCGTTTATGCCGCTGTACACACGCTTGATTCTCTTTCGGAGACATATCAATCCATAGGTTTTAAGATTCTTACTAGTCAGGTATATTCTTAGGCGTTTAATATGGGGTGTTGAGTCCACTTCGTTGAGCAAGCAGTAGCTCTTGTCTATTACATATTTGGCTTATGGAAAGGTATCTGTGCTAATTTCAATCTCTGGTTTTATGCAGCACCCCAACTCACCTTTCCCCTTAAGCAAGCATAAGTTGGTTTTCTACATTTGAGACCCTATTCTGTTTTGTAATTCAGTTCCTCTGTAGCCAAGTTTACATTCCGTGTATTAGTGATATCTTATGATGTTTCTTTTTCTGTGTGACTTATTTCACTTAGAATCATCGTACCTGAATCCACTCATTATGCTGCTACTGGCCTGATGACATAGATTTCATTGCTGAGTGATATTGCATTGTACGTAAGTACCACAACTTCTTTATCCATTTTTCGCTTTCTGCGATATTGAACTTGTACCGTAAATGAGGTTCTTGTAAACAGAGCCGTCCCAAACTTTGAGGTGGCTGTGTCTTTTTGATTTTAATTTCCCTAATCTATAGGACCATAAGTGGAAGTGCCCTCGGCTCTGTTGCTTTGTTTTTTAGATGTTTCAGGAAACACCATACACTTCTCCAGAGTGGCTGTTGGTAATTTACATCCCGCCCATCAGCCTAACTAGGCTCCCAGTTCTCCATGGCCTGTCCTGCCTTTCTGGATTTTACACTTTTTTCAGATGGCCCTTTTGACCGGGTGGGCAGTGAGACTTCATTGTAGTGCAGATTTCCTTTGCAAGCTTGCTTGGTTGGCCAAAAAGGGCGTATGCGTTTTTTCCTGAATATATTCAGGAAAAAACGCATACGCCCTTTTTGGCCAAGTGCATCATTGTGGACGTTCTGCCTCTTTTCCTAGGCTTTACATGCAATTCCAGTCTACCTCCTGAAATCGGTTTCCTGCAATTCTGCCCCGCTTTCAAGTTCTCTTGGCAGCCTTACTTCAATATATTTTTGGACGATAACTGTCATTTAGAACTCTGCATGTTTGTGAATTACAGTGCCCCTGAGCTCCTTTCTTCAACTCGCTTTCTTGTGAGCTGGCCGCAACACCGCAGGATTGCTTCAGGCCCTAGTGTTGTTCCGGCATGGCTCGTTGAGCCTTTGGTTAATTCCTCTTCCTGGTGGGAAATGAGAGTTAAATTTGCCCGTCCAGACACCTCCAGCTAGTCTCTCATTGGTTCTCCCTATTCCTGTTCATTTTCCGCAGAAATTGCAAACTGGGCCAAACAGGAGGTTAAAGGCACTGACTCTCCAAGTGGGGAGAGTGTTAGTAAAGCGTCTGGAATGTTGCACCCGAGTACCGGTAGACAAAAACTGAGACACATTTGAACACATTTCCCGATCACACAGTGGATCATACTCTGGGTTCCACATGCATGTTTTAGCTGAAGGAAGAATCCTTTAAACCTGGAAAGTTGAGACCCATGGAATGGGTACCATGCAATATGATTTCAAAGGTTCTGCATTTGCTCACTGAACCTCACCAATCCTATCACTGCTGCCTTTATGCTGCTGTACACACGCTTGATTCTCTTTCAGAGACATATAAATCCATAGGTTTTAGGATTCTTACTAATCAGGTATATTCTTAGGCTTTTAATATGGGGTGTTGAGTCCACTTCTTTGAGCAATGTGTAGCTCTTGTCTATTACATATTTGGCTTATGGAACGTTATCTGTGCTCATTTCAATCTCTGGTTTTATGCAGCACTCCAACTCCCCTTTCCCCTTAAGCAAGCATAAGTTGGTTTTGTACATTTGAGACCCTGTTCTGTTTTGTAATTCAGTTCCTGTGTAGCCAAGTTTACATTCCGTGTATTAGAGATATCTTCTGATGTTTCTTTTTCTGTGTGACTTATTTCACTTAGAATCATTGTACCTGAATCCACTCATTATGCTGCTACGGGCCTGATGACATAGATTTCATTGCTGAGTGATATTGCATTCTACATAAGTACCAAAAATTCTTTATCCATTTTTCGCTTTCTGCGATATTGAACTTGTACTGTAAACGAGGTTCTTGTAAACAGTGCCGTCCCAAACTTTGGGGTGGCTGTGTCTTTTTGATTTTAATTTCCCTAAGCTATAGGACCATAAGTGGAAGTGCCCTAGGCTCTGTTGCTTTGTTTTTTGGATGTTTCAGGAAACACCATACACTTATCCAGAGTGGCTGTTCGCAATTTACATCCCGGCCATCAGCATAACAAGGCTCCCAGTTCTCCTTGACCTGTCCTGCCTTTCTGGATTTTACACATTTTTCTGATGGCCCTTTTGACCGGGGGGCAGTGAGACTTCATTGTAGTGCAGATTTCCTTTGCAAGCTTGCTTCGTTGGCCAAAAAGGGCATATACGTTTTTTCCTGCACTAAAAAACGCATACGCCCTTTTTGGCCAAGTGCATCATTGTGGACGTTCTGCCTCTTTTCCTATGCTTTACATGCAATTCCAGTCTACCTCCTGAAATCGGTTTCCTGCAATTCTGCCCCGCTTTCAAGTCCTCTTGGCAGCCTTACTTCAATATATTTTTGGACGATAGCTGTCATTTATAACTCTGCAGTTTTGTGAACTACAGTGCCCCTGAGCTCCTTTCTTCAACTCGCTTTCTTGTGAGCTGACCGCAACACCGCAGGATTGCTTCAGGCCCTAGTGTGGTTCCGGCATTGCTCGCTGAGCCTTTGGTTAATTCCTCTTCCTGGTGGGAAATGAGAGTTAAATTTGCCCGTCCAGACACCTCCAGCTAGTCTCTCATTGGTTCTCCCTATTCCTGTACATTTTCCCCAGAAATTGCAAACTGGGCCAAACAGGAGGTTAAAGGCACTGACTCTCCAAGTGGGGAGAGTGTTAGTAAAGCATCTGGAATGTTGCACCCGAGTACCAGGGGACGAAAACTGAGACACATTTCAACACGTTTCCCGATCACACGGTGGATCATACTCTGGGTTCCACATGCATGTTTTAGCTGAAGGAAGAATCCCTTAAACCTGGAGAGTTGAGACCCATGGAATGGGTACCATGCAATATGACTTCAAAGGGTCTGCATTTGCTCACCGAACCTCACCAATCCTATCACTGCTGCGTTTATGCCACTGTACACATGCTTGATTGTCTTTCGGAGACACATAAATCCATAGGCTTTAAGATTCTTACTAGTCAGGTATATTCTTAGGCGTTTAATATGGGGTGTTGAGTCCACTTCGTTGAGCAAGCAGTAGCTCTTGTCTATTACATATTTGGCTTATGGAAAGGTATCTGTGCTAATTTCAATCTCTGGTTTTATGCAGCACCCCAACTCACCTTTCCCCTTAAGCAAGCATAAGTTGGTTTTCTACATTTGAGACCCTATTCTGTTTTGTAATTCAGTTCCTGTGTAGCCAAGTTTACATTCCGTGTATTAGTGATATCTTATGATGTTTCTTTTTCTGTGTGACTTATTTCACTTAGAATCATCGTACCTGAATCGACTCATTATGCTGCTACTGGCCTGATGACATAGATTTCATTGCTGAGTGATATTGCATTGTACGTAAGTACCACAAATTCTTTATCCACTTTTCGCTTTCTGCGATATTGAACTTGTACCGTATACGAGGTTCTTGTAAACAGAGCCGTCCCAAACTTTGGGGTGGCTGTGTCTTTTTGATTTTAATTTCCCTAATCTATAGGACCATAAGTGGAAGTGCCCTAGGCTCTGTTGCATTGTTTTTTAGATGTTTCAGGAAACACCATACACTTCTCCAGAGTGGCTGTTGGCAATTTACATCCCGCCCATCAGCCTAACTAGGCTCCCAGTTCTCCATGGCCTGTCCTGCCTTTCTGGATTATACACTTTTTTCAGATGGCCCTTTTGACCGGGGGGCAGTGAGACTTCGTTGTAGTGCAGATTTCCTTTGCAAGCTTCCTTGGTTGGCCAAAAAGTGCGTATGCGTTTTTTCCTGAATATATTCAGGAAAAAACGCATACGCCCTTTTTGGCCAAGTGAATCATTGTGGACGTTCTGCCTCTTTTCCTAGGCTTTACATGCAATTCCAGTCTACCTCCTGAAATCGGTTTCCTGCAATTCTGCCCCGCTTTCAAGTTCTCTTGGCAGCCTTACTTCAATATATTTTTGGACGATAACTGTCATTTAGAACTCTGCAGGTTTGTGAATTACAGTGCCCCTGAGCTCCTTTCTTCAACTCGCTTTCTTGTGAGCTGGCCGCAACACCACAGGATTGCTTCAGGCCCTAGTGTTGTTCCGGCATGGCTCGCTGAGCCTTTGGTTAATTCCTCTTCCTGGTGGGAAATGAGAGTTAAATTTGCCCGTCCAGACACCTCCAGCTAGTCTCTCATTGGTTCTCCCTATTCCTGTTCATTTTCCGCAGAAATGGCAAACTGTGCCAAACAGGAGGTTAAAGGCACTGACTCTCCAAGTGGGGAGAGTGTTAGTACTGCGTCTGGAATGTTGCACCCGAGTACCAGGGGACGAAAACTGAGATACATTTGAACACGTTTCCCGATCACATGGTGGATCATACTCTGGGTTCCACATGCATGTTTTAACTGAAGGAAGAATCCCTTCAACCTGGAGAGTTGAGAACCATGGAATGGGTACCATGCAATATGACTTCAAAGGGTCTGCATTTGCTCACCGAACCTCACCAATCCTATCACTGCTGCATTTATGCCGCTGTACACACGCTTGATTCTCTTTTGGAGACATATAAATCCATAGGTTTTAAGATTCTTACTAGTCAGGTATATTCTTAGGCGTTTAATATGGGGTGTTGAGTCCACTTCGTTGAGCAAGCAGTAGCTCTTGTCTATTACATATTTGGCTTATGGAAAGGTATCTGTGCTAATTTCAATCTCTGGTTTTATGCAGCACCCCAACTCACCTTTCCCCTTAAGCAAGCATAAGTTGGTTTTCTACATTTGAGACCCTATTCTGTTTTGTAATTCAGTTCCTGTGTAGCCAAGTTTACATTCCGTGTATTAGTGATATCTTATGATGTTTCTTTTTCTGTGTGACTTATTTCACTTAGAATCATCGTACCTGAATCCACTCATTATGCTGCTACTGGCCTGATGACATAGATTTCATTGCTGAGTGATATTGCATTATACGTAAGTACCACAACTTCTTTATCCATTTTTTGCTTTCTGAGATATTGAACTTGTACCGTAAACGAGGTTCTTGTAACCTGAGCTGTCCCAAACTTTGGGGTGGCTGTGTCTTTTTGATTTTAATTTCCCTAAGCTATAGGACCATAAGTGGAAGTGCCCTAGGCTCTGTTGCTTTGTTTTTTAGATGTTTCAGGAAACACCATACACTTCTCCAGAGTGGCTGTTGGCAATTTACATCCCGCCCATCAGCATAACAAGGCTCCCAGTTCTCCATGGCCTGTCCGGCCTTTCTGGATTTTACACTTTTTTCAGATGGCCGTTTTGACCAGGGGGGCAGTGAGACTTCATTGTAGTGCAGATTTCCTTTGCAAGCTTGCTTGGTTGGCCAAAAAGGGCGTATGCGTTTTTTCCTGAATATATTCAGGAAAAAACGCATACGCCCTTTTTGGCCAAGTTCATCATCGTGGACGTTCTGCCTCTTTTCCTATGCTTTACATGCAATTCCAGTCTACCTCCTGAAATCGGTTTCCTGCAATTCTGCCCCGCTTTCAAGTCCTCTTGGCAGCCTTACTTCAATATATTTTTGGACGATAGCTGTCATTTATAACTCTGCATGTTTGTGAATTACAGTGCCCCTGAGCTCCTTTCTTCAACTCGCTTTCTTGTGAGCTGGCCGCAACACCGCAGGATTGCTTCATGCCCTAGTGTGGTTCTGGCATGGCACGCTGAGCCTTTGGTTAATTCCTCTTTCTGGTGGGAAATGAGAGTTAAATTTGCCCGTCCAGACACCTCCAGCTAGTCTCTCATTGGTTCTCCCTATTCTTGTTCATTTTCCGCAGAAATGGCAAACTGTGCCAAACAGGAGGTTAAAGGCACTGACTCTCCAAGTGGGGAGAGTGTTAGTACTGCGTCTGGAATGTTGCACCCGAGTACCAGGGGACGAAAACTGAGACACATTTGGACACGTTTCCCGATCAGACGGTGGATCATACTCTGGGTTCCACATGCATGTTTTAGCAGAAGGAAGAATACCTTAAACCTGGAGAGTTGAGACCCATGGAATTGGTACCATGCAATATGACTTCAAAGGGTCTGCATTTGCTCACCAAACCTCACCAATCCTATCACTGCTGCGTTTATGCCGCTGTACACACGCTTGATTCTCTTTCGGAGACATATCAATCCATAGGTTTTAAGATTCTTACTAGTCAGGTATATTCTTAGGCGTTTAATATGGGGTGTTGAGTCCACTTCGTTGAGCAAGCAGTAGCTCTTGTCTATTACATATTTGGCTTATGGAAAGGTATCTGTGCTAATTTCAATCTCTGGTTTTATGCAGCACCCCAACTCACCTTTCCCCTTAAGCAAGCATAAGTTGGTTTTCTACATTTGAGACCCTATTCTGTTTTGTAATTCAGTTCCTCTGTAGCCAAGTTTACATTCCGTGTATTAGTGATATCTTATGATGTTTCTTTTTCTGTGTGACTTATTTCACTTAGAATCATCGTACCTGAATCCACTCATTATGCTGCTACTGGCCTGATGACATAGATTTCATTGCTGAGTGATATTGCATTGTACGTAAGTACCACAACTTCTTTATCCATTTTTCGCTTTCTGCGATATTGAACTTGTACCGTAAATGAGGTTCTTGTAAACAGAGCCGTCCCAAACTTTGAGGTGGCTGTGTCTTTTTGATTTTAATTTCCCTAATCTATAGGACCATAAGTGGAAGTGCCCTCGGCTCTGTTGCTTTGTTTTTTAGATGTTTCAGGAAACACCATACACTTCTCCAGAGTGGCTGTTGGTAATTTACATCCCGCCCATCAGCCTAACTAGGCTCCCAGTTCTCCATGGCCTGTCCTGCCTTTCTGGATTTTACACTTTTTTCAGATGGCCCTTTTGACCGGGTGGGCAGTGAGACTTCATTGTAGTGCAGATTTCCTTTGCAAGCTTGCTTGGTTGGCCAAAAAGGGCGTATGCGTTTTTTCCTGAATATATTCAGGAAAAAACGCATACGCCCTTTTTGGCCAAGTGCATCATTGTGGACGTTCTGCCTCTTTTCCTAGGCTTTACATGCAATTCCAGTCTACCTCCTGAAATCGGTTTCCTGCAATTCTGCCCCGCTTTCAAGTTCTCTTGGCAGCCTTACTTCAATATATTTTTGGACGATAACTGTCATTTAGAACTCTGCATATTTGTGAATTACAGTGCCCCTGAGCTCCTTTCTTCAACTCGCTTTCTTGTGAGCTGGCCGCAACACCGCAGGATTGCTTCAGGCCCTAGTGTTGTTCCGGCATGGCTCGTTGAGCCTTTGGTTAATTCCTCTTCCTGGTGGGAAATGAGAGTTAAATTTGCCCGTCCAGACACCTCCAGCTAGTCTCTCATTGGTTCTCCCTATTCCTGTTCATTTTCCGCAGAAATTGCAAACTGGGCCAAACAGGAGGTTAAAGGCACTGACTCTCCAAGTGGGGAGAGTGTTAGTAAAGCGTCTGGAATGTTGCACCCGAGTACCAGGGGACGAAAACTGAGACACATTTGAACACGTTTCCCGATCACACGGTGGATCATACTCTGGGTTCCACATGCATGTTTTAGCTGAAGGAAGAATCATTTAAACCTGGAGAGTTGAGAACCATGCAATGGGTACCATGCAATATGACTTCAAAGGGTCTGCATTTGCTCACCGAACCTCACCAATCCTATCACTGCTGCGTTTATGTCGCTGTACACATGCTTGATTCTCTTTCGGAGACATATAAATCCATAGGTTTTAAGATTCTTACTAGTCAGGTATATTCTTAGGCGTTTAATATGGGGTGTTGAGTCCACTTCGTTGAGCAAGCAGTAGCTCTTGTCTATTACATATTTGGCTTATGGAAAGGTATCTGTGCTAATTTCAATCTCTGGTTTTATGCAGCACCCCAACTCACCTTTCCCCTTAAGCAAGCATAAGTTGGTTTTCTACATTTGAGACCCTATTCTGTTTTGTAATTCAGTTCCTGTGTAGCCAAGTTTACATTCCGTGTAGTAGTGATATCTTATGATGTTTCTTTTTCTGTGTGACTTATTTCACTTAGAATCATCGTACCTGAATCCACTCATTATGCTGCTACTGGCCTGATGACATAGATTTCATTGCTGAGTGATATTGCATTATACGTAAGTACCACAACTTCTTTATCCATTTTTTGCTTTCTGAGATATTGAACTTGTACCGTAAACGAGGTTCTTGTAACCTGAGCTGTCCCAAACTTTGGAGTGGCTGTGTCTTTTTGATTTTAATTTCCATAAGCTATAGGACCATAAGTGGAAGTGCCCTAGGCTCTGTTGCTTTGTTTTTTAGATGTTTCAGGAAACACCATACACTTCTCCAGAGTGGCTGTTGGCAATTTACATCCCGCCCATCAGCATAACAAGGCTCCCAGTTCTCCATGGCCTGTCCGGCCTTTCTGGATTTTACACTTTTTTCAGATGGCCGTTTTGACCAGGGGGGCAGTGAGACTTCATTGTAGTGCAGATTTCCTTTGCAAGCTTGCTTGGTTGGCCAAAAAGGGCGTATGCGTTTTTTCCTGAATATATTCAGGAAAAAACGCATACGCACTTTTTGGCCAAGTTCATCATCGTGGACGTTCTGCCTCTTTTCCTATGCTTTACATGCAATTCCAGTCTACCTCCTGAAATCAGTTTCCTGCAATTCTGCCCCGCTTTCTAGTCCTCTTGGCAGCCTTACTTCAATATATTTTTGGACGATAGCTGTCATTTATAACTCTGCATGTTTGTGAATTACAGTGCCCCTGAGCTCCTTTCTTCAACTCGCTTTCTTGTGAGCTGGCCGCAACACCACAGGATTGCTTCATGCCCTAGTGTGGTTCTGGCATGGCACGCTGAGCCTTTGGTTAATTCCTCTTTCTGGTGGGAAATGAGAGTTAAATTTGCCCGTCCAGACACCTCCAGCTAGTCTCTCATTGGTTCTCCCTATTCCTGTTCATTTTCCGCAGAAATGGCAAACTGTGCCAAACAGGAGGTTAAAGGCACTGACTCTCCAAGTGGGGAGAGTGTTAGTACTGCGTCTGGAATGTTGCACCCGAGTACCAGGGGATGAAAACTGAGATACATTTGAACACGTTTCCCGATCACATGGTGGATCATACTCTGGGTTCCACATGCATGTTTTAACTGAAGGAAGAATCCCTTCAACCTGGAGAGTTGAGAACCATGGAATGGGTACCATGCAATATGACTTCAAAGGGTCTGCATTTGCTCACCGAACCTCACCAATCCTATCACTGCTGCATTTATGCCGCTGTACACACGCTTGATTCTCTTTTGGAGACATATAAATCCATAGGTTTTAAGATTCTTACTAGTCAGGTATATTCTTAGGCGTTTAATATGGGGTGTTGAGTCCACTTCGTTGAGCAAGCAGTAGCTCTTGTCTATTACATATTTGGCTTATGGAAAGGTATCTGTGCTAATTTCAATCTCTGGTTTTATGCAGCACCCCAACTCACCTTTCCCCTTAAGCAAGCATAAGTTGGTTTTCTACATTTGAGACCCTATTCTGTTTTGTAATTCAGTTCCTGTGTAGCCAAGTTTACATTCCGTGTATTAGTGATATCTTATGATGTTTCTTTTTCTGTGTGACTTATTTCACTTAGAATCATCGTACCTGAATCCACTCATTATGCTGCTACTGGCCTGATGACATAGATTTCATTGCTGAGTGATATTGCATTATACGTAAGTACCACAACATCTTTATCCATTTCTTGCTTTCTGAGATATTGAACTTGTACCGTAAACGAGGTTCTTGTAACCTGAGCTGTCCCAAACTTTGGGGTGGCTGTGTCTTTTTGATTTTAATTTCCCTAAGCTATAGGACCATAAGTGGAAGTGCCCTAGGCTCTGTTGCTTTGTTTTTTAGATGTTTCAGGAAACACCATACACTTCTCCAGAGTGGCTGTTGGCAATTTACATCCCGCCCATCAGCATAACAAGGCTCCCAGTTCTCCATGGCCTGTCCGGCCTTTCTGGATTTTACACTTTTTTCAGATGGCCGTTTTGACCAGGGGGGCAGTGAGACTTCATTGTAGTGCAGATTTCCTTTGCAAGCTTGCTTGGTTGGCCAAAAAGGGCGTATGCGTTTTTTCCTGAATATATTCAGGAAAAAACGCATACGCCCTTTTTGGCCAAGTTCATCATCGTGGACGTTCTGCCTCTTTTCCTATGCTTTACATGCAATTCCAGTCTACCTCCTGAAATCGGTTTCCTGCAATTCTGCCCCACTTTCAAGTCCTCTTGGCAGCCTTACTTCAATATATTTTTGGACGATAGATGTCATTTATAACTCTGCATGTTTGTGAATTACAGTGCCCCTGAGCTCCTTTCTTCAACTCGCTTTCTTGTGAGCTGGCCGCAACACCGCAGGATTGCTTCATGCCCTAGTGTGGTTCTGGCATGGCACGCTGAGCCTTTGGTTAATTCCTCTTTCTGGTGGGAAATGAGAGTTAAATTTGCCCGTCCAGACACCTCCAGCTAGTCTCTCATTGGTTCTCCCTATTCCTGTTCATTTTCCGCAGAAATGGCAAACTGTGCCAAACAGGAGGTTAAAGGCACTGACTCTCCAAGTTGGGAGAGTGTTAGTACTGCGTCTGGAATGTTGCACCCGAGTACCAGGGGACGAAAACTGAGACACATTTGGACACGTTTCCCGATCAGACGGTGGATCATACTCTGGGTTCCACATGCATGTTTTAGCAGAAGGAAGAATACCTTAAACCTGGAGAGTTGAGACCCATGGAATTGGTACCATGCAATATGACTTCAAAGGGTCTGCATTTGCTCACCGAACCTCACCAATCCTATCACTGCTGCATTTATGCCGCTGTACACACGCTTGATTCTCTTTCAGAGACATATCAATCCATAGGTTTTAAGATTCTTACTAGTCAGGTATATTCTTAGGCGTTTAATATGGGGTGTTGAGTCCACTTCGTTGAGCAAGCAGTAGCTCTTGTCTATTACATATTTGGCTTATGGAAAGGTATCTGTGCTAATTTCAATCTCTGGTTTTATGCAGCACCCCAACTCACCTTTCCCCTTAAGCAAGCATAAGTTGGTTTTCTACATTTGAGACCCTATTCTGTTTTGTAATTCAGTTCCTGTGTAGCCAAGTTTACATTCCGTGTATTAGTGATATCTTATGATGTTTCTTTTTCTGTGTGACTTATTTCACTTAGAATCATCGTACCTGAATCCACTCATTATGCTGCTACTGGCCTGATGACATAGATTTCATTGCTGAGTGATATTGCATTATACGTAAGTACCACAACTTCTTTATCCATTTTTTGCTTTCTGAGATATTGAACTTGTACCGTAAACGAGGTTCTTGTAACCTGAGCTGTCCCAAACTTGGGGTGGCTGTGTCTTTTTGATTTTAATTTCCCTAAGCTATAGGACCATAAGTGGAAGTGCCCTAGGCTCTGTTGCTTTGTTTTTTAGATGTTTCAGGAAACACCATACACTTCTCCAGAGTGGCTGTTGGCAATTTACATCCCGCCCATCAGCATAACAAGGCTCCCAGTTCTCCATAGCCTGTCCGGCCTTTCTGGATTTTACACTTTTTTCAGATGGCCGTTTTGACCAGGGGGGCAGTGAGACTTCATTGTAGTGCAGATTTCCTTTGCAAGCTTGCTTGGTTGGCCAAAAAGGGCGTATGCGTTTTTTCCTGAATATATTCAGGAAAAAACGCATACGCCCTTTTTGGCCAAGTTCATCATCGTGGACGTTCTGCCTCTTTTCCTATGCTTTACATGCAATTCCAGTCTACCTCCTGAAATCGGCTTCCTGCAATTCTGCCCCACTTTCAAGTCCTCTTGGCAGCCTTACTTCAATATATTTTTGGACGATAGCTGTCATTTATAACTCTGCATGTTTGTGAATTACAGTGCCCCTGAGCTCCTTTCTTCAACTCGCTTTCTTGTGAGCTGGCCGCAACACCGCAGGATTGCTTCATGCCCTAGTGTGGTTCTGGCATGGCACGCTGAGCCTTTGGTTAATTCCTCTTTCTGGTGGGAAATGAGAGTTAAATTTGCCCGTCCAGACACCTCCAGCTAGTCTCTCATTGGTTCTCCCTATTCCTGTTCATTTTCCGCAGAAATGGCAAACTGTGCCAAACAGGAGGTTAAAGGCACTGACTCTCCAAGTGGGGAGAGTGTTAGTACTGCGTCTGGAATGTTGCACCCGAGTACCAGGGGACGAAAACTGAGACACATTTGGACACGTTTCCCGATCAGACGGTGGATCATACTCTGGGTTCCACATGCATGTTTTAGCAGAAGGAAGAATACCTTAAACCTGGAGAGTTGAGACCCATGGAATTGGTACCATGCAATATGACTTCAAAGGGTCTGCATTTGCTCACCAAACCTCACCAATCCTATCACTGCTGCGTTTATGCCGCTGTACACACGCTTGATTCTCTTTCGGAGACATATAAATCCATAGGTTTTAAGATTCTTACTAGTCAGGTATATTCTTAGGCGTTTAATATGGGGTGTTGAGTCCACTTCGTTGAGCAAGCAGTAGCTCTTGTCTATTACATATTTGGCTAATGGAAAGGTATCTGTGCTAATTTCAATCTCTGGTTTTATGCAGCACCCCAACTCACCTTTCCCCTTAAGCAAGCATAAGTTGGTTTTCTACATTTGAGACCCTATTCTGTTTTGTAATTCAGTTCCTGTGTAGCCAAGTTTACATTCCGTGTATTAGTGATATCTTATGATGTTTCTTTTTCTGTGTGACTTATTTAACTTAGAATCATCGTACCTGAATCCACTCATTATGCTGCTACTGGCCTGATGACATAGATTTCATTGCTGAGTGATATTGCATTATACGTAAGTACCACAACTTCTTTATCCATTTTTTGCTTTCTGAGATATTGAACTTGTACCGTAAACGAGGTTCTTGTAACCTGAGCTGTCCCAAACTTTGGGGTGGCTGTGTCTTTTTGATTTTAATTTCCCTAATCTATAGGACCATAAGTGGAAGTGCCCTCGGCTCTGTTGCTTTGTTTTTTAGATGTTTCAGGAAACACCATACACTTCTCCAGAGTGGCTGTTGGTAATTTACATCCCGCCCATCAGCCTAACTAGGCTCCCAGTTCTCCATGGCCTGTCCTGCCTTTCTGGATTTTACACTTTTTTCAGATGGCCCTTTTGACCGGGGGGCAGTGAGACTTCATTGTAGTGCAGATTTCCTTTGCAAGCTTGCTTGGTTGGCCAAAAAGGGCGTATGCGTTTTTTCCTGAATATATTCAGGAAAAAACGCATACGCCCTTTTTGGCCAAGTGCATCATTGTGGACGTTCTGCCTCTTTTCCTAGGCTTTACATGCAATTCCAGTCTACCTCCTGAAATCGGTTTCCTGCAATTCTGCCCCGCTTTCAAGTTCTCTTGGCAGCCTTACTTCAATATATTTTTGGACGATAACTGTCATTTAGAACTCTGCAGGTTTGTGAATTACAGTGCCCCTGAGCTCCTTTCTTCAACTCGCTTTCTTGTGAGCTGGCCGCAACACCGCAGGATTGCTTCAGGCCCTAGTGTTGTTCCGGCATGGCTCGCTGAGCCTTTGGTTAATTCCTCTTCCTGGTGGGAAATGAGAGTTAAATTTGCCCGTCCAGACACCTCCAGCTAGTCTCTCATTGGTTCTCCCTATTCCTGTTCATTTTCCGCAGAAATTGCAAACTGGGCCAAACAGGAGGTTAAAGGCACTGACTCTCCAAGTGGGGAGAGTGTTAGTAAAGCGTCTGGAATGTTGCACCCGAGAACCAGGGGACGAAAACTGAGACACATTTGAACACGTTTCCCGATCACACGGTGGATCATATTCTGGGTTCCACATGCATGTTTTAGCTGAAGGAAGAATCCCTTAAACCTGGAGAGTTGAGAACCATGGAATGGGTACCATGCAATATGACTTCAAAGGGTCTGCATTTGCTCACCGAACCTCACCAATCCTATCACTGCTGCGTTTATGTCGCTGTACACATGCTTGATTCTCTTTCGGAGACATATAAATCCATAGGTTTTAACATTCTTACTAGTCAGGTATATTCTTAGGCGTTTAATATGGGGTGTTGAGTCCACTTCGTTGAGCAAGCAGTAGCTCTTGTCTATTACATATTTGGCTTATGGAAAGGTATCTGTGCTAATTTCAATCTCTGGTTTTATGCAGCACCCCAACTCACCTTTCCCCTTAAGCAAGCATAAGTTGGTTTTCCACATTTGAGACCCTATTCTGTTTTGTAATTCAGTTCCTGTTTAGCCAAGTTTACATTCCGTGTAGTAGTGATATCTTATGATGTTTCTTTTTCTGTGTGACTTATTTCACTTAGAATCATCGTACCTGAATCCACTCATTATGCTGCTACTGGCCTGATGACATAGATTTCATTGCTGAGTGATATTGCATTGTACGTAAGTACCACAACTTCTTTATCCATTTTTCGCTTTCTGCGATATTGAACTTGTACCGTAAACGAGGTTCTTGTAAACAGAGCCGTCCCAAACTTTGGGGTGGCTGTGTCTTTTTGATTTTAATTTCCCTAAGCTATAGGACCATAAGTGGAAGTGCCCTCGGCTCTGTTGCTTTGTTTTTTAGATGTTTCAGGAAACACCATACACTTCTCCAGAGTGGCTGTTGGTAAATTACATCCCGCCCATCAGCATAAGAAGGCTCCCAGTTCTCCATGGCCTGTCCTGCCTTTCTGGATTTTACACTTTTTTCAGATGACCCTTTTGACCGGGGGGCAGTGAGTCTTCATTGTAGTGCAGATTTCCTTTGCAAGCTTGCTTGGTTGGCCAAAAAGGGCGTATGTGTTTTTTCCTGAATATATTCAGGAAAAAACGCATATGCACTTTTTGGCCAAGTTCATCATCGTGGACGTTCTGCCTCTTTTCCTATGCTTTACATGCAATTCCAGTCTACCTCCTGAAATCGGCTTCCTGCAATTCTGCCCCACTTTCAAGTCCTCTTGGCAGCCTTACTTCAATATATTTTTGGACGATAGCTGTCATTTATAACTCTGCATGTTTGTGAATTACAGTGCCCCTGAGCTCCTTTCTTCAACTCGCTTTCTTGTGAGCTGGCCGCAACACCGCAGGATTGCTTCATGCCCTAGTGTGGTTCTGGCATGGCACGCTGAGCCTTTGGTTAATTCCTCTTTCTGGTGGGAAATGAGAGTTAAATTTGCCCGTCCAGACACCTCCAGCTAGTCTCTCATTGGTTCTCCCTATTCCTGTTCATTTTCCGCAGAAATGGCAAACTGTGCCAAACAGGAGGTTAAAGGCACTGACTCTCCAAGTGGGGAGAGTGTTAGTACTGCATCTGGAATGTTGCACCCGAGTACCAGGGGACGAAAACTGAGACACATTTGGACACGTTTCCCGATCAGACGGTGGATCATACTCTGGGTTCCACATGCATGTTTTAGCAGAAGGAAGAATACCTTAAACCTGGAGAGTTGAGAACCATGGAATTGGTACCATGCAATATGACTTCAAAGGGTCTGCATTTGCTCACCAAACCTCACCAATCCTATCACTGCTGCGTTTATGCCGCTGTACACACGCTTGATTCTCTTTCGGAGACATATCAATCCATAGGTTTTAAGATTCTTACTAGTCAGGTATATTCTTAGGCGTTTAATATGGGGTGTTGAGTCCACTTCGTTGAGCAAGCAGTAGCTCTTGTCTATTACATATTTGGCTTATGGAAAGGTATCTGTGCTAATTTCAATCTCTGGTTTTATGCAGCACCCCAACTCACCTTTCCCCTTAAGCAAGCATAAGTTGGTTTTCTACATTTGAGACCCTATTTTGTTTTGTAATTCAGTTCTCTGTAGCCAAGTTTACATTCCGTGTATTAGTGATATCTTATGATGTTTCTTTTTCTGTGTGACTTATTTCACTTAGAATCATCGTACCTGAATCCACTCATTATGCTGCTACTGGCCTGATGACATAGATTTCATTGCTGAGTGATATTGCATTGTACGTAAGTACCACAACTTCTTTATCCATTTTTCGCTTTCTGCGATATTGAACTTGTACCGTAAATGAGGTTCTTGTAAACAGAGCCGTCCCAAACTTTGGGGTGGCTGTGTCTTTTTGATTTTAATTTCCCTAATCTATAGGACCATAAGTGGAAGTGCCCTCGGCTCTGTTGCTTTGTTTTTTAGATGTTTCAGGAAACACCATACACTTCTCCAGAGTGGCTGTTGGTAATTTACATCCCGCCCATCAGCCTAACTAGGCTCCCAGTTCTCCATGGCCTGTCCTGCCTTTCTGGATTTTACACTTTTTTCAGATGGCCCTTTTGACCGGGGGGCAGTGAGACTTCATTGTAGTGCAGATTTCCTTTGCAAGCTTGCTTGGTTGGCCAAAAAGGGCGTATGCGTTTTTTCCTGAATATATTCAGGAAAAAACGCATACGCCCTTTTTGGCCAAGTGCATCATTGTGGACGTTCTGCCTCTTTTCCTAGGCTTTACATGCAATTCCAGTCTACCTCCTGAAATCGGTTTCCTGCAATTCTGCCCCGCTTTCAAGTTCTCTTGGCAGCCTTACTTCAATATATTTTTGGACGATAACTGTCATTTAGAACTCTGCAGGTTTGTGAATTACAGTGCCCCTGAGCTCCTTTCTTCAACTCGCTTTCTTGTGAGCTGGCCGCAACACCGCAGGATTGCTTCAGGCCCTAGTGTGGTTCCGGCATGGCACGCTGAGCCTTTGGTTAATTCCTCTTCCTGGTGGGAAATGAGAGTTAAATTTGCCCGTCCAGACACCTCCAGCTAGTCTCTCATTGGTTCTCCCTATTCCTGTTCATTTTCCGCAGAAATTGCAAACTGGGCCAAACAGGAGGTTAAAGGCACTGACTCTCCAAGGGGAAGAGCGTTAGTACTGCGTCTGGAAGGTTGCACCCGAGTACCAGGGGATGAAAACTGAGACACATTTGAACACGTTTCCCGATCACACGGTGGATCATACTCTGGGTTCCACATGCATGTTTTAGCTGAAGGAAGAATCCCTTAAATCTGGAGAGTTGAGACCCATGGAATGGGTACCATGCAATATGTCTTCAAAGGGTCTGCATTTGCTCCTCTAACCTCAACAATCCTATCACTGCTGCGTTTATGCCGCTGTACACACGCTTGATTCTCTTTCGGAGACATATAAATCCATAGGTTTTAAGATTCTTACTAGTCAGGTATATTCTTAGGTGTTTAATATGGGGTGTTGAGTCCACTTCGTTGAGCAAGCAGTAGCTCTTGTCTATTACATATTTGGCTTATGGAAAGGTATCTGTGCTAATTTCAATCTCTGGTTTTATGCAGCACCCCAACTCACCTTTCCCCTTAAGCAAGCATAAGTTGGTTTTCTACATTTGAGACCCTATTCTGTTTTGTAATTCAGTTCCTGTGTAGCCAAGTTTACATTCCGTGTATTAGTGATATCTTATGATGTTTCTTTTTCTGTGTGACTTATTTCACTTAGAATCATCGTACCTGAATCCACTCATTATGCTGCTACTGGCCTGATGACATAGATTTCATTGCTGAGTGATATTGAATTGTACGTAAGTACCACAACTTCTTTATCCATTTTTCGCTTTCTGCGATATTGAACTTGTACCGTAAATGAGGTTCTTGTAAACAGAGCCGTCCCAAACTTTGGGGTGGCTGTGTCTTTTTGATTTTAATTTCCCTAAGCTATAGGACCATAAGTGGAAGTGCCCTCGGCTCTGTTGCTTTGTTTTTTAGATGTTTCAGGAAACACCATACACTTCTCCAGAGTGGCTGTTGGTAATTTACATCCCGCCCATCAGCCTAACTAGGCTCCCAGTTCTCCATGGCCTGTCCTGCCTTTCTGGATTTTACACTTTTTTCAGATGACCCTTTTGACCGGGGGGCAGTGAGACTTCATTGTAGTGCAGATTTCCTTTGCAAGCTTGCTTGGTTGGCCAAAAAGGGCGTATGCGTTTTTTCCTGAATATATTCAGGAAAAAACGCTTACGCACTTTTTGGCCAAGTTCATCATCGTGGACGTTCTGCCTCTTTTCCTATGCTTTACATGCAATTCCAGTCTACCTCCTGAAATCGGTTTCCTGCAATTCTGCCCCGCTTTCAAGTCCTCTTGGCAGCCTTACTTCAATATATTTTTGGACGATAGCTGTCATTTATAACTCTGCATGTTTGTGAATTACAGTGCCCCTGAGCTCCTTTCTTCAACTCGCTTTCTTGTGAGCTGGCCGCAACACCGCAGGATTGCTTCATGCCCTAGTGTGGTTCTGGCATGGCACGCTGAGCCTTTGGTTAATTCCTCTTTCTGGTGGGAAATGAGAGTTAAATTTGCCCGTCCAGACACCTCCAGCTAGTCTCTCATTGATTCTCCCTATTCCTGTTCATTTTCCGCAGAAATGGCAAACTGTGCCAAACAGGAGGTTAAAGGCACTGACTCTCCAAGTGGGGAGAGTGTTAGTAAAGCGTCTGGAATGTTGCACCCGAGTACCAGGGGACGAAAACTGAGATACATTTGAACACGTTTCCCGATCACATGGTGGATCATACTCTGGGTTCCACATGCATGTTTTAACTGAAGGAAGAATCCCTTCAACCTGGAGACTTGAGACCCATGGAATGGGTACCATGCAATATGACTTCAAAGGGTCTGCATTTGCTCACCGAACCTCACCAATCCTATCACTGCTGCATTTATGCCGCTGTACACACGCTTGATTCTCTTTTGGAGACATATAAATCCATAGGTTTTAAGATTCTTACTAGTCAGGTATATTCTTAGGCGTTTAATATGGGGTGTTGAGTCCACTTCGTTGAGCAAGCAGTAGCTCTTGTCTATTACATATTTGGCTTATGGAAAGGTATCTGTGCTAATTTCAATCTCTGGTTTTATGCAGCACCCCAACTCACCTTTCCCCTTAAGCAAGCATAAGTTGGTTTTCTACATTTGAGACCCTATTCTGTTTTGTAATTCAGTTCCTGTGTAGCCAAGTTTACATTCCGTGTATTAGTGATATCTTATGATGTTTCTTTTTCTGTGTGACTTATTTCACTTAGAATCATCGTACCTGAATCCACTCATTATGCTGCTACTGGCCTGATGACATAGATTTCATTGCTGAGTGATATTGCATTATACGTAAGTACCACAACTTCTTTATCCATTTTTTGCTTTCTGAGATATTGAACTTGTACCGTAAACGAGGTTCTTGTAACCTGAGCTGTCCCAAACTTTGGGGTGGCTGTGTCTTTTTGATTTTAATTTCCCTAAGCTATAGGACCATAAGTGGAAGTGCCCTAGGCTCTGTTGCTTTGTTTTTTAGATGTTTCAGGAAACACCATACACTTCTCCAGAGTGGCTGTTGGCAATTTACATCCCGCCCATCAGCATAACAAGGCTCCCAGTTCTCCATGGCCTGTCAGGCCTTTCTGGATTTTACACTTTTTTCAGATGGCCGTTTTGACCAGGGGGGGCAGTGAGACTTCATTGTAGTGCAGATTTCCTTTGCAAGCTTGCTTGGTTGGCCAAAAAGGGCGTATGCGTTTTTTCCTGAATATATTCAGGAAAAAACGCATACGCACTTTTTGGCCAAGTTCATCATCGTGGACGTTCTGCCTCTTTTCCTATGCTTTACATGCAATTCCAGTCTACCTCCTGAAATCGGTTTCCTGCAATTCTGCCCCGCTTTCAAGTCCTCTTGGCAGCCTTACTTCAATATATTTTTGGACGATAGCTGTCATTTATAACTCTGCATGTTTGTGAATTACAGTGCCCCTGAGCTCCTTTCTTCAACTCGCTTTCTTGTGAGCTGGCCGCAACACCGCAGGATTGCTTCATGCCCTAGTGTGGTTCTGGCATGGCACGCTGAGCCTTTGGTTAATTCCTCTTTCTGGTGGGAAATGAGAGTTAAATTTGCCCGTCCAGACACCTCCAGCTAGTCTCTCATTGGTTCTCCCTATTCCTGTTCATTTTCCACAGAAATTGTAAACTGGGCCACACAGGAGATTAAAGGCACTGACTCTCCAAGTGGGGAGAGTGTTAGTAAAGCGTCTGGAATGTTGCGCCCGAGTATCAGGGGACGAAAACTCAGACACATTTGAACATGTTTCCCGATCACACGGTGGATCATACTCTGGGTTCCACATGCATGTTTTAGCTGAAGGTAGAATCCCTTAAACCTGGAGAGTTGAGACCCATGTAATGGGTACCATGCAATATGACTTCAAAGGGTCTGCATTTGCTCACCGAACCTCACCAATCCTATCACTGCTGCGTTTATGCCGCTGTACACACGCTTGATTCTCTTTCGGAGACATATAAATCCATAGGTTTTAAGATTCTTACTAGTCAGGTATATTCTTAGGCGTTTAATATGGGGTGTTGAGTCCACTTCGTTGAGCAAGGAGTAGCTCTTGTCTATTACATATTTGGCTTATGGAAAGGTATCTGTGTTAATTTCAATATCTGGTTCTATGCAGCACCCCAACTCACCATTCCCCTTAAGCAAGCATAAGTTGGTTTTCTACATTTGAGACCCTATTCTGTTTTGTAATTCAGTTCCTGTGTAGCCAAGTTTACATTCTGTGTATTAGTGATACCTAATGATGTTCCATTTTCTGTGTGACTTATTTCACTTAGAATCATCGTACCTGAATCAACTCTTTATGCTACTACTGGCCTGATGACATAGATTTCATTGCTGAGTGATATTGCATTCTACGTAAGTACCACAACTTCTTTATCCATTTTTCGCTTTCTGCGATATTGAACTTGTACCGTAAACGAGGTTTTGTAAACAGAGCCGTCCCAAACATTGGGGTGGCTGTGTCTTTTTGATTTTAATTTCCGTAAGCTATAGGACCATAAGTGGAAGTGCCCTAGGCTCTGTTGCTTTGTTTTTTAGATGTTTCAGGAAACACCATACACTTCTCCAGAGTGGCTGTTGGCAATTTATATCCCGCCCATCAGCATAAGAAGGCTCCCAGTTCTCCATGGCCTGTCCTGCCTTTCTGGATTTTACGCTTTTTTCAGATGGCCCTTTTGAGCGGGGGGCAGTGAGACTTCATTGTAGTGCAGATTTCCTTTGCAAGCTTGCTTGGTTGGCCAAAAAGGGCGTATGCGTTTTTTCCTGAATATATTCAGGAAAAAACGCATACGCCCTTTTTGGCCAAGTGCATCATTGTGGACGTTCTGCCTCTTTTCCTATGCTTTACATGCAATTCCATTCTACCTCCTGAAATCGGTTTCCTGCAATTCTGCCCCGCTTTCAAGTCCTCTTGGCAGCCTTACTTCAATATATTTTTGGACGATAGCTGTCATTTATAACTCTGCAGGTTTGTGAATTACAGGGCCCCGGAGCTCCTTTCTTCAACTCGCTTTCTTGTGAGCTGGCCGCAACACCGCAGGATTGCTTCAGGCCCTAGTGTGGTTCCGGCATGGCACGCTGAGCCTTTGTTTAATTCCTCTTCCTGGTGGGAAATGAGAGTTAAATTTGCCCGTCCAGACACCTCCAGCTAGTCTCTCATTGGTTCTCCCTATTCCTGTTCATTTTCTGCAGAAATTGCAAACTGGGCCAAACAGGAGGTTAAAGGCACTGACTCTCCAAGTGGGGAGAGTGTTAGTTAAGCGTCTGGAATGTTGCACCTCAGTACCAGGGGACGAAAACTGAGACACATTTGAACACGTTTCCCGATCACACGTTGGATCATACTCTGGGTTCCACATGCATGTTTTAGCTGAAGGAAGAATCCCTTAAACCTGGAGAGTTGAGACCCATGGAATGGGTACCATGCAATATGACTTCAAAGGGTCTGCATTTGCTCACCGATCCTCACTAATCCAATCACTGCTGTGTTTATGCCGCTGTTCACACGCTTGATTCTCTTTTGGAGACATATAAATCCATAGGTTTTAAAATTTTTACTAGTCAGGTATATTCTTAGGCGTTTAATATGGGGTTTTGAGTCCACTTCCTTGAGCAAGGAGTAGCTCTTGTCTATTACATACTTGGCTTATGGAACGGTATCTGTGCTAATTTCAATCTCTGGTTTTATGCAGCACCCCAACTCACCATTCCCCTTAAGCAAGCATGAGATGGTTTTCTACATTTGAGACCCTGTTCTGTTTTGTAATTCAGTTCCTGTGTAGCCAAGTTTACATTCCATGTATTAGAGATAACTTATGATGTTTCTTTTTCTCTGTGACTTATTTCACTTAGAATCATCGTACCTGAATCCACTCATTATGCTGCTACTGGCCTGATGACATAGATTTCATTCCTGAGCGATATTGCATTGTACGTAAGTACCTCAACTTCTTTATCCATTTTTCACTTTCTGTGATATTGAACTTGTAACGTAACCGAGGTTCTTGTAAACAGAGCCATCCCAAACTTTGGGGTGGCTGTGTCTTTTTGATTTTAATTTCCCTAATCTATAGGGCCATAAGTGGAAGTGCCCTAGCTCTGTTGCTTTGTTTTCTAGATGTTTCAGGAAACACCATACACTTCTCCAGAGTGGCTGTTGGCAATTTACATCCCGCCCACCAGCATAATAATGCTCCCAGTTCTCCATGGCCTGTCCTGCCTTTCTGAATTTTACACTTTTTTCATATGGCCCTTTTGACCGTGAGGCAGTGAGACTTCATTGTAGTGCAGATTTCATTTGCAGGGTTGCTTTGTTGGCCAAAAAGTGCGTATGCTTTTTTTCTTAAATATATTCAGGAAAAAACTCATACGCCCTTTTAGGCCAAGTGCATAATTGTGGACGTTCTGCCTATTTTCCTATGCTTTACATGCAATTCCAGTCTACCTCCTGAAATCGGTTTCCTGCAATTCTGCTCCGCTTTCAAGTCCTCTTGGCAGCCTTACTTCAATATATTTTTGGACGATAGCTGTCATTTATAACTCTGCAGGTTTGTGAATTACAGTGCCCCTGAGCTCCTTTCTTCAACTCGTTTTCCTGTGAGCTGGCCACAACACCGCAGGATTGCTTCAGGCCCTAGTGTTTTTCCGGCATGGCATGCTGAGCCTTTGGTTAATTCCTCTTCCTGGTGGGAAATGAGAGGTAAATTTGCCCGTCCAGACACCTCCAGCTAGTCTCTCATCGGTTCTCCCTATTCCTGTTCATCTTCCGCAGAAATTGCAAACTAGGCCAAACAGGAGGTTAAAGGCCCTGACTCTCCAAGTGGGGAGAGTGTTAGTAAAGCATCTGGAATGTTGCACCCGAGTACCAGGGTTTGAAAACTGAGACACATTTCAACACGTTTCCCGATCACATGGTGGATCATACTATGGGTTCCACATGCATGTTTTAACTGAAGGAAGAATCCCTTAAACCTGGAGAGTTGAGACCCATGGAATGGGTATCATGCAATATAACTTTAAAGGGTCTGCATTTGCTCACCGAACCTCACCAATCCTATCACTGCTGCATTTATGCCGCTGTACACACGCTTGATTCTCTTTTGGAGACATATAAATCCATAGGTTTTAAGATTCTTACTAGTCAGGTATATTCTTAGGCGTTTAATATGGGGAGTTGAGTCCACTTCGTTGAGCAAGGAGTAGCTCTTGTCTATTACATATTTCGCTTATGGAACGGTATCTGTGCTAATTTCAATCTCTGGTTTTATGAAGCACCCCAACTCACCTTTCCTCTTAAGCAAGCATAAGATCGTTTTCTACATTTGAGACCCTATTCTGTTTCGTAATTCAGTTCCTGTGTAGCCAAGTTTACATTCCGTTTATTAGTGATATCTTATGATGTTTCTTTTTCTGTGTGACTTATTTCACTTAGAATCATCATACCTGAATCCACTCATTATGCTGCTATGGCCCTGGTGACATAGATTTCATTGCTGAGTGATATTGCATTGTACGTAAGTACCACAACTTCTTTATCCATTTTTCGCTTTCTGCGATATTGAACTTGTACCGTAAACGAGGTTCTTGTAAAGAGAGCTGTCCCAATCTTTGGGGTGGCTGTGTCTTTTTGATTTTAATTTCCCTAAGCTATAGGACCATAAGTGGAAGTGCCCTAGGGTCTGTTGCTTAGTTTTTTAGATGTTTCATGAAACACCATTCACTTCTCCAGAGTGGCTGTTGGCAGTTTTCATCCCGCCCATCAGCATAACAAGGCTCCCAGTTCTCCATGGCCTGTCCTGCCTTTCTGGATTTTACACATTTTTCAGATGGCCCTTTTGACCGGCGGGCAGTGAGACTTCATTGTCGTGCAGATTTCCTTTGCAAGCATGCTGGGTTGGCCAAAAAGGGCGTATGCGTTTTTTCCTCCAGGAAACAATGCATACGCACTTTTTGGCCAAGTGCATCATTGTGGACATTCTGCCTCTTTTCCTATGCTTTACATGCAATTCCAGTCTACCTCCTGAAATCGGTTTCCTGCAATTCTGCCCCGCTTTCAAGTCCTCCTGGCAGCCTTACTTCAATATATTTTGGGACCATAGCTGTCATTTATAACTCTGCAGGTTTGTGAATTACAGGGCCCCTGAGCTCCTTTCTTCAACTCGCTTCCTTGTGAGCTGGCCGCAACACCGCAGGATTGCTTCAGGCCCTAGTGTGGTTCCAGCAAGGCACGCTGAGCCTTTGGTTAATTCCTCTTCCTGGTGGGAAATGAGAGTTAAATTTGCCCGTCCAGATACCTCCAGCTAGTCTCTCATTGGTTCTCCCTATTCCTGTTCATTTTCCGCAGAAATTGCAAACTGGGCCAAACAGGAGGTTAAAGGCACTGACTCTCCAAGTCGGGAGAGTGCTAGTAAAGCGTCTGGAATGATGCACCCGAGTACCAGGGGACGAAAACTGAGACACATTTGAACACGTTTCCCGATCACACAGTGGATCATACTCTGGGTTCCACATGCATGTTTTAGCTGAAGGAAGATTCCGTTAAACCTGGAGAGTTGAGACCCATGGAATGGATACCATGCAGTTTGAATTCAAAGGGTCTGCATTTGCTCACCAAAGCTCACCAGTCCTATCACTGCTGCGTTTATGTTGCTGTACACACCCTGGATTCTCTTTTTGAGATATATAAATCCATAGGTTTTAAGATTCTTACTAGTCAGGTATATTCTAAGGCGTTTAATATGGGGTGTTGAGTCCACTTCGCTGAGCAAGGAGTAGCTCTTGTCTATTACATATTTGGCTTATGGAACGGTATCTGTGCTAATTTCAATCTCTGGTTTTATGCAGCACTCCAACTCACCTTTCCCCTTAAGCAACCATAAGTTGGTTTTCTACATTTGAGACACTATTCTTTTTTGTATTTCAGTTCCTTTGTAGCCAAGTTTACATTCCGTGTAGTAGTGATATCTTATGATGTTTCTTTTTCTGTGTGACTTATTTCACTTAGAATCATCGTACCTGAATCCACTCATTATGCTGCTACGAGCCTGATGACATAGATTTCATTGCTGAGTCATATTGCATTGTACATAAGTACCACAACTTCTTTATCCATTTTTCGCTTTCTGCGATATTGAACTTGTACCGTAAATGAGGTTCTTGTAAACAGAGCCATCCCAAACTTTGGGGTGGCTGTGTCTTTTTGATTTTAATTTCCCTAAGCTATAGGACCATAAGTGGAAGTGCCCTAGGCTATGTTGCTTTGTTTTTTAGATGTTTCAAGAAACACCATACACTTCTCCAGAGTGGCTGTTGGCAATTTACATCCCGCCCATCAGCATAACAAGGCTCCCAGTTCTCCATGGCCTGTCCTGCCTTTCTGGGTTTTACGCTTTTTTCAGATGGCCCTTTTGACCGGGGGGCAGTGAGACTTCATTGTAGTGCAGATTTCCTTTGCAAGCTTGCTTGGTTGGCCAAAAAGGGCGTATGCGTTTTTTCCTGAATATATTCAGGAAAAAACGCATACGCCCTTTTTGGCCAAGTGCATCATTGTGGACGTTCTGCCTCTTGTCCTATGCTTTACATGCAATTCCAGTCTACCTCCTGAAATCGGTTTCCTGCAATTCTACCCAACCTTCAAGTCCTCTTGGCTGCCTTACTTCAATATATTTTTGGACGGTAGCTGTCATTTATAACTCTGCAGGTTTGTGAATTACTGTGCCCCTGAGCTGTTTTCTTCAACTCGCTTTCTTGTGAGCTGGCCGTAACAGCGCAGGATTGCTTCAGGCCCTAGTGTGGTTCCGGCATGGCACGCTGAGCCTTTGTTTAATTCCTCTTCCTGGTGGGAAATGAGAGTTAAATTTGCCCGTCCAGACACCTCCAGCTAGTCTCTCATTGGTTCTCCCTATTCCTGTTCATTTTCTGCAGAAATTGCAAACTGGGCCAAACAGGAGGTTAAAGGCACTGACTCTCCAAGTGGGGAGAGTGTTAGTAAAGCGTCTGGAATGTTGCACCTGAGTACCAGGGGACGAAAACTGAGACATATTTGAACACGTTTCCCGATCACACGTTGGATCATACTCTGGGTTCCACATGCATGTTTTAGCTGAAGGAAGAATCCCTTAAACCTGGAGAGTTGAGACCCATGGAATGGGTACCATGCAATATGACTTCAAAGGGTCTGCATTTGCTCACCGATCCTCACTAATCCAATCACTGCTGTGTTTATGCCGCTGTACACACGCTTGATTCTCTTTTGGAGACATATAAATCCATAGGTTTTAAAATTTTTACTAGTCAGGTATATTCTTAGGCGTTTAATATGGGGTTTTGAGTCCACTTCCTTGAGCAAGGAGTAGCTCTTGTCTATTACATACTTGGCTTATGGAACGGTATCTGTGCTAATTTCAATCTCTGGTTTTATGCAGCACCCCAACTCACCATTCCCCTTAAGCAAGCATGAGATGGTTTTCTACATTTGAGACCCTGTTCTGTTTTGTAATTCAGTTCCTGTGTAGCCAAGTTTACATTCCATGTATTAGAGATAACTTATGATGTTTCTTTTTCTCTGTGACTTATTTCACTTAGAATCATCGTACCTGAATCCACTCATTATGCTGCTACTGGCCTGATGACATAGATTTCATTGCTGAGCGATATTGCATTGTACGTAAGTACCTCAACTTCTTTATCCATTTTTCACTTTCTGTGATATTGAACTTGTAACGTAAACGAGGTTCTTGTAAACAGAGCCATCCCAAACTTTGGGGTGGCTGTGTCTTTTTGATTTTAATTTCCCTAATCTATAGGGCCATAAGTGGAAGTGCCCTAGCTCTGTTGCTTTGTTTTCTAGATGTTTCAGGAAACACCATACACTTCTCCAGAGTGGCTGTTGGCAATTTACATCCCGCCCACCAGCATAATAAGGCTCCCAGTTCTCCATGGCCTGTCCTGCCTTTCTGGATTTTACACTTTTTTCATATGGCCCTTTTGACCGTGAGGCAGTGAGACTTCATTGTAGTGCAGATTTCATTTGCAGGGTTGCTTTGTTGGCCAAAAAGTGCGTATGCTTTTTTTCTTAAATATATTCAGGAAAAAACTCATACGCCCTTTTAGGCCAAGTACATAATTGTGGACGTTCTGCCTATTTTCCTATGCTTTACATGCAATTCCAGTCTACCTCCTGAAATCGGTTTCCTGCAATTCTGCTCCGCTTTCAAGTCCTCTTGGCAGCCTTACTTCAATATATTTTTGGACGATAGCTGTCATTTATAACTCTGCAGGTTTGTGAATTACAGTGCCCCTGAGCTCCTTTCTTCAACTCGTTTTCCTGTGAGCTGGCCACAACACCGCAGGATTGCTTCAGGCCCTAGTGTTTTTCCGGCATGGCATGCTGAGCCTTTGGTTAATTCCTCTTCCTGGTGGGAAATGAGAGGTAAATTTGCCCGTCCAGACACCTCCAGCTAGTCTCTCATCGGTTCTCCCTATTCCTGTTCATCTTCCGCAGAAATTGCAAACTAGGCCAAACAGGAGGTTAAAGGCCCTGACTCTCCAAGTGGGGAGAGTGTTAGTAAAGCATCTGGAATGTTGCACCCGAGTACCAGGGTTTGAAAACTGAGACACATTTCAACACGTTTCCCGATCACATGGTGGATCATACTATGGGTTCCACATGCATGTTTTAACTGAAGGAAGAATCCCTTAAACCTGGAGAGTTGAGACCCATGGAATGGGTATCATGCAATATAACTTTAAAGGGTCTGCATTTGCTCACCGAACCTCACCAATCCTATCACTGCTGCATTTATGCCGCTGTACACACGCTTGATTCTCTTTTGGAGACATATAAATCCATAGGTTTTAAGATTCTTACTAGTCAGGTATATTCTTAGGCGTTTAATATGGGGAGTTGAGTCCACTTCGTTGAGCAAGGAGTAGCTCTTGTCTATTACATATTTCGCTTATGGAACGGTATCTGTGCTAATTTCAATCTCTGGTTTTATGAAGCACCCCAACTCACCTTTCCTCTTAAGCAAGCATAAGATCGTTTTCTACATTTGAGACCCTATTCTGTTTCGTAATTCAGTTCCTGTGTAGCCAAGTTTACATTCCGTTTATTAGTGATATCTTATGATGTTTCTTTTTCTGTGTGACTTATTTCACTTAGAATCATCATACCTGAATCCACTCATTATGCTGCTATGGCCCTGGTGACATAGATTTCATTGCTGAGTGATATTGCATTGTACGTAAGTACCACAACTTCTTTATCCATTTTTCGCTTTCTGCGATATTGAACTTGTACCGTAAACGAGGTTCTTGTAAAGAGAGCTGTCCCAATCTTTGGGGTGGCTGTGTCTTTTTGATTTTAATTTCCCTAAGCTATAGGACCATAAGTGGAAGTGCCCTAGGCTCTGTTGCTTAGTTTTTTAGATGTTTCCTGAAACACCATTCACTTCTCCAGAGTGGCTGTTGGCAGTTTTCATCCCGCCCATCAGCATAACAAGGCTCCCAGTTCTCCATGGCCTGTCCTGCCTTTCTGGATTTTACACATTTTTCAGATGGCCCTTTTGACCGGCGGGCAGTGAGACTTCATTGTCGTGCAGATTTCCTTTGCAAGCATGCTGGGTTGGCCAAAAAGGGCGTATGCGTTTTTTCCTCCAGGAAACAACGCATACGCACTTTTTGGCCAAGTGCATCATTGTGGACATTCTGCCTCTTTTCCTATGCTTTACATGCAATTCCAGTCTACCTCCTGAAATCGGTTTCCTGCAATTCTGCCCCGCTTTCAAGTCCTCCTGGCAGCCTTACTTCAATATATTTTGGGACCATAGCTGTCATTTATAACTCTGCAGGTTTGTGAATTACAGGGCCCCTGAGCTCCTTTCTTCAACTCGCTTCCTTGTGAGCTGGCCGCAACACCGCAGGATTGCTTCAGGCCCTAGTGTGGTTCCAGCAAGGCACGCTGAGCCTTTGGTTAATTCCTCTTCCTGGTGGGAAATGAGAGTTAAATTTGCCCGTCCAGATACCTCCAGCTAGTCTCTCATTGGTTCTCCCTATTCCTGTTCATTTTCCGCAGAAATTGCAAACTGGGCCAAACAGGAGGTTAAAGGCACTGACTCTCCAAGTCGGGAGAGTGCTAGTAAAGCGTCTGGAATGATGCACCCGAGTACCAGGGGACGAAAACTGAGACACATTTGAACACGTTTCCCGATCACACAGTGGATCATACTCTGGGTTCCACATGCATGTTTTAGCTGAAGGAAGATTCCGTTAAACCTGGAGAGTTGAGACCCATGGAATGGATACCATGCAGTTTGAATTCAAAGGGTCTGCATTTGCTCACCAAAGCTCACCAGTCCTATCACTGCTGCGTTTATGTTGCTGTACACACCCTGGATTCTCTTTTTGAGATATATAAATCCATAGGTTTTAAGATTCTTACTAGTCAGGTATATTCTAAGGCGTTTAATATGGGGTGTTGAGTCCACTTCGCTGAGCAAGGAGTAGCTCTTGTCTATTACATATTTGGCTTATGGAACGGTATCTGTGCTAATTTCAATCTCTGGTTTTATGCAGCACTCCAACTCACCTTTCCCCTTAAGCAACCATAAGTTGGTTTTCTACATTTGAGACACTATTCTTTTTTGTATTTCAGTTCCTTTGTAGCCAAGTTTACATTCCGTGTAGTAGTGATATCTTATGATGTTTCTTTTTCTGTGTGACTTATTTCACTTAGAATCATCGTACCTGAATCCACTCATTATGCTGCTACGAGCCTGATGACATAGATTTCATTGCTGAGTCATATTGCATTGTACATAAGTACCACAACTTCTTTATCCATTTTTCGCTTTCTGCGATATTGAACTTGTACCGTAAATGAGGTTCTTGTAAACAGAGCCATCCCAAACTTTAGGGTGGCTGTGTCTTTTTGATTTTAATTTCCCTAAGCTATAGGACCATAAGTGGAAGTGCCCTAGGCTCTGTTGCTTTGTTTTTTAGATGTTTCAAGAAACACCATACACTTCTCCAGAGTGGCTGTTGGCAATTTACATCCCGCCCATCAGCATAACAAGGCTCCCAGTTCTCCATGGCCTGTCCTGCCTTTCTGGGTTTTACGCTTTTTTCAGATGGCCCTTTTGACCGGGGGGCAGTGAGACTTCATTGTAGTGCAGATTTCCTTTGCAAGCTTGCTTGGTTGGCCAAAAAGGGCGTATGCGTTTTTTCCTGAATATATTCAGGAAAAAACGCATACGCACTTTTTGGCCAAGTGCATCATTGTGGACGTTCTGCCTCTTGTCCTATGCTTTACATGCAATTCCAGTCTACCTCCTGAAATCGGTTTCCTGCAATTCTACCCAACCTTCAAGTCCTCTTGGCTGCCTTACTTCAATATATTTTTGGACGGTAGCTGTCATTTATAACTCTGCAGGTTTGTGAATTACTGTGCCCCTGAGCTGTTTTCTTCAACTCGCTTTCTTGTGAGCTGGCCGTAACAGCGCAGGATTGCTTCAGGCCCTAGTGTGGTTCCGGCATGGCACGCTGAGCCTTTGTTTAATTCCTCTTCCTGGTGGGAAATGAGAGTTAAATTTGCCCGTCCAGACACCTCCAGCTAGTCTCTCATTGGTTCTCCCTATTCCTGTTCATTTTCTGCAGAAATTGCAAACTGGGCCAAACAGGAGGTTAAAGGCACTGACTCTCCAAGTGGGGAGAGTGTTAGTAAAGCGTCTGGAATGTTGCACCTGAGTACCAGGGGACGAAAACTGAGACACATTTGAACACGTTTCCCGATCACACGTTGGATCATACTCTGGGTTCCACATGCATGTTTTAGCTGAAGGAAGAATCCCTTAAACCTGGAGAGTTGAGACCCATGGAATGGGTACCATGCAATATGACTTCAAAGGGTCTGCATTTGCTCACCGATCCTCACTAATCCAATCACTGCTGCGTTTATGCCGCTGTACACATGCTTGATTCTCTTTTGGAGACATATAAATCCATAGGTTTTAAAATTTTTACTAGTCAGGTATATTCTTAGGCGTTTAATATGGGGTTTTGAGTCCACTTCGTTAAGCAAGGAGTAGCTCTTGTCTATTATATACTTGGCTTATGGAACGGTATCTGTGCTAATTTCAATCTCTGGTTTTATGCAGCACCCAAACTCACCATTCCCCTTAAGCAAGCATGAGATGGTTTTCTACATTTGAGACCCTGTTCTGTTTTGTAATTCAGTTCCTGTGTAGCCAAGTTTACATTCCATGTATTAGAGATAACTTATGATGTTTCTTTTTCTCTGTGACTTATATCACTTAGAATCATCGTACCTGAATCCACTCATTATGCTGCTAAGGGCCTGATGACATAGATTTCATTGCTGAGTGATATTGCATTGTACGTAAGTACCACAACTTCTTTATCCATTTCTCGCTTTCTGCGATATTGAACTTGTACCGTAAATGAGGTTTTTGTAAACAGAGCCGTCCCAAACTTTGGGGTGGCTGTGTCTTTTTGATTTTAATTTCCCTAAGCTATAGGACCATAAGTGGATGTGCCCTAGGCTCTGTTGCTTTGTTTTTTAGATGTTTCAGGAAACACCATACACTTCTCCAGAGTGGCTTTTGGCAATTTACATCCCGCCCATCAGAATAACAAGACTCCCAGTTCCCCATGGCCTGTCCTGACTTTCTGGATTATACACTTTTTTCAGATGGCCCTTTTGACCGGGGGGCAGTGAGACTTCATTGTAGTGAAGATTTCCTTTGCAAGCTTGCTTGGTTGGCCAAAAAGGGCGTATGCGTTTTTTCCTGAATATATTCAGGAAAAAACGCATACGCCCTTTTTGGCCAAGTGCATCCTTGTGGACGTTCTGCCTCTTTTCCTATGCTTTACATGCAATTCCAGTCTACCTCCTGAAATCGGTTTCCCGCAATTCTGCCCCGCTTTCAAGTCCTCTTTGCAGCCTTACTTCAATATATTTTTGGACGATAGCTGTCATTTATAACTCTGCAGGTTTGTGAATTACAGGGTCCCTGAGCTCCTTTCTTCAACTCTCTTTATTGTGAGCTGGCCGCAACACCGCATGATTGCTTCAGGACCTACTGTGGTTCCGGCATGGCTCGCTGATCCTTTGGTAAATTCCTCTTCCTGGTGGGAAATGAGAGTTAAATATGCCCGTCCAGACACCTCCAGCCAGTCTCTCATTTGTTCTCCCTATTCCTGTTCATTTTCCGCAGAAATTGCAAACTGGGCCAAACAGGAGGTTAAAGGCACTGACTCTCCAAGTGGGGAGAGTGTTAGTAAAGCGTCTGGAATGTTGCACCCGAGTACCAGGGGACGAAAACTGAGACACATTTGAACACGTTTCCCGATCACACGGTGGATCATACTCTGGGTTCCACATGCATGTTTTAGCTGAAGGAAGAATCCCTTAAACCTGGAGAGTTGAGACCCATGGAATGGGTACCATGCAATATGACTTCAAAGGGTCTGCATTTGCTCACCGATCCACACCAATCCGATCACTGCTGAGTTTATGCCGCTGTACACACGCTTGATTCTCTTTCGGAGACATATAAATCCATAGGTTTTAAGATTCTTACTAGTCAGGTATATTCTTAGGCGTTTAATATGGGGTGTTGAGTCCACTTCGTTGAGCAAGCAGTAGCTCTTGTCTATTACATATTTGGCTTATGGAACGGTATCTGTGCTAATTTCAATCTCTGGATTTATGCAGCACCCCAACTCACCATTCGCCTTAAGCAAGCATAAGTTGGTTTTCTACATTTGAGACCCTATTCTGTTTTGTATTTCAGTTTCTGTATAGCCAAGTTTACATTCTGTTTATTAATGATATCTTATGATGTTTCTTTTTCTGTGTGACTTATTTCACTTAGAATCATCGTACCTGAATCCACTCATTATGCTGCTACTGGCCTGATGACATAGATTTCATTGCTGAGTGATATTGCATTGTATGTAAGTACCACAACTTCTTTATCCATTTTTCACTTTCTGTGATATTGAACTTGTGACGTAAACGGGGTTCTTGTAAACAGAGCCGTCCCAAACTTTGGGGTTGCTGTGTCTTTTTCATTTTAATTTCCCTAAGCTATAGGACCATAAGTGGAAGTGCCCTAGGCTCTGTTGCTTTGTTTTTTAGATGTTTCAGGAAACACCATACACTTCTCCAGAGTGGCTGTTGGCAATTTACATCCCGCCCATCAGCACAACAAGGCTTCCAGTTCTCCATGGCCTGTCCTGCCTTTCTGGATTTTACACTTTTTTCAGATGGCCCTTTTAACCGGGGGGCAGTGAGACTTCATTGTAGTGCAGATTTCCTTTGCAAGCTTGCTTGGTTGGCCAAAAAGTGCGTACGCGTTTTTTCCTGAATATATTCAGGAAAAAACGCGTACGCACTTTTTGGCCAAGTGCATCATTGTGGACTTTCTGCCTCTTTTCCTATGCTTTACATGCAATTCCAGTCTACCTCCTGAAATCGGTTTCCTGCAATTCTGCCCGCTTTCAAGTCCTCTTGGCAGCCTTACTTCAATATATTTTTGGACGATAGCTGTCATTTATAACTCTGCAGGTTTGTGAATTACAGGGCCCCTGAGCTCCGTTCTTCAACTCGCTTTCTTGTGAGCTGGCCTCAACACCGCAGGATTGCTTCAGGCCCTAGTGTGGTTCCGGCATGGCACGCTGAGCCTTTGGTTAATTCCTCTTCCTGGTGGGAAATGAGAGTTAAATTTGCCCGTCCGGACACCTCCAGCTAGTCTCTCATTGGTTGTCCCTATTCCTGTTCATTTTCCGCAGAAATTGCAAACTGGGCCAAACAGGAGGTTAAAGGCACTGACTCTCCAAGTGGGGAGAATGTTAGTAAAGCGTCTGGAATGTTGCACCCGAGTTCCAGGGGACGAAAACTGAGACACATTTGAACACGTTTCCTGATCACACGGTGGATCATACTCTGAGTTCCACGTGCATGTTTTAGCTGAAGGAAGAATCCCTTAAACCTGGAGAGTTGAGACCCATGGAATGAGTACCATGCAATATGACGTCAAAGGGTCTGCGTTTGCTCACCGAACCTCACCAATCCTATCACTGCTGCGTTTATGCCGCTGTACACACGCTTGATTCTCTTTCGGAGACATATAAATCCATAGGTTTTAAGATTCTTACTAGTCAGTTATATTCTTAGGCGTTTAATATGGGGTGTTGAGTGCACTTCGTTGAGCAAGCAGTAACTCTTGTCTATTACATATTTGGCTTATGGAACGGTATCTGTGCTAATTTCAATCTCTGGTTTTATGCAGCACCCCAACTCACCTTTCCCCCTAAGCAAGCATAAGCTTGTTTTCTACATTTGACACCCTGTTCTGTTTTGTAATTCAGTTCCTGTGTAGCCAAGTTTACATTCCGTGTAGTAGTGATATCTTATGATGTTTCTTTTTCTGTGTGACGTATTTCACTTAGAATCATCGTACCTGAATCCACTCATTATGCTGCTACTGGCCTGATGACATAGATTTCATGGCTGAGTGTTAATGCATTGTGTGTAAGTACCACAACTTCTTTATCCATTTTTTGCTTTCTGCGATATTGAACTTGTACCATAAATGAGGTTCTTGTAAACAGAGCCGTCCCAAACTTTGGGTTGGCTGTGTCTTTTTGATTTTAATTTCCCTAAGCTATAGGACCATAAGTGGAAGTGCCCTAGGCTCTGTTGCTTTGTTATTTAGATGTTTCAGGAAACACCATACACTTCTCCAGAGTGGCTGTTGGCAATTTACATCCCGCCCATCAGCATAAGAAGGCTCCCAGTTCTCCATGGCCTGTCCTGCCTTTCTGGATTTTACACTTTTTTCAGATGGCCCTTTTGACCGGGGGGCATTGAGACTTCATTGTAGTGCAGATTTCCTTTGCAAGCTTGCTTGGTTGGCCAAAAAGGGCGTATGCGTTTTTTCCTGAATATATTCAGGAAAAAACGCATACGCCCTTTTTGGCCAAGTGCATCCTTGTGGACGTTCTGCCTCTTTTCCTATGCTTTACATGCAATTCCAGTCTACCTCCTGAAATCGGTTTCCCGCAATTCTGCCCCGCTTTCAAGTCCTCTTTGCAGCCTTACTTCAATATATTTTTTGACGATAGCTGTCATTTATAACTCTGCAGGTTTGTGAATTACAGGGCCCCTGAGCTCCTTTCTTCAACTCGCTTTCTTGTGAGCTGGCCGCAAAACCATAGGATTGCTTCACGCCCTAGTGTGGTTTCGGCCTCGCACGATGAGCCTTTGGTTAATTTCTCTTCCTGTTGTGAAATGAGAGTTAAATTTGCCCGTCCAGACACCTCCAGCTACTCTCCCATTGGTTCTCCCTATTCCTGTTCATTTTCGGCAGAAATTGCAAACTGGGCCAAACAGGAGGTTAAAGGCACTGACCCTCCAAGTGGGGAGAGTGTTAGTAAAGATTCTGGAATGTTGCACCCGAGTACCAGGGGACGAAAACTGAGACACATTTGAACACGTTTCCCGATCACACGGTGGATCATACTCTGGGTTCCACATGCATGTTTTAGCTGAAGGAAGAATACCTTAAACCTGGAGAGTTGAGACCCATGGAATGGGTACATGCAATATGACTTCAAAGGGTCTGCATTTGCTCACCAAACCTCACCAATCTGATAACTGCTGCGTTTATGCCGCTGTACACACTCTTGATTCTCTTTCAGAGACATATAAATGCATAGGTTTTAAGATTCTTACTAGTCAGGTATAGTCTTAGGTGTTTCATATGGGGTGTTGAGTCCACTTCGTTGAGCAAGCAGTAGCTCTTGTCGATTACACATTTGGCTTATGGAACAGTATCTGTGCTAATTTCAATCTCTGGTTTTATGCAGCACTCCAACTCACCATTCCCCTGAAGCAAGCATAAGTTGGTTTTCTACATTTGAGACCCTGTTTTGTTTTGTAATTCAGTTCCTGTGTAGCCAAGTTTACATTCCATGTATTAGTGATATCTTATGATGTTTCTTTTTCTGTGTGACTTATTTCACTTAGAATCATCGTACCTGAATCCACTCATTATGGTGCTACGGGCCTGATGACATAGATTTCATTGCTGAGTGGTATTGCATTGTATGTAAGTACCACAACTTCTTTATCCATTTTTCGCTTTCTGTGATATTGAATTTATACTGTAAATGAGATTCTTGTAAACAGAGCCTCCCAAACTTTGGGGTGGCTGTGTCTTTTTGATTTTAATTTCCCTAAGCTATAGGACCATAAGTGGAAGTGCCCTAGGCTCTGTTGCTTTATTTTTTAGATGTTTCAGGAAACACCATACACTTCTCCAGAGTGGCTCTTGGCAATTTACATCACGCCCATCAGCATAACAAGGCTCCCAGTTCTCCATGTCCTGTCCTGCCTTTCTGGATTATACACTTTTTTCAGATGGCCCTTTTGACCGGGGGGCTGTGAGACTTCATTGTAGTGCAGATTTCCTTTGCAAGCTTGCTTGGTTGGCCAAAAAGGGCGTATGCGTTTTTTCCTGAATATATTCAGGAAAAAATGCATACGCCCTTTTTGGCCAAGTGCATCATTGTGGACGTTCTGCCTCTTGTCCTATGCTTTACATGCAATTCCAGTCTACCTCCTGAAATCGGTTTCCTGCAATTCTGCCCGCTTTCAAGTCCTCTTGGCAGCCTTACTTCAATATATTTTTGGACGATAGCTGTCATTTATAACTCTGCAGGTTTGTGAATTACAGGGCCCCTGAGCTCCGTTCTTCAACTCGCTTTCTTGTGAGCTGGCCTCAACACCGCAGGATTGCTTCAGGCCCTAGTGTGGTTCCGGCATGGCACGCTGAGCCTTTGGTTAATTCCTCTTCCTGGTGGGAAATGAGAGTTAAATTTGCCCGTCCGGACACCTCCAGCTAGTCTCTCATTGGTTGTCCCTATTCCTGTTCATTTTCCGCAGAAATTGCAAACTGGGCCAAACAGGAGGTTAAAGGCACTGACTCTCCAAGTGGGGAGAATGTTAGTAAAGCGTCTGGAATGTTGCACCCGAGTTCCAGGGGACGAAAACTGAGACACATTTGAACACGTTTCCTGATCACACGGTGGATCATACTCTGAGTTCCACGTGCATGTTTTAGCTGAAGGAAGAATCCCTTAAACCTGGAGAGTTGAGACCCATGGAATGAGTACCATGCAATATGACGTCAAAGGGTCTGCGTTTGCTCACCGAACCTCACCAATCCTATCACTGCTGCGTTTATGCCGCTGTACACACGCTTGATTCTCTTTTGGAGACATATAAATCCATAGGTTTTAAGATTCTTACTAGTCAGTTATATTCTTAGGCGTTTAATATGGGGTGTTGAGTGCACTTCGTTGAGCAAGCAGTAACTCTTGTCTATTACATATTTGGCTTATGGAACGGTATCTGTGCTAATTTCAATCTCTGGTTTTATGCAGCACCCCAACTCACCTTTCCCCCTAAGCAAGCATAAGCTTGTTTTCTACATTTGACACCCTGTTCTGTTTTGTAATTCAGTTCCTGTGTAGCCAAGTTTACATTCCGTGTAGTAGTGATATCTTATGATGTTTCTTTTTCTGTGTGACGTATTTCACTTAGAATCATCGTACCTGAATCCACTCATTATGCTGCTACTGGCCTGATGACATAGATTTCATGGCTGAGTGTTAATGCATTGTGTGTAAGTACCACAACTTCTTTATCCATTTTTTGCTTTCTGCGATATTGAACTTGTACCATAAATGAGGTTCTTGTAAACAGAGCCGTCCCAAACTTTGGGTTGGCTGTGTCTTTTTGATTTTAATTTCCCTAAGCTATAGGACCATAAGTGGAAGTGCCCTAGGCTCTGTTGCTTTGTTATTTAGATGTTTCAGGAAACACCATACACTTCTCCAGAGTGGCTGTTGGCAATTTACATCCCGCCCATCAGCATAAGAAGGCTCCCAGTTCTCCATGGCCTGTCCTGCCTTTCTGGATTTTACACTTTTTTCAGATGGCCCTTTTGACCGGGGGGCATTGAGACTTCATTGTAGTGCAGATTTCCTTTGCAAGCTTGCTTGGTTGGCCAAAAAGGGCGTATGCGTTTTTTCCTGAATATATTCAGGAAAAAACGCATACGCCCTTTTTGGCCAAGTGCATCCTTGTGGACGTTCTGCCTCTTTTCCTATGCTTTACATGCAATTCCAGTCTACCTCCTGAAATCGGTTTCCCGCAATTCTGCCCCGCTTTCAAGTCCTCTTTGCAGCCTTACTTCAATATATTTTTTGACGATAGCTGTCATTTATAACTCTGCAGGTTTGTGAATTACAGGGCCCCTGAGCTCCTTTCTTCAACTCGCTTTCTTGTGAGCTGGCCGCAAAACCATAGGATTGCTTCACGCCCTAGTGTGGTTTCGGCCTCGCACGATGAGCCTTTGGTTAATTTCTCTTCCTGTTGTGAAATGAGAGTTAAATTTGCCCGTCCAGACACCTCCAGCTACTCTCCCATTGGTTCTCCCTATTCCTGTTCATTTTCGGCAGAAATTGCAAACTGGGCCAAACAGGAGGTTAAAGGCACTGACCCTCCAAGTGGGGAGAGTGTTAGTAAAGATTCTGGAATGTTGCACCCGAGTACCAGGGGACGAAAACTGAGACACATTTGAACACGTTTCCCGATCACACGGTGGATCATACTCTGGGTTCCACATGCATGTTTTAGCTGAAGGAAGAATACCTTAAACCTGGAGAGTTGAGACCCATGGAATGGGTACATGCAATATGACTTCAAAGGGTCTGCATTTGCTCACCAAACCTCACCAATCTGATAACTGCTGCGTTTATGCCGCTGTACACACTCTTGATTCTCTTTCAGAGACATATAAATGCATAGGTTTTAAGATTCTTACTAGTCAGGTATAGTCTTAGGTGTTTCATATGGGGTGTTGAGTCCACTTCGTTGAGCAAGCAGTAGCTCTTGTCGATTACACATTTGGCTTATGGAACAGTATCTGTGCTAATTTCAATCTCTGGTTTTATGCAGCACTCCAACTCACCATTCCCCTGAAGCAAGCATAAGTTGGTTTTCTACATTTGAGACCCTGTTTTGTTTTGTAATTCAGTTCCTGTGTAGCCAAGTTTACATTCCATGTATTAGTGATATCTTATGATGTTTCTTTTTCTGTGTGACTTATTTCACTTAGAATCATCGTACCTGAATCCACTCATTATGGTGCTACGGGCCTGATGACATAGATTTCATTGCTGAGTGGTATTGCATTGTATGTAAGTACCACAACTTCTTTATCCATTTTTCGCTTTCTGTGATATTGAATTTATACTGTAAATGAGATTCTTGTAAACAGAGCCTCCCAAACTTTGGGGTGGCTGTGTCTTTTTGATTTTAATTTCCCTAAGCTATAGGACCATAAGTGGAAGTGCCCTAGGCTCTGTTGCTTTATTTTTTAGATGTTTCAGGAAACACCATACACTTCTCCAGAGTGGCTCTTGGCAATTTACATCACGCCCATCAGCATAACAAGGCTCCCAGTTCTCCATGTCCTGTCCTGCCTTTCTGGATTATACACTTTTTTCAGATGGCCCTTTTGACCGGGGGGCTGTGAGACTTCATTGTAGTGCAGATTTCCTTTGCAAGCTTGCTTGGTTGGCCAAAAAGGGCGTATGCGTTTTTTCCTGAATATATTCAGGAAAAAATGCATACGCCCTTTTTGGCCAAGTGCATCATTGTGGACGTTCTGCCTCTTGTCCTATGCTTTACATGCAATTCCAGTCTACCTCCTGAAATCGGTTTCCTGCAATTCTGCCCCGCATTCAAGTCCTCTTGGCAGCATTACTTCAATATATTTTTGGACGATAGCTGTCATTTATAACTCTGCAGGTTTGTGAATTACAGTGCCCCTAAGCTCCTTTCTTCAACTCACTTTCTTGTGAGCTGGCCGTAACACCGCAGGATTGGTCCAGGCCCTAGTGTGGTTCCGGCATGGCACGCTGAGCCATTGGTTAATTCCTCTTCCTGGTGGGAAATGAGAGTTAAATTTGCCCGTCGAGACACCTCCAGCTAGTCTCTCATTAGTTATCCCTATTACTGTTCATTTTCCGCAGAAATTTCAAACTGGGCCAAACAGGAGGTTAAAGGCACTGACTCTCCAAGTGGGGAGAGTGTTAGTAGAGCGACTGGAATGTTGCACCCGAGTACCAGGGGACGAAAACTGAGACACATTTGAACACGTTTTCCGATCACACGGTGGATCATCCTCTGGGTTCCACATGCATGCTTTAGCTGAAGGAAGAATTCCTTAAACCTGAAGAGTTGAGACCCATGGAATGGGTACCATGCAATATGACTTCAAAAGGTCTGCATTTGCTCACCGAACCTCACCAATCCTATCACTGCTGCGCTTATGCCGCTGTACAGACGCTTGATTCTCTTTCGGAGACATATAAATCCATAGGTTTTAAGATTCTTACTAGTCAGTTATATTCTTAGGCGTTTAATATGGGGTATTGAGTCCACTTCATTGAGCAAGCAGTAGCTCTTGTTTATTACATATTTGGCTTATGGAACGGTATCTGTGCCAATTTCAATCTCTGGTTTCATGCAGCACCCCAACTCACCTTTCCCCTTAAGGAAGCATAAGTTGGTTTTCTACATTTGAGTCCCTGTTCTGTATTGTAATTCAGTTCCTGTGTAGCCAAGTTTACATTCCGTGTATTAGTGATATCTTATGATGTTTAATTTTCTGTGTCACTTATTTCACTTAGAATCATCGTACCTGCATCCACTCATTATGCTGCTATGGGCCTGATGACACAGATTTCTTTGCTGAGTGATACTGCATTGTACGTAAGTACCACAACTTCTTTATGCATTTTTCGCTTTCTGTGATATTGAACTTGAACCGTAAATGAGGTTCTTGTAAACAGAGCTGTCCCAAATTTTGGGGTGGCTGTGTCTTTTAGATTTTAATTTCCCTAAGCTATAGGACCATAAGTGGAAGTGTCCTAGGCTCTGTTGCTTTGTTTTTTAGATGTTTCAGGAAACACCATACACTTCTCCAGAGTGGGTGTTGGCAATTTACATCCCGCCCATCAGCATAACAAGGCTCCCAGTTCTCCATGGCCTGTCCTGCCTTTCTGGATTTTACACTTTTTTCAGATGGCCCTTTTGACCGGGGGGCAGTGAAACTTCATTGTAGTGCAGATTTCCTTTGCAAGCTTGCTTGGTTGGCTAAAAAGGGCGTATGCGTTTTTTCCTGAATATATTCAGGAAAAAACGCATACGCCCTTTTTGGCCAAGTGCATCATTGTGGACGTTCTGCCTCTGTTCCTATGCTTTACATGCAATTCCAGTCTACCTCCTGAAATCGGTTTCCTGCAATTTTGCCCTGCATTCAAGTCGCCTTGGCAGCCTTACTTCAATACATTTTTGGATGATAGCTGTCATTTATAACTCTGCACGTTTGTGAATTACAGGGCCCCTGAGCTCCTTTCTTCAACTCGCTTTCTTGTGAGCTGGCCGCAACACCGCAAGATTGCTTCAGGCCCTAGTGTGGTTTCGGCATGGCTCGCTGAGCTTTTGGTTAATTCCTCTTCCTGGTGGGAAATGAGAGTTAAATTTGCCCGTCCAGACACCTCCAGCTAGTCTCTCATTGGTTCTCCCTATTCCTGTTCATTTTCCGCAGAAATTGCAAACTGGGCCAAACAGGAGGTTAAAGGCACTGACTCTCAAAGTTGGGAGAGTGTTAGTAAAGCGTCTGGAATGTTGCACCCGAGTACCAGGGGACGAAAACTGAGAAACATTTGAACACGTTTCCCGATCACACGTTGGATCATACTCTGGGTTCCACATGCATGTTTTAGCTGAAGGAAGAATCCCTTAAACCTGGAGAGTTGAGAACCATGGAATGGGTACCATGCAATATGACTTCAAAGGGTCTGCATTTGCTCACCGAACCTCACCAATCCTATCACTGCTGCATTTATGCCGCTGTACACACGCTTGATTCTCTTTCAGAGACATATAAATCCATAGGTTTTAAGATTCTTACTAGTCAGGTATATTCTTAGGCATTTAATATGGGGTGTTGAGTCCACTTCGCTGAGCAAGGAGTAGCTCTTGTCTATTACATATTTGGCTTATGGAAAGGTATCTGTGTTAATTTCAACCTCTGGTTTGATGCAGCACCCCAACTCACCTTTCCCCTTAAGCAAGCATAAGTTGGTTTTCTACATTTGAGACCCTATTCTGTTTTGTAATTCAGTTCCTGTGTAGCCAAGTTTACATTCCGTGTATTAGTGATACCTTATGATGTTTCTTTTTCTGTGTGACTTATTTCACTTAGAATCATCGTACCTGAATCCACTCATTATGCTGCTACTGGCCTGATGACATAGATTTCATTGCTGAGTGATATTGCTTTGTACGTAAGTACCACAACTTCTTTATCAATTTTTCGCTTTCTGCGATATTGAACTTCTACCGTAAACGAGGTTCTTGTAAACAGAGCCATCCCAAACTTTGGGGTGGCTGTGTCTTTTTGATTTTAATTTCCCTAAGCTATAGGACCATGAGTGGATGTGCCCCAGGTTCTGTTGCTTTGTTTTTTAGATGTTTCAGGAAACACCATACACTTCTCCAGAGTGGCTGTTGGCAATTTACATCCCGCCCATCAGCATAAGAAGGCTCCCAGTTCTCCATGGCCTGTCCTGCCTTTCTGGATTTTACACTTTTTTCAGATTGCCCTTTTGACCGGGGGGCAGTGAGACTTCATTGTAGTGCAGATTTCGTTTGCAAGCTTGCTGGGTTGGCCAAAAAGGGCGTATGCCTTTTTTGCTGAATATATTCAGGAAAGAACACATATGCCCTTTTTGGCCAAGTGCATCATTGTGGACGTTCTGCCTCTTTTCCTATGCTTTACATGCAATTCCAGTCTACCTCCTGAAATCGGTATCCTGCAATTCTGCCCCGCTTTCAAGTCCTCTTGGCAGCCTTACTTCAATATATTTCTGGACGATAGCTGTCATTTATAACTCTGCAGGTTTGTGAATTACAGTGCCCCTGAGCTCCTTTCTTCAACTCGTTTTCTTGTGAGGTGGCCGCAACACCGCAGGATTCCTTCAGGCCCTAGTGTGGTTTCGGCATGGCTCGCTGAGCCTTTGGTTAATTCCTCTTCCTGGTGGGAATTGAGAGTTAAATTTGCCCGTCCAGACACCTCCAGGTAGTCTCTCATTGGTTCTCCCCATTCCTGTTCATTTTCCGCAGAAATTGCAAACTGGGCCAAACAGGAGGTTAAAGGCACTGACTTTCCAAGTGGGGAGAGTGTTAGTAAAGAGACTGGAATGTTGCACCCGAGTACCAGGGGACGAAAACTGAGACACATTTGAACACGTTTCCCGATCATATGGTGTATCATACTCTGGGGTCCGCATGCATGTTTTAGCTGAAGGAAGAATTCCTTAAACATGAAGAGTTGAGACCCATGGAATGGGTACGATGCAATATGAATTCAAAGGGTCTGCATTTGCTCACCGAACGTCACCAATCCGATCACTGCTGCGTTTATGCCGCTGTACACACGCTTGATTCTCTTTCGGAGACATATAAATCCATAGGTTTTAAGATTCTTACTAGTCAGGTATATTCTTAGGCATTTAATATGTGGTGTTGAGTCCACTTCGTTGAGCAAGGAGTAGCTCTTGTCTATTACATATTTGGCTTATTGAATGGTATCTGTGCTTATTTCAATCTCTAGTTTTATGCAGCACCCCAACTCACCTTTCCCCTTAAGCAAGCATAAGTTGGTTTTCTACATTTGAGACCCTATTCTGTTTTGTAATTCAGTTCCTGTGTAGCCAAGTTTACATTCCGTGTATTAGTGATACCTTATGATGTTTCTTTTTCTGTGTGACTTATTTCACTTAGAATCATCGTACCTGAATCCACTCATTATGCTGCTACTGTCCTGATGACATAGATTTCATTGCTGAGTGATATTGCATTGTACGTAAGTACCACAACTTCTTTATCCATTTTTCACTTTCTGCGATATTGAACTTGTACCGTATACGAGGTTCTTGTAAACAGAGCCGTCCCAAACTTTGGGGTGGCTGTGTCTTTTTGATTTTAATTTCCCTAAGCTATAGGACCATAAGTGGATTGACCTAGGCTCTGTTGTTTTGTTTTTTAGATGTTTCAGGAAACACCATACACTTCTCCAGAGTGGCTGTTGGCAATTTACATCCCGCCCATCAGCATAAGAAGGCTCCCAGGTCTCCATGGCCTGTCCTCCCTTTCTGGATTTTACACTTTTTTCAGATGGCCCTTTTGACCGGGGGGCAGTGAGACTTCATTGTAGTGCAGATTTCCTTTGCAAGCTTGCTTGGTTGGCCAAAAAGGGCGTATGCGTTTTTTCCTGAATATATTCAGGAAAAAACGCATACGCCCTTTTTGGCCAAGTGCATCATTGTGGACGTTCTGCCTCTTTTCCTATGCTTTACATGCAATTCCAGTCTACCTCCTGAAATCGGTTTCCTGCAATTCTACCCAACCTTCAAGTCCTCTTGGCTGCCTTACTTCAATATATTTTTGGACGGTAGCTGTCATTTATAACTCTGCAGGTTTGTGAATTACTGTGCCCCTGAGCTCCTTTCTTCAACTCGCTTCCTTGTGAGCTGGCCGCAACACCGCAGGATTGCTTCAGGCCCTAGTGTGGTTCCAGCAAGGCACGCAGAGCCTTTGGTTAATTCCTCTTCCTGGTGGGAAATGAGAGTTAAATTTGCCCGTCCAGATACCTCCAGCTAGTCTCTCATTGGTTCTCCCTATTCCTGTTCATTTTCCGCAGAAATTGCAAACTGGGCCAAACAGGAGGTTAAAGGCACTGACTCTCCAAGTCGGGAGAGTGCTAGTAAAGCGTCTGGAATGATGCACCCGAGTACCAGGGGACGAAAACTGAGACACATTTGAACACGTTTCCCGATCACACAGTGGATCATACTCTGGGTTCCACATGCATGTTTTAGCTGAAGGAAGATTCCGTTAAACCTGGAGAGTTGAGACCCATGGAATGGATACCATGCAGTTTGAATTCAAAGGGTCTGCATTTGCTCACCAAAGCTCACCAGTCCTATCACTGCTGCGTTTATGTTGCTGTACACACCCTGGATTCTCTTTTTGAGATATATAAATCCATAGGTTTTAAGATTCTTACTAGTCAGGTATATTCTAAGGCGTTTAATATGGGGTGTTGAGTCCACTTCGCTGAGCAAGGAGTAGCTCTTGTCTATTACATATTTGGCTTATGGAACGGTATCTGTGCTAATTTCAATCTCTGGTTTTATGCAGCACTCCAACTCACCTTTCCCCTTAAGCAACCATAAGTTGGTTTTCTACATTTGAGACACTATTCTTTTTTGTATTTCAGTTCCTTTGTAGCCAAGTTTACATTCCGTGTAGTAGTGATATCTTATGATGTTTCTTTTTCTGTGTGACTTATTTCACTTAGAATCATCGTACCTGAATCCACTCATTATGCTGCTACGAGCCTGATGACATAGATTTCATTGCTGAGTCATATTGCATTGTACATAAGTACCACAACTTCTTTATCCATTTTTCGCTGTCTGCGATATTGAACTTGTACCGTAAATGAGGTTCTTGTAAACAGAGCCATCCCAAACTTTAGGGTGGCTGTGTCTTTTTGATTTTAATTTCCCTAAGCTATAGGACCATAAGTGGAAGTGCCCTAGGCTCTATTGCTTTGTTTTTTAGATGTTTCAAGAAACACCATACACTTCTCCAGAGTGGCTGTTGGCAATTTACATCCCGCCCATCAGCATAACAAGGCTCCCAGTTCTCCATGGCCTGTCCTGCCTTTCTGGGTTTTACGCTTTTTTCAGATGGCCCTTTTGACCGGGGGGCAGTGAGACTTCATTGTAGTGCAGATTTCCTTTGCAAGCTTGCTTGGTTGGCCAAAAAGGGCGTATGCGTTTTTTCCTGAATATATTCAGGAAAAAACGCATACGCACTTTTTGGCCAAGTGCATCATTGTGGACGTTCTGCCTCTTGTCCTATGCTTTACATGCAATTCCAGTCTACCTCCTGAAATCGGTTTCCTGCAATTCTACCCAACCTTCAAGTCCTCTTGGCTGCCTTACTTCAATATATTTTTGGACGGTAGCTGTCATTTATAACTCTGCAGGTTTGTGAATTACTGTGCCCCTGAGCTGTTTTCTTCAACTCGCTTTCTTGTGAGCTGGCCGTAACAGCGCAGGATTGCTTCAGGCCCTAGTGTGGTTCCGGCATGGCACGCTGAGCCTTTGTTTAATTCCTCTTCCTGGTGGGAAATGAGAGTTAAATTTGCCCGTCCAGACACCTCCAGCTAGTCTCTCATTGGTTCTCCCTATTCGTGTTCATTTTCTGCAGAAATTGCAAACTGGGCCAAACAGGAGGTTAAAGGCACTGACTCTCCAAGTGGGGAGAGTGTTAGTAAAGCGTCTGGAATGTTGCACCTGAGTACCAGGGGACGAAAACTGAGACACATTTGAACACGTTTCCCGATCACACGTTGGATCATACTCTGGGTTCCACATGCATGTTTTAGCTGAAGGAAGAATCCCTTAAACCTGGAGAGTTGAGACCCATGGAATGGGTACCATGCAATATGACTTCAAAGGGTCTGCATTTGCTCACCGATCCTCACTAATCCAATCACTGCTGCGTTTATGCCGCTGTACACATGCTTGATTCTCTTTTGGAGACATATAAATCCATAGGTTTTAAAATTTTTACTAGTCAGGTATATTCTTAGGCGTTTAATATGGGGTTTTGAGTCCACTTCGTTGAGCAAGGAGTAGCTCTTGTCTATTATATACTTGGCTTATGGAACGGTATCTGTGCTAATTTCAATCTCTGGTTTTATGCAGCACCCAAACTCACCATTCCCCTTAAGCAAGCATGAGATGGTTTTCTACATTTGAGACCCTGTTCTGTTTTGTAATTCAGTTCCTGTGTAGCCAAGTTTACATTCCATGTATTAGAGATAACTTATGATGTTTCTTTTTCTCTGTGACTTATATCACTTAGAATCATCGTACCTGAATCCACTCATTATGCTGCTAAGGGCCTGATGACATAGATTTCTTTGCTGAGTGATATTGCATTGTACGTAAGTACCACAACTTCTTTATCCATTTCTCGCTTTCTGCGATATTGAACTTGTACCGTAAATGAGGTTTTTGTAAACAGAGCCGTCCCAAACTTTGGGGTGGCTGTGTCTTTTTGATTTTAATTTCCCTAAGCTATAGGACCATAAGTGGATGTGCCCTAGGCTCTGTTGCTTTGTTTTTTAGATGTTTCAGGAAACACCATACACTTCTCCAGAGTGGCTTTTGGCAATTTACATCCCGCCCATCAGAATAACAAGGCTCCCAGTTCCCCATGGCCTGTCCTGACTTTCTGGATTATACACTTTTTTCAGATGGCCCTTTTGACCGGGGGGCAGTGAGACTTCATTGTAGTGAAGATTTCCTTTGCAAGCTTGCTTGGTTGGCCAAAAAGGGCGTATGCGTTTTTTCCTGAATATATTCAGGAAAAAACGCATACGCCCTTTTTGGCCAAGTGCATCCTTGTGGACGTTCTGCCTCTTTTCCTATGCTTTACATGCAATTCCAGTCTACCTCCTGAAATCGGTTTCCCGCAATTCTGCCCCGCTTTCAAGTCCTCTTTGCAGCCTTACTTCAATATATTTTTGGACGATAGCTGTCATTTATAACTCTGCAGGTTTGTGAATTACAGGGTCCCTGAGCTCCTTTCTTCAACTCTCTTTATTGTGAGCTGGCCGCAACACCGCATGATTGCTTCAGGACCTACTGTGGTTCCGGCATGGCTCGCTGATCCTTTGGTAAATTCCTCTTCCTGGTGGGAAATGAGAGTTAAATATGCCCGTCCAGACACCTCCAGCCAGTCTCTCATTTGTTCTCCCTATTCCTGTTCATTTTCCGCAGAAATTGCAAACTGGGCCAAACAGGAGGTTAAAGGCACTGACTCTCCAAGTGGGGAGAGTGTTAGTAAAGCGTCTGGAATGTTGCACCCGAGTACCAGGGGACGAAAACTGAGACACATTTGAACACGTTTCCCGATCACACGGTGGATCATACTCTGGGTTCCACATGCATGTTTTAGCTGAAGGAAGAATCCCTTAAACCTGGAGAGTTGAGACCCATGGAATGGGTACCATGCAATATGACTTCAAAGGGTCTGCATTTGCTCACCGATCCACACCAATACGATCACTGCTGAGTTTATGCCGCTGTACACACGCTTGATTCTCTTTCGGAGACATATAAATCCATAGGTTTTAAGATTCTTACTAGTCAGGTATATTCTTAGGCGTTTAATATGGGGTGTTGAGTCCACTTCGTTGAGCAAGCAGTAGCTCTTGTCTATTACATATTTGGCTTATGGAACGGTATCTGTGCTAATTTCAATCTCTGGTTTTATGCAGCACCCCAACTCACCATTCGCCTTAAGCAAGCATAAGTTGGTTTTCTACATTTGAGACCCTATTCTGTTTTGTATTTCAGTTTCTGTATAGCCAAGTTTACATTCTGTTTATTAATGATATCTTATGATGTTTCTTTTTCTGTGTGACTTATTTCACTTAGAATCATCGTACCTGAATCCACTCATTATGCTGCTACTGGCCTGATGACATAGATTTCATTGCTGAGTGATATTGCATTGTATGTAAGTACCACAACTTCTTTATCCATTTTTCACTTTCTGTGATATTGAACTTGTGACGTAAACGGGGTTCTTGTAAACAGAGCCGTCCCAAACTTTGGGGTTGCTGTGTCTTTTTCATTTTAATTTCCCTAAGCTATAGGACCATAAGTGGAAGTGCCCTAGGCTCTGTTGCTTTGTTTTTTAGATGTTTCAGGAAACACCATACACTTCTCCAGAGTGGCTGTTGGCAATTTACATCCCGCCCATCAGCACAACAAGGCTTCCAGTTCTCCATGGCCTGTCCTGCCTTTCTGGATTTTACACTTTTTTCAGATGGCCCTTTTAACCGGGGGGCAGTGAGACTTCATTGTAGTGCAGATTTCCTTTGCAAGCTTGCTTGGTTGGCCAAAAAGTGCGTACGCGTTTTTTCCTGAATATATTCAGGAAAAAACGCGTACGCACTTTTTGGCCAAGTGCATCATTGTGGACTTTCTGCCTCTTTTCCTATGCTTTACATGCAATTCCAGTCTACCTCCTGAAATCGGTTTCCTGCAATTCTGCCCGCTTTCAAGTCCTCTTGGCAGCCTTACTTCAATATATTTTTGGACGATAGCTGTCATTTATAACTCTGCAGGTTTGTGAATTACAGGGCCCCTGAGCTCCGTTCTTCAACTCGCTTTCTTGTGAGCTGGCCTCAACACCGCAGGATTGCTTCAGGCCCTAGTGTGGTTCCGGCATGGCACGCTGAGCCTTTGGTTAATTCCTCTTCCTGGTGGGAAATGAGAGTTAAATTTGCCCGTCCGGACACCTCCAGCTAGTCTCTCATTGGTTGTCCCTATTCCTGTTCATTTTCCGCAGAAATTGCAAACTGGGCCAAACAGGAGGTTAAAGGCACTGACTCTCCAAGTGGGGAGAATGTTAGTAAAGCGTCTGGAATGTTGCACCCGAGTTCCAGGGGACGAAAACTGAGACACATTTGAACACGTTTCCTGATCACACGGTGGATCATACTCTGGGTTCCACGTGCATGTTTTAGCTGAAGGAAGAATCCCTTAAACCTGGAGAGTTGAGACCCATGGAATGAGTACCATGCAATATGACTTCAAAGAGTCTGCGTTTGCTCACCGAACCTCACCAATCCTATCACTGCTGCATTTATTCCGCTGTACACACGCTTGATTCTCTTTCGGAGACATATAAATCCATAGGTTTTAAGATTCTTACTAGTCAGGTATATTCTTAGGCGTTTAATATGGGGTGTTGAGTCCACTTCGTTGAGCAAGGAGTAGCTCTTCTCTATTACATATTTGGCTTATGGAAAGGTATCTGTGTTAATTTCAATCTCTGGTTTTATGCAGCACCCCAACTCACCTTTCCCCTTAAGCAAGCATAAGTTGGTTTTCCACATTTGAGACCCTATTCTGTTTTGTAATTCAGTTCCTGTGTAGCCAAGTTTACATTCCGTGTATTAGTGATATCTTATGATGTTTCTTTTTCTGTGTGACGTATTTCACTTAGAATCATCGTACCTGAATCCACTAATTATGCTGCTACTGGCCTGATGACATAGATTTCATGGCTGAGTGTTAATGCATTGTGTGTAAGTACCACAACTTCCTTATCCATTTTTCGCTTTCTGCGATATTGAACTTGTACCATAAACGTGGTTCTTGTAAACACAGCGGTCCCAAACTTTGGGGTGGCTGTGTCTTTTTGATTTTAAGTTCCCTAAGCTATAGGACCATAAGTGGATGTGCCCTAGGCTCTGTTGCTTTGTTTTTTAGATGTTTCAGGAAACACCATACACTTCTCTAGAGTGGCTGTTGGCAATTTACATCCCGCCCATCAGCATAACAAGGCTCCCAGTTCTCCATGGCCTGTCCTGCCTTTCTGGATTTTACACTTTTTTCAGATGGCCCTTTTGAACGGGGGGCAGTGAGACTTCATTGTAGTGCAGATTTCCTTTGCAAGCTTGCTTGGTTGGCCAAAAAGGGCGTATGCGTTTTTTCCTGAATATATTCAGGAAAAAACGCATACGCACTTTTTGGCCAAGTGCATCATTGTGGACGTTCTGCCTCTATTCCTATGCTTTACATGCAATTCCAGTCTACCTCCTGAAATCGGTTTCCTGGAATTCTGCCCCGCTTTCAAGTCCTCTTGGCAGCCTTACTTCAATATATTTTTGGACGATAGCTGTTATTTATAACTCTGCAGGTTTGTGAATTACAGTGCCCCTGAGCTCCTTTCTTCAACTCGCTTTCTTGTGAGCTGGCCGCAAAACCACAGGATTGCTTCAGGCCCTAGTGTGGTTCCGGCATGGCACGCTGAGCCTTTGGTTAATTCCTCTTTCTGGTGGGAAGTGAGAGTTAAATTTGCCCGTCCAGACACCTCCTGCTAGTCTCTCATTGGTTCTCCCTATTCCTGTTCATTTTCTACAGACATTGCAAACTGCGCCAAACAGGAGGTTAAAGGCACTGATTATCCAAGTGGGGAGAGTGTTAGTAAAGCGTCTGGAATGTTGCACCCGAGTACCAGGGGACGAAAACTGAGACACATTTGAACACGTTTCCCGATCACACGGTGGATCATATTCTGGGTTCCACATGCATGTGTTAGCTGAAGGAAGAATCCCTTAAACCTGGAGAGTTGAGACCCATGGAATGGGTACCATTCAATATGACTTCAAAGGGTCTGCATTTGCTCACCAAACCTCACCAATCCTATCACTGCTGCATTTATGCTACTCTAGACACGCTTGATTCTCTTAAGGAAACATATAAATCCATAGGTTTTAAGATTCTTACTAGTCAGTTATATTCTTAGGCGTTTAATATGGGGTGTTGAGTGCACTTCGTTGAGCAAGCAGTAGCTCTTGTCTATTACATATTTGGCTTATGGAACGGTATCTGTGCTAATTTCAATCTCTGGTTTTATGCAGCACCCCAACTCACCTTTCCCCCTAAGCAAGCATAAGCTTGTTTTCTACATTTGACACCCTGTTCTGTTTTGTAATTCAGTTCCTGTGTAGCCAAGTTTACATTCCGTGTAGTAGTGATATCTTATGATGTTTCTTTTTCTGTGTGACGTATTTCACTTAGAATCATCGTACCTGAATCCACTCATTATGCTGCTACTGGCCTGATGACATAGATTTCATGGCTGAGTGTTAATGCATTGTGTGTAAGTACCACAACTTCTTTATCCATTTTTTGCTTTCTGCGATATTGAACTTGTACCATAAATGAGGTTCTTGTAAACAGAGCCGTCCCAAACTTTGGGTTGGCTGTGTCTTTTTGATTTTAATTTCCCTAAGCTATAGGACCATAAGTGGAAGTGCCCTAGGCTCTGTTGCTTTGTTATTTAGATGTTTCAGGAAACACCATACACTTCTCCAGAGTGGCTGTTGGCAATTTACATCCCGCCCATCAGCATAAGAAGGCTCCCAGTTCTCCATGGCCAGTCCTGCCTTTCTGGATTTTACACTTTTTTCAGACGGCCCTTTTGACCGGGGGGCATTGAGACTTCATTGTAGTGCAGATTTCCTTTGCAAGCTTGCTTGGTTGGCCAAAAAGGGCGTATGCGTTTTTTCCTGAATATATTCAGGAAAAAACGCATACGCCCTTTTTGGCCAAGTGCATCCTTGTGGACGTTCTGCCTCTTTTCCTATGCTTTACATGCAATTCCAGTCTACCTCCTGAAATCGGTTTCCCGCAATTCTGCCCCGCTTTCAAGTCCTCTTTGCAGCCTTACTTCAATATATTTTTTGACGATAGCTGTCATTTATAACTCTGCAGGTTTGTGAATTACAGGGCCCCTGAGCTCCTTTCTTCAACTCTCTTTCTTGTGAGCTGGCCGCAACACTGCAGGATTGCTTCAGGACTTACTGTGGTTCTGGCATGGCTCGCTGATCCTTTGGTAAATTCCTCTTCTTGGTGGGAAATGAGAGTTAAATATGCCCGTCCAGACACCTCCAGCCAGTCTCTCATTTGTTCTCCCTATTCCTGTTCATTTTTCGCAGAAATTGCAAACTGGGTCAAACAGGAGGTTAAAGGCACTGACTCTCCAAGTGGGGAGAGTGTTAGTAAAGCGTCTGGAATGTTGCACCCGAGTACCAGGGGACGAAAACTGAGACACATTTGAACACGTTTCCCGATCACACAGTGGATCATACTCTGGGTTCCACATGCATGTTTTAGCTGAAGGAAGAATCCCTTAAACCTGGAGAGTTGAGGACCATGGAATGGGTACCATGCAATATGACTTCAAAGGCTCTGCATTAGCTCACCGAACCTCACCAATCCTATCACTGCTGCGTTTAGGCCGCTGTACAGGCGCTTGATTCTCTTTCGGAGACATATAAATCCATAGGTTTTAAGATTCTTACTAGTCAGGTATATTCTTAGGCGTTTAATATGGGGTGTTGAGTCCACTTCGTTGAGCAAGGAGTAGCTCTTGTCTATTAAATATTTGGCTTATGGAAAGGTATCTGTGTTAATTTCAGTCTCTGGTTTTATGCAGCAACTGAACTCACCTTTCCCCTTAAGCAAGCATAAGTTGGTTTTCTACATTTGAGACCTTATTCTGTTTTGTAATTCAGTTCCTGTGTAGCCAAGTTTACATTCCGTGTATTAGTGATATCTTATGATGTTTCTTTTTCTGTGTGACTTATTTCACTTAGAATCATCGTACCTGAATCCACTCATTATGCTGCTACTGGCCTGATGACATAGATTTCATAGCTGAGTGATATTGCATTGTACGTAAGTACCACACCTTCTTTATCCATTTCTCGCTTTCTGCGATATTGAACTTGTACCGTAAACGAGGTTCTTGTAAACAGAGCCGTCCCAAACTTTGGGGTGGCTGTGTCTTTTTGATTTTAATTTCCCTAAGCTATAGGACCATAAGTGGAAGTGCCCTAGGCTCTGTTGCTTTGTTTTTTAGATGTTTCAGGAAACACCATACACTTCTCCAGAGTGGCTGTTGGCAATTTACATCCCGCCCATCAGCATAAGAAGGCTCCCAGTTCTCCATGGCCTTTCCTGCCTTTCTGGATTTTACACTTTTTTCAGATGGCCCTTTTGACCGGGGGGCAGTGAGACTTCATTGTAATGCAGATTTCCTTTGCAAGCTTGCTTGGTTGGCCAAAAAGGGCGTATGCGTTTTTTCCTGAATATATTCAGGAAAAAACGCATACGCCCTTTTTGGCCAAGTGCATCATTGTGGACTTTCTGCCTCTTTTACTATGCTTTACATGCAATTCCAGTCTACCTCCTGAAATCGGTTTCCTGCAATTCTGCCCCGCTTTCAAGTCCTCTTGGCAGCCTTACTTCAATATATTTTTGGACTATAGCTGTCATTTATAACTCTGCAGGTTTGTGAATTACAGGGCCCCTGAGCTCCTTTCTTCAACTCGCTTTCTTGTGAGCTGGCCGCAAAACCATAGGATTGCTTCACGCCCTAGTGTGGTTTCGGCCTCGCACGATGAGCCTTTGGTTAATTTCTCTTCCTGTTGTGAAATGAGAGTTAAATTTGCCCGTCCAGACACCTCCAGCTACTCTCCCATTGGTTCTCCCTATTCCTGTTCATTTTCGGCAGAAATTGCAAACTGGGCCAAACAGGAGGTTAAAGGCACTGACCCTCCAAGTGGGGAGAGTGTTAGTAAAGATTCTGGAATGTTGCACCCGAGTACCAGGGGACGAAAACTGAGACACATTTGAACACGTTTCCCGATCACACGGTGGATCATACTCTGGGTTCCACATGCATGTTTTAGCTGAAGGAAGAATACCTTAAACCTGGAGAGTTGAGACCCATGGAATGGGTACATGCAATATGACTTCAAAGGGTCTGCATTTGCTCACCGAACCTCACCAATCTGATAACTGCTGCGTTTATGCCGCTGTACACACTCTTGATTCTCTTTCAGAGACATATAAATCCATAGGTTTTAAGATTCTTACTACTCAGGTATATTCTTAGGCGTTTAATATGGGGTGTTGAGTCCACTTCATTGAGCAAGGGGTAGCTCTAGTCTATTACATATTTGGCTTATGGAACGGTATCTGTGCTTATTTCAATCTCTGGTTTTATGCAGCACCCCAACTCACCTTTCCCCTTAAGCAAGCATAAGTTGGTTTTCTACATTTGAGACCCTGTTCTGTATTGTAATTCAGTTCCTGTGTAGCCAAGATTACATTCCGTGTATTAGTGATATCTTATGATGTTTCTTTTTCTGTGTGACTTATTTCACTTAGAATCATCGTACCTGAATCCACTCATTATGCTGCTACAGGCCTGATGACATAGATTTCATTGCTGAGTGATATTGCATTGTACGTAAGTACCACAATTCTTTATCCATTTTTCGCTTTCTGCGATATTGAACTTGTACCGTAAATGAGGTTCTTGTAAACAGAGCCGTCCCAAATTTTGGGGTGGCTGTGTCTTTTTGATTTTAATTTCCCTAAGCTATAGGACCATAAGTGGAAGTGCCCTAGGCTCTGTTGCTTTGTTTTTTAGATGTTTCAAGAAACACCATACACTTCTCCAGAGTGGCTGTTGGCAATTTACATCCCACCCATCAGCAGAAGAAGGCTCCCAGTTTTCCATGGCCTGTCCTGCCTTTCTGGATTTTACACTTTTTTCAGATGGCCCTTTTGACCGGGGGGCAGTGAGACTTCATTGTAGTGCAGATTTCCTTTGCAAGCTTGCTTGGTTGGCCAAAAAGGGCTTATGCATTTTTTCCTGAATATATTCAGGAAAAAACGCATAGGCCCTTTCTGGCCAAGTGCATCATTGTGGACGTTCTGCCTCTTTTCCTATGCTTTACATGCAATTCCAGTCTACCTCCTGAAATCGGTTTCCTGCAATTCTGCCCCGCTTTCAAGTCCTCTTGGCAGCCTTACTTCAATATATTTTTGGACGATAGCTGTCATTTATCACTTTGCAGGCTTGTGAATTACAGTGCCCCTGAGCTCCTTTCTTCAACTCGTTTTCTTGTGAGCTGGCCGCAACACCGTAGGATTGCTTCAGGCCCTAGTGTGGTTCCGGCATGGCATGCTGAGCCTTTGGTTAATTCCTCTTCCTGGTGGGAAATGAGAGTTAAATTAGCCCGTCCAGACACCTCCAGCTAGTCTCTCATTGGTTCTCCCTATTCCTGTTCATTTTCCGCAGAAATTGCAAACTGGGCCAAACAGGAGGTTAAAGGCACTGACTCTCCAAGTGGGGAGAGTGTTAGTCAAGCGTCTGGAATGTTGCACCCGAGTACCAGGGGACGAAAACTGAGACACATTTGAACACGTTTCCCGATCACACGTTGGATCATACTTTGGGTTCCACATGCATGTTTTAGCTGAAGGAAGAATCCCTTAAACCTGGAGAGTTGAGACCCATGGAATGGGTACCATGCAATATGACTTCAAAGGGTCTGCATTTGATCACTGAACCTCACCAATCCTATCACTGCTGCGATTAGGCCGCTGTACACACGCTTGATTCTCTTTCGGAGACATATAAATCCGTAGGTTTTAAGATTCTTACTAGTCAGGTATATTCTTAGGCGTTTAATATGGGGTGTTGTGTCCACTTCGTTGAGCAAGCAGTAGCTCTTGTCTATTACATATTTGGCTTATGGAAAGGTATCTGTGCTAATTTCAATCTCAGGTTTTTTGCAGCACCCCAACTCACCTTTCCCCTTAAGCAAGCATAAGTTGGTTTTCTACATTTGAGTCCCTATTCTGTTTTGTAATTCAGTTCCTGTGTAGCCAAGTTTACATTCCGTGTATTAGTGATACCTCATGATGTTTCTTTTTCTGTGTGACTTATTTCACTTAGAATCATCGTACCTGAATCCACTCATTATGCTGCTACTGGCCTGATGACATAGATTTCATTGCTGAGTGATATTGCATTGTACGTAAGTACCACAACTTCTTTATCCATTTTTCGCTTTCTGCGATATTGAACTTGTACCGTAAATGAGGTTCTTGTAAACAGAGCCGTCCCAAACTTTGGGGTGGCTGTGTCTTTTTGATTTTAATTTCCCTAAGCTATAGGACCATAAGTGGAAGTGCCCTAGGCTCTGTAGCTTTGTTTTTTAGATGTTTCAAGAAACACCATACACTTCTCCAGAGTGGCTGTTGGCAATTTACCTCCCGCCCATCAGCATAACAAGGCTCCCAGTTCTCCATGGCCTGTCCTGCCTTTCTGGATTTTACACTTTTTTCAGATGGCCCTATGACCGGGGGGCAGTGAGACTTCATTGTAGTGCAGATTTCCTTTGCAAGATTGCTTGGTTGGCCAAAAAGGGCGTATGCGTTTTTTCCTGAATATATTCAGGAAAAAACGCATACGCCCTTTTTGGCCAAGTGCACCATTGTGGACGTTCTGCCTCTTTTCCTATGCTTTACATGCAATTCCATTCTACCTCCTGACATTGGTTTCCTGCAATTCTGCCCCGCTTTCAAGTCCTCTTGGCAGCCTTACTTCAATATATTTTTGGACGATAGCTGTCATTTAGAACTCTGCAGGTTTGTGAATTACAGTGCCCCTGAGCTCCTTTCTTCGACTCGCTTTCTTGTGAGCTGGCCGCAACACCGTAGGATTGCTTCAGGCCCTAGTGTGGTTCCGGCATGGCACGCTGAGCCTTTGGTTAATTCCTCTTCCTGGTGGGAAATGAGAGTTAAATTAGCCCGTCCAGACACCTCCAGCTAGTCTCTCATTGGTTCTCCCTATTCCTGTTCATTTTCCGCAGAAATTGCAAACTGGGCCAAACAGGAGGTTAAAGGCACTGACTCTCCAAGTGGGGAGAGTGTTAGTAAAGCGTCTGGAATGTTGCACCCGAGTACCAGGGGATGAAATCTGAGACACATTTGAACACGTTTCCCGATCACATGTTGGATCATACTCTGGGTTCCACATGCATGTTTTAGCTGAAGGAAGAATCCCTTAAACCTGGAGAGTTGAGACCCATGGAATGGGTACCATGCAATATGACTTCAAAGGGTCTGCATTTGCTCACCGAATCTCACCAATCCTATCACTGCTGCGATTAGGCTGCTTTACACACGCTTGATTCTCTTTCGGAGACATATAAATCCATAGGTTTTAAGATTCTTACTAGTCAGGTATATTCTTAGGCTTTTAATATGGTGTGTTGTGTCCACTTCGTTGAGCAAGCAGTAGCTCTTGTCTATTACATATTTGGCTTATGGAAAGGTATCTGTGCTAATTTCAATCTCTGGTTTTTTGCAGCACCCCAACTCACCTTTCCCTTTAAACAAGTATAAGTTGGTTTTCTACATTTGAGACCCTATTCTGTTTTGTAATTCAGTTCCTGTGTAGCCAAGTTTACATTCCGTGTATTAGTGATACCTCATGATGTTTCTTTTTCTGTGTGACTTATTTCACTTAGAATCATCGTACCTGAATCCACTCATTATGCTGCTACTGGCCTGATGACATAGATTTCATTGCTGAGTGATATTGCATTGTACGTAAGTACCACAACTTCTTTATCCATTTTTCACTTTCTGCGATATTGAACTTGTACCGTAAACGAGGTTCTTGTAAACAGAGCCGTCCCAAAGTTTGGGGTGGCTGTGTCTTTTTGATTTTAATTTCCCTAAGCTATAGGACCATAAGTGGAAGTGCCCTAGTCTCTGTTGCTTTGTTTTTTAGATGTTTCTGGAAACACCATACACTTCTCCAGAGTGGCTGTTGGCAATTTACATCCCGCCCATCAGCCTAACTAGGCTCCCAGTTCTCCATGGCCTGTCCTGCCTTTCTGGATTTTACACTTTTTTCAGATGGCCCTTTTGACCGGGGGGCAGTGAGACTTCATTGTAGTGCAGATTTCCTTTGCAAGCTTGCTTGGTTGGCCAAAAAGGGCGTATGCGTTTTTACCTGAATATATTCAGGAAAATACGCATACGCCCTTTTTGTCCAAGTGCATCATTGTGGACGTTCTGCCTCTTTTCCTATGCTTTACATGCAGTTCTAGTCTACCTCCTGAAATCGGTTTCCTGCAATTCTGCCCCGCTTTCAAGTCCTCTTGGCAGCCTTACTTCAATATATTTTTGGACGATAGCTGTCATTTATAACTCTGCAGGTTTGCGAATGACAGTGCCCCTGAGCTCCTTTCTTCAACACGCTTTCTTGTGAGCTGGCCGCAACACCGCATGATTGCTTCAGGCCCTAGTGTGGTTCCGGCATGGCACGCTGAGCCTTTGGTTAATTCCTCTTCCTGGTGGGAAATGAGAGTTAAATTTGCCCGTCCAGACACCTCCATCTAGTCTCTCATTGGTTCTCCCTATTCCTGTTCATTTTCCGCAGAAATTGCAAACTGGGCCAAACAGGAGGTTAAAGGCACTGACTCTCCAAGTGGAGAGAGTGTTAGTAAAGCGTCTGGAATGTTGCACCCGAGTACCAGGGGACGAAAACTGAGACACATTTGAACACGTTTTCCGATCACACTTTGGATCATACTCTGGGTTCCACATGCATGTTTTAGCTGAAGGAAGAATCCCTTAAACCTGGAGAGTTGAGACCCATGGAATGGGTACCATGCAATATGACTTCAAAGGGTCTGCATTTGCTCACCGAACCTCACCAATCCTATCACTGCTGCGATTAGGCTGCTGTACACACGCTTGATTCTCTTTCGGAGACATATAAATCCATAGGTTTTAAGATTCTTACTAGTCAGGTATATTCTTAGGCGTTTAATATGGGGTGATGAGTCCACTTCGTTGAGCAAGCAGTAGCTCTTGTCTATTACATATTTGGCTTATGGAAAGGTATCTGTGCTAATTTCAATCTGTGGTTTTTTGCAGCACCCCAACTCACCTTCCCCTTTAAACAAGCATAAGTTGGTTTTCTACATTTGAGACCCTATTCTGTTTTGTAATTCAGTTCCTGTGTAGCCAAGTTTACATTCCGTGTATTAGTGATATCTTATGATGTTTCTTTTTCTGTGTGACTTATTTCACTTAGAATCATCGTACCTGAATCCACTCATTATGCTGCTACTGGCCTGATGACATAGATTTCATTGCTGAGTGATATTGCATTGTACGTAAGTACCACAACTTCTTTATCCATTTTTCGCTTTCTGCGATATTGAAATTGTACCGTAAATGAGGTTCTTGTAAACAGAGCCGTCCCAAACTTTGGGGTGGCTGTGTCTTTTTGATTTTAATTTCCCTAAGCTATAGGACCATAAGTGGAAGTGCCCTAGGCTCTGTTGCTTTGTTTTTTAGATGTTTCAGGAAACACCATACACTTCTCCAGAGTGGCTGTTGGCAATTTACATCCCGCCCATCAGCATAACAAGGCTCCCAGTTCTCCATGGCCTGTCCTGCCTTTCTGGATTTTACACTTCTTTCAGATGGCCCTTTTGACCAGGGGGCAGTGAGACTTCATTGTAGTGCAGATTTCCTTTGCAAGCTTGCTCGGATGGGCAAAAAGTGTGTATGCGTTTTTTCCTGAATATTTCAGGAAAAAACGCATATGCCCTTTTTGGCCAAGTGCATCATTGTGGACGTTCTGCCTCTTTTCCTATGCTTTACATGCAATTCCAGTCTACCTCCTGAAATCGGTTTCCTGCAATTCTGCCCCGCTTTCAAGTCCTCTTGGCAGCCTTACTTCAATATATTTTTGGACGATAGCTGTCATTTAGAACTCTGCAGGTTTGTGAATTACAGGGCCCCTGAGCTCCTTTCTTCAACTCGCTTTCTTGTGAGCTGGCCGCAACACCGCAGGATTGCTTCAGGCCCTAGTGTGGTTCCGGCATGGCATGCTGAGCCTTTGGTTAATTCCTCTTCCTGGTGGGAAATGAGAGTTAAATTTGCCCGTCCAGACACCTCCAGCTAGTCTCTCATTGGTTCTCCCTATTCCTGTTCATTTTCCGCAGAAATTGCAAACTGGGCCAAACAGGAGGTTAAAGGCACTGACTCTCCAAGTGGGGAGAGTGTGAGTAAAGCGTCTGGAATGTTGCACCCGAGTACCAGGGGACGAAAACTGAGACACATTTGAACACGTTTCCCGATCACATGGTGGATCATACTCTGGGTTCTACATGCACGTTTTTCCTGAAGGAAGAATCCCTTAAACCTGGAGAGTTGAGAACCATGGAATGGGTACCATGCAATATGACTTCAAAGGGTCTGCATTTGCTCACCGAAACTCACCAATCCTATCACTGCTGCGTTTATGCCGCTGTACACACGCTTGATTCTCTTTCGGAGACATATAAATCCATAGGTTTTAAGTTTCTTACTAGTCAGGTATATTCTTAGGCGTTTAATATGGGGTGTTGAGTCAACTTCGTTGAGCAAGCAGTAGCTCTTGTCTATTACATATTTGGCTTATGGAAAGGTATCTGTGCTAATTTCAATCTCTGGTTTTATGCAGCACCCCAACTCACCTTTCCCCTTAAGCAAGCATAAGTTGGTTTTCTACATTTGAGACCCTATTCTGTTTTGTAATTCAGTTCCTGTGTAGCCAAGTTTACATTCCGTGTATTAGTGATATCTTATGATGTTTCTTTTTCTGTGTGACTTATTTCACTTAGAATCATCATACCTGAATCCACTCATTATGCTGTTATGGGCCTGATGACATAGATTTCATTGCTGAGTGATATTTCATTGTACGTTAGTACCACAACTTCTTTATCCATTTTTCGCTTTCTGCGATATTGAACTTGTACCGTAAACGAGGTTCTTGTAAACAGAGCCATCCCAAACTTTGGGGTGGCTGTGTCTTTTTGATTTTAATTTCCCTAAGTTATAGGACCATAAGTGGAAGTGCCCTAGGCTCTGTTGCTTTGTTTTTTAGATGTTTCAGGAAACACCATACACTTCTCCAGAGTGGCTCTTGGCAATTTACATCCCGCCCATCAGCCTAACTAGGCTCCCAGTTCTCCATGGCCTGTCCTGCCTTTCTGGATTTTACACTTTTTTCAGATGGCCCTTTTGACCCGGGGGGGGGGTGTGGGGCAGTGAGACTTCATTGTAGTGCAGATTTCCTTTGCAAGCTTGCTTGGTTGGCCTAAAAGGGCGTATGTGTTTTTTCCTGAATATATTCAGGAAAAAACGCATACGCCCTTTTTGGCCAAGTGCATCATTGTGGACGTTCTGCCTCTTTTCCTATGCTTTACATGCAATTCCAGTCTACCTCCTGAAATCGGGTTCCTGCAATTCTGCCCCGCTTTCAAGTCCTCTTGGCAGCCTTACTTCAATATATTTTTGGACGATAGCTGTCATTAATAACTCTGCAGGTTTGTGAATTACAGTGCCCCTGATCCCCTTTCTTCATCTCGCTTTCTTGTGAGATGGCCGCGACACCGCAGTATTGCTTCAGGCCCTAGTGTGGTTTCGGCATTGCACGCTGAGCCTTTGGTTAATTCCTGTTCCTGGTGGGAAATGAGAGTTAAATTTGCCCGTCCAGACACCTCCAGCTAGTCTCTCATTGGTTCTCCCTATTCCTGTTCATTTTCCACAGAAATTGCAAACTGGGCCAAACAGGAGGTTAAAGGCACTGACTCTCCAAGTGGGGAGAGTGTTAGTAAAGCGTCTGGAATGTTTCACCCGAGTACCAGGGGACGAAAACTGAGACACATTTGAACACGTTTCCCGATCACATGGTGGATCATACTCTGGGTTCCACATGCATGTTTTAGGTGAAGGAAGAATCCCTTAAACCTGGAGAGTTGAGAACCATGGAATGGGTACCATGCAGTATGACTTCAAAGGGTCTGCATTTGCTCACCGAACCTCACCAATCCTATCACTGCTGTGTTTATGCCGCTGTACACACGCTTGATTCTCTTTCGGAGACATATAAATCCATAGGTTTTAAGATTCTTACTAGTCAGGTATATTCTTAGGCGTTTAATATGGGGTGTTGAGTCCACTTCGCTGAGCAAGCAGTAGCTCTTGTCTATTACATATTTGGCTTATGGAAAGGTATCTCTGCTAATTTCAATCTCTGGTTTTATGCAGCACCCCAACTCACATTTCCCCTTAAGCAAGCATAAGTTGGTTTTCTACATTTGAGACCCTATTCTGTTTTGTAATTCAGTTCCTGTGTAGGCAAGTTTACATTCCGTGTATTAGTGATACCTTATGATGTTTCTTTTTCTGTGTGACTTATTTCACTGAGAATCATCGTACCTGAATCCACTCATTATGCTGCTATGGGCCTGATGACATAGATTTAATTGCTGAGTGATATTGCATTGTACGTAAGTACCACAACTTCTTTATCCATTTTTCACTTTCTGCGATATTGAACTTGTACCGTAAACGAGGTTCTTGTAAACAGAGCCGTCCCAAAGTTTGGGGTGGCTGTGTCTTTTTGATTTTAATTTCCCTAAGCTATAGGACCATAAGTGGAAGTGCCCTAGTCTCTGTTGCTTTGTTTTTTAGATGTTTCTGGAAACACCATACACTTCTCCAGAGTGGCTGTTGGCAATTTACATCCCGCCCATCAGCCTAACTAGGCTCCCAGTTCTCCATGGCCTGTCCTGCCTTTCTGGATTTTACACTTTTTTCAGATGGCCCTTTTGACCGGGGGGCAGTGAGACTTCATTGTAGTGCAGATTTCCTTTGCAAGCTTGCTTGGTTGGCCAAAAAGGGCGTATGCGTTTTTACCTGAATATATTCAGGAAAATACGCATACGCCCTTTTTGTCCAAGTGCATCATTGTGGACGTTCTGCCTCTTTTCCTATGCTTTACATGCAGTTCTAGTCTACCTCCTGAAATCGGTTTCCTGCAATTCTGCCCCGCTTTCAAGTCCTCTTGGCAGCCTTACTTCAATATATTTTTGGACGATAGCTGTCATTTATAACTCTGCAGGTTTGCGAATGACAGTGCCCCTGAGCTCCTTTCTTCAACACGCTTTCTTGTGAGCTGGCCGCAACACCGCATGATTGCTTCAGGCCCTAGTGTGGTTCCGGCATGGCACGCTGAGCCTTTGGTTAATTCCTCTTCCTGGTGGGAAATGAGAGTTAAATTTGCCCGTCCAGACACCTCCATCTAGTCTCTCATTGGTTCTCCCTATTCCTGTTCATTTTCCGCAGAAATTGCAAACTGGGCCAAACAGGAGGTTAAAGGCACTGACTCTCCAAGTGGAGAGAGTGTTAGTAAAGCGTCTGGAATGTTGCACCCGAGTACCAGGGGACGAAAACTGAGACACATTTGAACACGTTTTCCGATCACACTTTGGATCATACTCTGGGTTCCACATGCATGTTTTAGCTGAAGGAAGAATCCCTTAAACCTGGAGAGTTGAGACCCATGGAATGGGTACCATGCAATATGACTTCAAAGGGTCTGCATTTGCTCACCGAACCTCACCAATCCTATCACTGCTGCGATTAGGCTGCTGTACACACGCTTGATTCTCTTTCGGAGACATATAAATCCATAGGTTTTAAGATTCTTACTAGTCAGGTATATTCTTAGGCGTTTAATATGGGGTGATGAGTCCACTTCGTTGAGCAAGCAGTAGCTCTTGTCTATTACATATTTGGCTTATGGAAAGGTATCTGTGCTAATTTCAATCTGTGGTTTTTTGCAGCACCCCAACTCACCTTCCCCTTTAAACAAGCATAAGTTGGTTTTCTACATTTGAGACCCTATTCTGTTTTGTAATTCAGTTCCTGTGTAGCCAAGTTTACATTCCGTGTATTAGTGATATCTTATGATGTTTCTTTTTCTGTGTGACTTATTTCACTTAGAATCATCGTACCTGAATCCACTCATTATGCTGCTACTGGCCTGATGACATAGATTTCATTGCTGAGTGATATTGCATTGTACGTAAGTACCACAACTTCTTTATCCATTTTTCGCTTTCTGCGATATTGAAATTGTACCGTAAATGAGGTTCTTGTAAACAGAGCCGTCCCAAACTTTGGGGTGGCTGTGTCTTTTTGATTTTAATTTCCCTAAGCTATAGGACCATAAGTGGAAGTGCCCTAGGCTCTGTTGCTTTGTTTTTTAGATGTTTCAGGAAACACCATACACTTCTCCAGAGTGGCTGTTGGCAATTTACATCCCGCCCATCAGCATAACAAGGCTCCCAGTTCTCCATGGCCTGTCCTGCCTTTCTGGATTTTACACTTCTTTCAGATGGCCCTTTTGACCAGGGGGCAGTGAGACTTCATTGTAGTGCAGATTTCCTTTGCAAGCTTGCTCGGATGGGCAAAAAGTGTGTATGCGTTTTTTCCTGAATATTTCAGGAAAAAACGCATATGCCCTTTTTGGCCAAGTGCATCATTGTGGACGTTCTGCCTCTTTTCCTATGCTTTACATGCAATTCCAGTCTACCTCCTGAAATCGGTTTCCTGCAATTCTGCCCCGCTTTCAAGTCCTCTTGGCAGCCTTACTTCAATATATTTTTGGACGATAGCTGTCATTTAGAACTCTGCAGGTTTGTGAATTACAGGGCCCCTGAGCTCCTTTCTTCAACTCGCTTTCTTGTGAGCTGGCCGCAACACCGCAGGATTGCTTCAGGCCCTAGTGTGGTTCCGGCATGGCATGCTGAGCCTTTGGTTAATTCCTCTTCCTGGTGGGAAATGAGAGTTAAATTTGCCCGTCCAGACACCTCCAGCTAGTCTCTCATTGGTTCTCCCTATTCCTGTTCATTTTCCGCAGAAATTGCAAACTGGGCCAAACAGGAGGTTAAAGGCACTGACTCTCCAAGTGGGGAGAGTGTGAGTAAAGCGTCTGGAATGTTGCACCCGAGTACCAGGGGACGAAAACTGAGACACATTTGAACACGTTTCCCGATCACATGGTGGATCATACTCTGGGTTCTACATGCACGTTTTTCCTGAAGGAAGAATCCCTTAAACCTGGAGAGTTGAGAACCATGGAATGGGTACCATGCAATATGACTTCAAAGGGTCTGCATTTGCTCACCGAAACTCACCAATCCTATCACTGCTGCGTTTATGCCGCTGTACACACGCTTGATTCTCTTTCGGAGACATATAAATCCATAGGTTTTAAGTTTCTTACTAGTCAGGTATATTCTTAGGCGTTTAATATGGGGTGTTGAGTCAACTTCGTTGAGCAAGCAGTAGCTCTTGTCTATTACATATTTGGCTTATGGAAAGGTATCTGTGCTAATTTCAATCTCTGGTTTTATGCAGCACCCCAACTCACCTTTCCCCTTAAGCAAGCATAAGTTGGTTTTCTACATTTGAGACCCTATTCTGTTTTGTAATTCAGTTCCTGTGTAGCCAAGTTTACATTCCGTGTATTAGTGATATCTTATGATGTTTCTTTTTCTGTGTGACTTATTTCACTTAGAATCATCATACCTGAATCCACTCATTATGCTGTTATGGGCCTGATGACATAGATTTCATTGCTGAGTGATATTTCATTGTACGTTAGTACCACAACTTCTTTATCCATTTTTCGCTTTCTGCGATATTGAACTTGTACCGTAAACGAGGTTCTTGTAAACAGAGCCATCCCAAACTTTGGGGTGGCTGTGTCTTTTTGATTTTAATTTCCCTAAGTTATAGGACCATAAGTGGAAGTGCCCTAGGCTCTGTTGCTTTGTTTTTTAGATGTTTCAGGAAACACCATACACTTCTCCAGAGTGGCTCTTGGCAATTTACATCCCGCCCATCAGCCTAACTAGGCTCCCAGTTCTCCATGGCCTGTCCTGCCTTTCTGGATTTTACACTTTTTTCAGATGGCCCTTTTGACCCGGGGGGGGGGGGTGTGGGGCAGTGAGACTTCATTGTAGTGCAGATTTCCTTTGCAAGCTTGCTTGGTTGGCCTAAAAGGGCGTATGTGTTTTTTCCTGAATATATTCAGGAAAAAACGCATACGCCCTTTTTGGCCAAGTGCATCATTGTGGACGTTCTGCCTCTTTTCCTATGCTTTACATGCAATTCCAGTCTACCTCCTGAAATCGGGTTCCTGCAATTCTGCCCCGCTTTCAAGTCCTCTTGGCAGCCTTACTTCAATATATTTTTGGACGATAGCTGTCATTAATAACTCTGCAGGTTTGTGAATTACAGTGCCCCTGATCCCCTTTCTTCATCTCGCTTTCTTGTGAGATGGCCGCGACACCGCAGTATTGCTTCAGGCCCTAGTGTGGTTTCGGCATTGCACGCTGAGCCTTTGGTTAATTCCTGTTCCTGGTGGGAAATGAGAGTTAAATTTGCCCGTCCAGACACCTCCAGCTAGTCTCTCATTGGTTCTCCCTATTCCTGTTCATTTTCCACAGAAATTGCAAACTGGGCCAAACAGGAGGTTAAAGGCACTGACTCTCCAAGTGGGGAGAGTGTTAGTAAAGCGTCTGGAATGTTGCACCCGAGTACCAGGGGACGAAAACTGAGACACATTTGAACACGTTTCCCGATCACATGGTGGATCATACTCTGGGTTCCACATGCATGTTTTAGGTGAAGGAAGAATCCCTTAAACCTGGAGAGTTGAGAACCATGGAATGGGTACCATGCAGTATGACTTCAAAGGGTCTGCATTTGCTCACCGAACCTCACCAATCCTATCACTGCTGTGTTTATGCCGCTGTACACACGCTTGATTCTCTTTCGGAGACATATAAATCCATAGGTTTTAAGATTCTTACTAGTCAGGTATATTCTTAGGCGTTTAATATGGGGTGTTGAGTCCACTTCGCTGAGCAAGCAGTAGCTCTTGTCTATTACATATTTGGCTTATGGAAAGGTATCTCTGCTAATTTCAATCTCTGGTTTTATGCAGCACCCCAACTCACATTTCCCCTTAAGCAAGCATAAGTTGGTTTTCTACATTTGAGACCCTATTCTGTTTTGTAATTCAGTTCCTGTGTAGGCAAGTTTACATTCCGTGTATTAGTGATACCTTATGATGTTTCTTTTTCTGTGTGACTTATTTCACTGAGAATCATCGTACCTGAATCCACTCATTATGCTGCTATGGGCCTGATGACATAGATTTAATTGCTGAGTGATATTGCATTGTACGTAAGTACCACAACTTCTTTATCCATTTTTCACTTTCTGCGATATTGAACTTGTACCGTAAACGAGGTTCTTGTAAACAGAGCCGTCCCAAAGTTTGGGGTGGCTGTGTCTTTTTGATTTTAATTTCCCTAAGCTATAGGACCATAAGTGGAAGTGCCCTAGTCTCTGTTGCTTTGTTTTTTAGATGTTTCTGGAAACACCATACACTTCTCCAGAGTGGCTGTTGGCAATTTACATCCCGCCCATCAGCCTAACTAGGCTCCCAGTTCTCCATGGCCTGTCCTGCCTTTCTGGATTTTACACTTTTTTCAGATGGCCCTTTTGACCGGGGGGCAGTGAGACTTCATTGTAGTGCAGATTTCCTTTGCAAGCTTGCTTGGTTGGCCAAAAAGGGCGTATGCGTTTTTACCTGAATATATTCAGGAAAATACGCATACGCCCTTTTTGTCCAAGTGCATCATTGTGGACGTTCTGCCTCTTTTCCTATGCTTTACATGCAGTTCTAGTCTACCTCCTGAAATCGGTTTCCTGCAATTCTGCCCCGCTTTCAAGTCCTCTTGGCAGCCTTACTTCAATATATTTTTGGACGATAGCTGTCATTTATAACTCTGCAGGTTTGCGAATGACAGTGCCCCTGAGCTCCTTTCTTCAACACGCTTTCTTGTGAGCTGGCCGCAACACCGCATGATTGCTTCAGGCCCTAGTGTGGTTCCGGCATGGCACGCTGAGCCTTTGGTTAATTCCTCTTCCTGGTGGGAAATGAGAGTTAAATTTGCCCGTCCAGACACCTCCATCTAGTCTCTCATTGGTTCTCCCTATTCCTGTTCATTTTCCGCAGAAATTGCAAACTGGGCCAAACAGGAGGTTAAAGGCACTGACTCTCCAAGTGGAGAGAGTGTTAGTAAAGCGTCTGGAATGTTGCACCCGAGTACCAGGGGACGAAAACTGAGACACATTTGAACACGTTTTCCGATCACACTTTGGATCATACTCTGGGTTCCACATGCATGTTTTAGCTGAAGGAAGAATCCCTTAAACCTGGAGAGTTGAGACCCATGGAATGGGTACCATGCAATATGACTTCAAAGGGTCTGCATTTGCTCACCGAACCTCACCAATCCTATCACTGCTGCGATTAGGCTGCTGTACACACGCTTGATTCTCTTTCGGAGACATATAAATCCATAGGTTTTAAGATTCTTACTAGTCAGGTATATTCTTAGGCGTTTAATATGGGGTGATGAGTCCACTTCGTTGAGCAAGCAGTAGCTCTTGTCTATTACATATTTGGCTTATGGAAAGGTATCTGTGCTAATTTCAATCTGTGGTTTTTTGCAGCACCCCAACTCACCTTCCCCTTTAAACAAGCATAAGTTGGTTTTCTACATTTGAGACCCTATTCTGTTTTGTAATTCAGTTCCTGTGTAGCCAAGTTTACATTCCGTGTATTAGTGATATCTTATGATGTTTCTTTTTCTGTGTGACTTATTTCACTTAGAATCATCGTACCTGAATCCACTCATTATGCTGCTACTGGCCTGATGACATAGATTTCATTGCTGAGTGATATTGCATTGTACGTAAGTACCACAACTTCTTTATCCATTTTTCGCTTTCTGCGATATTGAAATTGTACCGTAAATGAGGTTCTTGTAAACAGAGCCGTCCCAAACTTTGGGGTGGCTGTGTCTTTTTGATTTTAATTTCCCTAAGCTATAGGACCATAAGTGGAAGTGCCCTAGGCTCTGTTGCTTTGTTTTTTAGATGTTTCAGGAAACACCATACACTTCTCCAGAGTGGCTGTTGGCAATTTACATCCCGCCCATCAGCATAACAAGGCTCCCAGTTCTCCATGGCCTGTCCTGCCTTTCTGGATTTTACACTTCTTTCAGATGGCCCTTTTGACCAGGGGGCAGTGAGACTTCATTGTAGTGCAGATTTCCTTTGCAAGCTTGCTCGGATGGGCAAAAAGTGTGTATGCGTTTTTTCCTGAATATTTCAGGAAAAAACGCATATGCCCTTTTTGGCCAAGTGCATCATTGTGGACGTTCTGCCTCTTTTCCTATGCTTTACATGCAATTCCAGTCTACCTCCTGAAATCGGTTTCCTGCAATTCTGCCCCGCTTTCAAGTCCTCTTGGCAGCCTTACTTCAATATATTTTTGGACGATAGCTGTCATTTAGAACTCTGCAGGTTTGTGAATTACAGGGCCCCTGAGCTCCTTTCTTCAACTCGCTTTCTTGTGAGCTGGCCGCAACACCGCAGGATTGCTTCAGGCCCTAGTGTGGTTCCGGCATGGCATGCTGAGCCTTTGGTTAATTCCTCTTCCTGGTGGGAAATGAGAGTTAAATTTGCCCGTCCAGACACCTCCAGCTAGTCTCTCATTGGTTCTCCCTATTCCTGTTCATTTTCCGCAGAAATTGCAAACTGGGCCAAACAGGAGGTTAAAGGCACTGACTCTCCAAGTGGGGAGAGTGTGAGTAAAGCGTCTGGAATGTTGCACCCGAGTACCAGGGGACGAAAACTGAGACACATTTGAACACGTTTCCCGATCACATGGTGGATCATACTCTGGGTTCTACATGCACGTTTTTCCTGAAGGAAGAATCCCTTAAACCTGGAGAGTTGAGAACCATGGAATGGGTACCATGCAATATGACTTCAAAGGGTCTGCATTTGCTCACCGAAACTCACCAATCCTATCACTGCTGCGTTTATGCCGCTGTACACACGCTTGATTCTCTTTCGGAGACATATAAATCCATAGGTTTTAAGTTTCTTACTAGTCAGGTATATTCTTAGGCGTTTAATATGGGGTGTTGAGTCAACTTCGTTGAGCAAGCAGTAGCTCTTGTCTATTACATATTTGGCTTATGGAAAGGTATCTGTGCTAATTTCAATCTCTGGTTTTATGCAGCACCCCAACTCACCTTTCCCCTTAAGCAAGCATAAGTTGGTTTTCTACATTTGAGACCCTATTCTGTTTTGTAATTCAGTTCCTGTGTAGCCAAGTTTACATTCCGTGTATTAGTGATATCTTATGATGTTTCTTTTTCTGTGTGACTTATTTCACTTAGAATCATCATACCTGAATCCACTCATTATGCTGTTATGGGCCTGATGACATAGATTTCATTGCTGAGTGATATTTCATTGTACGTTAGTACCACAACTTCTTTATCCATTTTTCGCTTTCTGCGATATTGAACTTGTACCGTAAACGAGGTTCTTGTAAACAGAGCCATCCCAAACTTTGGGGTGGCTGTGTCTTTTTGATTTTAATTTCCCTAAGTTATAGGACCATAAGTGGAAGTGCCCTAGGCTCTGTTGCTTTGTTTTTTAGATGTTTCAGGAAACACCATACACTTCTCCAGAGTGGCTCTTGGCAATTTACATCCCGCCCATCAGCCTAACTAGGCTCCCAGTTCTCCATGGCCTGTCCTGCCTTTCTGGATTTTACACTTTTTTCAGATGGCCCTTTTGACCCGGGGGGGGGGGGGTGTGGGGCAGTGAGACTTCATTGTAGTGCAGATTTCCTTTGCAAGCTTGCTTGGTTGGCCTAAAAGGGCGTATGTGTTTTTGGCCAAGTGCATCATTGTGGACGTTCTGCCTCTTTTCCTATGCTTTACATGCAATTCCAGTCTACCTCCTGAAATCGGGTTCCTGCAATTCTGCCCCGCTTTCAAGTCCTCTTGGCAGCCTTACTTCAATATATTTTTGGACGATAGCTGTCATTAATAACTCTGCAGGTTTGTGAATTACAGTGCCCCTGATCCCCTTTCTTCATCTCGCTTTCTTGTGAGATGGCCGCGACACCGCAGTATTGCTTCAGGCCCTAGTGTGGTTTCGGCATTGCACGCTGAGCCTTTGGTTAATTCCTGTTCCTGGTGGGAAATGAGAGTTAAATTTGCCCGTCCAGACACCTCCAGCTAGTCTCTCATTGGTTCTCCCTATTCCTGTTCATTTTCCACAGAAATTGCAAACTGGGCCAAACAGGAGGTTAAAGGCACTGACTCTCCAAGTGGGGAGAGTGTTAGTAAAGCGTCTGGAATGTTGCACCCGAGTACCAGGGGACGAAAACTGAGACACATTTGAACACGTTTCCCGATCACATGGTGGATCATACTCTGGGTTCCACATGCATGTTTTAGGTGAAGGAAGAATCCCTTAAACCTGGAGAGTTGAGAACCATGGAATGGGTACCATGCAGTATGACTTCAAAGGGTCTGCATTTGCTCACCGAACCTCACCAATCCTATCACTGCTGTGTTTATGCCGCTGTACACACGCTTGATTCTCTTTCGGAGACATATAAATCCATAGGTTTTAAGATTCTTACTAGTCAGGTATATTCTTAGGCGTTTAATATGGGGTGTTGAGTCCACTTCGCTGAGCAAGCAGTAGCTCTTGTCTATTACATATTTGGCTTATGGAAAGGTATCTCTGCTAATTTCAATCTCTGGTTTTATGCAGCACCCCAACTCACATTTCCCCTTAAGCAAGCATAAGTTGGTTTTCTACATTTGAGACCCTATTCTGTTTTGTAATTCAGTTCCTGTGTAGGCAAGTTTACATTCCGTGTATTAGTGATACCTTATGATGTTTCTTTTTCTGTGTGACTTATTTCACTGAGAATCATCGTACCTGAATCCACTCATTATGCTGCTATGGGCCTGATGACATAGATTTAATTGCTGAGTGATATTGCATTGTACGTAAGTACCACAACTTCTTTATCCATTTTTCACTTTCTGCGATATTGAACTTGTACCGTAAACGAGGTTCTTGTAAACAGAGCCGTCCCAAAGTTTGGGGTGGCTGTGTCTTTTTGATTTTAATTTCCCTAAGCTATAGGACCATAAGTGGAAGTGCCCTAGTCTCTGTTGCTTTGTTTTTTAGATGTTTCTGGAAACACCATACACTTCTCCAGAGTGGCTGTTGGCAATTTACATCCCGCCCATCAGCCTAACTAGGCTCCCAGTTCTCCATGGCCTGTCCTGCCTTTCTGGATTTTACACTTTTTTCAGATGGCCCTTTTGACCGGGGGGCAGTGAGACTTCATTGTAGTGCAGATTTCCTTTGCAAGCTTGCTTGGTTGGCCAAAAAGGGCGTATGCGTTTTTACCTGAATATATTCAGGAAAATACGCATACGCCCTTTTTGTCCAAGTGCATCATTGTGGACGTTCTGCCTCTTTTCCTATGCTTTACATGCAGTTCTAGTCTACCTCCTGAAATCGGTTTCCTGCAATTCTGCCCCGCTTTCAAGTCCTCTTGGCAGCCTTACTTCAATATATTTTTGGACGATAGCTGTCATTTATAACTCTGCAGGTTTGCGAATGACAGTGCCCCTGAGCTCCTTTCTTCAACACGCTTTCTTGTGAGCTGGCCGCAACACCGCATGATTGCTTCAGGCCCTAGTGTGGTTCCGGCATGGCACGCTGAGCCTTTGGTTAATTCCTCTTCCTGGTGGGAAATGAGAGTTAAATTTGCCCGTCCAGACACCTCCATCTAGTCTCTCATTGGTTCTCCCTATTCCTGTTCATTTTCCGCAGAAATTGCAAACTGGGCCAAACAGGAGGTTAAAGGCACTGACTCTCCAAGTGGAGAGAGTGTTAGTAAAGCGTCTGGAATGTTGCACCCGAGTACCAGGGGACGAAAACTGAGACACATTTGAACACGTTTTCCGATCACACTTTGGATCATACTCTGGGTTCCACATGCATGTTTTAGCTGAAGGAAGAATCCCTTAAACCTGGAGAGTTGAGACCCATGGAATGGGTACCATGCAATATGACTTCAAAGGGTCTGCATTTGCTCACCGAACCTCACCAATCCTATCACTGCTGCGATTAGGCTGCTGTACACACGCTTGATTCTCTTTCGGAGACATATAAATCCATAGGTTTTAAGATTCTTACTAGTCAGGTATATTCTTAGGCGTTTAATATGGGGTGATGAGTCCACTTCGTTGAGCAAGCAGTAGCTCTTGTCTATTACATATTTGGCTTATGGAAAGGTATCTGTGCTAATTTCAATCTGTGGTTTTTTGCAGCACCCCAACTCACCTTCCCCTTTAAACAAGCATAAGTTGGTTTTCTACATTTGAGACCCTATTCTGTTTTGTAATTCAGTTCCTGTGTAGCCAAGTTTACATTCCGTGTATTAGTGATATCTTATGATGTTTCTTTTTCTGTGTGACTTATTTCACTTAGAATCATCGTACCTGAATCCACTCATTATGCTGCTACTGGCCTGATGACATAGATTTCATTGCTGAGTGATATTGCATTGTACGTAAGTACCACAACTTCTTTATCCATTTTTCGCTTTCTGCGATATTGAAATTGTACCGTAAATGAGGTTCTTGTAAACAGAGCCGTCCCAAACTTTGGGGTGGCTGTGTCTTTTTGATTTTAATTTCCCTAAGCTATAGGACCATAAGTGGAAGTGCCCTAGGCTCTGTTGCTTTGTTTTTTAGATGTTTCAGGAAACACCATACACTTCTCCAGAGTGGCTGTTGGCAATTTACATCCCGCCCATCAGCATAACAAGGCTCCCAGTTCTCCATGGCCTGTCCTGCCTTTCTGGATTTTACACTTCTTTCAGATGGCCCTTTTGACCAGGGGGCAGTGAGACTTCATTGTAGTGCAGATTTCCTTTGCAAGCTTGCTCGGATGGGCAAAAAGTGTGTATGCGTTTTTTCCTGAATATTTCAGGAAAAAACGCATATGCCCTTTTTGGCCAAGTGCATCATTGTGGACGTTCTGCCTCTTTTCCTATGCTTTACATGCAATTCCAGTCTACCTCCTGAAATCGGTTTCCTGCAATTCTGCCCCGCTTTCAAGTCCTCTTGGCAGCCTTACTTCAATATATTTTTGGACGATAGCTGTCATTTAGAACTCTGCAGGTTTGTGAATTACAGGGCCCCTGAGCTCCTTTCTTCAACTCGCTTTCTTGTGAGCTGGCCGCAACACCGCAGGATTGCTTCAGGCCCTAGTGTGGTTCCGGCATGGCATGCTGAGCCTTTGGTTAATTCCTCTTCCTGGTGGGAAATGAGAGTTAAATTTGCCCGTCCAGACACCTCCAGCTAGTCTCTCATTGGTTCTCCCTATTCCTGTTCATTTTCCGCAGAAATTGCAAACTGGGCCAAACAGGAGGTTAAAGGCACTGACTCTCCAAGTGGGGAGAGTGTGAGTAAAGCGTCTGGAATGTTGCACCCGAGTACCAGGGGACGAAAACTGAGACACATTTGAACACGTTTCCCGATCACATGGTGGATCATACTCTGGGTTCTACATGCACGTTTTTCCTGAAGGAAGAATCCCTTAAACCTGGAGAGTTGAGAACCATGGAATGGGTACCATGCAATATGACTTCAAAGGGTCTGCATTTGCTCACCGAAACTCACCAATCCTATCACTGCTGCGTTTATGCCGCTGTACACACGCTTGATTCTCTTTCGGAGACATATAAATCCATAGGTTTTAAGTTTCTTACTAGTCAGGTATATTCTTAGGCGTTTAATATGGGGTGTTGAGTCAACTTCGTTGAGCAAGCAGTAGCTCTTGTCTATTACATATTTGGCTTATGGAAAGGTATCTGTGCTAATTTCAATCTCTGGTTTTATGCAGCACCCCAACTCACCTTTCCCCTTAAGCAAGCATAAGTTGGTTTTCTACATTTGAGACCCTATTCTGTTTTGTAATTCAGTTCCTGTGTAGCCAAGTTTACATTCCGTGTATTAGTGATATCTTATGATGTTTCTTTTTCTGTGTGACTTATTTCACTTAGAATCATCATACCTGAATCCACTCATTATGCTGTTATGGGCCTGATGACATAGATTTCATTGCTGAGTGATATTTCATTGTACGTTAGTACCACAACTTCTTTATCCATTTTTCGCTTTCTGCGATATTGAACTTGTACCGTAAACGAGGTTCTTGTAAACAGAGCCATCCCAAACTTTGGGGTGGCTGTGTCTTTTTGATTTTAATTTCCCTAAGTTATAGGACCATAAGTGGAAGTGCCCTAGGCTCTGTTGCTTTGTTTTTTAGATGTTTCAGGAAACACCATACACTTCTCCAGAGTGGCTCTTGGCAATTTACATCCCGCCCATCAGCCTAACTAGGCTCCCAGTTCTCCATGGCCTGTCCTGCCTTTCTGGATTTTACACTTTTTTCAGATGGCCCTTTTGACCCGGGGGGGGGGGGGGTGTGGGGCAGTGAGACTTCATTGTAGTGCAGATTTCCTTTGCAAGCTTGCTTGGTTGGCCTAAAAGGGCGTATGTGTTTTTGGCCAAGTGCATCATTGTGGACGTTCTGCCTCTTTTCCTATGCTTTACATGCAATTCCAGTCTACCTCCTGAAATCGGGTTCCTGCAATTCTGCCCCGCTTTCAAGTCCTCTTGGCAGCCTTACTTCAATATATTTTTGGACGATAGCTGTCATTAATAACTCTGCAGGTTTGTGAATTACAGTGCCCCTGATCCCCTTTCTTCATCTCGCTTTCTTGTGAGATGGCCGCGACACCGCAGTATTGCTTCAGGCCCTAGTGTGGTTTCGGCATTGCACGCTGAGCCTTTGGTTAATTCCTGTTCCTGGTGGGAAATGAGAGTTAAATTTGCCCGTCCAGACACCTCCAGCTAGTCTCTCATTGGTTCTCCCTATTCCTGTTCATTTTCCACAGAAATTGCAAACTGGGCCAAACAGGAGGTTAAAGGCACTGACTCTCCAAGTGGGGAGAGTGTTAGTAAAGCGTCTGGAATGTTGCACCCGAGTACCAGGGGACGAAAACTGAGACACATTTGAACACGTTTCCCGATCACATGGTGGATCATACTCTGGGTTCCACATGCATGTTTTAGGTGAAGGAAGAATCCCTTAAACCTGGAGAGTTGAGAACCATGGAATGGGTACCATGCAGTATGACTTCAAAGGGTCTGCATTTGCTCACCGAACCTCACCAATCCTATCACTGCTGTGTTTATGCCGCTGTACACACGCTTGATTCTCTTTCGGAGACATATAAATCCATAGGTTTTAAGATTCTTACTAGTCAGGTATATTCTTAGGCGTTTAATATGGGGTGTTGAGTCCACTTCGCTGAGCAAGCAGTAGCTCTTGTCTATTACATATTTGGCTTATGGAAAGGTATCTCTGCTAATTTCAATCTCTGGTTTTATGCAGCACCCCAACTCACATTTCCCCTTAAGCAAGCATAAGTTGGTTTTCTACATTTGAGACCCTATTCTGTTTTGTAATTCAGTTCCTGTGTAGGCAAGTTTACATTCCGTGTATTAGTGATACCTTATGATGTTTCTTTTTCTGTGTGACTTATTTCACTGAGAATCATCGTACCTGAATCCACTCATTATGCTGCTATGGGCCTGATGACATAGATTTAATTGCTGAGTGATATTGCATTGTACGTAAGTACCACAACTTCTTTATCCATTTTTCACTTTCTGCGATATTGAACTTGTACCGTAAACGAGGTTCTTGTAAACAGAGCCGTCCCAAAGTTTGGGGTGGCTGTGTCTTTTTGATTTTAATTTCCCTAAGCTATAGGACCATAAGTGGAAGTGCCCTAGTCTCTGTTGCTTTGTTTTTTAGATGTTTCTGGAAACACCATACACTTCTCCAGAGTGGCTGTTGGCAATTTACATCCCGCCCATCAGCCTAACTAGGCTCCCAGTTCTCCATGGCCTGTCCTGCCTTTCTGGATTTTACACTTTTTTCAGATGGCCCTTTTGACCGGGGGGCAGTGAGACTTCATTGTAGTGCAGATTTCCTTTGCAAGCTTGCTTGGTTGGCCAAAAAGGGCGTATGCGTTTTTACCTGAATATATTCAGGAAAATACGCATACGCCCTTTTTGTCCAAGTGCATCATTGTGGACGTTCTGCCTCTTTTCCTATGCTTTACATGCAGTTCTAGTCTACCTCCTGAAATCGGTTTCCTGCAATTCTGCCCCGCTTTCAAGTCCTCTTGGCAGCCTTACTTCAATATATTTTTGGACGATAGCTGTCATTTATAACTCTGCAGGTTTGCGAATGACAGTGCCCCTGAGCTCCTTTCTTCAACACGCTTTCTTGTGAGCTGGCCGCAACACCGCATGATTGCTTCAGGCCCTAGTGTGGTTCCGGCATGGCACGCTGAGCCTTTGGTTAATTCCTCTTCCTGGTGGGAAATGAGAGTTAAATTTGCCCGTCCAGACACCTCCAGCTAGTCTCTCATTGGTTCTCCCTATTCCTGTTCATTTTCCGCAGAAATTGCAAACTGGGCCAAACAGGAGGTTAAAGGCACTGACTCTCCAAGTGGAGAGAGTGTTAGTAAAGCGTCTGGAATGTTGCACCCGAGTACCAGGGGACGAAAACTGAGACACATTTGAACACGTTTTCCGATCACACTTTGGATCATACTCTGGGTTCCACATGCATGTTTTAGCTGAAGGAAGAATCCCTTAAACCTGGAGAGTTGAGACCCATGGAATGGGTACCATGCAATATGACTTCAAAGGGTCTGCATTTGCTCACCGAACCTCACCAATCCTATCACTGCTGCGATTAGGCTGCTGTACACACGCTTGATTCTCTTTCGGAGACATATAAATCCATAGGTTTTAAGATTCTTACTAGTCAGGTATATTCTTAGGCGTTTAATATGGGGTGATGAGTCCACTTCGTTGAGCAAGCAGTAGCTCTTGTCTATTACATATTTGGCTTATGGAAAGGTATCTGTGCTAATTTCAATCTGTGGTTTTTTGCAGCACCCCAACTCACCTTCCCCTTTAAACAAGCATAAGTTGGTTTTCTACATTTGAGACCCTATTCTGTTTTGTAATTCAGTTCCTGTGTAGCCAAGTTTACATTCCGTGTATTAGTGATATCTTATGATGTTTCTTTTTCTGTGTGACTTATTTCACTTAGAATCATCGTACCTGAATCCACTCATTATGCTGCTACTGGCCTGATGACATAGATTTCATTGCTGAGTGATATTGCATTGTACGTAAGTACCACAACTTCTTTATCCATTTTTCGCTTTCTGCGATATTGAAATTGTACCGTAAATGAGGTTCTTGTAAACAGAGCCGTCCCAAACTTTGGGGTGGCTGTGTCTTTTTGATTTTAATTTCCCTAAGCTATAGGACCATAAGTGGAAGTGCCCTAGGCTCTGTTGCTTTGTTTTTTAGATGTTTCAGGAAACACCATACACTTCTCCAGAGTGGCTGTTGGCAATTTACATCCCGCCCATCAGCATAACAAGGCTCCCAGTTCTCCATGGCCTGTCCTGCCTTTCTGGATTTTACACTTCTTTCAGATGGCCCTTTTGACCAGGGGGCAGTGAGACTTCATTGTAGTGCAGATTTCCTTTGCAAGCTTGCTCGGATGGGCAAAAAGTGTGTATGCGTTTTTTCCTGAATATTTCAGGAAAAAACGCATATGCCCTTTTTGGCCAAGTGCATCATTGTGGACGTTCTGCCTCTTTTCCTATGCTTTACATGCAATTCCAGTCTACCTCCTGAAATCGGTTTCCTGCAATTCTGCCCCGCTTTCAAGTCCTCTTGGCAGCCTTACTTCAATATATTTTTGGACGATAGCTGTCATTTAGAACTCTGCAGGTTTGTGAATTACAGGGCCCCTGAGCTCCTTTCTTCAACTCGCTTTCTTGTGAGCTGGCCGCAACACCGCAGGATTGCTTCAGGCCCTAGTGTGGTTCCGGCATGGCATGCTGAGCCTTTGGTTAATTCCTCTTCCTGGTGGGAAATGAGAGTTAAATTTGCCCGTCCAGACACCTCCAGCTAGTCTCTCATTGGTTCTCCCTATTCCTGTTCATTTTCCGCAGAAATTGCAAACTGGGCCAAACAGGAGGTTAAAGGCACTGACTCTCCAAGTGGGGAGAGTGTGAGTAAAGCGTCTGGAATGTTGCACCCGAGTACCAGGGGACGAAAACTGAGACACATTTGAACACGTTTCCCGATCACATGGTGGATCATACTCTGGGTTCTACATGCACGTTTTTCCTGAAGGAAGAATCCCTTAAACCTGGAGAGTTGAGAACCATGGAATGGGTACCATGCAATATGACTTCAAAGGGTCTGCATTTGCTCACCGAAACTCACCAATCCTATCACTGCTGCGTTTATGCCGCTGTACACACGCTTGATTCTCTTTCGGAGACATATAAATCCATAGGTTTTAAGTTTCTTACTAGTCAGGTATATTCTTAGGCGTTTAATATGGGGTGTTGAGTCAACTTCGTTGAGCAAGCAGTAGCTCTTGTCTATTACATATTTGGCTTATGGAAAGGTATCTGTGCTAATTTCAATCTCTGGTTTTATGCAGCACCCCAACTCACCTTTCCCCTTAAGCAAGCATAAGTTGGTTTTCTACATTTGAGACCCTATTCTGTTTTGTAATTCAGTTCCTGTGTAGCCAAGTTTACATTCCGTGTATTAGTGATATCTTATGATGTTTCTTTTTCTGTGTGACTTATTTCACTTAGAATCATCATACCTGAATCCACTCATTATGCTGTTATGGGCCTGATGACATAGATTTCATTGCTGAGTGATATTTCATTGTACGTTAGTACCACAACTTCTTTATCCATTTTTCGCTTTCTGCGATATTGAACTTGTACCGTAAACGAGGTTCTTGTAAACAGAGCCATCCCAAACTTTGGGGTGGCTGTGTCTTTTTGATTTTAATTTCCCTAAGTTATAGGACCATAAGTGGAAGTGCCCTAGGCTCTGTTGCTTTGTTTTTTAGATGTTTCAGGAAACACCATACACTTCTCCAGAGTGGCTCTTGGCAATTTACATCCCGCCCATCAGCCTAACTAGGCTCCCAGTTCTCCATGGCCTGTCCTGCCTTTCTGGATTTTACACTTTTTTCAGATGGCCCTTTTGACCCGGGGGGGGGGGGTGTGGGGCAGTGAGACTTCATTGTAGTGCAGATTTCCTTTGCAAGCTTGCTTGGTTGGCCTAAAAGGGCGTATGTGTTTTTTCCTGAATATATTCAGGAAAAAACGCATACGCCCTTTTTGGCCAAGTGCATCATTGTGGACGTTCTGCCTCTTTTCCTATGCTTTACATGCAATTCCAGTCTACCTCCTGAAATCGGGTTCCTGCAATTCTGCCCCGCTTTCAAGTCCTCTTGGCAGCCTTACTTCAATATATTTTTGGACGATAGCTGTCATTAATAACTCTGCAGGTTTGTGAATTACAGTGCCCCTGATCCCCTTTCTTCATCTCGCTTTCTTGTGAGATGGCCGCGACACCGCAGTATTGCTTCAGGCCCTAGTGTGGTTTCGGCATTGCACGCTGAGCCTTTGGTTAATTCCTGTTCCTGGTGGGAAATGAGAGTTAAATTTGCCCGTCCAGACACCTCCAGCTAGTCTCTCATTGGTTCTCCCTATTCCTGTTCATTTTCCACAGAAATTGCAAACTGGGCCAAACAGGAGGTTAAAGGCACTGACTCTCCAAGTGGGGAGAGTGTTAGTAAAGCGTCTGGAATGTTGCACCCGAGTACCAGGGGACGAAAACTGAGACACATTTGAACACGTTTCCCGATCACATGGTGGATCATACTCTGGGTTCCACATGCATGTTTTAGGTGAAGGAAGAATCCCTTAAACCTGGAGAGTTGAGAACCATGGAATGGGTACCATGCAGTATGACTTCAAAGGGTCTGCATTTGCTCACCGAACCTCACCAATCCTATCACTGCTGTGTTTATGCCGCTGTACACACGCTTGATTCTCTTTCGGAGACATATAAATCCATAGGTTTTAAGATTCTTACTAGTCAGGTATATTCTTAGGCGTTTAATATGGGGTGTTGAGTCCACTTCGCTGAGCAAGCAGTAGCTCTTGTCTATTACATATTTGGCTTATGGAAAGGTATCTCTGCTAATTTCAATCTCTGGTTTTATGCAGCACCCCAACTCACATTTCCCCTTAAGCAAGCATAAGTTGGTTTTCTACATTTGAGACCCTATTCTGTTTTGTAATTCAGTTCCTGTGTAGGCAAGTTTACATTCCGTGTATTAGTGATACCTTATGATGTTTCTTTTTCTGTGTGACTTATTTCACTGAGAATCATCGTACCTGAATCCACTCATTATGCTGCTATGGGCCTGATGACATAGATTTAATTGCTGAGTGATATTGCATTGTACGTAAGTACCACAACTTCTTTATCCATTTTTCACTTTCTGCGATATTGAACTTGTACCGTAAACGAGGTTCTTGTAAACAGAGCCGTCCCAAAGTTTGGGGTGGCTGTGTCTTTTTGATTTTAATTTCCCTAAGCTATAGGACCATAAGTGGAAGTGCCCTAGTCTCTGTTGCTTTGTTTTTTAGATGTTTCTGGAAACACCATACACTTCTCCAGAGTGGCTGTTGGCAATTTACATCCCGCCCATCAGCCTAACTAGGCTCCCAGTTCTCCATGGCCTGTCCTGCCTTTCTGGATTTTACACTTTTTTCAGATGGCCCTTTTGACCGGGGGGCAGTGAGACTTCATTGTAGTGCAGATTTCCTTTGCAAGCTTGCTTGGTTGGCCAAAAAGGGCGTATGCGTTTTTACCTGAATATATTCAGGAAAATACGCATACGCCCTTTTTGTCCAAGTGCATCATTGTGGACGTTCTGCCTCTTTTCCTATGCTTTACATGCAGTTCTAGTCTACCTCCTGAAATCGGTTTCCTGCAATTCTGCCCCGCTTTCAAGTCCTCTTGGCAGCCTTACTTCAATATATTTTTGGACGATAGCTGTCATTTATAACTCTGCAGGTTTGCGAATGACAGTGCCCCTGAGCTCCTTTCTTCAACACGCTTTCTTGTGAGCTGGCCGCAACACCGCATGATTGCTTCAGGCCCTAGTGTGGTTCCGGCATGGCACGCTGAGCCTTTGGTTAATTCCTCTTCCTGGTGGGAAATGAGAGTTAAATTTGCCCGTCCAGACACCTCCATCTAGTCTCTCATTGGTTCTCCCTATTCCTGTTCATTTTCCGCAGAAATTGCAAACTGGGCCAAACAGGAGGTTAAAGGCACTGACTCTCCAAGTGGAGAGAGTGTTAGTAAAGCGTCTGGAATGTTGCACCCGAGTACCAGGGGACGAAAACTGAGACACATTTGAACACGTTTTCCGATCACACTTTGGATCATACTCTGGGTTCCACATGCATGTTTTAGCTGAAGGAAGAATCCCTTAAACCTGGAGAGTTGAGACCCATGGAATGGGTACCATGCAATATGACTTCAAAGGGTCTGCATTTGCTCACCGAACCTCACCAATCCTATCACTGCTGCGATTAGGCTGCTGTACACACGCTTGATTCTCTTTCGGAGACATATAAATCCATAGGTTTTAAGATTCTTACTAGTCAGGTATATTCTTAGGCGTTTAATATGGGGTGATGAGTCCACTTCGTTGAGCAAGCAGTAGCTCTTGTCTATTACATATTTGGCTTATGGAAAGGTATCTGTGCTAATTTCAATCTGTGGTTTTTTGCAGCACCCCAACTCACCTTCCCCTTTAAACAAGCATAAGTTGGTTTTCTACATTTGAGACCCTATTCTGTTTTGTAATTCAGTTCCTGTGTAGCCAAGTTTACATTCCGTGTATTAGTGATATCTTATGATGTTTCTTTTTCTGTGTGACTTATTTCACTTAGAATCATCGTACCTGAATCCACTCATTATGCTGCTACTGGCCTGATGACATAGATTTCATTGCTGAGTGATATTGCATTGTACGTAAGTACCACAACTTCTTTATCCATTTTTCGCTTTCTGCGATATTGAAATTGTACCGTAAATGAGGTTCTTGTAAACAGAGCCGTCCCAAACTTTGGGGTGGCTGTGTCTTTTTGATTTTAATTTCCCTAAGCTATAGGACCATAAGTGGAAGTGCCCTAGGCTCTGTTGCTTTGTTTTTTAGATGTTTCAGGAAACACCATACACTTCTCCAGAGTGGCTGTTGGCAATTTACATCCCGCCCATCAGCATAACAAGGCTCCCAGTTCTCCATGGCCTGTCCTGCCTTTCTGGATTTTACACTTCTTTCAGATGGCCCTTTTGACCAGGGGGCAGTGAGACTTCATTGTAGTGCAGATTTCCTTTGCAAGCTTGCTCGGATGGGCAAAAAGTGTGTATGCGTTTTTTCCTGAATATTTCAGGAAAAAACGCATATGCCCTTTTTGGCCAAGTGCATCATTGTGGACGTTCTGCCTCTTTTCCTATGCTTTACATGCAATTCCAGTCTACCTCCTGAAATCGGTTTCCTGCAATTCTGCCCCGCTTTCAAGTCCTCTTGGCAGCCTTACTTCAATATATTTTTGGACGATAGCTGTCATTTAGAACTCTGCAGGTTTGTGAATTACAGGGCCCCTGAGCTCCTTTCTTCAACTCGCTTTCTTGTGAGCTGGCCGCAACACCGCAGGATTGCTTCAGGCCCTAGTGTGGTTCCGGCATGGCATGCTGAGCCTTTGGTTAATTCCTCTTCCTGGTGGGAAATGAGAGTTAAATTTGCCCGTCCAGACACCTCCAGCTAGTCTCTCATTGGTTCTCCCTATTCCTGTTCATTTTCCGCAGAAATTGCAAACTGGGCCAAACAGGAGGTTAAAGGCACTGACTCTCCAAGTGGGGAGAGTGTGAGTAAAGCGTCTGGAATGTTGCACCCGAGTACCAGGGGACGAAAACTGAGACACATTTGAACACGTTTCCCGATCACATGGTGGATCATACTCTGGGTTCTACATGCACGTTTTTCCTGAAGGAAGAATCCCTTAAACCTGGAGAGTTGAGAACCATGGAATGGGTACCATGCAATATGACTTCAAAGGGTCTGCATTTGCTCACCGAAACTCACCAATCCTATCACTGCTGCGTTTATGCCGCTGTACACACGCTTGATTCTCTTTCGGAGACATATAAATCCATAGGTTTTAAGTTTCTTACTAGTCAGGTATATTCTTAGGCGTTTAATATGGGGTGTTGAGTCAACTTCGTTGAGCAAGCAGTAGCTCTTGTCTATTACATATTTGGCTTATGGAAAGGTATCTGTGCTAATTTCAATCTCTGGTTTTATGCAGCACCCCAACTCACCTTTCCCCTTAAGCAAGCATAAGTTGGTTTTCTACATTTGAGACCCTATTCTGTTTTGTAATTCAGTTCCTGTGTAGCCAAGTTTACATTCCGTGTATTAGTGATATCTTATGATGTTTCTTTTTCTGTGTGACTTATTTCACTTAGAATCATCATACCTGAATCCACTCATTATGCTGTTATGGGCCTGATGACATAGATTTCATTGCTGAGTGATATTTCATTGTACGTTAGTACCACAACTTCTTTATCCATTTTTCGCTTTCTGCGATATTGAACTTGTACCGTAAACGAGGTTCTTGTAAACAGAGCCATCCCAAACTTTGGGGTGGCTGTGTCTTTTTGATTTTAATTTCCCTAAGTTATAGGACCATAAGTGGAAGTGCCCTAGGCTCTGTTGCTTTGTTTTTTAGATGTTTCAGGAAACACCATACACTTCTCCAGAGTGGCTCTTGGCAATTTACATCCCGCCCATCAGCCTAACTAGGCTCCCAGTTCTCCATGGCCTGTCCTGACTTTCTGGATTTTACACTTTTTTCAGATGGCCCTTTTGACCCGGGGGGGGTGGGTGTGGGGCAGTGAGACTTCATTGTAGTGCAGATTTCCTTTGCAAGCTTGCTTGGTTGGCCTAAAAGGGCGTATGTGTTTTTTCCTGAATATATTCAGGAAAAAACGCATACGCCCTTTTTGGCCAAGTGCATCATTGTGGACGTTCTGCCTCTTTTCCTATGCTTTACATGCAATTCCAGTCTACCTCCTGAAATCGGGTTCCTGCAATTCTGCCCCGCTTTCAAGTCCTCTTGGCAGCCTTACTTCAATATATTTTTGGACGATAGCTGTCATTAATAACTCTGCAGGTTTGTGAATTACAGTGCCCCTGATCCCCTTTCTTCATCTCGCTTTCTTGTGAGATGGCCGCGACACCGCAGTATTGCTTCAGGCCCTAGTGTGGTTTCGGCATTGCACGCTGAGCCTTTGGTTAATTCCTGTTCCTGGTGGGAAATGAGAGTTAAATTTGCCCGTCCAGACACCTCCAGCTAGTCTCTCATTGGTTCTCCCTATTCCTGTTCATTTTCCACAGAAATTGCAAACTGGGCCAAACAGGAGGTTAAAGGCACTGACTCTCCAAGTGGGGAGAGTGTTAGTAAAGCGTCTGGAATGTTGCACCCGAGTACCAGGGGACGAAAACTGAGACACATTTGAACACGTTTCCCGATCACATGGTGGATCATACTCTGGGTTCCACATGCATGTTTTAGGTGAAGGAAGAATCCCTTAAACCTGGAGAGTTGAGAACCATGGAATGGGTACCATGCAGTATGACTTCAAAGGGTCTGCATTTGCTCACCGAACCTCACCAATCCTATCACTGCTGTGTTTATGCCGCTGTACACACGCTTGATTCTCTTTCGGAGACATATAAATCCATAGGTTTTAAGATTCTTACTAGTCAGGTATATTCTTAGGCGTTTAATATGGGGTGTTGAGTCCACTTCGCTGAGCAAGCAGTAGCTCTTGTCTATTACATATTTGGCTTATGGAAAGGTATCTCTGCTAATTTCAATCTCTGGTTTTATGCAGCACCCCAACTCACATTTCCCCTTAAGCAAGCATAAGTTGGTTTTCTACATTTGAGACCCTATTCTGTTTTGTAATTCAGTTCCTGTGTAGGCAAGTTTACATTCCGTGTATTAGTGATACCTTATGATGTTTCTTTTTCTGTGTGACTTATTTCACTGAGAATCATCGTACCTGAATCCACTCATTATGCTGCTATGGGCCTGATGACATAGATTTAATTGCTGAGTGATATTGCATTGTACGTAAGTACCACAACTTCTTTATCCATTTTTCACTTTCTGCGATATTGAACTTGTACCGTAAACGAGGTTCTTGTAAACAGAGCCGTCCCAAAGTTTGGGGTGGCTGTGTCTTTTTGATTTTAATTTCCCTAAGCTATAGGACCATAAGTGGAAGTGCCCTAGTCTCTGTTGCTTTGTTTTTTAGATGTTTCTGGAAACACCATACACTTCTCCAGAGTGGCTGTTGGCAATTTACATCCCGCCCATCAGCCTAACTAGGCTCCCAGTTCTCCATGGCCTGTCCTGCCTTTCTGGATTTTACACTTTTTTCAGATGGCCCTTTTGACCGGGGGGCAGTGAGACTTCATTGTAGTGCAGATTTCCTTTGCAAGCTTGCTTGGTTGGCCAAAAAGGGCGTATGCGTTTTTACCTGAATATATTCAGGAAAATACGCATACGCCCTTTTTGTCCAAGTGCATCATTGTGGACGTTCTGCCTCTTTTCCTATGCTTTACATGCAGTTCTAGTCTACCTCCTGAAATCGGTTTCCTGCAATTCTGCCCCGCTTTCAAGTCCTCTTGGCAGCCTTACTTCAATATATTTTTGGACGATAGCTGTCATTTATAACTCTGCAGGTTTGCGAATGACAGTGCCCCTGAGCTCCTTTCTTCAACACGCTTTCTTGTGAGCTGGCCGCAACACCGCATGATTGCTTCAGGCCCTAGTGTGGTTCCGGCATGGCACGCTGAGCCTTTGGTTAATTCCTCTTCCTGGTGGGAAATGAGAGTTAAATTTGCCCGTCCAGACACCTCCATCTAGTCTCTCATTGGTTCTCCCTATTCCTGTTCATTTTCCGCAGAAATTGCAAACTGGGCCAAACAGGAGGTTAAAGGCACTGACTCTCCAAGTGGAGAGAGTGTTAGTAAAGCGTCTGGAATGTTGCACCCGAGTACCAGGGGACGAAAACTGAGACACATTTGAACACGTTTTCCGATCACACTTTGGATCATACTCTGGGTTCCACATGCATGTTTTAGCTGAAGGAAGAATCCCTTAAACCTGGAGAGTTGAGACCCATGGAATGGGTACCATGCAATATGACTTCAAAGGGTCTGCATTTGCTCACCGAACCTCACCAATCCTATCACTGCTGCGATTAGGCTGCTGTACACACGCTTGATTCTCTTTCGGAGACATATAAATCCATAGGTTTTAAGATTCTTACTAGTCAGGTATATTCTTAGGCGTTTAATATGGGGTGATGAGTCCACTTCGTTGAGCAAGCAGTAGCTCTTGTCTATTACATATTTGGCTTATGGAAAGGTATCTGTGCTAATTTCAATCTGTGGTTTTTTGCAGCACCCCAACTCACCTTCCCCTTTAAACAAGCATAAGTTGGTTTTCTACATTTGAGACCCTATTCTGTTTTGTAATTCAGTTCCTGTGTAGCCAAGTTTACATTCCGTGTATTAGTGATATCTTATGATGTTTCTTTTTCTGTGTGACTTATTTCACTTAGAATCATCGTACCTGAATCCACTCATTATGCTGCTACTGGCCTGATGACATAGATTTCATTGCTGAGTGATATTGCATTGTACGTAAGTACCACAACTTCTTTATCCATTTTTCGCTTTCTGCGATATTGAAATTGTACCGTAAATGAGGTTCTTGTAAACAGAGCCGTCCCAAACTTTGGGGTGGCTGTGTCTTTTTGATTTTAATTTCCCTAAGCTATAGGACCATAAGTGGAAGTGCCCTAGGCTCTGTTGCTTTGTTTTTTAGATGTTTCAGGAAACACCATACACTTCTCCAGAGTGGCTGTTGGCAATTTACATCCCGCCCATCAGCATAACAAGGCTCCCAGTTCTCCATGGCCTGTCCTGCCTTTCTGGATTTTACACTTCTTTCAGATGGCCCTTTTGACCAGGGGGCAGTGAGACTTCATTGTAGTGCAGATTTCCTTTGCAAGCTTGCTCGGATGGGCAAAAAGTGTGTATGCGTTTTTTCCTGAATATTTCAGGAAAAAACGCATATGCCCTTTTTGGCCAAGTGCATCATTGTGGACGTTCTGCCTCTTTTCCTATGCTTTACATGCAATTCCAGTCTACCTCCTGAAATCGGTTTCCTGCAATTCTGCCCCGCTTTCAAGTCCTCTTGGCAGCCTTACTTCAATATATTTTTGGACGATAGCTGTCATTTAGAACTCTGCAGGTTTGTGAATTACAGGGCCCCTGAGCTCCTTTCTTCAACTCGCTTTCTTGTGAGCTGGCCGCAACACCGCAGGATTGCTTCAGGCCCTAGTGTGGTTCCGGCATGGCATGCTGAGCCTTTGGTTAATTCCTCTTCCTGGTGGGAAATGAGAGTTAAATTTGCCCGTCCAGACACCTCCAGCTAGTCTCTCATTGGTTCTCCCTATTCCTGTTCATTTTCCGCAGAAATTGCAAACTGGGCCAAACAGGAGGTTAAAGGCACTGACTCTCCAAGTGGGGAGAGTGTGAGTAAAGCGTCTGGAATGTTGCACCCGAGTACCAGGGGACGAAAACTGAGACACATTTGAACACGTTTCCCGATCACATGGTGGATCATACTCTGGGTTCTACATGCACGTTTTTCCTGAAGGAAGAATCCCTTAAACCTGGAGAGTTGAGAACCATGGAATGGGTACCATGCAATATGACTTCAAAGGGTCTGCATTTGCTCACCGAAACTCACCAATCCTATCACTGCTGCGTTTATGCCGCTGTACACACGCTTGATTCTCTTTCGGAGACATATAAATCCATAGGTTTTAAGTTTCTTACTAGTCAGGTATATTCTTAGGCGTTTAATATGGGGTGTTGAGTCAACTTCGTTGAGCAAGCAGTAGCTCTTGTCTATTACATATTTGGCTTATGGAAAGGTATCTGTGCTAATTTCAATCTCTGGTTTTATGCAGCACCCCAACTCACCTTTCCCCTTAAGCAAGCATAAGTTGGTTTTCTACATTTGAGACCCTATTCTGTTTTGTAATTCAGTTCCTGTGTAGCCAAGTTTACATTCCGTGTATTAGTGATATCTTATGATGTTTCTTTTTCTGTGTGACTTATTTCACTTAGAATCATCATACCTGAATCCACTCATTATGCTGTTATGGGCCTGATGACATAGATTTCATTGCTGAGTGATATTTCATTGTACGTTAGTACCACAACTTCTTTATCCATTTTTCGCTTTCTGCGATATTGAACTTGTACCGTAAACGAGGTTCTTGTAAACAGAGCCATCCCAAACTTTGGGGTGGCTGTGTCTTTTTGATTTTAATTTCCCTAAGTTATAGGACCATAAGTGGAAGTGCCCTAGGCTCTGTTGCTTTGTTTTTTAGATGTTTCAGGAAACACCATACACTTCTCCAGAGTGGCTCTTGGCAATTTACATCCCGCCCATCAGCCTAACTAGGCTCCCAGTTCTCCATGGCCTGTCCTGCCTTTCTGGATTTTACACTTTTTTCAGATGGCCCTTTTGACCCGGGGGGGGGGGTGTGGGGCAGTGAGACTTCATTGTAGTGCAGATTTCCTTTGCAAGCTTGCTTGGTTGGCCTAAAAGGGCGTATGTGTTTTTTCCTGAATATATTCAGGAAAAAACGCATACGCCCTTTTTGGCCAAGTGCATCATTGTGGACGTTCTGCCTCTTTTCCTATGCTTTACATGCAATTCCAGTCTACCTCCTGAAATCGGGTTCCTGCAATTCTGCCCCGCTTTCAAGTCCTCTTGGCAGCCTTACTTCAATATATTTTTGGACGATAGCTGTCATTAATAACTCTGCAGGTTTGTGAATTACAGTGCCCCTGATCCCCTTTCTTCATCTCGCTTTCTTGTGAGATGGCCGCGACACCGCAGTATTGCTTCAGGCCCTAGTGTGGTTTCGGCATTGCACGCTGAGCCTTTGGTTAATTCCTGTTCCTGGTGGGAAATGAGAGTTAAATTTGCCCGTCCAGACACCTCCAGCTAGTCTCTCATTGGTTCTCCCTATTCCTGTTCATTTTCCGCAGAAATTGCAAACTGGGCCAAACAGGAGGTTAAAGGCACTGACTCTCCAAGTGGGGAGAGTGTTAGTAAAGCGTCTGGAATGTTGCACCCGAGTACCAGGGGACGAAAACTGAGACACATTTGAACACGTTTCCCGATCACATGGTGGATCATACTCTGGGTTCCACATGCATGTTTTAGGTGAAGGAAGAATCCCTTAAACCTGGAGAGTTGAGAACCATGGAATGGGTACCATGCAGTATGACTTCAAAGGGTCTGCATTTGCTCACCGAACCTCACCAATCCTATCACTGCTGTGTTTATGCCGCTGTACACACGCTTGATTCTCTTTCGGAGACATATAAATCCATAGGTTTTAAGATTCTTACTAGTCAGGTATATTCTTAGGCGTTTAATATGGGGTGTTGAGTCCACTTCGCTGAGCAAGCAGTAGCTCTTGTCTATTACATATTTGGCTTATGGAAAGGTATCTCTGCTAATTTCAATCTCTGGTTTTATGCAGCACCCCAACTCACATTTCCCCTTAAGCAAGCATAAGTTGGTTTTCTACATTTGAGACCCTATTCTGTTTTGTAATTCAGTTCCTGTGTAGGCAAGTTTACATTCCGTGTATTAGTGATACCTTATGATGTTTCTTTTTCTGTGTGACTTATTTCACTGAGAATCATCGTACCTGAATCCACTCATTATGCTGCTATGGGCCTGATGACATAGATTTAATTGCTGAGTGATATTGCATTGTACGTAAGTACCACAACTTCTTTATCCATTTTTCACTTTCTGCGATATTGAACTTGTACCGTAAACGAGGTTCTTGTAAACAGAGCCGTCCCAAAGTTTGGGGTGGCTGTGTCTTTTTGATTTTAATTTCCCTAAGCTATAGGACCATAAGTGGAAGTGCCCTAGTCTCTGTTGCTTTGTTTTTTAGATGTTTCTGGAAACACCATACACTTCTCCAGAGTGGCTGTTGGCAATTTACATCCCGCCCATCAGCCTAACTAGGCTCCCAGTTCTCCATGGCCTGTCCTGCCTTTCTGGATTTTACACTTTTTTCAGATGGCCCTTTTGACCGGGGGGCAGTGAGACTTCATTGTAGTGCAGATTTCCTTTGCAAGCTTGCTTGGTTGGCCAAAAAGGGCGTATGCGTTTTTACCTGAATATATTCAGGAAAATACGCATACGCCCTTTTTGTCCAAGTGCATCATTGTGGACGTTCTGCCTCTTTTCCTATGCTTTACATGCAGTTCTAGTCTACCTCCTGAAATCGGTTTCCTGCAATTCTGCCCCGCTTTCAAGTCCTCTTGGCAGCCTTACTTCAATATATTTTTGGACGATAGCTGTCATTTATAACTCTGCAGGTTTGCGAATGACAGTGCCCCTGAGCTCCTTTCTTCAACACGCTTTCTTGTGAGCTGGCCGCAACACCGCATGATTGCTTCAGGCCCTAGTGTGGTTCTGGCATGGCACGCTGAGCCTTTGGTTAATTCCTCTTCCTGGTGGGAAATGAGAGTTAAATTTGCCCGTCCAGACACCTCCATCTAGTCTCTCATTGGTTCTCCCTATTCCTGTTCATTTTCCGCAGAAATTGCAAACTGGGCCAAACAGGAGGTTAAAGGCACTGACTCTCCAAGTGGAGAGAGTGTTAGTAAAGCGTCTGGAATGTTGCACCCGAGTACCAGGGGACGAAAACTGAGACACATTTGAACACGTTTTCCGATCACACTTTGGATCATACTCTGGGTTCCACATGCATGTTTTAGCTGAAGGAAGAATCCCTTAAACCTGGAGAGTTGAGACCCATGGAATGGGTACCATGCAATATGACTTCAAAGGGTCTGCATTTGCTCACCGAACCTCACCAATCCTATCACTGCTGCGATTAGGCTGCTGTACACACGCTTGATTCTCTTTCGGAGACATATAAATCCATAGGTTTTAAGATTCTTACTAGTCAGGTATATTCTTAGGCGTTTAATATGGGGTGATGAGTCCACTTCGTTGAGCAAGCAGTAGCTCTTGTCTATTACATATTTGGCTTATGGAAAGGTATCTGTGCTAATTTCAATCTGTGGTTTTTTGCAGCACCCCAACTCACCTTCCCCTTTAAACAAGCATAAGTTGGTTTTCTACATTTGAGACCCTATTCTGTTTTGTAATTCAGTTCCTGTGTAGCCAAGTTTACATTCCGTGTATTAGTGATATCTTATGATGTTTCTTTTTCTGTGTGACTTATTTCACTTAGAATCATCGTACCTGAATCCACTCATTATGCTGCTACTGGCCTGATGACATAGATTTCATTGCTGAGTGATATTGCATTGTACGTAAGTACCACAACTTCTTTATCCATTTTTCGCTTTCTGCGATATTGAAATTGTACCGTAAATGAGGTTCTTGTAAACAGAGCCGTCCCAAACTTTGGGGTGGCTGTGTCTTTTTGATTTTAATTTCCCTAAGCTATAGGACCATAAGTGGAAGTGCCCTAGGCTCTGTTGCTTTGTTTTTTAGATGTTTCAGGAAACACCATACACTTCTCCAGAGTGGCTGTTGGCAATTTACATCCCGCCCATCAGCATAACAAGGCTCCCAGTTTTCCATGGCCTGTCCTGCCTTTCTGGATTTTACACTTCTTTCAGATGGCCCTTTTGACCAGGGGGCAGTGAGACTTCATTGTAGTGCAGATTTCCTTTGCAAGCTTGCTCGGATGGGCAAAAAGTGTGTATGCGTTTTTTCCTGAATATTTCAGGAAAAAACGCATATGCCCTTTTTGGCCAAGTGCATCATTGTGGACGTTCTGCCTCTTTTCCTATGCTTTACATGCAATTCCAGTCTACCTCCTGAAATCGGTTTCCTGCAATTCTGCCCCGCTTTCAAGTCCTCTTGGCAGCCTTACTTCAATATATTTTTGGACGATAGCTGTCATTTAGAACTCTGCAGGTTTGTGAATTACAGGGCCCCTGAGCTCCTTTCTTCAACTCGCTTTCTTGTGAGCTGGCCGCAACACCGCAGGATTGCTTCAGGCCCTAGTGTGGTTCCGGCATGGCATGCTGAGCCTTTGGTTAATTCCTCTTCCTGGTGGGAAATGAGAGTTAAATTTGCCCGTCCAGACACCTCCAGCTAGTCTCTCATTGGTTCTCCCTATTCCTGTTCATTTTCCGCAGAAATTGCAAACTGGGCCAAACAGGAGGTTAAAGGCACTGACTCTCCAAGTGGGGAGAGTGTGAGTAAAGCGTCTGGAATGTTGCACCCGAGTACCAGGGGACGAAAACTGAGACACATTTGAACACGTTTCCCGATCACATGGTGGATCATACTCTGGGTTCTACATGCACGTTTTTCCTGAAGGAAGAATCCCTTAAACCTGGAGAGTTGAGAACCATGGAATGGGTACCATGCAATATGACTTCAAAGGGTCTGCATTTGCTCACCGAAACTCACCAATCCTATCACTGCTGCGTTTATGCCGCTGTACACACGCTTGATTCTCTTTCGGAGACATATAAATCCATAGGTTTTAAGTTTCTTACTAGTCAGGTATATTCTTAGGCGTTTAATATGGGGTGTTGAGTCAACTTCGTTGAGCAAGCAGTAGCTCTTGTCTATTACATATTTGGCTTATGGAAAGGTATCTGTGCTAATTTCAATCTCTGGTTTTATGCAGCACCCCAACTCACCTTTCCCCTTAAGCAAGCATAAGTTGGTTTTCTACATTTGAGACCCTATTCTGTTTTGTAATTCAGTTCCTGTGTAGCCAAGTTTACATTCCGTGTATTAGTGATATCTTATGATGTTTCTTTTTCTGTGTGACTTATTTCACTTAGAATCATCATACCTGAATCCACTCATTATGCTGTTATGGGCCTGATGACATAGATTTCATTGCTGAGTGATATTTCATTGTACGTTAGTACCACAACTTCTTTATCCATTTTTCGCTTTCTGCGATATTGAACTTGTACCGTAAACGAGGTTCTTGTAAACAGAGCCATCCCAAACTTTGGGGTGGCTGTGTCTTTTTGATTTTAATTTCCCTAAGTTATAGGACCATAAGTGGAAGTGCCCTAGGCTCTGTTGCTTTGTTTTTTAGATGTTTCAGGAAACACCATACACTTCTCCAGAGTGGCTCTTGGCAATTTACATCCCGCCCATCAGCCTAACTAGGCTCCCAGTTCTCCATGGCCTGTCCTGCCTTTCTGGATTTTACACTTTTTTCAGATGGCCCTTTTGACCCGGGGGGGGGGGTGTGGGGCAGTGAGACTTCATTGTAGTGCAGATTTCCTTTGCAAGCTTGCTTGGTTGGCCTAAAAGGGCGTATGTGTTTTTTCCTGAATATATTCAGGAAAAAACGCATACGCCCTTTTTGGCCAAGTGCATCATTGTGGACGTTCTGCCTCTTTTCCTATGCTTTACATGCAATTCCAGTCTACCTCCTGAAATCGGGTTCCTGCAATTCTGCCCCGCTTTCAAGTCCTCTTGGCAGCCTTACTTCAATATATTTTTGGACGATAGCTGTCATTAATAACTCTGCAGGTTTGTGAATTACAGTGCCCCTGATCCCCTTTCTTCATCTCGCTTTCTTGTGAGATGGCCGCGACACCGCAGTATTGCTTCAGGCCCTAGTGTGGTTTCGGCATTGCACGCTGAGCCTTTGGTTAATTCCTGTTCCTGGTGGGAAATGAGAGTTAAATTTGCCCGTCCAGACACCTCCAGCTAGTCTCTCATTGGTTCTCCCTATTCCTGTTCATTTTCCACAGAAATTGCAAACTGGGCCAAACAGGAGGTTAAAGGCACTGACTCTCCAAGTGGGGAGAGTGTTAGTAAAGCGTCTGGAATGTTGCACCCGAGTACCAGGGGACGAAAACTGAGACACATTTGAACACGTTTCCCGATCACATGGTGGATCATACTCTGGGTTCCACATGCATGTTTTAGGTGAAGGAAGAATCCCTTAAACCTGGAGAGTTGAGAACCATGGAATGGGTACCATGCAGTATGACTTCAAAGGGTCTGCATTTGCTCACCGAACCTCACCAATCCTATCACTGCTGTGTTTATGCCGCTGTACACACGCTTGATTCTCTTTCGGAGACATATAAATCCATAGGTTTTAAGATTCTTACTAGTCAGGTATATTCTTAGGCGTTTAATATGGGGTGTTGAGTCCACTTCGCTGAGCAAGCAGTAGCTCTTGTCTATTACATATTTGGCTTATGGAAAGGTATCTCTGCTAATTTCAATCTCTGGTTTTATGCAGCACCCCAACTCACATTTCCCCTTAAGCAAGCATAAGTTGGTTTTCTACATTTGAGACCCTATTCTGTTTTGTAATTCAGTTCCTGTGTAGGCAAGTTTACATTCCGTGTATTAGTGATACCTTATGATGTTTCTTTTTCTGTGTGACTTATTTCACTGAGAATCATCGTACCTGAATCCACTCATTATGCTGCTATGGGCCTGATGACATAGATTTAATTGCTGAGTGATATTGCATTGTACGTAAGTACCACAACTTCTTTATCCATTTTTCACTTTCTGCGATATTGAACTTGTACCGTAAACGAGGTTCTTGTAAACAGAGCCGTCCCAAAGTTTGGGGTGGCTGTGTCTTTTTGATTTTAATTTCCCTAAGCTATAGGACCATAAGTGGAAGTGCCCTAGTCTCTGTTGCTTTGTTTTTTAGATGTTTCTGGAAACACCATACACTTCTCCAGAGTGGCTGTTGGCAATTTACATCCCGCCCATCAGCCTAACTAGGCTCCCAGTTCTCCATGGCCTGTCCTGCCTTTCTGGATTTTACACTTTTTTCAGATGGCCCTTTTGACCGGGGGGCAGTGAGACTTCATTGTAGTGCAGATTTCCTTTGCAAGCTTGCTTGGTTGGCCAAAAAGGGCGTATGCGTTTTTACCTGAATATATTCAGGAAAATACGCATACGCCCTTTTTGTCCAAGTGCATCATTGTGGACGTTCTGCCTCTTTTCCTATGCTTTACATGCAGTTCTAGTCTACCTCCTGAAATCGGTTTCCTGCAATTCTGCCCCGCTTTCAAGTCCTCTTGGCAGCCTTACTTCAATATATTTTTGGACGATAGCTGTCATTTATAACTCTGCAGGTTTGCGAATGACAGTGCCCCTGAGCTCCTTTCTTCAACACGCTTTCTTGTGAGCTGGCCGCAACACCGCATGATTGCTTCAGGCCCTAGTGTGGTTCCGGCATGGCACGCTGAGCCTTTGGTTAATTCCTCTTCCTGGTGGGAAATGAGAGTTAAATTTGCCCGTCCAGACACCTCCATCTAGTCTCTCATTGGTTCTCCCTATTCCTGTTCATTTTCCGCAGAAATTGCAAACTGGGCCAAACAGGAGGTTAAAGGCACTGACTCTCCAAGTGGAGAGAGTGTTAGTAAAGCGTCTGGAATGTTGCACCCGAGTACCAGGGGACGAAAACTGAGACACATTTGAACACGTTTTCCGATCACACTTTGGATCATACTCTGGGTTCCACATGCATGTTTTAGCTGAAGGAAGAATCCCTTAAACCTGGAGAGTTGAGACCCATGGAATGGGTACCATGCAATATGACTTCAAAGGGTCTGCATTTGCTCACCGAACCTCACCAATCCTATCACTGCTGCGATTAGGCTGCTGTACACACGCTTGATTCTCTTTCGGAGACATATAAATCCATAGGTTTTAAGATTCTTACTAGTCAGGTATATTCTTAGGCGTTTAATATGGGGTGATGAGTCCACTTCGTTGAGCAAGCAGTAGCTCTTGTCTATTACATATTTGGCTTATGGAAAGGTATCTGTGCTAATTTCAATCTGTGGTTTTTTGCAGCACCCCAACTCACCTTCCCCTTTAAACAAGCATAAGTTGGTTTTCTACATTTGAGACCCTATTCTGTTTTGTAATTCAGTTCCTGTGTAGCCAAGTTTACATTCCGTGTATTAGTGATATCTTATGATGTTTCTTTTTCTGTGTGACTTATTTCACTTAGAATCATCGTACCTGAATCCACTCATTATGCTGCTACTGGCCTGATGACATAGATTTCATTGCTGAGTGATATTGCATTGTACGTAAGTACCACAACTTCTTTATCCATTTTTCGCTTTCTGCGATATTGAAATTGTACCGTAAATGAGGTTCTTGTAAACAGAGCCGTCCCAAACTTTGGGGTGGCTGTGTCTTTTTGATTTTAATTTCCCTAAGCTATAGGACCATAAGTGGAAGTGCCCTAGGCTCTGTTGCTTTGTTTTTTAGATGTTTCAGGAAACACCATACACTTCTCCAGAGTGGCTGTTGGCAATTTACATCCCGCCCATCAGCATAACAAGGCTCCCAGTTCTCCATGGCCTGTCCTGCCTTTCTGGATTTTACACTTCTTTCAGATGGCCCTTTTGACCAGGGGGCAGTGAGACTTCATTGTAGTGCAGATTTCCTTTGCAAGCTTGCTCGGATGGGCAAAAAGTGTGTATGCGTTTTTTCCTGAATATTTCAGGAAAAAACGCATATGCCCTTTTTGGCCAAGTGCATCATTGTGGACGTTCTGCCTCTTTTCCTATGCTTTACATGCAATTCCAGTCTACCTCCTGAAATCGGTTTCCTGCAATTCTGCCCCGCTTTCAAGTCCTCTTGGCAGCCTTACTTCAATATATTTTTGGACGATAGCTGTCATTTAGAACTCTGCAGGTTTGTGAATTACAGGGCCCCTGAGCTCCTTTCTTCAACTCGCTTTCTTGTGAGCTGGCCGCAACACCGCAGGATTGCTTCAGGCCCTAGTGTGGTTCCGGCATGGCATGCTGAGCCTTTGGTTAATTCCTCTTCCTGGTGGGAAATGAGAGTTAAATTTGCCCGTCCAGACACCTCCAGCTAGTCTCTCATTGGTTCTCCCTATTCCTGTTCATTTTCCGCAGAAATTGCAAACTGGGCCAAACAGGAGGTTAAAGGCACTGACTCTCCAAGTGGGGAGAGTGTGAGTAAAGCGTCTGGAATGTTGCACCCGAGTACCAGGGGACGAAAACTGAGACACATTTGAACACGTTTCCCGATCACATGGTGGATCATACTCTGGGTTCTACATGCACGTTTTTCCTGAAGGAAGAATCCCTTAAACCTGGAGAGTTGAGAACCATGGAATGGGTACCATGCAATATGACTTCAAAGGGTCTGCATTTGCTCACCGAAACTCACCAATCCTATCACTGCTGCGTTTATGCCGCTGTACACACGCTTGATTCTCTTTCGGAGACATATAAATCCATAGGTTTTAAGTTTCTTACTAGTCAGGTATATTCTTAGGCGTTTAATATGGGGTGTTGAGTCAACTTCGTTGAGCAAGCAGTAGCTCTTGTCTATTACATATTTGGCTTATGGAAAGGTATCTGTGCTAATTTCAATCTCTGGTTTTATGCAGCACCCCAACTCACCTTTCCCCTTAAGCAAGCATAAGTTGGTTTTCTACATTTGAGACCCTATTCTGTTTTGTAATTCAGTTCCTGTGTAGCCAAGTTTACATTCCGTGTATTAGTGATATCTTATGATGTTTCTTTTTCTGTGTGACTTATTTCACTTAGAATCATCATACCTGAATCCACTCATTATGCTGTTATGGGCCTGATGACATAGATTTCATTGCTGAGTGATATTTCATTGTACGTTAGTACCACAACTTCTTTATCCATTTTTCGCTTTCTGCGATATTGAACTTGTACCGTAAACGAGGTTCTTGTAAACAGAGCCATCCCAAACTTTGGGGTGGCTGTGTCTTTTTGATTTTAATTTCCCTAAGTTATAGGACCATAAGTGGAAGTGCCCTAGGCTCTGTTGCTTTGTTTTTTAGATGTTTCAGGAAACACCATACACTTCTCCAGAGTGGCTCTTGGCAATTTACATCCCGCCCATCAGCCTAACTAGGCTCCCAGTTCTCCATGGCCTGTCCTGCCTTTCTGGATTTTACACTTTTTTCAGATGGCCCTTTTGACCCGGGGGGGGGGGTGTGGGGCAGTGAGACTTCATTGTAGTGCAGATTTCCTTTGCAAGCTTGCTTGGTTGGCCTAAAAGGGCGTATGTGTTTTTTCCTGAATATATTCAGGAAAAAACGCATACGCCCTTTTTGGCCAAGTGCATCATTGTGGACGTTCTGCCTCTTTTCCTATGCTTTACATGCAATTCCAGTCTACCTCCTGAAATCGGGTTCCTGCAATTCTGCCCCGCTTTCAAGTCCTCTTGGCAGCCTTACTTCAATATATTTTTGGACGATAGCTGTCATTAATAACTCTGCAGGTTTGTGAATTACAGTGCCCCTGATCCCCTTTCTTCATCTCGCTTTCTTGTGAGATGGCCGCGACACCGCAGTATTGCTTCAGGCCCTAGTGTGGTTTCGGCATTGCACGCTGAGCCTTTGGTTAATTCCTGTTCCTGGTGGGAAATGAGAGTTAAATTTGCCCGTCCAGACACCTCCAGCTAGTCTCTCATTGGTTCTCCCTATTCCTGTTCATTTTCCACAGAAATTGCAAACTGGGCCAAACAGGAGGTTAAAGGCACTGACTCTCCAAGTGGGGAGAGTGTTAGTAAAGCGTCTGGAATGTTGCACCCGAGTACCAGGGGACGAAAACTGAGACACATTTGAACACGTTTCCCGATCACATGGTGGATCATACTCTGGGTTCCACATGCATGTTTTAGGTGAAGGAAGAATCCCTTAAACCTGGAGAGTTGAGAACCATGGAATGGGTACCATGCAGTATGACTTCAAAGGGTCTGCATTTGCTCACCGAACCTCACCAATCCTATCACTGCTGTGTTTATGCCGCTGTACACACGCTTGATTCTCTTTCGGAGACATATAAATCCATAGGTTTTAAGATTCTTACTAGTCAGGTATATTCTTAGGCGTTTAATATGGGGTGTTGAGTCCACTTCGCTGAGCAAGCAGTAGCTCTTGTCTATTACATATTTGGCTTATGGAAAGGTATCTCTGCTAATTTCAATCTCTGGTTTTATGCAGCACCCCAACTCACATTTCCCCTTAAGCAAGCATAAGTTGGTTTTCTACATTTGAGACCCTATTCTGTTTTGTAATTCAGTTCCTGTGTAGGCAAGTTTACATTCCGTGTATTAGTGATACCTTATGATGTTTCTTTTTCTGTGTGACTTATTTCACTGAGAATCATCGTACCTGAATCCACTCATTATGCTGCTATGGGCCTGATGACATAGATTTAATTGCTGAGTGATATTGCATTGTACGTAAGTACCACAACTTCTTTATCCATTTTTCACTTTCTGCGATATTGAACTTGTACCGTAAACGAGGTTCTTGTAAACAGAGCCGTCCCAAAGTTTGGGGTGGCTGTGTCTTTTTGATTTTAATTTCCCTAAGCTATAGGACCATAAGTGGAAGTGCCCTAGTCTCTGTTGCTTTGTTTTTTAGATGTTTCTGGAAACACCATACACTTCTCCAGAGTGGCTGTTGGCAATTTACATCCCGCCCATCAGCCTAACTAGGCTCCCAGTTCTCCATGGCCTGTCCTGCCTTTCTGGATTTTACACTTTTTTCAGATGGCCCTTTTGACCGGGGGGCAGTGAGACTTCATTGTAGTGCAGATTTCCTTTGCAAGCTTGCTTGGTTGGCCAAAAAGGGCGTATGCGTTTTTACCTGAATATATTCAGGAAAATACGCATACGCCCTTTTTGTCCAAGTGCATCATTGTGGACGTTCTGCCTCTTTTCCTATGCTTTACATGCAGTTCTAGTCTACCTCCTGAAATCGGTTTCCTGCAATTCTGCCCCGCTTTCAAGTCCTCTTGGCAGCCTTACTTCAATATATTTTTGGACGATAGCTGTCATTTATAACTCTGCAGGTTTGCGAATGACAGTGCCCCTGAGCTCCTTTCTTCAACACGCTTTCTTGTGAGCTGGCCGCAACACCGCATGATTGCTTCAGGCCCTAGTGTGGTTCCAGCATGGCACGCTGAGCCTTTGGTTAATTCCTCTTCCTGGTGGGAAATGAGAGTTAAATTTGCCCGTCCAGACACCTCCATCTAGTCTCTCATTGGTTCTCCCTATTCCTGTTCATTTTCCGCAGAAATTGCAAACTGGGCCAAACAGGAGGTTAAAGGCACTGACTCTCCAAGTGGAGAGAGTGTTAGTAAAGCGTCTGGAATGTTGCACCCGAGTACCAGGGGACGAAAACTGAGACACATTTGAACACGTTTTCCGATCACACTTTGGATCATACTCTGGGTTCCACATGCATGTTTTAGCTGAAGGAAGAATCCCTTAAACCTGGAGAGTTGAGACCCATGGAATGGGTACCATGCAATATGACTTCAAAGGGTCTGCATTTGCTCACCGAACCTCACCAATCCTATCACTGCTGCGATTAGGCTGCTGTACACACGCTTGATTCTCTTTCGGAGACATATAAATCCATAGGTTTTAAGATTCTTACTAGTCAGGTATATTCTTAGGCGTTTAATATGGGGTGATGAGTCCACTTCGTTGAGCAAGCAGTAGCTCTTGTCTATTACATATTTGGCTTATGGAAAGGTATCTGTGCTAATTTCAATCTGTGGTTTTTTGCAGCACCCCAACTCACCTTCCCCTTTAAACAAGCATAAGTTGGTTTTCTACATTTGAGACCCTATTCTGTTTTGTAATTCAGTTCCTGTGTAGCCAAGTTTACATTCCGTGTATTAGTGATATCTTATGATGTTTCTTTTTCTGTGTGACTTATTTCACTTAGAATCATCGTACCTGAATCCACTCATTATGCTGCTACTGGCCTGATGACATAGATTTCATTGCTGAGTGATATTGCATTGTACGTAAGTACCACAACTTCTTTATCCATTTTTCGCTTTCTGCGATATTGAAATTGTACCGTAAATGAGGTTCTTGTAAACAGAGCCGTCCCAAACTTTGGGGTGGCTGTGTCTTTTTGATTTTAATTTCCCTAAGCTATAGGACCATAAGTGGAAGTGCCCTAGGCTCTGTTGCTTTGTTTTTTAGATGTTTCAGGAAACACCATACACTTCTCCAGAGTGGCTGTTGGCAATTTACATCCCGCCCATCAGCATAACAAGGCTCCCAGTTCTCCATGGCCTGTCCTGCCTTTCTGGATTTTACACTTCTTTCAGATGGCCCTTTTGACCAGGGGGCAGTGAGACTTCATTGTAGTGCAGATTTCCTTTGCAAGCTTGCTCGGATGGGCAAAAAGTGTGTATGCGTTTTTTCCTGAATATTTCAGGAAAAAACGCATATGCCCTTTTTGGCCAAGTGCATCATTGTGGACGTTCTGCCTCTTTTCCTATGCTTTACATGCAATTCCAGTCTACCTCCTGAAATCGGTTTCCTGCAATTCTGCCCCGCTTTCAAGTCCTCTTGGCAGCCTTACTTCAATATATTTTTGGACGATAGCTGTCATTTAGAACTCTGCAGGTTTGTGAATTACAGGGCCCCTGAGCTCCTTTCTTCAACTCGCTTTCTTGTGAGCTGGCCGCAACACCGCAGGATTGCTTCAGGCCCTAGTGTGGTTCCGGCATGGCATGCTGAGCCTTTGGTTAATTCCTCTTCCTGGTGGGAAATGAGAGTTAAATTTGCCCGTCCAGACACCTCCAGCTAGTCTCTCATTGGTTCTCCCTATTCCTGTTCATTTTCCGCAGAAATTGCAAACTGGGCCAAACAGGAGGTTAAAGGCACTGACTCTCCAAGTGGGGAGAGTGTGAGTAAAGCGTCTGGAATGTTGCACCCGAGTACCAGGGGACGAAAACTGAGACACATTTGAACACGTTTCCCGATCACATGGTGGATCATACTCTGGGTTCTACATGCACGTTTTTCCTGAAGGAAGAATCCCTTAAACCTGGAGAGTTGAGAACCATGGAATGGGTACCATGCAATATGACTTCAAAGGGTCTGCATTTGCTCACCGAAACTCACCAATCCTATCACTGCTGCGTTTATGCCGCTGTACACACGCTTGATTCTCTTTCGGAGACATATAAATCCATAGGTTTTAAGTTTCTTACTAGTCAGGTATATTCTTAGGCGTTTAATATGGGGTGTTGAGTCAACTTCGTTGAGCAAGCAGTAGCTCTTGTCTATTACATATTTGGCTTATGGAAAGGTATCTGTGCTAATTTCAATCTCTGGTTTTATGCAGCACCCCAACTCACCTTTCCCCTTAAGCAAGCATAAGTTGGTTTTCTACATTTGAGACCCTATTCTGTTTTGTAATTCAGTTCCTGTGTAGCCAAGTTTACATTCCGTGTATTAGTGATATCTTATGATGTTTCTTTTTCTGTGTGACTTATTTCACTTAGAATCATCATACCTGAATCCACTCATTATGCTGTTATGGGCCTGATGACATAGATTTCATTGCTGAGTGATATTTCATTGTACGTTAGTACCACAACTTCTTTATCCATTTTTCGCTTTCTGCGATATTGAACTTGTACCGTAAACGAGGTTCTTGTAAACAGAGCCATCCCAAACTTTGGGGTGGCTGTGTCTTTTTGATTTTAATTTCCCTAAGTTATAGGACCATAAGTGGAAGTGCCCTAGGCTCTGTTGCTTTGTTTTTTAGATGTTTCAGGAAACACCATACACTTCTCCAGAGTGGCTCTTGGCAATTTACATCCCGCCCATCAGCCTAACTAGGCTCCCAGTTCTCCATGGCCTGTCCTGCCTTTCTGGATTTTACACTTTTTTCAGATGGCCCTTTTGACCCGGGGGGGGGGGGGTGTGGGGCAGTGAGACTTCATTGTAGTGCAGATTTCCTTTGCAAGCTTGCTTGGTTGGCCTAAAAGGGCGTATGTGTTTTTTCCTGAATATATTCAGGAAAAAACGCATACGCCCTTTTTGGCCAAGTGCATCATTGTGGACGTTCTGCCTCTTTTCCTATGCTTTACATGCAATTCCAGTCTACCTCCTGAAATCGGGTTCCTGCAATTCTGCCCCGCTTTCAAGTCCTCTTGGCAGCCTTACTTCAATATATTTTTGGACGATAGCTGTCATTAATAACTCTGCAGGTTTGTGAATTACAGTGCCCCTGATCCCCTTTCTTCATCTCGCTTTCTTGTGAGATGGCCGCGACACCGCAGTATTGCTTCAGGCCCTAGTGTGGTTTCGGCATTGCACGCTGAGCCTTTGGTTAATTCCTGTTCCTGGTGGGAAATGAGAGTTAAATTTGCCCGTCCAGACACCTCCAGCTAGTCTCTCATTGGTTCTCCCTATTCCTGTTCATTTTCCACAGAAATTGCAAACTGGGCCAAACAGGAGGTTAAAGGCACTGACTCTCCAAGTGGGGAGAGTGTTAGTAAAGCGTCTGGAATGTTGCACCCGAGTACCAGGGGACGAAAACTGAGACACATTTGAACACGTTTCCCGATCACATGGTGGATCATACTCTGGGTTCCACATGCATGTTTTAGGTGAAGGAAGAATCCCTTAAACCTGGAGAGTTGAGAACCATGGAATGGGTACCATGCAGTATGACTTCAAAGGGTCTGCATTTGCTCACCGAACCTCACCAATCCTATCACTGCTGTGTTTATGCCGCTGTACACACGCTTGATTCTCTTTCGGAGACATATAAATCCATAGGTTTTAAGATTCTTACTAGTCAGGTATATTCTTAGGCGTTTAATATGGGGTGTTGAGTCCACTTCGCTGAGCAAGCAGTAGCTCTTGTCTATTACATATTTGGCTTATGGAAAGGTATCTCTGCTAATTTCAATCTCTGGTTTTATGCAGCACCCCAACTCACATTTCCCCTTAAGCAAGCATAAGTTGGTTTTCTACATTTGAGACCCTATTCTGTTTTGTAATTCAGTTCCTGTGTAGGCAAGTTTACATTCCGTGTATTAGTGATACCTTATGATGTTTCTTTTTCTGTGTGACTTATTTCACTGAGAATCATCGTACCTGAATCCACTCATTATGCTGCTATGGGCCTGATGACATAGATTTAATTGCTGAGTGATATTGCATTGTACGTAAGTACCACAACTTCTTTATCCATTTTTCACTTTCTGCGATATTGAACTTGTACCGTAAACGAGGTTCTTGTAAACAGAGCCGTCCCAAAGTTTGGGGTGGCTGTGTCTTTTTGATTTTAATTTCCCTAAGCTATAGGACCATAAGTGGAAGTGCCCTAGTCTCTGTTGCTTTGTTTTTTAGATGTTTCTGGAAACACCATACACTTCTCCAGAGTGGCTGTTGGCAATTTACATCCCGCCCATCAGCCTAACTAGGCTCCCAGTTCTCCATGGCCTGTCCTGCCTTTCTGGATTTTACACTTTTTTCAGATGGCCCTTTTGACCGGGGGGCAGTGAGACTTCATTGTAGTGCAGATTTCCTTTGCAAGCTTGCTTGGTTGGCCAAAAAGGGCGTATGCGTTTTTACCTGAATATATTCAGGAAAATACGCATACGCCCTTTTTGTCCAAGTGCATCATTGTGGACGTTCTGCCTCTTTTCCTATGCTTTACATGCAGTTCTAGTCTACCTCCTGAAATCGGTTTCCTGCAATTCTGCCCCGCTTTCAAGTCCTCTTGGCAGCCTTACTTCAATATATTTTTGGACGATAGCTGTCATTTATAACTCTGCAGGTTTGCGAATGACAGTGCCCCTGAGCTCCTTTCTTCAACACGCTTTCTTGTGAGCTGGCCGCAACACCGCATGATTGCTTCAGGCCCTAGTGTGGTTCCGGCATGGCACGCTGAGCCTTTGGTTAATTCCTCTTCCTGGTGGGAAATGAGAGTTAAATTTGCCCGTCCAGACACCTCCATCTAGTCTCTCATTGGTTCTCCCTATTCCTGTTCATTTTCCGCAGAAATTGCAAACTGGGCCAAACAGGAGGTTAAAGGCACTGACTCTCCAAGTGGAGAGAGTGTTAGTAAAGCGTCTGGAATGTTGCACCCGAGTACCAGGGGACGAAAACTGAGACACATTTGAACACGTTTTCCGATCACACTTTGGATCATACTCTGGGTTCCACATGCATGTTTTAGCTGAAGGAAGAATCCCTTAAACCTGGAGAGTTGAGACCCATGGAATGGGTACCATGCAATATGACTTCAAAGGGTCTGCATTTGCTCACCGAACCTCACCAATCCTATCACTGCTGCGATTAGGCTGCTGTACACACGCTTGATTCTCTTTCGGAGACATATAAATCCATAGGTTTTAAGATTCTTACTAGTCAGGTATATTCTTAGGCGTTTAATATGGGGTGATGAGTCCACTTCGTTGAGCAAGCAGTAGCTCTTGTCTATTACATATTTGGCTTATGGAAAGGTATCTGTGCTAATTTCAATCTGTGGTTTTTTGCAGCACCCCAACTCACCTTCCCCTTTAAACAAGCATAAGTTGGTTTTCTACATTTGAGACCCTATTCTGTTTTGTAATTCAGTTCCTGTGTAGCCAAGTTTACATTCCGTGTATTAGTGATATCTTATGATGTTTCTTTTTCTGTGTGACTTATTTCACTTAGAATCATCGTACCTGAATCCACTCATTATGCTGCTACTGGCCTGATGACATAGATTTCATTGCTGAGTGATATTGCATTGTACGTAAGTACCACAACTTCTTTATCCATTTTTCGCTTTCTGCGATATTGAAATTGTACCGTAAATGAGGTTCTTGTAAACAGAGCCGTCCCAAACTTTGGGGTGGCTGTGTCTTTTTGATTTTAATTTCCCTAAGCTATAGGACCATAAGTGGAAGTGCCCTAGGCTCTGTTGCTTTGTTTTTTAGATGTTTCAGGAAACACCATACACTTCTCCAGAGTGGCTGTTGGCAATTTACATCCCGCCCATCAGCATAACAAGGCTCCCAGTTCTCCATGGCCTGTCCTGCCTTTCTGGATTTTACACTTCTTTCAGATGGCCCTTTTGACCAGGGGGCAGTGAGACTTCATTGTAGTGCAGATTTCCTTTGCAAGCTTGCTCGGATGGGCAAAAAGTGTGTATGCGTTTTTTCCTGAATATTTCAGGAAAAAACGCATATGCCCTTTTTGGCCAAGTGCATCATTGTGGACGTTCTGCCTCTTTTCCTATGCTTTACATGCAATTCCAGTCTACCTCCTGAAATCGGTTTCCTGCAATTCTGCCCCGCTTTCAAGTCCTCTTGGCAGCCTTACTTCAATATATTTTTGGACGATAGCTGTCATTTAGAACTCTGCAGGTTTGTGAATTACAGGGCCCCTGAGCTCCTTTCTTCAACTCGCTTTCTTGTGAGCTGGCCGCAACACCGCAGGATTGCTTCAGGCCCTAGTGTGGTTCCGGCATGGCATGCTGAGCCTTTGGTTAATTCCTCTTCCTGGTGGGAAATGAGAGTTAAATTTGCCCGTCCAGACACCTCCAGCTAGTCTCTCATTGGTTCTCCCTATTCCTGTTCATTTTCCGCAGAAATTGCAAACTGGGCCAAACAGGAGGTTAAAGGCACTGACTCTCCAAGTGGGGAGAGTGTGAGTAAAGCGTCTGGAATGTTGCACCCGAGTACCAGGGGACGAAAACTGAGACACATTTGAACACGTTTCCCGATCACATGGTGGATCATACTCTGGGTTCTACATGCACGTTTTTCCTGAAGGAAGAATCCCTTAAACCTGGAGAGTTGAGAACCATGGAATGGGTACCATGCAATATGACTTCAAAGGGTCTGCATTTGCTCACCGAAACTCACCAATCCTATCACTGCTGCGTTTATGCCGCTGTACACACGCTTGATTCTCTTTCGGAGACATATAAATCCATAGGTTTTAAGTTTCTTACTAGTCAGGTATATTCTTAGGCGTTTAATATGGGGTGTTGAGTCAACTTCGTTGAGCAAGCAGTAGCTCTTGTCTATTACATATTTGGCTTATGGAAAGGTATCTGTGCTAATTTCAATCTCTGGTTTTATGCAGCACCCCAACTCACCTTTCCCCTTAAGCAAGCATAAGTTGGTTTTCTACATTTGAGACCCTATTCTGTTTTGTAATTCAGTTCCTGTGTAGCCAAGTTTACATTCCGTGTATTAGTGATATCTTATGATGTTTCTTTTTCTGTGTGACTTATTTCACTTAGAATCATCATACCTGAATCCACTCATTATGCTGTTATGGGCCTGATGACATAGATTTCATTGCTGAGTGATATTTCATTGTACGTTAGTACCACAACTTCTTTATCCATTTTTCGCTTTCTGCGATATTGAACTTGTACCGTAAACGAGGTTCTTGTAAACAGAGCCATCCCAAACTTTGGGGTGGCTGTGTCTTTTTGATTTTAATTTCCCTAAGTTATAGGACCATAAGTGGAAGTGCCCTAGGCTCTGTTGCTTTGTTTTTTAGATGTTTCAGGAAACACCATACACTTCTCCAGAGTGGCTCTTGGCAATTTACATCCCGCCCATCAGCCTAACTAGGCTCCCAGTTCTCCATGGCCTGTCCTGCCTTTCTGGATTTTACACTTTTTTCAGATGGCCCTTTTGACCCGGGGGGGGGGGTGTGGGGCAGTGAGACTTCATTGTAGTGCAGATTTCCTTTGCAAGCTTGCTTGGTTGGCCTAAAAGGGCGTATGTGTTTTTTCCTGAATATATTCAGGAAAAAACGCATACGCCCTTTTTGGCCAAGTGCATCATTGTGGACGTTCTGCCTCTTTTCCTATGCTTTACATGCAATTCCAGTCTACCTCCTGAAATCGGGTTCCTGCAATTCTGCCCCGCTTTCAAGTCCTCTTGGCAGCCTTACTTCAATATATTTTTGGACGATAGCTGTCATTAATAACTCTGCAGGTTTGTGAATTACAGTGCCCCTGATCCCCTTTCTTCATCTCGCTTTCTTGTGAGATGGCCGCGACACCGCAGTATTGCTTCAGGCCCTAGTGTGGTTTCGGCATTGCACGCTGAGCCTTTGGTTAATTCCTGTTCCTGGTGGGAAATGAGAGTTAAATTTGCCCGTCCAGACACCTCCAGCTAGTCTCTCATTGGTTCTCCCTATTCCTGTTCATTTTCCACAGAAATTGCAAACTGGGCCAAACAGGAGGTTAAAGGCACTGACTCTCCAAGTGGGGAGAGTGTTAGTAAAGCGTCTGGAATGTTGCACCCGAGTACCAGGGGACGAAAACTGAGACACATTTGAACACGTTTCCCGATCACATGGTGGATCATACTCTGGGTTCCACATGCATGTTTTAGGTGAAGGAAGAATCCCTTAAACCTGGAGAGTTGAGAACCATGGAATGGGTACCATGCAGTATGACTTCAAAGGGTCTGCATTTGCTCACCGAACCTCACCAATCCTATCACTGCTGTGTTTATGCCGCTGTACACACGCTTGATTCTCTTTCGGAGACATATAAATCCATAGGTTTTAAGATTCTTACTAGTCAGGTATATTCTTAGGCGTTTAATATGGGGTGTTGAGTCCACTTCGCTGAGCAAGCAGTAGCTCTTGTCTATTACATATTTGGCTTATGGAAAGGTATCTCTGCTAATTTCAATCTCTGGTTTTATGCAGCACCCCAACTCACATTTCCCCTTAAGCAAGCATAAGTTGGTTTTCTACATTTGAGACCCTATTCTGTTTTGTAATTCAGTTCCTGTGTAGGCAAGTTTACATTCCGTGTATTAGTGATACCTTATGATGTTTCTTTTTCTGTGTGACTTATTTCACTGAGAATCATCGTACCTGAATCCACTCATTATGCTGCTATGGGCCTGATGACATAGATTTAATTGCTGAGTGATATTGCATTGTACGTAAGTACCACAACTTCTTTATCCATTTTTCACTTTCTGCGATATTGAACTTGTACCGTAAACGAGGTTCTTGTAAACAGAGCCGTCCCAAAGTTTGGGGTGGCTGTGTCTTTTTGATTTTAATTTCCCTAAGCTATAGGACCATAAGTGGAAGTGCCCTAGTCTCTGTTGCTTTGTTTTTTAGATGTTTCTGGAAACACCATACACTTCTCCAGAGTGGCTGTTGGCAATTTACATCCCGCCCATCAGCCTAACTAGGCTCCCAGTTCTCCATGGCCTGTCCTGCCTTTCTGGATTTTACACTTTTTTCAGATGGCCCTTTTGACCGGGGGGCAGTGAGACTTCATTGTAGTGCAGATTTCCTTTGCAAGCTTGCTTGGTTGGCCAAAAAGGGCGTATGCGTTTTTACCTGAATATATTCAGGAAAATACGCATACGCCCTTTTTGTCCAAGTGCATCATTGTGGACGTTCTGCCTCTTTTCCTATGCTTTACATGCAGTTCTAGTCTACCTCCTGAAATCGGTTTCCTGCAATTCTGCCCCGCTTTCAAGTCCTCTTGGCAGCCTTACTTCAATATATTTTTGGACGATAGCTGTCATTTATAACTCTGCAGGTTTGCGAATGACAGTGCCCCTGAGCTCCTTTCTTCAACTCGCTTTCTTTTGAGGTGGCCGCAACACCGCAGGATTGCTTCAGGCCCTAGTGTGGTTCCGGCATGGCTCACTGAGCCTTTGTTTAATTCCTCTTCCTGGTGGGAAATGAGAGTTAAATTTGCCCGTCCAGGCACCTCCAGCTAGTCTCTCATTGGTTCTCCCTATTCCTGTTCATTTTCCGCAGAAATTGCAAACTGGGCCAAACAGGAGGTTAAAGGCACTGACTCTCCAAGTGGGGAGAGTGTTAGTAAAGCGTCTGGAATGTTGCACCCGAGTACCAGGGGACGAAAACTGAGACACATTTGAACACGTTTCCCGATCACACGGTGGATCATACTCTGCGTTCCACATGCATGTTTTAGCTGAAGGAAGAATCCCTTAAACCTGGGGAGTTGAGACCCATGGAATGGGTACCATGCAATATGAATTCAAACGGTCTGCATTTGCTCACCGAACCTCACCAATCCTATCACTGCTGCTTTCATGTCGCTTTACACACGCTGGATTCTCTTTCGGAGACATATAAATCCATAGGTTTTAAGATTCTTTCTAGTCAGGTATATACTTAGGCGTTTAATATGGGGTGTTGAGTCCACTTCGTTGAGCAAGCAGTAGCTCTTGTCTATTACATATTTGGCTTATGGAAAGGTATATGTGCTAATTTCAATCTCTGGTTTTATGCAGCACCCCAACTCACCTTTCCCCTTAAGCAAGCATAAGTTGGTTTTCTACATTTGAGACCCTATTCTGTTTTGTAATTCAGTTCCTGTGTAGCCAAGTTTACATTCCGTGTATTAGTGATATCTTATTATGTTTCTTTTTCTGTGTGACTTATTTCACTTAGAATCATCGTACCTGAATCTACTCATTATGCTGCTATGGGCCTGATGACATAGATTTCATTGCTGAGTGATATTGCATTGTTCGTTAGTACCACAACTACTTTATCCATTTTTCGCTTTCTGTGATATTGAACTTGTACCGTAAACGAGGTTTTTGTAAACAGAGCCATCCCAAACTTTGGGGTGGCTGTGTCTTTTTTATTTTAATTTCCCTAAGCTATAGGACCATAAGTGGAAGTGCCCTAGGCTCTGTTGCTTTGTTTTTTGGATGTTTCAGGAAACACCATACACTTCTCCAGAGTGGCTGTTGGCAATTTACATCCCGCCCATCAGCCTATCTAGGCTCCCAGTTCTCCATGGCCTGTCCTGCCTTTCTGGATTTTACACTTTTTTCAGGTGGCCCTTTTGACCGGGAGGCAGTGAGACTTCATTGTAGTGCAGATTTCCTTTGCAAGCTTGCTTGGTTGGCCAACAAGGGCGTATGCGTTTTTTCCTGAATATATTCAAGAAAAAACGCATACGCCCTTTTTGGCCAAGTGCATCATTGTGGACGTTCTGCCTCTTTTCCTATGCTTTACATGCAATTCCAGTCTACCTCCTGAAATCGGTTTCCTGCAATTCTGCCCCGCTTTCAAGTGCTCTTGGCAGCCTTACTTCAATATATTCTTGGACGATAGCTGTCATTTATAACTCTGCAGGTTTGTTAATGACAGTGCCCCTGAGCTCCTTTCTTCAACTCGCTTTCTTGTGAGGTGACCGCAACACTGCAGGATTGCTTCAGGCCCTAGTGTGGTTCCGGCATGGCTCGCTGAGCCTTTGGTTAATTCCTCTTCCTGGTGGGAAATGAGAGTTAAATTTGCCCGTCCAGACACCTCCAGCTAGTCTCTCATTGGTTCTCCCTATTCCTGTTCATTTTCCGCAGAAATTGCAAACTGGGCCAAACAGGAGGTTAAAGGCACTGAGTCTCCAAGTGGGGAGAGTGTTAGTAAAGCGTCTGGAATGTTGCACCCGAGTACCAGTGGATGAAAACTGAGACACATTTGAACACGTTTCCCGATCACACGGTGGATCATACTCTGCGTTCCACATGCATGTTTTAGCTGAAGGAAGAATCCCTTAAACCTGGAGAGTTGAGAACCATGGAATGGGTACCATGAAATATGACTTCAAAGGGTCTGCATTTGCTCACCGAACCTCACCAATCCTATCACTGCTGCGTTTATGCCGCTGTACACACGCTTGATTCTCTTTCGGAGACATATAAATTCATAGGTTTTAAGATTCTTACTAGTCAGGTGTATTCTTAGGCGTTTAATATGGGGTGTTGAGTCCACTTCGTTGAGCAAGCAGTAGCTCTTGTCTATTACATATTTGGCTTATGGAAAGGTATCTGTGCTAATTTCAATCTCTGGTTTTATGCAGCACCCCAACTCACCTTTCCCCTTTAGCAAGCATAAGTTGGTTTTCTACATTTGAGACCCTATTCTGTTTTGTAATTCAGTACCTGTGTAGCCAAGTTTACATTCCGTGTATTAGTGATATCTTATGATGTTTCTTTTTCTGTGTGACTTATTTCACTTAGAATCATCGTACCTGAATCCACTCATTATGCTGCTATGGGCCTGATGACATAGATTTCATTGCTGAGTGATATTGCATTGTTCGTTAGTACCACAACTACTTTATCCATTTTTCGCTTTCTGTGATATTGACCTTGTACCGTAAATGAGGTTCTTGTAAACAGAGCCGTCTCAAACTTCGGGGTGGCTGTGTCTTTTTGATTTTAATTTCCCTAAGCTATAGGACCATAAGTGGAAGTGCCCTAGGCTCTGTTGCTTAGTTTTTTGGATGTTTCAGGAAACACCATACACTTCTCCAGAGTGGCTCATGGCAATTTACATACCGCCCATCAGCCAAACTAGGCTCCCAGTTCTCCATGGCCTGTCCTGCCTTTCTGGATTTTACACTTTTTTCAGATGGCCCTTTTGACCGGGGGGCAGTGAGACTTCATTGTAGTGCAGATTTCCTTTGCAAGCTTGCTTGGTTGACCAAAAAGGGCGTATGCGTTTTTTCCTGAATATATTCAGGAAAAAACGCATACGCCCTTTTTGTCCAAGTGCATCATTGTGGACGTTCTGCCTCTTTTCCTATGCTTTACATGCAATTCCAGTCTACCTCCTGAAATCGGTTTCCTGCAATTCTTCCCAACTTTGAAGTCCTCTTGTCTGCCTTACTTCAATATATTTTTGGACGATAGCTGTCATTTATAACTCTGCAGGTTTGTGAATTACAGTGTCCCTGAGGTCCTTTCTTCAACTCGCTTTCTTGTGAGCTGGCCGCAACACCGAAGGATTGCTTTAGGACCTAGTGTGGTTCTGGCATGGCACGCTGAGCCTTTGGTTAATTCCACTTCCTGCTGGTAAATGAGAGTTAAATTTGCCCGTCCAGACACCTCCAGCTACTCTCTCATTGGTTCTCCCTATTCCTGTTCCTTTTCCGCAGAAATTACAAACTGGGCCAAACAGGAGGTTAAAGGCACTGACTCTCCAAGTGAGGAGAGTGTTAGTAAAGCATCTGGAATGTTGAACCCGAGTACCAGGGGACGAAAACTGAGACACATTTGAACACGTTTCCCGATCACACGGTGGATCATACTCTGCGTTCCACATGCATGTTTTAGCTGAAGTAAGAATCCCTTAAACCTGGAGAGTTGAGACCCATGGAATGGGTACCATGCAATATGAATTCAAAGGGTCTGCATTTGCTCACCGAACCTCACCAATCCTTTCACTGCTGCTTTCATGTCGCTTTACACACGCTGGATTCTCTTTCGGAGACATATAAATCCATAGGTTTTAAGATTCTTACTAGTCAGGTATATACTTAGGCGTTTAATATGGGGTGTTGAGTCCACTTCGTTGAGCAAGCAGTAGCTCTTGTCTATTACATATTTGGCTTATGGAAAGGTATCTGTGATAATTTCAATCTCTGGTTTTATGTAGCACCCCAACTCACCTTTCCCCTTAAGCAAGCATAAGTTGCTTTTCTACATTTGAGACCCTTTTCTGTTTTGTAATTCAGTTCCTGTGTAGCCAAGTTTACATTCCGTGTATTAGTGATATCTTATGATGTTTCTTTTTCTGTGTGACTTATTTCACTTAGAATCATCATACCTGAATCCACTCATTATGCTGCTATGGGCCTGATGACATAGATTTCATTGCTGAGTGATATTTCATTGTACGTTAGTACCACAACTTCTTTATCCATTTTTCGCTTTCTGTGATATTGAACTTGTACCGTAAACGAGGTTGTTGTAAACATAGCTGTCCCAAACTTTGGGGTGGCTGTGTCTTTTTGATTTTAATTTCCCTAAGCTATAGGACCATAAGTGGAAGTGCCCTAGGCTCTGTTGCTTTGTTTTTTAGATCTTTCAGGAAACACCATACACCTCTCCAGAGTGGCTCTTGGCAATTTACATCCCGCCCATCAGCCTAACTAGGCTCCCAGTTCTCCATGGCCTGTCCTGCCTTTCTGGATTTTACACTTTTTTCAGATGGCCCTTTTGACCGGGGGGCAGTGAGACTTCATTGTAGTGCAGATTTCCTTTGCAAGCTTGCTTGGTTGGCCAAAAAGGGCGTATGCGTTTTATCCTGAATATATTCAGGAAAAAACGCATACGCCCTTTTTGGCCAAGTGCATCATTGTGGACGTTCTGCCTCTTTTCCTATGCTTTGCATGCAGTTCTAGTCTACCTCCTGAAATCGGTTTCCTGCAATTCTGCCCCGCTTTCAAGTCCTCTTGGCAGCCTTACTTCAATATATTTTTGGACGATAGCTGTCATTTATAACTCTGCAAGTTTGCGAATTACAGTGCCCCTGAGCTCCTTTCTTCAACTCGCTTTCTTGTGAGGTGACCGCAACACTGCAGGATTGCTTCAGGCCCTAGTGTGGTTCCGGCATGGCTCGCTGAGTTTTTGGTTAATTCCTCTTCCTGGTGGGAAATGAGAGTTAAATTTGCCCGTCCAGACACCTCCAGCTAGTCTCTCATTGGTTCTCCCTATTCCTGTTCATTTTCCGCAGAAATTGCAAACTGGTCCAAAGAGGAGGTTAAAGGCACTGACTCTCCAAGTGGGGAGAGTGTTAGTAAAGCGTCTGGAATGTTGCACCCGAGTACCAGTGGATGAAAACTGAGACACATTTGAACACGTTTCCCGATCACATGGTGGATCATACTCTGCGTTCCACATGCATGTTTTAGCTGAAGGAAGAATCCCTTAAACCTGGAGAGTTGAGAACCATGGAATGGGTACCATGCAATATGACTTCAAAGGGTCTGCATTTGCTCACCGAACCTCACCAATCCTATCACTGCTGCGTTTATGCCGCTGTACACACGCTTGATTCTCTTTCGGAGACATATAAATCCATAGGTTTTAAGATTCTTACTAGTCAGGTATATTCCTAGGCGTTTAATATGGGGTGTTGAGTCCACTTCGTTGAGCAAGCAGTAGCTCTTGTCTATTACATATTTGGCTTATGGAAAGGTATCTGTGCTAATTTCAATCTCTGGTTTTATGCAGCACCCCAACTCACCTTTCCCCTTAAGCAAGCATAAGTTGGTTTTCTACATTTGAGACCCTATTCTGTTTTGTAATTCAGTTCCTGTGTAGCCAAGTTTACATTCCGTGTATTAGTGATACCTTATGATGTTTCTTTTTCTGTGTGACTTATTTCACTTAGAATCATCGTACCTGAATCCACTCATTATGCTGCTATGGGCCTGATGACATAGATTTCATTGCTGAGTGATATTGCATTGTTCTTTAGTACCACAACTACTTTATCCATTTTTCGCTTTATGTGATATTGAACTTGTACCGTAAATGAGGTTCTTGTAAACAGAGCCGTCTCAAACTTCGGGGTGGCTGTGTCTTTTTGATTTTAATTTCCCTAAGCTATAGGACCATAAGTGGAAGTGCCCTAGGCTCTGTTGCTTAGTTTTTTGGATGTTTCAGGAAACACCATACACTTCTCCAGAGTGGCTGTTGGCAGTTTAAATCCCGCCCATCAGCATAACAAGGCTCTCAGTTCTCCATGGCCTGTCCAGCCTTTCTGGATTATACACTTTTTTCAGATGGCCCTTTTGACCGGGAGGCAGTGAGACTTCATTCTAGTGCAGATTTCCTTTGCAAGCTTGCTTGGTTGGCTAAAAAGGGCGTATGCGTTTTTTCCTGAATATATTCAGGAAGAAACGCATAAGCACTTTTTTGCCAAGTGCATCATTGTGGACGTTCTGTCTCTTTTCCTATGCTTTACATGCAATTCCAGTCTACCTCCTGAAATCGGTTTCCTGCAATTCTGCCCCGCTTTCAAGTCCTCTTGGCAGCATTACTTCAATATATTTTTGGTCGATAGCTGTCATTTATATCTCTGCATGTTTGTGAATTACAGGGCCCCTGAGCTCCTTTCTTCAACTCGCTTTCTTGTGAGCTGGTTGCAACACCGCAGGATTGCTTCAGGCCCTAGTGTGGTTCCGGCATGGCTCGCTGAGCCTTTGGTTCATTCCTCTTCCTGGTGGGAAATGAGAGATAAATTTGCCCGTCCAGACACCTCCAGCTAGTCTCTCATTGGTTCTCCCTATTCCTGTTCATTTTCCGCAGAAATTGCAAACTGGGCCAAACAGGAGGTTAAAGGCACTGACTCTCCAAGTGGGGAGAGTGTTAGTAAAGCATCTGGAATGTTGCACCCGAGTACCAGGGGATGAAAACTGAGACACATTTGAACACGTTTCCCGATCACATGGTGGATCATACTCTGGGTTTCACATGCATGTTTTAGCTGAAGGAAGAATCCCTTAAATCTGGAGAGTTGAGACCCATGCAATGGGTACCATGCAATATGACTTCAAAGGGTCTGCATTTGGTCACCGAACCTCACCAATCCTATCACTGCTGCATTTATGCTGCTGTACACATGCTTGATTCTCTTTCAGAGACATATAAATCCATAGGTTTTAAGATTTTTAGTAGTCAGGTATATTCTTAGGCGTTTAATATGGGGTGTTGAATCCACTTCGTTGAGCAAGCAGGAGCTCTTGTCTATTACATATTTGGCTTATGAAAATGTATCTGTGCTAATTTCAATCTCTTGTTTTATGCAGCACCCCAACTCACGTTTCCCCTTAAGCAAGCATAAGTTGGTTCTACATTTGAGACCCTGTTCTGATTTGTAATTCAGTTCCTGTGTAGCCAAGTTTACATTCCGTGTATTAGTGATATCTTATGACGTTTGTTTTTCTGTGTGACTTATTTCATTTAGAATCATCGTACCTGCATCCACTCATTATGCTGCTACTGGCCTGATGACATAGATTTCATTGCTGAGTGATATTGCATTGTACGTAAGTACCACAACTTCTTTATCCATTTTTCGCTTTCTGCGATATTGAACTTGTACCGTAAACGAGGTTCTTGTAAACAGAGCCGTCCCAAACTTTGGGGTGGCTGTGTCTTTTAGATTTTAATTTCCCTAAGCTATAGGACCATAAGTGGAAGTGCCCTAGGATCTGTTGCTTTGTTTTTTAGATGTTTCAGGAAACACCATACACTTCTCCAGAGTGGCTGTTGGCAATTTACATCCTGCCCATCAGCATAACGAGGCTCCCAGTTCTCCATGGCCTGTCCTGCCTTTCTGGATTTTACACTTTTTTCAGATGGCCCTTTTGACCGGGGCGCAGTGAGACTTCATTGTAGTGCAGATTTCCTTTGCAAGCTTGCTTGGTTGGCCAAAAAGGGCGTATGCGTTTTTTCCTGAATATATTCAGGAAAAAACGCATACGCCCTTTTTGGCCAAGTGCATCATTGTGGACGTTCTGCCTCTTTTCCTATGCTTTACATGCAATTCCTGTCTACTTCCTGAAATCGGTTTCCTGCAATTCTGCCTTGCTGTCAGTGGCTCTTCATAGCCTTACCTCAATATACTTTTGGAAAATAGTTGGCCTTTATAACTCTGCAGATTTTTGAATTGCGGTGGCACTTAGCTCCATTTTTCAGCTCTTATTTTTGTGATCTTGCCTCATATCCACAGGATTTCTTCAGGCCCTATTCTTCTTCTGGGGCACCTTGCTCTGCCTTTGGTTAATTCTTCTTACTGATGTGAAATTAGAGTGACATGTGCCCATTGAAACCGCTACAGCTATTTTCTCACTGGTTCCCCCTATTCCCATTCATCCTCCGCACTAACTGCAGACTGTGCGATACCGGAACTTAAAGGCATTGACTCTCCATGTGGAGATGTTGTTAGTAAAGTGGCTGGAATGTTGATCCGGAGCCGCAGGAGAGGAAAATGAGGTGCGTTTTAGAAACCTTTCCCGATCATATGGTATACCATCTGCTGGATTCCCCATGCATGGTTTAGCTGTAGGAAGATTCCCTTCAACCTGGAGTGTTGGGACCCTTGGAATGAGTAGCAGGAAGTATTGCATTAAACTTTCGGCAGTTGCTCACCAAAGCTCACCAATGCTCTCAGCCCCAAGTGTCCAGCCTTATGTCTTCTCCAGCTGTGGGTTTATATGTGGTCATTCCAGGTTGCATCACAGCCCCTGAGCGAATTTTGTAAGAATTTTTCTCTCTTTCATTGTTTCTGCGTTTTGGTTTTAAAATTTATTTCTATAATGGGGTTTAGCTCATTTTCACTGCTGTGTTTGTGCCGCTCTGCACACACTTGATTCCCTTATGGAGATATATCAATACATGGGTTTTAAGATTCTTATTACTCAGATATATTTCTCTGCGGTGTATAGGGTGTGTTGAGGCCAGTTCATTGAGCAAGGTGTAGATCTTGTCTAATATCTATTTGGTTTATTGAACGGTATCTTTGCTAATTTCAAACTCTGGTTTTATGCATCACCCCACCTCTCCTTTCCCCTTAAGCTGACATAAGTGTGTTTTCTAAATGTGAGACACTGTTCTGTTTTGTAATTCATTTTTTGTGCAGCCATATTTATCCTCCCTCTATAAGTGATATCTTATGATATGTTTCTTTTTCTGTTTGACTTATTTCAAGTAGTATTATCGGACCTAAATCCACTCTTTATCCTTCTACTAGCCTTATTACATTGATTTCATGGTGAAGAGATATTCCATTGTACATAAGTACCACATTTTCTTTATCCATTGTTCTCTTTCCTGGGATATTTAAGGTGTACTGAAGTTGAGGTTCTTGTAAACAGAGTAGCCCTAAACTGTGGTGTGCTTGTGTCTTGTTGATTTTTAGACTTCCCTAGATATACTTCTATGATTGGAAGTGCCCTATGCTCTGTAGCTCTGTTTTTTAGATGATTTAGGAACCACCATACACTTCTCCAGAGTGGCTCTCGGCAGTTCACACACTGTCCATCAGCATATAAATGCTCCTGTTCTCCATGGCCTGTCCTGCATTTCTGGTTTTTACAATTTTTTCGGATGGCCCTTTTGACCGGTGGGAAATGAGACTTCTTTGTTGTGCACATTTGCATTGCTTGCTTGCTTGGTTGCCCATAAAGTGTGTATGCGTCTTTTCCTGGATACATTCAGGAAAAAACGCATACTCCCTTTTGGGCCAACTACATCATTGTCGAAATTCTGCCACTTTTCATGTACTTTAAAGACGAGTCCAATCTATCTCTTGAAATCTGTTTCTTGCAATTCTGTCTTGCATTCAGATCCTCTTCTTTGCCTTACCTCGACATATTTTTGGATGTTAGTTTTCATTTATAACTCTGCAGGTTTGTGAATTGCAGTGACCCTGAGCTCCATTTTTTAAGTTGCTCTTTTGTGAGCTGGCCTCAAAGCCGCAGGATTGCTTCAGGCCCTATTTTGGCTCCGGGAGGCGGGCTGAGCCTTTTTTTAATTCTTATTCTTAATGGGAAATTAGAGTGACATGTGCCCGTCCAAACCCCTACAACTATTCTCTCATTGGTTCCCCCTCTTCCCGTTCATCCTCCTCACAATTTGCAAAATGTGTGAAACAGAAGTTTAAATGTGCTGATTCTCTAAGTGGGGAGATTCTAAGTAACGTGGCTGGAATGATGAACAGGAGCACCAGGAGAGGATAAATGAGGTGCATTTTAGACACATCTCCCGAGAACACGGTGTACAGTCCTCTGGGTTTTCCATGCATGTTTTAGCTGTAGGAAGATTCCTTGAACGTGCAGATTTGGGACCCATTGAATGGGTACCAGGTAGTATTACTTTAAAGGGTGTGCATTTCCTCACCCAACTTCACATTTCTCTTAGCGCGAACAGTTTCCAGCCTTATGTCTCATCCTGCTGTGGGTCTAGATGTGTTCAATCCATGTTGCATCACCGTCCCTGAGGAAAAGTTGTAAGAGGTTTTCTCTGTCTCTCTGTCATTTATTTTTTTCAATTTATTACTATATTGGTTACAGCTGATTTTCAAAGCTCTGTTTCTTGCTGCTGTACATCCACTTGATTCACGTACAGAGAGACATCAATAAATTCTTTTTCAGATTCTTACCAGTCATAGATATTCTTTTCCGGTGACTTGAGTGTGCTGAGTGCAGTTCTTTTAGCTACCGTGTAGGCCTTGTTGATTATCAGTTTGGTATTTGGAATGGTATCTTTGCTAATTTCAACCTCCTGGATGATGCCTCACCCCTCCCCACCTTTCCCGTTTAGCAGCCTTACACGTGTTTTCTACATATTTGACTATGTTTTTGTTTTGTAATTTATTTCATGTGTAGCCATTTTGGATTCCACCTTTAAGTGATATCTTATGATATGTGTCTTTTTCTTTTTGAATTATGTCACTTAGAATGATCATACGTAACTCCTCCGGAGTTGTTACAACTGGCCATATTTCATTGATTTCCAGGCTGAGTAATATTCCACTCTACATAAGTACCACATCTCTATCCATTTTTTCCCTCCAGAGACATTTAAGTTATATCCTAGTCGAGGATGTTTTAAACAGAGAGGCAGTAAACATTGGGGTGCCTGTGTCCTCTCGATTTTTGTTTTTCCCAAGATATACGCCCATGAGTACAAGTGCCCTATGCTCTGTAGCTCATTTTTTAGATGCTTTAGTAAACACAATACACTTCTCCAGAATGGCCGTTGGCAATATACATTTCCACTATAAGCCTCACAGGGCTCCCTCTTCTCCTTGCCCTGTCCTGCATTTCTGGTGTTTACACTTTATGAGGATGGCTCTTCTGACTGATGCGAAGTGATATCTTTTGTAGTATTGATTTCCAGTGCCCACCTGTTTGGTTGGCTAAAAAAGTGTATGCCCTTTTCTTGAATATATACAGAAAGAAACGCATACAGCCTTTTTGGCCAACTGCAATGTTGGCAATGTTCAGCCCCTTTTCTTGTGCTTAATGGCGAGTCCTTTCTACCTCCTCAAATCCCTTTCCTGCCATTCTCCCTTGCTTACCAATCCTTTCCTTTGACTTTCCTCAAGACATTTTTCAGTGATAGATATTTTCAACTCTGCAGTTTCGTGAATTTTACTGCCCCTGAGTTCCATTGTTCAACTTGTGTTTATGGGAACTGGCCACAAAGCAGTGGGATTTCCTCAAGCCCTATACTGTTTCCATGGGCAACCCTAGCCTTTGGTCAATTCGTCTTCCTGATTGGAAATTAGAGTGACATGTGCCTGTCTGAACACCTAGGACTTGTCTCTCATTGTTCCTCATCCTTCCGCTTCATCCTCTGGGCAAATTCCAAACTGTACGCAGCAGGATGTTGACAGTGCTGACATCTCCAAGTGGGGAGACTGTTAGTAAAGACGCTGGAGGGGTGAACCCGAGCACCAGGAGATGAGGAGATGAGATGCCTTTTCCAAATTCTTCCCGATCAGACGGTATACCATCCTCTGGGTGTGACAGACATGTTTTAGCAGTAGGAAGAGTCCCATTCATGTAAGGAGAACACCAGGGCTTTTTCAAAATCAGTGTCTCGCCAAAACCCAAACTGGGGAATTTTTTAAGCTACGGCTACACATATGTTCATTAAGGGCCTTGGGAAGTAGGCAGAGTCCAAACTTTAGATGATTGAAGTCTTCAGGGTCAGAAGCACTCACCACCGGCTTCCCTTAGGTTACACTTTAACTGTCATTGATAGATGATGTCAATAAAAATATCTATTCTTTTTCCGATTATTTCCCCTTATAGCTTATTGCAAAATATTGAGTGTAGTTCCCTGTGCTATACAGTAGTTCCTTGTTGATGATCTATTTTATACATAGCAGTGTGTATGTGTTAATTCCAAACTGTTAATTTATCCCTCCTCCCACCTTTCCCCTTTGGTAATAATAAATTATAAGATTTTATACTTCTCAGAAATGGGGGAGCTGAAAGAGAGGTATCATTTTCAATGGAAAAGCATTTAAAACAAGATTGAAGCTTTAACCAAGATTATTAGATATACATCCTTGGAAAGAAATCACTTCATTTCTCTAATATTGACCTGACAAATAAGACAAACCTTTTCACTGAACTTGCTTATAATAAAGTGATGGAAATATCAAATGGAAGTGTTAGAAACATCTTATTTTACCCGAGCCTTATAAACTGTTCTATGTTAACTACAGTTTGGCTCACACATCTGTTCATTGAAGTTACAGTAGTCTCAATTTCTGTTACTGATCCTCCAGAGTGGACCCCAACAAGTGTCCCCCTGCCCAGTGTCATTGGGGCCAACAGATCGAGACTGAGTTTGGTTCACAAGCAAAGGAAACTTTATATTTTGATCAGAGAATGGAGAGGTGAGAGCATGCACTACCCCGTGGACTGTGGGCTGGGCTGGGCTGCTGTGTAGAGATCCTGTCAGAGTCAGTGGGAGGGAGGGGGTGGAGCTCTCGAGGGCCGGGTTGGCTGCAGCTCAGGCTCTATATCTCGGAGTCTGCACTGGGCCCCAGGAGCTGAGGTGTCGACCCAGCCATTCTGCACTAGGAAATCTGGTCTGAAGTGCCGGGTGTGGAACCTCTGCATGCGGGACCCTAGGAGCACGTGAAATTAGACAAAGCACAAAGGATAAAAAAGGTCAGACTTGACTTTATTGCCCAGATTCTATTTTTATCTCCCAGGGATTTTTCATGGGCTTTGCTGGGGACAAACCCCTCCTCTGCCTTTTGTCCCGTTCCTCATTCTTGGAGTGCTGAGGGTGCAGACCCTTCTTCTGTAACTGCTGAGTGCTGAGTTGGGAGCCCTCATACCAGGGGACGAGGGTCAGAACTTCTCCCCAGCAGCCTCCAGGTGACGTTGATTGGCCCCAGGACCCCTGCCTCCCTGCTCGTCCGCCTGAGCACCAGCATTGGAAGTGTTATAGATTCTAATGACCTTTAAGGGTCCAGGAAAGAGATGTGCAGAGACGCTGTGGGGGCCGGTTTCACCCCACCCCACATTTGTTCGGCCACCTTAGGCTGACCGTTTCTGCCAGCCTAGATGCTCTGACCAGTAGTCTGCTCTTTCTTCAATTAGGTCCCTGAATTAACGTAAAAACAGCACCAGGTGTCAGAGCCCTGCCCGCTCAACTCCCAGACAGTCCAGGGTCAGTGGTGATCAAGAACCATGATGGCCACTGAGTCAACAGCCTTTTGAAGTAAACAGGAGTCCAGCCGGTCTTATTGGCCACCATCATCACGGTGTCTGTAGGCTTTTCTATGGTGACAGTGTGATATACGGTTCCCCCGCCAAGATTATTAGCTCCCCTCTGGGTGCAGTAAGTCCTGCAAGCAGTAGTCTACTCCTTCGGGACACACTATTGTTGTTTTATGAGAGAAACTCCAGGTCAAGTGATGTTCACACGAGTCGTCATGGTGCCCTGCTGCCCCCGGTTATCTCTCTGGATGTTGGAGTTGGAGGGCCTCCTCACTCGAGGTCGGTGTGCCCACGGAGCGAACCCTGCAACTTCAGGGCATGGTTGGTGATTAGGATCACCACGTGGGGTCTTTTTTCCCTTAGGAGGGAGGTTGCCTTTTGGGCTGCTGATTTCCAGGTTTTTAGATACCGCCAGTATCTTGGCCAGATGTGGCAGTGGGCCAAGCCCCTTGGTGACTGTAGTTTATCCTACCTGGATGGCATTCTTGCGTTGTTCCATTTCAAGTGGTCCCAGTTTTTGCACTAATTCTCCAATGGCGATTCACCTTTCACCGGGAATGGAAAGGTCAAAGGGTTTAGCTCAATTAAGGAGTTCCAGGGCAAGGGTCTGAATTGACTGCTCTTTCCATTCTTGAAAGGCCACTTCTGAATTCTGTTCAAAAGGATCATCATCTTTTCCTTTCAGTGTTTCATATAGAGGCCCAGCTAGTAGACTGTAGTTAGGGATCCAGAAGCAGCAAACCCTGGCCTCCCCAGGAACCCCTAAGCTGTCTTCTCGTTTTAGAAAGGGGTAAGGCTGCAAATGGTTTCTTCCCTTTCCTGGGATGGGCTTTTCCGACCTTGTGTGAGAATGAAGCCCAGGCAGGTCACCGCAGTCTGTGATATTTGAGCTTTTTCTTGGACAACTTCTATCCTTTATTGGCTTGGTAGTTCAGAGGCCTCCTTAGTAGGGATGGCGATCAGAATGTCATCTGCATACTGAAGGAGGGTTTCCTTTTCCAGAGGTAGAACTTTTCGGTCTTTAGCTAAGCTTTCCCCAAAGATGGTGTGGGAATTTTTGAACCCTTGTGGCAAGACGGCCCAGAAGTATTGTTTTAGTTGTATGTTGAGTCCTGCCACTCACAAGCCAAAATTTCTTGTGACTCTGGGACTAATAGAATACAAAAGAAGGCATCATTGAAGACTAATACAGAATACCATGTCCTGGTGGTTGGTAGAATGACCAGCAGGGTGTAGGAATTAGGAGCAACTGGAGGTATATCCTCGGTGGCTTCACTGACTGTCCTGACATCCTTTACCAGGTCCCCAGCAGCCCATGGGGCTCTCGTGGTCAGGCCAATCCCAGGATATGGAGCTCTCCTGGGCAGGTACCCCACCCCCAACCCAGCCCATGGGGCTCTCGTGGTCAGGCCCCTCCCAGGATACAGAGCTACCCTTGCAGGTACCGTGGCAGGGCTGGGCACACAGGAACCGTGCACATAGCCCTCATTGAAGAGCACCCCCAGCTCACCTGTCGCTCAGAGCTGACACAGAGCACCTCAGAGCAGGACTTGAACTAACAAACAGCAGCTCCGACAGGTCTGTGACCCTGGGCATCACTCTGTGTGGCCTCCCTCCACCTGGTCTTCCAGAGACTTCCACTGCACCCGGGGCACCAGGCCTCTGTCTCCAACCACCACCCACCCCTCCTCTCCCTGACTCCTGGGTTCCTCTCATTAGGAGAGGGTTTTCTTGAAGTTGTCTCCCACTCATGGGCCAGATAAAATGATTAGAAAACAAGCCAAAGCTGCAGCCCCTTGTCTATCCTGACTCTCAGGAGCCCACACCTGTTCCTTGGACCTGGCCGGTTCAGCAAGTTCCATTTTCTGCAACTGTGAGCCCCTGAGGGGTGATGATTGGCTGACCTGGGCAGCCTTACGGTGCCGGCCAGCCCTCCCCAGGTGTACCTGGGTTGAGATCAATATAAATACCACTCCAGGCAGCAAGAGCCCCTGCAGCTGTGTCTGACGCCATTTTCTCTGCCCTGTCAGCAGTCTCGGGGCTGGGCTGCTGGGAGGGAGTGAGAGGCCACGGCTTTGTGGGTGGCCCAGTGTGAGTGGGGCTCTGCTGGACTTTCTGCAGCAGTTGCCAGGCTGCCACCTGCTAAAGAAGAGGATGTGTCACCCATACCTGCTGCTGGAATTGCTCCCTGGGCAGAGGTGAGGAAGGAAAAAAGCAGTGGGGGCAGGGACAGGACGGGTATCTCAGGCAGGGAAATGGAAATCTTCCAGAAGAGCACCCAGGGCCAGGACCATCCTGGCTGGCCTGCAGGTACCAAGTCAGCTGGCATGCTGTCACTCGTGTGGCTCCATGGCCCTTCCTCTAGGCTTTCAAGTCCTTGTATATATTCAGGTGTTTTACCTGGGAAGGGTGGGAACAGTTCAGCAGCAACTGGCCTGGGGCTCAGCTCACGTTTACTCACAGATGCCTCGGCACGGTGCCCCAGCTTTGCAATGAGGACGCTTGTTGTGTGGGGGCTGCTGGCTGAATGGGAGATGATTCCCCACCACTGACCAACTTCAGAATTGTTTACAACTGGAGCAAGTGCCCTGATACGGTTTTCCTCTGAGTAACTGGTGGGTTCTGTTTTTTTTTTCTCTTTTTCGTTTTTGGTTCAAGGTAGATTTTATTCCTCTTTTTTGTATTTACAGATATAAGCATGGAAATAATTTATTCATATAAATACATGTATGTGAAGGGAATAATTGTTTTTTCTGTTTTATTTTTTAAATTTTATTTCTTTTTAATTTTGAATTTTATTTTATATTTTTATACAGCAGGTTCTTATTGGTTATCTATTTTATACATATAAATGTTTACATGCCAATCCCAATCTCTCAACTCCTCCCACCACCACCCCCCCAAGAGCTTTCCCCCCTTGTTGTCCATACGATTGTTGTCTACATCTGTTGCTCTAGTTATGCCTTGCAAAACGGTTAATCTGTACAGTTTTTCTAGGTTCCACATATATGCATGAATATACAAGATTTGTTTTTCTCTTTCTGACTTACTTCACTCTGTATGACAGTCTCTAGATCCATCGACGTCTCTACAAATGACCCAATTTCATTCTTTTCATGGCTTAGTAATATTCCATTTTATATATGTACCACATCTTTATGCATTCGTCTGTCTGTGGGCATTTAGGTTGCTTCCATTACCTCGATATTGTAAATAGTGATGCAATGAACATTGCAGTGAATGTCTTTTTGATTTATGGTTTTGTCTGGGTATATGTCCAGTACTGGGATTGCTGTATCATATGGTAATTCTATTATTAGTTTCTTAAGAAACTCCATATTGTTATCCATAGTGACTGTATCAATTTATATTCCCAACAATAGTGGAAGAGGCTTCCTTTTCTCCACACCCTTTCCAGCAATTGTTGTTTGTAGATTTTCAGATGATGCCCATTCTAACAGGTGTGAGGTGATACCTCATTGTTGAGTCCATTTCATTGAGCAAGGGGTAGGTCTTGTCTATTACATATTTGGTTTATGGAATGGTATCTGTGCTAATTTCAAACTCTGGTTTTATGCAACACCCCAACTCACCTTTCCCCTTAAGCAAGCATATGTTGGTTTTCTAAACTTGAGACCCTGTTCTGTTTTGTAATTCAGTTCATGTGTAGCCAAGTTTACATTCCGTGCATTAGTGATACCTTATGATGTTTCTTTTTCTGTGTGACTTATTTCACTTAGAATCATCGTGCCTCAATCCACTCATTATGCTGGTACAGGCCTGGTGACACAGATTTCATTGCTGAGTGGTATTCTGTTGTACGTAAGTACCGCAACTTCTTTATCAATTATTTGTTCTCTGGGATATTTAACTTGTACCGTAGAAGAGGTTCCTGTAAACAGAGCCGTCCCAAATTTTGGGGTGGCTGTGTCTTTTTGATTTTAATTTCCCTAAGCTATAGGACCATAAGTGGAAATGCCCTAGACTCTGTTGCTTTGTTTTTCAGATGTATCAGGAAACACCATACACTTCTCCAGAGTGGCTGTTGGCAATTTACATCCCGCCCATCAGCATAACAAGGCTCCTTTTTCCCCATGGCCTGTCTTGCCTTCTGGATTTTACACTTTTATCAGATGGCCCTTTAGACCAGGGGGAAGTGACACTTCATAGTAGTTCGGATTTCCATTGCAAGCTTGCTTGGTTTGCCAAAAAGGGTGTATGTGTTTTTTCTTGAATATATTCAGGAACAAACTCATACGCCCTTTTTTGCCAAGTGCATCATTGTCGATGTTCTGCCTCTTTTCCTATGCTTTAAATGCAAATCCAGTCTACCTCCTGAAATCGATTTCCTGAAATTCTGCCCCACTTTCAAGTCCTCTTCGCAGCCTTACTTCAATATATTTTTGGATGTTATCTGTCATTTATAACTCTGCATGTTTGTGAATTACAGGGCCCCTGAGCTCCTCTCTTCAACTCGCTTTCTTGTGACCTGGCCGCAAACCCGCAAGACTGCTTCCGGCCCTAATCTGCTTCTGGCAGGGCACGCTGAGCCTTTGGTTAATTCCTCTTCCTGGTGGGAAATGAGTGTTAAATATGCCCGTCCAGACACCTACCTCACTCTCAACCCCTTGGTAATCTGGGTCCTCTGGTTTGTGGCCACCTTTGCTGGGTTCCTCACCTTTCGATGATGTGGCCCCTCTAGTGTGAGGACACTCCTGCCTGGTTCTCATCCACGTGGTTATGTGGACCCCCTGGTGAGAGTCTGTTCCTGGCTGTGTTCCTCACCCTTCTCTGAGGGATACCCTCTGCTGATAGGTCACTCCTGCATGGCTGGCACACATTGCCTTGGTGAAGTCAGCTGTGTGGTGACAGTAGGAGCATGCTGGGAATCTCCTCCCCCCGGTGATGAGGGCCCTCATGTGTCAGGCCTTAACTGCTGGGCTCACCAACTTTTCTTAGTGAGCCTAATGATGCTTGGGCACTCCTCTTAGGATCCCATCTCCATGGGGATGTGGGCCTTCTGCTCTGAGGTCCCAAGGCTGGGTTGTTCACATTTTCATGATGTGGGCTCTCTGCTGTTAGTTCACTCTGGCCTGGATGCCATAGCGTCTGTGCTCTGGGCCGCCTGCTGGGAGGTTCCAAATGCTGGATTCCTCACCTTTTTTATTCTTTGGGGCCTCTGTTTTTAGGCTACTCCTACCTGCCTCACTCCCATCTCCTTTTTGATGTATGTCCTCTGATATGAGGCCGCATGTGCTGGGTTCCTCACCTTTCTATGATGTGGCCCCACTGGTGGGAGGACAGTCCTGACTGGTTCCCATCCCCTTGGTGTTGTGGGCCCTCTGGTGAGAGTCTCATCCTGCCTCGTTTCCTCACCCTTCTGTGAGATAGGCCCTCTGCTGTGAGGTCACTACTGCCTGGCTGGCGCATGCCACCTTGTAGACGTGGGCCCTCTGTTGGCAGTTGGAACCTGCTGGGAGTCTCCTCCCCTCAGTTATGAGGGCCCCCTGGCGTCAGGCCCTAACTGCTGGGCTCCTAACATTTTCTGATATGTGCTAAGTGGTGCGAGGCCACTCCTGTCAGGTTCCCATCCCAATGGCGATGTGGGCCTTCTGTTCTGAGGTCCCAACGGCTGGGCAGCTCACAGGTTCATGATGTGGGCCCTCTGCTGTGAGTTCACTGCGGCCTGGATCTCATAGCCTCGGTGCTCTGGGCCGCTTGCTGGGAGGTTCCAACTGCTGGATTCCTCAACTTTTATATTCTATGGACCCTGTGTTGTGAGGCCGGTCCTGCCAGCCTCATTCCGAACCCCTTAGTGATGTGGTTCCTCTGGTTTGAGGCTACATGTGCTGGGATCCTCACCTTTCGATGATGTTGTCCCACTGGTGTGAGGACACTCCTGCCTGGTTCCCATCCCCTTGCTGATGTGGGCCCTCAGGTGAGAGTCTGATCCTGGCTGTGTTCCTCACCCTTCTGTGAGGTGGGCTCTCTGCTGTGAGGTCACTCCTGCTGGGTTGGCACACATCGCCTTGGTGACGTTGGCCCTCTGGTGGCAGCTGGAGCCTGCTGGGAGCCTCGTCCCCTCGGTGATGAGTGCAGTCTAGCGTCAGGCCCTAACTTCTGAGCACCCCACGTTTTCTGATGTGAGCCCAGTGATGCCAGGACACTCCTGTCATGTTCCCATCACCATGGGGATGTGGGCCTTCTGCTCTGAGGTCCCAATGTCTGGGTTGCTCACAGTTTCATGATGTGGGCTGTCTGGTGTTAGTTCACTCTGGCCTGGATCCCCTAGCCTCTGTGCTCTGGGCCGCCTGCTGGGAGGTTCCAACTGCTGGATTCCTCACCTTTCTTATTTTTGGGCCCTCTGTTGTGAGGCTCCTCCTGCCTGCCTCACTCCCAGCCCCTTGGTGATGGGTGTCCTATGGTTTGAAGCCACATGTTCTGGGTTCCTCACCTTTAGTTGATGTGGCCCTACTCATGTGAGGACACTCCTGCCTGGTTCCAATCCATTTGGTGATGTGGGCCCTCTGGTGTGAGTCTGATCCTGACTGGGTTCGTCACACTTCTCTGAGGTGGGCCCTCTGCTGTGAGATCATTCGTGCCTGGTTGGCACACATCACCTTGGTGACGTCAGCCCTCTGGTGGCAGTTGGAGCCTGCTGGGAGCCTCCTTCCCTTGGTGATGAGGGTCCTCTGGCGTCAGGCCCTAACTGCTGGTCTCCCAAAATTTTCTGATATGTTCTCAGTAGTACGAGGACACTCCTACCAGATTTATATCCCCATGGGTATGTGGACCTCCTGCTCTGAGGTCCCAATGGCTGGATTGCTCAGTTTCATGACATGGGCCCTCTTCTGTGAGTTCATTGTGGCCTGGATCCCATAGCCTCAGTGCTCTGGGCCACCAGCTGGGAGGTTCCAACTGCTGGATTCCTCACTTTTTTATTCTATGGGCCCAGTGTTGTGAGGCTACTCCTGCCTGCCTCACTCCGAGGCCCTTGGTGATGTGGGTCCTCTGGTTTGAGGACACATGTGCTGAGTACCTCACCTTTCGATGATGTGGCCCCACTGGTGTGAAGACACTCCTGCCTGGTTCCCATCCCCTTGGTGATGTGGGCCCTCTGGTGAGAGTCTGATGTAGGCTGGGTTTCTCACCCTTCTGTGAGGTGGGATCTCTGCTGTGAGGTAACTCCTGCCTGGCTTGCTCACGTTGCGTTGGCAACGTGAGCCCTCAGGTGGCAGTTGGAGCCTGCTGGGAATCTCCTCCCCTCGGTTATGAGAGCTCTGGATAAAACACATATGTCCTTTTTTGCCAAGTGCATTATTTTCCAAGTTCTGTCTCTTTTCCTATGCTTTAAGAGCGACTCCCATGTACCTTCTGAAATCGGTTTCCAGCAATTCTGCCCCTCATTCAAGTCCTCGTCACAGCCTTACTTCAGTATAATTTTGGATGATACCTGTCATTTATAACTCTGCAGGTTTGTGAATTATAGTGCCCCAGAGCTCCATTCTTCAACTCGTTTTCTTGTGAGCTGGCCACAAAACCGCAGGATCTCTTCAGGTCCTAATCTGGTTCCAGCATGGCATGCAGAGCCTTTGGTTCATTCGTCGTCCTGGTGGGAAATGAGAGTTAAATTTGTCCATCCAGACACCTACAGATAGTCTCTCATTGGTTCTCCTTATTCCTGTTCATCTTCCACAGAAATTGCAAACTGGGCCAAACAGGAGATTAAGGGCACTGACTCTCCAAGTGGGGAGAGTGTTAGTAAAGCATCTGGAATGTTGCACCCGAGTACCAGGGGACGAAAACTGAAACACATTTGAACATGTTTCCCGATCACAGAGGGTATCATAGTCTGGGTTCCACATGCATGTTTTAGCTGAAGGAAGAATCCCTTAAACCTGGAGAGTTGAGAACCATGGAATGGGTACCATGCAATATGACTTCAAAGGGTCTGCATTTGCTCACCGAACCTCACCAATCCTATCACTGCTGCACTTATGTCGCTGTACACATGCTTGATTCTCTTTCGGAGACATATAAATCCATAGGTTTTAAGATTCTTACTAGTCAGGTATATTCTTAGGCGTTTAATATGGGGTGTTGTGTCCTTTTCTTTGAGCAAGGAGTAGCTCTTGTCTATTACATATTTGGCTTATTGAACGGTATCTGTGCTAATTTCAATCTCTGGTTTTATGCAGCACCCCAACTCACCTTTCCCCTTAAGCAAGCATAAGTTGTTTTTCTACATTTGAGACCCTGTTCTGTTTTGTAATTCAGTTCCTGTGTAGCCAAGTTTACATTCCATGTATTAGTGATATCTTATGATGTTTCTTTTTCTGTGTGACTTATTTCACTTATAATCATCGTACCTGAATCCACTCATTATGCTGCTACGGGCCTGATGACATAGATTTAATTGCTGAGTGATATTGCATTGTACCTAAGTACCACAACTTCTTTATCCATTTTTCGCTTTTTGCGATATTGAACTTGTACCGTAAACGAGGTTCTTGTAAACAGAGCCGTCCCAAACGTTGGGGTGGCTGTGTCTTTTTGATTTTAATTTCCCTAAGCTATAGGACCATAAGTGGAAGTACCCTAGGCTCTGTTGTTTGTTTTTTAGATGTTTCAGGAAACACCATACACTTCTCCAGAGTGGCTGTTGGCAATTTACATCCCGCCCATCAGCATAACAAGGCTCCCAGTACTCCATGGCCTGTCCTGCCTTTCTGGATTTTACACTTTTTTCAGATGGCCCTTTTGACCGGGGGGGGGGGGGCAGTGAGACTTCATTGTAGTGCAGATTTCCTTTGCAAGCTTGCTTGGTTGGCCTAAAAGGGCCTATGTGTTTTTTCCTGAATATATTCAGGAAAAAACGCATACGCCCTTTTTGGCCAAGTGCATCATTGTGGACGTTCTGCCTCTTTTCCTATGCTTTACATGTAATTCGAGTCTACCTCCTGAAATCGGTTTCCTGCAATTCTGCCCCGCTTTTAAGTCCTCTTGGCAGCCTTACTTCAATATATTTTTGGATGATAGCTGCCATTTATAACTCTGCATGTTTGTGAATTACAGTGCCCCTGATCTCCTTTCTTCAACTCGCTTTCTTGTGACCTGGCCGCAACACCGCATGATTGCTTCAGGCTCTAGTGTGGTTTCAGCCTCGCACGATGAGCCTTTGGTTAATTTCTCTTCCTGGTGGGAAATGAGAGTTAAATTTGCCCGTCCAGACACCTCCAGCTAGTCTCTCATTGGTTCTCCCTATTCCTGTTCATTTTCCGCAGAAATTGCAAACTGGGCCAAACAGGAGGTTAAAGGCACTGACTCTCCAAGTGGGGAGCGTGTTAGTAAAGCGTCTGGAATGTTACACCCGAGTACCAGGGGATGAAAACTGAGACACATTTGAACACGTTTCCCGATCACATGGTGGATCATACTCTGGGTTGAACATGCATGTTTTAGCTGAAGGAAGAATCCCTTAAACCTGGAGAGTTGAGAACCATGGAATGGGTACCATGCAATATGACTTCAAAGGGTCTGCATTTGCTCACCGAACCTCACCAATCCTATCACTGCTGCTTTCATGTCGCTTTACCCACGCTGGATTCTCTTTCGGAGACATATAAATCCATAGGTTTTAAGATTCTTACTACTCAGGTATATTCTTAGGCGTTTAATATGGGGTGTTGAGTCCACTTCATTGAGCAAGGGGTATCTCTAGTCTATTACATATTTGACTTATGGAACGGTATCTGTGCTAATTTCAATCTCTTGTTTTATGCAGCCCCCCAACTCACCTTTCCCCTTAAGCAAGCATAAGTTGGTTTTCTACATTTGAGACCCTATTCTGTTTTGTAATTCAGTTCCTGTGTAGCCAAGTTTACATTCCGTGTGTTAGTGATACCTTATGATGTTTCTTTTTCTGTGTGACTTATTTCACTTAGAATCATCGTACCTGAATCCACTCATTATGCTGCTACTGGCCTGATTACATAGATTACATTGATGAGTGATATTGCATTGTACGTGAGTACCACAACTTCTTTATCCATTTTTCGCTTTCTGCGATATTGAACTTGTACCATAAACTAGATTCTTGTAAACAGAGCTGTCCCAAACTTTGGGGTGGCTGTGTCTTTTTGATTTTAATTTCCCTAAGCTATAGGACCATAAGTGGAAGTGCCCTAGGCTCTGTTGCTCTGTTTTTTCGATGTTTCAGGAAACACCATACACTTCTCCAGAGTGGCTTTTTGCAATTTACATCCCGCCCATCAGCATAAGAAGGCTCCCAGTTCTCCATGGCCTGTCCTGACTTTCTGGATTTTACACATTTTTCAGATGGCCCTTTTGACCATGGGGCAGTGAGACTTCATTGTAGTGCAGATTTCCTTTGCAAGCTTGCTTGGTTGGCCAAAAAGGGCGTATGCGTTTTTTCCTGAATATATTCAGGAAAAAACGCATACGCCCTTTTTGGCCAAGTGCATCATTGTGGACGTTCTGCGTCTTTTCCTATGCTTTACATGCAATTCCCGTCTACCTCCTGAAATCGGTTTCCTGCAATTCTGCCCCGCTTTCAAGTCCTCTTGGCAGCCTTACTTCAATATATTTTTGGACGATAGCTGTCATTTATAATTCTGCAGGTTTGTGAATTACAGGGCCCCTGAGCTCCTTTCTTCAACTCGCTTTCTTGTGAGCTGGCCGCAACACTGCAGGATTGCTTCAGGCCCTAGTGTGGTTCCGGCATGGCACGCTGAGCCTTTGGTTAATTCCTCTTCCTGGTGGGAAATGAGAGTTAAATTTGCCCGTCCAGACACCTCCAGCTAGTCTCTCATTGGTTCTCCCTATTCCTGTTCATTTTCCGCAGAAATTGCAAACTGGGCCAAACAGGAGGTTAAAGACACTGACTCTCCAAGTGGGGAGAGTGTTAGTAAAGCGTCTGGAATGTTGCACCCGAGTACCAGGGGACGAAAACTGAGACACATTTGAACACGTTTCCCGATCACACGTTGGATCATACTCTGGGTTCCACATGCATGTTTTAGCTGAAGTAAGAATCCCTTAAACCTGGAGAGTTGAGACCCATGGAATGGGTACCATGCAATATGACTTCAAAGGGTCTGCAATTGCTCACCGATCCTCACCAATCCGATCACTGCTGCGTTTATGCCGCTGTACACACGCTTGATTCTCTTTGGGAGACATATAAATCCATAGGTTTTAAGATTCTTACTAGTCAGGTATATTCTTAGGCGTTTAATATGGGGTGTTGAGTCCACTTCGTTGAGCAAGGAGTAGCTCTTGTCTATTACATATTTGGCTTATGGAACGGTATCTGCGCTAATTTCAATCTCTGGTTTTATGCAGCACCCAACTCACCATTCCCCTTAAGCAAGCATAAGTTGGTTTTCTACATTTGAGACCCTGTTCTGTTTTGTAATTCAGTTCCTGTGTAGCCAAGTTTACATTCCATGTATTAGTGATAACTTATGATGTTTCTTTTTCTCTGTGACTTATTTCACTTAGAATCATCGTACCTGAATCCACTCATTATGCTGCTACTGGCCTGATGACATAGATTTCATTGCTGAGTGATATTGCATTGTACGTAAGTACCACAACTTCTTTATCCATTTTTCGCTTTCTGCGATATTGAACTTGTACCGTAAACGAGGTTCTTGTAAACAGAGCCATCCCAAACATTGGGGTGGCTGTGTCTTTTTGATTTTAATTTCCCTAAGCTATAGGACCATAAGTGGAAGTGCCCTAGGCTCTGTTGCTCTGTTTTTTAGATGTTTCAGGAAACACCATACACTTCTCCAGAGTGGCTGTTTGCAGTTTACATGCCGCCCATCAGCATAAGAAGGCTCCCAGTTCTCCATGGCCTGTCCTGCCTTTCTGGATTTTACACATTTCTCAGATGGCCCTTTTGACCGGGGGGGCAGTGAGTCTTCATTGTAGTGCAGATTTCCTTTGCAAGCTTGCTTGGTTGGCCAAAAAGGGCGTATGCGTTTTTTTCCTGAATATATTCAGGAAAAAACGCATACGCCTTTTTTGGCCAAGTGCATCATTGTGGACGTTCTGCCTCTTTTCCTATGCTTTACATGCAATTCCAGTCTACCTCCTGAAATCGGTTTCCTGCAATTCTGCCCCGCTTTCAAGTCCTCTTGGCAGCCTTACTTCAATATATTTTTGGACGATAGCTGTCATTTATCACTCTGCAGGTTTGTGAATTACAGTGCCCCTGAGCTCCTTTCTTCGACTCGCTTTCTTGTGAGCTGGCCGCAACACCGCAAGATTGCTTCAGGCCCTAGTGTGGTTCCGGCATGGCTCGCTGAGCCTTTGGTTAATTCCTCTTCCTGGTGGGAAATGAGAGTTAAATTTGCCCGTCCAGACACCTCCAGCTAGTCTCTCATTGGTTCTCCCTATTCCTGTTCATTTTCCACAGAAATTGCAAACTGGGCTAAACAGGAGGTTAAAGGCACTCACTCTCCAAGTGGGGAGAGTGTTAGTAAAGCGTCTGGAATGTTGCACCCGAGCACCAGGGGACGAAAAGTGAGACACATTTGAACACGTTTCCCGATCACACGGTGGATCATACTCTGGGTTCCACATGCATGTTTTAGCTGAAGGAAGAATCCCTTAAACCTGGAGAGTTGAGACCCATGGAATGGGTACCATGCAATATGACTTCAAAGGGTCTGCATTTGCTCACCGAACCTCACCAATCCTATCACTGCTGCGTTTATGCCACTGTACACACTTTTGATTCTCTTTCGGAGACATATAAATCCATAGGTTTTAAGATTCTTACTAGTCAGGTATATTCTTAGGCGTTTAATATGGGGTGTTGAGTCCACTTCGCTGAGCAAGCAGTAGCTCTTGTCTATTACATATTTGGCTAATGGAAAGGCATCTGTGCTAACTTCAATCTCTGGTTTTATGCAGCCCCCCAACTCACCTTTCCCCTTAAGCAAGCATAAGTTGGTTTTCTACATTTGAGACCCTATTCTGTTTTGTAATTCAGTTCCTGTGTAGCCAAGTTTACATTCCGTGTGTTAGTGATACCTTATGATGTTTCTTTTTCTGTGTGACTTATTTCACTTAGAATCATCGTACCTGAATCCACTCATTATGCTGCTACTGGCCTGATTACATAGATTACATTGATGAGTGATATTGCATTGTACGTGAGTACCACAACTTCTTTATCCATTTTTCGCTTTCTGCGATATTGAACTTGTACCATAAACTAGATTCTTGTAAACAGAGCCGTCCCAAACTTTGGGGTGGCTGTGTCTTTTTGATTTTAATTTCCCTAAGCTATAGGACCATAAGTGGAAGTGCCCTAGGCTCTGTTGCTCTGTTTTTTCGATGTTTCAGGAAACACCATACACTTCTCCAGAGTGGCTTTTTGCAATTTACATCCCGCCCATCAGCATAAGAAGGCTCCCAGTTCTCCATGGCCTGTCCTGACTTTCTGGATTTTACACATTTTTCAGATGGCCCTTTTGACCATGGGGCAGTGAGACTTCATTGTAGTGCAGATTTCCTTTGCAAGCTTGCTTGGTTGGCCAAAAAGGGCGTATGCGTTTTTTCCTGAATATATTCAGGAAAAAACGCATACGCCCTTTTTGGCCAAGTGCATCATTGTGGACGTTCTGCCTCTTTTCCTATGCTTTACATGCAATTCCCGTCTACCTCCTGAAATCGGTTTCCTGCAATTCTGCCCCGCTTTCAAGTCCTCTTGGCAGGCTTACTTCAATATATTTTTGGACGATAGCTGTCATTTATAACTCTGCAGCTTTGTGAATGACAGGGCCCCTGAGCTCCTTTCTTCAACTCGCTTTCTTGTGAGCTGGCCGCAACACCGCAGGATTGCTTCAGGCCCTAGTGTGGTTCCGGCATGGCACGCTGAGCCTTTGGTTAATTCCTCTTCCTGGTGGGAAATGAGAGTTAAATTTGCCCGTCCAGACACCTCCAGCTAGTCTCTCATTGGTTCTCCCTATTCCTGTTCATTTTCCGCAGAAATTGCAAACTGGGCCAAACAGGAGGTTAAAGGCACTGACTCTCCAAGTGGGGACAGTGTTAGTAAAGCGTCTGGAATGTTGCACCCGAGTACCAGGGGACGAAAACTGAGACACATTTGAACACGTTTCCCGATCACATGTTGGATCATACTCTGGGTTCCACATGCATGTTTTAGCTGAAGGAAGAATCCCTTAAACCTGGAGAGTTGAGACCCATGGAATGGGTACCATGCAATATGACTTCAAAGGGTCTGTATTTGCTCACCGATCCTCACCAATCCGATCACTGCTGCGTTTATGCCACTGTACACACGCTTGATTCTCTTTCGGAGACATATAAATCCATAGGTTTTAAGATTCTTACTAGTCAGGTATATTCTTAGGCGTTTAATATGGGGTGTTGAGTCCACTTCGTTGAGCAAGGAGTAGCTCTTGTCTATTACATATTTGGCTTATGGAACGGTATCTGTGCTAATTTCAATCTCTGGTTTTATGCAGCACCCCAACTCACCTTTCCCCTTAAGCAAGCATAAGTTCGTTTTCTACATTTGAGACCCTGTTCTGTTTTGTAATTCAGTTCCTGTGTAGCCAAGTTTACATTCCATGTATTAGTGATAACTGATGATGTTTCTTTTTCTGTGTGACTTATTTCACTTAGAATCATCGTACCTGAATCCACTCATTATGCTGCTACTGGCCTGATGACATAGATTTCATTGCTGAGTGATATTGCAATGTACGTAAGTACCACAACTTCTTTATCCATTTTTCGATTTCTGTGATATTGAACTTGTACCGTAAACGAGGTTCTTGTAAACAGAGCCGTCCCAAACTTTGGGGTGGCTGTGTCTTTTTGATTTTAATTTCCCTAAGCTATAGGACCATAAGTGGAAGTGCCCTAGGCTCTGTTGCTTTGTTTTTTGGATGTTTCAGGAAACACCATACACTTCTCCAGAGTGGCTGTTGGCAATTTACATCCCACCCATCAGCCTAACTAGGCTCCCAGTTCTCCATGGCCTGTCCTGCCTTTGTGGATTTTACACTTTTTTCAGATGGCCCTTTTGACCGGGGGGCAGTGAGACTTCATTGTAGTGCAGATTTCCTTTGCAAGCTTGCTTGGTTGGCCAACAAGGGCATATGCGTTTTTTCCTGAATATATTCAAGAAAAAACGCATACGCCCTTTTTGGCCAAGTGCATCATTGTGGACGTTCTGCCTCTTTTCCTATGCTTTACATGCAATTCCAGTCTACCTCCTGAAATCGGTTTCCTGGAATTCTGCCCCGCTTTCAAGTGCTCTTGGCAGCCTTACTTCAATATATTTTTGGACGATAGCTGTCATTTATAACTTTGCAGGTTTGTGAATGACAGTGCCCCTGAGCTCCTTTCTTCAACTCGCTTTCTTGTGAGCTGGCCGCAACACCACAGGATTGCTTCAGGCCCTAGTGTGGTTCCGGCATGGCTCGCTGAGCCTTTGGTTAATTCCTCTTCCTGGTGGGAAATGAGAGTTAAAATTGCCCGTCTAGACACCTCCAGCTAGTCTCTCATTGGTTCTCCCTATTCCTGTTCATTTTCCGCAGAAATTGCAAACTGGGCCAAACAGGAGGTTAAAGGCACTGACTCTCCAAGTGGGGAGAGTGTTAGTAAAGCGTCTGGAATGTTGCACCCGAGTACCAGGGGACGAAAACTGAGACACATTTGAACACGTTTCCCGATCACACGGTGGATCATACTCTGGGTTCCACATGCATGTTTTAGCTGAAGGAAGAATCCCTTAAACCTGGAGAGTTGAGACCCATTGAATGGGTACCATGCAATATGAATTCAAAGGGTCTGCATTTGCTCACCGAACCTCACCCATCCTAAAACTGCTGCGTTTATGTCGCTGTACACACGCTTGATTCTCTTTCGGAGACATATAAATCCGTAGGTTTTAAGTTTCTTACTAGTCAGGTATATTCTTAGGCGTTTAATATGGGGTGTTGAGTCCACTTCGTTGAGCAAGCAGTAGCTCTTATCTATTACATATTTGGCTTATGGAAAGGTATCTGTGCTAATTTCAATCTCTGGTTTTATGTAGCACCCCAACTCACCTTTCCCCTTAAGCAAGCATAAGTTGGTTTTCTACATTTGAGACCCTATTCTGTTTTGTAATTCAGTTCCTGTGTAGCCACGTTTACATTCTGTGTATTAGTGATATCTTATGATGTTTCTTTTTCTGTGTGACTTATTTCACTTAGAATCATCGTACCTGAATCCACTCATTATGCTGCTACGGGCCTGATGACACAGATTTCATTGCTGAGTGATATTGCATTGTACGTAAGTACCACAACATCTTTATCCATTTTTCACTTTCTGTGATATTGAACTTGTACCGTAAATGAGGTTCTTGTAAACAGAGCCTTCCCAAACTTTGGGGTGGCTGTGTCTTTTTGATTTTAATTTCCCTAAGCTATAGAACCATAAGTGGAAATGCCTTAGGATCTGTTGCTGTATATTTTAGATGTTTCAGGTGACACCATACACTTCTCCAGAGTGGCTGTTGGCAATTTACATCCCACCCTTCAGAATAAGAAGGCTACCAGTTCTCCATGGTCTGTCCTGCCTTTCTGGATTATACACTTTTATCAGATGGCCCTTTTGACCGGGGGGCAGTGAGACTTCATTGTAGTACAGATTTCCTTTGCAAGCTTGCTTGGTTGGCCTAAAACGGCGTATGCTTTTTTTCCTGAATATATTCAGGAAAAAACGCATACGCCCTTTTGGCCAAGTGCATCATTGTGGACGTTCTGCCTCTTTTCCTATGCTTTACATGCAATTCCAATCTACCTCCTGAAATCGGTTTCCTGCAATTCTGCCCCACGTTCAAGTTCTCTTGGCAGCCTTACTTCAATATATTTTTGGACGATAGCTGTCATTTATAACTCTGCAGCTTTGTGAATTACAGTGCCCCTGAGCTCCTTTCTTCAACTCGCTTTCTTGTGAGCTGGCCGCAACACCGCAGGATTGCTTCAGGCCCTAGTGTGGTTCCGGCATGGCACGCTGAGCCTTTGGTTAATTCCTCTTCCTGGTGGGAAATGAGAGTTAAATTTGCCCGTCCAGACACCTCCAGCTAGTCTCCCATTGGTTCTCCCTATTCCTGTTCATTTTCCGCAGAAATTGCAAACTGGGCCAAACAGGATGTTAAAGGCACTGACTCTCCAAGTGGGGAGAGTGTTAGTAAATCGTCTGGAATGTTGCACCCGAGTACCAGGGGACGAAAACTGAGACACATTTGAACACATTTCCCGATCACACGGTGGATCATACTCTGGATTCCACATGCATGTTTTAGCTGAAGGAAGAATCGCTTAAACCTGGAGAGTTGAGACCCATGGAATGGGTACCATGCAATATGACTTCAAAGGGTCTGCATTTGCTCACCGAACCTCACCAATCCTATCCCTGCTGCGTTTATTCCGCTGTACACACGCTTGATTCTCTTTCGGAGACATATAAATCCATAGGTTTTAAGATTCTTACTAGTCAGGTATATTCTTAGGCGTTTAATATGGGGTGTTGAGTCCACTTCGTTGAGCAAGGAGTAGCTCTTGTCTATTACATATTTGTCTTATGGAACGGTATCTGTGCTAATTTCAATCTCTTGTTTTATGCAGCACCCCAACTCACCTTTCCCGTTAAGCAAGCATAAGTTTGTTCTACATTTGAGACCATGTTCTGATTTGTAATTCAGTTCCTGTGTAGCCAAGTTTACATTCCGTGTATTAGTGATATCTTATGACGTTTGTTTTTCTGTGTGACTTATTTCACTTAGAATCATCGTACCTGAATCCACTCATTATGCTTCTACTGGCCTGGTGACATAGATTTCATTGCTGAGTGATATTGCATTGTACGTAAGTACCACAACTTCTTTAACCACTTTTCGCTTTCTGCGATATTGAACTTGTACTGTAAACGAGGTTCTTGTAAACAGAGCCATTCCAAACTTTGGGGTGGCTGTGTCTTTTTGATTTTAATTTCCCTAATCTATAGGACCATAAGTGGAAGTGCCCTAGGCTCTGTTGCTTTGTTTTTTAGATGTTTCAGGAAACACCATACACTTCTCTAGAGTGGCTGTTGGCAATTTACATCCCACCCATCAGCATAAGAAGGCTCCCAGTTCTCCATGGCCTGTACTGCCTTTCTGGATTTTACACTTTTTTCAGATGGCCCTTTTGACCGGGGGGCAGTGAGACTTCATTGTAGTGCAGATTTCCTTTGCAAGCTTGCTTGGTTGGCCAAAAAGGGCGTATGCGTTTTTTCCTGAATATATTCAGGAAAAAACGCATACGCCCTTTTTGGCCAAGTGCATCATTGTGGACGTTCTGCCTCTTTTCCTATGCTTTACATGCAATTCCAGTCTACCTCCTGAAATCGGTTTCCTGCAATTCTGCCGTGCTTTCAAGTCCTCTTGGCAGCCTTACTTCAATATATTTTTGGACGATAGCTGTCATTTATCACTCTGCAGGTTTGTGAATTACAGTGCCCCTGAGCTCCTTTCTTCAACTCGCTTTCTTGTGAGCTGGCCGCAACACCGCAGGATTGCTTCAGGCCTTAGTGTGGTTCCGGCATGGCTCGCTGAGCCTTTGGTTAATTCCTCTTCCTGGTGGGAAATGAGAGTTAAATTTGCCCGTCCAGACACCTCCAGCTAGTCTCTCATTGGTTCTCCCTATTCCTGTTCATTTTCCGCAGAAATTGCAAACTGGGCCAAACAGGAGGTTAAAGGCACTGACTCTCCAAGTGGGGACAGTGTAAGTAAAGCGTCTGGAATGTTGCACCCGAGTACCAGGGGACGAAAACTGAGACACATTTGAACACGTTTCCCGATCACATGTTGGATCATACTCTGGGTTCCACATGCATGTTTTAGCTGAAGGAAGAATCCCTTAAACCTGGAGAGTTGAGACCCATGGAATGGGTACCATGCAATATGACTTCAAAGGGTCTGTATTTGCTCACCGATCCTCACCAATCCGATCACTGCTGCGTTTATGCCACTGTACACACGCTTGATTCTCTTTCGGAGACATATAAATCCATAGGTTTTAAGATTCTTACTAGTCAGGTATATTCTTAGGCGTTTAATATGGGGTGTTGAGTCCACTTCGTTGAGCAAGGAGTAGCTCTTGTCTATTACATATTTGGCTTATGGAACGGTATCTGTGCTAATTTCAATCTCTGGTTTTATGCAGCACCCCAACTCACCTTTCCCCTTAAGCAAGCATAAGTTCGTTTTCTACATTTGAGACCCTGTTCTGTTTTGTAATTCAGTTCCTGTGTAGCCAAGTTTACATTCCATGTATTAGTGATAACTGATGATGTTTCTTTTTCTGTGTGACTTATTTCACTTAGAATCATCGTACCTGAATCCACTCATTATGATGCTACTGGCCTGATGACATAGATTTCATTGCTGAGTGATATTGCAATGTACGTAAGTACCACAACTTCTTTATCCATTTTTCGATTTCTGTGATATTGAACTTGTACCGTAAACGAGGTTCTTGTAAACAGAGCCGTCCCAAACTTTGGGGTGGCTGTGTCTTTTTGATTTTAATTTCCCTAAGCTATAGGACCATAAGTGGAAGTGCCCTAGGCTCTGTTGCTTTGTTTTTTGGATGTTTCAGGAAACACCATACACTTCTCCAGAGTGGCTGTTGGCAATTTACATCCCACCCATCAGCCTAACTAGGCTCCCAGTTCTCCATGGCCTGTCCTGCCTTTGTGGATTTTACACTTTTTTCAGATGGCCCTTTTGACCGGGGGGCAGTGAGACTTCATTGTAGTGCAGATTTCCTTTGCAAGCTTGCTTGGTTGGCCAACAAGGGCATATGCGTTTTTTCCTGAATATATTCAAGAAAAAACGCATACGCCCTTTTTGGCCAAGTGCATCATTGTGGATGTTCTGCCTCTTTTCCTATGCTTTACATGCAATTCCAGTCTACCTCCTGAAATCGGTTTCCTGGAATTCTGCCCCGCTTTCAAGTGCTCTTGGCAGCCTTACTTCAATATATTTTTGGACGATAGCTGTCATTTATAACTTTGCAGGTTTGTGAATGACAGTGCCCCTGAGCTCCTTTCTTCAACTCGCTTTCTTGTGAGCTGGCCGCAACACCACAGGATTGCTTCAGGCCCTAGTGTGGTTCCGGCATGGCTCGCTGAGCCTTTGGTTAATTCCTCTTCCTGGTGGGAAATGAGAGTTAAAATTGCCCGTCTAGACACCTCCAGCTAGTCTCTCATTGGTTCTCCCTATTCCTGTTCATTTTCCGCAGAAATTGCAAACTGGGCCAAACAGGAGGTTAAAGGCACTGACTCTCCAAGTGGGGAGAGTGTTAGTAAAGCGTCTGGAATGTTGCACCCGAGTACCAGGGGACGAAAACTGAGACACATTTGAACACGTTTCCCGATCACACGGTGGATCATACTCTGGGTTCCACATGCATGTTTTAGCTGAAGGAAGAATCCCTTAAACCTGGAGAGTTGAGACCCATTGAATGGGTACCATGCAATATGAATTCAAAGGGTCTGCATTTGCTCACCGAACCTCACCCATCCTAAAACTGCTGCGTTTATGTCGCTGTACACACGCTTGATTCTCTTTCGGAGACATATAAATCCGTAGGTTTTAAGTTTCTTACTAGTCAGGTATATTCTTAGGCGTTTAATATGGGGTGTTGAGTCCACTTCGTTGAGCAAGCAGTAGCTCTTATCTATTACATATTTGGCTTATGGAAAGGTATCTGTGCTAATTTCAATCTCTGGTTTTATGTAGCACCCCAACTCACCTTTCCCCTTAAGCAAGCATAAGTTGGTTTTCTACATTTGAGACCCTATTCTGTTTTGTAATTCAGTTCCTGTGTAGCCACGTTTACATTCTGTGTATTAGTGATATCTTATGATGTTTCTTTTTCTGTGTGACTTATTTCACTTAGAATCATCGTACCTGAATCCACTCATTATGCTGCTACGGGCCTGATGACACAGATTTCATTGCTGAGTGATATTGCATTGTACGTAAGTACCACAACATCTTTATCCATTTTTCACTTTCTGTGATATTGAACTTGTACCGTAAATGAGGTTCTTGTAAACAGAGCCTTCCCAAACTTTGGGGTGGCTGTGTCTTTTTGATTTTAATTTCCCTAAGCTATAGAACCATAAGTGGAAATGCCTTAGGATCTGTTGCTGTATATTTTAGATGTTTCAGGTGACACCATACACTTCTCCAGAGTGGCTGTTGGCAATTTACATCCCACCCTTCAGAATAAGAAGGCTACCAGTTCTCCATGGTCTGTCCTGCCTTTCTGGATTATACACTTTTATCAGATGGCCCTTTTGACCGGGGGGCAGTGAGACTTCATTGTAGTACAGATTTCCTTTGCAAGCTTGCTTGGTTGGCCTAAAACGGCGTATGCTTTTTTTCCTGAATATATTCAGGAAAAAACGCATACGCCCTTTTGGCCAAGTGCATCATTGTGGACGTTCTGCCTCTTTTCCTATGCTTTACATGCAATTCCAATCTACCTCCTGAAATCGGTTTCCTGCAATTCTGCCCCACGTTCAAGTTCTCTTGGCAGCCTTACTTCAATATATTTTTGGACGATAGCTGTCATTTATAACTCTGCAGCTTTGTGAATTACAGTGCCCCTGAGCTCCTTTCTTCAACTCGCTTTCTTGTGAGCTGGCCGCAACACCGCAGGATTGCTTCAGGCCCTAGAGTGGTTCCGGCATGGCACGCTGAGCCTTTGGTTAATTCCTCTTCCTGGTGGGAAATGAGAGTTAAATTTGCCCGTCCAGACACCTCCAGCTAGTCTCCCATTGGTTCTCCCTATTCCTGTTCATTTTCCGCAGAAATTGCAAACTGGGCCAAACAGGATGTTAAAGGCACTGACTCTCCAAGTGGGGAGAGTGTTAGTAAATCGTCTGGAATGTTGCACCCGAGTACCAGGGGACGAAAACTGAGACACATTTGAACACATTTCCCGATCACACGGTGGATCATACTCTGGATTCCACATGCATGTTTTAGCTGAAGGAAGAATCGCTTAAACCTGGAGAGTTGAGACCCATGGAATGGGTACCATGCAATATGACTTCAAAGGGTCTGCATTTGCTCACCGAACCTCACCAATCCTATCCCTGCTGCGTTTATTCCGCTGTACACACGCTTGATTCTCTTTCGGAGACATATAAATCCATAGGTTTTAAGATTCTTACTAGTCAGGTATATTCTTAGGCGTTTAATATGGGGTGTTGAGTCCACTTCGTTGAGCAAGGAGTAGCTCTTGTCTATTACATATTTGTCTTATGGAACGGTATCTGTGCTAATTTCAATCTCTTGTTTTATGCAGCACCCCAACTCACCTTTCCCGTTAAGCAAGCATAAGTTTGTTCTACATTTGAGACCATGTTCTGATTTGTAATTCAGTTCCTGTGTAGCCAAGTTTACATTCCGTGTATTAGTGATATCTTATGACGTTTGTTTTTCTGTGTGACTTATTTCACTTAGAATCATCGTACCTGAATCCACTCATTATGCTTCTACTGGCCTGGTGACATAGATTTCATTGCTGAGTGATATTGCATTGTACGTAAGTACCACAACTTCTTTAACCACTTTTCGCTTTCTGCGATATTGAACTTGTACTGTAAACGAGGTTCTTGTAAACAGAGCCATTCCAAACTTTGGGGTGGCTGTGTCTTTTTGATTTTAATTTCCCTAATCTATAGGACCATAAGTGGAAGTGCCCTAGGCTCTGTTGCTTTGTTTTTTAGATGTTTCAGGAAACACCATACACTTCTCTAGAGTGGCTGTTGGCAATTTACATCCCACCCATCAGCATAAGAAGGCTCCCAGTTCTCCATGGCCTGTACTGCCTTTCTGGATTTTACACTTTTTTCAGATGGCCCTTTTGACCGGGGGGCAGTGAGACTTCATTGTAGTGCAGATTTCCTTTGCAAGCTTGCTTGGTTGGCCAAAAAGGGCGTATGCGTTTTTTCCTGAATATATTCAGGAAAAAACGCATACGCCCTTTTTGGCCAAGTGCATCATTGTGGACGTTCTGCCTCTTTTCCTATGCTTTACATGCAATTCCAGTCTACCTCCTGAAATCGGTTTCCTGCAATTCTGCCGTGCTTTCAAGTCCTCTTGGCAGCCTTACTTCAATATATTTTTGGACGATAGCTGTCATTTATCACTCTGCAGGTTTGTGAATTACAGTGCCCCTGAGCTCCTTTCTTCAACTCGCTTTCTTGTGAGCTGGCCGCAACACCGCAGGATTGCTTCAGGCCTTAGTGTGGTTCCGGCATGGTTCGCTGAGCCTTTGGTTAATTCCTCTTCCTGGTGGGAAATGAGAGTTAAATTTGCCCGTCCAGACACCTCCAGCTAGTCTCTCATTGGTTCTCCCTATTCCTGTTCATTTTCCACAGAAATTGCAAACTGGGCCAAACAGGAGGTTAAAGGCACTCACTCTCCAAGTGGGGAGAGTGTTAGTAAAGCATCTGGAATGTTGCACCCGAGCACCAGGGGACGAAAAGTGAGACACATTTGAACACGTTTCCCGATCACACGGTGGATCATACTCTGGGTTCCACATGCATGTTTTAGCTGAAGGAAGAATCCCTTAAACCTGGAGAGTTGAGACCCATGGAATGGGTACCATGCAATATGACTTCAAAGGGTCTGCATTTGCTCACCGAACCTCACCAATCCTATCACTGCTGCGTTTATGCCGCTGTACACACGCTTGATTCTCTTTCGGAGACATATAAATCCATAGGTTTTAAGATTCTTACTAGTCAGGTATATTCTTAGGCGTTTAATATGGGGTGTTGAGTCCACTTCGCTGAGCAAGCAGTAGCTCTTGTCTATTACATATTTGGCTTATGGAAAGGTATCTCTGTTAATTTCAATCTCTGGTTTTATGCAGCACCCCAACTCACCTTTCCCCTTAAGGAAGCATAAGTTGGTTTTCTACATTTGAGACCCTGTTCTGATTTGTAATTCAGTTCCTGTGTAGCCAAGTTTACATTCCGTGTATTAGTGATATCTTATGATGTTTCTTTTTCTGTGTGACTTATTTCACTTAGAATCATCGTACCTGCATCCACTCATTATGCTGCTACTGGCCTGATGACATAGATTTAATTGCTGAGTGATATTGCTTTGTACGTAAGTACCACAACTTCTTTATCCATTTTTCGCTTTCTGCGATATTGAACTTGTACCGTAAACGAGGTTCTTGTAAACAGAGCCGTCCCAAACTTTGGGGTGGCTGTGTCTTTTTGATTTTAATTTCCCTAAGCTATAGGACCATAAGTGGAAATGCCTTAGGATCTGTTGCTGTGTATTTTAGATGTTTCAGGTAACACCATACACTTCTCCAGAGTGGCTCTTGGCAATTTACATCCCACACTTCAGCATAAGAAGGCTACCAGTTCTCCATGGCCTGTCCTGCCTTTCTGGATTTTACACTTTTTCAGATGGCCCTTTTGACCGGGGGGCAGTGAGACTTCATTGTAGTGCAGATTTCCTTTGCAAGCTTGCTTGGTTGGCCAAAAAGTGCGTATGCGTTTTTTCCTGAATATATTCAGGAAAAAACGCATACGCCCTTTTTGGCCAAGTGCATCATTGTGGACGTTCTGCCTCTTTTCCTATGCTTTACATGCAATTCCAGTCTACCTCCTGAAATCGGTTTCCTGCAATTCTGCCCCGCTTTCAAGTCCTCTTGGCAGCCTTACTTCAATATATTTTTGGACGATAGCTGTCATTTATAACTCTGCAGCTTTGTGAATTACAGGGCCCCTGAGCTCCTTTCTTCAACTCGCTTTCTTGTCAGCTGACCGCAACACCGCAGGATTGCTTCAGGCCCTAGTGTGGTTCCGGCATGGCACGCTGAGCCTTTGGTTTATTCCTCTTCCTGGTGGGAAATGAGAGTTAAATTTGCCCGTCCAGACACCTCCAGCTAGTCTCTCATTGGTTCTCCCTATTCCTGTTCATTTTCCACAGAAATTGCAAACTGGGCCAAACAGGAGGTTAAAGGCACTGACTCTCCAAGTGGGGAGAGTGTTAGTAAAGCGTCTGGAATGTTGCACCCGAGTACCAGGGGACGAAAACTGAGACACATTTGAACACGTTTCCCGATCACATGGTGGATCATACTCTGGGTTCCACATGCATGTTTTAGCTGAAGGAAGAATCCCTTAAACCTGGAGAGTTGAGAACCATGGAATGGGTACCATGCAATATGACTTCAAAGGGTCTGCATTTGCTCACCGAACCTCACCAATCCTATCATTGCTGCGTATATGCCGCTGTACACATGCTTGATTCTCTTTCGGAGACATATAAATCCATAGGTTTTAAGATCCTTACAAGTCAGGTATATTCTTAGGCGTTTAATATGGGGTGTTGAGTCCACTTCGTTGAGCAAGCAGTAGCTCTTGTCTATTACATATTTGGCTTATGGAACGGTATCTGCGCTAATTTCAATCTCTGGTTTTATGCAGCACCCAACTCACCATTCCCCTTAAGCAAGCATAAGTTGGTTTTCTACATTTGAGACCCTGTTCTGTTTTGTAATTCAGTTCCTGTGTAGCCAAGTTTACATTCCATGTATTAGTGATAACTTATGATGTTTCTTTTTCTCTGTGACTTATTTCACTTAGAATCATCGTACCTGAATCCACTCATTATGCTGCTAGTGGCCTGATGACATAGATTTCATTGCTGAGTGATATTGCATTGTACGTAAGTACCACAACTTCTTTATCCATTTTTCGCTTTCTGCGATATTGAACTTGTACCGTAAACGAGGTTCTTGTAAACAGAGCCGTCCCAAACTTTGGGGTGGCTGTGTCTTTTTGATTTTAATTTCCCTAAGCTATAGGACCATAAGTGGAAGTGCCCTAGGCTCTGTTGCTCTGTTTTTTAGATGTTTCAGGAAACACCATACACTTCTCCAGAGTGGCTGTTTGCAGTTTACATCCCGCCCATCAGCATAAGAAGGCTCCCAGTTCTCCATGGCCTGTCCTGCCTTTCTGGATTTTACACATTTCTCAGATGGCCCTTTTGACCGGGGGGGCAGTGAGTCTTCATTGTAGTGCAGATTTCCTTTGCAAGCTTGCTTGGTTGGCCAAAAAGGGCGTATGCGTTTTTTTCCTGAATATATTCAGGAAAAAACGCATACGCCCTTTTTGGCCAAGTGCATCAGTGTGGACGTTCTGCCTCTTTTCCTATGCTTTACATGCAATTCCAGTCTACCTCCTGAAATCGGTTTCGTGCAATTCTGCCCCGCTTTCAAGTCCTCTTGGCAGGCTTACTTCAATATATTTTTGGACGATAGCTGTCATTTATAATTCTGCAGGTTTGTGAATCACAGTGCCCCTGAGCTCCTTTCTTCAACTCGCTTTCTTTTGAGGTGGCCGCAACACCGCAGGATTACTTCAGGCCCTAGTGTGGTTCCGGCATGGCTCGCTGAGCCTTTAGTTAATTCCTCTTCCTGGTGGGAAATGAGAGTTAAATTTGCCCGTCCAGACACCTCCAGCTAGTCTCTCATTGGATCTCCCTATTCCTGTTCATTTTCCGCAGAAATTGCAAACTGGGCCAAACAGGAGGTTAAAGGCACTGACTCTCCAAGTGGGGAGAGTGTTAGTATAGCGTCTGGAATGTTGCACCCGAGTACCAGGGGACGAAAACTGAGACACATTTGAACACGTTTCCCGATCACACGGTGGATCATACTCTGGGTTCCACATGCATGTTTTAGCTGAAGGAAGAATCCCTTAAACCTGGAGAGTTGAGAACCATGGAATGGGTACCATGCAATATGACTTCAAAGGGTCTGCATTTGCTCACCGAACCTCACCAATCCTATCACTGCTGCGTTTATGCCGCTGTACACACGCTTGATTCTCTTTCGGAGACATATAAATCCATAGGTTTTAAGATTCTTACTAGTCAGGTATATTCTTAGGCGTTTAATATGGGGTGTTGAGTCCACTTCGTTGAGCAAGCAGTAGCTCTTGTCTATTATATATTTGGCTTATGGAAAGGTATCTGTGCTAATTTCAATCTCTGGTTTTATGCAGCACCCCAACTCACCTTTCCCGTTAAGCAAGCATAGGTTGGTTTTCTACATTTGAGACCCTATTCTGTTTTGTAATTCAGTTCCTGTGTAGCCAAGTTTACATTCCGTGTATTAGTGATATCTTATGATGTTTCTTTTTCTGTGTGACTTATTTCACTTAGAATCATCGTACCTGAATCCACTCATTATGCTGCTATGGGCCTGATGACATAGATTTCATTGCTGAGTGATATTGCATTGTTCGTTAGTACCACAACTACTTTATCCATTTTTCGCTTTCTGTGATATTGAACTTGTACCGTAAACGAGGTTCTTGTAAACAGAGCTGTCCCAAACTTTGGGGTGGCTGTGTCTTTTTGATTTTAATTTCCCTAAGCTATAGGACCATAAGTGGAAGTGCCCTAAGCTCTGTTGCTTTGTTTTGTGGATGTTTCAGGAAACACCATACACTTCTCCAGAGTGGCTGTTGGCAATTTACATCCCGCCCATCAGCCTAACTAGGCTCCCAGTTCTCCATGGCCTGTCCTGCCTTTCTGGATTTTACACTTTTTTCAGATGGCCCTTTTGACCGGGGGGCAGTGAGACTTCATTGTAGTGCAGATTTCCTTTGCAAGCTTGCTTGGTTGGCGAAAAAGGGCGTATGCGTTTTTTCCTGAATATATTCAGGAAAAAACGCATACGCCCTTTTTGGCCAAGTGCATCATTCTGGACGTTCTGCCTCTTTTCCCATGCTTTACATGCAGTTCTAGTCTACCTCCTGAAATCGGTTTCCTGCAATTCTGCCCTGCTTTCAAGTCCTCTTGGCAGCCTTACTTCAATATATTTTTGGACGATAGCTGTCATTTATAACTCTGCAGGTTTGCGAATGACAGTGCCCCTGAGCTCCTTTCTGCAACTCGCTTTCTTTTGAGGTGGCCGCAACACAGCAGGATTGCTTCAGGCCCTAGTGTGGTTCCGGCATGGCTCGCTGAGCCTTTGGTTAATTCCTCTTCCTGGTGGGAAATGAGAGTTAAATTTGCCCGTCCAGACACCTCCAGCTAGTCTCTCATTGGTTCTCCCTATTCCTGTTCATTTTCCACAGAAATTGCAAACTGGGCCAAACAGGAGGTTAAAGGCACTGACTCTCCAAGTGGGGAGAGTGTTAGTAAAGCGTCTGGAATGTTGCACCCGAGTACCAGGGGACGAAAAGTGAGACACATTTGAACACGTTTCCCGATCACACGATGGATCATACTCTGGGTTCCACATGCATGTTTTAGCTGAAGGAAGAATCCCTTAAACCTGGAGAGTTGAGACCCATGGAATGGGTACCATGCAATATGACTTCAAAGGGTCTGCATTTGCTCACCAAACCTCACCAATCCTATCACTGCTGCGTTTATGCCGCTGTACACACGCTTGATTCTCTTTCGGAGACATATAAATCCATAGGTTTTAAGATTCTTACTAGTCAGGTATATTCTTAGTTGTTTAATATGGGGTGTTGAGTCCACTTCGTTGAGCAAGCAGTAGCTCTTGTCTATTACATATTTGGCTTATGGAAAGGTATCTGTGCTAATTTCAATCTCTGGTTTTATGTAGCACCCCAACTCACCTTTCCCCTTAAGCAAGCATAAGTTGGTTTTCTACATTTGAGACCCTATTCTGTTTTGTAATTCAGTTCCTGTGTAGCCAAGTTTACATTCCGTGTATTAGTGATATCTTATGATGTTTCTTTTTCTGTGTGACTTATTTCACTTAGAATCATCGTACCTGAATCCACTCATTATGCTGCTATGGGCCTGATGACATAGATTTCATTGCTGAGTGATATTTCATTGTACGTTAGTACCACAACTTCTGTATCCATTTTTCGCTTTCTGCGATATTGAACTTGTACCGTAAACGAGGTTCTTGTAAACAGAGCCGTCCCAAACTTTGGGGTGGCTGTGTCTTTTTGATTTTAATTTCCCTAAGCTATCGGACCATAAGTGGAAGTGCCCTAGGCTCTGTTGCTTTGTTTTTTGAATGTTTCAGGAAACACCATACACTTCTCCAGAGTGGCTGTTGGCAATTTACATCCTGCCCATCAGCCTAACTAGGCTCCCAGTTCTCCATGGCCTGTCCTGCATTTCTGGATTTTACACTTTTTTCAGATGGCCCTTTTGACCGGGGGGCAGTGAGACTTCATTGTAGTGCAGATTTCCTTTGCAAGCTTGCTTGGTTGGCCAAAAAGCGTATGCGTTTTTTCCTGAATATATTCAGGAAAAAACGCATACGCCCTTTTTGGCCAAGTGCATCATTGTGGAAGTTCTGCCTCTTTTCCTATGCTTTACAGGCAATTCCCGTCTACCTCCTGAAATCGGTTTCCTGCAATTCTGCCCCGCTTTCAAGTCCTCTTGGCAGCCTTCCTTCAATATATTTTTGGACGATAGCTGTCATTTATAACTCTGCAGGTTTGTGAATGACAGTGCCCCTGAGCTCCTTTCTTCAACTCGCTTTCTTGTGAGCTGGCCGCAACACCGCAGGATTACTTCAGGCCCTAGTGTGGTTCCGGCACGACTCGCTGAGCCTTTGGTTAATTCCTCTTCCTGGTGGGAAATGAGAGTTAAAATTGCCCGTCTAGACACCTCCAGCTAGTCTCTCATTGGTTCTCCCTATTCCTGTTCATTTTCCGCAGAAATTGCAAACTGGGCCAAACAGGAGGTTAAAGGCACTGACTCTCCAAGTGGGGAGAGTGTTAGTAAAGCATTTGGAATGTTGCACCCGAGTACCAGGGGACGAAAACTGAGACACATTTGAACACGTTTCCCGATCACACGGTGGATCATACTCTGGGTTCCACATGCATGTTTTAGCTGAAGGAAGAATCCCTTAAACCTGGAGAGTTGAGAACCGTGGAATGGGTACCATGCAATATGACTTCAAAGGGTCTGCATTTGCTCACCGAACCTCACCAATCCTATCCCTGCTGCGTTTATGCCGCTGTACACACGCTTGATTCTCTTTCGGAGACATATAAATCCATAGGTTTTAAGATTCTTACTAGTCAGGTATATTCTTAGGCGTTTAATATGGGGTGTTGAGTCCACTTCGTTGAGGAAGCAGTAGCTCTTGTCTATTACATATTTGGCTTATGGAAAGGTATCTGTGCTAATGTCAATCTCTGGTTTTATGCAGCACCTCAACTCACCTTTCCCCTTAAGCAAGCATAAGTTGGTTTTCTACATTTGAGACCCTATTCTGTTTTGTAATTCAGTTCCTGTGTAGCCAAGTTTACATTCCGTGTATTAGTGATATGTTATGATGTTTCATTTTCTGTGTGACTTATTTCACTTAGAATCATCATACCTGAATCCACTCATTATGCTGCTATGGGCCTGATGACATAGATTTCATTGCTGAGTGATATTTCATTGTACGTTAGTACCACAACTTCTTTATCTATTTTTCGCTTTCTGTGATATTGAACTTGTACCGTAAACGAGGTTCTTGTAAACAGAGCCGTCCCAAACTTTGGGGTGGCTGTGTCTTTTTGATTTTAATTTCCCTAAGCTATAGGACCATAAGTGGAAGTGCCCTAGGCTCTGTTGCTTTGTTTTTTGGATGTTTCAGTAAACACCATACACTTCTCCAGAGTGGCTGTTGGCAATTTACATCCCGCCCATCAGCCTAACTAGGCTCCCAGTTCTCCATGGCCTGTCCTGCCTTTCTGGATTTTACACTTTTTTCAGATGGCCCTTTTGACCGGGGGGCAGTGAGACTTCATTGTAGTGCAGATTTCCTTTTCAAGCTTGCTTGGTTGGCCAAAAAGGGCGTATGCGTTTTTTCCTGAATATATTCAGGAAAAAACGCATACGCACTTTTTGGCCAAGTGCATCATTGTGGAGGTTCTGCCTCTTTTCCTATGCTTTACATGCAATTCCCGTCTACCTCCTGAAATCGGTTTCCTGCAATTCTGCCCCGCTTTCAAGTCCTCTTGGCAGCCTTCCTTCAATATATTTTTGGACGATAGCTGTCATTTATAACTCTGCAGGTTTGTGAATGACAGTGCCCCTGAGCTCCTTTCTTCAACTCGCTTTCTTGTGAGCTGGCCGCAACACCGCAGGATTACTTCAGGCCCTAGTGTGGTTCCGGCATGACTCGCTGAGCCTTTGGTTAATTCCTCTTCCTGGTGGGAAATGAGAGTTAAAATTGCCCGTCTAGACACCTCCAGCTAGTCTCTCATTGGTTCTCCCTATTCCTGTTCATTTTCCGCAGAAATTGCAAACTGGGCCAAACAGGAGGTAAAAGGCACTGACTCTCCAACTGGGGAGAGTGTTAGTAAAGCATCTGGAATGTTGCACCCGAGTACCAGGGGACGAAAACTGAGACACATTTGAACACGTTTCCCGATCACACGGTGGATCATACTCTGGGTTCCACATGCATGTTTTAGCTGAAGGAAGAATCCCTTAAACCTGGAGAGTTGAGAACCGTGGAATGGGTACCATGCAATATGACTTCAAAGGGTCTGCATTTGCTCACCGAACCTCACCAATCCTATCCCTGCTGCGTTTATGCCGCTGTACACACGCTTGATTCTCTTTCGGAGACATATAAATCCATAGGTTTTAAGATTCTTACTAGTCAGGTATATTCTTAGGCGTTTAATATGGGGTGTTGAGTCCACTTCGTTGAGCAAGCAGTAGCTCTTGTCTATTACATATTTGGCTTATGGAAAGGTATCTGTGCTAATTTCAATCTCTGGTTTTATATAGCAACCCAACTCACCTTTCCCCTTAAGCAAGCATAAGTTGGTTTTCTACATTTGAGACCCTATTCTGTTTTGTAATTCAGTTCCTGTGTAGCCAAGTTTACATTCCGTGTATTAGTGATATCTTATGATGTTTCTTTTTCTGTGTGACTTATTTCACTTAGAATCATCGTACCTGAATCCACTCATTATGCTGCTCCTGGCCTGATGACATAGATTTCATTGCTGAGTGATATTTCATTGTACGTTAGTACCACAACTTCTTTATCCATTTTTCGCTTTCTGTGATACTGAACTTGTACCGTAAATGAGGTTCTTGTAAACAGAGCTGTCCCAAACTTTGGGGTGGCTGTGTCTTTTTGATTTTAATTTCCCTAAGCTATAGGACCATAAGTGGAAGTGCCCTAGGCTCTGTTGCTTTGTTTTTTAGATGTTTCAGGAAACACCATACACTTCTCCAGAGTGGCTCTTGGCAATTTACATCCCGCCCATCAGCCTAACTAGGCTTCCAGTTCTCCATGGCCTGTCCTGCCTTTCTGGATTTTACACTTTTTTCAGATGGCCCTTTTGACCGGGGGGCTGTGAGACTTCATTGTAGTGCAGATTTCCTTTGCAAGCTTGCTTGGTTGGCCAAAAAGGGCGTATGCGTTTTTTCCTGAATATATTCAGGAAAAAACGCATACGCACTTTTTGGCCAAGTGCATCATTGTGGAAGTTCTGCCTCTTTTCCTATGCTTTACATGCAATTCCAGTCTACCTCCTGAAATCGGTTTCCTGCAATTCTGCTCCGCTTTCAAGTCCTCTTGGCAGCCTTACTTCAATATATTTTTGGACGATAGCTGTCATTTATAACTCTGCAGGTTTGCGAATGACAGTGCCCCTGAGCTCCTTTCTTCAACTTGCTTTCTTGTGAGCTGGCCACAACACCGCAGGATTGCTTCAGGCCCTAGTGTGGTTCCGGCATGGCACGCTGAGCCTTTGGTTAATTCCTCTTCCTGGTGGGAAATGAGAGTTAAATTTGCCCGTCCAGACACCTCCAGCTAGTCTCTCATTGGTTCTCCCTATTCCTGTTCATTTTCCGCAGAAATTGCAAACTGGGCCAAACAGGAGGTTAAAGGCACTGACTCTCCAAGTGGGGAGAGTGTTAGTAAAGCGTCTGGAATGTTGCACCCGAGTACCAGGGGACGAAAACTGAGACACATTTGAACACGTTTCCCGATCACACGGTGGATCATACTCTGGGTTCCACATGCATGTTTTAGCTGAAGGAAGAATCCCTTAAACCTGGAGAGTTGAGAACCATGGAATGGGTACCATGCAATATGACTTCAAAGGGTCTGCATTTGCTCACCGAACCTCACCAATCCTATCACTGCTGCGTTTATGTCGCTGTACACACGCTTGATTCTCTTTCGGAGACATATAAATCCATAGGTTTTAAGATTCTTACTAGTCAGGTATATTCCTAGGCGTTTAATATGGGGTGTTGATTCCACTTCGTTGAGCAACCAGTAGCTCTTGTCTATTACATATTTGGCTTATGGAAAGGTATCTGTGCTAATTTCAATCTCTGGTTTTATGTAGCACCCCAACTCACCTTTCCCCTTAAGCAAGCATAAGTTGGTTTTCTACATTTGAGACCCTATTCTGTTTTGTAATTCAGTTCCTGTGTAGCCAAGTTTACATTCCGTGTATTAGTGATAACTTATGATGTTTCTTTTTCTGTGTGACTTATTTCACTTAGAATCATCGTACCTGAATCCACTCATTATGCTGCTATGTGCCTGATGACATAGATTTCATTGCTGAGTGATATTTCATTGTACGTTAGTACCACAACTTCTTTATCCATTTTTCGCTTTCTGTGATATTGAACTTGTACCGTAAACGCGGTTCTTGTAAACAGAGCCGTCCCAAACTTTGGGGTGGCTGTGTCTTTTTGATTTTAATTTCCCTAAGCTATAGGACCATAAGTGGAAGTGCCCTAGGCTCTGTTGCTTTGTTTTTTAGATGTTTCAGGAAACACTATACACTTCTCCAGAGTGGCTGTTGGCAATTTACATCCCACCCATCAGCCTAACTAGGCTCCCAGTTCTCCATGGCCTGTCCTGCCTTTCTGGATTTTACACTTTTTTCAGATGGCCCTTTTGACCGGGGGGCAGTGAGACTTCATTGTAGTGCAGATTTCCTTTGCAAGCTTGCTTGGTTGGCTAAAAAGGGCGTATGCATTTTTTCCTGAATATATTCAGGAAAAAACGCATACGCCCTTTTTGGCCAAGTGCATCATTGTGGAAGTTCTGCCTCTTTTCCTATGCTTTACATGCAGTTCTAGTCTACCTCCTGAAATCGGTTTCTTGCAATTCCGCCCGCATTCAAGTCCTCTTGGCAGCCTTACTTCAATATATTTTTGGACGATAGCTGTCATATATAACTCTGCAGGTTTGCGAATGACAGTGCCCCTGAGCTCCTTTCTTCAACTCGCTTTCTTTTGAGGTGGCCGCAACACCACAGGATTGCTTCAGGCCCTAGTGTGGTTCCGGCATGGCTCGCTGAGCCTTTGGTTAATTCCTCTTCCTGGTGGGAAATGAGAGTTAAATTTGCCCGTCCAGACACCTCCAGCTAGTCTCTCATTGGATCTCCCTATTCCTGTTCATTTTCCGCAGAAATTGCAAACTGGGCCAAACAGGAGGTTAAAGGCACTGACTCTCCAAGTGGGGAGAGTGTTAGTATAGCGTCTGGAATGTTGCACCCGAGTACCAGGGGATGAAAACTGAGACACATTTGAACACGTTTCCCGATCACACGGTGGATCATACTCTGGGTTCCACATGCATGTTTTAGCTGAAGGAAGAATCCCTTAAACCTGGAGAGTTGAGAACCATGGAATGGGTACCATGCAATATGACTTCAAAGGGTCTGCATTTGCTCACCGAACCTCACCAATCCTATCACTGCTGCGTTTATGCCGCTGTACACACGCTTGATTCTCTTTCGGAGACATATAAATCCATAGGTTTTAAGATTCTTACTAGTCAGGTATATTCTTAGGCGTTTAATATGGGGTGTTGAGTCCACTTCGTTGAGCAAGCAGTAGCTCTTGTCTATTACATATTTGGCTTATGGAAAGGTATCTGTGCTAATTTCAATCTCTGGTTTTATGCAGCACCCCAACTCACCTTTCCCCTTAAGCAAGCATAAGTTGGTTTTCTACATTTGAGACCCTATTCTGTTTTGTAATTCAGTTCCTGTGTAGCCAAGTTTACATTCCGTGTATTAGTGATATGTTATGATGTTTCATTTTCTGTGTGACTTATTTCACTTAGAATCATCATACCTGAATCCACTCATTATGCTGCTATGGGCCTGATGACATAGATTTCATTGCTGAGTGATATTTCATTGTACGTTAGTACCACAACTTCTTTATCCATTTTTCGCTTTCTGTGATATTGAACTTGTACCGTAAGCGAGGTTCTTGTCAACAGAGCCGTCCCAAACTTTGGGGTGGCTGTGTCTTTTTGATTTTAATTTCCCTAAGCTATAGGACCATAAGTGGAAGTGCCCTAGGCTCTGTTGCTTTGTTTTTTGGATGTTTCAGTAAACACCATACACTTCTCCAGAGTGGCTGTTGGCAATTTACATCCCGCCCATCAGCCTAACTAGGCTCCCAGTTCTCCATGGCCTGTCCTGCCTTTCTGGATTTTACACTTTTTTCAGATGGCCCTTTTGACCGGGGGGCAGTGAGACTTCATTGTAGTGCAGATTTCCTTTGCAAGCTTGCTTGGTTGGCCAAAAAGTGCGTATGCTTTTTTTCCTGAATATATTCAGGAAAAAACGCATACGTCCTTTTTGGCCAAGTCCATCATTGTGGACGTTCTGCCTCTTTTCCTATGCTTTACATGCAATTCCAGTCTACCTCCTGAAATCGGTTTCCTGCAATTCTGCCCCGCTTTCAAGTCCTCTTGGCAGCCTTACTTCAATATATTTTTGGACGATAGCTGTCATTTATAACTCTGCAGGTTTGTGAATGACAGTGCCCCTGAGCTCCTTTCTTCAACTCGCTTTCTTGTGAGCTGGCCACAACACCGCAGGATTACTTCAGGCCCTAGTGTGGTTCTGGCATGGCTCGGTGAGCCTTTGGTTAATTCCTCTTCCTGGTGGGAAATGAGAGTTAAATTTGCCCGTCCAGACACCTCCAGCTAGTCTCTCATTGGTTCTCCCTATTCCTGTTCATTTTCCGCAGAAATTGCAAACTGGGCCAAACAGGAGGTTAAAGGCACTGACTCTCCAAGTGGGGAGAGTGTTAGTAAAGCATCTGGAATGTTCCACCCGAGTACCAGGGGACGAAAACTGAGACACATTTGAACACGTTTCCCGATCACACGGTGGATCATACTCTGGGTTCCACATGCATGTTTTAGCTGAAGGAAGAATCCCTTAAACCTGGAGAGTTGAGAACCATGGAATGGGTACCATGCAATATGACTTCAAAGGGTCTGCATTTGCTCACCGAACCTCACCAATCCTATCACTGCTGCGTTTATGCCGCTGTACACACGCTTGATTCTCTTTCGGAGACATATAAATCCATAGGTTTTAAGATTCTTACTGGTCAGGTATATTCTTAGGCGTTTAATATGGGGTGTTGAGTCCACTTCGTTGAGCAAGCAGTAGCTCTTGTCTATTACATATTTGGCTTATGGAAAGGTATCTGTGCTAATTTCAATCTCTGGTTTTATGTAGCACCCCAACTCACCTTTCCCCTTAAGCAAGCATAAGTTGGTTTTCTACATTTGAGACCCTATTCTGTTTTGTAATTCAGTTCCTGTGTAGCCAAGTTTACATTCCGTGTATTAGTGATAACTTATGATGTTTCTTTTTCTGTGTGACTTATTTCACTTAGAATCATCGTACCTGAATCCACTCATTATGCTGCTATGGGCCTGATGACATAGATTTAATTGCTGAGTGATATTTCATTGTACGTTAGTACCACAACTTCTTTATCCATTTTTCGCTTTCTGTGATATTGAACTTGTACCGTAAACGCGGTTCTTGTAAACAGAGCCGTCCCAAACTTTGAGGTGGCTGTGTCTTTTTGATTTTAATTTCCCTAAGCTATAGGACCATAAGTGGAAGTGCCCTAGGCTCTGTTGCTTTGTTTTTTAGATGTTTCAGGAAACACTATACACTTCTCCAGAGTGGCTGTTGGCAATTTACATCCCACCCATCAGCCTAACTAGGCTCCCAGTTCTCTATGGCCTGTCGTGCCTTTCTGGATTTTACACTTTTTTCAGATGGCCCTTTTGACCGGGGGGCAGTGAGACTTCATTGTAGTGCAGATTTCCTTTGCAAGCTTGCTTGGTTGGCCAAAAAGGGCGTATGCGTTTTTTCCTGAATATATTCAGGAAAAAACACATACGCCCTTTTTGGCCAAGTGCATCATTGTGGAAGTTCTGCCTCTTTTCCTATGCTTTACATGCAGTTCTAGTCTACCTCCTGAAATCGGTTTCCTGCAATTCTGCCCCCTTTCAAGTCTTCTTGGCAGCCTTACTTCAATATATTTTTGGACGATAGCTGTCATTTATAACTCTGCAGGTTTGCGAATCACAGTGCCCCTGAGCTCCTTTCTTCAACTCGCTTTCTTTTGAGGTGGCTGCAACACCGCAGGATTGCTTCAGGCCCTAGTGTGGTTCCGGCATGGCTCGCTGAGCCTTTGGTTAATTCCTCTTCCTGGTGGGAAATGAGAGTTAAATTTGCCCGTCCAGACACCTCCAGCTAGTCTCTCATTGGATCTCCCTATTCCTGTTCATTTTCCGCAGAAATTGCAAACTGGGCCAAACAGGAGGTTAAAGGCACTGACTCTCCAAGTGGGGAGAGTGTTAGTATAGCGTCTGGAATGTTGCACCCGAGTACCAGGGGACGAAAACTGAGACACATTTGAACACGTTTCCTGATCACACGGTGGATCATACTCTGGGTTCCACATGCATGTTTTAGCTGAAGGAAGAATCCCTTAAACCTGGAGAGTTGAGACCCATGGAATGGGTACCATGCAATATGACTTCAAAGGGTCTGCATTTGCTCACCGAACCTCACCAATCCTATCACTGCTGCGTTTATGCCGCTGTACACACGCTTGATTCTCTTTCGGAGACATATAAATCCATAGGTTTTAAGATTCTTACTAGTCAGGTATATTCTTAGGCGTTTAATATGGGGTGTTGAGTCCACTTCGTTGAGCAAGCAGTAGCTCTTGTCTATTACATATTTGGCTTATGGAAAGGTATCTGTGCTAATTTCAATCTCTGGTTTTATGTAGCACCCCAACTCACCTTTCCCCTTAAGCAAGCATAGGTTGGTTTTCTACATTTGAGACCCTATTCTGTTTTGTAATTCAGTTCCTGTGTAGCCAAGTTTACATTCCGTGTATTAGTGATATCTTATGATGTTTCTTTTTCTGTGTGACTTATTTCACTTAGAATCATCGTACCTGAATCCACTCATTATGCTGCTATGGGCCTGATGACATAGATTTCATTGCTGAGTGATATTGCATTGTTCGTTAGTACCACAACTACTTTATCCATTTTTCGCTTTCTGTGATATTGAACTTGTACCGTAAACGAGGTTCTTGTAAACAGAGCTGTCCCAAACTTTGGGGTGGCTGTGTCTTTTTGATTTTAATTTCCCTAAGCTATCGGACCATAAGTGGAAGTGCCCTAGGCTCTGTTGCTTTGTTTTTTAGATGTTTCAGGAAACACCATACACTTCTCCAGAGTGGCTGTTGGCAATTTACATCCCGCCCATCAGCCTAACTAGGCTCCCAGTTCTCCATGGCCTGTCCTGCCTTTCTGGATTTTACACTTTTTTCAGATGGCCCTTTTGACCGGGGGGCAGTGAGACTTCATTGTAGTGCAGATTTCCTTTGCAAGCTTGCTTGGTTGGCGAAAAAGGGCGTATGCGTTTTTTCCTGAATATATTCAGGAAAAAACGCATACGCCCTTTTTGGCCAAGTGCATCATTGTGGACGTTCTGCCTCTTTTCCCATGCTTTACATGCAGTTCTAGTCTACCTCCTGAAATCGGTTTCCTGCAATTCTGCCCCGCTTTCAAGTCCTCTTGGCAGCCTTACTTCAATATATTTTTGGACGATAGCTGTCATTTATAACTCTGCAGGATTGCGAATGACAGTGCCCCTGAGCTCCTTTCTTCAACTCGCTTTCTTTTGAGGTGGCCGCAACACAGCAGGATTGCTTCAGGGACTAGTGTGGTTCCGGCATGGCTCGCTGAGCCTTTGGTTAATTCCTCTTCCTGGTGGGAAATGAGAGTTAAATTTGCCCGTCCAGACACCTCCACCTAGTCTCTCATTGGTTCTCCCTATTCCTGTTCATTTTCCACAGAAATTGCAAACTGGGCCAAACAGGAGGTTAAAGGCACTGACTCTCCAAGTGGGGAGAGTGTTAGTAAAGCGTCTGGAATGTTGCACCCGAGTACCAGGGGACGAAAATTGAGACACATTTGAACACGTTTCCCGATCACACGATGGATCATACTCTGGGTTCCACATGCATGTTTTAGCTGAAGGAAGAATCCCTTAAACCTGGAGAGTTGAGACCCATGGAATGGGTACCATGCAATATGACTTCAAAGGGTCTGCATTTGCTCACCGAACCTCACCAATCCTATCACTGCTGCGTTTATGCCGCTGTACACACGCTTGATTCTCTTTCGGAGACATATAAATCCATAGGTTTTAAGATTCTTACTAGTCAGGTATATTCTTAGTTGTTTAATATGGGGTGTTGAGTCCACTTCGTTGAGCAAGCAGTAGCTCTTGTCTATTACATATTTGGCTTATGGAAAGGTATCTGTGCTAATTTCAATCTCTGGTTTTATGTAGCACCCCAACTCACCTTTCCCCTTAAGCAAGCATAAGTTGGTTTTCTACATTTGAGACCCTATTCTGTTTTGTAATTCAGTTCCTGTGTAGCCAAGTTTACATTCCGTGTATTAGTGATATCTTATGATGTTTCTTTTTCTGTGTGACTTATTTCACTTAGAATCATCGTACCTGAATCCACTCATTATGCTGCTATGGGCCTGATGACATAGATTTCATTGCTGAGTGATATTTCATTGTACGTTAGTACCACAACTTCTGTATCCATTTTTCGCTTTCTGCGATATTGAACTTGTACCCTAAACGAGGTTCTTGTAAACAGAGCCGTCCCAAACTTTGGGGTGGCTGTGTCTTTTTGATTTTAATTTCCCTAAGCTATCGGACCATAAGTGGAAGTGCCCTAGGCTCTGTTGCTTTGTTTTTTGGATGTTTCAGGAAACACCATACACTTCTCCAGAGTGGCTGTTGGCAATTTACATCCCGCCCTTCAGCCTAACTAGGCTCCCAGTTCTCCATGGCCTGTCCTGCCTTTCTGGATTTTACACTTTTTTCAGATGGCCCTTTTGACCGGGGGGCAGTGAGACTTCATTGTAGTGCAGATTTCCTTTGCAAGCTTGCTTGGTTGGCCAAAAAGGGCGTATGCGTTTTTTCCTGAATATATTCAGGAAAAAATGCATACGCCCCTTTTGGCCAAGTGCATCATTGTGGACGTTCTGCCTCTTTTCCTATGCTTTACATGCAATTCCAGTCTACCTCCTGAAATCGGTTTCCTGCAATTCTGCCCCGCTTTCAAGTCCTCTTGGCAGCCTTACTTCAATATAATTTTGGACGATAGCTGTCATTTATAACTCTGCAGGTTTGTGAATGACAGTGCCCCTGAGCTCCTTTCTTCGACTGGCTTTCTTGTGAGCTGGCCGCAACACCGCAGGATTGCTTCAGGCCCTAGTGTGGTTCCGGCATGGCTCGCTGAGCCTTTGGTTAATTCGTCTTCCTGGTGGGAAATGAGAGTTAAATTTGCCCGTCCAGACACCTCCAGCTAGTCTCTCATTGGTTCTCCCTATTCCTGTTCATTTTCCGCAGAAATTGCAAACTGGGCCAAACAGGAGGTTAAAGGCACTGACTCTCCAAGTGGGGAGAGTGTTAGTAAAGCGTCTGGAATGTGCCACCCGAGTACCAGGGGACGATAAGTGAGACACATTTGAACACGTTTCCGAATCACACGGTGGATCATACTCTGAGTTCCACATGCATGTTTTAGCTGAAGGAAGAATCCCTTAAACCTGGAGAGTTGAGAACCATGGAATGGGTACCATGCAATATGACTTCAAAGGGTCTGCATTTGCTCACCGAACCTCACCAATCCTATCACTGCTGCGTTTATGCCGCTGTACACACGCTTGATTCTCTTTCGGAGACATATAAATCCATAGGTTTTAAGATTCTTACTAGTAAGGTATATTCTTAGGCGTTTAATATGGGGTGTTTAGTCCACTTCGTTGAGCAAGCAGTAGCTCTTGTCTATTACATATTTGGCTTATGGAAAGGTATCTGTGCTAATTTCAATCTCTGGTTTTATGCAGCACCCCAACTCACCTTTCCCCTTAAGCAAGCATAAGTTGGTTTTCTACATTTGAGACCCTATTCTGTTTTGTAATTCAGTTCCTGTGTAGCCAAGTTTACATTCCGTGTATTAGTGATATCTTATGATGTTTCTTTTTCTGTGTGACTTATTTCACTTAGAATCATCGTACCTGAATCCACTCATTATGCTGCTACTGGCCTGATGACATAGATATCATTGCTGAGTGATATTGCATTGTACGTAAGTATCACAACTTCTTTATCCATTTTTCGCTTTCTGCGATATTGAACTTGTACCGTAAACGAGGTTCTTGTAAACAGAGCCGTCCCAAACTTTGGGGTGGCTGTGTCTTTTTGATTTTAATTTCCCTAAGCTATAGGACCATAAGTGGAAGTGCCCTAGGCTCTGTTGCTTTGTTTTTTGGATGTTTCAGGAAACACCATACACTTCTCCAGAGTGGCTGTTGGCAATTTACATCCCGCCCATCAGCATAAGAAGGCTCCCAGTTCTCCATGGCCTGTCCTGCCTTTCTGGATTTTACACTTTTTTCAGATGGCCCTTTTGACCGGGGGGCAGTGAGACTTCATTGTAGTGCAGATTTCCTTTGCAAGGTTGCTTGGTTGGCCAAAAAGGGCGTATGCGTTTTTTCCTGAATATATTCAGGAAAAAACGCATACGCCCTTTTTGGTCAAGTGCATCATTGTGGACGTTCTGCCTTTTTTCCTATGCTTTACATGCAATTCCAGTCTACCTCCTGAAATCGGTTTCCTGCAATTCTGCCCCGCTTTCAAGTCCTCTTGGCAGCCTTACTTCAATATATTTTTGGACGATAGCTGTCATTTATAACTCTGCAGGTTTGCGAATGACAGTGCCCCTGAGCTCCTTTCTTCAACTCGCTTTCTTTTGAGGTGGCCGCAACACCGCAGGATTGCTTCAGTCCCTAGTGTGGTTCCGGCATGGCTCGCTGAGCCTTTGGTTAATTCCTCTTCCTGGTGGGAAATGAGAGTTAAATTTGCCCGTCCAGACACCTCCAGCTAGTCTCTCATTGGTTCTCCCTATTCCTGTTCATTTTCCGCAGAAATTGCAAACTGGGCCAAACAGGAGGTTAAAGGCACTGACTCTCCAAGTGGGGAGAGTGTTAGTAAAGCGTCTGGAATGTTGCACCCGAGTACCAGGGGACGAAATCTGAGACACATTTGAACACGTTTCCCGATCACATGGTGGATCATACTCTGGGTTCCACATGCATGTTTTAGCTGAAGGAAGAATCCCTTAAACCTGGAGAGTTGAGAACCATGGAATGGGTACCATGCAATATGACTTCAAAGGATCTGCATTTGCTCACCGAACCTCACCAATCCTATCACTGCTGCGTTTATGCCGCTGTACACACGCTTGATTCTCTTTCGGAGACGTATAAATCCATAGGTTTTAAGATTCTTACTAGTTAGGTATATTCTTAGGCGTTTAATATGGGGTGTTGAGTCCACTTCGTTGAGCAAGCAGTAGTTCTTCTCTATTACATATTTGGCTTATGGAGAGGTATCTGTGCTAATTTCAATCTCTGGTTTTATGTAGCACCCCAATTCACCTTTCCCCTTAAGCAAGCATAAGTTGGTTTTCTACATTTGAGACCCTATTCTGTTTTGTAATTCAGTTCCTGTGTAGCCAAGTTTACATTCCGTGTATTAGTGATATCTTATGATGTTTCTTTTTCTGTGTGACTTATTTCACTTAGAATCATCGTACCTGAATCCACTCATTATGCTGCTACTGGCCTGATGACATAGATTTCATTGCTGAGTGATATTGCCTTGTACGTAAGTACCACATCTTCTTTATCCATTTTTCGTTTTCTGCGATATTGAACTTGTACCGTAAACGAGGTTCTTGTTAACACAGCCGTCCCAAACTTTGGGGTGGCTGTGTCTTTTTGATTTTAATTTCCCTAATCTATAGGACCATAAGTGGAAGTGCCCTAGGCTCTGTTGCTTTGTTTTTTAGATGTTTCAAGAAACACCATACTCTTCTCCAGAGTGGCTGTTGGCAATTTACATCCCACCCATCAGCCTAACTAGGCTCCCAGTTCTCCATGGCCTGTCCTGCCTTTCTGGATTTTACACTTTTTTCAGATGGCCCTTTTGACCGGGGGGCAGTGAGACTTCATTGTAGTGCAGATTTCCTTTGCAAGCTTGCTTGGTTGGCCAAAAAGGGCGTATGCGTTTTTTTCTGAATATATTCAGGAAAAAATGCATACGCCATTTTTGACCAAGTGCATCATTGTGGACGTTCTGCCTCTTTTCCTATGCTTTACATGCAATTCCAGTCTACCTCCTGAAATCGGTTTCCTGCAATTCTGCCCCGCTTTCAAGTCCTCTTGGCAGCCTTACTTCAATATATTTTTGGACGATAGCTGTCATTTATAACTCTGCATGTTTGCGAAAGACAGTGCCCCTGAGCTCCTTTCTTCAACTCGCTTTCTTTTGAGGTGGCCGCAACACCGCAGGATTGCTTCAGGCCCTAGTGTGGTTCCGGCATGGCTCGCTGAGCCTTTGGTTAATTCCTCTTCCTGGTGGGAAATGAGAGTTAAATTTGCCCGTCCAGACACCTCCAGCTAGTCTCTCATTGGTTCTCCCTATTCCTGTTCATTTTCCGCAGAAATTGCAAACTGGGCCAAACAGGAGGTTAAAGGCACTGACTCTCTAAGTGGGGAGAGTGTTAGTCAAGCGTCTGGAATGTTGCACCCGAGTACCAGGGGACGAAAACTGAGACACATTTGAACACGTTTCCCGATCACACGGTGGATCATACTCTGGGTTCCACATGCATGTTTTAGCTGAAGGAAGAATCCCTTAAACCTGGAGAGTTGAGAACCATGGAATGGGTACCATGCAATATGACTTCAAAGGGTCTGCATTTGCTCACCGAACCTCACCAATCCTATCCCTGCTGCGTTTATGCCGCTGTACACACGCTTGATTCTCTTTCGGAGACATATAAATCCATAGGTTTTAAGATTCTTACTAGTCAGGTATATTCTTAGGCGTTTAATATGGGGTGTTGAGTCCACTTCGTTGAGCAAGCAGTAGCTCTTGTCTATTACATATTTGGCTTATGGAAAGGTATCTGTGCTAATTTCAATCTCTGGTTTTATGCAGCACCCCAACTCACCTTTCCCCTGAAGCAAGCATAAGTTGGTTTTCTACATTTGAGACCCTATTCGGTTTTGTAATTCAGTTCCTGTGTAGCCACGTTTACATTCCGTGTATTAGTGATATCTTATGATGTTTCTTTTTCTGTGTGACTTATTTCACTTAGAATCATCGTACCTGAATCCACTCATTATGTTGCTACTGGCCTGATGACATAGATTTCATTGCTGAGTGATATTGCATTGTACGTAAGTACCACAACATCTTTATCCATTTTTCGCTTTCTGCGATATTGAACTTGTACCGTAAACGAGGTTCTTGTAAACAGAGCCGTCCCAAACTTTGGGGTGGCTGTGTCTTTTTGATTTTAATTTCCCTAAGCTATAGGACCATAAGTGGAAGTGCCCTAGGCTCTGTTGCTTTGTTTTTTAGATGTTTCAGGAAACACCATACACTTCTCCAGAGTGGCTGTTGGCAATTTACATCCCGCCCATCAGCATAAGAAGGCTCCCAGTTCTCCATGGCCTGTCCTGCCTTTCTGGATTTTACACTTTTTTCAGATGGCCCTTTTGACCGGGGGGCAGTGAGACTTCATTGTAGTGCAGATTTCCTTTGCAAGCTTGCTTGGTTGGCCAAAAAGGGCGTATGCGTTTTTTCCTGAATATATTCAGGAAAAAACGCATACGCCCTTTTTGGTCAAGTGCATCATTGTGGACGTTCTGCCTCTTTTCCTATGCTTTACATGCAATTCCAGTCTACCTCCTGAAATTGGTTTCCTGCAATTCTGCCCCGCTTTCAAGTCCTCTTGGCAGCCTTACTTCAATATATTTTTGGACGATAGCTGTCATGTATAACTCTGCATGTTTGCGAATGACAGTGCCCCTGAGCTCCTTTCTTCAACTTGCTTTCTTTTGAGGTGGTCGCAACACCGCAGGATTGCTTCAGGCCCTAGTGTGGTTCCGGCATGGCTCGCTGAGCCTTTGGTTAATTCCTCTTCCTGGTGGGAAATGAGAGTTAAATTTGCCCGTCCAGACACCTCCAGCGACTCTCACATTGGTTCTCCCTATTCCTGTTCATTTTCCGCAGAAATTGCAAACTGGGCCAAACAGGAGGTTAAAGGCACTGACTCTCCAAGTGGGGAGAGTGTTAGTAAAGCGTCTGGAATGTTGCACCCGAGTACCAGGGGACGAAAAGTGAGACACATTATAACACGTTTCCCGATCACACGGTGGATCATACTCTGGGTTCCACATGCATGTTTTAGCTGAAGGAAGAATCCCTTAAACCTGGAGAGTTGAGAACCATGGAATGGGTACCATGCAATATGACTTCAAAGGGTCTGCATTTGCTCACCGAACCTCACCAATCCTATCACTGCTGCGTTTATGCTGGTGTACACACGCTTGATTCTCTTTTGGAGACATATAAATCCATAGGTTTTAAGATTCTTACTAGTCAGGTATATTCTTAGGCGTTTAATATGGGGTGTTGAGTCCACTTCGTTGAGCAAGCAGTAGCTCTTGTCTATTACATATTTGGCTTATGGAAAGGTATCTGTGTTAATTTCAATCTCTGATTTTATGCAGCACCCCAACTCACCTTTCCCCTTAAGCAAGCATAAGTTGGTTTTCTATATTTGAGACCCTATTCTGTTTTGTAATTCAGTTCCTGTGTAGCCAAGTTTACATTCCGTGTATTAGTGATATCTTATGATGTTTCTTTTTCTGTGTGACTTATTTCACTTAGAATCATCATACCTGAATCCACTCATTATGCTGCTATGGGCCTGATGACATAGATTTCATTGCTGAGTGATATTGCATTGTACGTTAGTACCACAACTTCTTTATCCATTTTTCGCTTTCTGCGATATTGAACTTGTACCGTAAACGAGGTTCTTGTAAAAAGAGCCGTCCCAAACTTTGGGGTGGCTGTGTCTTTTTGATTTTAATTTCCCTAAGCTATAGGACCATAAGTGGAAGTGCCCTAGGCTCTGTTGCTTTGTTTTTTAGATGTTTCAGGAAACACCATACACTTCTCCAGAGTGGCTGTTGGCAATTTACATCCCGCCCATCAGCCTAACTAGGCTCCCAGTTCTCCATGGCCTGTCCTGCCTTTCTGGATTTTACACTTTTTCAGATGGCCCTTTTGACCGGGGGGCAGTGAGACTTCATTGTAGTGCAGATTTCCTTTGCAAGCTTGCTTGGTTGGCCAAAAAGTGCGTATGCGTTTTTTCCTGAATATATTCAGGAAAAAACGCATTCGCCCTTTTAGGCCAAGTGCATCATTGTGGACGTTCTGCCTCCTTTCCTATGCTTTACATGCAATTCCAGTCTACCTCCTGAAATCGGTTTCCTGGAATTCTGCCCCGCTTTCAAGTCCTCTTGGCAGCCTTAATTCAATATATTTTTGGACGATAGCTGTCATTTATAACTCTGCAGGTTTGCGAATGACAGTGCCCCTGAGCTCCTTTCTTCAACTCGCTTTCTTGTGAGGTGGCCGCAACACCGCAGGATTGCTTCAGGCCCTAGTGTGGTTCCGGCATGGCTCGCTGAGCCTTTGGTTAATTCCTCTTCCTGGTGGGAAATGAGAGTTAAATTTGCCCGTCCAGACACCTCCAGCTAGTCTCTCGTTGGTTCTCCCTATTCCTGTTCATTTTCCGCAGAAATTGCAAACTGGGCCAAACAGAGGTTAAAGGTGCTGACTCTCTAAGTGGGCAGAGTGTTAGTAAAGCGTCTGGAATGTTGCACCCGAGTACCAGGGGACGAAAAGTGAGACACATTTGAACACATTTCCCGATCACATGGTGGATCATACTCTGGGTTCCACATGCATGTTTTAGCTGAAGGAAGAATCCCTTAAACCTGGAGAGTTGAGACCCATGGAATGGTTACCATGCAATATGACTTCAAAGGGTCTGCATTTGCTCACCGAACATCAAGAATCCTGTCACTGCTGCGTTTATGCCGCTGTACACACGCTTGATTCTCTTTCGGAGACATATAAATCCATAGGTTTTAAGATTCTTACTAGTCAGGTATATTCTTAGGCGTTTAATATGGGGTGTTGAGTCCACTTCGTTGAACAAGCAGTAGCTCTTGTCTATTACATATTTGGATTATGGAAAGGTATCTGGGCTAATTTCAATCTCTGGTTTTTTGCAGCACCCCAACTCACCTTTCCCCTTAAGCAAGCATAAGTTGGTTTTCTACATTTGAGACCCTATTCTGTTTTGTAATTCAGTTCCTGTGTAGCCAAGTTTACATTCCGTGTATTAGTGATACCTTATGATGTTTCTTTTTCTGTGTGACTTATTTCACTTAGAATCATCGTACCTGAATCCACTCATTATGCTGCTACTGGCCTGATGACTTAGATTTCATTGCTGAGTGATATTGCATTGTACGTAAGTACCACAACTTCTTTATCCATTTTTCGCTTTCTGCGATATTGAACTTGTACCGTAAACGAGGTTCTTGTAAACAGAGCCGTCCCAAACTTTGGGGTGGCTGTGTCTTTTTGATTTTAATTTCCCTAAGCTATAGGACCATAAGTGGAAGTGCCCTAGGCTCTGTTGCTTTGTTTTTTAGATGTTTCAAGAAACACCATACACTTCTCCAGAGTGGCTGTTGGCAATTTACCTCCCGCCCATCAGCATAACAAGGCTCCCAGTTCTCCATGGCCTGTCCTGCCTTTCTGGATTTTACACTTTTATCAGATGGCCCTTTTGACCGGGGGGCAGTGAGACTTCATTGTAGTGCAGATTTCCTTTGCAAGCTTGCTTGGTTGGCCAAAAAGTGCTTATGCGTTTTTTCTTGAATATATTCAGGAAAAAACGCATATGCCCTTTTTGACCAAGTGCATCATTTTGGACGTTCTGCCTCTTTTCCTATGCTTTACATGCAATTCCAGTCTACCTCCTGAAATCGGTTTCCTGCAATTCTGCCCCGCTTTCAAGTCCTCTTGGCAGCCTTACTTCAATATATTTTTGGACGATAGCTGTCATTTATAACTCTGCAGGTTTGTGAATGACAGTGCCCCTGAGCTCCTTTCTACAACTCGCTTTCTTGTGAGCTGGCCGCAACACCGCAGGATTGCTTCAGGCCCTAGTGTGGTTCCGGCATGGCTCGCTGAGCATTTGGTTAATTCCTCTTCCTGGTGGGAAATGAGAGCTAATTTGCCCGTCCAGACACCTCCAGCTAGTCTCTCATTGGTTCTCCCTATTCCTGTTCATTTTCCGCAGGAATTGCAAACTGGGCCAAACAGGAGGTTAAAGGCACTGACTCTCCAAGTGGGGAGAGTGTTAGTAAAGCATCTGGAATGTTGCACCCGAGTACCAGGGGACGAAAACTGAGACACATTTGAACACGTTTCCCGATCACACGGTGGATCATACTCTGGGTTCCACATGCATGTTTTAGCTGAAGGAAGAATCCCTTAAACCTGGAGAGTTGAGACCCATGGAATGGGTACCATGCAATATGACTTCAAAGGGTCTGCATTTGCTCACCGAACCTCACCAATCCTATCACTGCTGCGTTTATGCCGCTGTACACACGCTTGATTCTCTTTCGGAGACATATAAATCCATAGGTTTTAAGATTCTTACTAGTCCGGTATATTCTTAGGCGTTTAATATGGGGTGTTGAGTCCACTTCGTTGAGCAAGCAGTAGCTCTTGTCTATTACATATTTGGCTTATGGAAAGGTATCTGTGCTAATTTCAATCTCTGGTTTTATGCAGCACCCCAACTCACCTTTCCCCTTAAGCAAGCATAAGTTGGTTTTCTACATTTGAGACCCTATTCTGTTTTGTAATTCAGTTCCTGTGTAGCCAAGTTTACATTCCGTGTATTAGTGATATCTTATGAGGTTTCTTTTTCTGTGTGACTTATTTCACTTAGAATTATCGTACCTGAATCCACTCATTATGCTGCTATGGGCCTGATGACATAGATTTCATTGCTGAGTGATATTTCATTGTACGTTAGTACCACAAATTCTTTATCCATTTTTCGCTTTCTGCGATATTGAACTTGTACCGTAAACGAGGTTCTTGTAAACAGAGCCGTCCCAAACTTTGGGGTGGCTGTGTCTTTTTGATTTTAATTTCCCTAATCTATAGGACCGTAAGTGGAAGTGCCCTAGGCTCTGTTGCTTTGTTTTTTAGATGTTTCAGGAAACACCATACACTTCTCCAGAGTGGCTGTTGGCAATTTACATCCCGCCCATGAGCCTAACTAGGCTCCCAGTTCTCCATGGCCTGTCCTGCCTTTCTGGATTTTACACTTTTTTCAGATGGCCCTTTTGACCAGGCGGCAGTGAGACTTCATTGTAGTGCAGATTTCCTTTGCAAGCTTGCTTGGTTGGCCAAAAAGTGCGTATGCGTGTTTTCCTGAATATATTCAGGAAAAAACGCATACGCCCTTTTTGACCAAGTGCATCATTCTGGACGTTCTGCCTCTTTTCCTATGCTTTACATGCAATTCCAGTCTACCTCCTGAAATCGGTTTCCTGCAATTCTGCCCCGCTTTCAAGTCCTCTTGGCAGCCTTACTTCAATATATTTTTGGACGATAGCTGTCATTTATAACTCTGCATGTTTGCGAATGACAGTGCCCCTGAGCTCCTTTCTTCAACTCGCTTTCTTTTGAGGTGGCCGCAACACCGCAGGATTGCTTCAGGCCCTAGTGTGGTTCCGGCATGGCTCGCTGAGCCTTTGGTTAATTCCTCTTCCTGGTGGGAAATGAGAGTTAAATTTGCCCGTCCAGACACCTCCAGCTAGTCTCTCATTGGTTCTCCCTATTCCTGTTCATTTTCCGCAGAAATTGCAAACTGGGCCAAACAGGAGGTTAAAGGCACTGACTCTCCAAGTGGGGAGAGTGTTAGTAAAGCGTCTGGAATGTTGCACTTGAGTACCACGGGACGAAAACTGAGACACATTTGAACACGTTTCCCGATCACACGGTGGATCATACTCTGGGTTCCACATGCATGTTTTAGCTGAAGGAAGAATCCCTTAAACCTGGAGAGTTGAAACCCATGGAATGGGTACCATGCAATATGACTTCAAAGGGTCTGCATTTGCTCACCGAACCTCACCAATCCTATCACTGCTGCGATTAGGCCGCTGTACACACGCTTGATTCTCTTTCGGAGACATATAAATCCATAGGTTTTAAGATTCTTACTAGTCAGGTATATTCTTAGGCGTTTAATATGGGGTGTTGAGTCCACTTCGTTGAGCAAGCAGTAGCTCTTGTCTATTACATATTTGGCTTATGGAAAGGTATCTGGGCTAATTTCAATCTCTGGTTTTATGCAGCACCCCAACTCACCTTTCCCCTTAAGCAAGCATAAGTTGGTTTTCTACATTTGAGACCCTATTCGGTTTTGTAATTCAGTTCCTGTGTAGCCACGTTTACATTCCGTGTATTAGTGATATCTTATGATGTTTCTTTTTCTGTGTGACTTATTTCACTTAGAATCATCGTACCTGAATCCACTCATTATGTTGCTACTGGCCTGATGACATAGATTTCATTGCTGAGTGATATTGCATTGTACGTAAGTACCACAACATCTTTATCCATTTTTCGCTTTCTGCGATATTGAACTTGTACCGTAAACGAGGTTCTTGTAAACAGAGCCGTCCCAAACTTTGGGGTGGCTGTGTCTTTTTGATTTTAATTTCCCTAAGCTATAGGACCATAAGTGGAAGTGCCCTAAGCTCTGTTGCTTTGTTTTTTAGATGTTTCAGGAAACACCATACACTTCTCCAGAGTGGCTGTTGGTAATTTACATCCCGCCCATCAGCATAAAAAGGCTCCCAGTTCTCCATGGCCTGTCCTGCCTTTCTGGATTTTACACTTTTTTCAGATGGCCCTTTTGACCGGGGGGCAGTGAGACTTCATTGTAGTGCAGATTTCCTTTGCAAGCTTGCTTGGTTGGCCAAAAAGGGCGTATGCGTTTTTTCCTGAATATATTCAGGAAAAAACGCATACGCCCTTTTTGGTCAAGTGCATCATTGTGGACGTTCTGCCTCTTTTCCTATGCTTTACATGCAATTCCAGTCTACCTCCTGAAATTGGTTTTCTGCAATTCTGCCCCGCTTTCAAGTCCTCTTGGCAGCCTTACTTCAATATATTTTTGGACGATAGCTGTCATGTATAACTCTGCATGTTTGCGAATGACAGTGCCCCTGAGCTCCTTTCTTCAACTTGCTTTCTTTTGAGGTGGTCGCAACACCGCAGGATTGCTTCAGGCCCTAGTGTGGTTCCGGCATGGCTCGCTGAGCCTTTGGTTAATTCCTCTTCCTGGTGGGAAATGAGAGTTAAATTTGCCCGTCCAGACACCTCCAGCGACTCTCACATTGGTTCTCCCTATTCCTGTTCATTTTCCGCAGAAATTGCAAACTGGGCCAAACAGGAGGTTAAAGGCACTGACTCTCCAAGTGGGGAGAGTGTTAGTAAAGCGTCTGGAATGTTGCACCCGAGTACCAGGGGACGAAAAGTGAGACACATTATAACACGTTTCCCGATCACACGGTGGATCATACTCTGGGTTCCACATGCATGTTTTAGCTGAAGGAAGAATCCCTTAAACCTGGAGAGTTGAGAACCATGGAATGGGTACCATGCAATATGACTTCAAAGGGTCTGCATTTGCTCACCGAACCTCACCAATCCTATCACTGCTGCGTTTATGCTGGTGTACACACGCTTGATTCTCTTTTGGAGACATATAAATCCATAGGTTTTAAGATTCTTACTAGTCAGGTATATTCTTAGGCGTTTAATATGGGGTGTTGAGTCCACTTCGTTGAGCAAGCAGTAGCTCTTGTCTATTACATATTTGGCTTATGGAAAGGTATCTGTGTTAATTTCAATCTCTGATTTTATGCAGCACCCCAACTCACCTTTCCCCTTAAGCAAGCATAAGTTGGTTTTCTACATTTGAGACCCTATTCTGTTTTGTAATTCAGTTCCTGTTTAGCCAAGTTTACATTCCGTGTATTAGTGATATCTTATGATGTTTCTTTTTCTGTGTGACTTATTTCACTTAGAATCATCATACCTGAATCCACTCATTATGCTGCTATGGGCCTGATGACATAGATTTCATTGCTGAGTGATATTGCATTGTACGTTAGTACCACAACTTCTTTATCCATTTTTCGCTTTCTGCGATATTGAACTTGTACCGTAAACGAGGTTCTTGTAAAAAGAGCCGTCCCAAACTTTGGGGTGGCTGTGTCTTTTTGATTTTAATTTCCCTAAGCTATAGGACCATAAGTGGAAGTGCCCTAGGCTCTGTTGCTTTGTTTTTTAGATGTTTCAGGAAACACCATACACTTCTCCAGAGTGGCTGTTGGCAATTTACATCCCGCCCATCAGCATAAAAAGGCTCCCAGTTCTCCATGGCCTGTCCTGCCTTTCTGGATTTTACACTTTTTTCAGATGGCCCTTTTGACCGGGGGGCAGTGAGACTTCATTGTAGTGCAGATTTCCTTTGCAAGCTTGCTTGGTTGGCCAAAAAGGGCGTATGCGTTTTTTCCTGAATATATTCAGGAAAAAACGCATACGCCCTTTTTGGTCAAGTGCATCATTGTGGACGTTCTGCCTCTTTTCCTATGCTTTACATGCAATTCCAGTCTACCTCCTGAAATTGGTTTTCTGCAATTCTGCCCCGCTTTCAAGTCCTCTTGGCAGCCTTACTTCAATATATTTTTGGACGATAGCTGTCATGTATAACTCTGCATGTTTGCGAATGACAGTGCCCCTGAGCTCCTTTCTTCAACTTGCTTTCTTTTGAGGTGGTCGCAACACCGCAGGATTGCTTCAGGCCCTAGTGTGGTTCCGGCATGGCTCGCTGAGCCTTTGGTTAATTCCTCTTCCTGGTGGGAAATGAGAGTTAAATTTGCCCGTCCAGACACCTCCAGCGACTCTCACATTGGTTCTCCCTATTCCTGTTCATTTTCCGCAGAAATTGCAAACTGGGCCAAACAGGAGGTTAAAGGCACTGACTCTCCAAGTGGGGAGAGTGTTAGTAAAGCGTCTGGAATGTTGCACCCGAGTACCAGGGGACGAAAAGTGAGACACATTATAACACGTTTCCCGATCACACGGTGGATCATACTCTGGGTTCCACATGCATGTTTTAGCTGAAGGAAGAATCCCTTAAACCTGGAGAGTTGAGAACCATGGAATGGGTACCATGCAATATGACTTCAAAGGGTCTGCATTTGCTCACCGAACCTCACCAATCCTATCACTGCTGCGTTTATGCTGGTGTACACACGCTTGATTCTCTTTTGGAGACATATAAATCCATAGGTTTTAAGATTCTTACTAGTCAGGTATATTCTTAGGCTTTTAATATGGGGTGTTGAGTCCACTTCGTTGAGCAAGCAGTAGCTCTTGTCTATTACATATTTGGCTTATGGAAAGGTATCTGTGTTAATTTCAATCTCTGATTTTATGCAGCACCCCAACTCACCTTTCCCCTTAAGCAAGCATAAGTTGGTTTTCTACATTTGAGACCCTATTCTGTTTTGTAATTCAGTTCCTGTGTAGCCAAGTTTACATTCCGTGTATTAGTGATATCTTATGATGTTTCTTTTTCTGTGTGACTTATTTCACTTAGAATCATCATACCTGAATCCACTCATTATGCTGCTATGGGCCTGATGACATAGATTTCATTGCTGAGTGATATTGCATTGTACGTTAGTACCACAACTTCTTTATCCATTTTTCGCTTTCTGCGATATTGAACTTGTACCGTAAACGAGGTTCTTGTAAAAAGAGCCGTCCCAAACTTTGGGGTGGCTGTGTCTTTTTGATTTTAATTTCCCTAAGCTATAGGACCATAAGTGGAAGTGCCCTAGGCTCTGTTGCTTTGTTTTTTAGATGTTTCAGGAAACACCATACACTTCTCCAGAGTGGCTGTTGGCAATTTACATCCCGCCCATCAGCCTAACTAGGCTCCCAGTTCTCCATGGCCTGTCCTGCCTTTCTGGATTTTACACTTTTTCAGAAGGCCCTTTTGACCGGGGGGCAGTGAGACTTCATTGTAGTGCAGATTTCCTTTGCAAGCTTGCTTGGTTGGCCAAAAAGGGCGTATGCGTTTTTTCCTGAATATATTCAGGAAAAAACGCATAGGCCCTTTCTGGCCAAGTGCATCATTGTGGACATTCTGCCTCCTTTCCTATGCTTTACATGCAATTCCAGTCTACCTCCTGAAATCGGTTTCCTGCAATTCTGCCCCGCTTTCAAGTCCTCTTGGCAGCCTTACTTCAATATATTTTTGGACGATAGCTGTCATTTATAACTCTGCAGGTTTGTGAATGACAGTGCCCCTGAGCTCCTTTCTTCAACTCGCTTTCTTGTGAGGTGGCCGCAACACCGCAGGATTGCTTCAGGCCCTAGTGTGGTTCCGGCATGGCTCGCTGAGCCTTTGGTTAATTCCTCTTCCTGGTGGGAAATGAGAGTTAAATTTGCCCGTCCAGACACCTCCAGCTAGTCTCTCGTTGGTTCTCCCTATTCCTGTTCATTTTCCACAGAAATTGCAAACTGGGCCAAACAGAGGTTAAAGGTGCTGACTCTCCAAGTGGGCAGAGTGTTAGTAAAGCGTCTGGAATGTTGCACCCGAGTACCAGGGGACGAAAAGTGAGACACATTTGAACACATTTCCCGATCACATGGTGGATCATACTCTGGGTTCCACATGCATGTTTTAGCTGAAGGAAGAATCCCTTAAACCTGGAGAGTTGAGACCCATGGAATGGTTACCATGCAATATGACTTCAAAGGGTCTGCATTTGCTCACCGAACATCAAGAATCCTGTCACTGCTGCGTTTATGCCGCTGTACACACGTTTGATTCTCTTTCGGAGACATATAAATCCATAGGTTGTAAGATTCTTACTAGTCAGGTATATTCTTAGGCGTTTAATATGGGGTGTTGAGTCCACTTCGTTGAACAAGCAGTAGCTCTTGTCTATTACATATTTGGATAATGGAAAGGTATCTGGGCTAATTTCAATCTCTGGTTTTTTGCAGCACCCCAACTCACCTTTCCCCTTAAGCAAGCATAAGTTGGTTTTCTACATTTGAGACCCTATTCTGTTTTGTAATTCAGTTCCTGTGTAGCCAAGTTTACATTCCGTGTATTAGTGATACCTTATGATGTTTCTTTTTCTGTGTGACTTATTTCACTTAGAATCATCGTACCTGAATCCACTCATTATGCTGCTACTGGCCTGATGACTTAGATTTCATTGCTGAGTGATATTGCATTGTACGTAAGTACCACAACTTCTTTATCCATTTTTCGCTTTCTGCGATATTGAACTTGTACCGTAAACGAGGTTCTTGTAAACAGAGCCGTCCCAAACTTTGGGGTGGCTGTGTCTTTTTGATTTTAATTTCCCTAAGCTATAGGACCATAAGTGGAAGTGCCCTAGGCTCTGTTGCTTTGTTTTTTAGATGTTTCAAGAAACACCATACACTTCTCCAGAGTGGCTGTTGGCAATTTACCTCCCGCCCATCAGCATAACAAGGCTCCCAGTTCTCCATGGCCTGTCCTGCCTTTCTGGATTTTACACTTTTTTCAGATGGCCCTTTTGACCGGGGGGCAGTGAGACTTCATTGTAGTGAAGATTTCCTTTGCAAGCTTGCTTGGTTGGCCAAAAAGGGCTTATGCGTTTTTTCTTGAATATATTCAGGAAAAAACGCATATGCCCTTTTTGACCAAGTGCATCATTTTGGACGTTCTGCCTCTTTTCCTATGCTTTACATGCAATTCCAGTCTACCTCCTGAAATCGGTTTCCTGCAATTCTGCCCCGCTTTCAAGTCCTCTTGGCAGCCTTACTTCAATATATTTTTGGACGATAGCTGTCATTTATAACTCTGCAGGTTTGTGAATGACAGTGCCCCTGAGCTCCTTTCTACAACTCGCTTTCTTGTGAGCTGGCCGCAACAACGCAGGATTGCTTCAGGCCCTAGTGTGGTTCCGGCATGGCTCGCTGAGCATTTGGTTAATTCCTCTTCCTGGTGGGAAATGAGAGCTAATTTGCCCGTCCAGACACCTCCAGCTAGTCTCTCATTGGTTCTCCCTATTCCTGTTCATTTTCCGAAGGAATTGCAAACTGGGCCAAACAGGAGGTTAAAGGCACTGACTCTCCAAGTGGGGAGAGTGTTAGTCAAGCGTCTGGAATGTTGCACCCGAGTACCAGGGGACGAAAACTGAGACACATTTGAACACGTTACCCGATCACACGGTGGATCATACTCTGGGTTCCACATGCATGTTTTAGCTGAAGGAAGAATCCCTTAAACCTGGAGAGTTGAGACCCATGGAATGGGTACCATGCAATATGACTTCAAAGGGTCTGCATTTGCTCACCGAACCTCACCAATCCTATCACTGCTGCGTTTATGCCGCTGTACACACGCTTGATTCTCTTTCGGAGACATATAAATCCATAGGTTTTAAGATTCTTACTAGTCCGGTATATTCTTAGGCGTTTAATATGGGGTGTTGAGTCCACTTCGTTGAGCAAGCAGTAGCTCTTGTCTATTACATATTTGGCTTATGGAAAGGTATCTGTGCTAATTTCAATCTCTGGTTTTATGCAGCACCCCAACTCACCTTTCCCCTTAAGCAAGCATAAGTTGGTTTTCTATATTTGAGACCCTATTCTGTTTTGTAATTCAGTTCCTGTGTAGCCAAGTTTACATTCCGTGTATTAGTGATATCTTATGATGTTTCTTTTTCTGTGTGACTTATTTCACTTAGAATCATCGTACCTGAATCCACTCATTATGCTGCTATGGGCCTGATGACATAGATTTCATTGCTGAGTGATATTTCATTGTACGTTAGTACCACAAATTCTTTATCCATTTTTCGCTTTCTGCGATATTGAACTTGTACCGTAAACGAGGTTCTTGTAAACAGAGCCATCCCAAACTTTGGGGTGGCTGTGTCTTTTTGATTTTAATTTCCGTAATCTATAGGACCGTAAGTGGAAGTGCCCTAGGCTCTGTTGCTTTGTTTTTTAGATGTTTCAGGAAACACCATACACTTCTCCAGAGTGGCTGTTGGCAATTTACATCCCGCCCATCAGCCTAACTAGGCTCCCAGTTCTCCATGGCCTGTCCTGCCTTTCTGGATTTTACACTATTTTCAGATGGCCCTTTTGACCGGGGGGCAGTGAGACTTCATTGTAGTGCAGATTTCCTTTGCAAGCTTGCTTGGTTGGCCAAAAAGGGCGTATGCGTGTTTTCCTGAATATATTCAGGAAAAAACGCATACGCCCTTTTTGACCAAGTGCATCATTCTGGACGTTCTGCCTCTTTTCCTATGCTTTACATGCAATTCCAGTCTACCTCCTGAAATCGGTTTCCTGCAATTCTGCCTCACTTTCAAGTCCTCTTGGCAGCCTTACTTCAATATATTTTTGGACGATAGCTGTCATTTATAACTCTGCAGGTTTGTGAATGACAGTGCCCCTGAGCTCCTTTCTAAAACTCGCTTTCTTGTGAGCTGGCCGCAACAACGCAGGATTGCTTCAGGCCCTAGTGTGGTTCTGGCATGGCTCGCTGAGCCTTTGGTTAATTCCTCTTCCTGGTGGGAAATGAGAGTTAAATTTGCCCGTCCAGACACCTCCAGCTAGTCTCTCATTGGTTCTCCCTATTCCTGTTCATTTTCCGCAGAAATTGCAAACTGGGCCAAACAGGAGGTTAAAGGCACTGACTCTCCAAGTGGGGAGAGTGTTAGTAAAGCGTCTGGAATGTTGCACCCGAGTACCAGGGGACGAAAACTGAGACACATTTGAACACGTTTCCCGATCACACGTTGGATCATACTTTGGGTTCCACATGCATGTTTTAGCTGAAGGAAGAATCCCTTAAACCTGGAGAGTTGAGACCCATGGAATGGGTACCATGCAATATGACTTCAAAGGGTCTGCATTTGCTCACCGAACCTCACCAATCCTATCACTGCTGCGATTAGGCCGCTGTACACACGCTTGATTCTCTTTCGGAGACATATAAATCCATAGGTTTTAAGATTCTTACTAGTCAGGTATATTCTTAGGGGTTTAATATGGGGTGTTGAGTCCACTTCGTTGAGCAAGCAGTAGCTCTTGTCTATTACATATTTGTCTTATGGAAAGGTATCTGGGCTAATTTCAATCTCTGGTTTTTTGCAGCACCCCAACTCACCTTTCCCCTTAAGCAAGCATAAGTTGGTTTTCTACATTTGAGACCCTATTCTGTTTTGTAATTCAGTTCCTGTGTAGCCAAGTTTACATTCCGTGTATTAGTGATACCTCATGATGTTTCTTTTTCTGTGTGACTTATTTCACTTAGAATCATCGTACCTGAATCCACTCATTATGCTGCTACTGGCCTGATGACATAGATTTCATTGCTGAGTGATATTGCATTGTACGTAAGTACCACAACTTCTTTATCCATTTTTCGCTTTCTGCGATATTGAACTTGTACCGTAAATGAGGTTCTTGTAAACAGAGCCGTCCCAAACTTTGGGGTGGCTGTTTCTTTTTGATTTTAATTTCCCTAAGCTATAGGACCATAAGTGGAAGTGCCATAGGCTCTGTTGCTTTGTTTTTTAGATGTTTCAAGAAACACCATACACTTCTCCAGAGTGGCTGTTGGCAATTTACCTCCCGCCCATCAGCATAACAAGGCTCCCAGTTCTCCATGGCCTGTCCTGCCTTTCTGGATTTTACACTTTTTTCAGATGGCCCTTTTGACCGGGGGGCAGTGAGACTTCATTGTAGTGCAGATTTCCTTTGCAAGCTTGCTTGGTTGGCCAAAAAGGGCTTATGCGTTTTTTCCTGAATATATTCAGGAAAAAACGAATACGCCCTTTTTGGTCAAGTGCATCATTGTGGACGTTCTGCCTCTTTTCCTATGCTTTACATGCAATTCCAGTCTACCTCCTGAAATCGGTTTCCTGCAATTCTGCCCCGCTTTCAAGTCCTCTTGGCAGCCTTACTTCAATATATTTTTGGACGATAGCTGTCATTTAGAACTCTGCAGGTTTGTGAATTACAGTGCCCCTGAACTCCTTTATTCAACTCGCTTTCTTGTGAGCTGGCCGCAACACCGTATGATTGCTTCAGGCCCTAGTGTGGTTCTGGCATGGCACGCTGAGCCTTTGGTTAATTCCTCTTCCTGGTGGGAAATGAGAGTTAAATTAGCCCGTCCAGACACCTCCAGCTAGTCTCTCATTGGTTCTCCCTATTCCTGTTCATTTTCCGCAGAAATTGCAAACTGGGCCAAACAGGAGGTTAAAGGCACTGACTCTCCAAGTGGGGAGAGTGTTAGTCAAGCGTCTGGAATGTTGCACCCGAGTACCAGGGGACGAAAACTGAGACACATTTGAACACGTTTCCCGATCACACGGTGGATCATACTCTGGGTTCCACATGCATGTTTTAGCTGAAGGAAGAATCCCTTAAACCTGGTGAGTTGAGAACCATGGAATGGGTACCATGCAATATGACTTCAAAGGGTCTGCATTTGCTCACCGAACCTCACCAATCCTATCACTGCTGCGTTTATGCCGCTGTACACACGCTGGATTCTCTTTCGGAGACATATAAATCCATAGGTTTTAAGATTCTTACTAGTCAGGTATATTCTTAGGCGTTTAATATGTGGTGTTGAGTCCACTTCGTTGAACAAGCAGTAGCTCTTGTCTATTACATATTTGGCTTATGGAAAGGTATCTGTGCTAATTTCAATCTCTGGTTTTATGCAGCACCCCAACTCACCTTTCCCCTTAAGCAAGCATAAGTTGGTTTTCTACATTTGAGACCCTATTCTGTTTTGTAATTCAGTTCCTGTGTAGCCAAGTTTACATTCCGTGTATTAGTGATATCTTATGATGTTTCTTTTTCTGTGTGACTTATTTCACTTAGAATCATCGTACCTGAATCCACTCATTATGCTGCTACTGGCCTGATGACATAGATTTCATTGCTGAGTGTTATTGCATTGTACGTAAGTACCACAACTTCTTTATCCATTTTTCGCTTTCTGCGATATTGAACTTGTACCGTAAATGAGGTTCTTGTAAACAGAGCCGTCCCAAACTTTGGGGTGGCTGTGTCTTTTTGATTTTAATTTCCCTAAGCTATAGGACCATAAGTGGAAGTGCCCTAGGCTATGTTGCTTTGTTTTTTAGATGTTTCAGGAAACACCATACACTTCTCCAGAGTGGCTGTTGGCAATTTACATCCCGCCCATCAGCATAACAAGGCTCCCAGTTCTCCATGGCCTGTCCTGCCTTTCTGGATTTTACACTTTTTTCAGATGGCCCTTTTGACCGGGGGGCAGTGAGACTTCATTGTAGTGCAGATTTCCTTTGCAAGCTTGCTTGGTTGGCCAAAAAGGGCGTATGCGTTTTTTCCTGAATATATTCAGGAAAAAACGCATACGCCCTTTTTGACCAAGTACATCATTGTGGTCGTTCTGCCTCTTTTCCTATGCTTTACATGCAATTCCAGTCTACCTCCTGAAATCGGTTTCCTGCAATTCTGCCCCGCTTTCAAGTCCTCTTGGCAGCCTTACTTCAATATATTTTTGGACGATAGCTGTCATTTATAACTCTGCAGTTTTGTGAATGACAGTGCCCCTGAGCTCCTTTCTACAACTCGCTTTCTTGTGAGCTGGCCGCAACACCGCAGGATTGCTTCAGGCCCTAGTGTGGTTTCGGCATGGCTTGCTGAGCCTTTGGTTAATTCCTCTTCCTGGTGGGAAATGAGAGTTAAATTTGCCCGTCCAGACACGTCCAGCTAGTCTCTCATTGGTTCTCCCTATTCCTGTTCATTTTCCGCAGAAATTGCAAACTGGGCCAAACAGGAGGTTAAAGGCACTGACTCTCCCAGTGGGGAGAGTGTTAGTAAAGCGTCTGGAATGTTGCACCCGAGTACCAGGGGACGAAAACTGAGACACATTTGAACACGTTTCCCGATCACACGGTGGATCATACGCTGGGTTCCACATGCATGTTTTAGCCGAAGGAAGAATCCCTTAAACCTGGAGAGTTGAGACCCATGGAATGGGTACCATGCAATATGACTTCAAAGAGTACGCATTTGCTCACCGAACTTCACCAATCCTATCACTGCTTCGTTTAGGCCGCTGTACACACGCTGGATTCTCTTTCGGAGACATATAAATCCATAGGTTTTAAGATTCTTACTACTCAGGTGTATTCTTAGGTGTTTAATATGGGGTGTTGAGTCCACTTCATTGAGCAAGCAGTAGCTCTAGTCTATTACATATTTGGCTTATGGAAAGGTATCTGTGCTAATTTCAATCTCTGGTTTTATGCAGCACCCCAACTCACCTTTCCCCTTAAGCAAGCATAAGTTGGTTTTCTACATTTGAGACCCTATTCTGTTTTGTAATTCAGTTCCTGTGTAGCCAAGTTTACATTCCATGTATTAGTGATATCTTATGATGTTTCTTTTTCTGTGTGACTTATTTCACTTAGAATCATCATACCTCAATCCACTCATTATGCTGCTATGGGCCTGATGACATAGATTTCATTGCTGAGTGATATTTCATTGTACGTTAGTACCACAACTTTTTTATCCATTTTTCGCTTTCTGCAATATTGAACTTGTACCGTAAACGAGGTTCTTGTAAACAGAGCCGTCCCAAACTTTGGGGTGGCTGTGTCTTTTTTATTTTAATTTCCCTAAGCTATAGGACCATAAGTGGAAGTGCCCTAGGCTCTGTTGCTTTGTTTTTTAGATGTTTCAAGAAACACCATACACTTCTCCAGAGTGGCTGTTGGCAATTTACATCCCGCCCATCAGCAGAAGAAGGCTCCCAGTTTTCCATGGCCTGTCCTGCCTTTCTGGATTTTACACTTTTTTCAGATGGCCCTTTTGACCGGGGGGCAGTGAGACTTCATTGTAGTGCAGATTTCCTTTGCAAGCTTGCTTGGTTGTCCAAAAAGGGCTTATGCGTTTTTTCCTGAATATATTCAGGAAAAAACGCATAGGCCGTTTCTGGCCAAGTGCATCATTGTGGACGTTCTGCCTCTTTTCCTATGCTTTACATGCAATTCCAGTCTACCTCCTGAAATCGGTTTCCTGCAATTCTGCCCCGCTTTCAAGTCCTCTTGGCAGCCTTACTTCAATATATTTTTGGACGATAGCTGTCATTTATCACTTTGCAGGCTTGTGAATTACAGTGCCCCTTAGCTCCTTTCTTCAACTCGCTTTCTTGTGAGCTGGCCGCAACACCGTAGGATTGCTTCAGGCCCTAGTGTGGTTCCGGCATGGCACACTGAGCCTTTGGTTAATTCCTCTTCCTGGTGGGAAATGAGTGCTAATTTGCCCGTCCAGACACCTCCAGCTAGTCTCTCATTGGTTCTCCCTATTCCTGTTCATTTTCCGCAGGAATTGCAAACTGGGCCAAACAGGAGGTTAAAGGCACTGACTCTCCAAGTGGGCAGAGTGTTAGTAAAGCGTCTGGAATGTTGCACCCGAGTACCAGGGGACGAAAACTGAGACACATTTGAACACGTTTCCCGATCACACGGTGGATCATACTCTGGGTTCCACATGCATGTTTTAGCTGAAGGAAGAATCCCTTAAACCTGGAGAGTTGAGACCCATGGAATGGGTACCATGCAATATGACTTCAAAGGGTCTGCATTTGCTCACCGAACCTCACCAATCCTATCACTGCTGCGTTTATGCCGCTGTACACACGCTTGATTCTCTTTCGGAGACATATAAATCCATAGGTTTTAAGATTCTTACTAGTCCGGTATATTCTTAGGCGTTTAATATGGGGTGTTGAGTCCACTTCGTTGAGCAAGCAGTAGCTCTTGTCTATTACATATCTGGCTTATGGAAAGGTATCTGTGCTAATTTCAATCTCTGTTTTTATGCAGCACCCCAACTCACCTTTCCCCTTAAGCAAGCATAAGTTGGTTTTCTACATTTGAGACCCTATTCTGTTTTGTAATTCAGTTCCTGTGTAGCCAAGTTTACATTCCGTGTATTAGTGATATCTTATGATGTTTCTTTTTCTGTGTGACTTATTTCACTTAGAATCATCGTACCTGAATCCACTCATTATGCTGCTATGGGCCTGATGACATAGATTTCATTGCTGAGTGATATTTCATTGTACGTTAGTACCACAAATTCTTTATCCATTTTTCGCTTTCTGCGATATTGAACTTGTACCGTAAACGAGGTTCTTGTAAACATAGCCATCCCAAACTTTGGGGTGGCTGTGTCTTTTTGATTTTAATTTCCCTAATCTATAGGACCGTAAGTGGAAGTGCCCTAGGCTCTGTTGCTTTGTTTTTTAGATGTTTCAGGAAACACCATACACTTCTCCAGAGTGGCTGTTGGCAATTTACATCCCGCCCATCAGCCTAACTAGGCTCCCAGTTCTCCATGGCCTGTCCTGCCTTTCTGGATTTTACACTATTTTCAGATGGCCCTTTTGACCGGGGGGCAGTGAGACTTCATTGTAGTGCAGATTTCCTTTGCAAGCTTGCTTGGTTGGCCAAAAAGGGCGTATGCGTGTTTTCCTGAATATATTCAGGAAAAAACGCATACGCCCTTTTTGACCAAGTGCATCATTCTGGACGTTCTGCCTCTTTTCCTATGCTTTACATGCAATTCCAGTCTACCTCCTGAAATCGGTTTCCTGCAATTCTGCCCCACTTTCAAGTCCTCTTGGCAGCCTTACTTCAATATATTTTTGGACGATAGCTGTCATTTATAACTCTGCAGGTTTGTGAATGACAGTGCCCCTGAGCTCCTTTCTACAACTCGCTTTCTTGTGAGCTGGCCGCAACAACGCAGGATTGCTTCAGGCCCTAGTGTGGTTCTGGCATGGCTCGCTGAGCCTTTGGTTAATTCCTCTTCCTGGTGGGAAATGAGAGTTAAATTTGCCCGTCCAGACACCTCCAGCTAGTCTCTCATTGGTTCTCCCTATTCCTGTTCATTTTCCGCAGAAATTGCAAACTGGGCCAAACAGGAGGTTAAAGGCACTGACTCTCCAAGTGGGGAGAGTGTTAGTAAAGCGTCTGGAATGTTGCACCCAAGTACCAGGGGACGAAAACTGAGACACATTTGAACACGTTTCCCGATCACACAGTGGATCATACTCTGGGTTCCACATGCATGTTTTAGCTGAAGGAAGAATCCCTTAAACCTGGAGAGTTGAGACCCATGGAATGGGTACCATGCAATATGAATTCAAAGGGTCTGCATTTGCTCACCGAACCTCACCAATCCTATCACTGCTGCGTTTATGCCGCTGTACACATGCTTGATTCTCTTTCGGAGACATATAAATCCATAGGTTTTAAGATTCTTACTAGTCCGGTATATTCTTAGGCGTTTAATATGGGGTGTTGAGTCACTTCGTTGAGCAAGCAGTAGCTCTTGTCTATTACATATTTGGCTTATGGAAAGGTATCTGTGCTAATTTCAATCTCTGGTTTTATGCAGCACCCCAACTCACCTTTCCGCTGAAGCAAGCATAAGTTGGTTTTCTACATTTGAGACCCTATTCTGTTTTGTAATTCAGTTCCTGTGTAGCCAAGTTTACATTCTGTGTATTAGTGATATTTTATGATGTTTCTTTTTCTGTGTGACTTATTTCACTTAGAATCATCGTACCTGAATCCACTCATTATGCTGCTATGGGCCTGATGACATAGATTTCATTGCTGAGTGATATTGCATTGTATGTTAGTACCACAACTTCTTTATCCATTTTTCACTTTCTGCGATATTGAACTTGTACCGTAAACGAGGTTCTTGTAAACAGAGCCGTCCCAAACTTTGGGGTGGCTGTGTCTTTTTGATTTTCATTTCCCTAAGCTATAGGACCATAAGTGGAAGTGCCCTAGGCTCTGTTGCTTTGTTTTTTAGATGTTTCAGGAAACACCATACACTTCTCCAGAGTGGCTGTTGTCAATTTACATCCCGCACATCAGCCTAACTAGGCTCCCAGTTCTCCATGGCCTGTCCTGCCTTTCTGGATTTTACACTTTTTTCAGATGGCCCTTTTGACCGGGGGGCAGTGAGACTTCATTGTAGTGCAGATTTCCTTTGCAAGCTTGCTTGGTTGGCCAAAAAGGGCTTATGCATTTTTTCCTGAATATATTCAGGAAAAAACGCATAGGCCCTTTCTGGCCAAGTGCATCATTGTGGACGTTCTGCCTCTTTTCCTATGCTTTACATGCAATTCCAGTCTACCTCCTGAAATCGGTTTCCTGCAATTCTGCCCCGCTTTCAAGTCCTCTTGGCAGCCTTACTTCAATATATTTTTGGACGATAGCTGTCATTTATCACTTCGGAGGCTTGTGAATTACAGTGCCCCTGAGCTCCTTTCTTCAACTCGTTTTCTTGTGAGCTGGCCGCAACACCGTAGGATTGCTTCAGGCCCTAGTGTGGTTCCGGCATGGCATGCTGAGCCTTTGGTTAATTCCTCTTTCTGGTGGGAAATGAGAGTTAAATTAGCCCGTCCAGACACCTCCAGCTAGTCTCTCATTGGTTCTCCCTATTCCTGTTCATTTTCCGCAGAAATTGCAAACTGGGCCAAACAGGAGGTTAAAGGCACTGACTCTCCAAGTGGGGAGAGTGTTAGTAAAGCGTCTGGAATGTTGCACCCGAGTACCAGGGGACGAAAACTGAGACACATTTGAACACGTTTCCCGATCACACGTTGGATCATACTTTGGGTTCCACATGCATGTTTTAGCTGAAGGAAGAATCCCTTAAACCTGGAGAGTTGAGACCCATGGAATGGGTACCATGCAATATGACTTCAAAGGGTCTGCATTTGCTCACCGAACCTCACCAATCCTATCACTGCTGCGATTAGGCCGCTGTACACACGCTTGATTCTCTTTCGGAGACATATAAATCCATAGGTTTTAAGATTCTTACTAGTCAGGTATATTCTTAGGCGTTTAATATGGGGTGTTGAGTCCACTTCGTTGAGCAAGCAGTAGCTCTTGTCTATTATATATTTGGCTTATGGAAAGGTATCTGTGCTAATTTCAATCTCTGGTTTTTTGCAGCACCCCAACTCACCTTTCCCCTTAAGCAAGCATAAGTTGGTTTTCTACATTTGAGACCCTATTCTGTTTTGTAATTCAGTTCCTGTGTAGCCAAGTTTACATTCTGTGTATTAGTGATACCTCATGATGTTTCTTTTTCTGTGTGACTTATTTCACTTAGAATCATCGTACCTGAATCCACTCATTATGCTGCTACTGGCCTGATGACATAGATTTCATTGCTGAGTGATATTGCATTGTACGTAAGTACCACAACTTCTTTATCCATTTTTCGCTTTCTGCGATATTGAACTTGTACCGTAAATGAGGTTCTTGTAAACAGAGCCGTCCCAAACTTTGGGGTGGCTGTGTCTTTTTGATTTTAATTTCCCTAATCTATAGGACCATAAGTGGAAGTGCCCTAGGCTCTGTTGCTTTGTTTTTTAGATGTTTCAAGAAACACCATACACTTCTCCAGAGTGGCTGTTGGCAATTTACCTCCCGCCCATCAGCATAACAAGGCTCCCAGTTCTCCATGGCCTGTCCTGCCTTTCTGGATTTTACACTTTTTTCAGATGGCCCTTTTGACCGGGGGGCAGTGAGACTTCATTGTAGTGCAGATTTCCTTTGCAAGCTTGCTTGGTTGGCCAAAAAGGGCTTATGCGTTTTTTCCTGAATATATTCAGGAAAAAACGAATACGCCCTTTTTGGTCAAGTGCATCATTGTGGACGTTCTGCCTCTTTTCCTATGCTTTACATGCAATTCCGTCTACCTCCTGAAATCGGTTTCCTGCAATTCTGCCCCGCTTTCAAGTCCTCTTGGCAGCCTTACTTCAATATATTTTTGGACGATAGCTGTCATTTAGAACTCTGCAGGTTTGTGAATTACAGTGCCCCTGAACTCCTTTATTCAACTCGCTTTCTTGTGAGCTGGCCGCAACACCGTAGGATTGCTTCAGGCCCTAGTGTGGTTCCGGCATGGCACGCTGAGCCTTTGGTTAATTCCTCTTCCTGGTGGGAAATGAGAGTTAAATTAGCCCGTCCAGACACCTCCAGCTAGTCTCTCATTGGTTCTCCCTATTCTTGTTCATTTTCCTCAGAAATTGCAAACTGGGCCAAACAGGAGGTTAAAGGCACTGACTCTCCAAGTGGGGAGAGTGTTAGTCAAGCGTCTGGAATGTTGCACCCGAGTACCAGGGGACGAAAACTGAGACACATTTGAACACGTTTCCCGATCACATGGTGGATCATACTCTGGGTTCCACATGCATGTTTTAGCTGAAGGAAGAATCCCTTAAACCTGGTGAGTTGAGAACCATGGAACGGGTACCATGCAATATGACTTCAAAGGGTCTGCATTTGCTCACCGAACCTCACCAATCCTATCACTGCTGCGTTTATGCCGCTGTACACACGCTGGATTCTCTTTCGGAGACATATAAATCCATAGGTTTTAAGATTCTTACTAGTCAGGTATATTCTTAGGCGTTTAATATGGGGTGTTGAGTCCACTTCGTTGAACAAGCAGTAGCTCTTGTCTATTACATATTTGGCTTATGGAAAGGTATCTGTGCTAATTTCAATCTCTGGTTTTATGCAGCACCCCAACTCACCTTTCCCCTTAAGCAAGCATAAGTTGGTTTTCTACATTTGAGACCCTATTCTGTTTTGTAATTCAGTTCCTGTGTAGCCAAGTTTACATTCCGTTTATTAGTGATACCTCATGATGTTTCTTTTTCTGTGTGACTTATTTCACTTAGAATCATCGTACCTGAATCCACTCATTATGCTGCTACAGGCCTGATGACATAGATTTCATTGCTGAGTGTTATTGCATTGTACGTAAGTACCACAACTTCTTTATCCATTTTTCGCTTTCTGCGATATTGAACTTGTACCGTAAATGAGGTTCTTGTAAACAGAGCCGTCCCAAACTTTGGGGTGGCTGTGTCTTTTTGATTTTAATTTCCCTAAGCTATAGGACCATAAGTGGAAGTGCCCTAGGCTATGTTGCTTTGTTTTTTAGATGTTTCAGGAAACACCATACACTTCTCCAGAGTGGCTGTTGGCAATTTACATCCCGCCCATCAGCATAAAAAGGCTCCCAGTTCTCCATGGCCTGTCCTGCCTTTCTGGATTTTACACTTTTTTCAGATGGCCCTTTTGACCGGGGGGCAGTGAGACTTCATTGTAGTGCAGATTTCCTTTGCAAGCTTGCTTGGTTGGCCAAAAAGGGCGTATGCGTTTTTTCCTGAATATATTCAGGAAAAAACGCATATGCCCTTTTTGACCAAGTACATCATTGTGGTCGTTCTGCCTCTTTTCCTATGCTTTACATGCAATTCCAGTCTACCTCCTGAAATCGGTTTCCTGCAATTCTGCCCCGCTTTCAAGTCCTCTTGGCAGCCTTACTTCAATATATTTTTGGACGATAGCTGTCATTTAGAACTCTGCAGGTTTGTGAATTACAGTGCCCCTGAGCTCCTTTCTTCAACTCGCTTTCTTGTGAGCTGGCCGCAACACCGCAGGATTGCTTCAGGCCCTAGTGTGGTTTCGGCATGGCTTGCTGAGCCTTTGGTTAATTCCTCTTCCTGGTGGGAAATGAGAGTTAAATTTGCCCGTCCAGACACGTCCAGCTAGTCTCTCATTGGTTCTCCCTATTCCTGTTCATTTTCCGCAGAAATTGCAAACTGGGCCAAACAGGAGGTTAAAGGCACTGACTCTCCCAGTGGGGAGAGTGTTAGTAAAGCGTCTGGAATGTTGCACCCGAGTACCAGGGGACGAAAACTGAGACACAATTGAACACGTTTCCCGATCACACGGTGGATCATACGCTGGGTTCCACATGCATGTTTTAGCCGAAGGAAGAATCCCTTAAACCTGGAGAGTTGAGACCCATGGAATGGGTACCATGCAATATGACTTCAAAGAGTACGCATTTGCTCACCGAACTTCACCAATCCTATCACTGCTTCGTTTAGGCCGCTGTACACACGCTGGATTCTCTTTCGGAGACATATAAATCCATAGGTTTTAAGATTCTTACTACTCAGGTATATTCTTAGGCGTTTAATATGGGGTGTTGAGTCCACTTCATTGAGCAAGTGGTAGCTCTAGTCTATTACATATTTGGCTTATGGAAAGGTATCTGTGCTAATTTCAATCTCTGGTTTTATGCAGCACCCCAACTCACCTTTCCCCTTAAGCAAGCATAAGTTGGTTTTCTACATTTGAGACCCTATTCTGTTTTGTAATTCAGTTCCTGTGTAGCCAAGTTTACATTCCGTGTATTAGTGATATCTTATGATGTTTCTTTTACTGTGTGACTTATTTCACTTAGAATCATCATACCTCAATCCACTCATTATGCTGTTATGGGCCTGATGACATAGATTTCATTGCTGAGTGATATTTCATTGTACGTTAGTACCACAACTTTTTTATCCATTTTTCGCTTTCTGCAATATTGAACTTGTACCGTAAACGAGGTTCTTGTAAACAGAGCCGTCCCAAACTTTGGGGTGGCTGTGTCTTTTTTATTTTAATTTCCCTAAGCTATAGGACCATAAGTGGAAGTGCCCTAGGCTCTGTTGCTTTGTTTTTTAGATGTTACAAGAAACACCATACACTTCTCCAGAGTGGCTGTTGGCAATTTACATCCCGCCCATCAGCCTAACTAGGCTCCCAGTTCTCCATGGCCTGTCCTGCCTTTCTGGATTTTACACTTTTTTCAGATGGCCCTTTTGACCGGGGGGCAGTGAGACTTCATTGTAGTGCAGATTTCCTTTGCAAGCTTGCTTGGTTGGCCAAAAAGCGCGTATGCGATTTTACCTGAATATATTCAGGAAAAAACGCATACGCCCTTTTTGGCCAAGTGCATCATTGTGGAGGTTCTGCCTCTTTTCCTATGCTTTACATGCAATTCCAGTCTACCTCCTGAAATCGGGTTCCTGCAATTCTGCCCCGCTTTCCAGTCCTCTTGGCAGCCTTACTTCAATATATTTTTGGACGATAGCTGTCATTAATAACTCTGCAGGTTTGTGAATTACAGTGCCCCTGATCCCCTTTCTTCACCTCACTTTCTTGTGAGCTGGCTGCAACACCGCAGTATTGCTTCAGGCCCTAGTGTGGTTCCGGCATGGCACGCTGAGCCTTTGGTTAATTCCTCTTCCTGGTGGGAAATGAGAGTTAAATTTGCCCGTCCAGACACCTCCAGCTGGTCTCTCATTGGTTCTCCCTATTCCTGTACATTTTCCACAGAAATTGCAAACTGTGCCAAACAGGAGGTTAAAGGCACTGACTATCCAACTGGGGAGAGTGTTAGTAAAGCGTCTGGAATGTTGCACTTGAGTACCACGGGATGAAAACTGAGACACATTTGAACACGCTTCCCGATCACATGGTGGATCAAACTCTGGGTTGAACATGCATGTTTTAGCTGAAGGAAGAATCCCTTAAACCTGGAGAGTTGAGACCCATGGAATGGGTACCATGCAATATGACTTCAAAGGGTCTGCATTTGCTCACCGAACCTCACCAATCCTATCACTGCTGCGTTTATGCCGCTGTACACACGCTGGATTCTCTTTCGGAGACATATAAATCCATAGGTTTTAAGATTCTTACTACTCAGGTATATTCTTAGGCGTTTAATATGGGGTGTTGAGTCCACTTCATTGAGCAAGGGGTAGCTCTAGTCTATTACATATTTGGCTTATGGAACGGTATCTGTGATAATTTCAATCTCTGGTTTTATGCAGCACCCCAACTCACCTTTCCCCTTAAGCAAGCATAAGTTGGTTTTCTACATTTGAGACCCTGTTCTGTATTGTAATTCAGTTCCTGTGTAGCCAAGATTACATTCCGTGTATTAGTGATATCTTATGATGTTTCTTTTTCTGTGTGACTTATTTCACTTAGAATCATCGTACCTGAATCCACTCATTATGCTGCTACAGGCCTGATGACATAGATTTCATTGCTGAGTGATATTGCATTGTACGTAAGTACCACAATTCTTTATCCATTTTTCGCTTTCTGCGATATTGAACTTGTACCGTAAACGAGGTTCTTGTAAACAGAGCCGTCCCAAACATTGGGGTGGCTGTGTCTTTTTGATTTTAATTTCCCTAATCTATAGGACCATAAGTGGAAGTGCCCTAGGCTCTGTTGCTTTGTTTTTTAGATGTTTCAAGAAACACCATACACTTCTCCAGAGTGGCTGTTGGCAATTTACATCCCGCCCATCAGCAGAAGAAGGCTCCCAGTTTTCCATGGCCTGTCCTGCCTTTCTGGATTTTACACTTTTTTCAGATGGCCCTTTTGACCGGGGGGCAGTGAGACTTCATTGTAGTGCAGATTTCCTTTGCAAGCTTGCTTGGTTGTCCAAAAAGGGCTTATGCGTTTTTTCCTGAATATATTCAGGAAAAAACGCATAGGCCCTTTCTGGCCAAGTGCATCATTGTGGACGTTCTGCCTCTTTTCCTATGCTTTACATGCAATTCCAGTCTACCTCCTGAAATCGGTTTCCTGCAATTCTGCCCCGCTTTCAAGTCCTCTTGGCAGCCTTACTTCAATATATTTTTGGACGATAGCTGTCATTTATCACTTTGCAGGCTTGTGAATTACAGTGCCCCTTAGCTCCTTTCTTCAACTCGCTTTCTTGTGAGCTGGCCGCAACACCGTAGGATTGCTTCAGGCCCTAGTGTGGTTCCGGCATGGCACGCTGAGCCTTTGGTTAATTCCTCTTCCTGGTGGGAAATGAGAGTTAAATTAGCCCGTCCAGACACCTCCAGCTAGTCTCCCATTGGTTCTCCCTATTCCTGTTCATTTTCCGCAGAAATTGCAAACTGGGCCAAACAGGAGGTTAAAGGCACTGACTCTCCAAGTGGGGAGAGTGTTAGTAAAGCGTCTGGAATGTTGCACCCAAGTACCAGGGGACGGAAACTGAGACACATTTGAACACGTTTCCCGATCACACGGTGGATCATACTCTGGGCTCCACATGCATGTTTTAGCTGAAGGAAGAATCCCTTAAACCTGGAGAGTTGAGACCCATGGAATGGGTACCATGCAATATGACTTCAAAGAGTCCGCATTTGCTCACCGAACTTCACCAATCCTATCACTGCTTCGTTTAGGCCGCTGTACACACGCTTGATTCTCTTTCGGAGACATATAAATCCATAGGTTTTAAGATTCTTACTAGTCAGGTATATTCTTAGGCGTTTAATATGGGGTGTTGATTCCACTTCGTTGAGCAAGCAGTAGCTCTTGTCTATTACATATTTAGCTTATGGAAAGGTATCTGTGCTAATTTCAATCTCTGGTTTTATGCAGCACCCCAACTCACCTTTCCCCTTAAGCAAGCATAAGTTGGTTTTCTACATTTGAGACCCTATTCTGTTTTGTAATTCAGTTCCTGTGTAGCCAAGTTTATGTTCCGTGTATTAGTGATATCTTATGATGTTTCTTTTTCTGTGTGACTTATTTCACTTAGAATCACCGTACCTGAATCCACTCATTATGCTGCTATGGGCCTGATGACATAGATTTCATTGCTGAGTGATATTTCATTGTACGTCAGTACCACAACTTCTTTATCCATTTTTCGCTTTCTGCGATATTGAACTTGTACCGTAAACGAGGTTCTTGTAAACAGAGCCGTCCCAAACTTTGGGGAGGCTGTGTCTTTTTGATTTTAATTTCCCTAAGCTATAGGACCATAAGTGGAAGTGCCCTAGGCTCTGTTGCTTTGTTTTTTAGATGTTTCAGGAAACACCATACACTTCTCCAGAGTGGCTCTTGGCAATTTACATCCCGCCCATCAGCCTAACTAGGCTCCCAGTTCTCCATGGCCTGTCCTGCCTTTCTGGATTTTACACTTTTTTCAGATGGCCCTTTTGACCGGGGGGCAGTGAGACTTCATTGTAGTGCAGATTTCCTTTGCAAGCTTGCTTGGTTGGCCAAAAAGGGCGTATGCGATTTTACCTGAATATATTCAGGAAAAAACGCTTACGCCCTTTTTGGCCAAGTGCATCATTGTGGAGGTTCTGCCTCTTTTCCTATGCTTTACATGCAATTCCAGTCTACCTCCTGAAATCGGGTTCCTGCAATTCTGCCCCGCTTTCCAGTCCTCTTGGCAGCCTTACTTCAATATATTTTTGGACGATAGCTGTCATTAATAACTCTGCAGGTTTGTGAATTACAGTGCCCCTGATCCCCTTTCTTCACCTCACTTTCTTGTGAGCTGGCTGCAACACCGCAGTATTGCTTCAGGCCCTAGTGTGGTTCCGGCATGGCACGCTGAGCCTTTGGTTAATTCCTCTTCCTGGTGGGAAATGAGAGTTAAATTTGCCCGTCCAGACACCTCCAGCTGGTCTCTCATTGGTTCTCCCTATTCCTGTACATTTTCCACAGAAATTGCAAACTGTGCCAAATAGGAGGTTAAAGGCACTGACTATCCAAGTGGGGAGAGTGTTAGTAAAGCGTCTGGAATGTTGCACTTGAGTACCACGGGATGAAAACTGAGACACATTTGAACACGCTTCCCGATCACATGGTGGATCAAACTCTGGGTTGAACATGCATGTTTTAGCTGAAGGAAGAATCCCTTAAACCTGGAGAGTTGAGACCCATGGAATGGGTACCATGCAATATGACTTCAAAGGGTCTGCATTTGCTCACCGAACCTCACCAATCCTATCACTGCTGCGTTTATGCCGCTGTACACACGCTGGATTCTCTTTCGGAGACATATAAATCCATAGGTTTTAAGATTCTTACTACTCAGGTATATTCTTAGGCGTTTAATATGGGGTGTTGATTCCACTTCATTGAGCAAGGGGTAGCTCTAGTCTATTACATATTTGGCTTATGGAACGGTATCTGTGCTAATTTCAATCTCTGGTTTTATGCAGCACCCCAACTCACCTTTCCCCTTAAGCAAGCATAAGTTGGTTTTCTACATTTGAGACCCTGTTCTGTATTGTAATTCAGTTCCTGTGTAGCCAAGATTACATTCCGTGTATTAGTGATATCTTATGATGTTTCTTTTTCTGTGTGACTTATTTCACTTAGAATCATCGTACCTGAATCCACTCATTATGCTGCTACAGGCCTGATGACATAGATTTCATTGCTGAGTGATATTGCATTGTACGTAAGTACCACAATTCTTTATCCATTTTTCGCTTTCTGCCATATTGAACTTGTACCGTAAATGAGGTTCTTGTAAACAGAGCCGTCCCAAACTTTGGGGTGGCTGTGTCTTTTTGATTTTAATTTCCCTAATCTATAGGACCATAAGTGGAAGTGCCCTAGGCTCTGTTGCTTTGTTTTTTAGATGTTTCAAGAAACACCATACACTTCTCCAGAGTGGCTGTTGGCAATTTACATCCCGCCCATCAGCAGAAGAAGGCTCCCAGTTTTCCATGGCCTGTCCTGCCTTTCTGGATTTTACACTTTTTTCAGATGGCCCTTTTGACCGGGGGGCAGTGAGACTTCATTGTAGTGCAGATTTCCTTTGCAAGCTTGCTTGGTTGGCCAAAAAGGGCTTATGGGTTTTTTCCTGAATATATTCAGGAAAAAACGCATAGGCCCTTTCTGGCCAAGTGCATCATTGTGGACGTTCTGCCTCTTTTCCTATGCTTTACATGCAATTCCAGTCTACCTCCTGAAATCGGTTTCCTGCAATTCTGCCCCGCTTTCAAGTCCTCTTGGCAGCCTTACTTCAATATATTTTTGGACGATAGCTGTCATTTATCACTTTGCAGGCTTGTGAATTACAGTGCCCCTTAGCTCCTTTCTTCAACTCGCTTTCTTGTGAGCTGGCCGCAACACCGTAGGATTGCTTCAGGCCCTAGTGTGGTTCCGGCATGGCACGCTGAGCCTTTGGTTAATTCCTCTTCCTGGTGGGAAATGAGAGTTAAATTAGCCCGTCCAGACACCTCCAGCTAGTCTCCCATTGGTTCTCCCTATTCCTGTTCATTTTCCGCAGAAATTGCAAACTGGGCCAAACAGGAGGTTAAAGGCACTGACTCTCCAAGTGGGGAGAGTGTTAGTAAAGGTTCTGGAATGTTGCACCCAAGTACCAGGGGACGGAAACTGAGACACATTTGAACACGTTTCCCGATCACACGGTGGATCATACTCTGGGTTCCACATGCATGTTTTAGCTGAAGGAAGAATCCCTTAAACCTGGAGAGTTGAGACCCATGGAATGGGTACCATGCAATATGACTTCAAAGAGTCCGCATTTGCTCACCGAACTTCACCAATCCTATCACTGCTTCGTTTAGGCCGCTGTACACACGCTTGATTCTCTTTCAGAGACATATAAATCCATAGGTTTTAAGATTCTTACTAGTCAGGTATATTCTTAGGCGTTTAATATGGGGTGTTGAGTCCACTTCGTTGAGCAAGCTGTAGCTCTAGTCTATTACATATTTGGCTTATGGAAAGGTATCTGTGCTAATTTCAATCTCTGGTTTTATGCAGCACCCCAACTCACCTTTCCCCTTAAGCAAGCATAAGTTGGTTTTCTACATTTGAGACCCTATTCTGTTTTGTAATTCAGTTCCTGTGTAGCCAAGTTTACATTCCGTGTATTAGTGATATCTTATGATGTTTCTTTTTCTGTGTGATTTATTTCACTTAGAATCATCATACCTGTATCCACTCATTATGCTGCTATGGGCCTGATGACATAGATTTCATTGGTGAGTGATATTTCATTGTACGTTAGTACCACAACTTCTTTATCCATTTTTCGCTTTCTGCGATATTGAACTTGTACCGTAAACGAGGTTCTTGTATACAGAGCCGTCCCAAACTTTGGGGTGGCTGTGTCTTTTTGATTTTCATTTCCCTAAGCTATAGGACCATAAGTGGAAATGCCCTAGGCTCTGTTGCTTTGTTTTTTAGATGTTTCAAGAAACACCATACACTTCTCCAGAGTGGCTCTTGGCAATTTACATCCCGCCCATCAGCCTAACTAGGCTCCCAGTTCTCCATGGCCTGTCCTGCCTTTCTGGATTTTACACTTTTTTCAGATGGCCCTTTTGACCGGGGGGCAGTGAGACTTCATTGTAGTGCAGATTTCCTTTGCAAGCTTGCTTGGTTGGCCAAAAAGGGCTTATGCGTTTTTTCCTGAATATATTCAGGAAAAAACGAATACGCCCTTTTTGGTCAAGTGCATCATTGTGGACGTTCTGATTCTTTTCCTATGCTTTACATGCAATTCCAGTCTACCTCCTGAAATCGGTTTCCTGCAATTCTGCCCCGCTTTCACGTCCTCTTGGCAGCCTTACTTCAATATATTTTTGGATGATAGCTGTCATTTAGAACTCTGCAGGTTTGTGAATTACAGTGCCCCTGAGCTCCTTTCTTCAACTCGCTTTCTTGTGAGCTGGCCGCAACACCGTAGGATTGCTTCAGGCCCTAGTGTGGTTCCGGCATGGCACGCTGAGCCTTTGGTTAATTCCTCTTCCTGGTGGGAAATGAGAGTTAAATTAGCCCGTCCAGACACCTCCAGCTAGTCTCTCATTAGTTCTCCCTATTCCTGTTCATTTTCCTCAGATATTGCAAACTGGGCCAAACAGGTGGTTAAAGGCACTGACTCTCCAAGTGGGGAGAGTGTTAGTCAAGCGTCTGGAATGTTGCACCCGAGTACCAGGGGACGAAAACTGAGACACATTTGAACACGTTTCCCGATCACACGTTGGATCATACTCTGGGTTCCACATGCATGTTTTAGCTGAAGGAAGAATCCCTTAAACCTGGAGAGTTGAGACCCATGGAATGGGTACCATGCAATATGACTTCAAAGGGTCTGCATTTGCTCACCGAACCTCACCAATCCTATCACTGCTGCGATTAGGCCGCTGTACACACGCTTGATTCTCTTTCGGAGACATATAAATCCATAGGTTTTAAGATTCTTACTAGTCAGGTATATTCTTAGGCGTTTAATATGGGGTGTTGAGTCCACTTCGTTGAGCAAGCAGTAGCTCTTGTCTATTACATATTTGGCTTATGGAAATGTATCTGTGCTAATTTCAATCTCTGGTTTTTTGCAGCACCCCAACTCACCTTTCCCCTTAAGCAAGCATAAGTTGGTTTTCTACATTTGAGACCCTATTCTGTTTTGTAATTCAGTTCCTGTGTAGCCAAGTTTACATTCCGTGTATTAGTGATACCTCATGATGTTTCTTTTTCTGTGTGACTTATTTCACTTAGAATCATCGTACCTGAATCCACTCATTATGCTGCTACTGGCCTGATGACATAGATTTCATTGCTGAGTGATATTGCATTGTACGTAAGTACCACAAATTCTTTATCCATTTTTCGCTTTCTGCGATATTGAACTTGTACCGTAAATGAGGTTCTTGTAAACAGAGCCGTCCCAAATTTTGGGGTGGCTGTGTCTTTTTGATTTTAATTTCCCTAAGCTATAGGACCATAAGTGGAAGTGCCCTAGGCTCTGTTGCTTTGTTTTTTAGATGTTTCAAGAAACACCATACACTTCTCCAGAGTGGCTGTTGGCAATTTACCTCTCGCCCGTCAGCATAACAAGGCTCCCAGTTCTCCATGGCCTGTCCTGCCTTTCTGGATTTTACACTTTTTTCAGATGGCCCTTTTGACCGGGGGGCAGTGAGACTTCATTGTAGTGCAGATTTCCTTTGCAAGCTTGCTTGGTTGGCCAAAAAGGGCTTATGCGTTTTTTCCTGAATATATTCAGGAAAAAACGAATACGCCCTTTTTGGTCAAGTGCATCATTGTGGACGTTCTGATTCTTTTCCTATGCTTTACATGCAATTCCAGTCTACCTCCTGAAATCGGTTTCCTGCAATTCTGCCCCGCTTTCAAGTCCTCTTGGCAGCCTTACTTCAATATATTTTTGGACGATAGCTGTCATTTAGAACTCTGCAGGTTTGTGAATTACAGTGCCCCTGAGCTCCTTTCTTCAACTCGCTTTCTTGTGAGCTGGCCGCAACACCGTAGGATTGCTTCAGGCCCTAGTGTGGTTCCGGCATGGCACGCTGAGCCTTTGGTTAATTCCTCTTCCTGGTGGGAAATGAGAGTTAAATTAGCCCGTCCAGACACCTCCAGCTAGTCTCTCATTGGTTCTCCCTATTCCTGTTCATTTTCCGCAGAAATTGCAAACTAGGCCAAACAGGAGGTTAAAGGCACTGACTCTCCAAGTGGGGAGAGTGTTAGTAAAGCGTCTGGAATGTTGCACCCGAGTACCAGGGGACGAAAACTGAGACACATTTGAACACGTTTCCCGGTCACACGTTGGATCATACTATGGGTTCCACATGCATGTTTTAGCTGAAGGAAGAATCCCTTAAACCTGGAGAGTTGAGAACCATGGAATGGGTACCATGCAATATGACTTCAAAGGGTCTGCATATTCTCACTGAACCTCACCAATCATATCACTGCTGTGTTTATGCCGCTGTACACACGCTAGATTCTCTTTCAGAGACATATAAATCCATAGGTTTTAAGATTCTTACTAGTGAGGTATATTCTTAGGTGTTTAATATGGGGTGTTGAGTCCACTTCGTTGAGCAAGGAGTAGCTCTTGTCTATTACATACTAGGCTTATGGAACGGTATCTGTGCTAATTTCAATCTCTGGTTTTATGTAGCACCCCAACTCACCTTTCCCCTTAAGCAAGCATATGTTGGTTTTCTACATTTGAGACCCTATTCTGTTTTGTAATTCAGTTCCTGTGTAGCCAAGTTTACATTCCATGCATTAGTGATATCTTATGATGTTTCTTTTTCTGTGAGACTTATTTCACTTATAATCATTGTACCTGAATCCACTCATTATGCTGCTACTGGCCTGATGACATAGATTTCATTGCTGAGTGATATTGTATTGTACGTAAGTACCGCAACTTCTTTATCCATTTTTCGCTTTCTGCGATATTGAACTTGTACCGTAAACGAGGTTCTTGTAAACAGAGCCGTCCCAAACTTTGGGGTGGCTGTATCTTTTTGATTTTAATTTCCCTAATCTATAGGACCATAAGTGGAAGTGCCCTAGGCTCTGTTGCTTTGTTTTTTAGATGTTTCAGGAAACACCATACACTTCTCCAGAGTGGCTGTTGGCAATTTACATCCCGCCCATCAGCATAAGAAGGCTCCCAGTTCTCCATGGCCTGTCCTGCCTTTCTGGATTTTACACTTTTTTCAGATGGCCCTTTTGACCGGGGGGCAGTGAGACTTCATTGTAGTGCAGATTTCCTTTGCAAGCTTGCTTGGTTGGCCAAAACGGGTGTATGCGTTTTTTCCTGAATATATTCAGGAAAAAACGCATATGCCCTTTTTGGCCAAGTGCACCATTGTGGACGTTCTGCCTCTTTTCCTATGCTTTACATGCAATTCCAGTCTACCTCCTGACATTGGTTTCCTGCAATTCTGCCCCGCTTTCAAGTCCTCTTGGCAGCCTTACTTCAATATATTTTTGGACGATAGCTGTCATTTAGAACTCTGCAGGTTTGTGAATTACAGTGCCCCTGAGCTCCTTTCTTCGACTCGATTTCTTGTGAGTTGGCCGCAACACCGTAGGATTGCTTCAGGCCCTAGTGTGGTTCCGGCATGGCACGCTGAGCCTTTGGTTAATTCCTCTTCCTGGTGGGAAATGAGAGTTAAATTAGCCCATCCAGACACCTCCAGCTAGTCTCTCATTGGTTCTCCCTATTCCTGTTCATTTTCCGCAGAAATTGCAAACTGGGCCAAACAGGAGTTTAAAGGCACTGACTCTCCAAGTGGGGAGAGTGTTAGTAAAGCGTCTGGAATGTTGCACCCGAGTACCAGGGGACGAAAACTGAGACACATTTGAACACGCTTCTCGATCACACGGTGGATCATACTCTGGGTTCCACATGCATGTTTTAGCTGAAGGAAGAATCCCTTAAACCTGGAGAGTTGAGACCCATGGAATGGGTACCATGCAATATGACTTCAAAGGGTCTGCATTTGCTCACCGAACCTCACCAATCCTATCACTGCTGCGATTAGGCCGCTGTACACACGCTTGATTCTCTTTCGGAGACATATAAATCCATAGGTTTTAAGATTCTTACTAGTCAGGTATATTCTTAGGCGTTTAATATGGGGTGATGAGTCCACTTCGTTGAGCAAGCAGTAGCTCTTGTCTATTACATATTTGGCTTATGGAAAGGTATCTGTGCTAATTTCAATCTCTGGTTTTTTGCAGCACCCCAACTCACCTTCCCCTTTAAACAAGCATAAGTTGGTTTTCTACATTTGAGACCCTATTCTGTTTTGTAATTCAGTTCCTGTGTAGCCACGTTTACATTCCGTGTATTAGTGATATCTTATGATGTTTCTTTTTCTGTGTGACTTATTTCACTTAGAATCATCGTACCTGAATCCACTCATTATGCTGCTACTGGCCTGATGACATAGATTTCTTTGCTGAGTGATATTGCATTGTACGTAAGTACCACAACTTCTTTATCCATTTTTCGGTTTCTGCGATATTGAACTTGTACCGTAAATGAGTTTCTTGTAAACAGAGCCGTCCCAAACTTTGGGGTGGCTGGGTCTTTTTTATTTTAATTTCCCTAAGCTATAGGACCATAAGTGGAAGTGCCCTAGGCTCTGTTGCTTTGTTTTTTAGATGTTTCAGGAAACACCATACACTTCTCCAGAGTGGCTGTTGGCAATTTACATCCCGCCCATCAGCCTAACAAGGCTCCCAGTTCTCCATGGCCTGTCCTGCCTTTCTGGATTTTACACTTTTTTCAGATGGCCCTTTTGACCGGGGGGCAGTGAGACTTCATTGTAGTGCAGATTTCCTTTGCAAGCTTGCTCGGATGGGCAAAAAGTGTGTATGCGTTTTTTCCTGAATATTTCAGGAAAAAACGCATATGCCCTTTTTGGCCAAGTGCATCATTGTGGACGTTCTGCCTCTTTTCCTATGCTTTACATGCAATTCCAGTCTACCTCCTGAAATCGGTTTCCTGCAATTCTGCCCCGCTTTCAAGTCCTCTTGGCAGCCTTACTTCAATATATTTTTGGACGATAGCTGTCATTTAGAACTCTGCAGGTTTGTGAATTACAGGGCCCCTGAGCTCCTTTCTTCAACTCGCTTTCTTGTGAGCTGGCCGCAACACCGTAGGATTGCTTCAGGCCCTAGTGTGGTTCCGGCATGGCACACTGAGCCTTTGGTTAATTCCTCTTCCTGGTGGGAAATGAGAGTTAAATTAGCCCGTCCAGACACCTCCAGCTAGTCTCTCATTGGTTCTCCCTATTCCTGTTCATTTTCCGCAGAAATTGCAAACTGGGCCAAACAGGAGGTTAAAGGCACTGACTCTCCAAGTGGGGAGAGTGTTAGTAAAGCGTCTGGAATGTTGCACCCGAGTACCAGGGGACGAAAACTGAAACATATTTGAACACGTTTCCCGATCACACGTTGGATCATACTCTGGGTTCCACATGCATGTTTTAGCTGAAGGAAGAATCCCTTAAACCTGGAGAGTTGAGACCCATGGAATGGGTACCATGCAATATAACTTCAAAGGGTCTGCATTTGCTCACCGAACCTCACCAATCCTATCACTGCTACGATTAGGCCGCTGTACACACGCTTGATTCTCTTTTAGAGACATATAAATCCATAGGTTTTAAGATTCTTACTAGTCAGGTATATTCTTAGGCGTTTAATATGGGGTGTTGAGTCCACTTCGTTGAGCAAGCAGTAGCTCTTGTCTATTACATATTTGGCTTATGGAAAGGTATCTGTGCTAATTTCAATCTCTGGTTTTATGTAGCACCCCAACTCACCTTTCCCCTTAAGCAAGCATATGTTGGTTTTCTACATTTGAGACCCTATTCTGTTTTGTAATTCACTTCCTGTGTAGCCAAGTTTACATTCCATGCATTAGTGATATCTTATGATGTTTCTTTTTCTGTGAGACTTATTTCACTTATAATCATTGTACCTGAATCCACTCATTATGCTGCTACTGGCCTGATGACATAGATTTCATTGCTGAGTGATATTGCATTGTACGTAAGTACCACAACTTCTTTATCCATTTTTCGCTTTCTGCGATATTGAACTTGTACCGTAAATGAGGTTCTTGTAAACAGAGCCGTCCCAAACTTTGGGGTGGCTGTGTCTTTTTGATTTTAATTTCCCTAAGCTATAGGACCATAAGTGGAAGTGCCCTAGGCTCTGTTGCTTTGTTTTTTAGATGTTTCAGGAAACACCATACACTTCTCCAGAGTGGCTGTTGGCAGTTTACCTCCCGCCCATCAGCATAACAAGGCTCCCAGTTCTCCATGGCCTCTCCTGCCTTTCTGGATTTTACACTTTTTTCAGATGGCCCTTTTGACCGGGGGGGCAGTGAGACGTCATTGTGGTGCAGATTTCCTTTGCAAGCTTTCTTGGTTGGCCAAAAAGTGCGTATGCGTTTTTTCCTGTATATATTCAGGAAAAAACGCATACGCCCTTTTTGGCCAAGTGCATCATTGTGGACGTTCTGCCTCTTTTCCTATGCTTTACATGCAATTCCAGTCTACCTCCTGACATTGGTTTAATGCAATTCTGCCCCGCTTTCAAGTCCTCTTGGCAGCCTTACTTCAATATATTTTTGGACGATAGCTGTCATTTAGAACTCTGCAGGTTTGTGAATTACAGGGCCCCTGAGCTCCTTTCTTCAACTCGCTTTCTTGTGAGCTGGCCGCAACACCGTAGGATTGCTTCAGGCCCTAGTGTGGTTCCGGCATGGCACACTGAGCCTTTGGTTAATTCCTCTTCCTGGTGGGAAATGAGAGTTAAATTAGCCCGTCCAGACACCTCCAGCTAGTCTCTCATTGGTTCTCCCTATTCCTGTTCATTTTCCGCAGAAATTGCAAACTGGGCCAAACAGGAGGTTAAAGGCACTGACTCTCCAAGTGGGGAGAGTGTTAGTAAAGCGTCTGGAATGTTGCACCCGAGTACCAGGGGACGAAAACTGAAACATATTTGAACACGTTTCCCGATCACACGTTGGATCATACTCTGGGTTCCACATGCATGTTTTAGCTGAAGGAAGAATCCCTTAAACCTGGAGAGTTGAGACCCATGGAATGGGTACCATGCAATATAACTTCAAAGGGTCTGCATTTGCTCACCGAACCTCACCAATCCTATCACTGCTACGATTAGGCCGCTGTACACACGCTTGATTCTCTTTTAGAGACATATAAATCCATAGGTTTTAAGATTCTTACTAGTCAGGTATATTCTTAGGCGTTTAATATGGGGTGTTGAGTCCACTTCGTTGAGCAAGCAGTAGCTCTTGTCTATTACATATTTGGCTTATGGAAAGGTATCTGTGCTAATTTCAATCTCTGGTTTTATGTAGCACCCCAACTCACCTTTCCCCTTAAGCAAGCATATGTTGGTTTTCTACATTTGAGACCCTATTCTGTTTTGTAATTCACTTCCTGTGTAGCCAAGTTTACATTCCATGCATTAGTGATATCTTATGATGTTTCTTTTTCTGTGAGACTTATTTCACTTATAATCATTGTACCTGAATCCACTCATTATGCTGCTACTGGCCTGATGACATAGATTTCATTGCTGAGTGATATTGCATTGTACGTAAGTACCACAACTTCTTTATCCATTTTTCGCTTTCTGCGATATTGAACTTGTACCGTAAATGAGGTTCTTGTAAACAGAGCCGTCCCAAACTTTGGGGTGGCTGTGTCTTTTTGATTTTAATTTCCCTAAGCTATAGGACCATAAGTGGAAGTGCCCTAGGCTCTGTTGCTTTGTTTTTTAGATGTTTCAGGAAACACCATACACTTCTCCAGAGTGGCTGTTGGCAGTTTACCTCCCGCCCATCAGCATAACAAGGCTCCCAGTTCTCCATGGCCTCTCCTGCCTTTCTGGATTTTACACTTTTTTCAGATGGCCCTTTTGACCGGGGGGGCAGTGAGACGTCATTGTGGTGCAGATTTCCTTTGCAAGCTTTCTTGGTTGGCCAAAAAGTGCGTATGCGTTTTTTCCTGTATATATTCAGGAAAAAACGCATACGCCCTTTTTGGCCAAGTGCATCATTGTGGACGTTCTGCCTCTTTTCCTATGCTTTACATGCAATTCCAGTCTACCTCCTGACATTGGTTTAATGCAATTCTGCCCCGCTTTCAAGTCCTCTTGGCAGCCTTACTTCAATATATTTTTGGACGATAGCTGTCATTTAGAACTCTGCAGGTTTGTGAATTACAGGGCCCCTGAGCTCCTTTCTTCAACTCGCTTTCTTGTGAGCTGGCCGCAACACCGTAGGATTGCTTCAGGCCCTAGTGTGGTTCCGGCATGGCACACTGAGCCTTTGGTTAATTCCTCTTCCTGGTGGGAAATGAGAGTTAAATTAGCCCGTCCAGACACCTCCAGCTAGTCTCTCATTGGTTCTCCCTATTCCTGTTCATTTTCCGCAGAAATTGCAAACTGGGCCAAACAGGAGGTTAAAGGCACTGACTCTCCAAGTGGGGAGAGTGTTAGTAAAGCGTCTGGAATGTTGCACCCGAGTACCAGGGGACGAAAACTGAGACACATTTGAACACGTTTTCCGATCACACGTTGGATCATACTCTGGGTTCCACATGCATGTTTTAGCTGAAGGAAGAATCCCTTAAACCTGGAGAGTTGAGACCCATGGAATGGGTACCATGCAATATGACTTCAAAGGGTCTGCATTTGCTCACCGAACCTCACCAATCCTATCACTGCTGCGTTTATGCCGCTGTACACACGCTTGATTCTCTTTCGGAGACATATAAATCCATAGGTTTTAAGATTCTTACTAGTCAGGTATATTCTTACGCGTTTAATATGGGGTGATGAGTCCACTTCGTTGAGCAAGCAGTAGCTCTTGTCTATTACATATTTGGCTTATGGAAAGGTATCTGTGCTAATTTCAATCTCTGGTTTTTTGCAGCACCCCAACTCACCTTCCCCTTTAAACAAGCATAAGTTGGTTTTCTACATTTGAGACCCTATTCTGTTTTGTAATTCAGTTTCTGTGTAGCCAAGTTTACATTCCGTGTATTAGTGATATCTTATGATGTTTCTTTTTCTGTGTGACTTATTTCACGTAGAATCATCGTACCTGAATCCACTCATTATGCTGCTACTGGCCTGATGACATAGATTTCATTGCTGAGTGATATTGCATTGTACGTAAGTACCACAACTTCTTTATCCATTTTTCGCTTTCTGCGATATTGAACTTGTACCGTAAATGAGGTTCTTGTAAACAGAGCCGTCCCAAACTTTGGGGTGGCTGTGTCTTTTTGATTTTAATTTCCCTAAGCTATAGGACCATAAGTGGAAGTGCCCTAGGCTCTGTTGCTTTGTTTTTTAGATGTTTCAGGAAACACCATACACTTCTCCAGAGTGGCTGTTGGCAATTTACATCCCACCCATCAGCATAACAAGGCTCCCAGTTCTCCATGGCCTGTCCTGCCTTTCTGGATTTTACACTTTTTTCAGATGGCCCTTTTGACCGGGGGGCAGTGAGACTTCATTGTAGTGCAGATTTCCTTTGCAAGCTTGCTCGGATGGGCAAAAAGTGTGTATGCGTTTTTTCCTGAATATTTCAGGAAAAAACGCATACGCCCTTTTTGGCCAAGTGCATCATTGTGGACGTTCTGCCTCTTTTCCTATGCTTTACATGCAATTCCAGTCTACCTCCTGAAATCGGTTTCCTGCAATTCTGCCCCGCTTTCAAGTCCTCTTGGCAGCCTTACTTCAATATATTTTTGGACGATAGCTGTCATTTAGAACTCTGCAGGTTTGTGAATTACAGGGCCCCTGAGCTCCTTTCTTCAACTCGCTTTCTTGTGAGCTGGCCGCAACACCACAGGATTGCTTCAGGCCCTAGTGTGGTTCCGGCATGGCATGTTGAGCCTTTGGTTAATTCCTCTTCCTGGTGGGAAATGAGAGTTAAATTTGCCCGTCCAGACACCTCCAGCTAGTCTCTCATTGGTTCTCCCTATTCCTGTTCATTTTCCGCAGAAATTGCAAACTGGGCCAAACAGGAGGTTAAAGGCACTGACTCTCCAAGTGGGGAGAGTGTTAGTAAAGCGTCTGGAATGTTGCACCCGAATACCAGGGGACGAAAACTGAGACACATTTGAACACGTTTCCCGATCACACGGTGGATCATACTCTGGGTTCCACATGCATGTTTTAGCTGAAGGAATAATCCCTTAAACCTGGAGAGTTGAGAACCATGGAATGGGTTCCATGCAATATGACTTCAAAGGGTCTGCATTTGCTCACCGAACCTCACCAATCCTATCACTGCTTCGTTTAGGCCGCTGTACACACGCTTGATTCTCTTTCAGAGACATATAAATCCATAGATTTTAAGATTCTTACTAGTCAGGTATATTCTTAGGCTTTTAATATGGGGCGTTGAGTCCACTTCGTTGAGCAAGCAATAGCTCTTGTCTATTACATATTTGGCTTATGGAAAGGTATCTGTGCTAATTTCAATCTCTGGTTTTTTGCAGCACCCCAACTCACCTTTCCCCTTAAGCAAGCATAAGTTGGTTTTCTACATTTGAGACCCTATTCTGTTTTGTAATTCAGTTCCTGTGTAGCCAAGTTTACATTCCGTGTATTAGTGATATCTTATGATGTTTCTTTTTCTGTGTGACTTATTTCACTTAGAATCATCGTACCTGAATCCACTCATTATGCTGCTACTGGCCTGATGACATAGATTTCATTGCTGAGTGATATTGCATTGTACGTAAGTACCACAACTTCTTTATCCATTTTTCGCTTTCTGCGATATTGAACTTGTACCGTAAATGAGGTTCTTGTAAACAGAGCCGTCCCAAACTTTGGGGTGGCTGTGTCTTTTTGATTTTAATTTCCCTAAGCTATAGGACCATAAGTGGAAGTGCCCTAGGCTCTGTTGCTTTGTTTTTTAGATGTTTCAGGAAACACCATACACTTCTCCAGAGTGGCTGTTGGCAATTTACCTCCCGCCCATCAGCATAACAAGGCTCCCAGTTCTCCATGGCCTGTCCTGCCTTTCTGGATTTTACACTTTTTTCAGATGGCCCTTTTGACTGGGGAGCAGTGAGACTTCATTTTAGTGCAGATTTCCTTTGCAAGCTTGCTTGGTTGGGCAAAAAGTGTGTATGCGTTTTTTCCTGAATATATTCAGGAAAAAACGCATATGCCCTTTTTGGCCAAGTGCATCATTGTGGACGTTCTGCCTCTTTTCCTATGCTTTACATGCAATTCCAGTCTACCTCCTGAAATCGGTTTCCTGCAATTCTGCCCCGCTTTCAAGTCCTCTTGGCAGCCTTACTTCAATATATTTTTGGACAATAGCTGTCATTTAGAACTCTGCAGGTTTGTGAATTACAGGGCCCCTGAGCTCCTTTCTTCAACTCGCTTTCTTGTGAGCTGGCCGCAACACCGTAGGATTGCTTCAGGCCCTAGTGTGGTTCCGGCATGGCACGCTGAGCCTTTGGTTAATTCCTCTTCCTGGTGGGAAATGAGAGTTAAATTTGCCCGTCCAGACACCTCCAGCTAGTCTCTCATTGGTTCTCCCTATTCCTGTTCATTTTCCGCAGAAATTGCAAACTGGGCCAAACAGGAGGTTAAAGGCACTGACTCTCCAAGTGGGGAGAGTGTTAGTAAAGCATCTGGAATGTTGCACCCGAGTACCAGGGGACGAAAACTGAGACACATTTGAACACGTTTTCCGATCACACGTTGGATCATACTCTGGGTTCCACATGCATGTTTTAGCTGAAGGAAGAATCCCTTAAACCTGGAGAGTTGAGACCCATGGAATGGGTACCATGCAATATGACTTCAAAGGGTCTGCATTTGCTCACCGAACCTCACCAATCCTATCACTGCTGCGATTAGGCCGCTGTACACACGCATGATTCTCTTTCGGAGACATATAAATCCATAGGTTTTAAGATTCTTACTAGTCAGGTATATTCTTAGGCATTTAATATGGGGTGTTGAGTCCACTTCGTTGAGCAAGCAGTAGCTCTTTTCTATTACATATTTGGCTTATGGAAAGTTATCTGTGCTAATTTCAATCTCTTTTTTTTTGCAGCACCCCAACTCACCTTTCCCCTTAAGCAATCATAAGTTGGTTTTCTACATTTGAGACCCTATTCTGTTTTGTAATTCAGTTCCTGTGTAGCCAAGTTTACATTCCGTGTATTAGTGATATCTTATGATGTTTCTTTTTCTGTGTGACTTATTTCACTTAGAATCATCATACCTGAATCCACTCATTATGCTGCTAGTGGCCTGATGACATAGATTTCATTGCTGAGTGATATTGCATTGTACGTAAGTACCACAACTTCTTTATCCATTTTTCGCTTTCTGCGATATTGAACTTGTACCGTGAACGAGGTTCTTTTAAACAGAGCCGTCCCAAACTTTGGGGTTGCTGTGTCTTTTTGATTTTAATTTCCCTAAGCTATAGGACCATAAGTGGAAGTGCCCTAGGCTCTGTTGCTTTGTTTTTTAGATGTTTCAGGAAACACCATACACTTCTCCAGAGTGGCTGTTGGCAATTTACATCCCGCCCATCAGCATAACAAGGCTCCCAGTTCTCCATGGTCTGTCCTGCCTTTCTGGATTTTACACTTTTTTCAGATGACCCTTTTGACCGGGGGGGCAGTGAGATGTCATTGTGGTGCAGATTTCCTTTGCAAGCTTGCTTGGTTGGCCAAAAAGGGCGTATGCGTTTTTTCCTGAATATATTCAGGAAAAAACTCATACGCCCTTTTTGGCCAAGTGCATCATTGTGGACGTTCTGCCTCTTTTCCTATGCTTTACATGCAATTCCAGTCTACCTCCAAAAATCGGTTTCCTGCAATGCTGCCCCGCTTTCAAGTCCTCTTGGCAGCCTTACTTCAATATATTTTTGGACGATAGCTGTCATTTAGAACTCTGCAGGTTTGTGAATTACAGTGCCCCTGAGCTCCTTTCTTCAACTCGCTTTCTTGTGAGCTGGCTGCAACACCGCATGATTGCTTCAGGCCCTAGTGCGATTCCTGGATGGCACACTGAGCCTTTGGTTAATTCCTCTTCCTGGTGGGAAATGAGAGTTAAATTTGCCCATCCAGACACCTCCAGCTAGTCTCTCATTGGTTCTCCCTATTCCTGTTCATTTTCCGCAGAAATTGCAAACTGGGCCAAACAGGAGGTTAAAGGCACTGACTCTCCAAGTGGGGAGAGTGTTAGTAAAGCGTCTGGAATGTTGTACCCGAGTACCAGGGGACGAAAACTGAGACACATTTGAACACATTTCCCGATCACACGTTGGATCATACTCTGGGTTCCACATGCATGTTTTAGCTGAAGGAAGAATCCCTTAAACCTGGAGAGTTGAGACCCATGGAATGGGTACCATGCAATATGACTTCAAAGGGTCTGCATTTGCTCACCGAACCTCACCAATCCTATCACTGCTGCGATTAGGCCGCTGTACACACGCTTGATTCTCTTTCGGAGACATATAAATCCATAGGTTTTAAGATTCTTACTACTCAGGTATATTCTTAGGCGTTTAATATGGGGTGTTGAGTCCACTTCGTTGAGCAAGCAGTAGCTCTTGTCTATTACATATTTGGCTTATGGAAAGGTATCTGTGCTAATTTCAATCTCTGGTTTTTTGCAGCACCCCAACTCACCTTTCCCTTTAAACAAGCATAAGTTGGTTTTCTACATTTGAGACCCTATTCTGTTTTGTAATTCAGTTCCTGTGTAGCCAAGTTTACATTCCGTGTATTAGTGATACCTCATGATGTTTCTTTTTCTGTGTGACTTATTTCACTTAGAATCATCGTACCTGAATCCACTCATTATGCTGCTACTGGCCTGATGACATAGATTTCATTGCTGAGTGATATTGCATTGTAAGTAAGTACCACAACTTCTTTATCCATTTTTCGCTTTCTGCGATATTGAACTTGTACCGTAAATGAGGTTCTTGTAAACAGAGCCGTCCCAAACTTTGGGGTTGCTGTGTCTTTTTGATTTTAATTTCCCTAAGCTATAGGACCATATGTGGAAGTGCCCTAGGCTCTGTTGCTTTGTTTTTTAGATGTTTCAGGAAACACCATACACTTCTCCAGAGTGGCTGTTGGCAATTTACCTCCCGCCCATCAGCATAACAAGGCTCCCAGTTCTCCATGGCCTGTCCTGCCTTTCTGGATTTTACACTTTTTTCAGATGGCCCTTTTGACCGGGGGGGCAGTGAGACTTCATTGTAGTGCAGATTTCCTTTGCAAGCTTGCTTGGTTGGCCAAAAAGGGCGTATGCGTTTTTTCATGAATATATTCAGGAAAAAACGCATACGCCCTTTTTGGCCAAGTGCATCATTGTGGTCGTTCTGCCTCTTTTCCTATGCTTTACATGCAATTCCAGTCTACCTCCTGAAATCCGTTTCCTGCAATTCTGCCCCGTTTTCAAGTCCTCTTGGCAGCCTTACTTCAATATATTTTTGGACGATAGCTGTCATTTATAACTCTGCAGGTTTGTCAATTACAGTGACCCTGAGCTCCTTTCTTCAACTCGCTTTCTTGTGAGCTGGCCGCAACACCGCAGGATTGCTTCAGGCCCTAGTGCGGTTCCTGGATGGCATGCTGAGCCTTTGGTTAATTCCTCTTCCTGGTGGGAAATGAGAGTTAAATTTGCCCGTCCAGACACTTCCAGCTAGTCTCTCATTGGTTCTCCCTATTCCTGTTCATTTTCCGCAGAAATTGCAAACTGGGCCAAACAGGAGGTTAAAGGCACTGACTCTCCAAGTGGGGAGAGTGTTAGTAAAGTGTCTGGAATGCTGCACCCGAGTACCAGGGGACGAAAGCTGAGACACATTTGAACACGTTTCCCGATCACACGGTGGATCATACTCTGGGTTCCACATGCATGTTTTAGCTGAAGGAAGAATCCCTTAAACCTGGAGAGTTGAGAACCATGGAATGGGTACCATGCAATATGACTTCAAAGGGTCTGCATTTGCTCACCGAACCTCACCAATCCTATCACTGCTGTGATTAGGCCGCTGTACACACGCTTGATTCTCTTTCGGAGACATATAAATCCATAGGTTTTAAGATTATTACTAGTCAGGTATATTCTTATGCATTTAATATGGCGTGTTGTGTCCTCTTCGTTGAGCAAGGAGTAGCTCTTGTCTATTACATATTTGGCTTATGGAACGGTATCTGTGCCAATTTCAATCTCTGGTTTCATGCAGCACCCCAACTCACCATTCCCCTTAAGCAAGCATAAGTTGGTTTTCTACATTTGAGACCCTGTTCTGTTTTGTAATTCAGTTTCTGTGTAGCCAAGTTTACATTCCGTGTTGTAGTGATATCTTATGATGTTCCTTTTTCTGTGTGACTTATTTCACTTAGAATCATCGTACTTGAATCAACTCATTATGCTGCTATGGGCCTGATGACATAGATTTCATTGCTGAGTGATATTGCATTGTACGTAAGTACCACAACTTCTTTATCCATTTTTTGCTTTCTGCGATATTGACCTTGTACCGTATACAAGGTTCCTGTAAACAGAGCCGTCCCAAACTTTGGAGTGGCTGTGTCTTTTTGATTTTAATTTCCCTAATCTATAGGACCATAAGTGGAAGTGCCCTAGGCTCTGTTGCTTTGTTTTTTAGATGTTTCAGGAAACACCATACACTTCTCCAGAGTGGCTGTTGGCAATTTACATCCAGCCCATCAGCATAACAAGGCTCCTAGTTCTCCATGGCCTGTCCTGCCTTTCTGGATTTTACACTTTTTTCAGATGGCCCTTTTGATGGGGGGCAGTGAGACTTCATTGTAGTGCAGATTTCCTTTGCAAGCTTGCTTGGTTGGCCAAAAAGGGCGTATGCGTTATTTCCTGAATATATTCAGGAAAAAACGCATACGCCCTTTTTGGCCAATTGCATCGTTGTGGACGTTCTGCCTATTTTCCTATGCTTTAAATGCAATTCCAGTCTATCTCCTGAAATCGGTTTCCTGCAATTCTGCCTTGCTGTCAGTGCCTCTTCATAGCCTTACCTCAATATACTTTTGGAAAATAGTTGTCCTTTATAACTCTGCAGGTTTTTGAATTGCAGTGGCCCTTACCTCCATTTTTCAGCTCTTATTTTTGTGATCTTCCTCATATCCACAGGATTTCTTCAGGCCCTATTCTTCTTCTTCGGCGTCTTGCTCTGCCTTTGGTTAATTCTTCTTCCTGATGTGAAATTAGAGTGACATGTGCCCATTGAAACCGCTACAGCTATTTTCTCACTGGTTCACCCTATTCCCATTCATCCTCCGCACTAACTGCAGACTGTGCGATACCGGAACTTAAAGGCATTGACTCTCCATGTGGAGATGTTGTTAGTAAAGTGGCTGGAATGTTGATCCGGAGCCCCAAGAGGAAAATGAGGTGCGTTTTAGAAACCTTTCCCGATCATATGGTATACCATCTGCTGGATTTCCCATGCATGGTTTATCTGTAGGAAGATTCCCTTCAACCTGGAGTGTTGGGACCCTTGGAATGAGTAGCATGAAGTATTGCATTAAACTTTCGGCAGTTGCTCACCAAAGCTCACCAATGCTCTCAGCCCCAAGTGTCCAGCCTTATGTCTTCTCCAGCTGTGGGTTTATATGTGGTCATTCCAGGTTGCATCACAGCCCCTGAGCGAATTTTGTAAGAATTTTTCTCTCTTTCATTGTTTCTGCGTTTTGATTTTAAAATTTATTTCTATAATGGGGTTTAGCTCATTTTCACTGCTGTGTTTGTGCCGCTCTGCACACACTTGATTCCCTTATGGAGATATATCAATACATGGGTTTTAAGATTCTTATTACTCAGATATATTTCTCTGCGGTGTATAGGGTGTGTTGAGGCCAGTTCATTGAGCAAGGTGTAGATCTTGTCTAATACCTATTTGGTTTATTGAACGGTATCTGTGCTAATTTCAAACTCTGGTTTTATGCATCACCCCACCTCTCCTTTCCCCTTAAGCTGACATAAGTGTGTTTTCTAAACGTGAGACACTGTTCTGTTTTGTAATTCATTTTTTGTGCAGCCATATTTATCCTCCCTCTATAAGTGATATCTTATGATATGTTTCTTTTTCTGTGTGACTTATTTCAAGTAGTATTATCGGACCTAAATCCACTCTTTATCCTTCTACTAGCCTTATTACATTGATTTCATGGTGAAGAGATATTCCATTGTACATAAGTACCACATTTTCTTTATCCATTGTTCTCTTTCCTGGGATATTTAAGGTGTACTGAAGTTGAGGTTCTTGTAAACAGAGTAGCCCTAAACTGTGGTGTGCTTGTGTCTTGTTGATTTTTAGACTTCCCTAGATATACTTCCATGATTGGAAGTGCCCTATGCTCTGTAGCTCTGTTTTTTAGATGATTTAGTTACCACCATACACTTCTCCAGAGTGGCTCTCGGCAGTTCACACACTGTCCATCAGCGTATAAAGGCTCCCTGTTCTCCATGGCCTGTCCTGCATTTCTGGTTTTTACAATTTTTTCGGATGGCCCTTTTGACCGGTGGGAAATGAGACTTCTTTGTTGTGCACATTTGCATTGCTTGCTTGCTTGGTTGCCCATAAAGTGCGTATGCGTTTTTTCCTGGATATATTCAGGAAAAGACGCATACTCCCTTTGGGGCTAACTGCATCATTGTCGAAATTCTGCCGCTTTTCATGTGCTTTAAAGACGAGTCCAATCCATCTCTTGAAATGTGTTTCTTGCAATTCTGTCTTGCATTCAGATCCTCTTCTTTGCCTTACCTCGACATATTTTTGGACGTTAGGTTTCATTTATAACTCTGCAGGTTTGTGAATTGCAGTGACCCTGAGCTCCATTTTTTAAGTTGCTCTTTTGTGAGCTGGCCTCAAAGCCGCAGGATTGCTTCAAGCCCTATTTTGGCTCCGGCGAGGCGGGCTGAGCCTTTTTTTAATTCTTATTCTTAATGGGAAATTAGAGTGACATGTGCCCGTCCAAACCCCTACAACTATTCTCTCATTGGTTCCCCCTCTTCCCGTTCATCCTCCTCACAATTTGAAAAATGTGTGAAACAGAAGTTTAAATGTGCTGATTCTCTAAGTGGGGAGATTCTAAGTAACGTGGCTGGAATGATGAACAGGAGCACCAGGAGAGGATAAATGAGGTGCATTTTAGACACATCTCCCGATCACATGGTGTACAGTCCTCTGGGTTTTCCATGCATGTTTTAGCTGTAGGAAGATTCCTTGAACGTGCAGATTTGGGACCCATTGAATGGGTACCAGGTAGTATTACTTTAAAGGGTGTGCATTTCCTCACCCAACCTCACATTTCTCTTAGCGCGAACAGTTTCCAGCCTTATGTCTCATCCTGCTGTGGGTCTAGATGTGTTCAATCCATGTTGCATCACCGTCCCTGAGGAAAAGTTGTAAGAGGTTTTCTCTGTCTCTCTGTCGTTTATTTTTTTCAATTTATTACTATATTGGTTACAGCTGATTTTCAAAGCTCTGTTTCTTGCTGCTGTACATCCACTTGATTCACATACAGAGAGACATCAATAAATTCTTTTTCAGATTCTTACCAGTCATAGATATTCTTTTCCGGTGACTTGAGTGTGCTGAGTGCAGTTCTTTTAGCTACCGTGTAGGCCTTGTTGATTATCAGTTTGGTATTTGGAATGGTATCTTTGCTAATTTCAACCTCCTGGATGATGCCTCACCCCTCCCCACCTTTCCCGTTTAGCAGCCTTACGCGTGTTTTCTACATATTTGACTATGTTTTTGTTTTGTAATTTATTTCATGTGTAGCCATTTTGGATTCCACCTTTAAGTGATATCTTATGATATGTGTCTTTTTCTTTTTGAATTATGTCACTTAGAATGATCATACGTAACTCCTCCGGAGTTGTTACAACTGGCCATATTTCATTGATTTCCAGGCTGAGTAATAGTCCACTCTACATAAGTACCACATCTCTATCCATTTTTTCCCTCCAGAGACATTTAAGTTATAACCTAGTCGAGGATCTTTTAAACAGAGAGGCAGTAAACATTGGGGTGCCTGTGTCCTCTCGATTTTTGTTTTTCCCAAGATATACGCCCATGAGTGCAAGTGCCCTATGCTCTGTAGCTCATTTTTTAGATGCTTTAGTAAACACAATACACTTCTCCAGAATGGCCGTTGGCAATATACATTTCCACTATAAGCCTCACAGGGCTCCCTCTTCTCCTTGCCCTGTCCTGCATTTCTGGTGTTTACACTTTATGAGGATGGCTCTTCTGACTGATGCGAAGTGATATCTTTTGTAGTATTGATTTCCAGTGCCCACCTGTTTGGTTGGCTAAAAAAGTGTATGCTCTTTTCTTGAATATATACAGAAAAAAACGCATACAGCCTTTTTGGCCAACTGCAATGTTGGCAATGTTCAGCCCCTTTTCTTGTGCTTAATGGCGAGTCCTTTCTACCTCCTCAAATCCCTTTCCTGCCATTCTCCCTTGCTTACCAATCCTTTTCTCTGACTTTCCTCAAGACATTTTTCAGTGATAGATATTTTCAACTCTGCAGTTTCGTGAATTTTACTGCCCCTGAGTTCCATTGTTCAACTTGTGTTTATGGGAACTGGCCACAAAGCAGTGGGATTTCCTCAAGCCCTATACTGTTTCCATGGGCAACCCTAGCCTTTGGTCAATTCGTCTTCCTGATTGGAAATTAGAGTGACATGTGCCTGTCTGAACACCTAGGACTTGTCTCTCATTGTTCCTCATCCTTCCGCTTCATCCTCTGGGCAAATTCCAAACTGTACGCAACAGGATGTTGACAGTGCTGACATCTCCAAGTGGGGAGACTGTTAGTAAAGACACTGGAGGGGTGAACCCGAGCACCAGGAGATGAGGAGATGAGATGCCTTTTCCAAACTCTTCCTGATCAGACGGTATACCATCCTCTGGGTGTGACAGACATGTTTTAGCAGTAGGAAGAGTCCCATTCATGTAAGGAGAACACCAGGGCTTTTTCAAAATCAGTGTCTCCCCGAAACCCAAACTGGGGAATTTTTTAAGCTACGTCTACACATATGTTCATTAAGGGCCTTGGGAAGTAGGCAGAGTCCAAACTTTAGATGATTGAAGTCTTCAGGGTCAGAAGCACTCACCACCGGCTTCCCTTAGGTTACACTTTAACTGTCATTGATAGATGATGTCAATAAAAATATCTATTCTTTTTCCGATTATTTCCCCTTATAGCTTATTGCAAAATATTGAGTGTAGTTCCCTGTGCTATACAGTAGTTCCTTGTTGATGATCTATTTTATACATAGCAGTGTGTATGTGTTAATTCCAAACTGTTAATTTATCCCTCCTCCCACCTTTCCCCTTTGGTAATAATAAATTATAAGATTTTATACTTCTCAGAAATGGGGGAGCTGAAAGAGAGGTATCATTTTCAATGGAAAAGCATTTAAAACAAGATTGAAGCTTTAACCAAGATTATTAGATGTACATCCTTGGAAAGAAATCACTTCATTTCTCTAATATTGACCTGACAAATAAGACAAACCTTTTCACTGAACTTGCTTATAATAAAGTGATGGAAATATCAAATGGAAGTGTTAGAAACATCTTATTTTACCCGAGCCTTATAAACTGTTCTATGTTAACTACAGTTTGGCTCACACATCTGTTCATTGAAGTTACAATAGTCTCAATTTCTGTTACTGATCCTCCAGAGTGGACCCCAACAAGTGTCCCCCTGTCCAGTGTCATTGGGGCCAACAGATCGAGACTGAGTTTGGTTCACAAGCAAAGGAAACTTTATATTTTGATCAGAGAATGGAGAGGTGAGAGCATGCACTACCCCGTGGGCTGTGGGCTGGGCTGCTGTGTAGAGATCCTGTCAGAGTCAGTGGGAGGGAGGGTGTGGAGCTCTCGAGGGCCGGGTTGGCTGCAGCTCAGGCTCTATATCTCGGAGTCTGCACTGGGCCCCAGGAGCTGAGGTGTCGACCCAGCCATTCTGCACTAGGAAATCTGGTCTGAAGTGCCGGGTGTGGAACCTCTGCATGCGGGACCCTAGGAGCACGTGAAATTAGACAAAGCACAAAGGATAAAAAAGGTCAGACTTGACTTTATTGCCCAGATTCTATTTTTATCTCCCAGGGATTTTTCATGGGCTTTGCTGGGGACAAACCCCTCCTCTGCCTTTTGTCCCGTTCCTCATTCTTGGAGTGCTGAGGGTGCAGACCCTTCTTCTGTAACTGCTGAGTGCTGAGTTGGGAGCCCTCATACCAGGGGACGAGGGTCAGAACTTCTCCCCAGCAGCCTCCAGGTGACGTTGATTGGCCCCAGGACCCCTGCCTCCCTGCTCGTCCGCCTGAGCACCAGCATTGGAAGTGTTATAGATTCTAATGACCTTTAAGGGTCCAGGAAAGAGATGTGCAGAGACGCTGTGGGGGCCGGTTTCACCCCGCCCCACATTTGTTCGGCCACCTTAGGCTGACCGTTTCTGCCAGCCTAGATGCTCTGACCAGTAGTCTGCTCTTTCTTCAATTAGGTCCCTGAATTAACGTAAAAACAGCACCAGGTGTCAGAGCCCTGCCCGCTCAACTCCCAGACAGTCCAGGGTCAGTGGTGATCAAGGACCATGATGGCCACTGAGTCAACAGCCTTTTGAAGTAAACAGGAGTCCAGCCGGTCTTATTGGCCACCATCATCACGGTGTCTGTAGGCTTTTCTATGGTGACAGTGTGATATACGGTTCCCCCGCCAAGATTATTAGCTCCCCTCCGGGTGCAGTAAGTCCTGCAAGCAGTAGTCTACTCCTTCGGGACACACTATTGTTGTTTTATGAGAGAAACTCCAGGTCAAGTGATGTTCACACGAGTCGTCATGGTGCCCTGCTGCCCCCGGTTATCTCTCTGGATGTTGGAGTTGGAGGGCCTCCTCACTCGAGGTCGGTGTGCCCGCAGAGCGAACCCTGCAACTTCAGGGCATGGTTGGTGATTAGGATCACCACGTGGGGTCCTTTTCCCTTAGGAGGGAGGTGGCCTTTTGGGCTGCTGATTTCCAGGTTTTTAGATACCGCCAGTATCTTGGCCAGATGTGGCAGTGGGCCAAGCCCCTTGGTGACTGTAGTTTATCCTACCTGGATGGCATTCTTGCGTTGTTCCATTTCAAGTGGTCCCAGTTTTTGCACTAATTGTCCAATGGCGATTCACCTTTCACCGGGAATGGAAAGGTCAAAGGGTTTAGCTCAATTAGGGAGTTCCAGGGCAAGGGTCTGAATTGACTGCTCTTTCCATTCTTGAAAGGCCACTTCTGGATTCTGTTCAAAAGGATCATCATCTTTTCCTTTCAGTGTTTCATATAGAGGCCCAGCTAGTAGACTGTAGTTAAGGATCCAGAAGCAGCAAACCCTGGCCTCCCCAGGAACCCCTAAGCTGTCTTCTCGTTTTAGAAAGGGGTAAGGCTGCAAATGGTTTCTTCCCTTTCCTGGGATGGGCTTCTCCGACCTTGTGTGAGAATGAAGCCCAGGCAGGTCACCGCAGTCTGTGATATTTGAGCTTTTTCTTGGACAACTTCTATCCTTTATTGGCTTGGTAGTTCAGAGGCCTCCTTAGTAGGGCTGGCGATCAGAATGTCGTCTGCATACTGAAGGAGGGTTTCCTTTTCCAGAGGTAGAACTTTTCGGTCTTTAGCTAAGCTTTCCCCAAAGATGGTGTGGGAATTTTTGAACCCTTGTGGCAAGACGGCCCGGAAGTATTGTTTTAGTTGTATGTTGAGTCCTGCCACTCACAAGCCAAAATTTCTTGTGACTCTGGGACTAATGGAATACAAAAGAAGGCATCATTGAAGACTAATACAGAATACCATGTCCTGGTGTTGGTAGAATGACCAGCAGGGTGTAGGAATTAGGAGCAACTGGAGGTATATCCTCGGTGGCTTCACTGACTGTCCTGACATCCTTTACCAGGTCCCCAGCAGCCCATGGGGCTCTCGTGGTCAGGCCAATCCCAGGATATGGAGCTCTCCTGGGCAGGTACCCCACCCCCAACCCAGCCCACGGGGCTCTCGTGGTCAGGCCCCTCCCAGGATACAGAGCTACCCTTGCAGGTACCGTGGCAGGGCTGGGCACACAGGAACCGTGCACATAGCCCTCATTGAAGAGCACCCCCAGCTCACCTGTTGCTCAGAGCTGACACAGAGCACCTCAGAGCAGGACTTGAACTAACAAACAGCAGCTCCGACAGGTCTGTGACCCTGGGCATCACTCTGTGTGGCCTCCCTCCACCTGGTCTTCCAGAGACTTCCACTGCACCCGGGGCACCAGGCCTCTGTCTCCAACCACCACCCACCCCTCCTCTCCCTGACTCCTGGGTTCCTCTCATTAGGAGAGGGTTTTCTTGAAGTTGTCTCCCACTCATGGGCCAGATAAAATGATTAGAAAACAAGACAAATCTGCAGCCCCTTGTCTATCCTGACTCTCAGGAGCCCACACCTGTTCCTTGGACCTGGCCGGTTCAGCAAGTTCCATTTTCTGCAACTGTGAGCCCCTGAGGGGTGATGATTGGCTGACCTGGGCAGCCTTACCGAGCCGGCCAGCCCTCCCCAGGTGTGCCTGGGTTGAGATCAATATAAATACCACTCCAGGCAGCAAGAGCCCCTGCAGCTGTGTCTGACGCCATTTTCTCTGCCCTGTCAGCAGTCTCGGGGCTGGGCTGCTGGGAGGGAGTGAGAGGCCACGGCTTTGTGGGTGGCCCAGTGTGAGTGGGGCTCTGCTGGACTTTCTGCAGCAGTTGCCAGGCTGCCACCTGCTAAAGAAGAGGATGTGTCACCCATACCTGCTGCTGGAATTGCTCCCTGGGCAGAGGTGAGGAAGGAAAAAAGCAGTGGGGGCAGGGACAGGACGGGTATCTCAGGCAGGGAAATGGAAATCTTCCAGAAGAGCACCCAGGGCCAGGACCATCCTGGCTGGCCTGCAGGCACCAAGTCAGCTGGCATGTTGTCACTCGTGTGGCTCCATGGCCCTTCCTCTAGGCTTTCAAGTCCTTGTATATATTCAGGTGTTTTACCTGGGAAGGGTGGGAACAGTTCAGCAGCAACTGGCCTGGGGCTCAGCTCACGTTTACTCGCAGATGCCTCGGCACGGTGCCCCAGCTTTGCAATGAGGACGCTTGTTGTGTGGGGGCTGCTGGCTGAATGGGAGACGATTCCCCACCACTGACCAACTTCAGAATTTTTACAACTGGAGCAAGTGCCCTGATACGGTTTTCCTCTGAGTAACTGGTGGGTTCTGTGTTTTTTTTCTCTTTTTCGTTTTTGGTTCAAGGTAGATTTTATTCCTCTTTTTGTATTTACAGATATAAGCATGGAAATAATTTATTCATATAAATACATGTATGTGAAGGGAATAATTGTTTTTTCTGTTTTATTTTTTAAATTTTATTTCTTTTTAATTTTGAATTTTATTTTATATTTTTATACAGCAGGTTCTTATTGGTTATCTATTTTATACATATAAATGTTTACATGCCAATCCCAATCTCTCAACTCCTCCCACCACCACCCCCCCAAGAGCTTTCCCCCCTTGTTGTCCATACGATTGTTGTCTACATCTGTTGCTCTAGTTATGCCTTGCAAAACGGTTAATCTGTACAGTTTTTCTAGGTTCCACATATATGCATGAATATACAAGATTTGTTTTTCTCTTTCTGACTTACTTCACTCTGTATGACAGTCTCTAGATCCATCGACGTCTCTACAAATGACCCAATTTCATTCCTTTCATGGCTTAGTAATATTCCATTTTATATATGTACCACATCTTTATGCATTCGTCTGTCTGTGGGCATTTAGGTTGCTTCCATTACCTCGATATTGTAAATAGTGATGCAATGAACATTGCGGTGAATGTCTCTTTTTGATTTATGGTTTTGTCTGGGTATATGAACAGTACTGGGATTGCTGTATCATATGGTAATTCTATTATTAGTTTCTTAAGAAACTCCATATTGTTCTCCATAGTGACTGTATCAATTTATATTCCCAACAATAGTGGAAGAGGCTTCCTTTTCTCCACACCCTTTCCAGCATTTGTTGTTTGTAGATTTTCAGATGATGCCCATTCTAACAGTTGTGAGGTGATACCTCATTGTTGAGTCCATTTCGATGAACAAGGGGTAGGTCTTGTCTATTACATATTTGGCTTATGGAACGGTATCTGTGCTAATTTCAAACTCTGGTTTTATGCAGCACCCCAACTCACCTTTCCCCTTAAGCAAGCATAAGTTGGTTTTCTAAGCTTGAGACCCTGTTCTGTTTTGTAATTCAGTTCATGTGTAGCCAAGTTTACATTCCGTGCATTAGTGATACCTTATGATGTTGCTTTTTCTGTGTGACTTATTTCACTTAGAATCATCGTGCCTCAATCCACTCATTATGCTGGTACAGGCCTGGTGACACAGATTTCATTGCTGAGTGATATTGCATTGTACATAAGTACCACAACTTCTTTATCCAGTTTTTGCTCTCTGTGATATTGAACTTGTACCGTAAACGAGGTTCTTGTAAACAGAGCCGTCCCAAATTTTGGGGTGGCTGTGTCTTTTTGATTTTAATTTCCCTAAGCTATAGGACCATAAGTGGAAATGCCCTAGACTCTGTTGCTTTCTTTTTCAGATGTATCAGGAAACACCATACACTTCTCCAGAGTGGCTGTTGGCAATTTACATCCCGCCCATCAGCATAACAAGGATCCTTTTTCCCCATGGCCTGTCTTGCCTTTCTGGATTTTACACTTTTTTCAGATGGCCCTTTAGACCGGGGGGAAGTGACACTTCATAGTAGTTCGGATTTCCATTGCAAGCTTGCTTGGTTTGCCAAAAAGGGCGTATGTGTTTTTTCCTGAATATATTCAGGAACAAACTCATACGCCCTTTTTTACCAAGTGCATCATTGTCGATGTTCTGCCTCTTTTCCTATGCTTTAAATGCAAATCCAGTCTACCTCCTGAAATCGGTTTCCTGCAATTCTGCCCCGCTTTCAAGTCCTCTTGGCAGCCTTACTTCAATATATTTTTGGACGTTATCTGTCATTTATAACTCTGCAGGTTTGTGAATTACAGGGCCCCTGAGCTCCTTTCTTCAACTCGCTTTCTTGTGAGCTGGCCGCAAACCCGCAAGACTGCTTCAGGCCCTAATCTGCTTCTGGCAGGGCATGCTGAGCCTTTGGTTAATTCCTCTTCCTGGTGGGAAATGAGTGTTAAATATGCCCGTCCAGACACCTACCTCACTCTCAACCCCTTGGTGATGTGGGTCCTGTGGTTTGTGGCCACCTTTGCTGGGTTCCTCACCTTTCGATGATGTGGCCCCACTAGTGTGAGGACACTCCGGCCTGGTTCTCATCCACGTGGTTATGTGGACACCCTGGTGAGAGTCTGTTCCTGGCTGTGTTCCTCACCCTTCTGTGAGGGAGACCCTCTGCTGATAGGTCACTCCTGCATTGCTGGCACACATTGCCTTGGTGAAGTCAGCCATGTGGTGGAAGTAGGAGCGTGCTGAGGATCTCCTCCTCACGGTGATGAGGGCCCTCTTGCGTCAGGCCCTAACTGCTGGGCTCACCAACTTTTCTTAGTGAGCCCAATGATGCTTGGGCACTCCTCTTAGGATCCCATCTCGATGGGGATGTGGGCCTTCTGCTCTGAGGTCCCAACGGCTGGATTGTTCACATTTTCATGATGTGGGCTCTCTGGTGTTAGTTCACTCCTGCCTGCATCCCATAGCTTCTGTGCTCTCGGCCGCCTGCTGGGAGGTTCCAAATGCTGGATTCCTCACCTTTTTTATTCTTTGGGCCCTCTGTTTTCAGGCTACTCCTACCTGCCTCACTCCCATCCCTTTTGTGATGTATGTCCTCTGATATGAGGCCGCATGTGCTGGGTTCCTCACCTTTCGATGATGTGGCCCCACTCGTGTGAGGACACTCCTGCCTGGTTCCCATCCCCTTGGTGAGGTGGGCCCTCTGGCGAGAGTCTAATCCTGGCTGGGTTCCTCAACGTTTTGTGAGGTAGGCCCTCTGCTGTGAGGTCACTCCTGCCTGGCTGGCACACGTCACCTTGGAGACGTGAGCCCTCTGGTGGCAGTTGGAGCGTGCAGGGTGCCTCCTCCTCTCGGTGATGACGGCCCTCTGGCATCAGGCCCTAAATGGTGGGCTCCCCACATTTTCTGATGTGCGCCCAGTGGTGCGAGGACACTCCAGCCAGGTTCCCATTCCCATGGGGATGTGGGCCTTCTGCGCTGAGGTCCCAACGCCTGGGTTGCTCACAGTTTTATGATGTGGGCCCTCTGCTGTGAGTTCACTGCGGCCTGGATCCCATAGCCTCGGTGTTCTGAGCCGCCTGCTGGAAGGTCTAAATGCTGGAATCCTCACGTTTTTTATATTATGTGCCCTGTGTTGTGAGGCTACTCCTGCCTGCCTCACTCCAAGGCCTTTGGTGATGTGGGTCCTCTGGTTTGAGGACACATGTGCTGGGTTCCTCACCTTAAGATGATGAGGCCCCACTGGTGTGAGGATAATCCTGACTGGTTCCCATCCCCTTTGTGATGTGGGCCCTCTGGTGAGAGTCTGATCCTGGCTGGGTTCCTCACCCATCTGTGAGGTGGGCCCTCTACTATCAGGTAACTCTTGCCTGGCTTGCTCACCTCGCCTTGTTGACATGAGCCCTCTGGTGGCACTTGGACCCTGCTGGGAGCCTCCTCACCTCTGTGATGAGGGCCCTCTGACGTCAGGCCCTAACTGCTGGGCTCCCCAACTTTTCTTAGTGAGCCCAGTGATGCTCGGGCACTCCTCTTAGGTTCCCATCTCCATGGGGATGTGGGCCTTCTGCTCTGAGGTTCCAACGGCTGGGTTGATCACAATTTCATGATGTGGGCTCTCTGGTGTTAGTTCACTGTGGCCTGGATCCCATAGCCTCTGTGCTCTTGGCCGCCTGCTGGGAGGTTCCAACTGCTGGATTCCTCACTTTTTTAATTTTTTAGGCCCTCTGTTGTGAGGATCCTCCTGCCTGCCTCACTCCCAGCCCCTTCGTGATGTGTGTCGTCTGGTTTGAGGCCACATGTGCTGGGTTCCTCACCTTTCGATGATGTGGGACCAATGGTCTTAGGAGACTCCTGCCTGGTTCACATCCCCTTGGTGATGTGGGCCCTCTGTTGAGAGTCTGATCCTGGCTGGGTTCCTCACCCTTCTGTGAGGTGGGCCGTCTGCTGTGAGGTCACTCCTGCCTGGCTTGCTCACCTCGCCTTGTGGACATGAGCCCTCGGTGGCACTTGGAGCCTGCTGGGAGCCTCCTCCCCTCGGTGATGAGGGCCCTCTGGCGTCAGGCCCTAACGGCTGGGCTCCCCACATTTTGTGATGTGCACCCAGTGGTTCGAAGACACTCTATCCAGGTTCACATCCCCATTGGGATGTGGGTCTTCTGCTCTGAAGTCCCAACGGCTGGGTTGTTCACAGTTTCATGATGTGGGCTCTCTGCTGTTAGTTCACTCTGGCCTGGATGCCATAGCCTCTGTGCTCTGGGCCGCCTGCTGGGAGGTTCCAACTGCTCAATTCCTCAAATTTTGTATTCTATGGGTCCTGTGTTGCGATGCTCCTCCTGCCTGCCTCACTCGCAACTCCTTCGTGATGTGGGTCCTCTGGTTTGAGGCCACATGTGCTGGGTTCCGCAACTTTCAATGATGTGGCCCCACTGGTGTTAGGACGCTCCTGCCTGGTTCCCATCCCCTTGGTGATGTGGGCCTTCTGGTGACAGTCTTATCCTGGCTGGGTTCCTCACTCTTCTGTGAGGTAGGCCCTCTGCTGTGAGGTCAATCCTGCCTGACTTGCACACATCACCTTGGCGACGTGGGCCCTCTGTTGGCACATGGAACCTGCTGGGAGCCTCCTGCCCTCGGTGATGACGGCCCTCTAGCGTCAGGCCATAACTGCTGGGCTCCCCACGTTTTCTGATGTGAGCCCAGTGATGCCAGGACACTCCTGTCAGGTTCCCATCCCCATGGGGATGTGGGCCTTCTGCTCTGAGGTCCCAACGCCTGGGTTGCTCACAGTTTCATGATGTGGGCTCTCTGGTGTTAGTTCACTCCTGCCTGCATCCCATAGCTTCTGTGCTCTCGGCCGCCTGCTGGGAGGTTCCAAATGCTGGATTCCTCACCTTTTTTATTCTTTGGGCCCTCTGTTTTTAGGCTACTCCTACCTGCCTCACTCCCATCCCTTTTGTGATGTATGTCCTCTGATATGAGGCCGCATGTGCTGGGTTCCTCACCTTTCGATGATGTGGCCCCACTCGTGTGAGGACACTCCTGCCTGGTTCCCATCCCCTTGGTGAGGTGGGCCCTCTGGCGAGAGTCTAATCCTGGCTGGGTTCCTCAACGTTTTGTGAGGTAGGCCCTCTGCTGTGAGGTCACTCCTGCCTGGCTGGCACACGTCACCTTGGAGACGTGAGCCCTCTGGTGGCAGTTGGAGCGTGCAGGGTGCCTCCTCCTCTCGGTGATGACGGCCCTCTGGCATCAGGCCCTAAATGGTGGGCTCCCCACATTTTCTGATGTGCGCCCAGTGGTGCGAGGACACTCCAGCCAGGTTCCCATTCCCATGGGGATGTGGGCCTTCTGCGCTGAGGTCCCAACGCCTGGGTTGCTCACAGTTTTATGATGTGGGCCCTCTGCTGTGAGTTCACTGCGGCCTGGATCCCATAGCCTCGGTGTTCTGAGCCGCCTGCTGGAAGGTCTAAATGCTGGAATCCTCACGTTTTTTATATTATGTGCCCTGTGTTGTGAGGCTACTCCTGCCTGCCTCACTCCAAGGCCTTTGGTGATGTGGGTCCTCTGGTTTGAGGACACATGTGCTGGGTTCCTCACCTTAAGATGATGAGGCCCCACTGGTGTGAGGATAATCCTGACTGGTTCCCATCCCCTTTGTGATGTGGGCCCTCTGGTGAGAGTCTGATCCTGGCTGGGTTCCTCACCCATCTGTGAGGTGGGCCCTCTACTATCAGGTAACTCTTGCCTGGCTTGCTCACCTCGCCTTGTTGACATGAGCCCTCTGGTGGCACTTGGACCCTGCTGGGAGCCTCCTCACCTCTGTGATGAGGGCCCTCTGACATCAGGCCCTAACTGCTGGGCTCCCCAACTTTTCTTAGTGAGCCCAGTGATGCTCGGGCACTCCTCTTAGGTTCCCATCTCCATGGGGATGTGGGCCTTCTGCTCTGAGGTTCCAACGGCTGGGTTGATCACAATTTCATGATGTGGGCTCTCTGGTGTTAGTTCACTGTGGCCTGGATCCCATAGCCTCTGTGCTCTTGGCCGCCTGCTGGGAGGTTCCAACTGCTGGATTCCTCACTTTTTTAATTTTTTAGGCCCTCTGTTGTGAGGATCCTCCTGCCTGCCTCACTCCCAGCCCCTTCGTGATGTGTGTCGTCTGGTTTGAGGCCACATGTGCTGGGTTCCTCACCTTTCGATGATGTGGGACCAATGGTCTTAGGAGACTCCTGCCTGGTTCACATCCCCTTGGTGATGTGGGCCCTCTGTTGAGAGTCTGATCCTGGCTGGGTTCCTCACCCTTCTGTGAGGTGGGCCGTCTGCTGTGAGGTCACTCCTGCCTGGCTTGCTCACCTCGCCTTGTGGACATGAGCCCTCGGTGGCACTTGGAGCCTGCTGGGAGCCTCCTCCCTTCGGTGATGAGGGCCCTCTGGCGTCAGGCCCTAACGGCTGGGCTCCCCACATTTTGTGATGTGCACCCAGTGGTTCGAAGACACTCTATCCAGGTTCACATCCCCATTGGGATGTGGGTCTTCTGCTCTGAAGTCCCAACGGCTGGGTTGTTCACAGTTTCATGATGTGGGCTCTCTGCTGTTAGTTCACTCTGGCCTGGATGCCATAGCCTCTGTGCTCTGGGCCGCCTGCTGGGAGGTTCCAACTGCTCAATTCCTCAAATTTTGTATTCTATGGGTCCTGTGTTGCGATGCTCCTCCTGCCTGCCTCACTCGCAACCCCTTCGTGATGTGGGTCCTCTGGTTTGAGGCCACATGTGCTGGGTTCCGCAACTTTCAATGATGTGGCCCCACTGGTGTTAGGACACTCCTGCCTGGTTCCCATCCCCTTGGTGATGTGGGCCTTCTGGTGACAGTCTTATCCTGGCTGGGTTCCTCACTCTTCTGTGAGGTAGGCCCTCTGCTGTGAGGTCAATCCTGCCTGACTTGCACACATCACCTTGGCGACGTGGGCCCTCTGTTGGCACATGGAACCTGCTGGGAGCCTCCTGCCCTCGGTGATGACGGCCCTCTAGCGTCAGGCCATAACTGCTGGGCTCCCCACGTTTTCTGATGTGAGCCCAGTGATGCCAGGACACTCCTGTCAGGTTCCCATCCCCATGGGGATGTGGGCCTTCTGCTCTGAGGTCCCAACGCCTGGGTTGCTCACAGTTTCATGATGTGGGCTCTCTGGTGTTAGTTCACTCCTGCCTGCATCCCATAACTTCTGTGCTCTCGGCCGCCTGCTGGGAGGTTCCAAATGCTGGATTCCTCACCTTTTTTATTCTTTGGGCCCTCTGTTTTTAGGCTACTCCTACCTGCCTCACTCCCATCCCTTTTGTGATGTATGTCCTCTGATATGAGGCCGCATGTGCTGGGTTCCTCACCTTTCGATGATGTGGCCCCACTCGTGTGAGGACACTCCTGCCTGGTTCCCATCCCCTTGGTGAGGTGGGCCCTCTGGCGAGAGTCTAATCCTGGCTGGGTTCCTCAACGTTTTGTGAGGTAGGCCCTCTGCTGTGAGGTCACTCCTGCCTGGCTGGCACACGTCACCTTGGAGACGTGAGCCCTCTGGTGGCAGTTGGAGCGTGCAGGGTGCCTCCTCCTCTCGGTGATGACGGCCCTCTGGCATCAGGCCCTAAATGGTGGGCTCCCCACATTTTCTGATGTGCGCCCAGTGGTGCGAGGACACTCCAGCCAGGTTCCCATTCCCATGGGGATGTGGGCCTTCTGCGCTGAGGTCCCAACGCCTGGGTTGCTCACAGTTTTATGATGTGGGCCCTCTGCTGTGAGTTCACTGCGGCCTGGATCCCATAGCCTCGGTGTTCTGAGCCGCCTGCTGGAAGGTCTAAATGCTGGAATCCTCACGTTTTTTATATTATGTGCCCTGTGTTGTGAGGCTACTCCTGCCTGCCTCACTCCAAGGCCTTTGGTGATGTGGGTCCTCTGGTTTGAGGACACATGTGCTGGGTTCCTCACCTTAAGATGATGAGGCCCCACTGGTGTGAGGATAATCCTGACTGGTTCCCATCCCCTTTGTGATGTGGGCCCTCTGGTGAGAGTCTGATCCTGGCTGGGTTCCTCACCCATCTGTGAGGTGGGCCCTCTACTATCAGGTAACTCTTGCCTGGCTTGCTCACCTCGCCTTGTTGACATGAGCCCTCTGGTGGCACTTGGACCGTGCTGGGAGCCTCCTCACCTCTGTGATGAGGGCCCTCTGACGTCAGGCCCTAACTGCTGGGCTCCCCAACTTTTCTTAGTGAGCCCAGTGATGCTCGGGCACTCCTCTTAGGTTCCCATCTCCATGGGGATGTGGGCCTTCTGCTCTGAGGTTCCAACGGCTGGGTTGATCACAATTTCATGATGTGGGCTCTCTGGTGTTAGTTCACTGTGGCCTGGATCCCATAGCCTCTGTGCTCTTGGCCGCCTGCTGGGAGGTTCCAACTGCTGGATTCCTCACTTTTTTAATTTTTTAGGCCCTCTGTTGTGAGGATCCTCCTGCCTGCCTCACTCCCAGCCCCTTCGTGATGTGTGTCGTCTGGTTTGAGGCCACATGTGCTGGGTTCCTCACCTTTTGATGATGTGGGACCAATGGTCTTAGGAGACTCCTGCCTGGTTCACATCCCCTTGGTGATGTGGGCCCTCTGTTGAGAGTCTGATCCTGGCTGGGTTCCTCACCCTTCTGTGAGGTGGGCCGTCTGCTGTGAGGTCACTCCTGCCTGGCTTGCTCACCTCGCCTTGTGGACATGAGCCCTCGGTGGCACTTGGAGCCTGCTGGGAGCCTCCTCCCCTCGGTGATGAGGGCCCTCTGGCGTCAGGCCCTAACGGCTGGGCTCCCCACATTTTGTGATGTGCACCCAGTGGTTCAAAGACACTCTATCCAGGTTCACATCCCCATTGGGATGTGGGTCTTCTGCTCTGAAGTCCCAACGGCTGGGTTGTTCACAGTTTCATGATGTGGGCTCTCTGCTGTTAGTTCACTCTGGCCTGGATGCCATAGCCTCTGTGCTCTGGGCCGCCTGCTGGGAGGTTCCAACTGCTCAATTCCTCAAATTTTGTATTCTATGGGTCCTGTGTTGCGATGCTCCTCCTGCCTGCCTCACTCGCAACCCCTTCGTGATGTGGGTCCTCTGGTTTGAGGCCACATGTGCTGGGTTCCGCAACTTTCAATGATGTGGCCCCACTGGTGTTAGGACGCTCCTGCCTGGTTCCCATCCCCTTGGTGATGTGGGCCTTCTGGTGACAGTCTTATCCTGGCTGGGTTCCTCACTCTTCTGTGAGGTAGGCCCTCTGCTGTGAGGTCAATCCTGCCTGACTTGCACACATCACCTTGGCGACGTGGGCCCTCTGTTGGCACATGGAACCTGCTGGGAGCCTCCTGCCCTCGGTGATGACGGCCCTCTAGCGTCAGGCCATAACTGCTGGGCTCCCCACGTTTTCTGATGTGAGCCCAGTGATGCCAGGACACTCCTGTCAGGTTCCCATCCCCATGGGGATGTGGGCCTTCTGCTCTGAGGTCCCAACGCCTGGGTTGCTCACAGTTTCATGATGTGGGCTCTCTGGTGTTAGTTCACTCCTGCCTGCATCCCATAGCTTCTGTGCTCTCGGCCGCCTGCTGGGAGGTTCCAAATGCTGGATTCCTCACCTTTTTTATTCTTTGGGCCCTCTGTGTTTAGGCTACTCCTACCTGCCTCACTCCCATCCCTTTTGTGATGTATGTCCTCTGATATGAGGCCGCATGTGCTGGGTTCCTCACCTTTCGATGATGTGGCCCCACTCGTGTGAGGACACTCCTGCCTGGTTCCCATCCCCTTGGTGACGTGGGCCCTCTGGCGAGAGTCTAATCCTGTCTGGGTTCCTCAACGTTTTGTGAGGTAAGCCCTCTGCTGTGAGGTCACTCCTGCCTGGCTGGCACACGTCACCTTGGAGACGTGAGCCCTCTGGTGGCAGTTGGAGCGTGCAGGGTGCCTCCTCCTCTCGGTGATGACGGCCCTCTGGCATCAGGCCCTAAATGGTGGGCTCCCCACATTTTCTGATGTGCGCCCAGTGGTGCGAGGACACTCCAGCCAGGTTCCCATTCCCATGGGGATGTGGGCCTTCTGCGCTGAGGTCCCAACGCCTGGGTTGCTCACAGTTTTATGATGTGGGCCCTCTGCTGTGAGTTCACTGCGGCCTGGATCCCATAGCCTCGGTGTTCTGAGCCGCCTGCTGGAAGGTCTAAATGCTGGAATCCTCACGTTTTTTATATTATGTGCCCTGTGTTGTGAGGCTACTCCTGCCTGCCTCACTCCAAGGCCTTTGGTGATGTGGGTCCTCTGGTTTGAGGACACATGTGCTGGGTTCCTCACCTTAAGATGATGAGGCCCCACTGGTGTGAGGATAATCCTGACTGGTTCCCATCCCCTTTGTGATGTGGGCCCTCTGGTGAGAGTCTGATCCTGGCTGGGTTCCTCACCCATCTGTGAGGTGGGCCCTCTACTATCAGGTAACTCTTGCCTGGCTTGCTCACCTCGCCTTGTTGACATGAGCCCTCTGGTGGCACTTGGACCGTGCTGGGAGCCTCCTCACCTCTGTGATGAGGGCCCTCTGACGTCAGGCCCTAACTGCTGGGCTCCCCAACTTTTCTTAGTGAGCCCAGTGATGCTCGGGCACTCCTCTTAGGTTCCCATCTCCATGGGGATGTGGGCCTTCTGCTCTGAGGTTCCAACGGCTGGGTTGATCACAATTTCATGATGTGGGCTCTCTGGTGTTAGTTCACTGTGGCCTGGATCCCATAGCCTCTGTGCTCTTGGCCGCCTGCTGGGAGGTTCCAACTGCTGGATTCCTCACTTTTTTAATTTTTTAGGCCCTCTGTTGTGAGGATCCTCCTGCCTGCCTCACTCCCAGCCCCTTCGTGATGTGTGTCGTCTGGTTTGAGGCCACATGTGCTGGGTTCCTCACCTTTCGATGATGTGGGACCAATGGTCTTAGGAGACTCCTGCCTGGTTCACATCCCCTTGGTGATGTGGGCCCTCTGTTGAGAGTCTGATCCTGGCTGGGTTCCTCACCCTTCTGTGAGGTGGGCCGTCTGCTGTGAGGTCAATCCTGCCTGGCTTGCTCACCTCGCCTTGTGGACATGAGCCCTCGGTGGCACTTGGAGCCTGCTGGGAGCCTCCTCCCCTCGGTGATGAGGGCCCTCTGGCGTCAGGCCCTAACGGCTGGGCTCCCCACATTTTGTGATGTGCACCCAGTGGTTCGAAGACACTCTATCCAGGTTCACATCCCCATTGGGATGTGGGTCTTCTGCTCTGAAGTCCCAACGGCTGGGTTGTTCACAGTTTCATGATGTGGGCTCTCTGCTGTTAGTTCACTCTGGCCTGGATGCCATAGCCTCTGTGCTCTGGGCCGCCTGCTGGGAGGTTCCAACTGCTCAATTCCTCAAATTTTGTATTCTATGGGTCCTGTGTTGCGATGCTCCTCCTGCCTGCCTCACTCGCAACCCCTTCGTGATGTGGGTCCTCTGGTTTGAGGCCACATGTGCTGGGTTCCGCAACTTTCAATGATGTGGCCCCACTGGTGTTAGGACGCTCCTGCCTGGTTCCCATCCCCTTGGTGATGTGGGCCTTCTGGTGACAGTCTTATCCTGGCTGGGTTCCTCACTCTTCTGTGAGGTAGGCCCTCTGCTGTGAGGTCAATCCTGCCTGACTTGCACACATCACCTTGGCGACGTGGGCCCTCTGTTGGCACATGGAACCTGCTGGGAGCCTCCTGCCCTCGGTGATGACGGCCCTCTAGCGTCAGGCCATAACTGCTGGGCTCCCCACGTTTTCTGATGTGAGCCCAGTGATGCCAGGACACTCCTGTCAGGTTCCCATCCCCATGGGGATGTGGGCCTTCTGCTCTGAGGTCCCAACGCCTGGGTTGCTCACAGTTTCATGATGTGGGCTCTCTGGTGTTAGTTCACTCCTGCCTGCATCCCATAGCTTCTGTGCTCTCGGCCGCCTGCTGGGAGGTTCCAAATGCTGGATTCCTCACCTTTTTTATTCTTTGGGCCCTCTGTGTTTAGGCTACTCCTACCTGCCTCACTCCCATCCCTTTTGTGATGTATGTCCTCTGATATGAGGCCGCATGTGCTGGGTTCCTCACCTTTCGATGATGTGGCCCCACTCGTGTGAGGACACTCCTGCCTGGTTCCCATCCCCTTGGTGAGGTGGGCCCTCTGGCGAGAGTCTAATCCTGTCTGGGTTCCTCAACGTTTTGTGAGGTAAGCCCTCTGCTGTGAGGTCACTCCTGCCTGGCTGGCACACGTCACCTTGGAGACGTGAGCCCTCTGGTGGCAGTTGGAGCGTGCAGGGTGCCTCCTCCTCTCGGTGATGACGGCCCTCTGGCATCAGGCCCTAAATGGTGGGCTCCCCACATTTTCTGATGTGCGCCCAGTGGTGCGAGGACACTCCAGCCAGGTTCCCATTCCCATGGGGATGTGGGCCTTCTGCGCTGAGGTCCCAACGCCTGGGTTGCTCACAGTTTTATGATGTGGGCCCTCTGCTGTGAGTTCACTGCGGCCTGGATCCCATAGCCTCGGTGTTCTGAGCCGCCTGCTGGAAGGTCTAAATGCTGGAATCCTCACGTTTTTTATATTATGTGCCCTGTGTTGTGAGGCTACTCCTGCCTGCCTCACTCCAAGGCCTTTGGTGATGTGGGTCCTCTGGTTTGAGGACACATGTGCTGGGTTCCTCACCTTAAGATGATGAGGCCCCACTGGTGTGAGGATAATCCTGACTGATTCCCATCCCCTTTGTGATGTGGGCCCTCTGGTGAGAGTCTGATCCTGGCTGGGTTCCTCACCCATCTGTGAGGTGGGCCCTCTACTATCAGGTAACTCTTGCCTGGTTTGCTCACCTCGCCTTGTTGACATGAGCCCTCTGGTGGCACTTGGACCCTGCTGGGAGCCTCCTCACCTCTGTGATGAGGGCCCTCTGACGTCAGGCCCTAACTGCTGGGCTCCCCAACTTTTCTTAGTGAGCCCAGTGATGCTCGGGCACTCCTCTTAGGTTCCCATCTCCATGGGGATGTGGGCCTTCTGCTCTGAGGTTCCAACGGCTGGGTTGATCACAATTTCATGATGTGGGCTCTCTGGTGTTAGTTCACTGTGGCCTGGATCCCATAGCCTCTGTGCTCTTGGCCGCCTGCTGGGAGGTTCCAACTGCTGGATTCCTCACTTTTTTAATTTTTTAGGCCCTCTGTTGTGAGGATCCTCCTGCCTGCCTCACTCCCAGCCCCTTCGTGATGTGTGTCGTCTGGTTTGAGGCCACATGTGCTGGGTTCCTCACCTTTCGATGATGTGGGACCAATGGTCTTAGGAGACTCCTGCCTGGTTCACATCCCCTTGGTGATGTGGGCCCTCTGTTGAGAGTCTGATCCTGGCTGGGTTCCTCACCCTTCTGTGAGGTGGGCCGTCTGCTGTGAGGTCACTCCTGCCTGGCTTGCTCACCTCGCCTTGTGGACATGAGCCCTCGGTGGCACTTGGAGCCTGCTGGGAGCCTCCTCCCTTCGGTGATGAGGGCCCTCTGGCGTCAGGCCCTAACGGCTGGGCTCCCCACATTTTGTGATGTGCACCCAGTGGTTCGAAGACACTCTATCCAGGTTCACATCCCCATTGGGATGTGGGTCTTCTGCTCTGAAGTCCCAACGGCTGGGTTGTTCACAGTTTCATGATGTGGGCTCTCTGCTGTTAGTTCACTCTGGCCTGGATGCCATAGCCTCTGTGCTCTGGGCCGCCTGCTGGGAGGTTCCAACTGCTCAATTCCTCAAATTTTGTATTCTATGGGTCCTGTGTTGCGATGCTCCTCCTGCCTGCCTCACTCGCAACCCCTTCGTGATGTGGGTCCTCTGGTTTGAGGCCACATGTGCTGGGTTCCGCAACTTTCAATGATGTGGCCCCACTGGTGTTAGGACGCTCCTGCCTGGTTCCCATCCCCTTGGTGATGTGGGCCTTCTGGTGACAGTCTTATCCTGGCTGGGTTCCTCACTCTTCTGTGAGGTAGGCCCTCTGCTGTGAGGTCAATCCTGCCTGACTTGCACACATCACCTTGGCGACGTGGGCCCTCTGTTGGCACATGGAACCTGCTGGGAGCCTCCTGCCCTCGGTGATGACGGCCCTCTAGCGTCAGGCCATAACTGCTGGGCTCCCCACGTTTTCTGATGTGAGCCCAGTGATGCCAGGACACTCCTGTCAGGTTCCCATCCCCATGGGGATGTGGGCCTTCTGCTCTGAGGTCCCAACGCCTGGGTTGCTCACAGTTTCATGATGTGGGCTCTCTGGTGTTAGTTCACTCCTGCCTGCATCCCATAGCTTCTGTGCTCTCGGCCGCCTGCTGGGAGGTTCCAAATGCTGGATTCCTCACCTTTTTTATTCTTTGGGCCCTCTGTTTTTAGGCTACTCCTACCTGCCTCACTCCCATCCCTTTTGTGATGTATGTCCTCTGATATGAGGCCGCATGTGCTGGGTTCCTCACCTTTCGATGATGTGGCCCCACTCGTGTGAGGACACTCCTGCCTGGTTCCCATCCCCTTGGTGAGGTGGGCCCTCTGGCGAGAGTCTAATCCTGGCTGGGTTCCTCAACGTTTTGTGAGGTAGGCCCTCTGCTGTGAGGTCACTCCTGCCTGGCTGGCACACGTCACCTTGGAGACGTGAGCCCTCTGGTGGCAGTTGGAGCGTGCAGGGTGCCTCCTCCTCTCGGTGATGACGGCCCTCTGGCATCAGGCCCTAAATGGTGGGCTCCCCACATTTTCTGATGTGCGCCCAGTGGTGCGAGGACACTCCAGCCAGGTTCCCATTCCCATGGGGATGTGGGCCTTCTGCGCTGAGGTCCCAACGCCTGGGTTGCTCACAGTTTTATGATGTGGGCCCTCTGCTGTGAGTTCACTGCGGCCTGGATCCCATAGCCTCGGTGTTCTGAGCCGCCTGCTGGAAGGTCTAAATGCTGGAATCCTCACGTTTTTTATATTATGTGCCCTGTGTTGTGAGGCTACTCCTGCCTGCCTCACTCCAAGGCCTTTGGTGATGTGGGTCCTCTGGTTTGAGGACACATGTGCTGGGTTCCTCACCTTAAGATGATGAGGCCCCACTGGTGTGAGGATAATCCTGACTGGTTCCCATCCCCTTTGTGATGTGGGCCCTCTGGTGAGAGTCTGATCCTGGCTGGGTTCCTCACCCATCTGTGAGGTGGGCCCTCTACTATCAGGTAACTCTTGCCTGGCTTGCTCACCTCGCCTTGTTGACATGAGCCCTCTGGTGGCACTTGGACCCTGCTGGGAGCCTCCTCACCTCTGTGATGAGGGCCCTCTGACGTCAGGCCCTAACTGCTGGGCTCCCCAACTTTTCTTAGTGAGCCCAGTGATGCTCGGGCACTCCTCTTAGGTTCCCATCTCCATGGGGATGTGGGCCTTCTGCTCTGAGGTTCCAACGGCTGGGTTGATCACAATTTCATGATGTGGGCTCTCTGGTGTTAGTTCACTGTGGCCTGGATCCCATAGCCTCTGTGCTCTTGGCCGCCTGCTGGGAGGTTCCAACTGCTGGATTCCTCACTTTTTTAATTTTTTAGGCCCTCTGTTGTGAGGATCCTCCTGCCTGCCTCACTCCCAGCCCCTTCGTGATGTGTGTCGTCTGGTTTGAGGCCACATGTGCTGGGTTCCTCACCTTTTGATGATGTGGGACCAATGGTCTTAGGAGACTCCTGCCTGGTTCACATCCCCTTGGTGATGTGGGCCCTCTGTTGAGAGTCTGATCCTGGCTGGGTTCCTCACCCTTCTGTGAGGTGGGCCGTCTGCTGTGAGGTCACTCCTGCCTGGCTTGCTCACCTCGCCTTGTGGACATGAGCCCTCGGTGGCACTTGGAGCCTGCTGGGAGCCTCCTCCCCTCGGTGATGAGGGCCCTCTGGCGTCAGGCCCTAACGGCTGGGCTCCCCACATTTTGTGATGTGCACCCAGTGGTTCAAAGACACTCTATCCAGGTTCACATCCCCATTGGGATGTGGGTCTTCTGCTCTGAAGTCCCAACGGCTGGGTTGTTCACAGTTTCATGATGTGGGCTCTCTGCTGTTAGTTCACTCTGGCCTGGATGCCATAGCCTCTGTGCTCTGGGCCGCCTGCTGGGAGGTTCCAACTGCTCAATTCCTCAAATTTTGTATTCTATGGGTCCTGTGTTGCGATGCTCCTCCTGCCTGCCTCACTCGCAACCCCTTCGTGATGTGGGTCCTCTGGTTTGAGGCCACATGTGCTGGGTTCCGCAACTTTCAATGATGTGGCCCCACTGGTGTTAGGACGCTCCTGCCTGGTTCCCATCCCCTTGGTGATGTGGGCCTTCTGGTGACAGTCTTATCCTGGCTGGGTTCCTCACTCTTCTGTGAGGTAGGCCCTCTGCTGTGAGGTCAATCCTGCCTGACTTGCACACATCACCTTGGCGACGTGGGCCCTCTGTTGGCACATGGAACCTGCTGGGAGCCTCCTGCCCTCGGTGATGACGGCCCTCTAGCGTCAGGCCATAACTGCTGGGCTCCCCACGTTTTCTGATGTGAGCCCAGTGATGCCAGGACACTCCTGTCAGGTTCCCATCCCCATGGGGATGTGGGCCTTCTGCTCTGAGGTCCCAACGCCTGGGTTGCTCACAGTTTCATGATGTGGGCTCTCTGGTGTTAGTTCACTCCTGCCTGCATCCCATAGCTTCTGTGCTCTCGGCCGCCTGCTGGGAGGTTCCAAATGCTGGATTCCTCACCTTTTTTATTCTTTGGGCCCTCTGTGTTTAGGCTACTCCTACCTGCCTCACTCCCATCCCTTTTGTGATGTATGTCCTCTGATATGAGGCCGCATGTGCTGGGTTCCTCACCTTTCGATGATGTGGCCCCACTCGTGTGAGGACACTCCTGCCTGGTTCCCATCCCCTTGGTGAGGTGGGCCCTCTGGCGAGAGTCTAATCCTGTCTGGGTTCCTCAACGTTTTGTGAGGTAAGCCCTCTGCTGTGAGGTCACTCCTGCCTGGCTGGCACACGTCACCTTGGAGACGTGAGCCCTCTGGTGGCAGTTGGAGCGTGCAGGGTGCCTCCTCCTCTCGGTGATGACGGCCCTCTGGCATCAGGCCCTAAATGGTGGGCTCCCCACATTTTCTGATGTGCGCCCAGTGGTGCGAGGACACTCCAGCCAGGTTCCCATTCCCATGGGGATGTGGGCCTTCTGCGCTGAGGTCCCAACGCCTGGGTTGCTCACAGTTTTATGATGTGGGCCCTCTGCTGTGAGTTCACTGCGGCCTGGATCCCATAGCCTCGGTGTTCTGAGCCGCCTGCTGGAAGGTCTAAATGCTGGAATCCTCACGTTTTTTATATTATGTGCCCTGTGTTGTGAGGCTACTCCTGCCTGCCTCACTCCAAGGCCTTTGGTGATGTGGGTCCTCTGGTTTGAGGACACATGTGCTGGGTTCCTCACCTTAAGATGATGAGGCCCCACTGGTGTGAGGATAATCCTGACTGGTTCCCATCCCCTTTGTGATGTGGGCCCTCTGGTGAGAGTCTGATCCTGGCTGGGTTCCTCACCCATCTGTGAGGTGGGCCCTCTACTATCAGGTAACTCTTGCCTGGCTTGCTCACCTCGCCTTGTTGACATGAGCCCTCTGGTGGCACTTGGACCGTGCTGGGAGCCTCCTCACCTCTGTGATGAGGGCCCTCTGACGTCAGGCCCTAACTGCTGGGCTCCCCAACTTTTCTTAGTGAGCCCAGTGATGCTCGGGCACTCCTCTTAGGTTCCCATCTCCATGGGGATGTGGGCCTTCTGCTCTGAGGTTCCAACGGCTGGGTTGATCACAATTTCATGATGTGGGCTCTCTGGTGTTAGTTCACTGTGGCCTGGATCCCATAGCCTCTGTGCTCTTGGCCGCCTGCTGGGAGGTTCCAACTGCTGGATTCCTCACTTTTTTAATTTTTTAGGCCCTCTGTTGTGAGGATCCTCCTGCCTGCCTCACTCCCAGCCCCTTCGTGATGTGTGTCGTCTGGTTTGAGGCCACATGTGCTGGGTTCCTCACCTTTCGATGATGTGGGACCAATGGTCTTAGGAGACTCCTGCCTGGTTCACATCCCCTTGGTGATGTGGGCCCTCTGTTGAGAGTCTGATCCTGGCTGGGTTCCTCACCCTTCTGTGAGGTGGGCCGTCTGCTGTGAGGTCAATCCTGCCTGGCTTGCTCACCTCGCCTTGTGGACATGAGCCCTCGGTGGCACTTGGAGCCTGCTGGGAGCCTCCTCCCCTCGGTGATGAGGGCCCTCTGGCGTCAGGCCCTAACGGCTGGGCTCCCCACATTTTGTGATGTGCACCCAGTGGTTCGAAGACACTCTATCCAGGTTCACATCCCCATTGGGATGTGGGTCTTCTGCTCTGAAGTCCCAACGGCTGGGTTGTTCACAGTTTCATGATGTGGGCTCTCTGCTGTTAGTTCACTCTGGCCTGGATGCCATAGCCTCTGTGCTCTGGGCCGCCTGCTGGGAGGTTCCAACTGCTCAATTCCTCAAATTTTGTATTCTATGGGTCCTGTGTTGCGATGCTCCTCCTGCCTGCCTCACTCGCAACCCCTTCGTGATGTGGGTCCTCTGGTTTGAGGCCACATGTGCTGGGTTCCGCAACTTTCAATGATGTGGCCCCACTGGTGTTAGGACGCTCCTGCCTGGTTCCCATCCCCTTGGTGATGTGGGCCTTCTGGTGACAGTCTTATCCTGGCTGGGTTCCTCACTCTTCTGTGAGGTAGGCCCTCTGCTGTGAGGTCAATCCTGCCTGACTTGCACACATCACCTTGGCGACGTGGGCCCTCTGTTGGCACATGGAACCTGCTGGGAGCCTCCTGCCCTCGGTGATGACGGCCCTCTAGCGTCAGGCCATAACTGCTGGGCTCCCCACGTTTTCTGATGTGAGCCCAGTGATGCCAGGACACTCCTGTCAGGTTCCCATCCCCATGGGGATGTGGGCCTTCTGCTCTGAGGTCCCAACGCCTGGGTTGCTCACAGTTTCATGATGTGGGCTCTCTGGTGTTAGTTCACTCCTGCCTGCATCCCATAGCTTCTGTGCTCTCGGCCGCCTGCTGGGAGGTTCCAAATGCTGGATTCCTCACCTTTTTTATTCTTTGGGCCCTCTGTTTTTAGGCTACTCCTACCTGCCTCACTCCCATCCCTTTTGTGATGTATGTCCTCTGATATGAGGCCGCATGTGCTGGGTTCCTCACCTTTCGATGATGTGGCCCCACTCGTGTGAGGACACTCCTGCCTGGTTCCCATCCCCTTGGTGAGGTGGGCCCTCTGGCGAGAGTCTAATCCTGGCTGGGTTCCTCAACGTTTTGTGAGGTAGGCCCTCTGCTGTGAGGTCACTCCTGCCTGGCTGGCACACGTCACCTTGGAGACGTGAGCCCTCTGGTGGCAGTTGGAGCGTGCAGGGTGCCTCCTCCTCTCGGTGATGACGGCCCTCTGGCATCAGGCCCTAAATGGTGGGCTCCCCACATTTTCTGATGTGCGCCCAGTGGTGCGAGGACACTCCAGCCAGGTTCCCATTCCCATGGGGATGTGGGCCTTCTGCGCTGAGGTCCCAACGCCTGGGTTGCTCACAGTTTTATGATGTGGGCCCTCTGCTGTGAGTTCACTGCGGCCTGGATCCCATAGCCTCGGTGTTCTGAGCCGCCTGCTGGAAGGTCTAAATGCTGGAATCCTCACGTTTTTTATATTATGTGCCCTGTGTTGTGAGGCTACTCCTGCCTGCCTCACTCCAAGGCCTTTGGTGATGTGGGTCCTCTGGTTTGAGGACACATGTGCTGGGTTCCTCACCTTAAGATGATGAGGCCCCACTGGTGTGAGGATAATCCTGACTGGTTCCCATCCCCTTTGTGATGTGGGCCCTCTGGTGAGAGTCTGATCCTGGCTGGGTTCCTCACCCATCTGTGAGGTGGGCCCTCTACTATCAGGTAACTCTTGCCTGGCTTGCTCACCTCGCCTTGTTGACATGAGCCCTCTGGTGGCACTTGGACCCTGCTGGGAGCCTCCTCACCTCTGTGATGAGGGCCCTCTGACGTCAGGCCCTAACTGCTGGGCTCCCCAACTTTTCTTAGTGAGCCCAGTGATGCTCGGGCACTCCTCTTAGGTTCCCATCTCCATGGGGATGTGGGCCTTCTGCTCTGAGGTTCCAACGGCTGGGTTGATCACAATTTCATGATGTGGGCTCTCTGGTGTTAGTTCACTGTGGCCTGGATGCCATAGCCTCTGTGCGCTTGGCCGACTGCTGGGAGGTTCCAACTGCTGGATTCCTCACTTTTTTAATTTTTTAGGCCCTCTGTTGTGAGGATCCTCCTGCCTGCCTCACTCCCAGCCCCTTCGTGATGTGTGTCGTCTGGTTTGAGGCCACATGTGCTGGGTTCCTCACCTTTCGATGATGTGGGACCAATGGTCTTAGGAGACTCCTGCCTGGTTCACATCCCCTTGGTGATGTGGGCCCTCTGTTGAGAGTCTGATCCTGGCTGGGTTCCTCACCCTTCTGTGAGGTGGGCCGTCTGCTGTGAGGTCACTCCTGCCTGGCTTGCTCACCTCGCCTTGTGGACATGAGCCCTCGGTGGCACTTGGAGCCTGCTGGGAGCCTCCTCCCCTCGGTGATGAGGGCCCTCTGGCGTCAGGCCCTAACGGCTGGGCTCCCCACATTTTGTGATGTGCACCCAGTGGTTCGAAGACACTCTATCCAGGTTCACATCCCCATTGGGATGTGGGTCTTCTGCTCTGAAGTCCCAACGGCTGGGTTGTTCACAGTTTCATGATGTGGGCTCTCTGCTGTTAGTTCACTCTGGCCTGGATGCCATAGCCTCTGTGCTCTGGGCCGCCTGCTGGGAGGTTCCAACTGCTCAATTCCTCAAATTTTGTATTCTATGGGTCCTGTGTTGCGATGCTCCTCCTGCCTGCCTCACTCGCAACCCCTTCGTGATGTGGGTCCTCTGGTTTGAGGCCACATGTGCTGGGTTCCGCAACTTTCAATGATGTGGCCCCACTGGTGTTAGGACGCTCCTGCCTGGTTCCCATCCCCTTGGTGATGTGGGCCTTCTGGTGACAGTCTTATCCTGGCTGGGTTCCTCACTCTTCTGTGAGGTAGGCCCTCTGCTGTGAGGTCAATCCTGCCTGACTTGCACACATCACCTTGGCGACGTGGGCCCTCTGTTGGCACATGGAACCTGCTGGGAGCCTCCTGCCCTCGGTGATGACGACCCTCTAGCGTCAGGCCATAACTGCTGGGCTCCCCACGTTTTCTGATGTGAGCCCAGTGATGCCAGGACACTCCTGTCAGGTTCCCATCCCCATGGGGATGTGGGCCTTCTGCTCTGAGGTCCCAACGCCTGGGTTGCTCACAGTTTCATGATGTGGGCTCTCTGGTGTTAGTTCACTCCTGCCTGCATCCCATAGCTTCTGTGCTCTCGGCCGCCTGCTGGGAGGTTCCAAATGCTGGATTCCTCACCTTTTTTATTCTTTGGGCCCTCTGTTTTTAGGCTACTCCTACCTGCCTCACTCCCATCCCTTTTGTGATGTATGTCCTCTGATATGAGGCCGCATGTGCTGGGTTCCTCACCTTTCGATGATGTGGCCCCACTCGTGTGAGGACACTCCTGCCTGGTTCCCATCCCCTTGGTGAGGTGGGCCCTCTGGCGAGAGTCTAATCCTGGCTGGGTTCCTCAACGTTTTGTGAGGTAGGCCCTCTGCTGTGAGGTCACTCCTGCCTGGCTGGCACACGTCACCTTGGAGACGTGAGCCCTCTGGTGGCAGTTGGAGCGTGCAGGGTGCCTCCTCCTCTCGGTGATGACGGCCCTCTGGCATCAGGCCCTAAATGGTGGGCTCCCCACATTTTCTGATGTGCGCCCAGTGGTGCGAGGACACTCCAGCCAGGTTCCCATTCCCATGGGGATGTGGGCCTTCTGCGCTGAGGTCCCAACGCCTGGGTTGCTCACAGTTTTATGATGTGGGCCCTCTGCTGTGAGTTCACTGCGGCCTGGATCCCATAGCCTCGGTGTTCTGAGCCGCCTGCTGGAAGGTCTAAATGCTGGAATCCTCACGTTTTTTATATTATGTGCCCTGTGTTGTGAGGCTACTCCTGCCTGCCTCACTCCAAGGCCTTTGGTGATGTGGGTCCTCTGGTTTGAGGACACATGTGCTGGGTTCCTCACCTTAAGATGATGAGGCCCCACTGGTGTGAGGATAATCCTGACTGGTTCCCATCCCCTTTGTGATGTGGGCCCTCTGGTGAGAGTCTGATCCTGGCTGGGTTCCTCACCCATCTGTGAGGTGGGCCCTCTACTATCAGGTAACTCTTGCCTGGCTTGCTCACCTCGCCTTGTTGACATGAGCCCTCTGGTGGCACTTGGACCCTGCTGGGAGCCTCCTCACCTCTGTGATGAGGGCCCTCTGACGTCAGGCCCTAACTGCTGGGCTCCCCAACTTTTCTTAGTGAGCCCAGTGATGCTCGGGCACTCCTCTTAGGTTCCCATCTCCATGGGGATGTGGGCCTTCTGCTCTGAGGTTCCAACGGCTGGGTTGATCACAATTTCATGATGTGGGCTCTCTGGTGTTAGTTCACTGTGGCCTGGATCCCATAGCCTCTGTGCTCTTGGCCGCCTGCTGGGAGGTTCCAACTGCTGGATTCCTCACTTTTTTAATTTTTTAGGCCCTCTGTTGTGAGGATCCTCCTGCCTGCCTCACTCCCAGCCCCTTCGTGATGTGTGTCGTCTGGTTTGAGGCCACATGTGCTGGGTTCCTCACCTTTCGATGATGTGGGACCAATGGTCTTAGGAGACTCCTGCCTGGTTCACATCCCCTTGGTGATGTGGGCCCTCTGTTGAGAGTCTGATCCTGGCTGGGTTCCTCACCCTTCTGTGAGGTGGGCCGTCTGCTGTGAGGTCACTCCTGCCTGGCTTGCTCACCTCGCCTTGTGGACATGAGCCCTCGGTGGCACTTGGAGCCTGCTGGGAGCCTCCTCCCCTCGGTGATGAGGGCCCTCTGGCGTCAGGCCCTACCGGCTGGGCTCCCCACATTTTGTGATGTGCACCCAGTGGTTCGAAGACACTCTATCCAGGTTCACATCCCCATTGGGATGTGGGTCTTCTGCTCTGAAGTCCCAACGGCTGGGTTGTTCACAGTTTCATGATGTGGGCTCTCTGCTGTTAGTTCACTCTGGCCTGGATGCCATAGCCTCTGTGCTCTGGGCCGCCTGCTGGGAGGTTCCAACTGCTCAATTCCTCAAATTTTGTATTCTATGGGTCCTGTGTTGCGATGCTCCTCCTGCCTGCCTCACTCGCAACCCCTTCGTGATGTGGGTCCTCTGGTTTGAGGCCACATGTGCTGGGTTCCGCAACTTTCAATGATGTGGCCCCACTGGTGTTAGGACGCTCCTGCCTGGTTCCCATCCCCTTGGTGATGTGGGCCTTCTGGTGACAGTCTTATCCTGGCTGGGTTCCTCACTCTTCTGTGAGGTAGGCCCTCTGCTGTGAGGTCAATCCTGCCTGACTTGCACACATCACCTTGGCGACGTGGGCCCTCTGTTGGCACATGGAACCTGCTGGGAGCCTCCTGCCCTCGGTGATGACGGCCCTCTAGCGTCAGGCCATAACTGCTGGGCTCCCCACGTTTTCTGATGTGAGCCCAGTGATGCCAGGACACTCCTGTCAGGTTCCCATCCCCATGGGGATGTGGGCCTTCTGCTCTGAGGTCCCAAAGCCTGGGTTGCTCACAGTTTCATGATGTGGGCTCTCTGGTGTTAGTTCACTCCTGCCTGCATCCCATAGCTTCTGTGCTCTCGGCCGCCTGCTGGGAGGTTCCAAATGCTGGATTCCTCACCTTTTTTATTCTTTGGGCCCTCTGTTTTTAGGCTACTCCTACCTGCCTCACTCCCATCCCTTTTGTGATGTATGTCCTCTGATATGAGGCCGCATGTGCTGGGTTCCTCACCTTTCGATGATGTGGCCCCACTCGTGTGAGGACACTCCTGCCTGGTTCCCATCCCCTTGGTGAGGTGGGCCCTCTGGCGAGAGTCTAATCCTGGCTGGGTTCCTCAACGTTTTGTGAGGTAGGCCCTCTGCTGTGAGGTCACTCCTGCCTGGCTGGCACACGTCACCTTGGAGACGTGAGCCCTCTGGTGGCAGTTGGAGCGTGCAGGGTGCCTCCTCCTCTCGGTGATGACGGCCCTCTGGCATCAGGCCCTAAATGGTGGGCTCCCCACATTTTCTGATGTGCGCCCAGTGGTGCGAGGACACTCCAGCCAGGTTCCCATTCCCATGGGGATGTGGGCCTTCTGCGCTGAGGTCCCAACGCCTGGGTTGCTCACAGTTTTATGATGTGGGCCCTCTGCTGTGAGTTCACTGCGGCCTGGATCCCATAGCCTCGGTGTTCTGAGCCGCCTGCTGGAAGGTCTAAATGCTGGAATCCTCACGTTTTTTATATTATGTGCCCTGTGTTGTGAGGCTACTCCTGCCTGCCTCACTCCAAGGCCTTTGGTGATGTGGGTCCTCTGGTTTGAGGACACATGTGCTGGGTTCCTCACCTTAAGATGATGAGGCCCCACTGGTGTGAGGATAATCCTGACTGGTTCCCATCCCCTTTGTGATGTGGGCCCTCTGGTGAGAGTCTGATCCTGGCTGGGTTCCTCACCCATCTGTGAGGTGGGCCCTCTACTATCAGGTAACTCTTGCCTGGCTTGCTCACCTCGCCTTGTTGACATGAGCCCTCTGGTGGCACTTGGACCCTGCTGGGAGCCTCCTCACCTCTGTGATGAGGGCCCTCTGACGTCAGGCCCTAACTGCTGGGCTCCCCAACTTTTCTTAGTGAGCCCAGTGATGCTCGGGCACTCCTCTTAGGTTCCCATCTCCATGGGGATGTGGGCCTTCTGCTCTGAGGTTCCAACGGCTGGGTTGATCACAATTTCATGATGTGGGCTCTCTGGTGTTAGTTCACTGTGGCCTGGATCCCATAGCCTCTGTGCTCTTGGCCGCCTGCTGGGAGGTTCCAACTGCTGGATTCCTCACTTTTTTAATTTTTTAGGCCCTCTGTTGTGAGGATCCTCCTGCCTGCCTCACTCCCAGCCCCTTCGTGATGTGTGTCGTCTGGTTTGAGGCCACATGTGCTGGGTTCCTCACCTTTCGATGATGTGGGACCAATGGTCGTAGGAGACTCCTGCCTGGTTCACATCCCCTTGGTGATGTGGGCCCTCTGTTGAGAGTCTGATCCTGGCTGGGTTCCTCACCCTTCTGTGAGGTGGGCCGTCTGCTGTGAGGTCACTCCTGCCTGGCTTGCTCACCTCGCCTTGTGGACATGAGCCCTCGGTGGCACTTGGAGCCTGCTGGGAGCCTCCTCCCCTCGGTGATGAGGGCCCTCTGGCGTCAGGCCCTAACGGCTGGGCTCCCCACATTTTGTGATGTGCACCCAGTGGTTCGAAGACACTCTATCCAGGTTCACATCCCCATTGGGATGTGGGTCTTCTGCTCTGAAGTCCCAACGGCTGGGTTGTTCACAGTTTCATGATGTGGGCTCTCTGCTGTTAGTTCACTCTGGCCTGGATGCCATAGCCTCTGTGCTCTGGGCCGCCTGCTGGGAGGTTCCAACTGCTCAATTCCTCAAATTTTGTATTCTATGGGTCCTGTGTTGCGATGCTCCTCCTGCCTGCCTCACTCGCAACCCCTTCGTGATGTGGGTCCTCTGGTTTGAGGCCACATGTGCTGGGTTCCGCAACTTTCAATGATGTGGCCCCACTGGTGTTAGGACGCTCCTGCCTGGTTCCCATCCCCTTGGTGATGTGGGCCTTCTGGTGACAGTCTTATCCTGGCTGGGTTCCTCACTCTTCTGTGAGGTAGGCCCTCTGCTGTGAGGTCAATCCTGCCTGACTTGCACACATCACCTTGGCGACGTGGGCCCTCTGTTGGCACATGGAACCTGCTGGGAGCCTCCTGCCCTCGGTGATGACGGCCCTCTAGCGTCAGGCCATAACTGCTGGGCTCCCCACGTTTTCTGATGTGAGCCCAGTGATGCCAGGACACTCCTGTCAGGTTCCCATCCCCATGGGGATGTGGGCCTTCTGCTCTGAGGTCCCAACGCCTGGGTTGCTCACAGTTTCATGATGTGGGCTCTCTGGTGTTAGTTCACTCCTGCCTGCATCCCATAGCTTCTGTGCTCTCGGCCGCCTGCTGGGAGGTTCCAAATGCTGGATTCCTCACCTTTTTTATTCTTTGGGCCCTCTGTTTTTAGGCTACTCCTACCTGCCTCACTCCCATCCCTTTTGTGATGTATGTCCTCTGATATGAGGCCGCATGTGCTGGGTTCCTCACCTTTCGATGATGTGGCCCCACTCGTGTGAGGACACTCCTGCCTGGTTCCCATCCCCTTGGTGAGGTGGGCCCTCTGGCGAGAGTCTAATCCTGGCTGGGTTCCTCAACGTTTTGTGAGGTAGGCCCTCTGCTGTGAGGTCACTCCTGCCTGGCTGGCACACGTCACCTTGGAGACGTGAGCCCTCTGGTGGCAGTTGGAGCGTGCAGGGTGCCTCCTCCTCTCGGTGATGACGGCCCTCTGGCATCAGGCCCTAAATGGTGGGCTCCCCACATTTTCTGATGTGCGCCCAGTGGTGCGAGGACACTCCAGCCAGGTTCCCATTCCCATGGGGATGTGGGCCTTCTGCGCTGAGGTCCCAACGCCTGGGTTGCTCACAGTTTTATGATGTGGGCCCTCTGCTGTGAGTTCACTGCGGCCTGGATCCCATAGCCTCGGTGTTCTGAGCCGCCTGCTGGAAGGTCTAAATGCTGGAATCCTCACGTTTTTTATATTATGTGCCCTGTGTTGTGAGGCTACTCCTGCCTGCCTCACTCCAAGGCCTTTGGTGATGTGGGTCCTCTGGTTTGAGGACACATGTGCTGGGTTCCTCACCTTAAGATGATGAGGCCCCACTGGTGTGAGGATAATCCTGACTGGTTCCCATCCCCTTTGTGATGTGGGCCCTCTGGTGAGAGTCTGATCCTGGCTGGGTTCCTCACCCATCTGTGAGGTGGGCCCTCTACTATCAGGTAACTCTTGCCTGGCTTGCTCACCTCGCCTTGTTGACATGAGCCCTCTGGTGGCACTTGGACCCTGCTGGGAGCCTCCTCACCTCTGTGATGAGGGCCCTCTGACGTCAGGCCCTAACTGCTGGGCTCCCCAACTTTTCTTAGTGAGCCCAGTGATGCTCGGGCACTCCTCTTAGGTTCCCATCTCCATGGGGATGTGGGCCTTCTGCTCTGAGGTTCCAACGGCTGGGTTGATCACAATTTCATGATGTGGGCTCTCTGGTGTTAGTTCACTGTGGCCTGGATCCCATAGCCTCTGTGCTCTTGGCCGCCTGCTGGGAGGTTCCAACTGCTGGATTCCTCACTTTTTTAATTTTTTAGGCCCTCTGTTGTGAGGATCCTCCTGCCTGCCTCACTCCCAGCCCCTTCGTGATGTGTGTCGTCTGGTTTGAGGCCACATGTGCTGGGTTCCTCACCTTTCGATGATGTGGGACCAATGGTCTTAGGAGACTCCTGCCTGGTTCATATCCCCTTGGTGATGTGGGCCCTCTGTTGAGAGTCTGATCCTGGCTGGGTTCCTCACCCTTCTGTGAGGTGGGCCGTCTGCTGTGAGGTCACTCCTGCCTGGCTTGCTCACCTCGCCTTGTGGACATGAGCCCTCGGTGGCACTTGGAGCCTGCTGGGAGCCTCCTCCCCTCGGTGATGAGGGCCCTCTGGCGTCAGGCCCTAACGGCTGGGCTCCCCACATTTTGTGATGTGCACCCAGTGGTTCGAAGACACTCTATCCAGGTTCACATCCCCATTGGGATGTGGGTCTTCTGCTCTGAAGTCCCAACGGCTGGGTTGTTCACAGTTTCATGATGTGGGCTCTCTGCTGTTAGTTCACTCTGGCCTGGATGCCATAGCCTCTGTGCTCTGGGCCGCCTGCTGGGAGGTTCCAACTGCTCAATTCCTCAAATTTTGTATTCTATGGGTCCTGTGTTGCGATGCTCCTCCTGCCTGCCTCACTCGCAACCCCTTCGTGATGTGGGTCCTCTGGTTTGAGGCCACATGTGCTGGGTTCCGCAACTTTCAATGATGTGGCCCCACTGGTGTTAGGACGCTCCTGCCTGGTTCCCATCCCCTTGGTGATGTGGGCCTTCTGGTGACAGTCTTATCCTGGCTGGGTTCCTCACTCTTCTGTGAGGTAGGCCCTCTGCTGTGAGGTCAATCCTGCCTGACTTGCACACATCACCTTGGCGACGTGGGCCCTCTGTTGGCACATGGAACCTGCTGGGAGCCTCCTGCCCTCGGTGATGACGGCCCTCTAGCGTCAGGCCATAACTGCTGGGCTCCCCACGTTTTCTGATGTGAGCCCAGTGATGCCAGGACACTCCTGTCAGGTTCCCATCCCCATGGGGATGTGGGCCTTCTGCTCTGAGGTCCCAACGCCTGGGTTGCTCACAGTTTCATGATGTGGGCTCTCTGGTGTTAGTTCACTCCTGCCTGCATCCCATAGCTTCTGTGCTCTCGGCCGCCTGCTGGGAGGTTCCAAATGCTGGATTCCTCACCTTTTTTATTCTTTGGGCCCTCTGTTTTTAGGCTACTCCTACCTGCCTCACTCCCATCCCTTTTGTGATGTATGTCCTCTGATATGAGGCCGCATGTGCTGGGTTCCTCACCTTTCGATGATGTGGCCCCACTCGTGTGAGGACACTCCTGCCTGGTTCCCATCCCCTTGGTGAGGTGGGCCCTCTGGCGAGAGTCTAATCCTGGCTGGGTTCCTCAACGTTTTGTGAGGTAGGCCCTCTGCTGTGAGGTCACTCCTGCCTGGCTGGCACACGTCACCTTGGAGACGTGAGCCCTCTGGTGGCAGTTGGAGCGTGCAGGGTGCCTCCTCCTCTCGGTGATGACGGCCCTCTGGCATCAGGCCCTAAATGGTGGGCTCCCCACATTTTCTGATGTGCGCCCAGTGGTGCGAGGACACTCCAGCCAGGTTCCCATTCCCATGGGGATGTGGGCCTTCTGCGCTGAGGTCCCAACGCCTGGGTTGCTCACAGTTTTATGATGTGGGCCCTCTGCTGTGAGTTCACTGCGGCCTGGATCCCATAGCCTCGGTGTTCTGAGCCGCCTGCTGGAAGGTCTAAATGCTGGAATCCTCACGTTTTTTATATTATGTGCCCTGTGTTGTGAGGCTACTCCTGCCTGCCTCACTCCAAGGCCTTTGGTGATGTGGGTCCTCTGGTTTGAGGACACATGTGCTGGGTTCCTCACCTTAAGATGATGAGGCCCCACTGGTGTGAGGATAATCCTGACTGGTTCCCATCCCCTTTGTGATGTGGGCCCTCTGATGAGAGTCTGATCCTGGCTGGGTTCCTCACCCATCTGTGAGGTGGGCCCTCTACTATCATCAGGTAACTCTTGCCTGGCTTGCTCACCTCGCCTTGTTGACATGAGCCCTCTGGTGGCACTTGGACCCTGCTGGGAGCCTCCTCACCTCTGTGATGAGGGCCCTCTGACGTCAGGCCCTAACTGCTGGGCTCCCCAACTTTTCTTAGTGAGCCCAGTGATGCTCGGGCACTCCTCTTAGGTTCCCATCTCCATGGGGATGTGGGCCTTCTGCTCTGAGGTTCCAACGGCTGGGTTGATCACAATTTCATGATGTGGGCTCTCTGGTGTTAGTTCACTGTGGCCTGGATCCCATAGCCTCTGTGCGCTTGGCCGACTGCTGGGAGGTTCCAACTGCTGGATTCCTCACTTTTTTAATTTTTTAGGCCCTCTGTTGTGAGGATCCTCCTGCCTGCCTCACTCCCAGCCCCTTCGTGATGTGTGTCGTCTGGTTTGAGGCCACATGTGCTGGGTTCCTCACCTTTCGATGATGTGGGACCAATGGTCTTAGGAGACTCCTGCCTGGTTCACATCCCCTTGGTGATGTGGGCCCTCTGTTGAGAGTCTGATCCTGGCTGGGTTCCTCACCCTTCTGTGAGGTGGGCCGTCTGCTGTGAGGTCACTCCTGCCTGGCTTGCTCACCTCGCCTTGTGGACATGAGCCCTCGGTGGCACTTGGAGCCTGCTGGGAGCCTCCTCCCCTCGGTGATGAGGGCCCTCTGGCGTCAGGCCCTAACGGCTGGGCTCCCCACATTTTGTGATGTGCACCCAGTGGTTCGAAGACACTCTATCCAGGTTCACATCCCCATTGGGATGTGGGTCTTCTGCTCTGAAGTCCCAACGGCTGGGTTGTTCACAGTTTCATGATGTGGGCTCTCTGCTGTTAGTTCACTCTGGCCTGGATGCCATAGCCTCTGTGCTCTGGGCCGCCTGCTGGGAGGTTCCAACTGCTCAATTCCTCAAATTTTGTATTCTATGGGTCCTGTGTTGCGATGCTCCTCCTGCCTGCCTCACTCGCAACCCCTTCGTGATGTGGGTCCTCTGGTTTGAGGCCACATGTGCTGGGTTCCGCAACTTTCAATGATGTGGCCCCACTGGTGTTAGGACGCTCCTGCCTGGTTCCCATCCCCTTGGTGATGTGGGCCTTCTGGTGACAGTCTTATCCTGGCTGGGTTCCTCACTCTTCTGTGAGGTAGGCCCTCTGCTGTGAGGTCAATCCTGCCTGACTTGCACACATCACCTTGGCGACGTGGGCCCTCTGTTGGCACATGGAACCTGCTGGGAGCCTCCTGCCCTCGGTGATGACGGCCCTCTAGCGTCAGGCCATAACTGCTGGGCTCCCCACGTTTTCTGATGTGAGCCCAGTGATGCCAGGACACTCCTGTCAGGTTCCCATCCCCATGGGGATGTGGACCTTCTGCTCTGAGGTCCCAACGCCTGGGTTGCTCACAGTTTCATGATGTGGGCTCTCTGGTGTTAGTTCACTCCTGCCTGCATCCCATAGCTTCTGTGCTCTCGGCCGCCTGCTGGGAGGTTCCAAATGCTGGATTCCTCACCTTTTTTATTCTTTGGGTACTCTGTTTTTAGGCTACTCCTACCTGCCTCACTCCCATCCCTTTTGTGATGTATGTCCTCTGATATGAGGCCGCATGTGCTGGGTTCCTCACCTTTCGATGATGTGGGCCCACTCGTGTGAGGACACTCCTGCCTGGTTCCCATCCCCTTGGTGAGGTGGGCCCTCTGGCGAGAGTCTAATCCTGGCTGGGTTCCTCAACGTTTTGTGAGGTAGGCCCTCTGCTGTGAGGTCACTCCTGCCTGGCTGGCACACGTCACCTTGGAGACGTGAGCCCTCTGGTGGCAGTTGGAGCGTGCAGGGTGCCTCCTCCTCTCGGTGATGACGGCCCTCTGGCATCAGGCCCTAAATGGTGGGCTCCCCACATTTTCTGATGTGCGCCCAGTGGTGCGAGGACACTCCAGCCAGGTTCCCATTCCCATGGGGATGTGGGCCTTCTGCGCTGAGGTCCCAACGCCTGGGTTGCTCACAGTTTTATGATGTGGGCCCTCTGCTGTGAGTTCACTGCGGCCTGGATCCCATAGCCTCGGTGTTCTGAGCCGCCTGCTGGAAGGTCTAAATGCTGGAATCCTCACGTTTTTTATATTATGTGCCCTGTGTTGTGAGGCTACTCCTGCCTGCCTCACTCCAAGGCCTTTGGTGATGTGGGTCCTCTGGTTTGAGGACACATGTGCTGGGTTCCTCACCTTAAGATGATGAGGCCCCACTGGTGTGAGGATAATCCTGACTGGTTCCCATCCCCTTTGTGATGTGGGCCCTCTGGTGAGAGTCTGATCCTGGCTGGGTTCCTCACCCATCTGTGAGGTGGGCCCTCTACTATCAGGTAACTCTTGCCTGGCTTGCTCACCTCGCCTTGTTGACATGAGCCCTCTGGTGGCACTTGGACCCTGCTGGGAGCCTCCTCACCTCTGTGATGAGGGCCCTCTGACGTCAGGCCCTAACTGCTGGGCTCCCCAACTTTTCTTAGTGAGCCCAGTGATGCTCGGGCACTCCTCTTAGGTTCCCATCTCCATGGGGATGTGGGCCTTCTGCTCTGAGGTTCCAACGGCTGGGTTGATCACAATTTCATGATGTGGGCTCTCTGGTGTTAGTTCACTGTGGCCTGGATCCCATAGCCTCTGTGCTCTTGGCCGCCTGCTGGGAGGTTCCAACTGCTGGATTCCTCACTTTTTTAATTTTTTAGGCCCTCTGTTGTGAGGATCCTCCTGCCTGCCTCACTCCCAGCCCCTTCGTGATGTGTGTCGTCTGGTTTGAGGCCACATGTGCTGGGTTCCTCACCTTTCGATGATGTGGGACCAATGGTCTTAGGAGACTCCTGCCTGGTTCACATCCCCTTGGTGATGTGGGCCCTCTGTTGAGAGTCTGATCCTGGCTGGGTTCCTCACCCTTCTGTGAGGTGGGCCGTCTGCTGTGAGGTCACTCCTGCCTGGCTTGCTCACCTCGCCTTGTGGACATGAGCCCTCGGTGGCACTTGGAGCCTGCTGGGAGCCTCCTCCCCTCGGTGATGAGGGCCCTCTGGCGTCAGGCCCTAACGGCTGGGCTCCCCACATTTTGTGATGTGCACCCAGTGGTTCGAAGACACTCTATCCAGGTTCACATCCCCATTGGGATGTGGGTCTTCTGCTCTGAAGTCCCAACGGCTGGGTTGTTCACAGTTTCATGATGTGGGCTCTCTGCTGTTAGTTCACTCTGGCCTGGATGCCATAGCCTCTGTGCTCTGGGCCGCCTGCTGGGAGGTTCCAACTGCTCAATTCCTCAAATTTTGTATTCTATGGGTCCTGTGTTGCGATGCTCCTCCTGCCTGCCTCACTCGCAACCCCTTCGTGATGTGGGTCCTCTGGTTTGAGGCCACATGTGCTGGGTTCCGCAACTTTCAATGATGTGGCCCCACTGGTGTTAGGACGCTCCTGCCTGGTTCCCATCCCCTTGGTGATGTGGGCCTTCTGGTGACAGTCTTATCCTGGCTGGGTTCCTCACTCTTCTGTGAGGTAGGCCCTCTGCTGTGAGGTCAATCCTGCCTGACTTGCACACATCACCTTGGCGACGTGGGCCCTCTGTTGGCACATGGAACCTGCTGGGAGCCTCCTGCCCTCGGTGATGACGGCCCTCTAGCGTCAGGCCATAACTGCTGGGCTCCCCACGTTTTCTGATGTGAGCCCAGTGATGCCAGGACACTCCTGTCAGGTTCCCATCCCCATGGGGATGTGGACCTTCTGCTCTGAGGTCCCAACGCCTGGGTTGCTCACAGTTTCATGATGTGGGCTCTCTGGTGTTAGTTCACTCCTGCCTGCATCCCATAGCTTCTGTGCTCTCGGCCGCCTGCTGGGAGGTTCCAAATGCTGGATTCCTCACCTTTTTTATTCTTTGGGTACTCTGTTTTTAGGCTACTCCTACCTGCCTCACTCCCATCCCTTTTGTGATGTATGTCCTCTGATATGAGGCCGCATGTGCTGGGTTCCTCACCTTTCGATGATGTGGGCCCACTCGTGTGAGGACACTCCTGCCTGGTTCCCATCCCCTTGGTGAGGTGGGCCCTCTGGCGAGAGTCTAATCCTGGCTGGGTTCCTCAACGTTTTGTGAGGTAGGCCCTCTGCTGTGAGGTCACTCCTGCCTGGCTGGCACACGTCACCTTGGAGACGTGAGCCCTCTGGTGGCAGTTGGAGCGTGCAGGGTGCCTCCTCCTCTCGGTGATGACGGCCCTCTGGCATCAGGCCCTAAATGGTGGGCTCCCCACATTTTCTGATGTGCGCCCAGTGGTGCGAGGACACTCCAGCCAGGTTCCCATTCCCATGGGGATGTGGGCCTTCTGCGCTGAGGTCCCAACGCCTGGGTTGCTCACAGTTTTATGATGTGGGCCCTCTGCTGTGAGTTCACTGCGGCCTGGATCCCATAGCCTCGGTGTTCTGAGCCGCCTGCTGGAAGGTCTAAATGCTGGAATCCTCACGTTTTTTATATTATGTGCCCTGTGTTGTGAGGCTACTCCTGCCTGCCTCACTCCAAGGCCTTTGGTGATGTGGGTCCTCTGGTTTGAGGACACATGTGCTGGGTTCCTCACCTTAAGATGATGAGGCCCCACTGGTGTGAGGATAATCCTGACTGGTTCCCATCCCCTTTGTGATGTGGGCCCTCTGGTGAGAGTCTGATCCTGGCTGGGTTCCTCACCCATCTGTGAGGTGGGCCCTCTACTATCAGGTAACTCTTGCCTGGCTTGCTCACCTCGCCTTGTTGACATGAGCCCTCTGGTGGCACTTGGACCCTGCTGGGAGCCTCCTCACCTCTGTGATGAGGGCCCTCTGACGTCAGGCCCTAACTGCTGGGCTCCCCAACTTTTCTTAGTGAGCCCAGTGATGCTCGGGCACTCCTCTTAGGTTCCCATCTCCATGGGGATGTGGGCCTTCTGCTCTGAGGTTCCAACGGCTGGGTTGATCACAATTTCATGATGTGGGCTCTCTGGTGTTAGTTCACTGTGGCCTGGATCCCATAGCCTCTGTGCTCTTGGCCGCCTGCTGGGAGGTTCCAACTGCTGGATTCCTCACTTTTTTAATTTTTTAGGCCCTCTGTTGTGAGGATCCTCCTGCCTGCCTCACTCCCAGCCCCTTCGTGATGTGTGTCGTCTGGTTTGAGGCCACATGTGCTGGGTTCCTCACCTTTCGATGATGTGGGACCAATGGTCTTAGGAGACTCCTGCCTGGTTCACATCCCCTTGGTGATGTGGGCCCTCTGTTGAGAGTCTGATCCTGGCTGGGTTCCTCACCCTTCTGTGAGGTGGGCCGTCTGCTGTGAGGTCACTCCTGCCTGGCTTGCTCACCTCGCCTTGTGGACATGAGCCCTCGGTGGCACTTGGAGCCTGCTGGGAGCCTCCTCCCCTCGGTGATGAGGGCCCTCTGGCGTCAGGCCCTAACGGCTGGGCTCCCCACATTTTGTGATGTGCACCCAGTGGTTCGAAGACACTCTATCCAGGTTCACATCCCCATTGGGATGTGGGTCTTCTGCTCTGAAGTCCCAACGGCTGGGTTGTTCACAGTTTCATGATGTGGGCTCTCTGCTGTTAGTTCACTCTGGCCTGGATGCCATAGCCTCTGTGCTCTGGGCCGCCTGCTGGGAGGTTCCAACTGCTCAATTCCTCAAATTTTGTATTCTATGGGTCCTGTGTTGCGATGCTCCTCCTGCCTGCCTCACTCGCAACCCCTTCGTGATGTGGGTCCTCTGGTTTGAGGCCACATGTGCTGGGTTCCGCAACTTTCAATGATGTGGCCCCACTGGTGTTAGGACGCTCCTGCCTGGTTCCCATCCCCTTGGTGATGTGGGCCTTCTGGTGACAGTCTTATCCTGGCTGGGTTCCTCACTCTTCTGTGAGGTAGGCCCTCTGCTGTGAGGTCAATCCTGCCTGACTTGCACACATCACCTTGGCGACGTGGGCCCTCTGTTGGCACATGGAACCTGCTGGGAGCCTCCTGCCCTCGGTGATGACGGCCCTCTAGCGTCAGGCCATAACTGCTGGGCTCCCCACGTTTTCTGATGTGAGCCCAGTGATGCCAGGACACTCCTGTCAGGTTCCCATCCCCATGGGGATGTGGGCCTTCTGCTCTGAGGTCCCAAAGCCTGGGTTGCTCACAGTTTCATGATGTGGGCTCTCTGGTGTTAGTTCACTCCTGCCTGCATCCCATAGCTTCTGTGCTCTCGGCCGCCTGCTGGGAGGTTCCAAATGCTGGATTCCTCACCTTTTTTATTCTTTGGGTACTCTGTTTTTAGGCTACTCCTACCTGCCTCACTCCCATCCCTTTTGTGATGTATGTCCTCTGATATGAGGCCGCATGTGCTGGGTTCCTCACCTTTCGATGATGTGGCCCCACTCGTGTGAGGACACTCCTGCCTGGTTCCCATCCCCTTGGTGAGGTGGGCCCTCTGGCGAGAGTCTAATCCTGGCTGGGTTCCTCAACGTTTTGTGAGGTAGGCCCTCTGCTGTGAGGTCACTCCTGCCTGGCTGGCACACGTCACCTTGGAGACGTGAGCCCTCTGGTGGCAGTTGGAGCGTGCAGGGTGCCTCCTCCTCTCGGTGATGACGGCCCTCTGGCATCAGGCCCTAAATGGTGGGCTCCCCACATTTTCTGATGTGCGCCCAGTGGTGCGAGGACACTCCAGCCAGGTTCCCATTCCCATGGGGATGTGGGCCTTCTGCGCTGAGGTCCCAACGCCTGGGTTGCTCACAGTTTTATGATGTGGGCCCTCTGCTGTGAGTTCACTGCGGCCTGGATCCCATAGCCTCGGTGTTCTGAGCCGCCTGCTGGAAGGTCTAAATGCTGGAATCCTCACGTTTTTTATATTATGTGCCCTGTGTTGTGAGGCTACTCCTGCCTGCCTCACTCCAAGGCCTTTGGTGATGTGGGTCCTCTGGTTTCAGGACACATGTGCTGGGTTCCTCACCTTAAGATGATGAGGCCCCACTGGTGTGAGGATAATCCTGACTGGTTCCCATCCCCTTTGTGATGTGGGCCCTCTGGTGAGAGTCTGATCCTGGCTGGGTTCCTCACCCATCTGTGAGGTGGGCCCTCTACTATCATCAGGTAACTCTTGCCTGGCTTGCTCACCTCGCCTTGTTGACATGAGCCCTCTGGTGGCACTTGGACCCTGCTGGGAGCCTCCTCACCTCTGTGATGAGGGCCCTCTGACGTCAGGCCCTAACTGCTGGGCTCCCCAACTTTTCTTAGTGAGCCCAGTGATGCTCGGGCACTCCTCTTAGGTTCCCATCTCCATGGGGATGTGGGCCTTCTGCTCTGAGGTTCCAACGGCTGGGTTGATCACAATTTCATGATGTGGGCTCTCTGGTGTTAGTTCACTGTGGCCTGGATGCCATAGCCTCTGTGCGCTTGGCCGACTGCTGGGAGGTTCCAACTGCTGGATTCCTCACTTTTTTAATTTTTTAGGCCCTCTGTTGTGAGGATCCTCCTGCCTGCCTCACTCCCAGCCCCTTCGTGATGTGTGTCGTCTGGTTTGAGGCCACATGTGCTGGGTTCCTCACCTTTCGATGATGTGGGACCAATGGTCTTAGGAGACTCCTGCCTGGTTCACATCCCCTTGGTGATGTGGGCCCTCTGTTGAGAGTCTGATCCTGGCTGGGTTCCTCACCCTTCTGTGAGGTGGGCCGTCTGCTGTGAGGTCACTCCTGCCTGGCTTGCTCACCTCGCCTTGTGGACATGAGCCCTCGGTGGCACTTGGAGCCTGCTGGGAGCCTCCTCCCCTCGGTGATGAGGGCCCTCTGGCGTCAGGCCCTAACGGCTGGGCTCCCCACATTTTGTGATGTGCACCCAGTGGTTCGAAGACACTCTATCCAGGTTCACATCCCCATTGGGATGTGGGTCTTCTGCTCTGAAGTCCCAACGGCTGGGTTGTTCACAGTTTCATGATGTGGGCTCTCTGCTGTTAGTTCACTCTGGCCTGGATGCCATAGCCTCTGTGCTCTGGGCCGCCTGCTGGGAGGTTCCAACTGCTCAATTCCTCAAATTTTGTATTCTATGGGTCCTGTGTTGCGATGCTCCTCCTGCCTGCCTCACTCGCAACCCCTTCGTGATGTGGGTCCTCTGGTTTGAGGCCACATGTGCTGGGTTCCGCAACTTTCAATGATGTGGCCCCACTGGTGTTAGGACGCTCCTGCCTGGTTCCCATCCCCTTGGTGATGTGGGCCTTCTGGTGACAGTCTTATCCTGGCTGGGTTCCTCACTCTTCTGTGAGGTAGGCCCTCTGCTGTGAGGTCAATCCTGCCTGACTTGCACACATCACCTTGGCGACGTGGGCCCTCTGTTGGCACATGGAACCTGCTGGGAGCCTCCTGCCCTCGGTGATGACGGCCCTCTAGCGTCAGGCCATAACTGCTGGGCTCCCCACGTTTTCTGATGTGAGCCCAGTGATGCCAGGACACTCCTGTCAGGTTCCCATCCCCATGGGGATGTGGGCCTTCTGCTCTGAGGTCCCAACGCCTGGGTTGCTCACAGTTTCATGATGTGGGCTCTCTGGTGTTAGTTCACTCCTGCCTACATCCCATAGCTTCTGTGCTCTCGGCCGCCTGCTGGGAGGTTCCAAATGCTGGATTCCTCACCTTTTTTATTCTTTGGGTACTCTGTTTTTAGGCTACTCCTACCTGCCTCACTCCCATCCCTTTTGTGATGTATGTCCTCTGATATGAGGCCGCATGTGCTGGGTTCCTCACCTTTCGATGATGTGGCCCCACTCGTGTGAGGACACTCCTGCCTGGTTCCCATCCCCTTGGTGAGGTGGGCCCTCTGGCGAGAGTCTAATCCTGGCTGGGTTCCTCAACGTTTTGTGAGGTAGGCCCTCTGCTGTGAGGTCACTCCTGCCTGGCTGGCACACGTCACCTTGGAGACGTGAGCCCTCTGGTGGCAGTTGGAGCGTGCAGGGTGCCTCCTCCTCTCGGTGATGACGGCCCTCTGGCATCAGGCCCTAAATGGTGGGCTCCCCACATTTTCTGATGTGCGCCCAGTGGTGCAAGGACACTCCAGCCAGGTTCCCATTCCCATGGGGATGTGGGCCTTCTGCGCTGAGGTCCCAACGCCTGGGTTGCTCACAGTTTTATGATGTGGGCCCTCTGCTGTGAGTTCACTGCGGCCTGGATCCCATAGCCTCGGTGTTCTGAGCCGCCTGCTGGAAGGTCTAAATGCTGGAATCCTCACGTTTTTTATATTATGTGCCCTGTGTTGTGAGGCTACTCCTGCCTGCCTCACTCCAAGGCCTTTGGTGATGTGGGTCCTCTGGTTTGAGGACACATGTGCTGGGTTCCTCACCTTAAGATGATGAGGCCCCACTGGTGTGAGGATAATCCTGACTGGTTCCCATCCCCTTTGTGATGTGGGCCCTCTGGTGAGAGTCTGATCCTGGCTGGGTTCCTCACCCATCTGTGAGGTGGGCCCTCTACTATCATCAGGTAACTCTTGCCTGGCTTGCTCACCTCGCCTTGTTGACATGAGCCCTCTGGTGGCACTTGGACCCTGCTGGGAGCCTCCTCACCTCTGTGATGAGGGCCCTCTGACGTCAGGCCCTAACTGCTGGGCTCCCCAACTTTTCTTAGTGAGCCCAGTGATGCTCGGGCACTCCTCTTAGGTTCCCATCTCCATGGGGATGTGGGCCTTCTGCTCTGAGGTTCCAACGGCTGGGTTGATCACAATTTCATGATGTGGGCTCTCTGGTGTTAGTTCACTGTGGCCTGGATGCCATAGCCTCTGTGCGCTTGGCCGACTGCTGGGAGGTTCCAACTGCTGGATTCCTCACTTTTTTAATTTTTTAGGCCCTCTGTTGTGAGGATCCTCCTGCCTGCCTCACTCCCAGCCCCTTCGTGATGTGTGTCGTCTGGTTTGAGGCCACATGTGCTGGGTTCCTCACCTTTCGATGATGTGGGACCAATGGTCTTAGGAGACTCCTGCCTGGTTCACATCCCCTTGGTGATGTGGGCCCTCTGTTGAGAGTCTGATCCTGGCTGGGTTCCTCACCCTTCTGTGAGGTGGGCCGTCTGCTGTGAGGTCACTCCTGCCTGGCTTGCTCACCTCGCCTTGTGGACATGAGCCCTCGGTGGCACTTGGAGCCTGCTGGGAGCCTCCTCCCCTCGGTGATGAGGGCCCTCTGGCGTCAGGCCCTAACGGCTGGGCTCCCCACATTTTGTGATGTGCACCCAGTGGTTCGAAGACACTCTATCCAGGTTCACATCCCCATTGGGATGTGGGTCTTCTGCTCTGAAGTCCCAACGGCTGGGTTGTTCACAGTTTCATGATGTGGGCTCTCTGCTGTTAGTTCACTCTGGCCTGGATGCCATAGCCTCTGTGCTCTGGGCCGCCTGCTGGGAGGTTCCAACTGCTCAATTCCTCAAATTTTGTATTCTATGGGTCCTGTGTTGCGATGCTCCTCCTGCCTGCCTCACTCGCAACCCCTTCGTGATGTGGGTCCTCTGGTTTGAGGCCACATGTGCTGGGTTCCGCAACTTTCAATGATGTGGCCCCACTGGTGTTAGGACGCTCCTGCCTGGTTCCCATCCCCTTGGTGATGTGGGCCTTCTGGTGACAGTCTTATCCTGGCTGGGTTCCTCACTCTTCTGTGAGGTAGGCCCTCTGCTGTGAGGTCAATCCTGCCTGACTTGCACACATCACCTTGGCGACGTGGGCCCTCTGTTGGCACATGGAACCTGCTGGGAGCCTCCTGCCCTCGGTGATGACGGCCCTCTAGCGTCAGGCCATAACTGCTGGGCTCCCCACGTTTTCTGATGTGAGCCCAGTGATGCCAGGACACTCCTGTCAGGTTCCCATCCCCATGGGGATGTGGGCCTTCTGCTCTGAGGTCCCAACGCCTGGGTTGCTCACAGTTTCATGATGTGGGCTCTCTGGTGTTAGTTCACTCCTGCCTGCATCCCATAGCTTCTGTGCTCTCGGCCGCCTGCTGGGAGGTTCCAAATGCTGGATTCCTCACCTTTTTTATTCTTTGGGTACTCTGTTTTTAGGCTACTCCTACCTGCCTCACTCCCATCCCTTTTGTGATGTATGTCCTCTGATATGAGGCCGCATGTGCTGGGTTCCTCACCTTTCGATGATGTGGGCCCACTCGTGTGAGGACACTCCTGCCTGGTTCCCATCCCCTTGGTGAGGTGGGCCCTCTGGCGAGAGTCTAATCCTGGCTGGGTTCCTCAACGTTTTGTGAGGTAGGCCCTCTGCTGTGAGGTCACTCCTGCCTGGCTGGCACACGTCACCTTGGAGACGTGAGCCCTCTGGTGGCAGTTGGAGCGTGCAGGGTGCCTCCTCCTCTCGGTGATGACGGCCCTCTGGCATCAGGCCCTAAATGGTGGGCTCCCCACATTTTCTGATGTGCGCCCAGTGGTGCGAGGACACTCCAGCCAGGTTCCCATTCCCATGGGGATGTGGGCCTTCTGCGCTGAGGTCCCAACGCCTGGGTTGCTCACAGTTTTATGATGTGGGCCCTCTGCTGTGAGTTCACTGCGGCCTGGATCCCATAGCCTCTGTGTTCTGAGCCGCCTGCTGGAAGGTCTAAATGCTGGAATCCTCACGTTTTTTATATTATGTGCCCTGTGTTGTGAGGCTACTCCTGCCTGCCTCACTCCAAGGCCTTTGGTGATGTGGGTCCTCTGGTTTGAGGACACATGTGCTGGGTTCCTCACCTTAAGATGATGAGGCCCCACTGGTGTGAGGATAATCCTGACTGGTTCCCATCCCCTTTGTGATGTGGGCCCTCTGGTGAGAGTCTGATCCTGGCTGGGTTCCTCACCCATCTGTGAGGTGGGCCCTCTACTATCAGGTAACTCTTGCCTGGCTTGCTCACCTCGCCTTGTTGACATGAGCCCTCTGGTGGCACTTGGACCCTGCTGGGAGCCTCCTCACCTCTGTGATGAGGGCCCTCTGACGTCAGGCCCTAACTGCTGGGCTCCCCAACTTTTCTTAGTGAGCCCAGTGATGCTCGGGCACTCCTCTTAGGTTCCCATCTCCATGGGGATGTGGGCCTTCTGCTCTGAGGTTCCAACGGCTGGGTTGATCACAATTTCATGATGTGGGCTCTCTGGTGTTAGTTCACTGTGGCCTGGATCCCATAGCCTCTGTGCTCTTGGCCGCCTGCTGGGAGGTTCCAACTGCTGGATTCCTCACTTTTTTAATTTTTTAGGCCCTCTGTTGTGAGGATCCTCCTGCCTGCCTCACTCCCAGCCCCTTCGTGATGTGTGTCGTCTGGTTTGAGGCCACATGTGCTGGGTTCCTCACCTTTCGATGATGTGGGACCAATGGTCTTAGGAGACTCCTGCCTGGTTCACATCCCCTTGGTGATGTGGGCCCTCTGTTGAGAGTCTGATCCTGGCTGGGTTCCTCACCCTTCTGTGAGGTGGGCCGTCTGCTGTGAGGTCACTCCTGCCTGGCTTGCTCACCTCGCCTTGTGGACATGAGCCCTCGGTGGCACTTGGAGCCTGCTGGGAGCCTCCTCCCCTCGGTGATGAGGGCCCTCTGGCGTCAGGCCCTAACGGCTGGGCTCCCCACATTTTGTGATGTGCACCCAGTGGTTCGAAGACACTCTATCCAGGTTCACATCCCCATTGGGATGTGGGTCTTCTGCTCTGAAGTCCCAACGGCTGGGTTGTTCACAGTTTCATGATGTGGGCTCTCTGCTGTTAGTTCACTCTGGCCTGGATGCCATAGCCTCTGTGCTCTGGGCCGCCTGCTGGGAGGTTCCAACTGCTCAATTCCTCAAATTTTGTATTCTATGGGTCCTGTGTTGCGATGCTCCTCCTGCCTGCCTCACTCGCAACCCCTTCGTGATGTGGGTCCTCTGGTTTGAGGCCACATGTGCTGGGTTCCGCAACTTTCAATGATGTGGCCCCACTGGTGTTAGGACGCTCCTGCCTGGTTCCCATCCCCTTGGTGATGTGGGCCTTCTGGTGACAGTCTTATCCTGGCTGGGTTCCTCACTCTTCTGTGAGGTAGGCCCTCTGCTGTGAGGTCAATCCTGCCTGACTTGCACACATCACCTTGGCGACGTGGGCCCTCTGTTGGCACATGGAACCTGCTGGGAGCCTCCTGCCCTCGGTGATGACGGCCCTCTAGCGTCAGGCCATAACTGCTGGGCTCCCCACGTTTTCTGATGTGAGCCCAGTGATGCCAGGACACTCCTGTCAGGTTCCCATCCCCATGGGGATGTGGGCCTTCTGCTCTGAGGTCCCAAAGCCTGGGTTGCTCACAGTTTCATGATGTGGGCTCTCTGGTGTTAGTTCACTCCTGCCTGCATCCCATAGCTTCTGTGCTCTCGGCCGCCTGCTGGGAGGTTCCAAATGCTGGATTCCTCACCTTTTTTATTCTTTGGGCCCTCTGTTTTTAGGCTACTCCTACCTGCCTCACTCCCATCCCTTTTGTGATGTATGTCCTCTGATATGAGGCCGCATGTGCTGGGTTCCTCACCTTTCGATGATGTGGCCCCACTCGTGTGAGGACACTCCTGCCTGGTTCCCATCCCCTTGGTGAGGTGGGCCCTCTGGCGAGAGTCTAATCCTGGCTGGGTTCCTCAACGTTTTGTGAGGTAGGCCCTCTGCTGTGAGGTCACTCCTGCCTGGCTGGCACACGTCACCTTGGAGACGTGAGCCCTCTGGTGGCAGTTGGAGCGTGCAGGGTGCCTCCTCCTCTCGGTGATGACGGCCCTCTGGCATCAGGCCCTAAATGGTGGGCTCCCCACATTTTCTGATGTGCGCCCAGTGGTGCGAGGACACTCCAGCCAGGTTCCCATTCCCATGGGGATGTGGGCCTTCTGCGCTGAGGTCCCAACGCCTGGGTTGCTCACAGTTTTATGATGTGGGCCCTCTGCTGTGAGTTCACTGCGGCCTGGATCCCATAGCCTCGGTGTTCTGAGCCGCCTGCTGGAAGGTCTAAATGCTGGAATCCTCACGTTTTTTATATTATGTGCCCTGTGTTGTGAGGCTACTCCTGCCTGCCTCACTCCAAGGCCTTTGGTGATGTGGGTCCTCTGGTTTGAGGACACATGTGCTGGGTTCCTCACCTTAAGATGATGAGGCCCCACTGGTGTGAGGATAATCCTGACTGGTTCCCATCCCCTTTGTGATGTGGGCCCTCTGGTGAGAGTCTGATCCTGGCTGGGTTCCTCACCCATCTGTGAGGTGGGCCCTCTACTATCAGGTAACTCTTGCCTGGCTTGCTCACCTCGCCTTGTTGACATGAGCCCTCTGGTGGCACTTGGACCCTGCTGGGAGCCTCCTCACCTCTGTGATGAGGGCCCTCTGACGTCAGGCCCTAACTGCTGGGCTCCCCAACTTTTCTTAGTGAGCCCAGTGATGCTCGGGCACTCCTCTTAGGTTCCCATCTCCATGGGGATGTGGGCCTTCTGCTCTGAGGTTCCAACGGCTGGGTTGATCACAATTTCATGATGTGGGCTCTCTGGTGTTAGTTCACTGTGGCCTGGATCCCATAGCCTCTGTGCTCTTGGCCGCCTGCTGGGAGGTTCCAACTGCTGGATTCCTCACTTTTTTAATTTTTTAGGCCCTCTGTTGTGAGGATCCTCCTGCCTGCCTCACTCCCAGCCCCTTCGTGATGTGTGTCGTCTGGTTTGAGGCCACATGTGCTGGGTTCCTCACCTTTCGATGATGTGGGACCAATGGTCTTAGGAGACTCCTGCCTGGTTCACATCCCCTTGGTGATGTGGGCCCTCTGTTGAGAGTCTGATCCTGGCTGGGTTCCTCACCCTTCTGTGAGGTGGGCCGTCTGCTGTGAGGTCACTCCTGCCTGGCTTGCTCACCTCGCCTTGTGGACATGAGCCCTCGGTGGCACTTGGAGCCTGCTGGGAGCCTCCTCCCCTCGGTGATGAGGGCCCTCTGGCGTCAGGCCCTAACGGCTGGGCTCCCCACATTTTGTGATGTGCACCCAGTGGTTCGAAGACACTCTATCCAGGTTCACATCCCCATTGGGATGTGGGTCTTCTGCTCTGAAGTCCCAACGGCTGGGTTGTTCACAGTTTCATGATGTGGGCTCTCTGCTGTTAGTTCACTCTGGCCTGGATGCCATAGCCTCTGTGCTCTGGGCCGCCTGCTGGGAGGTTCCAACTGCTCAATTCCTCAAATTTTGTATTCTATGGGTCCTGTGTTGCGATGCTCCTCCTGCCTGCCTCACTCGCAACCCCTTCGTGATGTGGGTCCTCTGGTTTGAGGCCACATGTGCTGGGTTCCGCAACTTTCAATGATGTGGCCCCACTGGTGTTAGGACGCTCCTGCCTGGTTCCCATCCCCTTGGTGATGTGGGCCTTCTGGTGACAGTCTTATCCTGGCTGGGTTCCTCACTCTTCTGTGAGGTAGGCCCTCTGCTGTGAGGTCAATCCTGCCTGACTTGCACACATCACCTTGGCGACGTGGGCCCTCTGTTGGCACATGGAACCTGCTGGGAGCCTCCTGCCCTCGGTGATGACGGCCCTCTAGCGTCAGGCCATAACTGCTGGGCTCCCCACGTTTTCTGATGTGAGCCCAGTGATGCCAGGACACTCCTGTCAGGTTCCCATCCCCATGGGGATGTGGGCCTTCTGCTCTGAGGTCCCAAAGCCTGGGTTGCTCACAGTTTCATGATGTGGGCTCTCTGGTGTTAGTTCACTCCTGCCTGCATCCCATAGCTTCTGTGCTCTCGGCCGCCTGCTGGGAGGTTCCAAATGCTGGATTCCTCACCTTTTTTATTCTTTGGGCCCTCTGTTTTTAGGCTACTCCTACCTGCCTCACTCCCATCCCTTTTGTGATGTATGTCCTCTGATATGAGGCCGCATGTGCTGGGTTCCTCACCTTTCGATGATGTGGCCCCACTCGTGTGAGGACACTCCTGCCTGGTTCCCATCCCCTTGGTGAGGTGGGCCCTCTGGCGAGAGTCTAATCCTGGCTGGGTTCCTCAACGTTTTGTGAGGTAGGCCCTCTGCTGTGAGGTCACTCCTGCCTGGCTGGCACACGTCACCTTGGAGACGTGAGCCCTCTGGTGGCAGTTGGAGCGTGCAGGGTGCCTCCTCCTCTCGGTGATGACGGCCCTCTGGCATCAGGCCCTAAATGGTGGGCTCCCCACATTTTCTGATGTGCGCCCAGTGGTGCGAGGACACTCCAGCCAGGTTCCCATTCCCATGGGGATGTGGGCCTTCTGCGCTGAGGTCCCAACGCCTGGGTTGCTCACAGTTTTATGATGTGGGCCCTCTGCTGTGAGTTCACTGCGGCCTGGATCCCATAGCCTCGGTGTTCTGAGCCGCCTGCTGGAAGGTCTAAATGCTGGAATCCTCACGTTTTTTATATTATGTGCCCTGTGTTGTGAGGCTACTCCTGCCTGCCTCACTCCAAGGCCTTTGGTGATGTGGGTCCTCTGGTTTGAGGACACATGTGCTGGGTTCCTCACCTTAAGATGATGAGGCCCCACTGGTGTGAGGATAATCCTGACTGGTTCCCATCCCCTTTGTGATGTGGGCCCTCTGGTGAGAGTCTGATCCTGGCTGGGTTCCTCACCCATCTGTGAGGTGGGCCCTCTACTATCAGGTAACTCTTGCCTGGCTTGCTCACCTCGCCTTGTTGACATGAGCCCTCTGGTGGCACTTGGACCCTGCTGGGAGCCTCCTCACCTCTGTGATGAGGGCCCTCTGACGTCAGGCCCTAACTGCTGGGCTCCCCAACTTTTCTTAGTGAGCCCAGTGATGCTCGGGCACTCCTCTTAGGTTCCCATCTCCATGGGGATGTGGGCCTTCTGCTCTGAGGTTCCAACGGCTGGGTTGATCACAATTTCATGATGTGGGCTCTCTGGTGTTAGTTCACTGTGGCCTGGATCCCATAGCCTCTGTGCTCTTGGCCGCCTGCTGGGAGGTTCCAACTGCTGGATTCCTCACTTTTTTAATTTTTTAGGCCCTCTGTTGTGAGGATCCTCCTGCCTGCCTCACTCCCAGCCCCTTCGTGATGTGTGTCGTCTGGTTTGAGGCCACATGTGCTGGGTTCCTCACCTTTCGATGATGTGGGACCAATGGTCTTAGGAGACTCCTGCCTGGTTCACATCCCCTTGGTGATGTGGGCCCTCTGTTGAGAGTCTGATCCTGGCTGGGTTCCTCACCCTTCTGTGAGGTGGGCCGTCTGCTGTGAGGTCACTCCTGCCTGGCTTGCTCACCTCGCCTTGTGGACATGAGCCCTCGGTGGCACTTGGAGCCTGCTGGGAGCCTCCTCCCCTCGGTGATGAGGGCCCTCTGGCGTCAGGCCCTAACGGCTGGGCTCCCCACATTTTGTGATGTGCACCCAGTGGTTCGAAGACACTCTATCCAGGTTCACATCCCCATTGGGATGTGGGTCTTCTGCTCTGAAGTCCCAACGGCTGGGTTGTTCACAGTTTCATGATGTGGACTCTCTGCTGTTAGTTCACTCTGGCCTGGATGCCATAGCCTCTGTGCTCTGGGCCGCCTGCTGGGAGGTTCCAACTGCTCAATTCCTCAAATTTTGTATTCTATGGGTCCTGTGTTGCGATGCTCCTCCTGCCTGCCTCACTCGCAACCCCTTCGTGATGTGGGTCCTCTGGTTTGAGGTCACATGTGCTGGGTTCCGCAACTTTCAATGATGTGGCCCCACTGGTGTTAGGACGCTCCTGCCTGGTTCCCATCCCCTTGGTGATGTGGGCCTTCTGGTGACAGTCTTATCCTGGCTGGGTTCCTCACTCTTCTGTGAGGTAGGCCCTCTGCTGTGAGGTCAATCCTGCCTGACTTGCACACATCACCTTGGCGACGTGGGCCCTCTGTTGGCACATGGAACCTGCTGGGAGCCTCCTGCCCTCGGTGATGACGGCCCTCTAGCGTCAGGCCATAACTGCTGGGCTCCCCACGTTTTCTGATGTGAGCCCAGTGATGCCAGGACACTCCTGTCAGGTTCCCATCCCCATGGGGATGTGGGCCTTCTGCTCTGAGGTCCCAAAGCCTGGGTTGCTCACAGTTTCATGATGTGGGCTCTCTGGTGTTAGTTCACTCCTGCCTGCATCCCATAGCTTCTGTGCTCTCGGCCGCCTGCTGGGAGGTTCCAAATGCTGGATTCCTCACCTTTTTTATTCTTTGGGCCCTCTGTTTTTAGGCTACTCCTACCTGCCTCACTCCCATCCCTTTTGTGATGTATGTCCTCTGATATGAGGCCGCATGTGCTGGGTTCCTCACCTTTCGATGATGTGGCCCCACTCGTGTGAGGACACTCCTGCCTGGTTCCCATCCCCTTGGTGAGGTGGGCCCTCTGGCGAGAGTCTAATCCTGGCTGGGTTCCTCAACGTTTTGTGAGGTAGGCCCTCTGCTGTGAGGTCACTCCTGCCTGGCTGGCACACGTCACCTTGGAGACGTGAGCCCTCTGGTGGCAGTTGGAGCGTGCAGGGTGCCTCCTCCTCTCGGTGATGACGGCCCTCTGGCATCAGGCCCTAAATGGTGGGCTCCCCACATTTTCTGATGTGCGCCCAGTGGTGCGAGGACACTCCAGCCAGGTTCCCATTCCCATGGGGATGTGGGCCTTCTGCGCTGAGGTCCCAACGCCTGGGTTGCTCACAGTTTTATGATGTGGGCCCTCTGCTGTGAGTTCACTGCGGCCTGGATCCCATAGCCTCGGTGTTCTGAGCCGCCTGCTGGAAGGTCTAAATGCTGGAATCCTCACGTTTTTTATATTATGTGCCCTGTGTTGTGAGGCTACTCCTGCCTGCCTCACTCCAAGGCCTTTGGTGATGTGGGTCCTCTGGTTTGAGGACACATGTGCTGGGTTCCTCACCTTAAGATGATGAGGCCCCACTGGTGTGAGGATAATCCTGACTGGTTCCCATCCCCTTTGTGATGTGGGCCCTCTGGTGAGAGTCTGATCCTGGCTGGGTTCCTCACCCATCTGTGAGGTGGGCCCTCTACTATCAGGTAACTCTTGCCTGGCTTGCTCACCTCGCCTTGTTGACATGAGCCCTCTGGTGGCACTTGGACCCTGCTGGGAGCCTCCTCACCTCTGTGATGAGGGCCCTCTGACGTCAGGCCCTAACTGCTGGGCTCCCCAACTTTTCTTAGTGAGCCCAGTGATGCTCGGGCACTCCTCTTAGGTTCCCATCTCCATGGGGATGTGGGCCTTCTGCTCTGAGGTTCCAACGGCTGGGTTGATCACAATTTCATGATGTGGGCTCTCTGGTGTTAGTTCACTGTGGCCTGGATGCCATAGCCTCTGTGCGCTTGGCCGACTGCTGGGAGGTTCCAACTGCTGGATTCCTCACTTTTTTAATTTTTTAGGCCCTCTGTTGTGAGGATCCTCCTGCCTGCCTCACTCCCAGCCCCTTCGTGATGTGTGTCGTCTGGTTTGAGGCCACATGTGCTGGGTTCCTCACCTTTCGATGATGTGGGACCAATGGTCTTAGGAGACTCCTGCCTGGTTCACATCCCCTTGGTGATGTGGGCCCTCTGTTGAGAGTCTGATCCTGGCTGGGTTCCTCACCCTTCTGTGAGGTGGGCCGTCTGCTGTGAGGTCACTCCTGCCTGGCTTGCTCACCTCGCCTTGTGGACATGAGCCCTCGGTGGCACTTGGAGCCTGCTGGGAGCCTCCTCCCCTCGGTGATGAGGGCCCTCTGGCGTCAGGCCCTAACGGCTGGGCTCCCCACATTTTGTGATGTGCACCCAGTGGTTCGAAGACACTCTATCCAGGTTCACATCCCCATTGGGATGTGGGTCTTCTGCTCTGAAGTCCCAACGGCTGGGTTGTTCACAGTTTCATGATGTGGGCTCTCTGCTGTTAGTTCACTCTGGCCTGGATGCCATAGCCTCTGTGCTCTGGGCCGCCTGCTGGGAGGTTCCAACTGCTCAATTCCTCAAATTTTGTATTCTATGGGTCCTGTGTTGCGATGCTCCTCCTGCCTGCCTCACTCGCAACCCCTTCGTGATGTGGGTCCTCTGGTTTGAGGCCACATGTGCTGGGTTCCGCAACTTTCAATGATGTGGCCCCACTGGTGTTAGGACGCTCCTGCCTGGTTCCCATCCCCTTGGTGATGTGGGCCTTCTGGTGACAGTCTTATCCTGGCTGGGTTCCTCACTCTTCTGTGAGGTAGGCCCTCTGCTGTGAGGTCAATCCTGCCTGACTTGCACACATCACCTTGGCGACGTGGGCCCTCTGTTGGCACATGGAACCTGCTGGGAGCCTCCTGCCCTCGGTGATGACGGCCCTCTAGCGTCAGGCCATAACTGCTGGGCTCCCCACGTTTTCTGATGTGAGCCCAGTGATGCCAGGACACTCCTGTCAGGTTCCCATCCCCATGGGGATGTGGGCCTTCTGCTCTGAGGTCCCAACGCCTGGGTTGCTCACAGTTTCATGATGTGGGCTCTCTGGTGTTAGTTCACTCCTGCCTGCATCCCATAGCTTCTGTGCTCTCGGCCGCCTGCTGGGAGGTTCCAAATGCTGGATTCCTCACCTTTTTATTTCTTTGGGTCCTCTGTTTTTAGGCTACTCCTACCTGCCTCACTCCCATCCCTTTTGTGATGTATGTCCTCTGATATGAGGCCGCATGTGCTGGGTTCCTCACCTTTCGATGATGTGGCCCCACTCGTGTGAGGACACTCCTGCCTGGTTCCCATCCCCTTGGTGAGGTGGGCCCTCTGGCGAGAGTCTAATCCTGGCTGGGTTCCTCAACGTTTTGTGAGGTAGGCCCTCTGCTGTGAGGTCACTCCTGCCTGGCTGGCACACGTCACCTTGGAGACGTGAGCCCTCTGGTGGCAGTTGGAGCGTGCAGGGTGCCTCCTCCTCTCGGTGATGACGGCCCTCTGGCATCAGGCCCTAAATGGTGGGCTCCCCACATTTTCTGATGTGCGCCCAGTGGTGCGAGGACACTCCAGCCAGGTTCCCATTCCCATGGGGATGTGGGCCTTCTGCGCTGAGGTCCCAACGCCTGGGTTGCTCACAGTTTTATGATGTGGGCCCTCTGCTGTGAGTTCACTGCGGCCTGGATCCCATAGCCTCGGTGTTCTGAGCCGCCTGCTGGAAGGTCTAAATGCTGGAATCCTCACGTTTTTTATATTATGTGCCCTGTGTTGTGAGGCTACTCCTGCCTGCCTCACTCCAAGGCCTTTGGTGATGTGGGTCCTCTGGTTTGAGGACACATGTGCTGGGTTCCTCACCTTAAGATGATGAGGCCCCACTGGTGTGAGGATAATCCTGACTGGTTCCCATCCCCTTTGTGATGTGGGCCCTCTGGTGAGAGTCTGATCCTGGCTGGGTTCCTCACCCATCTGTGAGGTGGGCCCTCTACTATCAGGTAACTCTTGCCTGGCTTGCTCACCTCGCCTTGTTGACATGAGCCCTCTGGTGGCACTTGGACCCTGCTGGGAGCCTCCTCACCTCTGTGATGAGGGCCCTCTGACGTCAGGCCCTAACTGCTGGGCTCCCCAACTTTTCTTAGTGAGCCCAGTGATGCTCGGGCACTCCTCTTAGGTTCCCATCTCCATGGGGATGTGGGCCTTCTGCTCTGAGGTTCCAACGGCTGGGTTGATCACAATTTCATGATGTGGGCTCTCTGGTGTTAGTTCACTGTGGCCTGGATCCCATAGCCTCTGTGCTCTTGGCCGCCTGCTGGGAGGTTCCAACTGCTGGATTCCTCACTTTTTTAATTTTTTAGGCCCTCTGTTGTGAGGATCCTCCTGCCTGCCTCACTCCCAGCCCCTTCGTGATGTGTGTCATCTGGTTTGAGGCCACATGTGCTGGGTTCCTCACCTTTCGATGATGTGGGACCAATGGTCTTAGGAGACTCCTGCCTGGTTCACATCCCCTTGGTGATGTGGGCCCTCTGTTGAGAGTCTGATCCTGGCTGGGTTCCTCACCCTTCTGTGAGGTGGGCCGTCTGCTGTGAGGTCACTCCTGCCTGGCTTGCTCACCTCGCCTTGTGGACATGAGCCCTCGGTGGCACTTGGAGCCTGCTGGGAGCCTCCTCCCCTCGGTGATGAGGGCCCTCTGGCGTCAGGCCCTAACGGCTGGGCTCCCCACATTTTGTGATGTGCACCCAGTGGTTCGAAGACACTCTATCCAGGTTCACATCCCCATTGGGATGTGGGTCTTCTGCTCTGAAGTCCCAACGGCTGGGTTGTTCACAGTTTCATGATGTGGGCTCTCTGCTGTTAGTTCACTCTGGCCTGGATGCCATAGCCTCTGTGCTCTGGGCCGCCTGCTGGGAGGTTCCAACTGCTCAATTCCTCAAATTTTGTATTCTATGGGTCCTGTGTTGCGATGCTCCTCCTGCCTGCCTCACTCGCAACCCCTTCGTGATGTGGGTCCTCTGGTTTGAGGCCACATGTGCTGGGTTCCGCAACTTTCAATGATGTGGCCCCACTGGTGTTAGGACGCTCCTGCCTGGTTCCCATCCCCTTGGTGATGTGGGCCTTCTGGTGACAGTCTTATCCTGGCTGGGTTCCTCACTCTTCTGTGAGGTAGGCCCTCTGCTGTGAGGTCAATCCTGCCTGACTTGCACACATCACCTTGGCGACGTGGGCCCTCTGTTGGCACATGGAACCTGCTGGGAGCCTCCTGCCCTCGGTGATGACGGCCCTCTAGCGTCAGGCCATAACTGCTGGGCTCCCCACGTTTTCTGATGTGAGCCCAGTGATGCCAGGACACTCCTGTCAGGTTCCCATCCCCATGGGGATGTGGGCCTTCTGCTCTGAGGTCCCAACGCCTGGGTTGCTCACAGTTTCATGATGTGGGCTCTCTGGTGTTAGTTCACTCCTGCCTGCATCCCATAGCTTCTGTGCTCTCGGCCGCCTGCTGGGAGGTTCCAAATGCTGGATTCCTCACCTTTTTTATTCTTTGGGCCCTCTGTTTTTAGGCTACTCCTACCTGCCTCACTCCCATCCCTTTTGTGATGTATGTCCTCTGATATGAGGCCGCATGTGCTGGGTTCCTCACCTTTCGATGATGTGGCCCCACTCGTGTGAGGACACTCCTGCCTGGTTCCCATCCCCTTGGTGAGGTGGGCCCTCTGGCGAGAGTCTAATCCTGGCTGGGTTCCTCAACGTTTTGTGAGGTAGGCCCTCTGCTGTGAGGTCACTCCTGCCTGGCTGGCACACGTCACCTTGGAGACGTGAGCCCTCTGGTGGCAGTTGGAGCGTGCAGGGTGCCTCCTCCTCTCGGTGATGACGGCCCTCTGGCATCAGGCCCTAAATGGTGGGCTCCCCACATTTTCTGATGTGCGCCCAGTGGTGCGAGGACACTCCAGCCAGGTTCCCATTCCCATGGGGATGTGGGCCTTCTGCGCTGAGGTCCCAACGCCTGGGTTGCTCACAGTTTTATGATGTGGGCCCTCTGCTGTGAGTTCACTGCGGCCTGGATCCCATAGCCTCGGTGTTCTGAGCCGCCTGCTGGAAGGTCTAAATGCTGGAATCCTCACGTTTTTTATATTATGTGCCCTGTGTTGTGAGGCTACTCCTGCCTGCCTCACTCCAAGGCCTTTGGTGATGTGGGTCCTCTGGTTTGAGGACACATGTGCTGGGTTCCTCACCTTAAGATGATGAGGCCCCACTGGTGTGAGGATAATCCTGACTGGTTCCCATCCCCTTTGTGATGTGGGCCCTCTGGTGAGAGTCTGATCCTGGCTGGGTTCCTCACCCATCTGTGAGGTGGGCCCTCTACTATCAGGTAACTCTTGCCTGGCTTGCTCACCTCGCCTTGTTGACATGAGACCTCTGGTGGCACTTGGACCCTGCTGGGAGCCTCCTCACCTCTGTGATGAGGGCCCTCTGACGTCAGGCCCTAACTGCTGGGCTCCCCAACTTTTCTTAGTGAGCCCAGTGATGCTCGGGCACTCCTCTTAGGTTCCCATCTCCATGGGGATGTGGGCCTTCTGCTCTGAGGTTCCAACGGCTGGGTTGATCACAATTTCATGATGTGGGCTCTCTGGTGTTAGTTCACTGTGGCCTGGATCCCATAGCCTCTGTGCTCTTGGCCGCCTGCTGGGAGGTTCCAACTGCTGGATTCCTCACTTTTTTAATTTTTTAGGCCCTCTGTTGTGAGGATCCTCCTGCCTGCCTCACTCCCAACCCCTTCGTGATGTGTGTCGTCTGGTTTGAGGCCACATGTGCTGGGTTCCTCACCTTTCGATGATGTGGGACCAATGGTCTTAGGAGACTCCTGCCTGGTTCATATCCCCTTGGTGATGTGGGTCCTCTGTTGAGAGTCTGATCCTGGCTGGGTTCCTCACCCTTCTGTGAGGTGGGCCGTCTGCTGTGAGGTCACTCCTGCCTGGCTTGCTCACCTCGCCTTGTGGACATGAGCCCTCGGTGGCACTTGGAGCCTGCTGGGAACCTCCTCCCCTCGGTGATGAGGGCCCTCTGGCGTCAGGCCCTAACGGCTGGGCTCCCCACATTTTGTGATGTGCACCCAGTGGTTCGAAGACACTCTATCCAGGTTCACATCCCCATTGGGATGTGGGTCTTCTGCTCTGAAGTCCCAACGGCTGGGTTGTTCACAGTTTCATGATGTGGGCTCTCTGCTGTTAGTTCACTCTGGCCTGGATGCCATAGCCTCTGTGCTCTGGGCCGCCTGCTGGGAGGTTCCAACTGCTCAATTCCTCAAATTTTGTATTCTATGGGTCCTGTGTTGCGATGCTCCTCCTGCCTGCCTCACTCGCAACCCCTTCGTGATGTGGGTCCTCTGGTTTGAGGCCACATGTGCTGGGTTCCGCAACTTTCAATGATGTGGCCCCACTGGTGTTAGGACGCTCCTGCCTGGTTCCCATCCCCTTGGTGATGTGGGCCTTCTGGTGACAGTCTTATCCTGGCTGGGTTCCTCACTCTTCTGTGAGGTAGGCCCTCTGCTGTGAGGTCAATCCTGCCTGACTTGCACACATCACCTTGGCGACGTGGGCCCTCTGTTGGCACATGGAACCTGCTGGGAGCCTCCTGCCCTCGGTGATGACGGCCCTCTAGCGTCAGGCCATAACTGCTGGGCTCCCCATGTTTTCTGATGTGAGCCCAGTGATGCCAGGACACTCCTGTCAGGTTCCCATCCCCATGGGGATGTGGGCCTTCTGCTCTGAGGTCCCAACGCCTGGGTTGCTCACAGTTTCATGATGTGGGCTCTCTGGTGTTAGTTCACTCCTGCCTGCATCCCATAGCTTCTGTGCTCTCGGCCGCCTGCTGGGAGGTTCCAAATGCTGGATTCCTCACCTTTTTTATTCTTTGGGCCCTCTGTTTTTAGGCTACTCCTACCTGCCTCACTCCCATCCCTTTTGTGATGTATGTCCTCTGATATGAGGCCGCATGTGCTGGGTTCCTCACCTTTCGATGATGTGGCCCCACTCGTGTGAGGACACTCCTGCCTGGTTCCCATCCCCTTGGTGAGGTGGGCCCTCTGGCGAGAGTCTAATCCTGGCTGGGTTCCTCAACGTTTTGTGAGGTAGGCCCTCTGCTGTGAGGTCACTCCTGCCTGGCTGGCACACGTCACCTTGGAGACGTGAGCCCTCTGGTGGCAGTTGGAGCGTGCAGGGTGCCTCCTCCTCTCGGTGATGACGGCCCTCTGGCATCAGGCCCTAAATGGTGGGCTCCCCACATTTTCTGATGTGCGCCCAGTGGTGCGAGGACACTCCAGCCAGGTTCCCATTCCCATGGGGATGTGGGCCTTCTGCGCTGAGGTCCCAACGCCTGGGTTGCTCACAGTTTTATGATGTGGGCCCTCTGCTGTGAGTTCACTGCGGCCTGGATCCCATAGCCTCGGTGTTCTGAGCCGCCTGCTGGAAGGTCTAAATGCTGGAATCCTCACGTTTTTTATATTATGTGCCCTGTGTTGTGAGGCTACTCCTGCCTGCCTCACTCCAAGGCCTTTGGTGATGTGGGTCCTCTGGTTTGAGGACACATGTGCTGGGTTCCTCACCTTAAGATGATGAGGCCCCACTGGTGTGAGGATAATCCTGACTGGTTCCCATCCCCTTTGTGATGTGGGCCCTCTGGTGAGAGTCTGATCCTGGCTGGGTTCCTCACCCATCTGTGAGGTGGGCCCTCTACTATCAGGTAACTCTTGCCTGGCTTGCTCACCTCGCCTTGTTGACATGAGCCCTCTGGTGGCACTTGGACCCTGCTGGGAGCCTCCTCACCTCTGTGATGAGGGCCCTCTGACGTCAGGCCCTAACTGCTGGGCTCCCCAACTTTTCTTAGTGAGCCCAGTGATGCTCGGGCACTCCTCTTAGGTTCCCATCTCCATGGGGATGTGGGCCTTCTGCTCTGAGGTTCCAACGGCTGGGTTGATCACAATTTCATGATGTGGGCTCTCTGGTGTTAGTTCACTGTGGCCTGGATCCCATAGCCTCTGTGCTCTTGGCCGCCTGCTAGGAGGTTCCAACTGCTGGATTCCTCACTTTTTTAATTTTTTAGGCCCTCTGTTGTGAGGATCCTCCTGCCTGCCTCACTCCCAGCCCCTTCGTGATGTGTGTCGTCTGGTTTGAGGCCACATGTGCTGGGTTCCTCACCTTTCGATGATGTGGGACCAATGGTCTTAGGAGACTCCTGCCTGGTTCACATCCCCTTGGTGATGTGGGCCCTCTGTTGAGAGTCTGATCCTGGCTGGGTTCCTCACCCTTCTGTGAGGTGGGCCGTCTGCTGTGAGGTCACTCCTGCCTGGCTTGCTCACCTCGCCTTGTGGACATGAGCCCTCGGTGGCACTTGGAGCCTGCTGGGAGCCTCCTCCCCTTGGTGATGAGGGCCCTCTGGCGTCAGGCCCTAACGGCTGGGCTCCCCACATTTTGTGATGTGCACCCAGTGGTTCGAAGACACTCTATCCAGGTTCACATCCCCATTGGGATGTGGGTCTTCTGCTCTGAAGTCCCAACGGCTGGGTTGTTCACAGTTTCATGATGTGGGCTCTCTGCTGTTAGTTCACTCTGGCCTGGATGCCATAGCCTCTGTGCTCTGGGCCGCCTGCTGGGAGGTTCCAACTGCTCAATTCCTCAAATTTTGTATTCTATGGGTCCTGTGTTGCGATGCTCCTCCTGCCTGCCTCACTCGCAACTCCTTCGTGATGTGGGTCCTCTGGTTTGAGGCCACATGTGCTGGGTTCCGCAACTTTCAATGATGTGGCCCCACTGGTGTTAGGACGCTCCTGCCTGGTTCCCATCCCCTTGGTGATGTGGGCCTTCTGGTGACAGTCTTATCCTGGCTGGGTTCCTCACTCTTCTGTGAGGTAGGCCCTCTGCTGTGAGGTCAATCCTGCCTGACTTGCACACATCACCTTGGCGACGTGGGCCCTCTGTTGGCACATGGAACCTGCTGGGAGCCTCCTGCCCTCGGTGATGACGGCCCTCTAGCGTCAGGCCATAACTGCTGGGCTCCCCACGTTTTCTGATGTGAGCCCAGTGATGCCAGGACACTCCTGTCAGGTTCCCATCCCCATGGGGATGTGGGCCTTCTGCTCTGAGGTCCCAACGCCTGGGTTGCTCACAGTTTCATGATGTGGGCTCTCTGGTGTTAGTTCACTCCTGCCTGCATCCCATAGCTTCTGTGCTCTCGGCCGCCTGCTGGGAGGTTCCAAATGCTGGATTCCTCACCTTTTTTATTCTTTGGGCCCTCTGTTTTTAGGCTACTCCTACCTGCCTCACTCCCATCCCTTTTGTGATGTATGTCCTCTGATATGAGGCCGCATGTGCTGGGTTCCTCACCTTTCGATGATGTGGCCCCACTCGTGTGAGGACACTCCTGCCTGGTTCCCATCCCCTTGGTGAGGTGGGCCCTCTGGCGAGAGTCTAATCCTGGCTGGGTTCCTCAACGTTTTGTGAGGTAGGCCCTCTGCTGTGAGGTCACTCCTGCCTGGCTGGCACACGTCACCTTGGAGACGTGAGCCCTCTGGTGGCAGTTGGAGCGTGCAGGGTGCCTCCTCCTCTCGGTGATGACGGCCCTCTGGCATCAGGCCCTAAATGGTGGGCTCCCCACATTTTCTGATGTGCGCCCAGTGGTGCGAGGACACTCCAGCCAGGTTCCCATTCCCATGGGGATGTGGGCCTTCTGCGCTGAGGTCCCAACGCCTGGGTTGCTCACAGTTTTATGATGTGGGCCCTCTGCTGTGAGTTCACTGCGGCCTGGATCCCATAGCCTCGGTGTTCTGAGCCGCCTGCTGGAAGGTCTAAATGCTGGAATCCTCACGTTTTTTATATTATGTGCCCTGTGTTGTGAGGCTACTCCTGCCTGCCTCACTCCAAGGCCTTTGGTGATGTGGGTCCTCTGGTTTGAGGACACATGTGCTGGGTTCCTCACCTTAAGATGATGAGGCCCCACTGGTGTGAGGATAATCCTGACTGGTTCCCATCCCCTTTGTGATGTGGGCCCTCTGGTGAGAGTCTGATCCTGGCTGGGTTCCTCACCCATCTGTGAGGTGGGCCCTCTACTATCAGGTAACTCTTGCCTGGCTTGCTCACCTCGCCTTGTTGACATGAGCCCTCTGGTGGCACTTGGACCCTGCTGGGAGCCTCCTCACCTCTGTGATGAGGGCCCTCTGACGTCAGGCCCTAACTGCTGGGCTCCCCAACTTTTCTTAGTGAGCCCAGTGATGCTCGGGCACTCCTCTTAGGTTCCCATCTCCATGGGGATGTGGGCCTTCTGCTCTGAGGTTCCAACGGCTGGGTTGATCACAATTTCATGATGTGGGCTCTCTGGTGTTAGTTCACTGTGGCCTGGATCCCATAGCCTCTGTGCTCTTGGCCGCCTGCTAGGAGGTTCCAACTGCTGGATTCCTCACTTTTTTAATTTTTTAGGCCCTCTGTTGTGAGGATCCTCCTGCCTGCCTCACTCCCAGCCCCTTCGTGATGTGTGTCGTCTGGTTTGAGGCCACATGTGCTGGGTTCCTCACCTTTCGATGATGTGGGACCAATGGTCTTAGGAGACTCCTGCCTGGTTCACATCCCCTTGGTGATGTGGGCCCTCTGTTGAGAGTCTGATCCTGGCTGGGTTCCTCACCCTTCTGTGAGGTGGGCCGTCTGCTGTGAGGTCACTCCTGCCTGGCTTGCTCACCTCGCCTTGTGGACATGAGCCCTCGGTGGCACTTGGAGCCTGCTGGGAGCCTCCTCCCTTCGGTGATGAGGGCCCTCTGGCGTCAGGCCCTAACGGCTGGGCTCCCCACATTTTGTGATGTGCACCCAGTGGTTCGAAGACACTCTATCCAGGTTCACATCCCCATTGGGATGTGGGTCTTCTGCTCTGAAGTCCCAACGGCTGGGTTGTTCACAGTTTCATGATGTGGGCTCTCTGCTGTTAGTTCACTCTGGCCTGGATGCCATAGCCTCTGTGCTCTGGGCCGCCTGCTGGGAGGTTCCAACTGCTCAATTCCTCAAATTTTGTATTCTATGGGTCCTGTGTTGCGATGCTCCTCCTGCCTGCCTCACTCGCAACCCCTTCGTGATGTGGGTCCTCTGGTTTGAGGCCACATGTGCTGGGTTCCGCAACTTTCAATGATGTGGCCCCACTGGTGTTAGGACGCTCCTGCCTGGTTCCCATCCCCTTGGTGATGTGGGCCTTCTGGTGACAGTCTTATCCTGGCTGGGTTCCTCACTCTTCTGTGAGGTAGGCCCTCTGCTGTGAGGTCAATCCTGCCTGACTTGCACACATCACCTTGGCGACGTGGGCCCTCTGTTGACACATGGAACCTGCTGGGAGCCTCCTGCCCTCGGTGATGACGGCCCTCTAGCGTCAGGCCATAACTGCTGGGCTCCCCACGTTTTCTGATGTGAGCCCAGTGATGCCAGGACACTCCTGTCAGGTTCCCATCCCCATGGGGATGTGGGCCTTCTGCTCTGAGGTCCCAACGCCTGGGTTGCTCACAGTTTCATGATGTGGGCTCTCTGGTGTTAGTTCACTCCTGCCTGCATCCCATAGCTTCTGTGCTCTCGGCCGCCTGCTGGGAGGTTCCAAATGCTGGATTCCTCACCTTTTTTATTCTTTGGGCCCTCTGTTTTTAGGCTACTCCTACCTGCCTCACTCCCATCCCTTTTGTGATGTATGTCCTCTGATATGAGGCCGCATGTGCTGGGTTCCTCACCTTTCGATGATGTGGCCCCACTCGTGTGAGGACACTCCTGCCTGGTTCCCATCCCCTTGGTGAGGTGGGCCCTCTGGCGAGAGTCTAATCCTGGCTGGGTTCCTCAACGTTTTGTGAGGTAGGCCCTCTGCTGTGAGGTCACTCCTGCCTGGCTGGCACACGTCACCTTGGAGACGTGAGCCCTCTGGTGGCAGTTGGAGCGTGCAGGGTGCCTCCTCCTCTCGGTGATGACGGCCCTCTGGCATCAGGCCCTAAATGGTGGGCTCCCCACATTTTCTGATGTGCGCCCAGTGGTGCGAGGACACTCCAGCCAGGTTCCCATTCCCATGGGGATGTGGGCCTTCTGCGCTGAGGTCCCAACGCCTGGGTTGCTCACAGTTTTATGATGTGGGCCCTCTGCTGTGAGTTCACTGCGGCCTGGATCCCATAGCCTCGGTGTTCTGAGCCGCCTGCTGGAAGGTCTAAATGCTGGAATCCTCACGTTTTTTATATTATGTGCCCTGTGTTGTGAGGCTACTCCTGCCTGCCTCACTCCAAGGCCTTTGGTGATGTGGGTCCTCTGGTTTGAGGACACATGTGCTGGGTTCCTCACCTTAAGATGATGAGGCCCCACTGGTGTGAGGATAATCCTGACTGGTTCCCATCCCCTTTGTGATGTGGGCCCTCTGGTGAGAGTCTGATCCTGGCTGGGTTCCTCACCCATCTGTGAGGTGGGCCCTCTACTATCAGGTAACTCTTGCCTGGCTTGCTCACCTCGCCTTGTTGACATGAGCCCTCTGGTGGCACTTGGACCCTGCTGGGAGCCTCCTCACCTCTGTGATGAGGGCCCTCTGACGTCAGGCCCTAACTGCTGGGCTCCCCAACTTTTCTTAGTGAGCCCAGTGATGCTCGGGCACTCCTCTTAGGTTCCCATCTCCATGGGGATGTGGGCCTTCTGCTCTGAGGTTCCAACGGCTGGGTTGATCACAATTTCATGATGTGGGCTCTCTGGTGTTAGTTCACTGTGGCCTGGATCCCATAGCCTCTGTGCTCTTGGCCGCCTGCTGGGAGGTTCCAACTGCTGGATTCCTCACTTTTTTAATTTTTTAGGCCCTCTGTTGTGAGGATCCTCCTGCCTGCCTCACTCCCAGCCCCTTCGTGATGTGTGTCGTCTGGTTTGAGGCCACATGTGCTGGGTTCCTCACCTTTCGATGATGTGGGACCAATGGTCTTAGGAGACTCCTGCCTGGTTCACATCCCCTTGGTGATGTGGGCCCTCTGTTGAGAGTCTGATCCTGGCTGGGTTCCTCACCCTTCTGTGAGGTGGGCCGTCTGCTGTGAGGTCACTCCTGCCTGGCTTGCTCACCTCGCCTTGTGGACATGAGCCCTCGGTGGCACTTGGAGCCTGCTGGGAGCCTCCTCCCTTCGGTGATGAGGGCCCTCTGGCGTCAGGCCCTAACGGCTGGGCTCCCCACATTTTGTGATGTGCACCCAGTGGTTCGAAGACACTCTATCCAGGTTCACATCCCCATTGGGATGTGGGTCTTCTGCTCTGAAGTCCCAACGGCTGGGTTGTTCACAGTTTCATGATGTGGGCTCTCTGCTGTTAGTTCACTCTGGCCTGGATGCCATAGCCTCTGTGCTCTGGGCCGCCTGCTGGGAGGTTCCAACTGCTCAATTCCTCAAATTTTGTATTCTATGGGTCCTGTGTTGCGATGCTCCTCCTGCCTGCCTCACTCGCAACCCCTTCGTGATGTGGGTCCTCTGGTTTGAGGCCACATGTGCTGGGTTCCGCAACTTTCAATGATGTGGCCCCACTGGTGTTAGGACGCTCCTGCCTGGTTCCCATCCCCTTGGTGATGTGGGCCTTCTGGTGACAGTCTTATCCTGGCTGGGTTCCTCACTCTTCTGTGAAGTAGGCCCTCTGCTGTGAGGTCAATCCTGCCTGACTTGCACACATCACCTTGGCGACGTGGGCCCTCTGTTGGCACATGGAACCTGCTGGGAGCCTCCTGCCCTCGGTGATGACGGCCCTCTAGCGTCAGGCCATAACTGCTGGGCTCCCCACGTTTTCTGATGTGAGCCCAGTGATGCCAGGACACTCCTGTCAGGTTCCCATCCCCATGGGGATGTGGGCCTTCTGCTCTGAGGTCCCAACGCCTGGGTTGCTCACAGTTTCATGATGTGGGCTCTCTGGTGTTAGTTCACTCCTGCCTGCATCCCATAGCTTCTGTGCTCTCGGCCGCCTGCTGGGAGGTTCCAAATGCTGGATTCCTCACCTTTTTATTTCTTTGGGTCCTCTGTTTTTAGGCTACTCCTACCTGCCTCACTCCCATCCCTTTTGTGATGTATGTCCTCTGATATGAGGCCGCATGTGCTGGGTTCCTCACCTTTCGATGATGTGGCCCCACTCGTGTGAGGACACTCCTGCCTGGTTCCCATCCCCTTGGTGAGGTGGGCCCTCTGGCGAGAGTCTAATCCTGGCTGGGTTCCTCAACGTTTTGTGAGGTAGGCCCTCTGCTGTGAGGTCACTCCTGCCTGGCTGGCACACGTCACCTTGGAGACGTGAGCCCTCTGGTGGCAGTTGGAGCGTGCAGGGTGCCTCCTCCTCTCGGTGATGACGGCCCTCTGGCATCAGGCCCTAAATGGTGGGCTCCCCACATTTTCTGATGTGCGCCCAGTGGTGCGAGGACACTCCAGCCATGTTCCCATTCCCATGGGGATGTGGGCCTTCTGCGCTGAGGTCCCAACGCCTGGGTTGCTCACAGTTTTATGATGTGGGCCCTCTGCTGTGAGTTCACTGCGGCCTGGATCCCATAGCCTCGGTGTTCTGAGCCGCCTGCTGGAAGGTCTAAATGCTGGAATCCTCACGTTTTTTATATTATGTGCCCTGTGTTGTGAGGCTACTCCTGCCTGCCTCACTCCAAGGCCTTTGGTGATGTGGGTCCTCTGGTTTGAGGACACATGTGCTGGGTTCCTCACCTTAAGATGATGAGGCCCCACTGGTGTGAGGATAATCCTGACTGGTTCCCATCCCCTTTGTGATGTGGGCCCTCTGGTGAGAGTCTGATCCTGGCTGGGTTCCTCACCCATCTGTGAGGTGGGCCCTCTACTATCAGGTAACTCTTGCTTGGCTTGCTCACCTCGCCTTGTTGACATGAGCCCTCTGGTGGCACTTGGACCCTGCTGGGAGCCTCCTCACCTCTGTGATGAGGGCCCTCTGACGTCAGGCCCTAACTGCTGGGCTCCCCAACTTTTCTTAGTGAGCCCAGTGATGCTCGGGCACTCCTCTTAGGTTCCCATCTCCATGGGGATGTGGGCCTTCTGCTCTGAGGTTCCAACGGCTGGGTTGATCACAATTTCATGATGTGGGCTCTCTGGTGTTAGTTCACTGTGGCCTGGATCCCATAGCCTCTGTGCTCTTGGCCGCCTGCTGGGAGGTTCCAACTGCTGGATTCCTCACTTTTTTAATTTTTTAGGCCCTCTGTTGTGAGGATCCTCCTGCCTGCCTCACTCCCAGCCCCTTCGTGATGTGTGTCGTCTGGTTTGAGGCCACATGTGCTGGGTTCCTCACCTTTCGATGATGTGGGACCAATGGTCTTAGGAGACTCCTGCCTGGTTCACATCCCCTTGGTGATGTGGGCCCTCTGTTGAGAGTCTGATCCTGGCTGGGTTCCTCACCCTTCTGTGAGGTGGGCCGTCTGCTGTGAGGTCACTCCTGCCTGGCTTGCTCACCTCGCCTTGTGGACATGAGCCCTCGGTGGCACTTGGAGCCTACTGGGAGCCTCCTCCCCTCGGTGATGAGGGCCCTCTGGCGTCAGGCCCTAACGGCTGGGCTCCCCACATTTTGTGATGTGCACCCAGTGGTTCGAAGACACTCTATCCAGGTTCACATCCCCATTGGGATGTGGGTCTTCTGCTCTGAAGTCCCAACGGCTGGGTTGTTCACAGTTTCATGATGTGGGCTCTCTGCTGTTAGTTCACTCTGGCCTGGATGCCATAGCCTCTGTGCTCTGGGCCGCCTGCTGGGAGGTTCCAACTGCTCAATTCCTCAAATTTTGTATTCTATGGGTCCTGTGTTGCGATGCTCCTCCTGCCTGCCTCACTCGCAACCCCTTCGTGATGTGGGTCCTCTGGTTTGAGGCCACATGTGCTGGGTTCCGCAACTTTCAATGATGTGGCCCCACTGGTGTTAGGACGCTCCTGCCTGGTTCCCATCCCCTTGGTGATGTGGGCCTTCTGGTGACAGTCTTATCCTGGCTGGGTTCCTCACTCTTCTGTGAGGTAGGCCCTCTGCTGTGAGGTCAATCCTGCCTGACTTGCACACATCACCTTGGCGACGTGGGCCCTCTGTTGGCACATGGAACCTGCTGGGAGCCTCCTGCCCTCGGTGATGACGGCCCTCTAGCGTCAGGCCATAACTGCTGGGCTCCCCACGTTTTCTGATGTGAGCCCAGTGATGCCAGGACACTCCTGTCAGGTTCCCATCCCCATGGGGATGTGGGCCTTCTGCTCTGAGGTCCCAACGCCTGGGTTGCTCACAGTTTCATGATGTGGGCTCTCTGGTGTTAGTTCACTCCTGCCTGCATCCCATAGCTTCTGTGCTCTCGGCCGCCTGCTGGGAGGTTCCAAATGCTGGATTCCTCACCTTTTTTATTCTTTGGGCCCTCTGTTTTTAGGCTACTCCTACCTGCCTCACTCCCATCCCTTTTGTGATGTATGTCCTCTGATATGAGGCCGCATGTGCTGGGTTCCTCACCTTTCGATGATGTGGCCCCACTCGTGTGAGGACACTCCTGCCTGGTTCCCATCCCCTTGGTGAGGTGGGCCCTCTGGCGAGAGTCTAATCCTGGCTGGGTTCCTCAACGTTTTGTGAGGTAGGCCCTCTGCTGTGAGGTCACTCCTGCCTGGCTGGCACACGTCACCTTGGAGACGTGAGCCCTCTGGTGGCAGTTGGAGCGTGCAGGGTGCCTCCTCCTCTCGGTGATGACGGCCCTCTGGCATCAGGCCCTAAATGGTGGGCTCCCCACATTTTCTGATGTGCGCCCAGTGGTGCGAGGACACTCCAGCCAGGTTCCCATTCCCATGGGGATGTGGGCCTTCTGCGCTGAGGTCCCAACGCCTGGGTTGCTCACAGTTTTATGATGTGGGCCCTCTGCTGTGAGTTCACTGCGGCCTGGATCCCATAGCCTCGGTGTTCTGAGCCGCCTGCTGGAAGGTCTAAATGCTGGAATCCTCACGTTTTTTATATTATGTGCCCTGTGTTGTGAGGCTACTCCTGCCTGCCTCACTCCAAGGCCTTTGGTGATGTGGGTCCTCTGGTTTGAGGACACATGTGCTGGGTTCCTCACCTTAAGATGATGAGGCCCCACTGGTGTGAGGATAATCCTGACTGGTTCCCATCCCCTTTGTGATGTGGGCCCTCTGGTGAGAGTCTGATCCTGGCTGGGTTCCTCACCCATCTGTGAGGTGGGCCCTCTACTATCAGGTAACTCTTGCCTGGCTTGCTCACCTCGCCTTGTTGACATGAGCCCTCTGGTGGCACTTGGACCCTGCTGGGAGCCTCCTCACCTCTGTGATGAGGGCCCTCTGACGTCAGGCCCTAACTGCTGGGCTCCCCAACTTTTCTTAGTGAGCCCAGTGATGCTCGGGCACTCCTCTTAGGTTCCCATCTCCATGGGGATGTGGGCCTTCTGCTCTGAGGTTCCAACGGCTGGGTTGATCACAATTTCATGATGTGGGCTCTCTGGTGTTAGTTCACTGTGGCCTGGATCCCATAGCCTCTGTGCTCTTGGCCGCCTGCTGGGAGGTTCCAACTGCTGGATTCCTCACTTTTTTAATTTTTTAGGCCCTCTGTTGTGAGGATCCTCCTGCCTGCCTCACTCCCAGCCCCTTCGTGATGTGTGTCGTCTGGTTTGAGGCCACATGTGCTGGGTTCCTCACCTTTCGATGATGTGGGACCAATGGTCTTAGGAGACTCCTGCCTGGTTCACATCCCCTTGGTGATGTGGGCCCTCTGTTGAGAGTCTGATCCTGGCTGGGTTCCTCACCCTTCTGTGAGGTGGGCCGTCTGCTATGAGGTCACTCCTGCCTGGCTTGCTCACCTCGCCTTGTGGACATGAGCCCTCGGTGGCACTTGGAGCCTGCTGGGAGCCTCCTCCCTTCGGTGATGAGGGCCCTCTGGCGTCAGGCCCTAACGGCTGGGCTCCCCACATTTTGTGATGTGCACCCAGTGGTTCGAAGACACTCTATCCAGGTTCACATCCCCATTGGGATGTGGGTCTTCTGCTCTGAAGTCCCAACGGCTGGGTTGTTCACAGTTTCATGATGTGGGCTCTCTGCTGTTAGTTCACTCTGGCCTGGATGCCATAGCCTCTGTGCTCTGGGCCGCCTGCTGGGAGGTTCCAACTGCTCAATTCCTCAAATTTTGTATTCTATGGGTCCTGTGTTGCGATGCTCCTCCTGCCTGCCTCACTCGCAACCCCTTCGTGATGTGGGTCCTCTGGTTTGAGGCCACATGTGCTGGGTTCCGCAACTTTCAATGATGTGGCCCCACTGGTGTTAGGACGCTCCTGCCTGGTTCCCATCCCCTTGGTGATGTGGGCCTTCTGGTGACAGTCTTATCCTGGCTGGGTTCCTCACTCTTCTGTGAGGTAGGCCCTCTGCTGTGAGGTCAATCCTGCCTGACTTGCACACATCACCTTGGCGACGTGGGCCCTCTGTTGGCACATGGAACCTGCTGGGAGCCTCCTGCCCTCGGTGATGACGGCCCTCTAGCGTCAGGCCATAACTGCTGGGCTCCCCACGTTTTCTGATGTGAGCCCAGTGATGCCAGGACACTCCTGTCAGGTTCCCATCCCCATGGGGATGTGGGCCTTCTGCTCTGAGGTCCCAACGCCTGGGTTGCTCACAGTTTCATGATGTGGGCTCTCTGGTGTTAGTTCACTCCTGCCTGCATCCCATAGCTTCTGTGCTCTCGGCCGCCTGCTGGGAGGTTCCAAATGCTGGATTCCTCACCTTTTTTATTCTTTGGGCCCTCTGTTTTTAGGCTACTCCTACCTGCCTCACTCCCATCCCTTTTGTGATGTATGTCCTCTGATATGAGGCCGCATGTGCTGGGTTCCTCACCTTTCGATGATGTGGCCCCACTCGTGTGAGGACACTCCTGCCTGGTTCCCATCCCCTTGGTGAGGTGGGCCCTCTGGCGAGAGTCTAATCCTGGCTGGGTTCCTCAACGTTTTGTGAGGTAGGCCCTCTGCTGTGAGGTCACTCCTGCCTGGCTGGCACACGTCACCTTGGAGACGTGAGCCCTCTGGTGGCAGTTGGAGCGTGCAGGGTGCCTCCTCCTCTCGGTGATGACGGCCCTCTGGCATCAGGCCCTAAATGGTGGGCTCCCCACATTTTCTGATGTGCGCCCAGTGGTGCGAGGACACTCCAGCCAGGTTCCCATTCCCATGGGGATGTGGGCCTTCTGCGCTGAGGTCCCAACGCCTGGGTTGCTCACAGTTTTATGATGTGGGCCCTCTGCTGTGAGTTCACTGCGGCCTGGATCCCATAGCCTCGGTGTTCTGAGCCGCCTGCTGGAAGGTCTAAATGCTGGAATCCTCACGTTTTTTATATTATGTGCCCTGTGTTGTGAGGCTACTCCTGCCTGCCTCACTCCAAGGCCTTTGGTGATGTGGGTCCTCTGGTTTGAGGACACATGTGCTGGGTTCCTCACCTTAAGATGATGAGGCCCCACTGGTGTGAGGATAATCCTGACTGGTTCCCATCCCCTTTGTGATGTGGGCCCTCTGGTGAGAGTCTGATCCTGGCTGGGTTCCTCACCCATCTGTGAGGTGGGCCCTCTACTATCAGGTAACTCTTGCCTGGCTTGCTCACCTCGCCTTGTTGACATGAGCCCTCTGGTGGCACTTGGACCCTGCTGGGAGCCTCCTCACCTCTGTGATGAGGGCCCTCTGACGTCAGGCCCTAACTGCTGGGCTCCCCAACTTTTCTTAGTGAGCCCAGTGATGCTCGGGCACTCCTCTTAGGTTCCCATCTCCATGGGGATGTGGGCCTTCTGCTCTGAGGTTCCAACGGCTGGGTTGATCACAATTTCATGATGTGGGCTCTCTGGTGTTAGTTCACTGTGGCCTGGATCCCATAGCCTCTGTGCTCTTGGCCGCCTGCTGGGAGGTTCCAACTGCTGGATTCCTCACTTTTTTAATTTTTTAGGCCCTCTGTTGTGAGGATCCTCCTGCCTGCCTCACTCCCAGCCCCTTCGTGATGTGTGTCGTCTGGTTTGAGGCCACATGTGCTGGGTTCCTCACCTTTCGATGATGTGGGACCAATGGTCTTAGGAGACTCCTGCCTGGTTCACATCCCCTTGGTGATGTGGGCCCTCTGTTGAGAGTCTGATCCTGGCTGGGTTCCTCACCCTTCTGTGAGGTGGGCCGTCTGCTATGAGGTCACTCCTGCCTGGCTTGCTCACCTCGCCTTGTGGACATCAGCCCTCGGTGGCACTTGGAGCCTGCTGGGAGCCTCCTCCCTTCGGTGATGAGGGCCCTCTGGCGTCAGGCCCTAACGGCTGGGCTCCCCACATTTTGTGATGTGCACCCAGTGGTTCGAAGACACTCTATCCAGGTTCACATCCCCATTGGGATGTGGGTCTTCTGCTCTGAAGTCCCAACGGCTGGGTTGTTCACAGTTTCATGATGTGGGCTCTCTGCTGTTAGTTCACTCTGGCCTGGATGCCATAGCCTCTGTGCTCTGGGCCGCCTGCTGGGAGGTTCCAACTGCTCAATTCCTCAAATTTTGTATTCTATGGGTCCTGTGTTGCGATGCTCCTCCTGCCTGCCTCACTCGCAACCCCTTCGTGATGTGGGTCCTCTGGTTTGAGGCCACATGTGCTGGGTTCCGCAACTTTCAATGATGTGGCCCCACTGGTGTTAGGACGCTCCTGCCTGGTTCCCATCCCCTTGGTGATGTGGGCCTTCTGGTGACAGTCTTATCCTGGCTGGGTTCCTCACTCTTCTGTGAGGTAGGCCCTCTGCTGTGAGGTCAATCCTGCCTGACTTGCACACATCACCTTGGCGACGTGGGCCCTCTGTTGGCACATGGAACCTGCTGGGAGCCTCCTGCCCTCGGTGATGACGGCCCTCTAGCGTCAGGCCATAACTGCTGGGCTCCCCACGTTTTCTGATGTGAGCCCAGTGATGCCAGGACACTCCTGTCAGGTTCCCATCCCCATGGGGATGTGGGCCTTCTGCTCTGAGGTCCCAACGCCTGGGTTGCTCACAGTTTCATGATGTGGGCTCTCTGGTGTTAGTTCACTCCTGCCTGCATCCCATAGCTTCTGTGCTCTCGGCCGCCTGCTGGGAGGTTCCAAATGCTGGATTCCTCACCTTTTTTATTCTTTGGGCCCTCTGTTTTTAGGCTACTCCTACCTGTCTCACTCCCATCCCTTTTGTGATGTATGTCCTCTGATATGAGGCCGCATGTGCTGGGTTCCTCACCTTTCGATGATGTGGCCCCACTCGTGTGAGGACACTCCTGCCTGGTTCCCATCCCCTTGGTGAGGTGGGCCCTCTGGCGAGAGTCTAATCCTGGCTGGGTTCCTCAACGTTTTGTGAGGTAGGCCCTCTGCTGTGAGGTCACTCCTGCCTGGCTGGCACACGTCACCTTGGAGACGTGAGCCCTCTGGTGGCAGTTGGAGCGTGCAGGGTGCCTCCTCCTCTCGGTGATGACGGCCCTCTGGCATCAGGCCCTAAATGGTGGGCTCCCCACATTTTCTGATGTGCGCCCAGTGGTGCGAGGACACTCCAGCCAGGTTCCCATTCCCATGGGGATGTGGGCCTTCTGCGCTGAGGTCCCAACGCCTGGGTTGCTCACAGTTTTATGATGTGGGCCCTCTGCTGTGAGTTCACTGCGGCCTGGATCCCATAGCCTCGGTGTTCTGAGCCGCCTGCTGGAAGGTCTAAATGCTGGAATCCTCACGTTTTTTATATTATGTGCCCTGTGTTGTGAGGCTACTCCTGCCTGCCTCACTCCAAGGCCTTTGGTGATGTGGGTCCTCTGGTTTGAGGACACATGTGCTGGGTTCCTCACCTTAAGATGATGAGGCCCCACTGGTGTGAGGATAATCCTGACTGGTTCCCATCCCCTTTGTGATGTGGGCCCTCTGGTGAGAGTCTGATCCTGGCTGGGTTCCTCACCCATCTGTGAGGTGGGCCCTCTACTATCAGGTAACTCTTGCCTGGCTTGCTCACCTCGCCTTGTTGACATGAGCCCTCTGGTGGCACTTGGACCCTGCTGGGAGCCTCCTCACCTCTGTGATGAGGGCCCTCTGACGTCAGGCCCTAACTGCTGGGCTCCCCAACTTTTCTTAGTGAGCCCAGTGATGCTCGGGCACTCCTCTTAGGTTCCCATCTCCATGGGGATGTGGGCCTTCTGCTCTGAGGTTCCAACGGCTGGGTTGATCACAATTTCATGATGTGGGCTCTCTGGTGTTAGTTCACTGTGGCCTGGATCCCATAGCCTCTGTGCTCTTGGCCGCCTGCTGGGAGGTTCCAACTGCTGGATTCCTCACTTTTTTAATTTTTTAGGCCCTCTGTTGTGAGGATCCTCCTGCCTGCCTCACTCCCAGCCCCTTCGTGATGTGTGTCGTCTGGTTTGAGGCCACATGTGCTGGGTTCCTCACCTTTCGATGATGTGGGACCAATGGTCTTAGGAGACTCCTGCCTGGTTCATATCTCCTTGGTGATGTGGGCCCTCTGTTGAGAGTCTGATCCTGGCTGGGTTCCTCACCCTTCTGTGAGGTGGGCCGTCTGCTGTGAGGTCACTCCTGCCTGGCTTGCTCACCTCGCCTTGTGGACATGAGCCCTCGGTGGCACTTGGAGCCTGCTGGGAGCCTCCTCCCCTCGGTGATGAGGGCCCTCTGGCGTCAGGCCCTAACGGCTGGGCTCCCCACATTTTGTGATGTGCACCCAGTGGTTCGAAGACACTCTATCCAGGTTCACATCCCCATTGGGATGTGGGTCTTCTGCTCTGAAGTCCCAACGGCTGGGTTGTTCACAGTTTCATGATGTGGGCTCTCTGCTGTTAGTTCACTCTGGCCTGGATGCCATAGCCTCTGTGCTCTGGGCCGCCTGCTGGGAGGTTCCAACTGCTCAATTCCTCAAATTTTGTATTCTATGGGTCCTGTGTTGCGATGCTCCTCCTGCCTGCCTCACTCGCAACCCCTTCGTGATGTGGGTCCTCTGGTTTGAGGCCACATGTGCTGGGTTCCACAACTTTCAATGATGTGGCCCCACTGGTGTTAGGACGCTCCTGCCTGGTTCCCATCCCCTTGGTGATGTGGGCCTTCTGGTGACAGTCTTATCCTGGCTGGGTTCCTCACTCTTCTGTGAGGTAGGCCCTCTGCTGTGAGGTCAATCCTGCCTGACTTGCACACATCACCTTGGCGACGTGGGCCCTCTGTTGGCACATGGAACCTGCTGGGAGCCTCCTGCCCTCGGTGATGACGGCCCTCTAGCGTCAGGCCATAACTGCTGGGCTCCCCACGTTTTCTGATGTGAGCCCAGTGATGCCAGGACACTCCTGTCAGGTTCCCATCCCCATGGGGATGTGGGCCTTCTGCTCTGAGGTCCCAACGCCTGGGTTGCTCACAGTTTCATGATGTGGGCTCTCTGGTGTTAGTTCACTCCTGCCTGCATCCCATAGCTTCTGTGCTCTCGGCCGCCTGCTGGGAGGTTCCAAATGCTGGATTCCTCACCTTTTTTATTCTTTGGGCCCTCTGTTTTTAGGCTACTCCTACCTGCCTCACTCCCATCCCTTTTGTGATGTATGTCCTCTGATATGAGGCCGCATGTGCTGGGTTCCTCACCTTTCGATGATGTGGCCCCACTCGTGTGAGGACACTCCTGCCTGGTTCCCATCCCCTTGGTGAGGTGGGCCCTCTGGCGAGAGTCTAATCCTGGCTGGGTTCCTCAACGTTTTGTGAGGTAGGCCCTCTGCTGTGAGGTCACTCCTGCCTGGCTGGCACATGTCACCTTGGAGACGTGAGCCCTCTGGTGGCAGTTGGAGCGTGCAGGGTGCCTCCTCCTCTCGGTGATGACGGCCCTCTGGCATCAGGCCCTAAATGGTGGGCTCCCCACATTTTCTGATGTGCGCCCAGTGGTGCGAGGACACTCCAGCCAGGTTCCCATTCCCATGGGGATGTGGGCCTTCTGCGCTGAGGTCCCAACGCCTGGGTTGCTCACAGTTTTATGATGTGGGCCCTCTGCTGTGAGTTCACTGCGGCCTGGATCCCATAGCCTCGGTGTTCTGAGCCGCCTGCTGGAAGGTCTAAATGCTGGAATCCTCACGTTTTTTATATTATGTGCCCTGTGTTGTGAGGCTACTCCTGCCTGCCTCACTCCAAGGCCTTTGGTGATGTGGGTCCTCTGGTTTGAGGACACATGTGCTGGGTTCCTCACCTTAAGATGATGAGGCCCCACTGGTGTGAGGATAATCCTGACTGGTTCCCATCCCCTTTGTGATGTGGGCCCTCTGGTGAGAGTCTGATCCTGGCTGGGTTCCTCACCCATCTGTGAGGTGGGCCCTCTACTATCATCAGGTAACTCTTGCTTGGCTTGCTCACCTCGCCTTGTTGACATGAGCCCTCTGGTGGCACTTGGACCCTGCTGGGAGCCTCCTCACCTCTGTGATGAGGGCCCTCTGACGTCAGGCCCTAACTGCTGGGCTCCCCAACTTTTCTTAGTGAGCCCAGTGATGCTCGGGCACTCCTCTTAGGTTCCCATCTCCATGGGGATGTGGGCCTTCTGCTCTGAGGTTCCAACGGCTGGGTTGATCACAATTTCATGATGTGGGCTCTCTGGTGTTAGTTCACTGTGGCCTGGATCCCATAGCCTCTGTGCTCTTGGCCGCCTGCTGGGAGGTTCCAACTGCTGGATTCCTCACTTTTTTAATTTTTTAGGCCCTCTGTTGTGAGGATCCTCCTGCCTGCCTCACTCCCAGCCCCTTCGTGATGTGTGTCGTCTGGTTTGAGGCCACATGTGCTGGGTTCCTCACCTTTCGATGATGTGGGACCAATGGTCTTAGGAGACTCCTGCCTGGTTCACATCCCCTTGGTGATGTGGGCCCTCTGTTGAGAGTCTGATCCTGGCTGGGTTCCTCACCCTTCTGTGAGGTGGGCCGTCTGCTGTGAGGTCACTCCTGCCTGGCTTGCTCACCTCGCCTTGTGGACATGAGCCCTCGGTGGCACTTGGAGCCTGCTGGGAGCCTCCTCCCCTCGGTGATGAGGGCCCTCTGGCGTCAGGCCCTAACGGCTGGGCTCCCCACATTTTGTGATGTGCACCCAGTGGTTCGAAGACACTCTATCCAGGTTCACATCCCCATTGGGATGTGGGTCTTCTGCTCTGAAGTCCCAACGGCTGGGTTGTTCACAGTTTCATGATGTGGGCTCTCTGCTGTTAGTTCACTCTGGCCTGGATGCCATAGCCTCTGTGCTCTGGGCCGCCTGCTGGGAGGTTCCAACTGCTCAATTCCTCAAATTTTGTATTCTATGGGTCCTGTGTTGCGATGCTCCTCCTGCCTGCCTCACTCGCAACCCCTTCGTGATGTGGGTCCTCTGGTTTGAGGCCACATGTGCTGGGTTCCGCAACTTTCAATGATGTGGCCCCACTGGTGTTAGGACGCTCCTGCCTGGTTCCCATCCCCTTGGTGATGTGGGCCTTCTGGTGACAGTCTTATCCTGGCTGGGTTCCTCACTCTTCTGTGAGGTAGGCCCTCTGCTGTGAGGTCAATCCTGCCTGACTTGCACACATCACCTTGGCGATGTGGGCCCTCTGTTGGCACATGGAACCTGCTGGGAGCCTCCTGCCCTCGGTGATGACGGCCCTCTAGCGTCAGGCCATAACTGCTGGGCTCCCCACGTTTTCTGATGTGAGCCCAGTGATGCCAGGACACTCCTGTCAGGTTCCCATCCCCATGGGGATGTGGGCCTTCTGCTCTGAGGTCCCAACGCCTGGGTTGCTCACAGTTTCATGATGTGGGCTCTCTGGTGTTAGTTCACTCCTGCCTGCATCCCATAGCTTCTGTGCTCTCGGCCGCCTGCTGGGAGGTTCCAAATGCTGGATTCCTCACCTTTTTATTTCTTTGGGTCCTCTGTTTTTAGGCTACTCCTACCTGCCTCACTCCCATCCCTTTTGTGATGTATGTCCTCTGATATGAGGCCGCATGTGCTGGGTTCCTCACCTTTCGATGATGTGGCCCCACTCGTGTGAGGACACTCCTGCCTGGTTCCCATCCCCTTGGTGAGGTGGGCCCTCTGGCGAGAGTCTAATCCTGGCTGGGTTCCTCAACGTTTTGTGAGGTAGGCCCTCTGCTGTGAGGTCACTCCTGCCTGGCTGGCACACGTCACCTTGGAGACGTGAGCCCTCTGGTGGCAGTTGGAGCGTGCAGGGTGCCTCCTCCTCTCGGTGATGACGGCCCTCTGGCATCAGGCCCTAAATGGTGGGCTCCCCACATTTTCTGATGTGCGCCCAGTGGTGCGAGGACACTCCAGCCAGGTTCCCATTCCCATGGGGATGTGGGCCTTCTGCGCTGAGGTCCCAACGCCTGGGTTGCTCACAGTTTTATGATGTGGGCCCTCTGCTGTGAGTTCACTGCGGCCTGGATCCCATAGCCTCGGTGTTCTGAGCCGCCTGCTGGAAGGTCTAAATGCTGGAATCCTCACGTTTTTTATATTATGTGCCCTGTGTTGTGAGGCTACTCCTGCCTGCCTCACTCCAAGGCCTTTGGTGATGTGGGTCCTCTGGTTTGAGGACACATGTGCTGGGTTCCTCACCTTAAGATGATGAGGCCCCACTGGTGTGAGGATAATCCTGACTGGTTCCCATCCCCTTTGTGATGTGGGCCCTCTGGTGAGAGTCTGATCCTGGCTGGGTTCCTCACCCATCTGTGAGGTGGGCCCTCTACTATCATCAGGTAACTCTTGCCTGGCTTGCTCACCTCGCCTTGTTGACATGAGCCCTCTGGTGGCACTTGGACCCTGCTGGGAGCCTCCTCACCTCTGTGATGAGGGCCCTCTGACGTCAGGCCCTAACTGCTGGGCTCCCCAACTTTTCTTAGTGAGCCCAGTGATGCTCGGGCACTCCTCTTAGGTTCCCATCTCCATGGGGATGTGGGCCTTCTGCTCTGAGGTTCCAACGGCTGGGTTGATCACAATTTCATGATGTGGGCTCTCTGGTGTTAGTTCACTGTGGCCTGGATCCCATAGCCTCTGTGCTCTTGGCCGCCTGCTGGGAGGTTCCAACTGCTGGATTCCTCACTTTTTTAATTTTTTAGGCCCTCTGTTGTGAGGATCCTCCTGCCTGCCTCACTCCCAGCCCCTTCGTGATGTGTGTCGTCTGGTTTGAGGCCACATGTGCTGGGTTCCTCACCTTTCGATGATGTGGGACCAATGGTCTTAGGAGACTCCTGCCTGGTTCACATCCCCTTGGTGATGTGGGCCCTCTGTTGAGAGTCTGATCCTGGCTGGGTTCCTCACCCTTCTGTGAGGTGGGCCGTCTGCTGTGAGGTCACTCCTGCCTGGCTTGCTCACCTCGCCTTGTGGACATGAGCCCTCGGTGGCACTTGGAGCCTGCTGGGAGCCTCCTCCCCTCGGTGATGAGGGCCCTCTGGCGTCAGGCCCTAACGGCTGGGCTCCCCACATTTTGTGATGTGCACCCAGTGGTTCGAAGACACTCTATCCAGGTTCACATCACCATTGGGATGTGGGTCTTCTGCTCTGAAGTCCCAACGGCTGGGTTGTTCACAGTTTCATGATGTGGGTTCTCTGCTGTTAGTTCACTCTGGCCTGGATGCCATAGCCTCTGTGCTCTGGGCCGCCTGCTGGGAGGTTCCAACTGCTCAATTCCTCAAATTTTGTATTCTATGGGTCCTGTGTTGCGATGCTCCTCCTGCCTGCCTCACTCGCAACCCCTTCGTGATGTGGGTCCTCTGGTTTGAGGCCACATGTGCTGGGTTCCGCAACTTTCAATGATGTGGCCCCACTGGTGTTAGGACGCTCCTGCCTGGTTCCCATCCCCTTGGTGATGTGGGCCTTCTGGTGACAGTCTTATCCTGGCTGGGTTCCTCACTCTTCTGTGAGGTAGGCCCTCTGCTGTGAGGTCAATCCTGCCTGACTTGCACACATCACCTTGGCGACGTGGGCCCTCTGTTGGCACATGGAACCTGCTGGGAGCCTCCTGCCCTCGGTGATGACGGCCCTCTAGCGTCAGGCCATAACTGCTGGGCTCCCCACGTTTTCTGATGTGAGCCCAGTGATGCCAGGACACTCCTGTCAGGTTCCCATCCCCATGGGGATGTGGGCCTTCTGCTCTGAGGTCCCAACGCCTGGGTTGCTCACAGTTTCATGATGTGGGCTCTCTGGTGTTAGTTCACTCCTGCCTGCATCCCATAGCTTCTGTGCTCTCGGCCGCCTGCTGGGAGGTTCCAAATGCTGGATTCCTCACCTTTTTATTTCTTTGGGTCCTCTGTTTTTAGGCTACTCCTACCTGCCTCACTCCCATCCCTTTTGTGATGTATGTCCTCTGATATGAGGCCGCATGTGCTGGGTTCCTCACCTTTCGATGATGTGGCCCCACTCGTGTGAGGACACTCCTGCCTGGTTCCCATCCCCTTGGTGAGGTGGGCCCTCTGGCGAGAGTCTAATCCTGGCTGGGTTCCTCAACGTTTTGTCAGGTAGGCCCTCTGCTGTGAGGTCACTCCTGCCTGGCTGGCACACGTCACCTTGGAGACGTGAGCCCTCTGGTGGCAGTTGGAGCGTGCAGGGTGCCTCCTCCTCTCGGTGATGACGGCCCTCTGGCATCAGGCCCTAAATGGTGGGCTCCCCACATTTTCTGATGTGCGCCCAGTGGTGCGAGGACACTCCAGCCAGGTTCCCATTCCCATGGGGATGTGGGCCTTCTGCGCTGAGGTCCCAACGCCTGGGTTGCTCACAGTTTTATGATGTGGGCCCTCTGCTGTGAGTTCACTGCGGCCTGGATCCCATAGCCTCGGTGTTCTGAGCCGCCTGCTGGAAGGTCTAAATGCTGGAATCCTCACGTTTTTTATATTATGTGCCCTGTGTTGTGAGGCTACTCCTGCCTGCCTCACTCCAAGGCCTTTGGTGATGTGGGTCCTCTGGTTTGAGGACACATGTGCTGGGTTCCTCACCTTAAGATGATGAGGCCCCACTGGTGTGAGGATAATCCTGACTGGTTCCCATCCCCTTTGTGATGTGGGCCCTCTGGTGAGAGTCTGATCCTGGCTGGGTTCCTCACCCATCTGTGAGGTGGGCCCTCTACTATCATCAGGTAACTCTTGCCTGGCTTGCTCACCTCGCCTTGTTGACATGAGCCCTCTGGTGGCACTTGGACCCTGCTGGGAGCCTCCTCACCTCTGTGATGAGGGCCCTCTGACGTCAGGCCCTAACTGCTGGGCTCCCCAACTTTTCTTAGTGAGCCCAGTGATGCTCGGGCACTCCTCTTAGGTTCCCATCTCCATGGGGATGTGGGCCTTCTGCTCTGAGGTTCCAACGGCTGGGTTGATCACAATTTCATGATGTGGGCTCTCTGGTGTTAGTTCACTGTGGCCTGGATCCCATAGCCTCTGTGCTCTTGGCCGCCTGCTGGGAGGTTCCAACTGCTGGATTCCTCACTTTTTTAATTTTTTAGGCCCTCTGTTGTGAGGATCCTCCTGCCTGCCTCACTCCCAGCCCCTTCGTGATGTGTGTCGTCTGGTTTGAGGCCACATGTGCTGGGTTCCTCACCTTTCGATGATGTGGGACCAATGGTCTTAGGAGACTCCTGCCTGGTTCACATCCCCTTGGTGATGTGGGCCCTCTGTTGAGAGTCTGATCCTGGCTGGGTTCCTCACCCTTCTGTGAGGTGGGCCATCTGCTGTGAGGTCACTCCTGCCTGGCTTGCTCACCTCGCCTTGTGGACATGAGCCCTCGGTGGCACTTGGAGCCTGCTGGGAGCCTCCTCCCCTCGGTGATGAGGGCCCTCTGGCGTCAGGCCCTAACGGCTGGGCTCCCCACATTTTGTGATGTGCACCCAGTGGTTCGAAGACACTCTATCCAGGTTCACATCCCCATTGGGATGTGGGTCTTCTGCTCTGAAGTCCCAACGGCTGGGTTGTTCACAGTTTCATGATGTGGGCTCTCTGCTGTTAGTTCACTCTGGCCTGGATGCCATAGCCTCTGTGCTCTGGGCCGCCTGCTGGGAGGTTCCAACTGCTCAATTCCTCAAATTTTGTATTCTATGGGTCCTGTGTTGCGATGCTCCTCCTGCCTGCCTCACTCGCAACCCCTTCATGATGTGGGTCCTCTGGTTTGAGGCCACATGTGCTGGGTTCCGCAACTTTCAATGATGTGGCCCCACTGGTGTTAGGACGCTCCTGCCTGGTTCCCATCCCCTTGGTGATGTGGGCCTTCTGGTGACAGTCTTATCCTGGCTGGGTTCCTCACTCTTCTGTGAGGTAGGCCCTCTGCTGTGAGGTCAATCCTGCCTGACTTGCACACATCACCTTGGCGACGTGGGCCCTCTGTTGGCACATGGAACCTGCTGGGAGCCTCCTGCCCTCGGTGATGACGGCCCTCTAGCGTCAGGCCATAACTGCTGGGCTCCCCACGTTTTCTGATGTGAGCCCAGTGATGCCAGGACACTCCTGTCAGGTTCCCATCCCCATGGGGATGTGGGCCTTCTGCTCTGAGGTCCCAACGCCTGGGTTGCTCACAGTTTCATGATGTGGGCTCTCTGGTGTTAGTTCACTCCTGCCTGCATCCCATAGCTTCTGTGCTCTCGGCCGCCTGCTGGGAGGTTCCAAATGCTGGATTCCTCACCTTTTTTATTCTTTGGGCCCTCTGTTTTTAGGCTACTCCTACCTGCCTCACTCCCATCCCTTTTGTGATGTATGTCCTCTGATATGAGGCCGCATGTGCTGGGTTCCTCACCTTTCGATGATGTGGCCCCACTCGTGTGAGGACACTCCTGCCTGGTTCCCATCCCCTTGGTGAGGTGGGCCCTCTGGCGAGAGTCTAATCCTGGCTGGGTTCCTCAACGTTTTGTGAGGTAGGCCCTCTGCTGTGAGGTCACTCCTGCCTGGCTGGCACACGTCACCTTGGAGACGTGAGCCCTCTGGTGGCAGTTGGAGCGTGCAGGGTGCCTCCTCCTCTCGGTGATGACGGCCCTCTGGCATCAGGCCCTAAATGGTGGGCTCCCCACATTTTCTGATGTGCGCCCAGTGGTGCGAGGACACTCCAGCCAGGTTCCCATTCCCATGGGGATGTGGGCCTTCTGCGCTGAGGTCCCAACGCCTGGGTTGCTCACAGTTTTATGATGTGGGCCCTCTGCTGTGAGTTCACTGCGGCCTGGATCCCATAGCCTCGGTGTTCTGAGCCGCCTGCTGGAAGGTCTAAATGCTGGAATCCTCACGTTTTTTATATTATGTGCCCTGTGTTGTGAGGCTACTCCTGCCTGCCTCACTCCAAGGCCTTTGGTGATGTGGGTCCTCTGGTTTGAGGACACATGTGCTGGGTTCCTCACCTTAAGATGATGAGGCCCCACTGGTGTGAGGATAATCCTGACTGGTTCCCATCCCCTTTGTGATGTGGGCCCTCTGGTGAGAGTCTGATCCTGGCTGGGTTCCTCACCCATCTGTGAGGTGGGCCCTCTACTATCAGGTAACTCTTGCCTGGCTTGCTCACCTCGCCTTGTTGACATGAGCCCTCTGGTGGCACTTGGACCCTGCTGGGAGCCTCCTCACCTCTGTGATGAGGGCCCTCTGACGTCAGGCCCTAACTGCTGGGCTCCCCAACTTTTCTTAGTGAGCCCAGTGATGCTCGGGCACTCCTCTTAGGTTCCCATCTCCATGGGGATGTGGGCCTTCTGCTCTGAGGCTCCAACGGCTGGGTTGATCACAATTTCATGATGTGGGCTCTCTGGTGTTAGTTCACTGTGGCCTGGATCCCATAGCCTCTGTGCTCTTGGCCGCCTGCTGGGAGGTTCCAACTGCTGGATTCCTCACTTTTTTAATTTTTTAGGCCCTCTGTTGTGAGGATCCTCCTGCCTGCCTCACTCCCAGCCCCTTCGTGATGTGTGTCGTCTGGTTTGAGGCCACATGTGCTGGGTTCCTCACCTTTCGATGATGTGGGACCAATGGTCTTAGGAGACTCCTGCCTGGTTCACATCCCCTTGGTGATGTGGGCCCTCTGTTGAGAGTCTGATCCTGGCTGGGTTCCTCACCCTTCTGTGAGGTGGGCCGTCTGCTGTGAGGTCACTCCTGCCTGGCTTGCTCACCTCGCCTTGTGGACATGAGCCCTCGGTGGCACTTGGAGCCTGCTGGGAGCCTCCTCCCCTCGGTGATGAGGGCCCTCTGGCGTCAGGCCCTAACGGCTGGGCTCCCCACATTTTGTGATGTGCACCCAGTGGTTCGAAGACACTCTATCCAGGTTCACATCCCCATTGGGATGTGGGTCTTCTGCTCTGAAGTCCCAACGGCTGGGTTGTTCACAGTTTCATGATGTGGGCTCTCTGCTGTTAGTTCACTCTGGCCTGGATGCCATAGCCTCTGTGCTCTGGGCCGCCTGCTGGGAGGTTCCAACTGCTCAATTCCTCAAATTTTGTATTCTATGGGTCCTGTGTTGCGATGCTCCTCCTGCCTGCCTCACTCGCAACCCCTTCGTGATGTGGGTCCTCTGGTTTGAGGTCACATGTGCTGGGTTCCGCAACTTTCAATGATGTGGCCCCACTGGTGTTAGGACGCTCCTGCCTGGTTCCCATCCCCTTGGTGATGTGGGCCTTCTGGTGACAGTCTTATCCTGGCTGGGTTCCTCACTCTTCTGTGAGGTAGGCCCTCTGCTGTGAGGTCAATCCTGCCTGACTTGCACACATCACCTTGGCGACGTGGGCCCTCTGTTGGCACATGGAACCTGCTGGGAGCCTCCTGCCCTCGGTGATGACGGCCCTCTAGCGTCAGGCCATAACTGCTGGGCTCCCCACGTTTTCTGATGTGAGCCCAGTGATGCCAGGACACTCCTGTCAGGTTCCCATCCCCATGGGGATGTGGGCCTTCTGCTCTGAGGTCCCAACGCCTGGGTTGCTCACAGTTTCATGATGTGGGCTCTCTGGTGTTAGTTCACTCCTGCCTGCATCCCATAGCTTCTGTGCTCTCGGCCGCCTGCTGGGAGGTTCCAAATGCTGGATTCCTCACCTTTTTTATTCTTTGGGCCCTCTGTTTTTAGGCTACTCCTACCTGCCTCACTCCCATCCCTTTTGTGATGTATGTCCTCTGATATGAGGCCGCATGTGCTGGGTTCCTCACCTTTCGATGATGTGGCCCCACTCGTGTGAGGACACTCCTGCCTGGTTCCCATCCCCTTGGTGAGGTGGGCCCTCTGGCGAGAGTCTAATCCTGGCTGGGTTCCTCAACGTTTTGTGAGGTAGGCCCTCTGCTGTGAGGTCACTCCTGCCTGGCTGGCACACGTCACCTTGGAGACGTGAGCCCTCTGGTGGCAGTTGGAGCGTGCAGGGTGCCTCCTCCTCTCGGTGATGATGGCCCTCTGGCATCAGGCCCTAAATGGTGGGCTCCCCACATTTTCTGATGTGCGCCCAGTGGTGCGAGGACACTCCAGCCAGGTTCCCATTCCCATGGGGATGTGGGCCTTCTGCGCTGAGGTCCCAACGCCTGGGTTGCTCACAGTTTTATGATGTGGGCCCTCTGCTGTGAGTTCACTGCGGCCTGGATCCCATAGCCTCGGTGTTCTGAGCCGCCTGCTGGAAGGTCTAAATGCTGGAATCCTCACGTTTTTTATATTATGTGCCCTGTGTTGTGAGGCTACTCCTGCCTGCCTCACTCCAAGGCCTTTGGTGATGTGGGTCCTCTGGTTTGAGGACACATGTGCTGGGTTCCTCACCTTAAGATGATGAGGCCCCACTGGTGTGAGGATAATCCTGACTGGTTCCCATCCCCTTTGTGATGTGGGCCCTCTGGTGAGAGTCTGATCCTGGCTGGGTTCCTCACCCATCTGTGAGGTGGGCCCTCTACTATCATCAGGTAACTCTTGCCTGGCTTGCTCACCTCGCCTTGTTGACATGAGCCCTCTGGTGGCACTTGGACCCTGCTGGGAGCCTCCTCACCTCTGTGATGAGGGCCCTCTGACGTCAGGCCCTAACTGCTGGGCTCCCCAACTTTTCTTAGTGAGCCCAGTGATGCTCGGGCACTCCTCTTAGGTTCCCATCTCCATGGGGATGTGGGCCTTCTGCTCTGAGGTTCCAACGGCTGGGTTGATCACAATTTCATGATGTGGGCTCTCTGGTGTTAGTTCACTGTGGCCTGGATCCCATAGCCTCTGTGCTCTTGGCCGCCTGCTGGGAGGTTCCAACTGCTGGATTCCTCACTTTTTTAATTTTTTAGGCCCTCTGTTGTGAGGATCCTCCTGCCTGCCTCACTCCCAGCCCCTTCGTGATGTGTGTCGTCTGGTTTGAGGCCACATGTGCTGGGTTCCTCACCTTTCGATGATGTGGGACCAATGGTCTTAGGAGACTCCTGCCTGGTTCACATCCCCTTGGTGATGTGGGCCCTCTGTTGAGAGTCTGATCCTGGCTGGGTTCCTCACCCTTCTGTGAGGTGGGCCGTCTGCTGTGAGGTCACTCCTGCCTGGCTTGCTCACCTCGCCTTGTGGACATGAGCCCTCGGTGGCACTTGGAGCCTGCTGGGAGCCTCCTCCCCTCGGTGATGAGGGCCCTCTGGCGTCAGGCCCTAACGGCTGGGCTCCCCACATTTTGTGATGTGCACCCAGTGGTTCGAAGACACTCTATCCAGGTTCACATCCCCATTGGGATGTGGGTCTTCTGCTCTGAAGTCCCAACGGCTGGGTTGTTCACAGTTTCATGATGTGGGCTCTCTGCTGTTAGTTCACTCTGGCCTGGATGCCATAGCCTCTGTGCTCTGGGCCGCCTGCTGGGAGGTTCCAACTGCTCAATTCCTCAAATTTTGTATTCTATGGGTCCTGTGTTGCGATGCTCCTCCTGCCTGCCTCACTCGCAACCCCTTCGTGATGTGGGTCCTCTGGTTTGAGGCCACATGTGCTGGGTTCCGCAACTTTCAATGATGTGGCCCCACTGGTGTTAGGACGCTCCTGCCTGGTTCCCATCCCCTTGGTGATGTGGGCCTTCTGGTGACAGTCTTATCCTGGCTGGGTTCCTCACTCTTCTGTGAGGTAGGCCCTCTGCTGTGAGGTCAATCCTGCCTGACTTGCACACATCACCTTGGCGACGTGGGCCCTCTGTTGGCACATGGAACCTGCTGGGAGCCTCCTGCCCTCGGTGATGACGGCCCTCTAGCGTCAGGCCATAACTGCTGGGCTCCCCACGTTTTCTGATGTGAGCCCAGTGATGCCAGGACACTCCTGTCAGGTTCCCATCCCCATGGGGATGTGGGCCTTCTGCTCTGAGGTCCCAACGCCTGGGTTGCTCACAGTTTCATGATGTGGGCTCTCTGGTGTTAGTTCACTCCTGCCTGCATCCCATAGCTTCTGTGCTCTCGGCCGCCTGCTGGGAGGTTCCAAATGCTGGATTCCTCACCTTTTTTATTCTTTGGGCCCTCTGTTTTTAGGCTACTCCTACCTGCCTCACTCCCATCCCTTTTGTGATGTATGTCCTCTGATATGAGGCCGCATGTGCTGGGTTCCTCACCTTTCGATGATGTGGCCCCACTCGTGTGAGGACACTCCTGCCTGGTTCCCATCCCCTTGGTGAGGTGGGCCCTCTGGCGAGAGTCTAATCCTGGCTGGGTTCCTCAACGTTTTGTGAGGTAGGCCCTCTGCTGTGAGGTCACTCCTGCCTGGCTGGCACACGTCACCTTGGAGACGTGAGCCCTCTGGTGGCAGTTGGAGCGTGCAGGGTGCCTCCTCCTCTCGGTGATGACGGCCCTCTGGCATCAGGCCCTAAATGGTGGGCTCCCCACATTTTCTGATGTGCGCCCAGTGGTGCGAGGACACTCCAGCCAGGTTCCCATTCCCATGGGGATGTGGGCCTTCTGCGCTGAGGTCCCAACGCCTGGGTTGCTCACAGTTTTATGATGTGGGCCCTCTGCTGTGAGTTCACTGCGGCCTGGATCCCATAGCCTCGGTGTTCTGAGCCGCCTGCTGGAAGGTCTAAATGCTGGAATCCTCACGTTTTTTATATTATGTGCCCTGTGTTGTGAGGCTACTCCTGCCTGCCTCACTCCAAGGCCTTTGGCGATGTGGGTCCTCTGGTTTGAGGACACATGTGCTGGGTTCCTCACCTTAAGATGATGAGGCCCCACTGGTGTGAGGATAATCCTGACTGGTTCCCATCCCCTTTGTGATGTGGGCCCTCTGGTGAGAGTCTGATCCTGGCTGGGTTCCTCACCCATCTGTGAGGTGGGCCCTCTACTATCATCAGGTAACTCTTGCCTGGCTTGCTCACCTCGCCTTGTTGACATGAGCCCTCTGGTGGCACTTGGACCCTGCTGGGAGCCTCCTCACCTCTGTGATGAGGGCCCTCTGACGTCAGGCCCTAACTGCTGGGCTCCCCAACTTTTCTTAGTGAGCCCAGTGATGCTCGGGCACTCCTCTTAGGTTCCCATCTCCATGGGGATGTGGGCCTTCTGCTCTGAGGTTCCAACGGCTGGGTTGATCACAATTTCATGATGTGGGCTCTCTGGTGTTAGTTCACTGTGGCCTGGATCCCATAGCCTCTGTGCTCTTGGCCGCCTGCTGGGAGGTTCCAACTGCTGGATTCCTCACTTTTTTAATTTTTTAGGCCCTCTGTTGTGAGGATCCTCCTGCCTGCCTCACTCCCAGCCCCTTCGTGATGTGTGTCGTCTGGTTTGAGGCCACATGTGCTGGGTTCCTCACCTTTCGATGATGTGGGACCAATGGTCTTAGGAGACTCCTGCCTGGTTCACATCCCCTTGGTGATGTGGGCCCTCTGTTGAGAGTCTGATCCTGGCTGGGTTCCTCACCCTTCTGTGAGGTGGGCCGTCTGCTGTGAGGTCACTCCTGCCTGGCTTGCTCACCTCGCCTTGTGGACATGAGCCCTCGGTGGCACTTGGAGCCTGCTGGGAGCCTCCTCCCCTCGGTGATGAGGGCCCTCTGGCGTCAGGCCCTAACGGCTGGGCTCCCCACATTTTGTGATGTGCACCCAGTGGTTCGAAGACACTCTATCCAGGTTCACATCCCCATTGGGATGTGGGTCTTCTGCTCTGAAGTCCCAACGGCTGGGTTGTTCACAGTTTCATGATGTGGGCTCTCTGCTGTTAGTTCACTCTGGCCTGGATGCCATAGCCTCTGTGCTCTGGGCCGCCTGCTGGGAGGTTCCAACTGCTCAATTCCTCAAATTTTGTATTCTATGGGTCCTGTGTTGCGATGCTCCTCCTGCCTGCCTCACTCGCAACCCCTTCGTGATGTGGGTCCTCTGGTTTGAGGCCACATGTGCTGGGTTCCGCAACTTTCAATGATGTGGCCCCACTGGTGTTAGGACGCTCCTGCCTGGTTCCCATCCCCTTGGTGATGTGGGCCTTCTGGTGACAGTCTTATCCTGGCTGGGTTCCTCACTCTTCTGTGAGGTAGGCCCTCTGCTGTGAGGTCAATCCTGCCTGACTTGCACACATCACCTTGGCGACGTGGGCCCTCTGTTGGCACATGGAACCTGCTGGGAGCCTCCTGCCCTCGGTGATGACGGCCCTCTAGCGTCAGGCCATAACTGCTGGGCTCCCCACGTTTTCTGATGTGAGCCCAGTGATGCCAGGACACTCCTGTCAGGTTCCCATCCCCATGGGGATGTGGGCCTTCTGCTCTGAGGTCCCAACGCCTGGGTTGCTCACAGTTTCATGATGTGGGCTCTCTGGTGTTAGTTCACTCCTGCCTGCATCCCATAGCTTCTGTGCTCTCGGCCGCCTGCTGGGAGGTTCCAAATGCTGGATTCCTCACCTTTTTTATTCTTTGGGCCCTCTGTTTTTAGGCTACTCCTACCTGCCTCACTCCCATCCCTTTTGTGATGTATGTCCTCTGATATGAGGCCGCATGTGCTGGGTTCCTCACCTTTCGATGATGTGGCCCCACTCGTGTGAGGACACTCCTGCCTGGTTCCCATCCCCTTGGTGAGGTGGGCCCTCTGGCGAGAGTCTAATCCTGGCTGGGTTCCTCAACGTTTTGTGAGGTAGGCCCTCTGCTGTGAGGTCACTCCTGCCTGGCTGGCACACGTCACCTTGGAGACGTGAGCCCTCTGGTGGCAGTTGGAACGTGCAGGGTGCCTCCTCCTCTCGGTGATGACGGCCCTCTGGCATCAGGCCCTAAATGGTGGGCTCCCCACATTTTCTGATGTGCGCCCAGTGGTGCGAGGACACTCCAGCCAGGTTCCCATTCCCATGGGGATGTGGGCCTTCTGCGCTGAGGTCCCAACGCCTGGGTTGCTCACAGTTTTATGATGTGGGCCCTCTGCTGTGAGTTCACTGCGGCCTGGATCCCATAGCCTCGGTGTTCTGAGCCGCCTGCTGGAAGGTCTAAATGCTGGAATCCTCACGTTTTTTATATTATGTGCCCTGTGTTGTGAGGCTACTCCTGCCTGCCTCACTCCAAGGCCTTTGGTGATGTGGGTCCTCTGGTTTGAGGACACATGTGCTGGGTTCCTCACCTTAAGATGATGAGGCCCCACTGGTGTGAGGATAATCCTGACTGGTTCCCATCCCCTTTGTGATGTGGGCCCTCTGGTGAGAGTCTGATCCTGGCTGGGTTCCTCACCCATCTGTGAGGTGGGCCCTCTACTATCATCAGGTAACTCTTGCCTGGCTTGCTCACCTCGCCTTGTTGACATGAGCCCTCTGGTGGCACTTGGACCCTGCTGGGAGCCTCCTCACCTCTGTGATGAGGGCCCTCTGACGTCAGGCCCTAACTGCTGGGCTCCCCAACTTTTCTTAGTGAGCCCAGTGATGCTCGGGCACTCCTCTTAGGTTCCCATCTCCATGGGGATGTGGGCCTTCTGCTCTGAGGTTCCAACGGCTGGGTTGATCACAATTTCATGATGTGGGCTCTCTGGTGTTAGTTCACTGTGGCCTGGATCCCATAGCCTCTGTGCTCTTGGCCGCCTGCTGGGAGGTTCCAACTGCTGGATTCCTCACTTTTTTAATTTTTTAGGCCCTCTGTTGTGAGGATCCTCCTGCCTGCCTCACTCCCAGCCCCTTCGTGATGTGTGTCGTCTGGTTTGAGGCCACATGTGCTGGGTTCCTCACCTTTCGATGATGTGGGACCAATGGTCTTAGGAGACTCCTGCCTGGTTCACATCCCCTTGGTGATGTGGGCCCTCTGTTGAGAGTCTGATCCTGGCTGGGTTCCTCACCCTTCTGTGAGGTGGGCCGTCTGCTGTGAGGTCACTCCTGCCTGGCTTGCTCACCTCGCCTTGTGGACATGAGCCCTCGGTGGCACTTGGAGCCTGCTGGGAGCCTCCTCCCCTCGGTGATGAGGGCCCTCTGGCGTCAGGCCCTAACGGCTGGGCTCCCCACATTTTGTGATGTGCACCCAGTGGTTCGAAGACACTCTATCCAGGTTCACATCCCCATTGGGATGTGGGTCTTCTGCTCTGAAGTCCCAACGGCTGGGTTGTTCACAGTTTCATGATGTGGGCTCTCTGCTGTTAGTTCACTCTGGCCTGGATGCCATAGCCTCTGTGCTCTGGGCCGCCTGCTGGGAGGTTCCAACTGCTCAATTCCTCAAATTTTGTATTCTATGGGTCCTGTGTTGCGATGCTCCTCCTGCCTGCCTCACTCGCAACCCCTTCGTGATGTGGGTCCTCTGGTTTGAGGCCACATGTGCTGGGTTCCGCAACTTTCAATGATGTGGCCCCACTGGTGTTAGGACGCTCCTGCCTGGTTCCCATCCCCTTGGTGATGTGGGCCTTCTGGTGACAGTCTTATCCTGGCTGGGTTCCTCACTCTTCTGTGAGGTAGGCCCTCTGCTGTGAGGTCAATCCTGCCTGACTTGCACACATCACCTTGGCGACGTGGGCCCTCTGTTGGCACATGGAACCTGCTGGGAGCCTCCTGCCCTCGGTGATGACGGCCCTCTAGCGTCAGGCCATAACTGCTGGGCTCCCCACGTTTTCTGATGTGAGCCCAGTGATGCCAGGACACTCCTGTCAGGTTCCCATCCCCATGGGGATGTGGGCCTTCTGCTCTGAGGTCCCAACGCCTGGGTTGCTCACAGTTTCATGATGTGGGCTCTCTGGTGTTAGTTCACTCCTGCCTGCATCCCATAGCTTCTGTGCTCTCGGCCGCCTGCTGGGAGGTTCCAAATGCTGGATTCCTCACCTTTTTTATTCTTTGGGCCCTCTGTTTTTAGGCTACTCCTACCTGCCTCACTCCCATCCCTTTTGTGATGTATGTCCTCTGATATGAGGCCGCATGTGCTGGGTTCCTCACCTTTCGATGATGTGGCCCCACTCGTGTGAGGACACTCCTGCCTGGTTCCCATCCCCTTGGTGAGGTGGGCCCTCTGGCGAGAGTCTAATCCTGGCTGGGTTCCTCAACGTTTTGTGAGGTAGGCCCTCTGCTGTGAGGTCACTCCTGCCTGGCTGGCACACGTCACCTTGGAGACGTGAGCCCTCTGGTGGCAGTTGGAGCGTGCAGGGTGCCTCCTCCTCTCGGTGATGACGGCCCTCTGGCATCAGGCCCTAAATGGTGGGCTCCCCACATTTTCTGATGTGCGCCCAGTGGTGCGAGGACACTCCAGCCAGGTTCCCATTCCCATGGGGATGTGGGCCTTCTGCGCTGAGGTCCCAACGCCTGGGTTGCTCACAGTTTTATGATGTGGGCCCTCTGCTGTGAGTTCACTGCGGCCTGGATCCCATAGCCTCGGTGTTCTGAGCCGCCTGCTGGAAGGTCTAAATGCTGGAATCCTCACGTTTTTTATATTATGTGCCCTGTGTTGTGAGGCTACTCCTGCCTGCCTCACTCCAAGGCCTTTGGTGATGTGGGTCCTCTGGTTTGAGGACACATGTGCTGGGTTCCTCACCTTAAGATGATGAGGCCCCACTGGTGTGAGGATAATCCTGACTGGTTCCCATCCCCTTTGTGATGTGGGCCCTCTGGTGAGAGTCTGATCCTGGCTGGGTTCCTCACCCATCTGTGAGGTGGGCCCTCTACTATCATCAGGTAACTCTTGCCTGGCTTGCTCACCTCGCCTTGTTGACATGAGCCCTCTGGTGGCACTTGGACCGTGCTGGGAGCCTCCTCACCTCTGTGATGAGGGCCCTCTGACGTCAGGCCCTAACTGCTGGGCTCCCCAACTTTTCTTAGTGAGCCCAGTGATGCTCGGGCACTCCTCTTAGGTTCCCATCTCCATGGGGATGTGGGCCTTCTGCTCTGAGGTTCCAACGGCTGGGTTGATCACAATTTCATGATGTGGGCTCTCTGGTGTTAGTTCACTGTGGCCTGGATCCCATAGCCTCTGTGCTCTTGGCCGCCTGCTGGGAGGTTCCAACTGCTGGATTCCTCACTTTTTTAATTTTTTAGGCCCTCTGTTGTGAGGATCCTCCTGCCTGCCTCACTCCCAGCCCCTTCGTGATGTGTGTCGTCTGGTTTGAGGCCACATGTGCTGGGTTCCTCACCTTTCGATGATGTGGGACCAATGGTCTTAGGAGACTCCTGCCTGGTTCACATCCCCTTGGTGATGTGGGCCCTCTGTTGAGAGTCTGATCCTGGCTGGGTTCCTCACCCTTCTGTGAGGTGGGCCGTCTGCTGTGAGGTCACTCCTGCCTGGCTTGCTCACCTCGCCTTGTGGACATGAGCCCTCGGTGGCACTTGGAGCCTGCTGGGAGCCTCCTCCCCTCGGTGATGAGGGCCCTCTGGCGTCAGGCCCTAACGGCTGGGCTCCCCACATTTTGTGATGTGCACCCAGTGGTTCGAAGACACTCTATCCAGGTTCACATCCCCATTGGGATGTGGGTCTTCTGCTCTGAAGTCCCAACGGCTGGGTTGTTCACAGTTTCATGATGTGGGCTCTCTGCTGTTAGTTCACTCTGGCCTGGATGCCATAGCCTCTGTGCTCTGGGCCGCCTGCTGGGAGGTTCCAACTGCTCAATTCCTCAAATTTTGTATTCTATGGGTCCTGTGTTGCGATGCTCCTCCTGCCTGCCTCACTCGCAACCCCTTCGTGATGTGGGTCCTCTGGTTTGAGGCCACATGTGCTGGGTTCCGCAACTTTCAATGATGTGGCCCCACTGGTGTTAGGACGCTCCTGCCTGGTTCCCATCCCCTTGGTGATGTGGGCCTTCTGGTGATAGTCTTATCCTGGCTGGGTTCCTCACTCTTCTGTGAGGTAGGCCCTCTGCTGTGAGGTCAATCCTGCCTGACTTGCACACATCACCTTGGCGACGTGGGCCCTCTGTTGGCACATGGAACCTGCTGGGAGCCTCCTGCCCTCGGTGATGACGGCCCTCTTGTGTCAGGCCATAACTGCTGGGCTCCCCACGTTTTCTGATGTGAGCCCAGTGATGCCAGGACACTCCTGTCAGGTTCCCATCCCCATGGGGATGTGGGCCTTCTGCTCTGAGGTCCCAACGCCTGGGTTGCTCACAGTTTCATGATGTGGGCTCTCTGGTGTTAGTTCACTCCTGCCTGCATCCCATAGCTTCTGTGCTCTCGGCCGCCTGCTGGGAGGTTCCAAATGCTGGATTCCTCACCTTTTTTATTCTTTGGGCCCTCTGTTTTTAGGCTACTCCTACCTGCCTCACTCCCATCCCTTTTGTGATGTATGTCCTCTGATATGAGGCCGCATGTGCTGGGTTCCTCACCTTTCGATGATGTGGCCCCACTCGTGTGAGGACACTCCTGCCTGGTTCCCATCCCCTTGGTGAGGTGGGCCCTCTGGCGAGAGTCTAATCCTGGCTGGGTTCCTCAACGTTTTGTGAGGTAGGCCCTCTGCTGTGAGGTCACTCCTGCCTGGCTGGCACACGTCACCTTGGAGACGTGAGCCCTCTGGTGGCAGTTGGAGCGTGCAGGGTGCCTCCTCCTCTCGGTGATGACGGCCCTCTGGCATCAGGCCCTAAATGGTGGGCTCCCCACATTTTCTGATGTGCGCCCAGTGGTGCGAGGACACTCCAGCCAGGTTCCCATTCCCATGGGGATGTGGGCCTTCTGCGCTGAGGTCCCAACGCCTGGGTTGCTCACAGTTTTATGATGTGGGCCCTCTGCTGTGAGTTCACTGCGGCCTGGATCCCATAGCCTCGGTGTTCTGAGCCGCCTGCTGGAAGGTCTAAATGCTGGAATCCTCACGTTTTTTATATTATGTGCCCTGTGTTGTGAGGCTACTCCTGCCTGCCTCACTCCAAGGCCTTTGGTGATGTGGGTCCTCTGGTTTGAGGACACATGTGCTGGGTTCCTCACCTTAAGATGATGAGGCCCCACTGGTGTGAGGATAATCCTGACTGGTTCCCATCCCCTTTGTGATGTGGGCCCTCTGGTGAGAGTCTGATCCTGGCTGGGTTCCTCACCCATCTGTGAGGTGGGCCCTCTACTATCATCAGGTAACTCTTGCCTGGCTTGCTCACCTCGCCTTGTTGACATGAGCCCTCTGGTGGCACTTGGACCGTGCTGGGAGCCTCCTCACCTCTGTGATGAGGGCCCTCTGACGTCAGGCCCTAACTGCTGGGCTCCCCAACTTTTCTTAGTGAGCCCAGTGATGCTCGGGCACTCCTCTTAGGTTCCCATCTCCATGGGGATGTGGGCCTTCTGCTCTGAGGTTCCAACGGCTGGGTTGATCACAATTTCATGATGTGGGCTCTCTGGTGTTAGTTCACTGTGGCCTGGATCCCATAGCCTCTGTGCTCTTGGCCGCCTGCTGGGAGGTTCCAACTGCTGGATTCCTCACTTTTTTAATTTTTTAGGCCCTCTGTTGTGAGGATCCTCCTGCCTGCCTCACTCCCAGCCCCTTCGTGATGTGTGTCGTCTGGTTTGAGGCCACATGTGCTGGGTTCCTCACCTTTCGATGATGTGGGACCAATGGTCTTAGGAGACTCCTGCCTGGTTCACATCCCCTTGGTGATGTGGGCCCTCTGTTGAGAGTCTGATCCTGGCTGGGTTCCTCACCCTTCTGTGAGGTGGGCCGTCTGCTGTGAGGTCACTCCTGCCTGGCTTGCTCACCTCGCCTTGTGGACATGAGCCCTCGGTGGCACTTGGAGCCTGCTGGGAGCCTCCTCCCCTCGGTGATGAGGGCCCTCTGGCGTCAGGCCCTAACGGCTGGGCTCCCCACATTTTGTGATGTGCACCCAGTGGTTCGAAGACACTCTATCCAGGTTCACATCCCCATTGGGATGTGGGTCTTCTGCTCTGAAGTCCCAACGGCTGGGTTGTTCACAGTTTCATGATGTGGGCTCTCTGCTGTTAGTTCACTCTGGCCTGGATGCCATAGCCTCTGTGCTCTGGGCCGCCTGCTGGGAGGTTCCAACTGCTCAATTCCTCAAATTTTGTATTCTATGGGTCCTGTGTTGCGATGCTCCTCCTGCCTGCCTCACTCGCAACCCCTTCGTGATGTGGGTCCTCTGGTTTGAGGCCACATGTGCTGGGTTCCGCAACTTTCAATGATGTGGCCCCACTGGTGTTAGGACGCTCCTGCCTGGTTCCCATCCCCTTGGTGATGTGGGCCTTCTGGTGACAGTCTTATCCTGGCTGGGTTCCTCACTCTTCTGTGAGGTAGGCCCTCTGCTGTGAGGTCAATCCTGCCTGACTTGCACACATCACCTTGGCGACGTGGGCCCTCTGTTGGCACATGGAACCTGCTGGGAGCCTCCTGCCCTCGGTGATGACGGCCCTCTAGCGTCAGGCCATAACTGCTGGGCTCCCCACGTTTTCTGATGTGAGCCCAGTGATGCCAGGACACTCCTGTCAGGTTCCCATCCCCATGGGGATGTGGGCCTTCTGCTCTGAGGTCCCAACGCCTGGGTTGCTCACAGTTTCATGATGTGGGCTCTCTGGTGTTAGTTCACTCCTGCCTGCATCCCATAGCTTCTGTGCTCTCGGCCGCCTGCTGGGAGGTTCCAAATGCTGGATTCCTCACCTTTTTTATTCTTTGGGCCCTCTGTTTTTAGGCTACTCCTACCTGCCTCACTCCCATCCCTTTTGTGATGTATGTCCTCTGATATGAGGCCGCATGTGCTGGGTTCCTCACCTTTCGATGATGTGGCCCCACTCGTGTGAGGACACTCCTGCCTGGTTCCCATCCCCTTGGTGAGGTGGGCCCTCTGGCGAGAGTCTAATCCTGGCTGGGTTCCTCAACGTTTTGTGAGGTAGGCCCTCTGCTGTGAGGTCACTCCTGCCTGGCTGGCACACGTCACCTTGGAGACGTGAGCCCTCTGGTGGCAGTTGGAGCGTGCAGGGTGCCTCCTCCTCTCGGTGATGACGGCCCTCTGGCATCAGGCCCTAAATGGTGGGCTCCCCACATTTTCTGATGTGCGCCCAGTGGTGCGAGGACACTCCAGCCAGGTTCCCATTCCCATGGGGATGTGGGCCTTCTGCGCTGAGGTCCCAACGCCTGGGTTGCTCACAGTTTTATGATGTGGGCCCTCTGCTGTGAGTTCACTGCGGCCTGGATCCCATAGCCTCGGTGTTCTGAGCCGCCTGCTGGAAGGTCTAAATGCTGGAATCCTCACGTTTTTTATATTATGTGCCCTGTGTTGTGAGGCTACTCCTGCCTGCCTCACTCCAAGGCCTTTGGTGATGTGGGTCCTCTGGTTTGAGGACACATGTGCTGGGTTCCTCACCTTAAGATGATGAGGCCCCACTGGTGTGAGGATAATCCTGACTGGTTCCCATCCCCTTTGTGATGTGGGCCCTCTGGTGAGAGTCTGATCCTGGCTGGGTTCCTCACCCATCTGTGAGGTGGGCCCTCTACTATCAGGTAACTCTTGCCTGGCTTGCTCACCTCGCCTTGTTGACATGAGCCCTCTGGTGGCACTTGGACCCTGCTGGGAGCCTCCTCACCTCTGTGATGAGGGCCCTCTGACGTCAGGCCCTAACTGCTGGGCTCCCCAACTTTTCTTAGTGAGCCCAGTGATGCTCGGGCACTCCTCTTAGGTTCCCATCTCCATGGGGATGTGGGCCTTCTGCTCTGAGGTTCCAACGGCTGGGTTGATCACAATTTCATGATGTGGGCTCTCTGGTGTTAGTTCACTGTGGCCTGGATCCCATAGCCTCTGTGCTCTTGGCCGCCTGCTGGGAGGTTCCAACTGCTGGATTCCTCACTTTTTTAATTTTTTAGGCCCTCTGTTGTGAGGATCCTCCTGCCTGCCTCACTCCCAGCCCCTTCGTGATGTGTGTCGTCTGGTTTGAGGCCACATGTGCTGGGTTCCTCACCTTTCGATGATGTGGGACCAATGGTCTTAGGAGACTCCTGCCTGGTTCACATCCCCTTGGTGATGTGGGCCCTCTGTTGAGAGTCTGATCCTGGCTGGGTTCCTCACCCTTCTGTGAGGTGGGCCGTCTGCTGTGAGGTCACTCCTGCCTGGCTTGCTCACCTCGCCTTGTGGACATGAGCCCTCGGTGGCACTTGGAGCCTGCTGGGAGCCTCCTCCCCTCGGTGATGAGGGCCCTCTGGCGTCAGGCCCTAACGGCTGGGCTCCCCACATTTTGTGATGTGCACCCAGTGGTTCGAAGACACTCTATCCAGGTTCACATCCCCATTTGGATGTGGGTCTTCTGCTCTGAAGTCCCAACGGCTGGGTTGTTCACAGTTTCATGATGTGGGCTCTCTGCTGTTAGTTCACTCTGGCCTGGATGCCATAGCCTCTGTGCTCTGGGCCGCCTGCTGGGAGGTTCCAACTGCTCAATTCCTCAAATTTTGTATTCTATGGGTCCTGTGTTGCGATGCTCCTCCTGCCTGCCTCACTCGCAACCCCTTCGTGATGTGGGTCCTCTGGTTTGAGGCCACATGTGCTGGGTTCCGCAACTTTCAATGATGTGGCCCCACTGGTGTTAGGACGCTCCTGCCTGGTTCCCATCCCCTTGGTGATGTGGGCCTTCTGGTGATAGTCTTATCCTGGCTGGGTTCCTCACTCTTCTGTGAGGTAGGCCCTCTGCTGTGAGGTCAATCCTGCCTGACTTGCACACATCACCTTGGCGACGTGGGCCCTCTGTTGGCACATGGAACCTGCTGGGAGCCTCCTGCCCTCGGTGATGACGGCCCTCTAGCGTCAGGCCATAACTGCTGGGCTCCCCACGTTTTCTGATGTGAGCCCAGTGATGCCAGGACACTCCTGTCAGGTTCCCATCCCCATGGGGATGTGGGCCTTCTGCTCTGAGGTCCCAACGCCTGGGTTGCTCACAGTTTCATGATGTGGGCTCTCTGGTGTTAGTTCACTCCTGCCTGCATCCCATAGCTTCTGTGCTCTCGGCCGCCTGCTGGGAGGTTCCAAATGCTGGATTCCTCACCTTTTTTATTCTTTGGGCCCTCTGTTTTTAGGCTACTCCTACCTGCCTCACTCCCATCCCTTTTGTGATGTATGTCCTCTGATATGAGGCCGCATGTGCTGGGTTCCTCACCTTTCGATGATGTGGCCCCACTCGTGTGAGGACACTCCTGCCTGGTTCCCATCCCCTTGGTGAGGTGGGCCCTCTGGCGAGAGTCTAATCCTGGCTGGGTTCCTCAACGTTTTGTGAGGTAGGCCCTCTGCTGTGAGGTCACTCCTGCCTGGCTGGCACACGTCACCTTGGAGACGTGAGCCCTCTGGTGGCAGTTGGAGCGTGCAGGGTGCCTCCTCCTCTCGGTGATGACGGCCCTCTGGCATCAGGCCCTAAATGGTGGGCTCCCCACATTTTCTGATGTGCGCCCAGTGGTGCGAGGACACTCCAGCCAGGTTCCCATTCCCATGGGGATGTGGGCCTTCTGCGCTGAGGTCCCAACGCCTGGGTTGCTCACAGTTTTATGATGTGGGCCCTCTGCTGTGAGTTCACTGCGGCCTGGATCCCATAGCCTCGGTGTTCTGAGCCGCCTGCTGGAAGGTCTAAATGCTGGAATCCTCACGTTTTTTATATTATGTGCCCTGTGTTGTGAGGCTACTCCTGCCTGCCTCACTCCAAGGCCTTTGGTGATGTGGGTCCTCTGGTTTGAGGACACATGTGCTGGGTTCCTCACCTTAAGATGATGAGGCCCCACTGGTGTGAGGATAATCCTGACTGGTTCCCATCCCCTTTGTGATGTGGGCCCTCTGGTGAGAGTCTGATCCTGGCTGGGTTCCTCACCCATCTGTGAGGTGGGCCCTCTACTATCATCAGGTAACTCTTGCCTGGCTTGCTCACCTCGCCTTGTTGACATGAGCCCTCTGGTGGCACTTGGACCCTGCTGGGAGCCTCCTCACCTCTGTGATGAGGGCCCTCTGACGTCAGGCCCTAACTGCTGGGCTCCCCAACTTTTCTTAGTGAGCCCAGTGATGCTCGGGCACTCCTCTTAGGTTCCCATCTCCATGGGGATGTGGGCCTTCTGCTCTGAGGTTCCAACGGCTGGGTTGATCACAATTTCATGATGTGGGCTCTCTGGTGTTAGTTCACTGTGGCCTGGATCCCATAGCCTCTGTGCTCTTGGCCGCCTGCTGGGAGGTTCCAACTGCTGGATTCCTCACTTTTTTAATTTTTTAGGCCCTCTGTTGTGAGGATCCTCCTGCCTGCCTCACTCCCAGCCCCTTCGTGATGTGTGTCGTCTGGTTTGAGGCCACATGTGCTGGGTTCCTCACCTTTCGATGATGTGGGACCAATGGTCTTAGGAGACTCCTGCCTGGTTCACATCCCCTTGGTGATGTGGGCCCTCTGTTGAGAGTCTGATCCTGGCTGGGTTCCTCACCCTTCTGTGAGGTGGGCCGTCTGCTGTGAGGTCACTCCTGCCTGGCTTGCTCACCTCGCCTTGTGGACATGAGCCCTCGGTGGCACTTGGAGCCTGCTGGGAGCCTCCTCCCCTCGGTGATGAGGGCCCTCTGGCGTCAGGCCCTAACGGCTGGGCTCCCCACATTTTGTGATGTGCACCCAGTGGTTCGAAGACACTCTATCCAGGTTCACATCCCCATTTGGATGTGGGTCTTCTGCTCTGAAGTCCCAACGGCTGGGTTGTTCACAGTTTCATGATGTGGGCTCTCTGCTGTTAGTTCACTCTGGCCTGGATGCCATAGCCTCTGTGCTCTGGGCCGCCTGCTGGGAGGTTCCAACTGCTCAATTCCTCAAATTTTGTATTCTATGGGTCCTGTGTTGCGATGCTCCTCCTGCCTGGCTCACTCGCAACCCCTTCGTGATGTGGGTCCTCTGGTTTGAGGCCACATGTGCTGGGTTCCGCAACTTTCAATGATGTGGCCCCACTGGTGTTAGGACGCTCCTGCCTGGTTCCCATCCCCTTGGTGATGTGGGCCTTCTGGTGACAGTCTTATCCTGGCTGGGTTCCTCACTCTTCTGTGAGGTAGGCCCTCTGCTGTGAGGTCAATCCTGCCTGACTTGCACACATCACCTTGGCGACGTGGGCCCTCTGTTGGCACATGGAACCTGCTGGGAGCCTCCTGCCCTCGGTGATGACGGCCCTCTAGCGTCAGGCCATAACTGCTGGGCTCCCCACGTTTTCTGATGTGAGCCCAGTGATGCCAGGACACTCCTGTCAGGTTCCCATCCCCATGGGGATGTGGGCCTTCTGCTCTGAGGTCCCAACGCCTGGGTTGCTCACAGTTTCATGATGTGGGCTCTCTGGTGTTAGTTCACTCCTGCCTGCATCCCATAGCTTCTGTGCTCTCGGCCGCCTGCTGGGAGGTTCCAAATGCTGGATTCCTCACCTTTTTTATTCTTTGGGCCCTCTGTTTTTAGGCTACTCCTACCTGCCTCACTCCCATCCCTTTTGTGATGTATGTCCTCTGATATGAGGCCGCGTGTGCTGGGTTCCTCACCTTTCGATGATGTGGCCCCACTCGTGTGAGGACACTCCTGCCTGGTTCCCATCCCCTTGGTGAGGTGGGCCCTCTGGCGAGAGTCTAATCCTGGCTGGGTTCCTCAACGTTTTGTGAGGTAGGCCCTCTGCTGTGAGGTCACTCCTGCCTGGCTGGCACACGTCACCTTGGAGACGTGAGCCCTCTGGTGGCAGTTGGAGCGTGCAGGGTGCCTCCTCCTCTCGGTGATGACGGCCCTCTGGCATCAGGCCCTAAATGGTGGGCTCCCCACATTTTCTGATGTGCGCCCAGTGGTGCGAGGACACTCCAGCCAGGTTCCCATTCCCATGGGGATGTGGGCCTTCTGCGCTGAGGTCCCAACGCCTGGGTTGCTCACAGTTTTATGATGTGGGCCCTCTGCTGTGAGTTCACTGCGGCCTGGATCCCATAGCCTCGGTGTTCTGAGCCGCCTGCTGGAAGGTCTAAATGCTGGAATCCTCACGTTTTTTATATTATGTGCCCTGTGTTGTGAGGCTACTCCTGCCTGCCTCACTCCAAGGCCTTTGGTGATGTGGGTCCTCTGGTTTGAGGACACATGTGCTGGGTTCCTCACCTTAAGATGATGAGGCCCCACTGGTGTGAGGATAATCCTGACTGGTTCCCATCCCCTTTGTGATGTGGGCCCTCTGGTGAGAGTCTGATCCTGGCTGGGTTCCTCACCCATCTGTGAGGTGGGCCCTCTACTATCATCAGGTAACTCTTGCCTGGCTTGCTCACCTCGCCTTGTTGACATGAGCCCTCTGGTGGCACTTGGACCCTGCTGGGAGCCTCCTCACCTCTGTGATGAGGGCCCTCTGACGTCAGGCCCTAACTGCTGGGCTCCCCAACTTTTCTTAGTGAGCCCAGTGATGCTCGGGCACTCCTCTTAGGTTCCCATCTCCATGGGGATGTGGGCCTTCTGCTCTGAGGTTCCAACGGCTGGGTTGATCACAATTTCATGATGTGGGCTCTCTGGTGTTAGTTCACTGTGGCCTGGATCCCATAGCCTCTGTGCTCTTGGCCGCCTGCTGGGAGGTTCCAACTGCTGGATTCCTCACTTTTTTAATTTTTTAGGCCCTCTGTTGTGAGGATCCTCCTGCCTGCCTCACTCCCAGCCCCTTCGTGATGTGTGTCGTCTGGTTTGAGGCCACATGTGCTGGGTTCCTCACCTTTCGATGATGTGGGACCAATGGTCTTAGGAGACTCCTGCCTGGTTCACATCCCCTTGGTGATGTGGGCCCTCTGTTGAGAGTCTGATCCTGGCTGGGTTCCTCACCCTTCTGTGAGGTGGGCCGTCTGCTGTGAGGTCACTCCTGCCTGGCTTGCTCACCTCGCCTTGTGGACATGAGCCCTCGGTGGCACTTGGAGCCTGCTGGGAGCCTCCTCCCCTCGGTGATGAGGGCCCTCTGGCGTCAGGCCCTAACGGCTGGGCTCCCCACATTTTGTGATGTGCACCCAGTGGTTCGAAGACACTCTATCCAGGTTCACATCCCCATTTGGATGTGGGTCTTCTGCTCTGAAGTCCCAACGGCTGGGTTGTTCACAGTTTCATGATGTGGGCTCTCTGCTGTTAGTTCACTCTGGCCTGGATGCCATAGCCTCTGTGCTCTGGGCCGCCTGCTGGGAGGTTCCAACTGCTCAATTCCTCAAATTTTGTATTCTATGGGTCCTGTGTTGCGATGCTCCTCCTGCCTGGCTCACTCGCAACCCCTTCGTGATGTGGGTCCTCTGGTTTGAGGCCACATGTGCTGGGTTCCGCAACTTTCAATGATGTGGCCCCACTGGTGTTAGGACGCTCCTGCCTGGTTCCCATCCCCTTGGTGATGTGGGCCTTCTGGTGACAGTCTTATCCTGGCTGGGTTCCTCACTCTTCTGTGAGGTAGGCCCTCTGCTGTGAGGTCAATCCTGCCTGACTTGCACACATCACCTTGGCGACGTGGGCCCTCTGTTGGCACATGGAACCTGCTGGGAGCCTCCTGCCCTCGGTGATGACGGCCCTCTAGCGTCAGGCCATAACTGCTGGGCTCCCCACGTTTTCTGATGTGAGCCCAGTGATGCCAGGACACTCCTGTCAGGTTCCCATCCCCATGGGGATGTGGGCCTTCTGCTCTGAGGTCCCAACGCCTGGGTTGCTCACAGTTTCATGATGTGGGCTCTCTGGTGTTAGTTCACTCCTGCCTGCATCCCATAGCTTCTGTGCTCTCGGCCGCCTGCTGGGAGGTTCCAAATGCTGGATTCCTCACCTTTTTTATTCTTTGGGCCCTCTGTTTTTAGGCTACTCCTACCTGCCTCACTCCCATCCCTTTTGTGATGTATGTCCTCTGATATGAGGCCGCATGTGCTGGGTTCCTCACCTTTCGATGATGTGGCCCCACTCGTGTGAGGACACTCCTGCCTGGTTCCCATCCCCTTGGTGAGGTGGGCCCTCTGGTGAGAGTCTAATCCTGGCTGGGTTCCTCAACGTTTTGTGAGGTAGGCCCTCTGCTGTGAGGTCACTCCTGCCTGGCTGGCACACGTCACCTTGGAGACGTGAGCCCTCTGGTGGCAGTTGGAGCGTGCAGGGTGCCTCCTCCTCTCGGTGATGACGGCCCTCTGGCATCAGGCCCTAAATGGTGGGCTCCCCACATTTTCTGATGTGCGCCCAGTGGTGCGAGGACACTCCAGCCAGGTTCCCATTCCCATGGGGATGTGGGCCTTCTGCGCTGAGGTCCCAACGCCTGGGTTGCTCACAGTTTTATGATGTGGGCCCTCTGCTGTGAGTTCACTGCGGCCTGGATCCCATAGCCTCGGTGTTCTGAGCCGCCTGCTGGAAGGTCTAAATGCTGGAATCCTCACGTTTTTTATATTATGTGCCCTGTGTTGTGAGGCTACTCCTGCCTGCCTCACTCCAAGGCCTTTGGTGATGTGGGTCCTCTGGTTTGAGGACACATGTGCTGGGTTCCTCACCTTAAGATGATGAGGCCCCACTGGTGTGAGGATAATCCTGACTGGTTCCCATCCCCTTTGTGATGTGGGCCCTCTGGTGAGAGTCTGATCCTGGCTGGGTTCCTCACCCATCTGTGAGGTGGGCCCTCTACTATCAGGTAACTCTTGCCTGGCTTGCTCACCTCGCCTTGTTGACATGAGCCCTCTGGTGGCACTTGGACCCTGCTGGGAGCCTCCTCACCTCTGTGATGAGGGCCCTCTGACGTCAGGCCCTAACTGCTGGGCTCCCCAACTTTTCTTAGTGAGCCCAGTGATGCTCGGGCACTCCTCTTAGGTTCCCATCTCCATGCGGATGTGGGCCTTCTGCTCTGAGGTTCCAACGGCTGGGTTGATCACAATTTCATGATGTGGGCTCTCTGGTGTTAGTTCACTGTGGCCTGGATCCCATAGCCTCTGTGCTCTTGGCCGCCTGCTGGGAGGTTCCAACTGCTGGATTCCTCACTTTTTTAATTTTTTAGGCCCTCTGTTGTGAGGATCCTCCTGCCTGCCTCACTCCCAGCCCCTTCGTGATGTGTGTCGTCTGGTTTGAGGCCACATGTGCTGGGTTCCTCACCTTTCGATGATGTGGGACCAATGGTCTTAGGAGACTCCTGCCTGGTTCACATCCCCTTGGTGATGTGGGCCCTCTGTTGAGAGTCTGATCCTGGCTGGGTTCCTCACCCTTCTGTGAGGTGGGCCGTCTGCTGTGAGGTCACTCCTGCCTGGCTTGCTCACCTCGCCTTGTGGACATGAGCCCTCGGTGGCACTTGGAGCCTGCTGGGAGCCTCCTCCCCTCGGTGATGAGGGCCCTCTGGCGTCAGGCCCTAACGGCTGGGCTCCCCACATTTTGTGATGTGCACCCAGTGGTTCGAAGACACTCTATCCAGGTTCACATCCCCATTTGGATGTGGGTCTTCTGCTCTGAAGTCCCAACGGCTGGGTTGTTCACAGTTTCATGATGTGGGCTCTCTGCTGTTAGTTCACTCTGGCCTGGATGCCATAGCCTCTGTGCTCTGGGCCGCCTGCTGGGAGGTTCCAACTGCTCAATTCCTCAAATTTTGTATTCTATGGGTCCTGTGTTGCGATGCTCCTCCTGCCTGGCTCACTCGCAACCCCTTCGTGATGTGGGTCCTCTGGTTTGAGGCCACATGTGCTGGGTTCCGCAACTTTCAATGATGTGGCCCCACTGGTGTTAGGACGCTCCTGCCTGGTTCCCATCCCCTTGGTGATGTGGGCCTTCTGGTGACAGTCTTATCCTGGCTGGGTTCCTCACTCTTCTGTGAGGTAGGCCCTCTGCTGTGAGGTCAATCCTGCCTGACTTGCACACATCACCTTGGCGACGTGGGCCCTCTGTTGGCACATGGAACCTGCTGGGAGCCTCCTGCCCTCGGTGATGACGGCCCTCTAGCGTCAGGCCATAACTGCTGGACTCCCCACGTTTTCTGATGTGAGCCCAGTGATGCCAGGACACTCCTGTCAGGTTCCCATCCCCATGGGGATGTGGGCCTTCTGCTCTGAGGTCCCAACGCCTGGGTTGCTCACAGTTTCATGATGTGGGCTCTCTGGTGTTAGTTCACTCCTGCCTGCATCCCATAGCTTCTGTGCTCTCGGCCGCCTGCTGGGAGGTTCCAAATGCTGGATTCCTCACCTTTTTTATTCTTTGGGCCCTCTGTTTTTAGGCTACTCCTACCTGCCTCACTCCCATCCCTTTTGTGATGTATGTCCTCTGATATGAGGCCGCATGTGCTGGGTTCCTCACCTTTCGATGATGTGGCCCCACTCGTGTGAGGACACTCCTGCCTGGTTCCCATCCCCTTGGTGAGGTGGGCCCTCTGGCGAGAGTCTAATCCTGGCTGGGTTCCTCAACGTTTTGTGAGGTAGGCCCTCTGCTGTGAGGTCACTCCTGCCTGGCTGGCACACGTCACCTTGGAGACGTGAGCCCTCTGGTGGCAGTTGGAGCGTGCAGGGTGCCTCCTCCTCTCGGTGATGACGGCCCTCTGGCATCAGGCCCTAAATGGTGGGCTCCCCACATTTTCTGATGTGCGCCCAGTGGTGCGAGGACACTCCAGCCAGGTTCCCATTCCCATGGGGATGTGGGCCTTCTGCGCTGATGTCCCAACGCCTGGGTTGCTCACAGTTTTATGATGTGGGCCCTCTGCTGTGAGTTCACTGCGGCCTGGATCCCATAGCCTCGGTGTTCTGAGCCGCCTGCTGGAAGGTCTAAATGCTGGAATCCTCACGTTTTTTATATTATGTGCCCTGTGTTGTGAGGCTACTCCTGCCTGCCTCACTCCAAGGCCTTTGGTGATGTGGGTCCTCTGGTTTGAGGACACATGTGCTGGGTTCCTCACCTTAAGATGATGAGGCCCCACTGGTGTGAGGATAATCCTGACTGGTTCCCATCCCCTTTGTGATGTGGGCCCTCTGGTGAGAGTCTGATCCTGGCTGGGTTCCTCACCCATCTGTGAGGTGGGCCCTCTACTATCAGGTAACTCTTGCCTGGCTTGCTCACCTCGCCTTGTTGACATGAGCCCTCTGGTGGCACTTGGACCCTGCTGGGAGCCTCCTCACCTCTGTGATGAGGGCCCTCTGACGTCAGGCCCTAACTGCTGGGCTCCCCAACTTTTCTTAGTGAGCCCAGTGATGCTCGGGCACTCCTCTTAGGTTCCCATCTCCATGGGGATGTGGGCCTTCTGCTCTGAGGTTCCAACGGCTGGGTTGATCACAATTTCATGATGTGGGCTCTCTGGTGTTAGTTCACTGTGGCCTGGATCCCATAGCCTCTGTGCTCTTGGCCGCCTGCTGGGAGGTTCCAACTGCTGGATTCCTCACTTTTTTAATTTTTTAGGCCCTCTGTTGTGAGGATCCTCCTGCCTGCCTCACTCCCAGCCCCTTCGTGATGTGTGTCGTCTGGTTTGAGGCCACATGTGCTGGGTTCCTCACCTTTCGATGATGTGGGACCAATGGTCTTAGGAGACTCCTGCCTGGTTCACATCCCCTTGGTGATGTGGGCCCTCTGTTGAGAGTCTGATCCTGGCTGGGTTCCTCACCCTTCTGTGAGGTGGGCCGTCTGCTGTGAGGTCACTCCTGCCTGGCTTGCTCACCTCGCCTTGTGGACATGAGCCCTCGGTGGCACTTGGAGCCTGCTGGGAGCCTCCTCCCCTCGGTGATGAGGGCCCTCTGGCGTCAGGCCCTAACGGCTGGGCTCCCCACATTTTGTGATGTGCACCCAGTGGTTCGAAGACACTCTATCCAGGTTCACATCCCCATTGGGATGTGGGTCTTCTGCTCTGAAGTCCCAACGGCTGGGTTGTTCACAGTTTCATGATGTGGGCTCTCTGCTGTTAGTTCACTCTGGCCTGGATGCCATAGCCTCTGTGCTCTGGGCCGCCTGCTGGGAGGTTCCAACTGCTCAATTCCTCAAATTTTGTATTCTATGGGTCCTGTGTTGCGATGCTCCTCCTGCCTGCCTCACTCGCAACCCCTTCGTGATGTGGGTCCTCTGGTTTGAGGCCACATGTGCTGGGTTCCGCAACTTTCAATGATGTGGCCCCACTGGTGTTAGGACGCTCCTGCCTGGTTCCCATCCCCTTGGTGATGTGGGCCTTCTGGTGACAGTCTTATCCTGGCTGGGTTCCTCACTCTTCTGTGAGGTAGGCCCTCTGCTGTGAGGTCAATCCTGCCTGACTTGCACACATCACCTTGGCGACGTGGGCCCTCTGTTGGCACATGGAACCTGCTGGGAGCCTCCTGCCCTCGGTGATGACGGCCCTCTAGCGTCAGGCCATAACTGCTGGGCTCCCCACGTTTTCTGATGTGAGCCCAGTGATGCCAGGACACTCCTGTCAGGTTCCCATCCCCATGGGGATGTGGGCCTTCTGCTCTGAGGTCCCAACGCCTGGGTTGCTCACAGTTTCATGATGTGGGCTCTCTGGTGTTAGTTCACTCCTGCCTGCATCCCATAGCTTCTGTGCTCTCGGCCGCCTGCTGGGAGGTTCCAAATGCTGGATTCCTCACCTTTTTTATTCTTTGGGCCCTCTGTTTTTAGGCTACTCCTACCTGCCTCACTCCCATCCCTTTTGTGATGTATGTCCTCTGATATGAGGCCGCATGTGCTGGGTTCCTCACCTTTCGATGATGTGGCCCCACTCGTGTGAGGACACTCCTGCCTGGTTCCCATCCCCTTGGTGAGGTGGGCCCTCTGGCGAGAGTCTAATCCTGGCTGGGTTCCTCAACGTTTTGTGAGGTAGGCCCTCTGCTGTGAGGTCACTCCTGCCTGGCTGGCACACGTCACCTTGGAGACGTGAGCCCTCTGGTGGCAGTTGGAGCGTGCAGGGTGCCTCCTCCTCTCGGTGATGACGGCCCTCTGGCATCAGGCCCTAAATGGTGGGCTCCCCACATTTTCTGATGTGCGCCCAGTGGTGCGAGGACACTCCAGCCAGGTTCCCATTCCCATGGGGATGTGGGCCTTCTGCGCTGATGTCCCAACGCCTGGGTTGCTCACAGTTTTATGATGTGGGCCCTCTGCTGTGAGTTCACTGCGGCCTGGATCCCATAGCCTCGGTGTTCTGAGCCGCCTGCTGGAAGGTCTAAATGCTGGAATCCTCACGTTTTTTATATTATGTGCCCTGTGTTGTGAGGCTACTCCTGCCTGCCTCACTCCAAGGCCTTTGGTGATGTGGGTCCTCTGGTTTGAGGACACATGTGCTGGGTTCCTCACCTTAAGATGATGAGGCCCCACTGGTGTGAGGATAATCCTGACTGGTTCCCATCCCCTTTGTGATGTGGGCCCTCTGGTGAGAGTCTGATCCTGGCTGGGTTCCTCACCCATCTGTGAGGTGGGCCCTCTACTATCATCAGGTAACTCTTGCCTGGCTTGCTCACCTCGCCTTGTTGACATGAGCCCTCTGGTGGCACTTGGACCCTGCTGGGAGCCTCCTCACCTCTGTGATGAGGGCCCTCTGACGTCAGGCCCTAACTGCTGGGCTCCCCAACTTTTCTTAGTGAGCCCAGTGATGCTCGGGCACTCCTCTTAGGTTCCCATCTCCATGGGGATGTGGGCCTTCTGCTCTGAGGTTCCAACGGCTGGGTTGATCACAATTTCATGATGTGGGCTCTCTGGTGTTAGTTCACTGTGGCCTGGATCCCATAGCCTCTGTGCTCTTGGCCGCCTGCTGGGAGGTTCCAACTGCTGGATTCCTCACTTTTTTAATTTTTTAGGCCCTCTGTTGTGAGGATCCTCCTGCCTGCCTCACTCCCAGCCCCTTCGTGATGTGTGTCGTCTGGTTTGAGGCCACATGTGCTGGGTTCCTCACCTTTCGATGATGTGGGACCAATGGTCTTAGGAGACTCCTGCCTGGTTCACATCCCCTTGGTGATGTGGGCCCTCTGTTGAGAGTCTGATCCTGGCTGGGTTCCTCACCCTTCTGTGAGGTGGGCCGTCTGCTGTGAGGTCACTCCTGCCTGGCTTGCTCACCTCGCCTTGTGGACATGAGCCCTCGGTGGCACTTGGAGCCTGCTGGGAGCCTCCTCCCCTCGGTGATGAGGGCCCTCTGGCGTCAGGCCCTAACGGCTGGGCTCCCCACATTTTGTGATGTGCACCCAGTGGTTCGAAGACACTCTATCCAGGTTCACATCCCCATTGGGATGTGGGTCTTCTGCTCTGAATTCCCAACGGCTGGGTTGTTCACAGTTTCATGATGTGGGCTCTCTGCTGTTAGTTCACTCTGGCCTGGATGCCATAGCCTCTGTGCTCTGGGCCGCCTGCTGGGAGGTTCCAACTGCTCAATTCCTCAAATTTTGTATTCTATGGGTCCTGTGTTGCGATGCTCCTCCTGCCTGCCTCACTCGCAACCCCTTCGTGATGTGGGTCCTCTGGTTTGAGGCCACATGTGCTGGGTTCCGCAACTTTCAATGATGTGGCCCCACTGGTGTTAGGACGCTCCTGCCTGGTTCCCATCCCCTTGGTGATGTGGGCCTTCTGGTGACAGTCTTATCCTGGCTGGGTTCCTCACTCTTCTGTGAGGTAGGCCCTCTGCTGTGAGGTCAATCCTGCCTGACTTGCACACATCACCTTGGCGACGTGGGCCCTCTGTTGGCACATGGAACCTGCTGGGAGCCTCCTGCCCTCGGTGATGACGGCCCTCTAGCGTCAGGCCATAACTGCTGGGCTCCCCACGTTTTCTGATGTGAGCCCAGTGATGCCAGGACACTCCTGTCAGGTTCCCATCCCCATGGGGATGTGGGCCTTCTGCTCTGAGGTCCCAACGCCTGGGTTGCTCACAGTTTCATGATGTGGGCTCTCTGGTGTTAGTTCACTCCTGCCTGCATCCCATAGCTTCTGTGCTCTCGGCCGCCTGCTGGGAGGTTCCAAATGCTGGATTCCTCACCTTTTTTATTCTTTGGGCCCTCTGTTTTTAGGCTACTCCTACCTGCCTCACTCCCATCCCTTTTGTGATGTATGTCCTCTGATATGAGGCCGCATGTGCTGGGTTCCTCACCTTTCGATGATGTGGCCCCACTCGTGTGAGGACACTCCTGCCTGGTTCCCATCCCCTTGGTGAGGTGGGCCCTCTGGCGAGAGTCTAATCCTGGCTGGGTTCCTCAACGTTTTGTGAGGTAGGCCCTCTGCTGTGAGGTCACTCCTGCCTGGCTGGCACACGTCACCTTGGAGACGTGAGCCCTCTGGTGGCAGTTGGAGCGTGCAGGGTGCCTCCTCCTCTCGGTGATGACGGCCCTCTGGCATCAGGCCCTAAATGGTGGGCTCCCCACATTTTCTGATGTGCGCCCAGTGGTGCGAGGACACTCCAGCCAGGTTCCCATTCCCATGGGGATGTGGGCCTTCTGCGCTGAGGTCCCAACGCCTGGGTTGCTCACAGTTTTATGATGTGGGCCCTCTGCTGTGAGTTCACTGCGGCCTGGATCCCATAGCCTCGGTGTTCTGAGCCGCCTGCTGGAAGGTCTAAATGCTGGAATCCTCACGTTTTTTATATTATGTGCCCTGTGTTGTGAGGCTACTCCTGCCTGCCTCACTCCAAGGCCTTTGGTGATGTGGGTCCTCTGGTTTGAGGACACATGTGCTGGGTTCCTCACCTTAAGATGATGAGGCCCCACTGGTGTGAGGATAATCCTGACTGGTTCCCATCCCCTTTGTGATGTGGGCCCTCTGGTGAGAGTCTGATCCTGGCTGGGTTCCTCACCCATCTGTGAGGTGGGCCCTCTACTATCATCAGGTAACTCTTGCCTGGCTTGCTCACCTCGCCTTGTTGACATGAGCCCTCTGGTGGCACTTGGACCCTGCTGGGAGCCTCCTCACCTCTGTGATGAGGGCCCTCTGACGTCAGGCCCTAACTGCTGGGCTCCCCAACTTTTCTTAGTGAGCCCAGTGATGCTCGGGCACTCCTCTTAGGTTCCCATCTCCATGGGGATGTGGGCCTTCTGCTCTGAGGTTCCAACGGCTGGGTTGATCACAATTTCATGATGTGGGCTCTCTGGTGTTAGTTCACTGTGGCCTGGATCCCATAGCCTCTGTGCTCTTGGCCGCCTGCTGGGAGGTTCCAACTGCTGGATTCCTCACTTTTTTAATTTTTTAGGCCCTCTGTTGTGAGGATCCTCCTGCCTGCCTCACTCCCAGCCCCTTCGTGATGTGTGTCGTCTGGTTTGAGGCCACATGTGCTGGGTTCCTCACCTTTCGATGATGTGGGACCAATGGTCTTAGGAGACTCCTGCCTGGTTCACATCCCCTTGGTGATGTGGGCCCTCTGTTGAGAGTCTGATCCTGGCTGGGTTCCTCACCCTTCTGTGAGGTGGGCCGTCTGCTGTGAGGTCACTCCTGCCTGGCTTGCTCACCTCGCCTTGTGGACATGAGCCCTCGGTGGCACTTGGAGCCTGCTGGGAGCCTCCTCCCCTCGGTGATGAGGGCCCTCTGGCGTCAGGCCCTAACGGCTGGGCTCCCCACATTTTGTGATGTGCACCCAGTGGTTCGAAGACACTCTATCCAGGTTCACATCCCCATTGGGATGTGGGTCTTCTGCTCTGAAGTCCCAACGGCTGGGTTGTTCACAGTTTCATGATGTGGGCTCTCTGCTGTTAGTTCACTCTGGCCTGGATGCCATAGCCTCTGTGCTCTGGGCCGCCTGCTGGGAGGTTCCAACTGCTCAATTCCTCAAATTTTGTATTCTATGGGTCCTGTGTTGCGATGCTCCTCCTGCCTGCCTCACTCGCAACCCCTTCGTGATGTGGGTCCTCTGGTTTGAGGCCACATGTGCTGGGTTCCGCAACTTTCAATGATGTGGCCCCACTGGTGTTAGGACGCTCCTGCCTGGTTCCCATCCCCTTGGTGATGTGGGCCTTCTGGTGACAGTCTTATCCTGGCTGGGTTCCTCACTCTTCTGTGAGGTAGGCCCTCTGCTGTGAGGTCAATCCTGCCTGACTTGCACACATCACCTTGGCGACGTGGGCCCTCTGTTGGCACATGGAACCTGCTGGGAGCCTCCTGCCCTCGGTGATGACGGCCCTCTAGCGTCAGGCCATAACTGCTGGGCTCCCCACGTTTTCTGATGTGAGCCCAGTGATGCCAGGACACTCCTGTCAGGTTCCCATCCCCATGGGGATGTGGGCCTTCTGCTCTGAGGTCCCAACGCCTGGGTTGCTCACAGTTTCATGATGTGGGCTCTCTGGTGTTAGTTCACTCCTGCCTGCATCCCATAGCTTCTGTGCTCTCGGCCGCCTGCTGGGAGGTTCCAAATGCTGGATTCCTCACCTTTTTTATTCTTTGGGCCCTCTGTTTTTAGGCTACTCCTACCTGCCTCACTCCCATCCCTTTTGTGATGTATGTCCTCTGATATGAGGCCGCATGTGCTGGGTTCCTCACCTTTCGATGATGTGGCCCCACTCGTGTGAGGATACTCCTGCCTGGTTCCCATCCCCTTGGTGAGGTGGGCCCTCTGGCGAGAGTCTAATCCTGGCTGGGTTCCTCAACGTTTTGTGAGGTAGGCCCTCTGCTGTGAGGTCACTCCTGCCTGGCTGGCACACGTCACCTTGGAGACGTGAGCCCTCTGGTGGCAGTTGGAGCGTGCAGGGTGCCTCCTCCTCTCGGTGATGACGGCCCTCTGGCATCAGGCCCTAAATGGTGGGCTCCCCACATTTTCTGATGTGCGCCCAGTGGTGCGAGGACACTCCAGCCAGGTTCCCATTCCCATGGGGATGTGGGCCTTCTGCGCTGAGGTCCCAACGCCTGGGTTGCTCACAGTTTTATGATGTGGGCCCTCTGCTGTGAGTTCACTGCGGCCTGGATCCCATAGCCTCGGTGTTCTGAGCCGCCTGCTGGAAGGTCTAAATGCTGGAATCCTCACGTTTTTTATATTATGTGCCCTGTGTTGTGAGGCTACTCCTGCCTGCCTCACTCCAAGGCCTTTGGTGATGTGGGTCCTCTGGTTTGAGGACACATGTGCTGGGTTCCTCACCTTAAGATGATGAGGCCCCACTGGTGTGAGGATAATCCTGACTGGTTCCCATCCCCTTTGTGATGTGGGCCCTCTGGTGAGAGTCTGATCCTGGCTGGGTTCCTCACCCATCTGTGAGGTGGGCCCTCTACTATCATCAGGTAACTCTTGCCTGGCTTGCTCACCTCGCCTTGTTGACGTGAGCCCTCTGGTGGCACTTGGACCCTGCTGGGAGCCTCCTCACCTCTGTGATGAGGGCCCTCTGACGTCAGGCCCTAACTGCTGGGCTCCCCAACTTTTCTTAGTGAGCCCAGTGATGCTCGGGCACTCCTCTTAGGTTCCCATCTCCATGGGGATGTGGGCCTTCTGCTCTGAGGTTCCAACGGCTGGGTTGATCACAATTTCATGATGTGGGCTCTCTGGTGTTAGTTCACTGTGGCCTGGATCCCATAGCCTCTGTGCTCTTGGCCGCCTGCTGGGAGGTTCCAACTGCTGGATTCCTCACTTTTTTAATTTTTTAGGCCCTCTGTTGTGAGGATCCTCCTGCCTGCCTCACTCCCAGCCCCTTCGTGATGTGTGTCGTCTGGTTTGAGGCCACATGTGCTGGGTTCCTCACCTTTCGATGATGTGGGACCAATGGTCTTAGGAGACTCCTGCCTGGTTCATATCCCCTTGGTGATGTGGGCCCTCTGTTGAGAGTCTGATCCTGGCTGGGTTCCTCACCCTTCTGTGAGGTGGGCCGTCTGCTGTGAGGTCACTCCTGCCTGGCTTGCTCACCTCGCCTTGTGGACATGAGCCCTCGGTGGCACTTGGAGCCTGCTGGGAGCCTCCTCCCCTCGGTGATGAGGGCCCTCTGGCGTCAGGCCCTAACGGCTGGGCTCCCCACATTTTGTGATGTGCACCCAGTGGTTCGAAGACACTCTATCCAGGTTCACATCCCCATTGGGATGTGGGTCTTCTGCTCTGAAGTCCCAACGGCTGGGTTGTTCACAGTTTCATGATGTGGGCTCTCTGCTGTTAGTTCACTCTGGCCTGGATGCCATAGCCTCTGTGCTCTGGGCCGCCTGCTGGGAGGTTCCAACTGCTCAATTCCTCAAATTTTGTATTCTATGGGTCCTGTGTTGCGATGCTCCTCCTGCCTGCCTCACTCGCAACCCCTTCGTGATGTGGGTCCTCTGGTTTGAGGCCACATGTGCTGGGTTCCGCAACTTTCAATGATGTGGCCCCACTGGTGTTAGGACGCTCCTGCCTGGTTCCCATCCCCTTGGTGATGTGGGCCTTCTGGTGACAGTCTTATCCTGGCTGGGTTCCTCACTCTTCTGTGAGGTAGGCCCTCTGCTGTGAGGTCAATCCTGCCTGACTTGCACACATCACCTTGGCGACGTGGGCCCTCTGTTGGCACATGGAACCTGCTGGGAGCCTCCTGCCCTCGGTGATGACGGCCCTCTAGCGTCATGCCATAACTGCTGGGCTCCCCACGTTTTCTGATGTGAGCCCAGTGATGCCAGGACACTCCTGTCAGGTTCCCATCCCCATGGGGATGTGGGCCTTCTGCTCTGAGGTCCCAACGCCTGGGTTGCTCACAGTTTCATGATGTGGGCTCTCTGGTGTTAGTTCACTCCTGCCTGCATCCCATAGCTTCTGTGCTCTCGGCCGCCTGCTGGGAGGTTCCAAATGCTGGATTCCTCACCTTTTTTATTCTTTGGGCCCTCTGTTTTTAGGCTACTCCTACCTGCCTCACTCCCATCCCTTTTGTGATGTATGTCCTCTGATATGAGGCCGCATGTGCTGGGTTCCTCACCTTTCGATGATGTGGCCCCACTCGTGTGAGGACACTCCTGCCTGGTTCCCATCCCCTTGGTGAGGTGGGCCCTCTGGCGAGAGTCTAATCCTGGCTGGGTTCCTCAACGTTTTGTGAGGTAGGCCCTCTGCTGTGAGGTCACTCCTGCCTGGCTGGCACACGTCACCTTGGAGACGTGAGCCCTCTGGTGGCAGTTGGAGCGTGCAGGGTGCCTCCTCCTCTCGGTGATGACGGCCCTCTGGCATCAGGCCCTAAATGGTGGGCTCCCCACATTTTCTGATGTGCGCCCAGTGGTGCGAGGACACTCCAGCCAGGTTCCCATTCCCATGGGGATGTGGGCCTTCTGCGCTGAGGTCCCAACGCCTGGGTTGCTCACAGTTTTATGATGTGGGCCCTCTGCTGTGAGTTCACTGCGGCCTGGATCCCATAGCCTCGGTGTTCTGAGCCGCCTGCTGGAAGGTCTAAATGCTGGAATCCTCACGTTTTTTATATTATGTGCCCTGTGTTGTGAGGCTACTCCTGCCTGCCTCACTCCAAGGCCTTTGGTGATGTGGGTCCTCTGGTTTGAGGACACATGTGCTGGGTTCCTCACCTTAAGATGATGAGGCCCCACTGGTGTGAGGATAATCCTGACTGGTTCCCATCCCCTTTGTGATGTGGGCCCTCTGGTGAGAGTCTGATCCTGGCTGGGTTCCTCACCCATCTGTGAGGTGGGCCCTCTACTATCATCAGGTAACTCTTGCCTGGCTTGCTCACCTCGCCTTGTTGACATGAGCCCTCTGGTGGCACTTGGACCCTGCTGGGAGCCTCCTCACCTCTGTGATGAGGGCCCTCTGACGTCAGGCCCTAACTGCTGGGCTCCCCAACTTTTCTTAGTGAGCCCAGTGATGCTCGGGCACTCCTCTTAGGTTCCCATCTCCATGGGGATGTGGGCCTTCTGCTCTGAGGTTCCAACGGCTGGGTTGATCACAATTTCATGATGTGGGCTCTCTGGTGTTAGTTCACTGTGGCCTGGATCCCATAGCCTCTGTGCTCTTGGCCGCCTGCTGGGAGGTTCCAACTGCTGGATTCCTCACTTTTTTAATTTTTTAGGCCCTCTGTTGTGAGGATCCTCCTGCCTGCCTCACTCCCAGCCCCTTCGTGATGTGTGTCGTCTGGTTTGAGGCCACATGTGCTGGGTTCCTCACCTTTCGATGATGTGGGACCAATGGTCTTAGGAGACTCCTGCCTGGTTCACATCCCCTTGGTGATGTGGGCCCTCTGTTGAGAGTCTGATCCTGGCTGGGTTCCTCACCCTTCTGTGAGGTGGGCCGTCTGCTGTGAGGTCACTCCTGCCTGGCTTGCTCACCTCGCCTTGTGGACATGAGCCCTCGGTGGCACTTGGAGCCTGCTGGGAGCCTCCTCCCCTCGGTGATGAGGGCCCTCTGGCGTCAGGCCCTAACGGCTGGGCTCCCCACATTTTGTGATGTGCACCCAGTGGTTCGAAGACACTCTATCCAGGTTCACATCCCCATTGGGATGTGGGTCTTCTGCTCTGAAGTCCCAACGGCTGGGTTGTTCACAGTTTCATGATGTGGGCTCTCTGCTGTTAGTTCACTCTGGCCTGGATGCCATAGCCTCTGTGCTCTGGGCCGCCTGCTGGGAGGTTCCAACTGCTCAATTCCTCAAATTTTGTATTCTATGGGTCCTGTGTTGCGATGCTCCTCCTGCCTGCCTCACTCGCAACCCCTTCGTGATGTGGGTCCTCTGGTTTGAGGCTACATGTGCTGGGTTCCGCAACTTTCAATGATGTGGCCCCACTGGTGTTAGGACGCTCCTGCCTGGTTCCCATCCCCTTGGTGATGTGGGCCTTCTGGTGACAGTCTTATCCTGGCTGGGTTCCTCACTCTTCTGTGAGGTAGGCCCTCTGCTGTGAGGTCAATCCTGCCTGACTTGCACACATCACCTTGGCGACGTGGGCCCTCTGTTGGCACATGGAACCTGCTGGGAGCCTCCTGCCCTCGGTGATGACGGCCCTCTAGCGTCAGGCCATAACTGCTGGGCTCCCCACGTTTTCTGATGTGAGCCCAGTGATGCCAGGACACTCCTGTCAGGTTCCCATCCCCATGGGGATGTGGGCCTTCTGCTCTGAGGTCCCAACGCCTGGGTTGCTCACAGTTTCATGATGTGGGCTCTCTGGTGTTAGTTCACTCCTGCCTGCATCCCATAGCTTCTGTGCTCTCGGCCGCCTGCTGGGAGGTTCCAAATGCTGGATTCCTCACCTTTTTTATTCTTTGGGCCCTCTGTTTTTAGGCTACTCCTACCTGCCTCACTCCCATCCCTTTTGTGATGTATGTCCTCTGATATGAGGCCGCATGTGCTGGGTTCCTCACCTTTCGATGATGTGGCCCCACTCGTGTGAGGACACTCCTGCCTGGTTCCCATCCCCTTGGTGAGGTGGGCCCTCTGGCGAGAGTCTAATCCTGGCTGGGTTCCTCAACGTTTTGTGAGGTAGGCCCTCTGCTGTGAGGTCACTCCTGCCTGGCTGGCACACGTCACCTTGGAGACGTGAGCCCTCTGGTGGCAGTTGGAGCGTGCAGGGTGCCTCCTCCTCTCGGTGATGACGGCCCTCTGGCATCAGGCCCTAAATGGTGGGCTCCCCACATTTTCTGATGTGCGCCCAGTGGTGCGAGGACACTCCAGCCAGGTTCCCATTCCCATGGGGATGTGGGCCTTCTGCGCTGAGGTCCCAACGCCTGGGTTGCTCACAGTTTTATGATGTGGGCCCTCTGCTGTGAGTTCACTGCGGCCTGGATCCCATAGCCTCGGTGTTCTGAGCCGCCTGCTGGAAGGTCTAAATGCTGGAATCCTCACGTTTTTTATATTATGTGCCCTGTGTTGTGAGGCTACTCCTGCCTGCCTCACTCCAAGGCCTTTGGTGATGTGGGTCCTCTGGTTTGAGGACACATGTGCTGGGTTCCTCACCTTAAGATGATGAGGCCCCACTGGTGTGAGGATAATCCTGACTGGTTCCCATCCCCTTTGTGATGTGGGCCCTCTGGTGAGAGTCTGATCCTGGCTGGGTTCCTCACCCATCTGTGAGGTGGGCCCTCTACTATCATCAGGTAACTCTTGCCTGGCTTGCTCACCTCGCCTTGTTGACATGAGCCCTCTGGTGGCACTTGGACCGTGCTGGGAGCCTCCTCACCTCTGTGATGAGGGCCCTCTGACGTCAGGCCCTAACTGCTGGGCTCCCCAACTTTTCTTAGTGAGCCCAGTGATGCTCGGGCACTCCTCTTAGGTTCCCATCTCCATGGGGATGTGGGCCTTCTGCTCTGAGGTTCCAACGGCTGGGTTGATCACAATTTCATGATGTGGGCTCTCTGGTGTTAGTTCACTGTGGCCTGGATCCCATAGCCTCTGTGCTCTTGGCCGCCTGCTGGGAGGTTCCAACTGCTGGATTCCTCACTTTTTTAATTTTTTAGGCCCTCTGTTGTGAGGATCCTCCTGCCTGCCTCACTCCCAGCCCCTTCGTGATGTGTGTCGTCTGGTTTGAGGCCACATGTGCTGGGTTCCTCACCTTTCGATGATGTGGGACCAATGGTCTTAGGAGACTCCTGCCTGGTTCACATCCCCTTGGTGATGTGGGCCCTCTGTTGAGAGTCTGATCCTGGCTGGGTTCCTCACCCTTCTGTGAGGTGGGCCGTCTGCTGTGAGGTCACTCCTGCCTGGCTTGCTCACCTCGCCTTGTGGACATGAGCCCTCGGTGGCACTTGGAGCCTGCTGGGAGCCTCCTCCCCTCGGTGATGAGGGCCCTCTGGCGTCAGGCCCTAACGGCTGGGCTCCCCACATTTTGTGATGTGCACCCAGTGGTTCGAAGACACTCTATCCAGGTTCACATCCCCATTGGGATGTGGGTCTTCTGCTCTGAAGTCCCAACGGCTGGGTTGTTCACAGTTTCATGATGTGGGCTCTCTGCTGTTAGTTCACTCTGGCCTGGATGCCATAGCCTCTGTGCTCTGGGCCGCCTGCTGGGAGGTTCCAACTGCTCAATTCCTCAAATTTTGTATTCTATGGGTCCTGTGTTGCGATGCTCCTCCTGCCTGCCTCACTCGCAACCCCTTCGTGATGTGGGTCCTCTGGTTTGAGGCCACATGTGCTGGGTTCCGCAACTTTCAATGATGTGGCCCCACTGGTGTTAGGACGCTCCTGCCTGGTTCCCATCCCCTTGGTGATGTGGGCCTTCTGGTGACAGTCTTATCCTGGCTGGGTTCCTCACTCTTCTGTGAGGTAGGCCCTCTGCTGTGAGGTCAATCCTGCCTGACTTGCACACATCACCTTGGCGACGTGGGCCCTCTGTTGGCACATGGAACCTGCTGGGAGCCTCCTGCCCTCGGTGATGACGGCCCTCTAGCGTCAGGCCATAACTGCTGGGCTCCCCACGTTTTCTGATGTGAGCCCAGTGATGCCAGGACACTCCTGTCAGGTTCCCATCCCCATGGGGATGTGGGCCTTCTGCTCTGAGGTCCCAACGCCTGGGTTGCTCACAGTTTCATGATGTGGGCTCTCTGGTGTTAGTTCACTCCTGCCTGCATCCCATAGCTTCTGTGCTCTCGGCCGCCTGCTGGGAGGTTCCAAATGCTGGATTCCTCACCTTTTTTATTCTTTGGGCCCTCTGTTTTTAGGCTACTCCTACCTGCCTCACTCCCATCCCTTTTGTGATGTATGTCCTCTGATATGAGGCCGCATGTGCTGGGTTCCTCACCTTTCGATGATGTGGCCCCACTCGTGTGAGGACACTCCTGCCTGGTTCCCATCCCCTTGGTGAGGTGGGCCCTCTGGCGAGAGTCTAATCCTGGCTGGGTTCCTCAACGTTTTGTGAGGTAGGCCCTCTGCTGTGAGGTCACTCCTGCCTGGCTGGCACACGTCACCTTGGAGACGTGAGCCCTCTGGTGGCAGTTGGAACGTGCAGGGTGCCTCCTCCTCTCGGTGATGACGGCCCTCTGGCATCAGGCCCTAAATGGTGGGCTCCCCACATTTTCTGATGTGCGCCCAGTGGTGCGAGGACACTCCAGCCAGGTTCCCATTCCCATGGGGATGTGGGCCTTCTGCGCTGATGTCCCAACGCCTGGGTTGCTCACAGTTTTATGATGTGGGCCCTCTGCTGTGAGTTCACTGCGGCCTGGATCCCATAGCCTCGGTGTTCTGAGCCGCCTGCTGGAAGGTCTAAATGCTGGAATCCTCACGTTTTTTATATTATGTGCCCTGTGTTGTGAGGCTACTCCTGCCTGCCTCACTCCAAGGCCTTTGGTGATGTGGGTCCTCTGGTTTGAGGACACATGTGCTGGGTTCCTCACCTTAAGATGATGAGGCCCCACTGGTGTGAGGATAATCCTGACTGGTTCCCATCCCCTTTGTGATGTGGGCCCTCTGGTGAGAGTCTGATCCTGGCTGGGTTCCTCACCCATCTGTGAGGTGGGCCCTCTACTATCATCAGGTAACTCTTGCCTGGCTTGCTCACCTCGCCTTGTTGACATGAGCCCTCTGGTGGCACTTGGACCGTGCTGGGAGCCTCCTCACCTCTGTGATGAGGGCCCTCTGACGTCAGGCCCTAACTGCTGGGCTCCCCAACTTTTCTTAGTGAGCCCAGTGATGCTCGGGCACTCCTCTTAGGTTCCCATCTCCATGGGGATGTGGGCCTTCTGCTCTGAGGTTCCAACGGCTGGGTTGATCACAATTTCATGATGTGGGCTCTCTGGTGTTAGTTCACTGTGGCCTGGATCCCATAGCCTCTGTGCTCTTGGCCGCCTGCTGGGAGGTTCCAACTGCTGGATTCCTCACTTTTTTAATTTTTTAGGCCCTCTGTTGTGAGGATCCTCCTGCCTGCCTCACTCCCAGCCCCTTCGTGATGTGTGTCGTCTGGTTTGAGGCCACATGTGCTGGGTTCCTCACCTTTCGATGATGTGGGACCAATGGTCTTAGGAGACTCCTGCCTGGTTCACATCCCCTTGGTGATGTGGGCCCTCTGTTGAGAGTCTGATCCTGGCTGGGTTCCTCACCCTTCTGTGAGGTGGGCCGTCTGCTGTGAGGTCACTCCTGCCTGGCTTGCTCACCTCGCCTTGTGGACATGAGCCCTCGGTGGCACTTGGAGCCTGCTGGGAGCCTCCTCCCCTCGGTGATGAGGGCCCTCTGGCGTCAGGCCCTAACGGCTGGGCTCCCCACATTTTGTGATGTGCACCCAGTGGTTCGAAGACACTCTATCCAGGTTCACATCCCCATTGGGATGTGGGTCTTCTGCTCTGAAGTCCCAACGGCTGGGTTGTTCACAGTTTCATGATGTGGGCTCTCTGCTGTTAGTTCACTCTGGCCTGGATGCCATAGCCTCTGTGCTCTGGGCCGCCTGCTGGGAGGTTCCAACTGCTCAATTCCTCAAATTTTGTATTCTATGGGTCCTGTGTTGCGATGCTCCTCCTGCCTGCCTCACTCGCAACCCCTTCGTGATGTGGGTCCTCTGGTTTGAGGCCACATGTGCTGGGTTCCGCAACTTTCAATGATGTGGCCCCACTGGTGTTAGGACGCTCCTGCCTGGTTCCCATCCCCTTGGTGATGTGGGCCTTCTGGTGACAGTCTTATCCTGGCTGGGTTCCTCACTCTTCTGTGAGGTAGGCCCTCTGCTGTGAGGTCAATCCTGCCTGACTTGCACACATCACCTTGGCGACGTGGGCCCTCTGTTGGCACATGGAACCTGCTGGGAGCCTCCTGCCCTCGGTGATGACGGTCCTCTAGCGTCAGGCCATAACTGCTGGGCTCCCCACGTTTTCTGATGTGAGCCCAGTGATGCCAGGACACTCCTGTCAGGTTCCCATCCCCATGGGGATGTGGGCCTTCTGCTCTGAGGTCCCAACGCCTGGGTTGCTCACAGTTTCATGATGTGGGCTCTCTGGTGTTAGTTCACTCCTGCCTGCATCCCATAGCTTCTGTGCTCTCGGCCGCCTGCTGGGAGGTTCCAAATGCTGGATTCCTCACCTTTTTTATTCTTTGGGCCCTCTGTTTTTAGGCTACTCCTACCTGCCTCACTCCCATCCCTTTTGTGATGTATGTCCTCTGATATGAGGCCGCGTGTGCTGGGTTCCTCACCTTTCGATGATGTGGCCCCACTCGTGTGAGGACACTCCTGCCTGGTTCCCATCCCCTTGGTGAGGTGGGCCCTCTGGCGAGAGTCTAATCCTGGCTGGGTTCCTCAACGTTTTGTGAGGTAAGCCCTCTGCTGTGAGGTCACTCCTGCCTGGCTGGCACACGTCACCTTGGAGACGTGAGCCCTCTGGTGGCAGTTGGAGCGTGCAGGGTGCCTCCTCCTCTCGGTGATGACGGCCCTCTGGCATCAGGCCCTAAATGGTGGGCTCCCCACATTTTCTGATGTGCGCCCAGTGGTGCGAGGACACTCCAGCCAGGTTCCCATTCCCATGGGGATGTGGGCCTTCTGCGCTGAGGTCCCAACGCCTGGGTTGCTCACAGTTTTATGATGTGGGCCCTCTGCTGTGAGTTCACTGCGGCCTGGATCCCATAGCCTCGGTGTTCTGAGCCGCCTGCTGGAAGGTCTAAATGCTGGAATCCTCACGTTTTTTATATTATGTGCCCTGTGTTGTGAGGCTACTCCTGCCTGCCTCACTCCAAGGCCTTTGGTGATGTGGGTCCTCTGGTTTGAGGACACATGTGCTGGGTTCCTCACCTTAAGATGATGAGGCCCCACTGGTGTGAGGATAATCCTGACTGGTTCCCATCCCCTTTGTGATGTGGGCCCTCTGGTGAGAGTCTGATCCTGGCTGGGTTCCTCACCCATCTGTGAGGTGGGCCCTCTACTATCATCAGGTAACTCTTGCCTGGCTTGCTCACCTCGCCTTGTTGACATGAGCCCTCTGGTGGCACTTGGACCCTGCTGGGAGCCTCCTCACCTCTGTGATGAGGGCCCTCTGACGTCAGGCCCTAACTGCTGGGCTCCCCAACTTTTCTTAGTGAGCCCAGTGATGCTCGGGCACTCCTCTTAGGTTCCCATCTCCATGGGGATGTGGGCCTTCTGCTCTGAGGTTCCAACGGCTGGGTTGATCACAATTTCATGATGTGGGCTCTCTGGTGTTAGTTCACTGTGGCCTGGATCCCATAGCCTCTGTGCTCTTGGCCGCCTGCTGGGAGGTTCCAACTGCTGGATTCCTCACTTTTTTAATTTTTTAGGCCCTCTGTTGTGAGGATCCTCCTGCCTGCCTCACTCCCAGCCCCTTCGTGATGTGTGTCGTCTGGTTTGAGGCCACATGTGCTGGGTTCCTCACCTTTCGATGATGTGGGACCAATGGTCTTAGGAGACTCCTGCCTGGTTCACATCCCCTTGGTGATGTGGGCCCTCTGTTGAGAGTCTGATCCTGGCTGGGTTCCTCACCCTTCTGTGAGGTGGGCCGTCTGCTGTGAGGTCACTCCTGCCTGGCTTGCTCACCTCGCCTTGTGGACATGAGCCCTCGGTGGCACTTGGAGCCTGCTGGGAGCCTCCTCCCCTCGGTGATGAGGGCCCTCTGGCGTCAGGCCCTAACGGCTGGGCTCCCCACATTTTGTGATGTGCACCCAGTGGTTCGAAGACACTCTATCCAGGTTCACATCCCCATTGGGATGTGGGTCTTCTGCTCTGAAGTCCCAACGGCTGGGTTGTTCACAGTTTCATGATGTGGGCTCTCTGCTGTTAGTTCACTCTGGCCTGGATGCCATAGCCTCTGTGCTCTGGGCCGCCTGCTGGGAGGTTCCAACTGCTCAATTCCTCAAATTTTGTATTCTATGGGTCCTGTGTTGCGATGCTCCTCCTGCCTGCCTCACTCGCAACCCCTTCATGATGTGGGTCCTCTGGTTTGAGGCCACATGTGCTGGGTTCCGCAACTTTCAATGATGTGGCCCCACTGGTGTTAGGACGCTCCTGCCTGGTTCCCATCCCCTTGGTGATGTGGGCCTTCTGGTGACAGTCTTATCCTGGCTGGGTTCCTCACTCTTCTGTGAGGTAGGCCCTCTGCTGTGAGGTCAATCCTGCCTGACTTGCACACATCACCTTGGCGACGTGGGCCCTCTGTTGGCACATGGAACCTGCTGGGAGCCTCCTGCCCTCGGTGATGACGGCCCTCTAGCGTCAGGCCATAACTGCTGGGCTCCCCACGTTTTCTGATGTGAGCCCAGTGATGCCAGGACACTCCTGTCAGGTTCCCATCCCCATGGGGATGTGGGCCTTCTGCTCTGAGGTCCCAACGCCTGGGTTGCTCACAGTTTCATGATGTGGGCTCTCTGGTGTTAGTTCACTCCTGCCTGCATCCCATAGCTTCTGTGCTCTCGGCCGCCTGCTGGGAGGTTCCAAATGCTGGATTCCTCACCTTTTTTATTCTTTGGGCCCTCTGTTTTTAGGCTACTCCTACCTGCCTCACTCCCATCCCTTTTGTGATGTATGTCCTCTGATATGAGGCCGCATGTGCTGGGTTCCTCACCTTTCGATGATGTGGCCCCACTCGTGTGAGGACACTCCTGCCTGGTTCCCATCCCCTTGGTGAGGTGGGCCCTCTGGCGAGAGTCTAATCCTGGCTGGGTTCCTCAACGTTTTGTGAGGTAGGCCCTCTGCTGTGAGGTCACTCCTGCCTGGCTGGCACACGTCACCTTGGAGACGTGAGCCCTCTGGTGGCAGTTGGAGCGTGCAGGGTGCCTCCTCCTCTCGGTGATGACGGCCCTCTGGCATCAGGCCCTAAATGGTGGGCTCCCCACATTTTCTGATGTGCGCCCAGTGGTGCGAGGACACTCCAGCCAGGTTCCCATTCCCATGGGGATGTGGGCCTTCTGCGCTGAGGTCCCAACGCCTGGGTTGCTCACAGTTTTATGATGTGGGCCCTCTGCTGTGAGTTCACTGCGGCCTGGATCCCATAGCCTCGGTGTTCTGAGCCGCCTGCTGGAAGGTCTAAATGCTGGAATCCTCACGTTTTTTATATTATGTGCCCTGTGTTGTGAGGCTACTCCTGCCTGCCTCACTCCAAGGCCTTTGGTGATGTGGGTCCTCTGGTTTGAGGACACATGTGCTGGGTTCCTCACCTTAAGATGATGAGGCCCCACTGGTGTGAGGATAATCCTGACTGGTTCCCATCCCCTTTGTGATGTGGGCCCTCTGGTGAGAGTCTGATCCTGGCTGGGTTCCTCACCCATCTGTGAGGTGGGCCCTCTACTATCAGGTAACTCTTGCCTGGCTTGCTCACCTCGCCTTGTTGACATGAGCCCTCTGGTGGCACTTGGACCCTGCTGGGAGCCTCCTCACCTCTGTGATGAGGGCCCTCTGACGTCAGGCCCTAACTGCTGGGCTCCCCAACTTTTCTTAGTGAGCCCAGTGATGCTCGGGCACTCCTCTTAGGTTCCCATCTCCATGGGGATGTGGGCCTTCTGCTCTGAGGTTCCAACGGCTGGGTTGATCACAATTTCATGATGTGGGCTCTCTGGTGTTAGTTCACTGTGGCCTGGATCCCATAGCCTCTGTGCTCTTGGCCGCCTGCTGGGAGGTTCCAACTGCTGGATTCCTCACTTTTTTAATTTTTTAGGCCCTCTGTTGTGAGGATCCTCCTGCCTGCCTCACTCCCAGCCCCTTCGTGATGTGTGTCGTCTGGTTTGAGGCCACATGTGCTGGGTTCCTCACCTTTCGATGATGTGGGACCAATGGTCTTAGGAGACTCCTGCCTGGTTCACATCCCCTTGGTGATGTGGGCCCTCTGTTGAGAGTCTGATCCTGGCTGGGTTCCTCACCCTTCTGTGAGGTGGGCCGTCTGCTGTGAGGTCACTCCTGCCTGGCTTGCTCACCTCGCCTTGTGGACATGAGCCCTCGGTGGCACTTGGAGCCTGCTGGGAGCCTCCTCCCCTCGGTGATGAGGGCCCTCTGGCGTCAGGCCCTAACGGCTGGGCTCCCCACATTTTGTGATGTGCACCCAGTGGTTCGAAGACACTCTATCCAGGTTCACATCCCCATTGGGATGTGGGTCTTCTGCTCTGAAGTCCCAACGGCTGGGTTGTTCACAGTTTCATGATGTGGGCTCTCTGCTGTTAGTTCACTCTGGCCTGGATGCCATAGCCTCTGTGCTCTGGGCCGCCTGCTGGGAGGTTCCAACTGCTCAATTCCTCAAATTTTGTATTCTATGGGTCCTGTGTTGCGATGCTCCTCCTGCCTGCCTCACTCGCAACCCCTTCATGATGTGGGTCCTCTGGTTTGAGGCCACATGTGCTGGGTTCCGCAACTTTCAATGATGTGGCCCCACTGGTGTTAGGACGCTCCTGCCTGGTTCCCATCCCCTTGGTGATGTGGGCCTTCTGGTGACAGTCTTATCCTGGCTGGGTTCCTCACTCTTCTGTGAGGTAGGCCCTCTGCTGTGAGGTCAATCCTGCCTGACTTGCACACATCACCTTGGCGACGTGGGCCCTCTGTTGGCACATGGAACCTGCTGGGAGCCTCCTGCCCTCGGTGATGACGGCCCTCTAGCGTCAGGCCATAACTGCTGGGCTCCCCACGTTTTCTGATGTGAGCCCAGTGATGCCAGGACACTCCTGTCAGGTTCCCATCCCCATGGGGATGTGGGCCTTCTGCTCTGAGGTCCCAACGCCTGGGTTGCTCACAGTTTCATGATGTGGGCTCTCTGGTGTTAGTTCACTCCTGCCTGCATCCCATAGCTTCTGTGCTCTCGGCCGCCTGCTGGGAGGTTCCAAATGCTGGATTCCTCACCTTTTTTATTCTTTGGGCCCTCTGTTTTTAGGCTACTCCTACCTGCCTCACTCCCATCCCTTTTGTGATGTATGTCCTCTGATATGAGGCCGCATGTGCTGGGTTCCTCACCTTTCGATGATGTGGCCCCACTCGTGTGAGGACACTCCTGCCTGGTTCCCATCCCCTTGGTGAGGTGGGCCCTCTGGCGAGAGTCTAATCCTGGCTGGGTTCCTCAACGTTTTGTGAGGTAGGCCCTCTGCTGTGAGGTCACTCCTGCCTGGCTGGCACACGTCACCTTGGAGACGTGAGCCCTCTGGTGGCAGTTGGAGCGTGCAGGGTGCCTCCTCCTCTCGGTGATGACGGCCCTCTGGCATCAGGCCCTAAATGGTGGGCTCCCCACATTTTCTGATGTGCGCCCAGTGGTGCGAGGACACTCCAGCCAGGTTCCCATTCCCATGGGGATGTGGGCCTTCTGCGCTGAGGTCCCAACGCCTGGGTTGCTCACAGTTTTATGATGTGGGCCCTCTGCTGTGAGTTCACTGCGGCCTGGATCCCATAGCCTCGGTGTTCTGAGCCGCCTGCTGGAAGGTCTAAATGCTGGAATCCTCACGTTTTTTATATTATGTGCCCTGTGTTGTGAGGCTACTCCTGCCTGCCTCACTCCAAGGCCTTTGGTGATGTGGGTCCTCTGGTTTGAGGACACATGTGCTGGGTTCCTCACCTTAAGATGATGAGGCCCCACTGGTGTGAGGATAATCCTGACTGGTTCCCATCCCCTTTGTGATGTGGGCCCTCTGGTGAGAGTCTGATCCTGGCTGGGTTCCTCACCCATCTGTGAGGTGGGCCCTCTACTATCAGGTAACTCTTGCCTGGCTTGCTCACCTCGCCTTGTTGACATGAGCCCTCTGGTGGCACTTGGACCCTGCTGGGAGCCTCCTCACCTCTGTGATGAGGGCCCTCTGACGTCAGGCCCTAACTGCTGGGCTCCCCAACTTTTCTTAGTGAGCCCAGTGATGCTCGGGCACTCCTCTTAGGTTCCCATCTCCATGGGGATGTGGGCCTTCTGCTCTGAGGTTCCAACGGCTGGGTTGATCACAATTTCATGATGTGGGCTCTCTGGTGTTAGTTCACTGTGGCCTGGATCCCATAGCCTCTGTGCTCTTGGCCGCCTGCTGGGAGGTTCCAACTGCTGGATTCCTCACTTTTTTAATTTTTTAGGCCCTCTGTTGTGAGGATCCTCCTGCCTGCCTCACTCCCAGCCCCTTCGTGATGTGTGTCGTCTGGTTTGAGGCCACATGTGCTGGGTTCCTCACCTTTCGATGATGTGGGACCAATGGTCTTAGGAGACTCCTGCCTGGTTCACATCCCCTTGGTGATGTGGGCCCTCTGTTGAGAGTCTGATCCTGGCTGGGTTCCTCACCCTTCTGTGAGGTGGGCCGTCTGCTGTGAGGTCACTCCTGCCTGGCTTGCTCACCTCGCCTTGTGGACATGAGCCCTCGGTGGCACTTGGAGCCTGCTGGGAGCCTCCTCCCCTCGGTGATGAGGGCCCTCTGGCGTCAGGCCCTAACGGCTGGGCTCCCCACATTTTGTGATGTGCACCCAGTGGTTCGAAGACACTCTATCCAGGTTCACATCCCCATTGGGATGTGGGTCTTCTGCTCTGAAGTCCCAACGGCTGGGTTGTTCACAGTTTCATGATGTGGGCTCTCTGCTGTTAGTTCACTCTGGCCTGGATGCCATAGCCTCTGTGCTCTGGGCCGCCTGCTGGGAGGTTCCAACTGCTCAATTCCTCAAATTTTGTATTCTATGGGTCCTGTGTTGCGATGCTCCTCCTGCCTGCCTCACTCGCAACCCCTTCATGATGTGGGTCCTCTGGTTTGAGGCCACATGTGCTGGGTTCCGCAACTTTCAATGATGTGGCCCCACTGGTGTTAGGACGCTCCTGCCTGGTTCCCATCCCCTTGGTGATGTGGGCCTTCTGGTGACAGTCTTATCCTGGCTGGGTTCCTCACTCTTCTGTGAGGTAGGCCCTCTGCTGTGAGGTCAATCCTGCCTGACTTGCACACATCACCTTGGCGACGTGGGCCCTCTGTTGGCACATGGAACCTGCTGGGAGCCTCCTGCCCTCGGTGATGACGGCCCTCTAGCGTCAGGCCATAACTGCTGGGCTCCCCACGTTTTCTGATGTGAGCCCAGTGATGCCAGGACACTCCTGTCAGGTTCCCATCCCCATGGGGATGTGGGCCTTCTGCTCTGAGGTCCCAACGCCTGGGTTGCTCACAGTTTCATGATGTGGGCTCTCTGGTGTTAGTTCACTCCTGCCTGCATCCCATAGCTTCTGTGCTCTCGGCCGCCTGCTGGGAGGTTCCAAATGCTGGATTCCTCACCTTTTTTATTCTTTGGGCCCTCTGTTTTTAGGCTACTCCTACCTGCCTCACTCCCATCCCTTTTGTGATGTATGTCCTCTGATATGAGGCCGCATGTGCTGGGTTCCTCACCTTTCGATGATGTGGCCCCACTCGTGTGAGGACACTCCTGCCTGGTTCCCATCCCCTTGGTGAGGTGGGCCCTCTGGCGAGAGTCTAATCCTGGCTGGGTTCCTCAACGTTTTGTGAGGTAGGCCCTCTGCTGTGAGGTCACTCCTGCCTGGCTGGCACACGTCACCTTGGAGACGTGAGCCCTCTGGTGGCAGTTGGAGCGTGCAGGGTGCCTCCTCCTCTCGGTGATGACGGCCCTCTGGCATCAGGCCCTAAATGGTGGGCTCCCCACATTTTCTGATGTGCGCCCAGTGGTGCGAGGACACTCCAGCCAGGTTCCCATTCCCATGGGGATGTGGGCCTTCTGCGCTGAGGTCCCAACGCCTGGGTTGCTCACAGTTTTATGATGTGGGCCCTCTGCTGTGAGTTCACTGCGGCCTGGATCCCATAGCCTCGGTGTTCTGAGCCGCCTGCTGGAAGGTCTAAATGCTGGAATCCTCACGTTTTTTATATTATGTGCCCTGTGTTGTGAGGCTACTCCTGCCTGCCTCACTCCAAGGCCTTTGGTGATGTGGGTCCTCTGGTTTGAGGACACATGTGCTGGGTTCCTCACCTTAAGATGATGAGGCCCCACTGGTGTGAGGATAATCCTGACTGGTTCCCATCCCCTTTGTGATGTGGGCCCTCTGGTGAGAGTCTGATCCTGGCTGGGTTCCTCACCCATCTGTGAGGTGGGCCCTCTACTATCAGGTAACTCTTGCCTGGCTTGCTCACCTCGCCTTGTTGACATGAGCCCTCTGGTGGCACTTGGACCCTGCTGGGAGCCTCCTCACCTCTGTGATGAGGGCCCTCTGACGTCAGGCCCTAACTGCTGGGCTCCCCAACTTTTCTTAGTGAGCCCAGTGATGCTCGGGCACTCCTCTTAGGTTCCCATCTCCATGCGGATGTGGGCCTTCTGCTCTGAGGTTCCAACGGCTGGGTTGATCACAATTTCATGATGTGGGCTCTCTGGTGTTAGTTCACTGTGGCCTGGATCCCATAGCCTCTGTGCTCTTGGCCGCCTGCTGGGAGGTTCCAACTGCTGGATTCCTCACTTTTTTAATTTTTTAGGCCCTCTGTTGTGAGGATCCTCCTGCCTGCCTCACTCCCAGCCCCTTCGTGATGTGTGTCGTCTGGTTTGAGGCCACATGTGCTGGGTTCCTCACCTTTCGATGATGTGGGACCAATGGTCTTAGGAGACTCCTGCCTGGTTCACATCCCCTTGGTGATGTGGGCCCTCTGTTGAGAGTCTGATCCTGGCTGGGTTCCTCACCCTTCTGTGAGGTGGGCCGTCTGCTGTGAGGTCACTCCTGCCTGGCTTGCTCACCTCGCCTTGTGGACATGAGCCCTCGGTGGCACTTGGAGCCTGCTGGGAGCCTCCTCCCCTCGGTGATGAGGGCCCTCTGGCGTCAGGCCCTAACGGCTGGGCTCCCCACATTTTGTGATGTGCACCCAGTGGTTCGAAGACACTCTATCCAGGTTCACATCCCCATTGGGATGTGGGTCTTCTGCTCTGAAGTCCCAACGGCTGGGTTGTTCACAGTTTCATGATGTGGGCTCTCTGCTGTTAGTTCACTCTGGCCTGGATGCCATAGCCTCTGTGCTCTGGGCCGCCTGCTGGGAGGTTCCAACTGCTCAATTCCTCAAATTTTGTATTCTATGGGTCCTGTGTTGCGATGCTCCTCCTGCCTGCCTCACTCGCAACCCCTTCGTGATGTGGGTCCTCTGGTTTGAGGCCACATGTGCTGGGTTCCGCAACTTTCAATGATGTGGCCCCACTGGTGTTAGGACGCTCCTGCCTGGTTCCCATCCCCTTGGTGATGTGGGCCTTCTGGTGATAGTCTTATCCTGGCTGGGTTCCTCACTCTTCTGTGAGGTAGGCCCTCTGCTGTGAGGTCAATCCTGCCTGACTTGCACACATCACCTTGGCGACGTGGGCCCTCTGTTGGCACATGGAACCTGCTGGGAGCCTCCTGCCCTTGGTGATGACGGCCCTCTAGCGTCAGGCCATAACTGCTGGGCTCCCCACGTTTTCTGATGTGAGCCCAGTGATGCCAGGACACTCCTGTCAGGTTCCCATCCCCATGGGGATGTGGGCCTTCTGCTCTGAGGTCCCAACGCCTGGGTTGCTCACAGTTTCATGATGTGGGCTCTCTGGTGTTAGTTCACTCCTGCCTGCATCCCATAGCTTCTGTGCTCTCGGCCGCCTGCTGGGAGGTTCCAAATGCTGGATTCCTCACCTTTTTTATTCTTTGGGCCCTCTGTTTTTAGGCTACTCCTACCTGCCTCACTCCCATCCCTTTTGTGATGTATGTCCTCTGATATGAGGCCGCATGTGCTGGGTTCCTCACCTTTCGATGATGTGGCCCCACTCGTGTGAGGACACTCCTGCCTGGTTCCCATCCCCTTGGTGAGGTGGGCCCTCTGGCGAGAGTCTAATCCTGGCTGGGTTCCTCAACGTTTTGTGAGGTAGGCCCTCTGCTGTGAGGTCACTCCTGCCTGGCTGGCACACGTCACCTTGGAGACGTGAGCCCTCTGGTGGCAGTTGGAGCGTGCAGGGTGCCTCCTCCTCTCGGTGATGACGGCCCTCTGGCATCAGGCCCTAAATGGTGGGCTCCCCACATTTTCTGATGTGCGCCCAGTGGTGCGAGGACACTCCAGCCAGGTTCCCATTCCCATGGGGATGTGGGCCTTCTGCGCTGAGGTCCCAACGCCTGGGTTGCTCACAGTTTTATGATGTGGGCCCTCTGCTGTGAGTTCACTGCGGCCTGGATCCCATAGCCTCGGTGTTCTGAGCCGCCTGCTGGAAGGTCTAAATGCTGGAATCCTCACGTTTTTTATATTATGTGCCCTGTGTTGTGAGGCTACTCCTGCCTGCCTCACTCCAAGGCCTTTGGTGATGTGGGTCCTCTGGTTTGAGGACACATGTGCTGGGTTCCTCACCTTAAGATGATGAGGCCCCACTGGTGTGAGGATAATCCTGACTGGTTCCCATCCCCTTTGTGATGTGGGCCCTCTGGTGAGAGTCTGATCCTGGCTGGGTTCCTCACCCATCTGTGAGGTGGGCCCTCTACTATCAGGTAACTCTTGCCTGGCTTGCTCACCTCGCCTTGTTGACATGAGCCCTCTGGTGGCACTTGGACCGTGCTGGTTGCCTCCTCACCTCTGTGATGAGGGCCCTCTGACGTCAGGCCCTAACTGCTGGGCTCCCCAACTTTTCTTAGTGAGCCCAGTGATGCTCGGGCACTCCTCTTAGGTTCCCATCTCCATGGGGATGTGGGCCTTCTGCTCTGAGGTTCCAACGGCTGGGTTGATCACAATTTCATGATGTGGGCTCTCTGGTGTTAGTTCACTGTGGCCTGGATCCCATAGCCTCTGTGCTCTTGGCCGCCTGCTGGGAGGTTCCAACTGCTGGATTCCTCACTTTTTTAATTTTTTAGGCCCTCTGTTGTGAGGATCCTCCTGCCTGCCTCACTCCCAGCCCCTTCGTGATGTGTGTCGTCTGGTTTGAGGCCACATGTGCTGGGTTCCTCACCTTTCGATGATGTGGGACCAATGGTCTTAGGAGACTCCTGCCTGGTTCACATCCCCTTGGTGATGTGGGCCCTCTGTTGAGAGTCTGATCCTGGCTGGGTTCCTCACCCTTCTGTGAGGTGGGCCGTCTGCTGTGAGGTCACTCCTGCCTGGCTTGCTCACCTCGCCTTGTGGACATGAGCCCTCGGTGGCACTTGGAGCCTGCTGGGAGCCTCCTCCCCTCGGTGATGAGGGCCCTCTGGCGTCAGGCCCTAACGGCTGGGCTCCCCACATTTTGTGATGTGCACCCAGTGGTTCGAAGACACTCTATCCAGGTTCACATCCCCATTGGGATGTGGGTCTTCTGCTCTGAAGTCCCAACGGCTGGGTTGTTCACAGTTTCATGATGTGGGCTCTCTGCTGTTAGTTCACTCTGGCCTGGATGCCATAGCCTCTGTGCTCTGGGCCGCCTGCTGGGAGGTTCCAACTGCTCAATTCCTCAAATTTTGTATTCTATGGGTCCTGTGTTGCGATGCTCCTCCTGCCTGCCTCACTCGCAACCCCTTCATGATGTGGGTCCTCTGGTTTGAGGCCACATGTGCTGGGTTCCGCAACTTTCAATGATGTGGCCCCACTGGTGTTAGGACGCTCCTGCCTGGTTCCCATCCCCTTGGTGATGTGGGCCTTCTGGTGACAGTCTTATCCTGGCTGGGTTCCTCACTCTTCTGTGAGGTAGGCCCTCTGCTGTGAGGTCAATCCTGCCTGACTTGCACACATCACCTTGGCGACGTGGGCCCTCTGTTGGCACATGGAACCTGCTGGGAGCCTCCTGCCCTCGGTGATGACGGCCCTCTAGCGTCAGGCCATAACTGCTGGGCTCCCCACGTTTTCTGATGTGAGCCCAGTGATGCCAGGACACTCCTGTCAGGTTCCCATCCCCATGGGGATGTGGGCCTTCTGCTCTGAGGTCCCAACGCCTGGGTTGCTCACAGTTTCATGATGTGGGCTCTCTGGTGTTAGTTCACTCCTGCCTGCATCCCATAGCTTCTGTGCTCTCGGCCGCCTGCTGGGAGGTTCCAAATGCTGGATTCCTCACCTTTTTTATTCTTTGGGCCCTCTGTTTTTAGGCTACTCCTACCTGCCTCACTCCCATCCCTTTTGTGATGTATGTCCTCTGATATGAGGCCGCATGTGCTGGGTTCCTCACCTTTCGATGATGTGGCCCCACTCGTGTGAGGACACTCCTGCCTGGTTCCCATCCCCTTGGTGAGGTGGGCCCTCTGGCGAGAGTCTAATCCTGGCTGGGTTCCTCAACGTTTTGTGAGGTAGGCCCTCTGCTGTGAGGTCACTCCTGCCTGGCTGGCACACGTCACCTTGGAGACGTGAGCCCTCTGGTGGCAGTTGGAGCGTGCAGGGTGCCTCCTCCTCTCGGTGATGACGGCCCTCTGGCATCAGGCCCTAAATGGTGGGCTCCCCACATTTTCTGATGTGCGCCCAGTGGTGCGAGGACACTCCAGCCAGGTTCCCATTCCCATGGGGATGTGGGCCTTCTGCGCTGAGGTCCCAACGCCTGGGTTGCTCACAGTTTTATGATGTGGGCCCTCTGCTGTGAGTTCACTGCGGCCTGGATCCCATAGCCTCGGTGTTCTGAGCCGCCTGCTGGAAGGTCTAAATGCTGGAATCCTCACGTTTTTTATATTATGTGCCCTGTGTTGTGAGGCTACTCCTGCCTGCCTCACTCCAAGGCCTTTGGTGATGTGGGTCCTCTGGTTTGAGGACACATGTGCTGGGTTCCTCACCTTAAGATGATGAGGCCCCACTGGTGTGAGGATAATCCTGACTGGTTCCCATCCCCTTTGTGATGTGGGCCCTCTGGTGAGAGTCTGATCCTGGCTGGGTTCCTCACCCATCTGTGAGGTGGGCCCTCTACTATCAGGTAACTCTTGCCTGGCTTGCTCACCTCGCCTTGTTGACATGAGCCCTCTGGTGGCACTTGGACCGTGCTGGTTGCCTCCTCACCTCTGTGATGAGGGCCCTCTGACGTCAGGCCCTAACTGCTGGGCTCCCCAACTTTTCTTAGTGAGCCCAGTGATGCTCGGGCACTCCTCTTAGGTTCCCATCTCCATGGGGATGTGGGCCTTCTGCTCTGAGGTTCCAACGGCTGGGTTGATCACAATTTCATGATGTGGGCTCTCTGGTGTTAGTTCACTGTGGCCTGGATCCCATAGCCTCTGTGCTCTTGGCCGCCTGCTGGGAGGTTCCAACTGCTGGATTCCTCACTTTTTTAATTTTTTAGGCCCTCTGTTGTGAGGATCCTCCTGCCTGCCTCACTCCCAGCCCCTTCGTGATGTGTGTCGTCTGGTTTGAGGCCACATGTGCTGGGTTCCTCACCTTTCGATGATGTGGGACCAATGGTCTTAGGAGACTCCTGCCTGGTTCACATCCCCTTGGTGATGTGGGCCCTCTGTTGAGAGTCTGATCCTGGCTGGGTTCCTCACCCTTCTGTGAGGTGGGCCGTCTGCTGTGAGGTCACTCCTGCCTGGCTTGCTCACCTCGCCTTGTGGACATGAGCCCTCGGTGGCACTTGGAGCCTGCTGGGAGCCTCCTCCCCTCGGTGATGAGGGCCCTCTGGCGTCAGGCCCTAACGGCTGGGCTCCCCACATTTTGTGATGTGCACCCAGTGGTTCGAAGACACTCTATCCAGGTTCACATCCCCATTTGGATGTGGGTCTTCTGCTCTGAAGTCCCAACGGCTGGGTTGTTCACAGTTTCATGATGTGGGCTCTCTGCTGTTAGTTCACTCTGGCCTGGATGCCATAGCCTCTGTGCTCTGGGCCGCCTGCTGGGAGGTTCCAACTGCTCAATTCCTCAAATTTTGTATTCTATGGGTCCTGTGTTGCGATGCTCCTCCTGCCTGCCTCACTCGCAACCCCTTCGTGATGTGGGTCCTCTGGTTTGAGGCCACATGTGCTGGGTTCCGCAACTTTCAATGATGTGGCCCCACTGGTGTTAGGACGCTCCTGCCTGGTTCCCATCCCCTTGGTGATGTGGGCCTTCTGGTGATAGTCTTATCCTGGCTGGGTTCCTCACTCTTCTGTGAGGTAGGCCCTCTGCTGTGAGGTCAATCCTGCCTGACTTGCACACATCACCTTGGCGACGTGGGCCCTCTGTTGGCACATGGAACCTGCTGGGAGCCTCCTGCCCTCGGTGATGACGGCCCTCTAGCGTCAGGCCATAACTGCTGGGCTCCCCACGTTTTCTGATGTGAGCCCAGTGATGCCAGGACACTCCTGTCAGGTTCCCATCCCCATGGGGATGTGGGCCTTCTGCTCTGAGGTCCCAACGCCTGGGTTGCTCACAGTTTCATGATGTGGGCTCTCTGGTGTTAGTTCACTCCTGCCTGCATCCCATAGCTTCTGTGCTCTCGGCCGCCTGCTGGGAGGTTCCAAATGCTGGATTCCTCACCTTTTTTATTCTTTGGGCCCTCTGTTTTTAGGCTACTCCTACCTGCCTCACTCCCATCCCTTTTGTGATGTATGTCCTCTGATATGAGGCCGCATGTGCTGGGTTCCTCACCTTTCGATGATGTGGCCCCACTCGTGTGAGGACACTCCTGCCTGGTTCCCATCCCCTTGGTGAGGTGGGCCCTCTGGCGAGAGTCTAATCCTGGCTGGGTTCCTCAACGTTTTGTGAGGTAGGCCCTCTGCTGTGAGGTCACTCCTGCCTGGCTGGCACACGTCACCTTGGAGACGTGAGCCCTCTGGTGGCAGTTGGAGCGTGCAGGGTGCCTCCTCCTCTCGGTGATGACGGCCCTCTGGCATCAGGCCCTAAATGGTGGGCTCCCCACATTTTCTGATGTGCGCCCAGTGGTGCGAGGACACTCCAGCCAGGTTCCCATTCCCATGGGGATGTGGGCCTTCTGCGCTGATGTCCCAACGCCTGGGTTGCTCACAGTTTTATGATGTGGGCCCTCTGCTGTGAGTTCACTGCGGCCTGGATCCCATAGCCTCGGTGTTCTGAGCCGCCTGCTGGAAGGTCTAAATGCTGGAATCCTCACGTTTTTTATATTATGTGCCCTGTGTTGTGAGGCTACTCCTGCCTGCCTCACTCCAAGGCCTTTGGTGATGTGGGTCCTCTGGTTTGAGGACACATGTGCTGGGTTCCTCACCTTAAGATGATGAGGCCCCACTGGTGTGAGGATAATCCTGACTGGTTCCCATCCCCTTTGTGATGTGGGCCCTCTGGTGAGAGTCTGATCCTGGCTGGGTTCCTCACCCATCTGTGAGGTGGGCCCTCTACTATCATCAGGTAACTCTTGCCTGGCTTGCTCACCTCGCCTTGTTGACATGAGCCCTCTGGTGGCACTTGGACCCTGCTGGGAGCCTCCTCACCTCTGTGATGAGGGCCCTCTGACGTCAGGCCCTAACTGCTGGGCTCCCCAACTTTTCTTAGTGAGCCCAGTGATGCTCGGGCACTCCTCTTAGGTTCCCATCTCCATGGGGATGTGGGCCTTCTGCTCTGAGGTTCCAACGGCTGGGTTGATCACAATTTCATGATGTGGGCTCTCTGGTGTTAGTTCACTGTGGCCTGGATCCCATAGCCTCTGTGCTCTTGGCCGCCTGCTGGGAGGTTCCAACTGCTGGATTCCTCACTTTTTTAATTTTTTAGGCCCTCTGTTGTGAGGATCCTCCTGCCTGCCTCACTCCCAGCCCCTTCGTGATGTGTGTCGTCTGGTTTGAGGCCACATGTGCTGGGTTCCTCACCTTTCGATGATGTGGGACCAATGGTCTTAGGAGACTCCTGCCTGGTTCACATCCCCTTGGTGATGTGGGCCCTCTGTTGAGAGTCTGATCCTGGCTGGGTTCCTCACCCTTCTGTGAGGTGGGCCGTCTGCTGTGAGGTCACTCCTGCCTGGCTTGCTCACCTCGCCTTGTGGACATGAGCCCTCGGTGGCACTTGGAGCCTGCTGGGAGCCTCCTCCCCTCGGTGATGAGGGCCCTCTGGCGTCAGGCCCTAACGGCTGGGCTCCCCACATTTTGTGATGTGCACCCAGTGGTTCGAAGACACTCTATCCAGGTTCACATCCCCATTGGGATGTGGGTCTTCTGCTCTGAAGTCCCAACGGCTGGGTTGTTCACAGTTTCATGATGTGGGCTCTCTGCTGTTAGTTCACTCTGGCCTGGATGCCATAGCCTCTGTGCTCTGGGCCGCCTGCTGGGAGGTTCCAACTGCTCAATTCCTCAAATTTTGTATTCTATGGGTCCTGTGTTGCGATGCTCCTCCTGCCTGCCTCACTCGCAACCCCTTCGTGATGTGGGTCCTCTGGTTTGAGGCCACATGTGCTGGGTTCCGCAACTTTCAATGATGTGGCCCCACTGGTGTTAGGACGCTCCTGCCTGGTTCCCATCCCCTTGGTGATGTGGGCCTTCTGGTGACAGTCTTATCCTGGCTGGGTTCCTCACTCTTCTGTGAGGTAGGCCCTCTGCTGTGAGGTCAATCCTGCCTGACTTGCACACATCACCTTGGCGACGTGGGCCCTCTGTTGGCACATGGAACCTGCTGGGAGCCTCCTGCCCTCGGTGATGACGGCCCTCTAGCGTCAGGCCATAACTGCTGGGCTCCCCACGTTTTCTGATGTGAGCCCAGTGATGCCAGGACACTCCTGTCAGGTTCCCATCCCCATGGGGATGTGGGCCTTCTGCTCTGAGGTCCCAACGCCTGGGTTGCTCACAGTTTCATGATGTGGGCTCTCTGGTGTTAGTTCACTCCTGCCTGCATCCCATAGCTTCTGTGCTCTCGGCCGCCTGCTGGGAGGTTCCAAATGCTGGATTCCTCACCTTTTTTATTCTTTGGGCCCTCTGTTTTTAGGCTACTCCTACCTGCCTCACTCCCATCCCTTTTGTGATGTATGTCCTCTGATATGAGGCCGCATGTGCTGGGTTCCTCACCTTTCGATGATGTGGCCCCACTCGTGTGAGGACACTCCTGTCTGGTTCCCATCCCCTTGGTGAGGTGGGCCCTCTGGCGAGAGTCTAATCCTGGCTGGGTTCCTCAACGTTTTGTGAGGTAGGCCCTCTGCTGTGAGGTCACTCCTGCCTGGCTGGCACACGTCACCTTGGAGACGTGAGCCCTCTGGTGGCAGTTGGAGCGTGCAGGGTGCCTCCTCCTCTCGGTGATGACGGCCCTCTGGCATCAGGCCCTAAATGGTGGGCTCCCCACATTTTCTGATGTGCGCCCAGTGGTGCGAGGACACTCCAGCCAGGTTCCCATTCCCATGGGGATGTGGGCCTTCTGCGCTGATGTCCCAACGCCTGGGTTGCTCACAGTTTTATGATGTGGGCCCTCTGCTGTGAGTTCACTGCGGCCTGGATCCCATAGCCTCGGTGTTCTGAGCCGCCTGCTGGAAGGTCTAAATGCTGGAATCCTCACGTTTTTTTTATTATGTGCCCTGTGTTGTGAGGCTACTCCTGCCTGCCTCACTCCAAGGCCTTTGGTGATGTGGGTCCTCTGGTTTGAGGACACATGTGCTGGGTTCCTCACCTTAAGATGATGAGGCCCCACTGGTGTGAGGATAATCCTGACTGGTTCCCATCCCCTTTGTGATGTGGGCCCTCTGGTGAGAGTCTGATCCTGGCTGGGTTCCTCACCCATCTGTGAGGTGGGCCCTCTACTATCATCAGGTAACTCTTGCCTGGCTTGCTCACCTCGCCTTGTTGACATGAGCCCTCTGGTGGCACTTGGACCCTGCTGGGAGCCTCCTCACCTCTGTGATGAGGGCCCTCTGACGTCAGGCCCTAACTGCTGGGCTCCCCAACTTTTCTTAGTGAGCCCAGTGATGCTCGGGCACTCCTCTTAGGTTCCCATCTCCATGGGGATGTGGGCCTTCTGCTCTGAGGTTCCAACGGCTGGGTTGATCACAATTTCATGATGTGGGCTCTCTGGTGTTAGTTCACTGTGGCCTGGATCCCATAGCCTCTGTGCTCTTGGCCGCCTGCTGGGAGGTTCCAACTGCTGGATTCCTCACTTTTTTAATTTTTTAGGCCCTCTGTTGTGAGGATCCTCCTGCCTGCCTCACTCCCAGCCCCTTCGTGATGTGTGTCGTCTGGTTTGAGGCCACATGTGCTGGGTTCCTCACCTTTCGATGATGTGGGACCAATGGTCTTAGGAGACTCCTGCCTGGTTCACATCCCCTTGGTGATGTGGGCCCTCTGTTGAGAGTCTGATCCTGGCTGGGTTCCTCACCCTTCTGTGAGGTGGGCCGTCTGCTATGAGGTCACTCCTGCCTGGCTTGCTCACCTCGCCTTGTGGACATGAGCCCTCGGTGGCACTTGGAGCCTGCTGGGAGCCTCCTCCCCTCGGTGATGAGGGCCCTCTGGCGTCAGGCCCTAACGGCTGGGCTCCCCACATTTTGTGATGTGCACCCAGTGGTTCGAAGACACTCTATCCAGGTTCACATCCCCATTGGGATGTGGGTCTTCTGCTCTGAAGTCCCAACGGCTGGGTTGTTCACAGTTTCATGATGTGGGCTCTCTGCTGTTAGTTCACTCTGGCCTGGATGCCATAGCCTCTGTGCTCTGGGCCGCCTGCTGGGAGGTTCCAACTGCTCAATTCCTCAAATTTTGTATTCTATGGGTCCTGTGTTGCGATGCTCCTCCTGCCTGCCTCACTCGCAACCCCTTCGTGATGTGGGTCCTCTGGTTTGAGGCCACATGTGCTGGGTTCCGCAACTTTCAATGATGTGGCCCCACTGGTGTTAGGACGCTCCTGCCTGGTTCCCATCCCCTTGGTGATGTGGGCCTTCTGGTGACAGTCTTATCCTGGCTGGGTTCCTCACTCTTCTGTGAGGTAGGCCCTCTGCTGTGAGGTCAATCCTGCCTGACTTGCACACATCACCTTGGCGACGTGGGCCCTCTGTTGGCACATGGAACCTGCTGGGAGCCTCCTGCCCTCGGTGATGACGGCCCTCTAGCGTCAGGCCATAACTGCTGGGCTCCCCACGTTTTCTGATGTGAGCCCAGTGATGCCAGGACACTCCTGTCAGGTTCCCATCCCCATGGGGATGTGGGCCTTCTGCTCTGAGGTCCCAACGCCTGGGTTGCTCACAGTTTCATGATGTGGGCTCTCTGGTGTTAGTTCACTCCTGCCTGCATCCCATAGCTTCTGTGCTCTCGGCCGCCTGCTGGGAGGTTCCAAATGCTGGATTCCTCACCTTTTTTATTCTTTGGGCCCTCTGTTTTTAGGCTACTCCTACCTGCCTCACTCCCATCCCTTTTGTGATGTATGTCCTCTGATATGAGGCCGCATGTGCTGGGTTCCTCACCTTTCGATGATGTGGCCCCACTCGTGTGAGGACACTCCTGCCTGGTTCCCATTCCCTTGGTGAGGTGGGCCCTCTGGCGAGAGTCTAATCCTGGCTGGGTTCCTCAACGTTTTGTGAGGTAGGCCCTCTGCTGTGAGGTCACTCCTGCCTGGCTGGCACACGTCACCTTGGAGACGTGAGCCCTCTGGTGGCAGTTGGAGCGTGCAGGGTGCCTCCTCCTCTCGGTGATGACGGCCCTCTGGCATCAGGCCCTAAATGGTGGGCTCCCCACATTTTCTGATGTGCGCCCAGTGGTGCGAGGACACTCCAGCCAGGTTCCCATTCCCATGGGGATGTGGGCCTTCTGCGCTGAGGTCCCAACGCCTGGGTTGCTCACAGTTTTATGATGTGGGCCCTCTGCTGTGAGTTCACTGCGGCCTGGATCCCATAGCCTCGGTGTTCTGAGCCGCCTGCTGGAAGGTCTAAATGCTGGAATCCTCACGTTTTTTATATTATGTGCCCTGTGTTGTGAGGCTACTCCTGCCTGCCTCACTCCAAGGCCTTTGGTGATGTGGGTCCTCTGGTTTGAGGACACATGTGCTGGGTTCCTCACCTTAAGATGATGAGGCCCCACTGGTGTGAGGATAATCCTGACTGGTTCCCATCCCCTTTGTGATGTGGGCCCTCTGGTGAGAGTCTGATCCTGGCTGGGTTCCTCACCCATCTGTGAGGTGGGCCCTCTACTATCATCAGGTAACTCTTGCCTGGCTTGCTCACCTCGCCTTGTTGACATGAGCCCTCTGGTGGCACTTGGACCCTGCTGGGAGCCTCCTCACCTCTGTGATGAGGGCCCTCTGACGTCAGGCCCTAACTGCTGGGCTCCCCAACTTTTCTTAGTGAGCCCAGTGATGCTCGGGCACTCCTCTTAGGTTCCCATCTCCATGGGGATGTGGGCCTTCTGCTCTGAGGTTCCAACGGCTGGGTTGATCACAATTTCATGATGTGGGCTCTCTGGTGTTAGTTCACTGTGGCCTGGATCCCATAGCCTCTGTGCTCTTGGCCGCCTGCTGGGAGGTTCCAACTGCTGGATTCCTCACTTTTTTAATTTTTTAGGCCCTCTGTTGTGAGGATCCTCCTGCCTGCCTCACTCCCAGCCCCTTCGTGATGTGTGTCGTCTGGTTTGAGGCCACATGTGCTGGGTTCCTCACCTTTCGATGATGTGGGACCAATGGTCTTAGGAGACTCCTGCCTGGTTCACATCCCCTTGGTGATGTGGGCCCTCTGTTGAGAGTCTGATCCTGGCTGGGTTCCTCACCCTTCTGTGAGGTGGGCCGTCTGCTGTGAGGTCACTCCTGCCTGGCTTGCTCACCTCGCCTTGTGGACATGAGCCCTCGGTGGCACTTGGAGCCTGCTGGGAGCCTCCTCCCCTCGGTGATGAGGGCCCTCTGGCGTCAGGCCCTAACGGCTGGGCTCCCCACATTTTGTGATGTGCACCCAGTGGTTCGAAGACACTCTATCCAGGTTCACATCCCCATTGGGATGTGGGTCTTCTGCTCTGAAGTCCCAACGGCTGGGTTGTTCACAGTTTCATGATGTGGGCTCTCTGCTGTTAGTTCACTCTGGCCTGGATGCCATAGCCTCTGTGCTCTGGGCCGCCTGCTGGGAGGTTCCAACTGCTCAATTCCTCAAATTTTGTATTCTATGGGTCCTGTGTTGCGATGCTCCTCCTGCCTGCCTCACTCGCAACCCCTTCGTGATGTGGGTCCTCTGGTTTGAGGCCACATGTGCTGGGTTCCGCAACTTTCAATGATGTGGCCCCACTGGTGTTAGGACGCTCCTGCCTGGTTCCCATCCCCTTGGTGATGTGGGCCTTCTGGTGGCAGTCTTATCCTGGCTGGGTTCCTCACTCTTCTGTGAGGTAGGCCCTCTGCTGTGAGGTCAATCCTGCCTGACTTGCACACATCACCTTGGCGACGTGGGCCCTCTGTTGGCACATGGAACCTGCTGGGAGCCTCCTGCCCTCGGTGATGACGGCCCTCTAGCGTCAGGCCATAACTGCTGGGCTCCCCACGTTTTCTGATGTGAGCCCAGTGATGCCAGGACACTCCTGTCAGGTTCCCATCCCCATGGGGATGTGGGCCTTCTGCTCTGAGGTCCCAACGCCTGGGTTGCTCACAGTTTCATGATGTGGGCTCTCTGGTGTTAGTTCACTCCTGCCTGCATCCCATAGCTTCTGTGCTCTCGGCCGCCTGCTGGGAGGTTCCAAATGCTGGATTCCTCACCTTTTTTATTCTTTGGGCCCTCTGTTTTTAGGCTACTCCTACCTGCCTCACTCCCATCCCTTTTGTGATGTATGTCCTCTGATATGAGGCCGCATGTGCTGGGTTCCTCACCTTTCGATGATGTGGCCCCACTCGTGTGAGGACACTCCTGCCTGGTTCCCATCCCCTTGGTGAGGTGGGCCCTCTGGCGAGAGTCTAATCCTGGCTGGGTTCCTCAACGTTTTGTGAGGTAGGCCCTCTGCTGTGAGGTCACTCCTGCCTGGCTGGCACACGTCACCTTGGAGACGTGAGCCCTCTGGTGGCAGTTGGAGCGTGCAGGGTGCCTCCTCCTCTCGGTGATGACGGCCCTCTGGCATCAGGCCCTAAATGGTGGGCTCCCCACATTTTCTGATGTGCGCCCAGTGGTGCGAGGACACTCCAGCCAGGTTCCCATTCCCATGGGGATGTGGGTCTTCTGCGCTGAGGTCCCAACGCCTGGGTTGCTCACAGTTTTATGATGTGGGCCCTCTGCTGTGAGTTCACTGCGGCCTGGATCCCATAGCCTCGGTGTTCTGAGCCGCCTGCTGGAAGGTCTAAATGCTGGAATCCTCACGTTTTTTATATTATGTGCCCTGTGTTGTGAGGCTACTCCTGCCTGCCTCACTCCAAGGCCTTTGGTGATGTGGGTCCTCTGGTTTGAGGACACATGTGCTGGGTTCCTCACCTTAAGATGATGAGGCCCCACTGGTGTGAGGATAATCCTGACTGGTTCCCATCCCCTTTGTGATGTGGGCCCTCTGGTGAGAGTCTGATCCTGGCTGGGTTCCTCACCCATCTGTGAGGTGGGCCCTCTACTATCATCAGGTAACTCTTGCCTGGCTTGCTCACCTCGCCTTGTTGACGTGAGCCCTCTGGTGGCACTTGGACCCTGCTGGGAGCCTCCTCACCTCTGTGATGAGGGCCCTCTGACGTCAGGCCCTAACTGCTGGGCTCCCCAACTTTTCTTAGTGAGCCCAGTGATGCTCGGGCACTCCTCTTAGGTTCCCATCTCCATGGGGATGTGGGCCTTCTGCTCTGAGGTTCCAACGGCTGGGTTGATCACAATTTCATGATGTGGGCTCTCTGGTGTTAGTTCACTGTGGCCTGGATCCCATAGCCTCTGTGCTCTTGGCCGCCTGCTGGGAGGTTCCAACTGCTGGATTCCTCACTTTTTTAATTTTTTAGGCCCTCTGTTGTGAGGATCCTCCTGCCTGCCTCACTCCCAGCCCCTTCGTGATGTGTGTCGTCTGGTTTGAGGCCACATGTGCTGGGTTCCTCACCTTTCGATGATGTGGGACCAATGGTCTTAGGAGACTCCTGCCTGGTTCACATCCCCTTGGTGATGTGGGCCCTCTGTTGAGAGTCTGATCCTGGCTGGGTTCCTCACCCTTCTGTGAGGTGGGCCGTCTGCTATGAGGTCACTCCTGCCTGGCTTGCTCACCTCGCCTTGTGGACATGAGCCCTCGGTGGCACTTGGAGCCTGCTGGGAGCCTCCTCCCCTCGGTGATGAGGGCCCTCTGGCGTCAGGCCCTAACGGCTGGGCTCCCCACATTTTGTGATGTGCACCCAGTGGTTCGAAGACACTCTATCCAGGTTCACATCCCCATTGGGATGTGGGTCTTCTGCTCTGAAGTCCCAACGGCTGGGTTGTTCACAGTTTCATGATGTGGGCTCTCTGCTGTTAGTTCACTCTGGCCTGGATGCCATAGCCTCTGTGCTCTGGGCCGCCTGCTGGGAGGTTCCAACTGCTCAATTCCTCAAATTTTGTATTCTATGGGTCCTGTGTTGCGATGCTCCTCCTGCCTGCCTCACTCGCAACCCCTTCGTGATGTGGGTCCTCTGGTTTGAGGCCACATGTGCTGGGTTCCGCAACTTTCAATGATGTGGCCCCACTGGTGTTAGGACGCTCCTGCCTGGTTCCCATCCCCTTGGTGATGTGGGCCTTCTGGTGACAGTCTTATCCTGGCTGGGTTCCTCACTCTTCTGTGAGGTAGGCCCTCTGCTGTGAGGTCAATCCTGCCTGACTTGCACACATCACCTTGGCGACGTGGGCCCTCTGTTGGCACATGGAACCTGCTGGGAGCCTCCTGCCCTCGGTGATGATGGCCCTCTAGCGTCAGGCCATAACTGCTGGGCTCCCCACGTTTTCTGATGTGAGCCCAGTGATGCCAGGACACTCCTGTCAGGTTCCCATCCCCATGGGGATGTGGGCCTTCTGCTCTGAGGTCCCAACGCCTGGGTTGCTCACAGTTTCATGATGTGGGCTCTCTGGTGTTAGTTCACTCCTGCCTGCATCCCATAGCTTCTGTGCTCTCGGCCGCCTGCTGGGAGGTTCCAAATGCTGGATTCCTCACCTTTTTTATTCTTTGGGCCCTCTGTTTTTAGGCTACTCCTACCTGCCTCACTCCCATCCCTTTTGTGATGTATGTCCTCTGATATGAGGCCGCATGTGCTGGGTTCCTCACCTTTCGATGATGTGGCCCCACTCGTGTGAGGACACTCCTGCCTGGTTCCCATCCCCTTGGTGAGGTGGGCCCTCTGGCGAGAGTCTAATCCTGGCTGGGTTCCTCAACGTTTTGTGAGGTAGGCCCTCTGCTGTGAGGTCACTCCTGCCTGGCTGGCACACGTCACCTTGGAGACGTGAGCCCTCTGGTGGCAGTTGGAGCGTGCAGGGTGCCTCCTCCTCTCGGTGATGACGGCCCTCTGGCATCAGGCCCTAAATGGTGGGCTCCCCACATTTTCTGATGTGCGCCCAGTGGTGCGAGGACACTCCAGCCAGGTTCCCATTCCCATGGGGATGTGGGCCTTCTGCGCTGAGGTCCCAACGCCTGGGTTGCTCACAGTTTTATGATGTGGGCCCTCTGCTGTGAGTTCACTGCGGCCTGGATCCCATAGCCTCGGTGTTCTGAGCCGCCTGCTGGAAGGTCTAAATGCTGGAATCCTCACGTTTTTTATATTATGTGCCCTGTGTTGTGAGGCTACTCCTGCCTGCCTCACTCCAAGGCCTTTGGTGATGTGGGTCCTCTGGTTTGAGGACACATGTGCTGGGTTCCTCACCTTAAGATGATGAGGCCCCACTGGTGTGAGGATAATCCTGACTGGTTCCCATCCCCTTTGTGATGTGGGCCCTCTGGTGAGAGTCTGATCCTGGCTGGGTTCCTCACCCATCTGTGAGGTGGGCCCTCTACTATCATCAGGTAACTCTTGCCTGGCTTGCTCACCTCGCCTTGTTGACATGAGCCCTCTGGTGGCACTTGGACCCTGCTGGGAGCCTCCTCACCTCTGTGATGAGGGCCCTCTGACGTCAGGCCCTAACTGCTGGGCTCCCCAACTTTTCTTAGTGAGCCCAGTGATGCTCGGGCACTCCTCTTAGGTTCCCATCTCCATGGGGATGTGGGCCTTCTGCTCTGAGGTTCCAACGGCTGGGTTGATCACAATTTCATGATGTGGGCTCTCTGGTGTTAGTTCACTGTGGCCTGGATCCCATAGCCTCTGTGCTCTTGGCCGCCTGCTGGGAGGTTCCAACTGCTGGATTCCTCACTTTTTTAATTTTTTAGGCCCTCTGTTGTGAGGATCCTCCTGCCTGCCTCACTCCCAGCCCCTTCGTGATGTGTGTCGTCTGGTTTGAGGCCACATGTGCTGGGTTCCTCACCTTTCGATGATGTGGGACCAATGGTCTTAGGAGACTCCTGCCTGGTTCACATCCCCTTGGTGATGTGGGCCCTCTGTTGAGAGTCTGATCCTGGCTGGGTTCCTCACCCTTCTGTGAGGTGGGCCGTCTGCTGTGAGGTCACTCCTGCCTGGCTTGCTCACCTCGCCTTGTGGACATGAGCCCTCGGTGGCACTTGGAGCCTGCTGGGAGCCTCCTCCCCTCGGTGATGAGGGCCCTCTGGCGTCAGGCCCTAACGGCTGGGCTCCCCACATTTTGTGATGTGCACCCAGTGGTTCGAAGACACTCTATCCAGGTTCACATCCCCATTGGGATGTGGGTCTTCTGCTCTGAAGTCCCAACGGCTGGGTTGTTCACAGTTTCATGATGTGGGCTCTCTGCTGTTAGTTCACTCTGGCCTGGATGCCATAGCCTCTGTGCTCTGGGCCGCCTGCTGGGAGGTTCCAACTGCTCAATTCCTCAAATTTTGTATTCTATGGGTCCTGTGTTGCGATGCTCCTCCTGCCTGCCTCACTCGCAACCCCTTCGTGATGTGGGTCCTCTGGTTTGAGGCCACATGTGCTGGGTTCCGCAACTTTCAATGATGTGGCCCCACTGGTGTTAGGACGCTCCTGCCTGGTTCCCATCCCCTTGGTGATGTGGGCCTTCTGGTGGCAGTCTTATCCTGGCTGGGTTCCTCACTCTTCTGTGAGGTAGGCCCTCTGCTGTGAGGTCAATCCTGCCTGACTTGCACACATCACCTTGGCGACGTGGGCCCTCTGTTGGCACATGGAACCTGCTGGGAGCCTCCTGCCCTCGGTGATGACGGCCCTCTAGCGTCAGGCCATAACTGCTGGGCTCCCCACGTTTTCTGATGTGAGCCCAGTGATGCCAGGACACTCCTGTCAGGTTCCCATCCCCATGGGGATGTGGGCCTTCTGCTCTGAGGTCCCAACGCCTGGGTTGCTCACAGTTTCATGATGTGGGCTCTCTGGTGTTAGTTCACTCCTGCCTGCATCCCATAGCTTCTGTGCTCTCGGCCGCCTGCTGGGAGGTTCCAAATGCTGGATTCCTCACCTTTTTTATTCTTTGGGCCCTCTGTTTTTAGGCTACTCCTACCTGCCTCACTCCCATCCCTTTTGTGATGTATGTCCTCTGATATGAGGCCGCATGTGCTGGGTTCCTCACCTTTCGATGATGTGGCCCCACTCGTGTGAGGATACTCCTGCCTGGTTCCCATCCCCTTGGTGAGGTGGGCCCTCTGGCGAGAGTCTAATCCTGGCTGGGTTCCTCAACGTTTTGTGAGGTAGGCCCTCTGCTGTGAGGTCACTCCTGCCTGGCTGGCACACGTCACCTTGGAGACGTGAGCCCTCTGGTGGCAGTTGGAGCGTGCAGGGTGCCTCCTCCTCTCGGTGATGACGGCCCTCTGGCATTAGGCCCTAAATGGTGGGCTCCCCACATTTTCTGATGTGCGCCCAGTGGTGCGAGGACACTCCAGCCAGGTTCCCATTCCCATGGGGATGTGGGCCTTCTGCGCTGAGGTCCCAACGCCTGGGTTGCTCACAGTTTTATGATGTGGGCCCTCTGCTGTGAGTTCACTGCGGCCTGGATCCCATAGCCTCGGTGTTCTGAGCCGCCTGCTGGAAGGTCTAAATGCTGGAATCCTCACGTTTTTTATATTATGTGCCCTGTGTTGTGAGGCTACTCCTGCCTGCCTCACTCCAAGGCCTTTGGTGATGTGGGTCCTCTGGTTTGAGGACACATGTGCTGGGTTCCTCACCTTAAGATGATGAGGCCCCACTGGTGTGAGGATAATCCTGACTGGTTCCCATCCCCTTTGTGATGTGGGCCCTCTGGTGAGAGTCTGATCCTGGCTGGGTTCCTCACCCATCTGTGAGGTGGGCCCTCTACTATCATCAGGTAACTCTTGCCTGGCTTGCTCACCTCGCCTTGTTGACGTGAGCCCTCTGGTGGCACTTGGACCCTGCTGGGAGCCTCCTCACCTCTGTGATGAGGGCCCTCTGACGTCAGGCCCTAACTGCTGGGCTCCCCAACTTTTCTTAGTGAGCCCAGTGATGCTCGGGCACTCCTCTTAGGTTCCCATCTCCATGGGGATGTGGGCCTTCTGCTCTGAGGTTCCAACGGCTGGGTTGATCACAATTTCATGATGTGGGCTCTCTGGTGTTAGTTCACTGTGGCCTGGATCCCATAGCCTCTGTGCTCTTGGCCGCCTGCTGGGAGGTTCCAACTGCTGGATTCCTCACTTTTTTAATTTTTTAGGCCCTCTGTTGTGAGGATCCTCCTGCCTGCCTCACTCCCAGCCCCTTCGTGATGTGTGTCGTCTGGTTTGAGGCCACATGTGCTGGGTTCCTCACCTTTCGATGATGTGGGACCAATGGTCTTAGGAGACTCCTGCCTGGTTCACATCCCCTTGGTGATGTGGGCCCTCTGTTGAGAGTCTGATCCTGGCTGGGTTCCTCACCCTTCTGTGAGGTGGGCCGTCTGCTATGAGGTCACTCCTGCCTGGCTTGCTCACCTCGCCTTGTGGACATGAGCCCTCGGTGGCACTTGGAGCCTGCTGGGAGCCTCCTCCCCTCGGTGATGAGGGCCCTCTGGCGTCAGGCCCTAACGGCTGGGCTCCCCACATTTTGTGATGTGCACCCAGTGGTTCGAAGACACTCTATCCAGGTTCACATCCCCATTGGGATGTGGGTCTTCTGCTCTGAAGTCCCAACGGCTGGGTTGTTCACAGTTTCATGATGTGGGCTCTCTGCTGTTAGTTCACTCTGGCCTGGATGCCATAGCCTCTGTGCTCTGGGCCGCCTGCTGGGAGGTTCCAACTGCTCAATTCCTCAAATTTTGTATTCTATGGGTCCTGTGTTGCGATGCTCCTCCTGCCTGCCTCACTCGCAACCCCTTCGTGATGTGGGTCCTCTGGTTTGAGGCCACATGTGCTGGGTTCCGCAACTTTCAATGATGTGGCCCCACTGGTGTTAGGACGCTCCTGCCTGGTTCCCATCCCCTTGGTGATGTGGGCCTTCTGGTGACAGTCTTATCCTGGCTGGGTTCCTCACTCTTCTGTGAGGTAGGCCCTCTGCTGTGAGGTCAATCCTGCCTGACTTGCACACATCACCTTGGCGACGTGGGCCCTCTGTTGGCACATGGAACCTGCTGGGAGCCTCCTGCCCTCGGTGATGATGGCCCTCTAGCGTCAGGCCATAACTGCTGGGCTCCCCACGTTTTCTGATGTGAGCCCAGTGATGCCAGGACACTCCTGTCAGGTTCCCATCCCCATGGGGATGTGGGCCTTCTGCTCTGAGGTCCCAACGCCTGGGTTGCTCACAGTTTCATGATGTGGGCTCTCTGGTGTTAGTTCACTCCTGCCTGCATCCCATAGCTTCTGTGCTCTCGGCCGCCTGCTGGGAGGTTCCAAATGCTGGATTCCTCACCTTTTTTATTCTTTGGGCCCTCTGTTTTTAGGCTACTCCTACCTGCCTCACTCCCATCCCTTTTGTGATGTATGTCCTCTGATATGAGGCCGCATGTGCTGGGTTCCTCACCTTTCGATGATGTGGCCCCACTCGTGTGAGGACACTCCTGCCTGGTTCCCATCCCCTTGGTGAGGTGGGCCCTCTGGCGAGAGTCTAATCCTGGCTGGGTTCCTCAACGTTTTGTGAGGTAGGCCCTCTGCTGTGAGGTCACTCCTGCCTGGCTGGCACACGTCACCTTGGAGACGTGAGCCCTCTGGTGGCAGTTGGAGCGTGCAGGGTGCCTCCTCCTCTCGGTGATGACGGCCCTCTGGCATCAGGCCCTAAATGGTGGGCTCCCCACATTTTCTGATGTGCGCCCAGTGGTGCGAGGACACTCCAGCCAGGTTCCCATTCCCATGGGGATGTGGGCCTTCTGCGCTGAGGTCCCAACGCCTGGGTTGCTCACAGTTTTATGATGTGGGCCCTCTGCTGTGAGTTCACTGCGGCCTGGATCCCATAGCCTCGGTGTTCTGAGCCGCCTGCTGGAAGGTCTAAATGCTGGAATCCTCACGTTTTTTATATTATGTGCCCTGTGTTGTGAGGCTACTCCTGCCTGCCTCACTCCAAGGCCTTTGGTGATGTGGGTCCTCTGGTTTGAGGACACATGTGCTGGGTTCCTCACCTTAAGATGATGAGGCCCCACTGGTGTGAGGATAATCCTGACTGGTTCCCATCCCCTTTGTGATGTGGGCCCTCTGGTGAGAGTCTGATCCTGGCTGGGTTCCTCACCCATCTGTGAGGTGGGCCCTCTACTATCATCAGGTAACTCTTGCCTGGCTTGCTCACCTCGCCTTGTTGACATGAGCCCTCTGGTGGCACTTGGACCCTGCTGGGAGCCTCCTCACCTCTGTGATGAGGGCCCTCTGACGTCAGGCCCTAACTGCTGGGCTCCCCAACTTTTCTTAGTGAGCCCAGTGATGCTCGGGCACTCCTCTTAGGTTCCCATCTCCATGGGGATGTGGGCCTTCTGCTCTGAGGTTCCAACGGCTGGGTTGATCACAATTTCATGATGTGGGCTCTCTGGTGTTAGTTCACTGTGGCCTGGATCCCATAGCCTCTGTGCTCTTGGCCGCCTGCTGGGAGGTTCCAACTGCTGGATTCCTCACTTTTTTAATTTTTTAGGCCCTCTGTTGTGAGGATCCTCCTGCCTGCCTCACTCCCAGCCCCTTCGTGATGTGTGTCGTCTGGTTTGAGGCCACATGTGCTGGGTTCCTCACCTTTCGATGATGTGGGACCAATGGTCTTAGGAGACTCCTGCCTGGTTCACATCCCCTTGGTGATGTGGGCCCTCTGTTGAGAGTCTGATCCTGGCTGGGTTCCTCACCCTTCTGTGAGGTGGGCCGTCTGCTGTGAGGTCACTCCTGCCTGGCTTGCTCACCTCGCCTTGTGGACATGAGCCCTCGGTGGCACTTGGAGCCTGCTGGGAGCCTCCTCCCCTCGGTGATGAGGGCCCTCTGGCGTCAGGCCCTAACGGCTGGGCTCCCCACATTTTGTGATGTGCACCCAGTGGTTCGAAGACACTCTATCCAGGTTCACATCCCCATTGGGATGTGGGTCTTCTGCTCTGAAGTCCCAACGGCTGGGTTGTTCACAGTTTCATGATGTGGGCTCTCTGCTGTTAGTTCACTCTGGCCTGGATGCCATAGCCTCTGTGCTCTGGGCCGCCTGCTGGGAGGTTCCAACTGCTCAATTCCTCAAATTTTGTATTCTATGGGTCCTGTGTTGCGATGCTCCTCCTGCCTGCCTCACTCGCAACCCCTTCGTGATGTGGGTCCTCTGGTTTGAGGCCACATGTGCTGGGTTCCGCAACTTTCAATGATGTGGCCCCACTGGTGTTAGGACGCTCCTGCCTGGTTCCCATCCCCTTGGTGATGTGGGCCTTCTGGTGGCAGTCTTATCCTGGCTGGGTTCCTCACTCTTCTGTGAGGTAGGCCCTCTGCTGTGAGGTCAATCCTGCCTGACTTGCACACATCACCTTGGCGACGTGGGCCCTCTGTTGGCACATGGAACCTGCTGGGAGCCTCCTGCCCTCGGTGATGACGGCCCTCTAGCGTCAGGCCATAACTGCTGGGCTCCCCACGTTTTCTGATGTGAGCCCAGTGATGCCAGGACACTCCTGTCAGGTTCCCATCCCCATGGGGATGTGGGCCTTCTGCTCTGAGGTCCCAACGCCTGGGTTGCTCACAGTTTCATGATGTGGGCTCTCTGGTGTTAGTTCACTCCTGCCTGCATCCCATAGCTTCTGTGCTCTCGGCCGCCTGCTGGGAGGTTCCAAATGCTGGATTCCTCACCTTTTTTATTCTTTGGGCCCTCTGTTTTTAGGCTACTCCTACCTGCCTCACTCCCATCCCTTTTGTGATGTATGTCCTCTGATATGAGGCCGCATGTGCTGGGTTCCTCACCTTTCGATGATGTGGCCCCACTCGTGTGAGGATACTCCTGCCTGGTTCCCATCCCCTTGGTGAGGTGGGCCCTCTGGCGAGAGTCTAATCCTGGCTGGGTTCCTCAACGTTTTGTGAGGTAGGCCCTCTGCTGTGAGGTCACTCCTGCCTGGCTGGCACACGTCACCTTGGAGACGTGAGCCCTCTGGTGGCAGTTGGAGCGTGCAGGGTGCCTCCTCCTCTCGGTGATGACGGCCCTCTGGCATCAGGCCCTAAATGGTGGGCTCCCCACATTTTCTGATGTGCGCCCAGTGGTGCGAGGACACTCCAGCCAGGTTCCCATTCCCATGGGGATGTGGGCCTTCTGCGCTGAGGTCCCAACGCCTGGGTTGCTCACAGTTTTATGATGTGGGCCCTCTGCTGTGAGTTCACTGCGGCCTGGATCCCATAGCCTCGGTGTTCTGAGCCGCCTGCTGGAAGGTCTAAATGCTGGAATCCTCACGTTTTTTATATTATGTGCCCTGTGTTGTGAGGCTACTCCTGCCTGCCTCACTCCAAGGCCTTTGGTGATGTGGGTCCTCTGGTTTGAGGACACATGTGCTGGGTTCCTCACCTTAAGATGATGAGGCCCCACTGGTGTGAGGATAATCCTGACTGGTTCCCATCCCCTTTGTGATGTGGGCCCTCTGGTGAGAGTCTGATCCTGGCTGGGTTCCTCACCCATCTGTGAGGTGGGCCCTCTACTATCATCAGGTAACTCTTGCCTGGCTTGCTCACCTCGCCTTGTTGACGTGAGCCCTCTGGTGGCACTTGGACCCTGCTGGGAGCCTCCTCACCTCTGTGATGAGGGCCCTCTGACGTCAGGCCCTAACTGCTGGGCTCCCCAACTTTTCTTAGTGAGCCCAGTGATGCTCGGGCACTCCTCTTAGGTTCCCATCTCCATGGGGATGTGGGCCTTCTGCTCTGAGGTTCCAACGGCTGGGTTGATCACAATTTCATGATGTGGGCTCTCTGGTGTTAGTTCACTGTGGCCTGGATCCCATAGCCTCTGTGCTCTTGGCCGCCTGCTGGGAGGTTCCAACTGCTGGATTCCTCACTTTTTTAATTTTTTAGGCCCTCTGTTGTGAGGATCCTCCTGCCTGCCTCACTCCCAGCCCCTTCGTGATGTGTGTCGTCTGGTTTGAGGCCACATGTGCTGGGTTCCTCACCTTTCGATGATGTGGGACCAATGGTCTTAGGAGACTCCTGCCTGGTTCACATCCCCTTGGTGATGTGGGCCCTCTGTTGAGAGTCTGATCCTGGCTGGGTTCCTCACCCTTCTGTGAGGTGGGCCGTCTGCTGTGAGGTCACTCCTGCCTGGCTTGCTCACCTCGCCTTGTGGACATGAGCCCTCGGTGGCACTTGGAGCCTGCTGGGAGCCTCCTCCCCTCGGTGATGAGGGCCCTCTGGCGTCAGGCCCTAACGGCTGGGCTCCCCACATTTTGTGATGTGCACCCAGTGGTTCGAAGACACTCTATCCAGGTTCACATCCCCATTGGGATGTGGGTCTTCTGCTCTGAAGTCCCAACGGCTGGGTTGTTCACAGTTTCATGATGTGGGCTCTCTGCTGTTAGTTCACTCTGGCCTGGATGCCATAGCCTCTGTGCTCTGGGCCGCCTGCTGGGAGGTTCCAACTGCTCAATTCCTCAAATTTTGTATTCTATGGGTCCTGTGTTGCGATGCTCCTCCTGCCTGCCTCACTCGCAACCCCTTCGTGATGTGGGTCCTCTGGTTTGAGGCCACATGTGCTGGGTTCCGCAACTTTCAATGATGTGGCCCCACTGGTGTTAGGACGCTCCTGCCTGGTTCCCATCCCCTTGGTGATGTGGGCCTTCTGGTGACAGTCTTATCCTGGCTGGGTTCCTCACTCTTCTGTGAGGTAGGCCCTCTGCTGTGAGGTCAATCCTGCCTGACTTGCACACATCACCTTGGCGACGTGGACCCTCTGTTGGCACATGGAACCTGCTGGGAGCCTCCTGCCCTCGGTGATGATGGCCCTCTAGCGTCATGCCATAACTGCTGGGCTCCCCACGTTTTCTGATGTGAGCCCAGTGATGCCAGGACACTCCTGTCAGGTTCCCATCCCCATGGGGATGTGGGCCTTCTGCTCTGAGGTCCCAACGCCTGGGTTGCTCACAGTTTCATGATGTGGGCTCTCTGGTGTTAGTTCACTCCTGCCTGCATCCCATAGCTTCTGTGCTCTCGGCCGCCTGCTGGGAGGTTCCAAATGCTGGATTCCTCACCTTTTTTATTCTTTGGGCCCTCTGTTTTTAGGCTACTCCTACCTGCCCCACTCCCATCCCTTTTGTGATGTATGTCCTCTGATATGAGGCCGCATGTGCTGGGTTCCTCACCTTTCGATGATGTGGCCCCACTCGTGTGAGGACACTCCTGCCTGGTTCCCATCCCCTTGGTGAGGTGGGCCCTCTGGCGAGAGTCTAATCCTGGCTGGGTTCCTCAACGTTTTGTGAGGTAGGCCCTCTGCTGTGAGGTCACTCCTGCCTGGCTGGCACACGTCACCTTGGAGACGTGAGCCCTCTGGTGGCAGTTGGAGCGTGCAGGGTGCCTCCTCCTCTCGGTGATGACGGCCCTCTGGCATCAGGCCCTAAATGGTGGGCTCCCCACATTTTCTGATGTGCGCCCAGTGGTGCGAGGACACTCCAGCCAGGTTCCCATTCCCATGGGGATGTGGGTCTTCTGCGCTGAGGTCCCAACGCCTGGGTTGCTCACAGTTTTATGATGTGGGCCCTCTGCTGTGAGTTCACTGCGGCCTGGATCCCATAGCCTCGGTGTTCTGAGCCGCCTGCTGGAAGGTCTAAATGCTGGAATCCTCACGTTTTTTATATTATGTGCCCTGTGTTGTGAGGCTACTCCTGCCTGCCTCACTCCAAGGCCTTTGGTGATGTGGGTCCTCTGGTTTGAGGACACATGTGCTGGGTTCCTCACCTTAAGATGATGAGGCCCCACTGGTGTGAGGATAATCCTGACTGGTTCCCATCCCCTTTGTGATGTGGGCCCTCTGGTGAGAGTCTGATCCTGGCTGGGTTCCTCACCCATCTGTGAGGTGGGCCCTCTACTATCATCAGGTAACTCTTGCCTGGCTTGCTCACCTCGCCTTGTTGACATGAGCCCTCTGGTGGCACTTGGACCCTGCTGGGAGCCTCCTCACCTCTGTGATGAGGGCCCTCTGACGTCAGGCCCTAACTGCTGGGCTCCCCAACTTTTCTTAGTGAGCCCAGTGATGCTCGGGCACTCCTCTTACGTTCCCATCTCCATGGGGATGTGGGCCTTCTGCTCTGAGGTTCCAACGGCTGGGTTGATCACAATTTCATGATGTGGGCTCTCTGGTGTTAGTTCACTGTGGCCTGGATCCCATAGCCTCTGTGCTCTTGGCCGCCTGCTGGGAGGTTCCAACTGCTGGATTCCTCACTTTTTTAATTTTTTAGGCCCTCTGTTGTGAGGATCCTCCTGCCTGCCTCACTCCCAGCCCCTTCGTGATGTGTGTCGTCTGGTTTGAGGCCACATGTGCTGGGTTCCTCACCTTTCGATGATGTGGGACCAATGGTCTTAGGAGACTCCTGCCTGGTTCACATCCCCTTGGTGATGTGGGCCCTCTGTTGAGAGTCTGATCCTGGCTGGGTTCCTCACCCTTCTGTGAGGTGGGCCGTCTGCTGTGAGGTCACTCCTGCCTGGCTTGCTCACCTCGCCTTGTGGACATGAGCCCTCGGTGGCACTTGGAGCCTGCTGGGAGCCTCCTCCCCTCGGTGATGAGGGCCCTCTGGCGTCAGGCCCTAACGGCTGGGCTCCCCACATTTTGTGATGTGCACCCAGTGGTTCGAAGACACTCTATCCAGGTTCACATCCCCATTGGGATGTGGGTCTTCTGCTCTGAAGTCCCAACGGCTGGGTTGTTCACAGTTTCATGATGTGGGCTCTCTGCTGTTAGTTCACTCTGGCCTGGATGCCATAGCCTCTGTGCTCTGGGCCGCCTGCTGGGAGGTTCCAACTGCTCAATTCCTCAAATTTTGTATTCTATGGGTCCTGTGTTGCGATGCTCCTCCTGCCTGCCTCACTCGCAACCCCTTCGTGATGTGGGTCCTCTGGTTTGAGGCCACATGTGCTGGGTTCCGCAACTTTCAATGATGTGGCCCCACTGGTGTTAGGACGCTCCTGCCTGGTTCCCATCCCCTTGGTGATGTGGGCCTTCTGGTGGCAGTCTTATCCTGGCTGGGTTCCTCACTCTTCTGTGAGGTAGGCCCTCTGCTGTGAGGTCAATCCTGCCTGACTTGCACACATCACCTTGGCGACGTGGGCCCTCTGTTGGCACATGGAACCTGCTGGGAGCCTCCTGCCCTCGGTGATGACGGCCCTCTAGCGTCAGGCCATAACTGCTGGGCTCCCCACGTTTTCTGATGTGAGCCCAGTGATGCCAGGACACTCCTGTCAGGTTCCCATCCCCATGGGGATGTGGGCCTTCTGCTCTGAGGTCCCAACGCCTGGGTTGCTCACAGTTTCATGATGTGGGCTCTCTGGTGTTAGTTCACTCCTGCCTGCATCCCATAGCTTCTGTGCTCTCGGCCGCCTGCTGGGAGGTTCCAAATGCTGGATTCCTCACCTTTTTTATTCTTTGGGCCCTCTGTTTTTAGGCTACTCCTACCTGCCTCACTCCCATCCCTTTTGTGATGTATGTCCTCTGATATGAGGCCGCATGTGCTGGGTTCCTCACCTTTCGATGATGTGGCCCCACTCGTGTGAGGATACTCCTGCCTGGTTCCCATCCCCTTGGTGAGGTGGGCCCTCTGGCGAGAGTCTAATCCTGGCTGGGTTCCTCAACGTTTTGTGAGGTAGGCCCTCTGCTGTGAGGTCACTCCTGCCTGGCTGGCACACGTCACCTTGGAGACGTGAGCCCTCTGGTGGCAGTTGGAGCGTGCAGGGTGCCTCCTCCTCTCGGTGATGACGGCCCTCTGGCATCAGGCCCTAAATGGTGGGCTCCCCACATTTTCTGATGTGCGCCCAGTGGTGCGAGGACACTCCAGCCAGGTTCCCATTCCCATGGGGATGTGGGCCTTCTGCGCTGAGGTCCCAACGCCTGGGTTGCTCACAGTTTTATGATGTGGGCCCTCTGCTGTGAGTTCACTGCGGCCTGGATCCCATAGCCTCGGTGTTCTGAGCCGCCTGCTGGAAGGTCTAAATGCTGGAATCCTCACGTTTTTTATATTATGTGCCCTGTGTTGTGAGGCTACTCCTGCCTGCCTCACTCCAAGGCCTTTGGTGATGTGGGTCCTCTGGTTTGAGGACACATGTGCTGGGTTCCTCACCTTAAGATGATGAGGCCCCACTGGTGTGAGGATAATCCTGACTGGTTCCCATCCCCTTTGTGATGTGGGCCCTCTGGTGAGAGTCTGATCCTGGCTGGGTTCCTCACCCATCTGTGAGGTGGGCCCTCTACTATCATCAGGTAACTCTTGCCTGGCTTGCTCACCTCGCCTTGTTGACGTGAGCCCTCTGGTGGCACTTGGACCCTGCTGGGAGCCTCCTCACCTCTGTGATGAGGGCCCTCTGACGTCAGGCCCTAACTGCTGGGCTCCCCAACTTTTCTTAGTGAGCCCAGTGATGCTCGGGCACTCCTCTTAGGTTCCCATCTCCATGGGGATGTGGGCCTTCTGCTCTGAGGTTCCAACGGCTGGGTTGATCACAATTTCATGATGTGGGCTCTCTGGTGTTAGTTCACTGTGGCCTGGATCCCATAGCCTCTGTGCTCTTGGCCGCCTGCTGGGAGGTTCCAACTGCTGGATTCCTCACTTTTTTAATTTTTTAGGCCCTCTGTTGTGAGGATCCTCCTGCCTGCCTCACTCCCAGCCCCTTCGTGATGTGTGTCGTCTGGTTTGAGGCCACATGTGCTGGGTTCCTCACCTTTCGATGATGTGGGACCAATGGTCTTAGGAGACTCCTGCCTGGTTCACATCCCCTTGGTGATGTGGGCCCTCTGTTGAGAGTCTGATCCTGGCTGGGTTCCTCACCCTTCTGTGAGGTGGGCCGTCTGCTGTGAGGTCACTCCTGCCTGGCTTGCTCACCTCGCCTTGTGGACATGAGCCCTCGGTGGCACTTGGAGCCTGCTGGGAGCCTCCTCCCCTCGGTGATGAGGGCCCTCTGGCGTCAGGCCCTAACGGCTGGGCTCCCCACATTTTGTGATGTGCACCCAGTGGTTCGAAGACACTCTATCCAGGTTCACATCCCCATTGGGATGTGGGTCTTCTGCTCTGAAGTCCCAACGGCTGGGTTGTTCACAGTTTCATGATGTGGGCTCTCTGCTGTTAGTTCACTCTGGCCTGGATGCCATAGCCTCTGTGCTCTGGGCCGCCTGCTGGGAGGTTCCAACTGCTCAATTCCTCAAATTTTGTATTCTATGGGTCCTGTGTTGCGATGCTCCTCCTGCCTGCCTCACTCGCAACCCCTTCGTGATGTGGGTCCTCTGGTTTGAGGCCACATGTGCTGGGTTCCGCAACTTTCAATGATGTGGCCCCACTGGTGTTAGGACGCTCCTGCCTGGTTCCCATCCCCTTGGTGATGTGGGCCTTCTGGTGACAGTCTTATCCTGGCTGGGTTCCTCACTCTTCTGTGAGGTAGGCCCTCTGCTGTGAGGTCAATCCTGCCTGACTTGCACACATCACCTTGGCGACGTGGGCCCTCTGTTGGCACATGGAACCTGCTGGGAGCCTCCTGCCCTCGGTGATGATGGCCCTCTAGCGTCAGGCCATAACTGCTGGGCTCCCCACGTTTTCTGATGTGAGCCCAGTGATGCCAGGACACTCCTGTCAGGTTCCCATCCCCATGGGGATGTGGGCCTTCTGCTCTGAGGTCCCAACGCCTGGGTTGCTCACAGTTTCATGATGTGGGCTCTCTGGTGTTAGTTCACTCCTGCCTGCATCCCATAGCTTCTGTGCTCTCGGCCGCCTGCTGGGAGGTTCCAAATGCTGGATTCCTCACCTTTTTTATTCTTTGGGCCCTCTGTTTTTAGGCTACTCCTACCTGCCTCACTCCCATCCCTTTTGTGATGTATGTCCTCTGATATGAGGCCGCATGTGCTGGGTTCCTCACCTTTCGATGATGTGGCCCCACTCGTGTGAGGACACTCCTGCCTGGTTCCCATCCCCTTGGTGAGGTGGGCCCTCTGGCGAGAGTCTAATCCTGGCTGGGTTCCTCAACGTTTTGTGAGGTAGGCCCTCTGCTGTGAGGTCACTCCTGCCTGGCTGGCACACGTCACCTTGGAGACGTGAGCCCTCTGGTGGCAGTTGGAGCGTGCAGGGTGCCTCCTCCTCTCGGTGATGACGGCCCTCTGGCATCAGGCCCTAAATGGTGGGCTCCCCACATTTTCTGATGTGCGCCCAGTGGTGCGAGGACACTCCAGCCAGGTTCCCATTCCCATGGGGATGTGGGTCTTCTGCGCTGAGGTCCCAACGCCTGGGTTGCTCACAGTTTTATGATGTGGGCCCTCTGCTGTGAGTTCACTGCGGCCTGGATCCCATAGCCTCGGTGTTCTGAGCCGCCTGCTGGAAGGTCTAAATGCTGGAATCCTCACGTTTTTTATATTATGTGCCCTGTGTTGTGAGGCTACTCCTGCCTGCCTCACTCCAAGGCCTTTGGTGATGTGGGTCCTCTGGTTTGAGGACACATGTGCTGGGTTCCTCACCTTAAGATGATGAGGCCCCACTGGTGTGAGGATAATCCTGACTGGTTCCCATCCCCTTTGTGATGTGGGCCCTCTGGTGAGAGTCTGATCCTGGCTGGGTTCCTCACCCATCTGTGAGGTGGGCCCTCTACTATCATCAGGTAACTCTTGCCTGGCTTGCTCACCTCGCCTTGTTGACATGAGCCCTCTGGTGGCACTTGGACCCTGCTGGGAGCCTCCTCACCTCTGTGATGAGGGCCCTCTGACGTCAGGCCCTAACTGCTGGGCTCCCCAACTTTTCTTAGTGAGCCCAGTGATGCTCGGGCACTCCTCTTACGTTCCCATCTCCATGGGGATGTGGGCCTTCTGCTCTGAGGTTCCAACGGCTGGGTTGATCACAATTTCATGATGTGGGCTCTCTGGTGTTAGTTCACTGTGGCCTGGATCCCATAGCCTCTGTGCTCTTGGCCGCCTGCTGGGAGGTTCCAACTGCTGGATTCCTCACTTTTTTAATTTTTTAGGCCCTCTGTTGTGAGGATCCTCCTGCCTGCCTCACTCCCAGCCCCTTCGTGATGTGTGTCGTCTGGTTTGAGGCCACATGTGCTGGGTTCCTCACCTTTCGATGATGTGGGACCAATGGTCTTAGGAGACTCCTGCCTGGTTCACATCCCCTTGGTGATGTGGGCCCTCTGTTGAGAGTCTGATCCTGGCTGGGTTCCTCACCCTTCTGTGAGGTGGGCCGTCTGCTGTGAGGTCACTCCTGCCTGGCTTGCTCACCTCGCCTTGTGGACATGAGCCCTCGGTGGCACTTGGAGCCTGCTGGGAGCCTCCTCCCCTCGGTGATGAGGGCCCTCTGGCGTCAGGCCCTAACGGCTGGGCTCCCCACATTTTGTGATGTGCACCCAGTGGTTCGAAGACACTCTATCCAGGTTCACATCCCCATTGGGATGTGGGTCTTCTGCTCTGAAGTCCCAACGGCTGGGTTGTTCACAGTTTCATGATGTGGGCTCTCTGCTGTTAGTTCACTCTGGCCTGGATGCCATAGCCTCTGTGCTCTGGGCCGCCTGCTGGGAGGTTCCAACTGCTCAATTCCTCAAATTTTGTATTCTATGGGTCCTGTGTTGCGATGCTCCTCCTGCCTGCCTCACTCGCAACCCCTTCGTGATGTGGGTCCTCTGGTTTGAGGCCACATGTGCTGGGTTCCGCAACTTTCAATGATGTGGCCCCACTGGTGTTAGGACGCTCCTGCCTGGTTCCCATCCCCTTGGTGATGTGGGCCTTCTGGTGGCAGTCTTATCCTGGCTGGGTTCCTCACTCTTCTGTGAGGTAGGCCCTCTGCTGTGAGGTCAATCCTGCCTGACTTGCACACATCACCTTGGCGACGTGGGCCCTCTGTTGGCACATGGAACCTGCTGGGAGCCTCCTGCCCTCGGTGATGACGGCCCTCTAGCGTCAGGCCATAACTGCTGGGCTCCCCACGTTTTCTGATGTGAGCCCAGTGATGCCAGGACACTCCTGTCAGGTTCCCATCCCCATGGGGATGTGGGCCTTCTGCTCTGAGGTCCCAACGCCTGGGTTGCTCACAGTTTCATGATGTGGGCTCTCTGGTGTTAGTTCACTCCTGCCTGCATCCCATAGCTTCTGTGCTCTCGGCCGCCTGCTGGGAGGTTCCAAATGCTGGATTCCTCACCTTTTTTATTCTTTGGGCCCTCTGTTTTTAGGCTACTCCTACCTGCCTCACTCCCATCCCTTTTGTGATGTATGTCCTCTGATATGAGGCCGCATGTGCTGGGTTCCTCACCTTTCGATGATGTGGCCCCACTCGTGTGAGGATACTCCTGCCTGGTTCCCATCCCCTTGGTGAGGTGGGCCCTCTGGCGAGAGTCTAATCCTGGCTGGGTTCCTCAACGTTTTGTGAGGTAGGCCCTCTGCTGTGAGGTCACTCCTGCCTGGCTGGCACACGTCACCTTGGAGACGTGAGCCCTCTGGTGGCAGTTGGAGCGTGCAGGGTGCCTCCTCCTCTCGGTGATGACGGCCCTCTGGCATCAGGCCCTAAATGGTGGGCTCCCCACATTTTCTGATGTGCGCCCAGTGGTGCGAGGACACTCCAGCCAGGTTCCCATTCCCATGGGGATGTGGGCCTTCTGCGCTGAGGTCCCAACGCCTGGGTTGCTCACAGTTTTATGATGTGGGCCCTCTGCTGTGAGTTCACTGCGGCCTGGATCCCATAGCCTCGGTGTTCTGAGCCGCCTGCTGGAAGGTCTAAATGCTGGAATCCTCACGTTTTTTATATTATGTGCCCTGTGTTGTGAGGCTACTCCTGCCTGCCTCACTCCAAGGCCTTTGGTGATGTGGGTCCTCTGGTTTGAGGACACATGTGCTGGGTTCCTCACCTTAAGATGATGAGGCCCCACTGGTGTGAGGATAATCCTGACTGGTTCCCATCCCCTTTGTGATGTGGGCCCTCTGGTGAGAGTCTGATCCTGGCTGGGTTCCTCACCCATCTGTGAGGTGGGCCCTCTACTATCATCAGGTAACTCTTGCCTGGCTTGCTCACCTCGCCTTGTTGACGTGAGCCCTCTGGTGGCACTTGGACCCTGGTGGGAGCCTCCTCACCTCTGTGATGAGGGCCCTCTGACGTCAGGCCCTAACTGCTGGGCTCCCCAACTTTTCTTAGTGAGCCCAGTGATGCTCGGGCACTCCTCTTAGGTTCCCATCTCCATGGGGATGTGGGCCTTCTGCTCTGAGGTTCCAACGGCTGGGTTGATCACAATTTCATGATGTGGGCTCTCTGGTGTTAGTTCACTGTGGCCTGGATCCCATAGCCTCTGTGCTCTTGGCCGCCTGCTGGGAGGTTCCAACTGCTGGATTCCTCACTTTTTTAATTTTTTAGGCCCTCTGTTGTGAGGATCCTCCTGCCTGCCTCACTCCCAGCCCCTTCGTGATGTGTGTCGTCTGGTTTGAGGCCACATGTGCTGGGTTCCTCACCTTTCGATGATGTGGGACCAATGGTCTTAGGAGACTCCTGCCTGGTTCACATCCCCTTGGTGATGTGGGCCCTCTGTTGAGAGTCTGATCCTGGCTGGGTTCCTCACCCTTCTGTGAGGTGGGCCGTCTGCTGTGAGGTCACTCCTGCCTGGCTTGCTCACCTCGCCTTGTGGACATGAGCCCTCGGTGGCACTTGGAGCCTGCTGGGAGCCTCCTCCCCTCGGTGATGAGGGCCCTCTGGCGTCAGGCCCTAACGGCTGGGCTCCCCACATTTTGTGATGTGCACCCAGTGGTTCGAAGACACTCTATCCAGGTTCACATCCCCATTGGGATGTGGGTCTTCTGCTCTGAAGTCCCAACGGCTGGGTTGTTCACAGTTTCATGATGTGGGCTCTCTGCTGTTAGTTCACTCTGGCCTGGATGCCATAGCCTCTGTGCTCTGGGCCGCCTGCTGGGAGGTTCCAACTGCTCAATTCCTCAAATTTTGTATTCTATGGGTCCTGTGTTGCGATGCTCCTCCTGCCTGCCTCACTCGCAACCCCTTCGTGATGTGGGTCCTCTGGTTTGAGGCCACATGTGCTGGGTTCCGCAACTTTCAATGATGTGGCCCCACTGGTGTTAGGACGCTCCTGCCTGGTTCCCATCCCCTTGGTGATGTGGGCCTTCTGGTGACAGTCTTATCCTGGCTGGGTTCCTCACTCTTCTGTGAGGTAGGCCCTCTGCTGTGAGGTCAATCCTGCCTGACTTGCACACATCACCTTGGCGACGTGGGCCCTCTGTTGGCACATGGAACCTGCTGGGAGCCTCCTGCCCTCGGTGATGATGGCCCTCTAGCGTCAGGCCATAACTGCTGGGCTCCCCACGTTTTCTGATGTGAGCCCAGTGATGCCAGGACACTCCTGTCAGGTTCCCATCCCCATGGGGATGTGGGCCTTCTGCTCTGAGGTCCCAACGCCTGGGTTGCTCACAGTTTCATGATGTGGGCTCTCTGGTGTTAGTTCACTCCTGCCTGCATCCCATAGCTTCTGTGCTCTCGGCCGCCTGCTGGGAGGTTCCAAATGCTGGATTCCTCACCTTTTTTATTCTTTGGGCCCTCTGTTTTTAGGCTACTCCTACCTGCCTCACTCCCATCCCTTTTGTGATGTATGTCCTCTGATATGAGGCCGCATGTGCTGGGTTCCTCACCTTTCGATGATGTGGCCCCACTCGTGTGAGGACACTCCTGCCTGGTTCCCATCCCCTTGGTGAGGTGGGCCCTCTGGCGAGAGTCTAATCCTGGCTGGGTTCCTCAACGTTTTGTGAGGTAGGCCCTCTGCTGTGAGGTCACTCCTGCCTGGCTGGCACACGTCACCTTGGAGACGTGAGCCCTCTGGTGGCAGTTGGAGCGTGCAGGGTGCCTCCTCCTCTCGGTGATGACGGCCCTCTGGCATCAGGCCCTAAATGGTGGGCTCCCCACATTTTCTGATGTGCGCCCAGTGGTGCGAGGACACTCCAGCCAGGTTCCCATTCCCATGGGGATGTGGGCCTTCTGCGCTGAGGTCCCAACGCCTGGGTTGCTCACAGTTTTATGATGTGGGCCCTCTGCTGTGAGTTCACTGCGGCCTGGATCCCATAGCCTCGGTGTTCTGAGCCGCCTGCTGGAAGGTCTAAATGCTGGAATCCTCACGTTTTTTATATTATGTGCCCTGTGTTGTGAGGCTACTCCTGCCTGCCTCACTCCAAGGCCTTTGGTGATGTGGGTCCTCTGGTTTGAGGACACATGTGCTGGGTTCCTCACCTTAAGATGATGAGGCCCCACTGGTGTGAGGATAATCCTGACTGGTTCCCATCCCCTTTGTGATGTGGGCCCTCTGGTGAGAGTCTGATCCTGGCTGGGTTCCTCACCCATCTGTGAGGTGGGCCCTCTACTATCATCAGGTAACTCTTGCCTGGCTTGCTCACCTCGCCTTGTTGACGTGAGCCCTCTGGTGGCACTTGGACCCTGCTGGGAGCCTCCTCACCTCTGTGATGAGGGCCCTCTGACGTCAGGCCCTAACTGCTGGGCTCCCCAACTTTTCTTAGTGAGCCCAGTGATGCTCGGGCACTCCTCTTAGGTTCCCATCTCCATGGGGATGTGGGCCTTCTGCTCTGAGGTTCCAACGGCTGGGTTGATCACAATTTCATGATGTGGGCTCTCTGGTGTTAGTTCACTGTGGCCTGGATCCCATAGCCTCTGTGCTCTTGGCCGCCTGCTGGGAGGTTCCAACTGCTGGATTCCTCACTTTTTTAATTTTTTAGGCCCTCTGTTGTGAGGATCCTCCTGCCTGCCTCACTCCCAGCCCCTTCGTGATGTGTGTCGTCTGGTTTGAGGCCACATGTGCTGGGTTCCTCACCTTTCGATGATGTGGGACCAATGGTCTTAGGAGACTCCTGCCTGGTTCACATCCCCTTGGTGATGTGGGCCCTCTGTTGAGAGTCTGATCCTGGCTGGGTTCCTCACCCTTCTGTGAGGTGGGCCGTCTGCTGTGAGGTCACTCCTGCCTGGCTTGCTCACCTCGCCTTGTGGACATGAGCCCTCGGTGGCACTTGGAGCCTGCTGGGAGCCTCCTCCCCTCGGTGATGAGGGCCCTCTGGCGTCAGGCCCTAACGGCTGGGCTCCCCACATTTTGTGATGTGCACCCAGTGGTTCGAAGACACTCTATCCAGGTTCACATCCCCATTGGGATGTGGGTCTTCTGCTCTGAAGTCCCAACGGCTGGGTTGTTCACAGTTTCATGATGTGGGCTCTCTGCTGTTAGTTCACTCTGGCCTGGATGCCATAGCCTCTGTGCTCTGGGCCGCCTGCTGGGAGGTTCCAACTGCTCAATTCCTCAAATTTTGTATTCTATGGGTCCTGTGTTGCGATGCTCCTCCTGCCTGCCTCACTCGCAACCCCTTCGTGATGTGGGTCCTCTGGTTTGAGGCCACATGTGCTGGGTTCCGCAACTTTCAATGATGTGGCCCCACTGGTGTTAGGACGCTCCTGCCTGGTTCCCATCCCCTTGGTGATGTGGGCCTTCTGGTGACAGTCTTATCCTGGCTGGGTTCCTCACTCTTCTGTGAGGTAGGCCCTCTGCTGTGAGGTCAATCCTGCCTGACTTGCACACATCACCTTGGCGACGTGGGCCCTCTGTTGGCACATGGAACCTGCTGGGAGCCTCCTGCCCTCGGTGATGATGGCCCTCTAGCGTCATGCCATAACTGCTGGGCTCCCCACGTTTTCTGATGTGAGCCCAGTGATGCCAGGACACTCCTGTCAGGTTCCCATCCCCATGGGGATGTGGGCCTTCTGCTCTGAGGTCCCAACGCCTGGGTTGCTCACAGTTTCATGATGTGGGCTCTCTGGTGTTAGTTCACTCCTGCCTGCATCCCATAGCTTCTGTGCTCTCGGCCGCCTGCTGGGAGGTTCCAAATGCTGGATTCCTCACCTTTTTTATTCTTTGGGCCCTCTGTTTTTAGGCTACTCCTACCTGCCTCACTCCCATCCCTTTTGTGATGTATGTCCTCTGATATGAGGCCGCATGTGCTGGGTTCCTCACCTTTCGATGATGTGGCCCCACTCGTGTGAGGACACTCCTGCCTGGTTCCCATCCCCTTGGTGAGGTGGGCCCTCTGGCGAGAGTCTAATCCTGGCTGGGTTCCTCAACGTTTTGTGAGGTAGGCCCTCTGCTGTGAGGTCACTCCTGCCTGGCTGGCACACGTCACCTTGGAGACGTGAGCCCTCTGGTGGCAGTTGGAGCGTGCAGGGTGCCTCCTCCTCTCGGTGATGACGGCCCTCTGGCATCAGGCCCTAAATGGTGGGCTCCCCACATTTTCTGATGTGCGCCCAGTGGTGCGAGGACACTCCAGCCAGGTTCCCATTCCCATGGGGATGTGGGTCTTCTGCGCTGAGGTCCCAACGCCTGGGTTGCTCACAGTTTTATGATGTGGGCCCTCTGCTGTGAGTTCACTGCGGCCTGGATCCCATAGCCTCGGTGTTCTGAGCCGCCTGCTGGAAGGTCTAAATGCTGGAATCCTCACGTTTTTTATATTATGTGCCCTGTGTTGTGAGGCTACTCCTGCCTGCCTCACTCCAAGGCCTTTGGTGATGTGGGTCCTCTGGTTTGAGGACACATGTGCTGGGTTCCTCACCTTAAGATGATGAGGCCCCACTGGTGTGAGGATAATCCTGACTGGTTCCCATCCCCTTTGTGATGTGGGCCCTCTGGTGAGAGTCTGATCCTGGCTGGGTTCCTCACCCATCTGTGAGGTGGGCCCTCTACTATCATCAGGTAACTCTTGCCTGGCTTGCTCACCTCGCCTTGTTGACATGAGCCCTCTGGTGGCACTTGGACCCTGCTGGGAGCCTCCTCACCTCTGTGATGAGGGCCCTCTGACGTCAGGCCCTAACTGCTGGGCTCCCCAACTTTTCTTAGTGAGCCCAGTGATGCTCGGGCACTCCTCTTAGGTTCCCATCTCCATGGGGATGTGGGCCTTCTGCTCTGAGGTTCCAACGGCTGGGTTGATCACAATTTCATGATGTGGGCTCTCTGGTGTTAGTTCACTGTGGCCTGGATCCCATAGCCTCTGTGCTCTTGGCCGCCTGCTGGGAGGTTCCAACTGCTGGATTCCTCACTTTTTTAATTTTTTAGGCCCTCTGTTGTGAGGATCCTCCTGCCTGCCTCACTCCCAGCCCCTTCGTGATGTGTGTCGTCTGGTTTGAGGCCACATGTGCTGGGTTCCTCACCTTTCGATGATGTGGGACCAATGGTCTTAGGAGACTCCTGCCTGGTTCACATCCCCTTGGTGATGTGGGCCCTCTGTTGAGAGTCTGATCCTGGCTGGGTTCCTCACCCTTCTGTGAGGTGGGCCGTCTGCTGTGAGGTCACTCCTGCCTGGCTTGCTCACCTCGCCTTGTGGACATGAGCCCTCGGTGGCACTTGGAGCCTGCTGGGAGCCTCCTCCCCTCGGTGATGAGGGCCCTCTGGCGTCAGGCCCTAACGGCTGGGCTCCCCACATTTTGTGATGTGCACCCAGTGGTTCGAAGACACTCTATCCAGGTTCACATCCCCATTGGGATGTGGGTCTTCTGCTCTGAAGTCCCAACGGCTGGGTTGTTCACAGTTTCATGATGTGGGCTCTCTGCTGTTAGTTCACTCTGGCCTGGATGCCATAGCCTCTGTGCTCTGGGCCGCCTGCTGGGAGGTTCCAACTGCTCAATTCCTCAAATTTTGTATTCTATGGGTCCTGTGTTGCGATGCTCCTCCTGCCTGCCTCACTCGCAACCCCTTCGTGATGTGGGTCCTCTGGTTTGAGGCCACATGTGCTGGGTTCCGCAACTTTCAATGATGTGGCCCCACTGGTGTTAGGACGCTCCTGCCTGGTTCCCATCCCCTTGGTGATGTGGGCCTTCTGGTGGCAGTCTTATCCTGGCTGGGTTCCTCACTCTTCTGTGAGGTAGGCCCTCTGCTGTGAGGTCAATCCTGCCTGACTTGCACACATCACCTTGGCGACGTGGGCCCTCTGTTGGCACATGGAACCTGCTGGGAGCCTCCTGCCCTCGGTGATGACGGCCCTCTAGCGTCAGGCCATAACTGCTGGGCTCCCCACGTTTTCTGATGTGAGCCCAGTGATGCCAGGACACTCCTGTCAGGTTCCCATCCCCATGGGGATGTGGGCCTTCTGCTCTGAGGTCCCAACGCCTGGGTTGCTCACAGTTTCATGATGTGGGCTCTCTGGTGTTAGTTCACTCCTGCCTGCATCCCATAGCTTCTGTGCTCTCGGCCGCCTGCTGGGAGGTTCCAAATGCTGGATTCCTCACCTTTTTTATTCTTTGGGCCCTCTGTTTTTAGGCTACTCCTACCTGCCTCACTCCCATCCCTTTTGTGATGTATGTCCTCTGATATGAGGCCGCATGTGCTGGGTTCCTCACCTTTCGATGATGTGGCCCCACTCGTGTGAGGATACTCCTGCCTGGTTCCCATCCCCTTGGTGAGGTGGGCCCTCTGGCGAGAGTCTAATCCTGGCTGGGTTCCTCAACGTTTTGTGAGGTAGGCCCTCTGCTGTGAGGTCACTCCTGCCTGGCTGGCACACGTCACCTTGGAGACGTGAGCCCTCTGGTGGCAGTTGGAGCGTGCAGGGTGCCTCCTCCTCTCGGTGATGACGGCCCTCTGGCATCAGGCCCTAAATGGTGGGCTCCCCACATTTTCTGATGTGCGCCCAGTGGTGCGAGGACACTCCAGCCAGGTTCCCATTCCCATGGGGATGTGGGCCTTCTGCGCTGAGGTCCCAACGCCTGGGTTGCTCACAGTTTTATGATGTGGGCCCTCTGCTGTGAGTTCACTGCGGCCTGGATCCCATAGCCTCGGTGTTCTGAGCCGCCTGCTGGAAGGTCTAAATGCTGGAATCCTCACGTTTTTTATATTATGTGCCCTGTGTTGTGAGGCTACTCCTGCCTGCCTCACTCCAAGGCCTTTGGTGATGTGGGTCCTCTGGTTTGAGGACACATGTGCTGGGTTCCTCACCTTAAGATGATGAGGCCCCACTGGTGTGAGGATAATCCTGACTGGTTCCCATCCCCTTTGTGATGTGGGCCCTCTGGTGAGAGTCTGATCCTGGCTGGGTTCCTCACCCATCTGTGAGGTGGGCCCTCTACTATCATCAGGTAACTCTTGCCTGGCTTGCTCACCTCGCCTTGTTGACGTGAGCCCTCTGGTGGCACTTGGACCCTGCTGGGAGCCTCCTCACCTCTGTGATGAGGGCCCTCTGACGTCAGGCCCTAACTGCTGGGCTCCCCAACTTTTCTTAGTGAGCCCAGTGATGCTCGGGCACTCCTCTTAGGTTCCCATCTCCATGGGGATGTGGGCCTTCTGCTCTGAGGTTCCAACGGCTGGGTTGATCACAATTTCATGATGTGGGCTCTCTGGTGTTAGTTCACTGTGGCCTGGATCCCATAGCCTCTGTGCTCTTGGCCGCCTGCTGGGAGGTTCCAACTGCTGGATTCCTCACTTTTTTAATTTTTTAGGCCCTCTGTTGTGAGGATCCTCCTGCCTGCCTCACTCCCAGCCCCTTCGTGATGTGTGTCGTCTGGTTTGAGGCCACATGTGCTGGGTTCCTCACCTTTCGATGATGTGGGACCAATGGTCTTAGGAGACTCCTGCCTGGTTCATATCCCCTTGGTGATGTGGGCCCTCTGTTGAGAGTCTGATCCTGGCTGGGTTCCTCACCCTTCTGTGAGGTGGGCCGTCTGCTGTGAGGTCACTCCTGCCTGGCTTGCTCACCTCGCCTTGTGGACATGAGCCCTCGGTGGCACTTGGAGCCTGCTGGGAGCCTCCTCCCCTCGGTGATGAGGGCCCTCTGGCGTCAGGCCCTAACGGCTGGGCTCCCCACATTTTGTGATGTGCACCCAGTGGTTCGAAGACACTCTATCCAGGTTCACATCCCCATTGGGATGTGGGTCTTCTGCTCTGAAGTCCCAACGGCTGGGTTGTTCACAGTTTCATGATGTGGGCTCTCTGCTGTTAGTTCACTCTGGCCTGGATGCCATAGCCTCTGTGCTCTGGGCCGCCTGCTGGGAGGTTCCAACTGCTCAATTCCTCAAATTTTGTATTCTATGGGTCCTGTGTTGCGATGCTCCTCCTGCCTGCCTCACTCGCAACCCCTTCGTGATGTGGGTCCTCTGGTTTGAGGCCACATGTGCTGGGTTCCGCAACTTTCAATGATGTGGCCCCACTGGTGTTAGGACGCTCCTGCCTGGTTCCCATCCCCTTGGTGATGTGGGCCTTCTGGTGACAGTCTTATCCTGGCTGGGTTCCTCACTCTTCTGTGAGGTAGGCCCTCTGCTGTGAGGTCAATCCTGCCTGACTTGCACACATCACCTTGGCGACGTGGGCCCTCTGTTGGCACATGGAACCTGCTGGGAGCCTCCTGCCCTCGGTGATGACGGCCCTCTAGCGTCAGGCCATAACTGCTGGGCTCCCCACGTTTTCTGATGTGAGCCCAGTGATGCCAGGACACTCCTGTCAGGTTCCCATCCCCATGGGGATGTGGGCCTTCTGCTCTGAGGTCCCAACGCCTGGGTTGCTCACAGTTTCATGATGTGGGCTCTCTGGTGTTAGTTCACTCCTGCCTGCATCCCATAGCTTCTGTGCTCTCGGCCGCCTGCTGGGAGGTTCCAAATGCTGGATTCCTCACCTTTTTTATTCTTTGGGCCCTCTGTTTTTAGGCTACTCCTACCTGCCTCACTCCCATCCCTTTTGTGATGTATGTCCTCTGATATGAGGCCGCATGTGCTGGGTTCCTCACCTTTCGATGATGTGGCCCCACTCGTGTGAGGACACTCCTGCCTGGTTCCCATCCCCTTGGTGAGGTGGGCCCTCTGGCGAGAGTCTAATCCTGGCTGGGTTCCTCAACGTTTTGTGAGGTAGGCCCTCTGCTGTGAGGTCACTCCTGCCTGGCTGGCACACGTCACCTTGGAGACGTGAGCCCTCTGGTGGCAGTTGGAGCGTGCAGGGTGCCTCCTCCTCTCGGTGATGACGGCCCTCTGGCATCAGGCCCTAAATGGTGGGCTCCCCACATTTTCTGATGTGCGCCCAGTGGTGCGAGGACACTCCAGCCAGGTTCCCATTCCCATGGGGATGTGGGCCTTCTGCGCTGAGGTCCCAACGCCTGGGTTGCTCACAGTTTTATGATGTGGGCCCTCTGCTGTGAGTTCACTGCGGCCTGGATCCCATAGCCTCGGTGTTCTGAGCCGCCTGCTGGAAGGTCTAAATGCTGGAATCCTCACGTTTTTTATATTATGTGCCCTGTGTTGTGAGGCTACTCCTGCCTGCCTCACTCCAAGGCCTTTGGTGATGTGGGTCCTCTGGTTTGAGGACACATGTGCTGGGTTCCTCACCTTAAGATGATGAGGCCCCACTGGTGTGAGGATAATCCTGACTGGTTCCCATCCCCTTTGTGATGTGGGCCCTCTGGTGAGAGTCTGATCCTGGCTGGGTTCCTCACCCATCTGTGAGGTGGGCCCTCTACTATCATCAGGTAACTCTTGCCTGGCTTGCTCACCTCGCCTTGTTGACGTGAGCCCTCTGGTGGCACTTGGACCCTGCTGGGAGCCTCCTCACCTCTGTGATGAGGGCCCTCTGACGTCAGGCCCTAACTGCTGGGCTCCCCAACTTTTCTTAGTGAGCCCAGTGATGCTCGGGCACTCCTCTTAGGTTCCCATCTCCATGGGGATGTGGGCCTTCTGCTCTGAGGTTCCAACGGCTGGGTTGATCACAATTTCATGATGTGGGCTCTCTGGTGTTAGTTCACTGTGGCCTGGATCCCATAGCCTCTGTGCTCTTGGCCGCCTGCTGGGAGGTTCCAACTGCTGGATTCCTCACTTTTTTAATTTTTTAGGCCCTCTGTTGTGAGGATCCTCCTGCCTGCCTCACTCCCAGCCCCTTCGTGATGTGTGTCGTCTGGTTTGAGGCCACATGTGCTGGGTTCCTCACCTTTCGATGATGTGGGACCAATGGTCTTAGGAGACTCCTGCCTGGTTCATATCCCCTTGGTGATGTGGGCCCTCTGTTGAGAGTCTGATCCTGGCTGGGTTCCTCACCCTTCTGTGAGGTGGGCCGTCTGCTGTGAGGTCACTCCTGCCTGGCTTGCTCACCTCGCCTTGTGGACATGAGCCCTCGGTGGCACTTGGAGCCTGCTGGGAGCCTCCTCCCCTCGGTGATGAGGGCCCTCTGGCGTCAGGCCCTAACGGCTGGGCTCCCCACATTTTGTGATGTGCACCCAGTGGTTCGAAGACACTCTATCCAGGTTCACATCCCCATTGGGATGTGGGTCTTCTGCTCTGAAGTCCCAACGGCTGGGTTGTTCACAGTTTCATGATGTGGGCTCTCTGCTGTTAGTTCACTCTGGCCTGGATGCCATAGCCTCTGTGCTCTGGGCCGCCTGCTGGGAGGTTCCAACTGCTCAATTCCTCAAATTTTGTATTCTATGGGTCCTGTGTTGCGATGCTCCTCCTGCCTGCCTCACTCGCAACCCCTTCGTGATGTGGGTCCTCTGGTTTGAGGCCACATGTGCTGGGTTCCGCAACTTTCAATGATGTGGCCCCACTGGTGTTAGGACGCTCCTGCCTGGTTCCCATCCCCTTGGTGATGTGGGCCTTCTGGTGACAGTCTTATCCTGGCTGGGTTCCTCACTCTTCTGTGAGGTAGGCCCTCTGCTGTGAGGTCAATCCTGCCTGACTTGCACACATCACCTTGGCGACGTGGGCCCTCTGTTGGCACATGGAACCTGCTGGGAGCCTCCTGCCCTCGGTGATGACGGCCCTCTAGCGTCAGGCCATAACTGCTGGGCTCCCCACGTTTTCTGATGTGAGCCCAGTGATGCCAGGACACTCCTGTCAGGTTCCCATCCCCATGGGGATGTGGGCCTTCTGCTCTGAGGTCCCAACGCCTGGGTTGCTCACAGTTTCATGATGTGGGCTCTCTGGTGTTAGTTCACTCCTGCCTGCATCCCATAGCTTCTGTGCTCTCGGCCGCCTGCTGGGAGGTTCCAAATGCTGGATTCCTCACCTTTTTTATTCTTTGGGCCCTCTGTTTTTAGGCTACTCCTACCTGCCTCACTCCCATCCCTTTTGTGATGTATGTCCTCTGATATGAGGCCGCATGTGCTGGGTTCCTCACCTTTCGATGATGTGGCCCCACTCGTGTGAGGACACTCCTGCCTGGTTCCCATCCCCTTGGTGAGGTGGGCCCTCTGGCGAGAGTCTAATCCTGGCTGGGTTCCTCAACGTTTTGTGAGGTAGGCCCTCTGCTGTGAGGTCACTCCTGCCTGGCTGGCACACGTCACCTTGGAGACGTGAGCCCTCTGGTGGCAGTTGGAGCGTGCAGGGTGCCTCCTCCTCTCGGTGATGACGGCCCTCTGGCATCAGGCCCTAAATGGTGGGCTCCCCACATTTTCTGATGTGCGCCCAGTGGTGCGAGGACACTCCAGCCAGGTTCCCATTCCCATGGGGATGTGGGCCTTCTGCGCTGAGGTCCCAACGCCTGGGTTGCTCACAGTTTTATGATGTGGGCCCTCTGCTGTGAGTTCACTGCGGCCTGGATCCCATAGCCTCGGTGTTCCGAGCCGCCTGCTGGAAGGTCTAAATGCTGGAATCCTCACGTTTTTTATATTATGTGCCCTGTGTTGTGAGGCTACTCCTGCCTGCCTCACTCCAAGGCCTTTGGTGATGTGGGTCCTCTGGTTTGAGGACACATGTGCTGGGTTCCTCACCTTAAGATGATGAGGCCCCACTGGTGTGAGGATAATCCTGACTGGTTCCCATCCCCTTTGTGATGTGGGCCCTCTGGTGAGAGTCTGATCCTGGCTGGGTTCCTCACCCATCTGTGAGGTGGGCCCTCTACTATCATCAGGTAACTCTTGCCTGGCTTGCTCACCTCGCCTTGTTGACATGAGCCCTCTGGTGGCACTTGGACCCTGCTGGGAGCCTCCTCACCTCTGTGATGAGGGCCCTCTGACGTCAGGCCCTAACTGCTGGGCTCCCCAACTTTTCTTAGTGAGCCCAGTGATGCTCGGGCACTCCTCTTAGGTTCCCATCTCCATGGGGATGTGGGCCTTCTGCTCTGAGGTTCCAACGGCTGGGTTGATCACAATTTCATGATGTGGGCTCTCTGGTGTTAGTTCACTGTGGCCTGGATCCCATAGCCTCTGTGCTCTTGGCCGCCTGCTGGGAGGTTCCAACTGCTGGATTCCTCACTTTTTTAATTTTTTAGGCCCTCTGTTGTGAGGATCCTCCTGCCTGCCTCACTCCCAGCCCCTTCGTGATGTGTGTCGTCTGGTTTGAGGCCACATGTGCTGGGTTCCTCACCTTTCGATGATGTGGGACCAATGGTCTTAGGAGACTCCTGCCTGGTTCACATCCCCTTGGTGATGTGGGCCCTCTGTTGAGAGTCTGATCCTGGCTGGGTTCCTCACCCTTCTGTGAGGTGGGCCGTCTGCTGTGAGGTCACTCCTGCCTGGCTTGCTCACCTCGCCTTGTGGACATGAGCCCTCGGTGGCACTTGGAGCCTGCTGGGAGCCTCCTCCCCTCGGTGATGAGGGCCCTCTGGCGTCAGGCCCTAACGGCTGGGCTCCCCACATTTTGTGATGTGCACCCAGTGGTTCGAAGACACTCTATCCAGGTTCACATCCCCATTGGGATGTGGGTCTTCTGCTCTGAAGTCCCAACGGCTGGGTTGTTCACAGTTTCATGATGTGGGCTCTCTGCTGTTAGTTCACTCTGGCCTGGATGCCATAGCCTCTGTGCTCTGGGCCGCCTGCTGGGAGGTTCCAACTGCTCAATTCCTCAAATTTTGTATTCTATGGGTCCTGTGTTGCGATGCTCCTCCTGCCTGCCTCACTCGCAACCCCTTCGTGATGTGGGTCCTCTGGTTTGAGGCCACATGTGCTGGGTTCCGCAACTTTCAATGATGTGGCCCCACTGGTGTTAGGACGCTCCTGCCTGGTTCCCATCCCCTTGGTGATGTGGGCCTTCTGGTGATAGTCTTATCCTGGCTGGGTTCCTCACTCTTCTGTGAGGTAGGCCCTCTGCTGTGAGGTCAATCCTGCCTGACTTGCACACATCACCTTGGCGACGTGGGCCCTCTGTTGGCACATGGAACCTGCTGGGAGCCTCCTGCCCTCGGTGATGACGGCCCTCTAGCGTCAGGCCATAACTGCTGGGCTCCCCACGTTTTCTGATGTGAGCCCAGTGATGCCAGGACACTCCTGTCAGGTTCCCATCCCCATGGGGATGTGGGCCTTCTGCTCTGAGGTCCCAACGCCTGGGTTGCTCACAGTTTCATGATGTGGGCTCTCTGGTGTTAGTTCACTCCTGCCTGCATCCCATAGCTTCTGTGCTCTCGGCCGCCTGCTGGGAGGTTCCAAATGCTGGATTCCTCACCTTTTTTATTCTTTGGGCCCTCTGTTTTTAGGCTACTCCTACCTGCCTCACTCCCATCCCTTTTGTGATGTATGTCCTCTGATATGAGGCCGCATGTGCTGGGTTCCTCACCTTTCGATGATGTGGCCCCACTCGTGTGAGGACACTCCTGCCTGGTTCCCATCCCCTTGGTGAGGTGGGCCCTCTGGCGAGAGTCTAATCCTGGCTGGGTTCCTCAACGTTTTGTGAGGTAGGCCCTCTGCTGTGAGGTCACTCCTGCCTGGCTGGCACACGTCACCTTGGAGACGTGAGCCCTCTGGTGGCAGTTGGAGCGTGCAGGGTGCCTCCTCCTCTCGGTGATGACGGCCCTCTGGCATCAGGCCCTAAATGGTGGGCTCCCCACATTTTCTGATGTGCGCCCAGTGGTGCGAGGACACTCCAGCCAGGTTCCCATTCCCATGGGGATGTGGGCCTTCTGCGCTGAGGTCCCAACGCCTGGGTTGCTCACAGTTTTATGATGTGGGCCCTCTGCTGTGAGTTCACTGCGGCCTGGATCCCATAGCCTCGGTGTTCTGAGCCGCCTGCTGGAAGGTCTAAATGCTGGAATCCTCACGTTTTTTATATTATGTGCCCTGTGTTGTGAGGCTACTCCTGCCTGCCTCACTCCAAGGCCTTTGGTGATGTGGGTCCTCTGGTTTGAGGACACATGTGCTGGGTTCCTCACCTTAAGATGATGAGGCCCCACTGGTGTGAGGATAATCCTGACTGGTTCCCATCCCCTTTGTGATGTGGGCCCTCTGGTGAGAGTCTGATCCTGGCTGGGTTCCTCACCCATCTGTGAGGTGGGCCCTCTACTATCATCAGGTAACTCTTGCCTGGCTTGCTCACCTCGCCTTGTTGACATGAGCCCTCTGGTGGCACTTGGACCCTGCTGGGAGCCTCCTCACCTCTGTGATGAGGGCCCTCTGACGTCAGGCCCTAACTGCTGGGCTCCCCAACTTTTCTTAGTGAGCCCAGTGATGCTCGGGCACTCCTCTTAGGTTCCCATCTCCATGGGGATGTGGGCCTTCTGCTCTGAGGTTCCAACGGCTGGGTTGATCACAATTTCATGATGTGGGCTCTCTGGTGTTAGTTCACTGTGGCCTGGATCCCATAGCCTCTGTGCTTTTGGCCGCCTGCTGGGAGGTTCCAACTGCTGGATTCCTCACTTTTTTAATTTTTTAGGCCCTCTGTTGTGAGGATCCTCCTGCCTGCCTCACTCCCAGCCCCTTCGTGATGTGTGTCGTCTGGTTTGAGGCCACATGTGCTGGGTTCCTCACCTTTCGATGATGTGGGACCAATGGTCTTAGGAGACTCCTGCCTGGTTCACATCCCCTTGGTGATGTGGGCCCTCTGTTGAGAGTCTGATCCTGGCTGGGTTCCTCACCCTTCTGTGAGGTGGGCCGTCTGCTGTGAGGTCACTCCTGCCTGGCTTGCTCACCTCGCCTTGTGGACATGAGCCCTCGGTGGCACTTGGAGCCTGCTGGGAGCCTCCTCCCCTCGGTGATGAGGGCCCTCTGGCGTCAGGCCCTAACGGCTGGGCTCCCCACATTTTGTGATGTGCACCCAGTGGTTCGAAGACACTCTATCCAGGTTCACATCCCCATTGGGATGTGGGTCTTCTGCTCTGAAGTCCCAACGGCTGGGTTGTTCACAGTTTCATGATGTGGGCTCTCTGCTGTTAGTTCACTCTGGCCTGGATGCCATAGCCTCTGTGCTCTGGGCCGCCTGCTGGGAGGTTCCAACTGCTCAATTCCTCAAATTTTGTATTCTATGGGTCCTGTGTTGCGATGCTCCTCCTGCCTGCCTCACTCGCAACCCCTTCGTGATGTGGGTCCTCTGGTTTGAGGCCACATGTGCTGGGTTCCGCAACTTTCAATGATGTGGCCCCACTGGTGTTAGGACGCTCCTGCCTGGTTCCCATCCCCTTGGTGATGTGGGCCTTCTGGTGACAGTCTTATCCTGGCTGGGTTCCTCACTCTTCTGTGAGGTAGGCCCTCTGCTGTGAGGTCAATCCTGCCTGACTTGCACACATCACCTTGGCGACGTGGGCCCTCTGTTGGCACATGGAACCTGCTGGGAGCCTCCTGCCCTCGGTGATGACGGCCCTCTAGCGTCAGGCCATAACTGCTGGGCTCCCCACGTTTTCTGATGTGAGCCCAGTGATGCCAGGACACTCCTGTCAGGTTCCCATCCCCATGGGGATGTGGGCCTTCTGCTCTGAGGTCCCAACGCCTGGGTTGCTCACAGTTTCATGATGTGGGCTCTCTGGTGTTAGTTCACTCCTGCCTGCATCCCATAGCTTCTGTGCTCTCGGCCGCCTGCTGGGAGGTTCCAAATGCTGGATTCCTCACCTTTTTTATTCTTTGGGCCCTCTGTTTTTAGGCTACTCCTACCTGCCTCACTCCCATCCCTTTTGTGATGTATGTCCTCTGATATGAGGCCGCATGTGCTGGGTTCCTCACCTTTCGATGATGTGGCCCCACTCGTGTGAGGACACTCCTGCCTGGTTCCCATCCCCTTGGTGAGGTGGGCCCTCTGGCGAGAGTCTAATCCTGGCTGGGTTCCTCAACGTTTTGTGAGGTAGGCCCTCTGCTGTGAGGTCACTCCTGCCTGGCTGGCACACGTCACCTTGGAGACGTGAGCCCTCTGGTGGCAGTTGGAGCGTGCAGGGTGCCTCCTCCTCTCGGTGATGACGGCCCTCTGGCATCAGGCCCTAAATGGTGGGCTCCCCACATTTTCTGATGTGCGCCCAGTGGTGCGAGGACACTCCAGCCAGGTTCCCATTCCCATGGGGATGTGGGCCTTCTGCGCTGAGGTCCCAACGCCTGGGTTGCTCACAGTTTTATGATGTGGGCCCTCTGCTGTGAGTTCACTGCGGCCTGGATCCCATAGCCTCGGTGTTCTGAGCCGCCTGCTGGAAGGTCTAAATGCTGGAATCCTCACGTTTTTTATATTATGTGCCCTGTGTTGTGAGGCTACTCCTGCCTGCCTCACTCCAAGGCCTTTGGTGATGTGGGTCCTCTGGTTTGAGGACACATGTGCTGGGTTCCTCACCTTAAGATGATGAGGCCCCACTGGTGTGAGGATAATCCTGACTGGTTCCCATCCCCTTTGTGATGTGGGCCCTCTGGTGAGAGTCTGATCCTGGCTGGGTTCCTCACCCATCTGTGAGGTGGGCCCTCTACTATCAGGTAACTCTTGCCTGGCTTGCTCACCTCGCCTTGTTGACATGAGCCCTCTGGTGGCACTTGGACCCTGCTGGGAGCCTCCTCACCTCTGTGATGAGGGCCCTCTGACGTCAGGCCCTAACTGCTGGGCTCCCCAACTTTTCTTAGTGAGCCCAGTGATGCTCGGGCACTCCTCTTAGGTTCCCATCTCCATGGGGATGTGGGCCTTCTGCTCTGAGGTTCCAACGGCTGGGTTGATCACAATTTCATGATGTGGGCTCTCTGGTGTTAGTTCACTGTGGCCTGGATCCCATAGCCTCTGTGCTCTTGGCCACCTGCTGGGAGGTTCCAACTGCTGGATTCCTCACTTTTTTAATTTTTTAGGCCTTCTGTTGTGAGGATCCTCCTGCCTGCCTCACTCCCAGCCCCTTCGTGATGTGTGTCGTCTGGTTTGAGGCCACATGTGCTGAGTTCCTCACATTTCGATGATGTGGGACCAATGGTCTTAGGAGACTCCTGCCTGGTTCACATCCCCTTGGTGATGTGGGCCCTCTGTTGAGAGTCTGATCCTGGCTGGGTTCCTCACCCTTCTGTGAGGTGGGCCGTCTGCTGTGAGGTCACTCCTGCCTGGCTTGCTCACCTCGCCTTGTGGACATGAGCCCTCGGTGGCACTTGGAGCCTGCTGGGAGCCTCCTCCCCTCGGTGATGAGGGCCCTCTGGCGTCAGGCCCTAACGGCTGGGCTCCCCACATTTTGTGATGTGCACCCAGTGGTTCGAAGACACTCTATCCAGGTTCACATCCCCATTGGGATGTGGGTGTTCTGCTCTGAAGTCCCAACGCCTGGGTTGCTCACAGTTTCATGATGTGGGCTCTCTGGTGTTAGTTCACTCCTGCCTGCATCCCATAGCTTCTGTGCTCTCGGCCGCCTGCTGGGAGGTTCCAAATGCTGGATTCCTCACCTTTTTTATTCTTTGGGCCCTCTGTTTTTAGGCTACTCCTACCTGCCTCACTCCCATCCCTTTTGTGATGTATGTCCTCTGATATGAGGCCGCATGTGCTGGGTTCCTCACCTTTCGATGATGTGGCCCCACTCGTGTGAGGACACTCCTGCCTGGTTCCCATCCCCTTGGTGAGGTGGGCCCTCTGGCGAGAGTCTAATCCTGGCTGGGTTCCGCAACGTTTTGTGAGGTAGGCCCTCTGCTGTGAGGTCACTCCTGCCTGGCTGGCACACGTCACCTTGGAGACGTGAGCCCTCTGGTGGCAGTTGGAGCGTGCAGGGTGCCTCCTCCTCTCGGTGATGACGGCCCTCTGGCATCAGGCCCTAAATGGTGGGCTCCCCACATTTTCTGATGTGCGCCCAGTGGTGCGAGGACACTCCAGCCAGGTTCCCATTCCCATGGGGATGTGGGCCTTCTGCGCTGAGGTCCCAATGCCTGGGTTGCTCACAGTTTTATGATGTGGGCCCTCTGCTGTGAGTTCACTGCGGCCTGGATCCCATAGCCTCGGTGTTCTGAGCCGCCTGCTGGAAGGTCTAAATGCTGGAATCCTCACGTTTTTTATATTATGTGCCCTGTGTTGTGAGGCTACTCCTGCCTGCCTCACTCCAAGGCCTTTGGTGATGTGGGTCCTCTGGTTTGAGGACACATGTGCTGGGTTCCTCACCTTAAGATGATGAGGCCCCACTGGTGTGAGGATAATCCTGACTGGTTCCCATCCCCTTTGTGATGTGGGCCCTCTGGTGAGAGTCTGATCCTGGCTGGGTTCCTCACCCATCTGTGAGGTGGGCCCTCTACTATCATCAGGTAACTCTTGCCTGGCTTGCTCACCTTGCCTTGTTGACATGATCCCTCTGGTGGCACTTGGACCCTGCTGGGAGCCTCCTCACCTCTGTGATGAGGGCCCTCTGACGTCAGGCCCTAACTGCTGGGCTCCCCAACTTTTCTTAGTGAGCCCAGTGATGCTCGGGCACTCCTCTTAGGTTCCCATCTCCATGGGGATGTGGGCCTTCTGCTCTGAGGTTCCAACGGCTGGGTTGATCACAATTTCATGATGTGGGCTCTCTGGTGTTAGTTCACTCTGGCCTGGATGCCATAGCCTCTGTGCTCTGGGCCGCCTGCTGGGAGGTTCCAACTGCTCAATTCCTCAAATTTTGTATTCTATGGGTCCTGTGTTGCGATGCTCCTCCTGCCTGCCTCACTCGCAACCCCTTCGTGATGTGGGTCCTCTGGTTTGAGGCCACATGTGCTGGGTTCCGCAACTTTCAATGATGTGGCCCCACTGGTGTTAGGACGCTCCTGCCTGGTTCCCATCCCCTTGGTGATGTGGGCCTTCTGGTGACAGTCTTATCCTGGCTGGGTTCCTCACTCTTCTGTGAGGTAGGCCCTCTGCTGTGAGGTCAATCCTGCCTGACTTGCACACATCACCTTGGCGACGTGGGCCCTCTGTTGGCACATGGAACCTGCTGGGAGCCTCCTGCCCTCGGTGATGACGGCCCTCTAGCGTCAGGCCATAACTGCTGGGCTCCCCACGTTTTCTGATGTGAGCCCAGTGATGCCAGGACACTCCTGTCAGGTTCCCATCCCCATGGGGATGTGGGCCTTCTGCTCTGAGGTCCCAACGCCTGGGTTGCTCACAGTTTCATGATGTGGGCTCTCTGGTGTTAGTTCACTCCTGCCTGCATCCCATAGCTTCTGTGCTCTCGGCCGCCTGCTGGGAGGTTCCAAATGCTGGATTCCTCACCTTTTTTATTCTTTGGGCCCTCTGTTTTTAGGCTACTCCTACCTGCCTCACTCCCATCCCTTTTGTGATGTATGTCCTCTGATATGAGGCCGCATGTGCTGGGTTCCTCACCTTTCGATGATGTGGCCCCACTCGTGTGAGGATACTCCTGCCTGGTTCCCATCCCCTTGGTGAGGTGGGCCCTCTGGCGAGAGTCTAATCCTGGCTGGGTTCCTCAACGTTTTGTGAGGTAGGCCCTCTGCTGTGAGGTCACTCCTGCCTGGCTGGCACACGTCACCTTGGAGACGTGAGCCCTCTGGTGGCAGTTGGAGCGTGCAGGGTGCCTCCTCCTCTCGGTGATGACGGCCCTCTGGCATCAGGCCCTAAATGGTGGGCTCCCCACATTTTCTGATGTGCGCCCAGTGGTGCGAGGACACTCCAGCCAGGTTCCCATTCCCATGGGGATGTGGGCCTTCTGCGCTGAGGTCCCAACGCCTGGGTTGCTCACAGTTTTATGATGTGGGCCCTCTGCTGTGAGTTCACTGCGGCCTGGATCCCATAGCCTCGGTGTTCTGAGCCGCCTG